>NC_134675.1:13721498-15173145 GCF_030463565.1 Pelecanus crispus
CTGTGTCCTTACTCTTGGGATGAGGGGTGTGGCTGGATGGCACCTACTTCCATGGGCTCGTCCTCTGGCAGGGTGTCACGGGTGAGACAGAGTAAACGACAACCCATAGCGGATCTGGATACTGGGGTTTATTTAAGAACCAACAAGATTAGAGCTTTTACCCTACTTGATTATCTCACACACTCACTCATTCGCTCGCTTCCTCCCCCCAGCGTTACATTCACTAGGTCAGGTCTTAGCTTCCCTTCCCATCAGGGAGATTGGTCCAGGAAGATTGAGGGGAAAATTGGATCAATTCCTGCTGTGCTGCTACTCGCAGTTACCGGTCTCGGGCATTACTGGCCAAGGTCCCTGGGCATTTAGGGACTGGAGCATCTCACATATGAGGAAAGGCTGAGAGAGCTGGGGCTGTTCAGCCTAGAGAAGAGAAAGCTCGGGGGGGGGTCTCATCAATGTATACAAATATCAGAAGGGAGGGTGCAAAGAAGACAGAGCCAGGCTCTTTTCAGTGGCGTCCAGTGACAGGACAAGAGGCAATGGGCACAAAGTGAAACACAGGAGGTTCCGCCTGAACATCAGGAAACACTTCTTTACTGTGAGGGTGACTGAGCACTGGGACAGGTTGCCCAGAGAGGTTGTGGAGTCTCCCTCCTTGGAGATAATGCAATAAGCCATCTGGACATAGGCCTGGGCAACTGGCTCTCGGTGGCCCTGCTTGAGCAGGGGGGTTGGACCAGAAGACCTCCAGAGGTCCCTTCCAACCTCAGCCATTCTGTGATCCCCCCAGCGTTTGTCTCCACACATCACCCTGACCTCCAGGATCTTTCCCCACTTCCCAGATCTTCACTCACTTTCCCCCCCACACCCCTCCCTCCCCCTCGAGAGCACTTCTTCTTTTCGAGAACCCTTCTTTTTGGCACCGGCTTGTCTTTCCTGAACCCCAAGGCCCTGTTCTTCCCAATCTAAATAGTCTATGTGCAGAAGCACAATGTGCGATCAGCCTCCTAATCGGTGTTTCTGTCTTGTGTCTCTTTATTAATTGGAGGATGCAGGATATGCCACTTTTGTTTAGTCCAGGTGCTATCAAAGTTTCCGACCAGCCTATACCAGTTGCAGCTGGCAAGTAGCAGGCTTCCACTTGAGAGTTCAAAAGTTCAGTTTCAGACATTCATCCACACATACACCCAATTATCTGCCGCCTGTTAGCATTCACAACTTAAGCTATGACAGGGGTGGTAAGGGAGGTAGAGAAAAGCATGGCTGAGCTCCCCCAAGGATCTGGGCATCCTCTCTCTGGCATGCCATCTGGCACCTCTCCAGGGTGATAGCCAGGTCTGAGAGCTGCCCCAGCCTCTGGGGTGGGTCCACCCTGGCCATCTCATCTTTGAGGGCCTTAGTCAGCCCTAACCTATAGCGAACCATAAGGGCTCACTCTTCCCACCCAGTTTCCACGGCCAACTTCACAGATTGTGTAGTCAGCAGCCAGCTGGCTCCCCTGCCAGAGCTCCAGTAAGGCAGCCTCAGTCACAGCTGCACAATTGCTAGCTCTGAAAAAAACCACTCCAGAAGAGCAACTAGGTCATCAGGGTTCTGGAGCATGGGGTCATTGTGCTCCATATAGGGGGTGACCCAGTCTAGGGCCATTCCTGAAAGCTGGGAGATAAATACTGCTGAGCAGCTAATACCTGTTTGGTAGGCCCCTGGATAAGCAGCATTGGCCGCATCCGACTAACAAACTCCCGCACCCTTGCTCAAATGTCACGGAAGGGTTTAGGGAGCTGGGGGGCAGGGGGTGCGCTGGGTGCAGAGGATGCTAAAGCAGCCTGCAAGGGCTGTAATCTGCCTCTGCATAGTGACCACAGCCTCCCGCAGGGTTTGGAGGTCAAATGGGGGCTGTGAAGGCAAGTTCCAGCACAGCCTGAGGGCCAGGCTCTACCGGTACTTAGTTCAGGGCTTGAAATGGCCTGAGCTAATTGCAAGGGAGCAGCAAAGAAGGGGGCTGTTTCCTAAGGGAAGGTGAGCAGGAAGTTAAGGGTGGCCACAATACCAGCCAGGCAACAACCTCACCAGCAGGGTGCAGTCCCATAGCACCAGAGGCAGATGAGTAGAGCAAGGTGGTGATAGCAACCAGTCCTACTAGCAGCCCAGCGAGCATCAGATAAAGGGAACAAGCTAAATCCAAGGTCAAGCCCCTCACCACCCCTGGCCCCCAAGCCTGCCTGGCCTCCAGGGCTCCCAAGGGGCATCTCCCATGCCATGTCCTTTTCCAGTTTCCTATCCCTGCCCTAGCTCTGTGTCCCCTGAAATAGTCCCATGACAACCCATAGCCATTAAATCACTCTACAGCAAGTCCCTTCTGAACCCAGATCTCTGTAAGGTGTGAGGACACACCTTGCTGGGAGGGGAGGCTGCTGTCAGTGCCCTGAGGGCATTAATAGGTCTGAATTGCTCTGACCAGCCTCCCCTGGAGCCTCCACCCCCGCTTTCTGCCCAGGGGCTCCGTTTAAGCTCAGGCCTGGGCTTTCAGTTTCTAAGCTATGTTGTAGGTGCATTTGTCTGTGGTGCTGTCACAACTATGCCTGTGTTTGGTCATGGACCTTGTTGATCTGGACCCCGATCTGCAGACTGGTTTCCTGGTTTGATCTTGGACCTGTCTTGTCACTGTGGATTTGCCTGGGCTATTTCTGCCCCTGGTTACTGTTGCTGGATCTGACCTCAGGACTGACTTCCTGGCTTAACCTTGGACTTGCCTCGTCACCATGAACTTGCCTGATGGTTTGAACTCTTGGTTGAACCTGGCTATCGTACCCAGGTCTGTCCTGCTTGCCTTGCCCCAGTACTGTGGGACTGGGCCCTGACTGGCGAGGGTCCTGCCTTGCCAGATGTGTTATTGTGCTTGGCTCCTGGCTCCCTGTCCCTTAGGGAGCAGCTGGCCCTTGCTGCTACCTGGCAGTGTTGACCCCAAGGAATGCCAGTAGTAACCAGCTGACAGTTGGATTTTGTATTGTGCAATGCAACCCTTTGAGCCTAGTAGACAGAAAATCGGCTGCACCATCTTGTAGTCCACTTATCCAGCCCATATTTCACCAATTTGACTATAAGGATTTTATGGGAGACCATGACAAAGGCCTTGCTGAAGTCAAGGTAAACCACATCCACTGCTGTGCCCTCACCCACAGAGCCAGTCTTTTCATTGTAGAAGGGTTAGTCAGGCACGATTTGCCCTTGGTAAAGCCGTGCTGGCTGTTCCCAATCACCTTTTTTGTTGTTTGTGTCTGAACATGGCTTACAGGTTCTTCAGTCCTGTGGGATACTGAGGCTGCAGCAGGCTGAGGGTAGAGAATACGTCAAATGTATAATAATTGTATCACACTGTGCTTGACCCTTTAAGAGGAGGCAGGTCCGGCCTCCATGTTGTCATGGTTTAGCCCCAGCCAGCAACTAAGCACCACGCAGCCGCTCGCTCACTCCCCCTGCCCCGATGGGATGGGGGAGAGAATCGGAGGAGTAAGAGTGAGAAACACTCCTGGGTTGAGATAAGAACAGTTTAATAGTTGAAATAAAGTAAAATAGTAATGATAATAGTAACAATAAAATAATAATAATATACAAAGCAAGTGATGCACAATGCAATTGCTCACCACCCGCCGACCGATACCCAGCCAGTTCCCGAGCAGCGATCGCTGCTCCCCGGCCAAACCCCCCCCAGTTTATATACTGAGCATGACGTCATATGGTATGGAATAGCCCTTTGGGCAGTTTGGATCAACTATTCTGGCTGTGCCCCCTCCCAGTTTCTTGTGCACCTGGCAGAGCATGGGAAGCTGCAAAGTCCTTGACTAGCATAAGCAGTACTTAGCAACAACTAAAACATCGGTGTGTTATCAACATTCTTCTCCTACTAAATCCAAAACACAGCACTGTGCCTGCTACTAGGAAGAAAATTAACTCTATCCCAGCCGAAACCAGGACACATGTCCAAGGCAACACTTGTCAAGTGATTAGAAAAGCCAGAGCCTGGTCCATGGGGATGGCTGGCTCTGAGGCATAGGAGAGAACAGGAAGAGGGAAATGCCTCAGTGATGGCAGTGGGTGTTATTCTCAGGTTTTGATTTGAAGGGTAAGCCATGCCTTGGGAAGGGTTCTCAACAGAGCATGGAGGGCTCTAGGTAGATGGCCCTTGTGGCATCTCTACTTTCTGGGCACTGTTCCCAAACCCTGTGCTTCCCCTGTACCTGTGCATGAAGCTATTGGTCGAGACTGCTTGGGTGAGAGAGGCTCTTCCCTTGGCCGTGCATTGTGTGTTGAGATGGGAAACATTCTTCTTTTACTGTATGGGCCCTTTGAATCTTCACTCCAGCAGTCTTTCCATTGGCTTAAGTAGTGTCTGGGTCACCCCAGAGTGGTGCAATAGTTCTCTCTGCTGTACCCTGGGGGAGAATCTTATCCCAGCGCAGTGAGCCCATATCTCTTGGACCCATTCGCGCTCTTAACCCAGGCATTGCGAGCAAAACAGTCTTGAGTCAGGGAATTTCACTGAATTTAATTTATTGCCGATTGCATCAACTTATAATTATGGATTTGGGTACTGAGAAACAAGTAAGAGTCAAACAGACACTCATGGAAAACACCCTTTCTCCTTTTCCTGTCTCAGCTTTGCTCCAGGCACCTCTCCTCCCTCCTTCCTAGTCTCCAGTGTCCTTGCTTTTGCTGCGTGTTACAGTCAGTCCCTTCAGTGAGGTGGCTGGCGGGCACAGCAGGTTGGGGGGTCAGTGTGGAGTGGTTTCCTTTTTTGTCACTCCTTGTTTATTACTCTTTTAAACTGCTCCAATGGGGATTCCTCCATAGGCTGCAGTCCCCTTTGTGCCTCCGCCTGTGTCTCCTCCAGTATCTCCTTCTCTGCTCCGGCATCTCTTGCCCCCAGCGGCTATCGCCCTTTCTTAAATATGTTTTAGCAGAGGTGCCATGTGCTCCCCTGATTGGTTCCAGTTTTGGCACCAATGGGTTGGTGTCATCTGTTGCTGAGCTGGCCTGGAACCAGCTGTGGCCGGCAGAGGGCAGTCCGTGACCTCCTCCCACACACATCACCCCTGCAGCCCCCACCCCCAATACCTTGCCAGTTATGCCTAATACACTCCACCCCTTGCCTCTTCGAAACACCTTAATATACATGCATTATAAACTCTACCCTTCTTCCCAGACAATAGGGATCGCCATGGTAACAATGTGTACATGCATTGGGTATACGTGGCAAGGCTTGGTAGCGGGGGGGGAAGGGGGGGGGGGGCGCTGCAGGGGTGGCCTCTGTGGGAAGAGGTAAAGGGCTGCCCTGTGCCGGACACAGCTGGTTTCAGGCAGCTCAGCAATGGACCCACCGCAGGCCAAAGCCGATCCAATCAGCGAAGCTGGTGGTGCTTCTGCAAAAGCATATTTAAGAAAGGGCAAAAAAACGCTGGGCGGCGAGAGGAGGAGGGAACAAAAAGCGTGAGAAACAACAGAGGGAACACCAAGGTCAGAGAAAAGAGGAGGAGGAGGAGGTGCTCCACGGTGGAGCAGCTATTCTCTGCAGCCCATGGAGGACCCGTGCGGGAGCAGATGGATGTTCCCAAAGGAACTGCTGCCTGTGGAGAACCCACGTCGGAGCAAATTTTCCTGACAGGACTGAAGCCTGTGGAGAACCCATGCCGGATGTGGTGGGTTGACCTTGGCTGGACGCCAGGTGCCCACCAAGCCGCTCTATCACTCTCCCTCCTCAACTGGACAGGGGAGAGAAAGTATAACAAAACTCTCGTGGGTCAAGATAAGGACAGGGCGATCACTCACCAATTACCGTCACGGGCAAACCAGACTTGACTGAGGGAAATTAATTTAATTTATTGCCAATCAAAAGTCAGAGTAGGATAATGAGAAATAAAAACAAATCTTAAAACACCTTCCCCCCACCCCTCCCTTCTTCCCCGGGCTCAACTTCACTCCTGGCTTCTCTACCTCCTCCCCCTGAGCGGCGCAGGGGGGCGGGGAATGGGGGTTGCGGTCAGTTCGTCACACATTGTCTCTTCCCCTGCTCCAGCGTGGGGTCTCACCCATGGGAGACAGTCCTCCACAAACTTCTCCAACGTGGGTCCTTCCCACAGGCTGCAGTTCTTCACGAACTGCTCCAGCGTGGGTCCTTTCCACGGGGTGCAGTCCTTCAGGAATGGACTGCTCCAGCGTGGGCTACTCTCTCTCCATGGGGCCACAGGTCCTGCCAGGAGCCTGCTCCAGCACGGGCTCTCCATGAGGTCAGAGCCTCCTTTGGGCACATCCACCTGCACCGGCGTGGAGTCCTCCACGGGCTGCAGAGTGGATATCTGCTCCACCGTGGACCTCCATGGGCTGCAGGGGAATCTCTGCTTCGACGCCCGGAGCACCTCCTCCCCCTCCTTCTTCACTGACCTTGGTGTCCGCAGAGTTGTTTCTCTCACATATTCTCACTCCTCCCTCTTCCGGCTGCTGTTGTGCAGCAGTTTTTTCCCCTTCTTAAATATGTTATCACAGAGGTGCTACCACCGTCGCTGATTGGCTCAGCTTTGGCCAGCGGTGGGTCTGTCTTGGAGCTGGCTGGAACTGGCTGTGTCCAACATGTGGGAAGCTTCCGGCATGTTCTCACAGAAGCCACCCCTGTAGCGACCCCGCTACCAAAAGCTTGCCACGCAAAACCAATACACCGGAACAGAGGAAAAGAGTGGGAAGGAAGGAGCAGCAGAGAGAAATTGCTATGTACTGGCCATAGACCCTGCTCCCCCCCACGCCGCTGTGATGGGAGAGGAGTCTGCAGTGAAGGAGTGTATTGGGTGTACGTGGCAAGGCTTTTTGCGGGGGGGCGCGACTGCAGGGGAGGCCTCTGTGAGAAGAGGTCAGGGGCTGCCCTGTGCCAGACACAGCTGGTTCCATGGCTGGTATTGGCTCTATGGGACATAGGGGAAGCTTCTAGCAGCTTCTCACAGAAGCCACCCCTGTGGTCCCCTGCTACCACAACCTTGCCATGCAAACCCAATAGAGCTTCCCATGCTCTGCCAGGTGCACAAGAAGCTGGGAGGGGGCGCAGCCAGGACAGTTGACCCAAACTGACCAAAGGGCTATTCCATACCATATGACGTCATGCTCAGTATATAAACTGAGGGGAGTTGGCCAGGGGGCAGACTGCTGCTCGGGAACTGGCTGGGTATCGGTCGGCGGGTGGTGAGCAATTGCATTGTGCATCACTTATTTTGTATATTATTATTATTATTATTATTTTCCCTTCCTTTTCTGTCCTATTAAACTGTCTTTATCTCAACCCATGAATTTTACTTTCTTTTTCCTGATTCTCTCCCCCATGCCACTGGGGAGAGGAAGAGGGAGAGAATGGCTGTGTGGTGTTTAGCTGCCTGCCGGGTTAAACCACAACAGTCCTTTTTGGCGCCCAGCGTGGGGCTCGAAAGGTTCAAGATAACAACAGATCTGACCAGAGCGTGTTAAAACAAATTTGTGATAAGCATTTATTATATTAGTTTAATAGATCGCCATGTTGATTCATTTGCTCTCAGAGTTGTTGTGCTTGTTCTCAGAGTTGTGCTATGTAACACCTTACTTGCCGTATGCATTCCCTGTGGTGCTGTTTATCACCTTTGGGAGCTGGATTAAAGTTATCACTTTGCTCTACTGTGTAACACTGGCTTATGGTATGATAAAATTATCAGTCATGAGATTGTACTCAGCACTGCCATCATCCCCATACTTCGGAAGCTTCAGGAGCCATTTCTCGGAAACTATTAACAATTACACTTTTTACCTCTTCTCCTCGGAGAACCGATCTGTGGGGGAGACAGAGGGGGACACTTTGCCCTGCTCCTTCACCTTCCCGTTCTCCTTCAGGCCAGTTACTACAGCTCTTGAGGATTTTGAATGTCCTTGTGATGTTCAAACCAGCATGGTCTCCTGACTGCTATGTCTCCTGAATGTGGTTCAGGTCTTGTTTAGGTTTAAATGACTATTTAAGTATACCATTGTGACAGGCATTGCAGCTACACAAACCCCCACAACAGGCAGTGCGGCTGAAGCAAAGAACCAACCCATTCCCGTATCAGTTGCCCTTATACACAAGAAGAAATACACAAGAAAATCAGCTCATTTAATAAGGAATGAAGTTGAACCACCACAAGAACAGGAGGAGGAAAAGGCAGAACCCATAAATGAGATACTAAGCACCCAATCACTATCCCTGAATGATATGCAAAAAGCTTTCAGCCGTTATCCAGGCAAGCACATCATCACCTGGCTGCTCTGATGCTGGGATAATGAGGCCAGTAGCCTGGAATTAGAGGGCAGGGAAGCCAAGCAGCTGGGATCCCTTTCCAGGGAAGGGGGCATTGACAAAGCAATTGGAAAATGAGTACAAGCCCTCAGCCTCGGGAGGTGACTTCTGTCAAGCCTGAAGGAAAGGTATCCCTTCAAGGAAGATGTTATATAACGCCCAGGCAAATGGACCACCATGGAGAGAGGTATCCAGTACCTGAGGGAATTAGCCATGCTGGAAGTGATTTATAGTGACCTGAACAACAAGCAGTTATCCAAAGATCCAGATGAAGTCTGGTGCACATGCCCCATGTGGCGGAAGTTTGTATGGAGCGCACCAGCGTCATATGCCAACTCATTGGCAGTACCGGCCTGGAAAGATGATGAGGCACAAACGGTGGAAGAAGTGGCTGGCCGACTCCGGGAATAAGAAGAGAGTATCTCTTCCTCCCTGTGGGCCTGTGTCTCAGCTGTGGAAAGACTGTCTGAAAAAACTGTCCTGGGAGTTCCAGCAACTCAGAGAGGATCTGTCCTACTCCCCACCTGTACGGACCAGTATCTCAGCCATTAGGAGTCAACATCCCTCTGCTAAAGAGAGAGGATATAGAGGATACACACCACGGGGCACCCTGTGGTTTTACCTGCGTGACCGCAGAGAGGACGTGAGGAAGTGAGATGCAAAATCTACCCCAACCCTAGAGGCACGGGTGCATGAGTTGCAAGGAAAAACTATTACAAAAGGCGGTTCTCCCAGGAAAACTGCTCCTCCAGTTGCCAGTGGGCAATTCCCCAGACAGAGCAGAAGGGCTGATTTTACTTCCAGTCTTAATAAAGGGACTTTTGATTCACATTTACAAGGAGTGAACAACGAATACTATGACCAGGATTAGAGGGGCCCTGCCTCCAGCCAGGTGGAGGAAAGGGACAATCGGGTTTACTGGCCTGTGTGGATTTGATGGCCTGGCACATCAGACCCACAGGAGTAGAAGGCTCTAGTGGACACCGGTGCACAGTGTACCCTAATGCCATCAAACTATAGAGGGGCAGAACCCATTTGTATTTCTGGAGTGACAGGGGGATCCCAACAGCTAACTGTATTGGAAACTGAAGTGAGCCTAACTGGGAATGAGTGGCAGAAGCACCCCATTGTGACTGGCCCAGATGCTCTGTGCATCCTTGGCCTCAGGAGAGGGTATTTCAAGGATCCAAAAGGGTACCATTGAGCTTTTGGTATAGCTGCCTTGGAGACGGAGGAAATGAAACAGCTGTCCACCTTGCCCGGTCTCTCAGAGGACCCTTCTATTGTGGGGTTGCTGAGGGTCGAAGAACAACAGGTGCCAATTGCTACCACAACAGTGCACAGGCGGCAATATCGCACCAACCGAGACTCCCCGATTCCCATCCATAACCTGATTCGTCGACTGGAGAGCCAGGGAGTGATCAGCAAGACTCGCTCACCCTTTAACAGTCCCATATGGCCAGTGCAAAAGTCTAATGGGGAGTGGAGACTAACAGTGGACTATCGTGGCCTGAACAAAGTCACGCCACCACTGAGTGCTGCTGTGCCGGACGTGCTAGAACTTCAATACAAACTGGAGTCAAAGGCAGCCAAGTGGTATGCCACAACTAATATTGCTAATGCAGTTTTCTCAGTCCCTTTGGCAGCAGAGTGCAGGCCACAGTTTGCTTTTACTTGGAGGGGTGTTCAGTACACCTGGAACCGACTGCCCCAGGGGTGGAAGCACAGCCCCACCATTTGCCATGGACTGATCCAGATGGCACTGGAACAGGGTGAAGCTCCCGAACATCTGCAGTATGTTGATGACATCATTGTGTGGGGCAATACAGCAGAAGAAGTTTTTGAGAAGGGAAAAAAAATAGTCCAAATCCTTCTGAAGGCCGGTTTTGCCATGAAACAAAGTAAGGTCAAGGGACCTGCACAGGTGATCCAATTTTTAGGAATAAAATGGCAAGATGGACGTCGTCAGATCCCAGTGGATGTGATCAACAAAATAACAGCTATGTCCCCACCAACTCGCCAAAAAGGAAACACAAGCTTTCTTAGGCGTTGTGGGTTTTTGGAGAATGCATATTCCAAATTACAGCCAGATCGTAAGCCCTCTCTATCAAGTGACCTGGAAGAAGAACAATTTCAAGTAGGGCCCTGAGCAGCAGCAAGCCTTTGAACAAATTAAATGGGAGATAGTTCATGCAGTAGCCCTTGGGCCAGTCCGGGCAGGGCAGGATATTAATAATGTGCTCTACACCGCAGCCGGGAAGAATGGCCCTACCTGGAGCCTCTGGCAGAAAGCACCAGGGGAGACTCGAGGTCGACCCCTAGGGTTTTGGAGTCGGGGATACAGAGGATCTGCGGCCTTCTATCCTCCAACTGAGAAAGAGATATTGGCAGCATATGAAGGGGTTCGAGCTGCTTCGGAAGTAGTTGGTACTGAAGCACAGCTCCTGCTGGCCCCCCAACTGCCTGTGCTGGTGTCGTGGTTTAACCCCAGCCAGCAACTAAGCACCACACAGCCACTCACTCACTTCCCCCTGGTGGGATCGGGGAGAGAATTGGAAGAGTAAAAGTGAGAAAACTCATGGGTTGAGATAAGAACAGTTTAATAGGTAAAGCAAAAGCCGTGCACTCAAGCAACACAAAATAAGGAATTCATTCACTGCTTCCTATTGGCAGGCAGATGGTTAGCCATTTCCAGGAAAGCAGGGCTCCATCATGTGTAACGGTTACTTGGGAAGACAAATGCCATGACTCCAGAAGTCCCCCCTTTCCTTCTTCTTCCCCCAGCTTTTATTGCTGAGCATGATGTCATATGGTATGGAATATCCCTTTGGTCAGTTGGGGTCCAATGTCCCAGCTGTGTCCCCTCCCAACTTCTTGTGCACCCCCAGCCTACTCGCTGATGGGGCAGTGTGAGAAGCAGAAAAGGCCTTGACTCTGTGTAAGCACTGCTCAGTAGTAACAAAAACATCCCTGTATTATCAACACTGTTTTCAGCACAAATCTAAAACATAGCCTCATACTAGCTTCTATGAAGAAAATTAACTCTACCCCAGCTGAAACCAGGACAGCTGGGCTGGATGTTCAAAGAGAAGGTTCCGTCTACACATCATGCAACTGATGCTACATGGAGGAAGTGGATTGCACTAATCACACAACGGGCTCGAATAGGAAACCCCAGTCGCCCAGGAATCTTGGAAGTGATCATGGAATGGCCAGAAGGAAAAACTTTAGAATATCACCAAAGGAGGTGACACGTGCTGAGGAGGCCCCACTGTATAATAAACTGCCAGAAAATGAGAAGCAATATGCCTTGTTCACTGATGGGTCCTGTCGTGAGCAAATGGCTGCGTGATGTTTAGCTGCTTGCCAGGTTAAACCACAACAGCAGGTTTTCTTCTACGCCCCACCTATAACAAACCCTTTAGGTCTCACAGTTAAGCACTATATTAAGATGGCATAGTTTCAGTTTCTTCATCTTCTTCCAGTGCACCCCCAGAGGTGGACAGACTGGTATGATCCCCATCACTGTCATCTGCCCACCCTTCCATTCACATTAATCATCCTGGTGCCTTCCTTTTTCATTTCCTAGTTTGGGTTAAAGGGGCATCTTCTTGTGTGGGTACAGGTTTCCCTCATCCTCAATCATAATAAATGAAGAATATATAATCCATCTCAGCCTCCCAGGTCCCATCCTTGGGCACAAATGGCAGCCACTTTGGTGTCAGCTATTCGCCTTCCTTGAGCCTCACTTGGAAATCTGCTATTTTCTTGGCAGACAGCTGCACCACTTTTTGGCGGCCCCGTAGGTGGTATCTCCAGCAGCCTGTGCTGAGAGCAGCGCCTCCTTAAGTAAGCCATTACGGTCCTCTAGACCAGCTATTTGTCTCTCCCCTTCTTAAGCCCGAAGTTTGTCTCAGTCTCCAATCCATAAGAGTCCTGTATGCAAAGGTGCACCCCCAACATAAATGCAGCACATCTTTCATCATATCCTTTTGTTGTGGCTTGACCACAGCCTGCAGCTAAGCTCCACATAGCCACTCGCTCACTCCCCTGACCAGCGGGACAGGGGAGAGAATAGGAAGAACAAAAGCAAGAAAACTCATGGGTGGAGAAAAATATCATTTAATAAGCAAAGGAGAGGACAAAGAAAGAAAGAAAAAAACCAAAAACAACTGATGCAAATGCAATCACTTACCACCTCCTACAAGACGACCAATGTCAGTCTCCGAGCAATGGCTACCTACCAAAAACCCCCTTCCCTCAGTTTTTATTGGTGAGCACGATGTTATATGGCATGGAATATCCCTTTGATCAGTTCAGGCCAGCTGTTCTGGTTGTGTCCCCTCCCAGCTTCTTGAACACCCCCAACATACTTGCTGAGGGAGCAGAAACAAACAGAAAAAGCCTTGACACTATGCAAACGCTGTTCAGCAATAGCTAAAACATCGGTGTGTTACCAACACTATTTTAGTCACAAATCCAAAACACAGCACCATATGAGCTGCTATGAAGAAAATTAACTCCATCCCAACCAGACCCAGTACAATCTCCACCCCTTATTCCATACAATGTACATCATGCTCAGGATCTACACTATCCAATACATCCTCATTAACCACCCCCCCACCCCCGCTTTCCCATCCTTTGTTATATACACAGATATCATTCCCTTAGTCTATGGGTCACCCCCATGAAATGTCCCTAAAATGTCCATTGAGCTCATTTAGTCCATGACTTAGGTTCCATCTGTTATGGTGGTTGCCCAGGACTGAAAAGATGGCATGTTGTGTTGAGTTACTGCACACCAAAGCCAACTCAGGTTGGGTCACTGCTGCACTTGCCCAGCTTCTTGCAAGGCTCGTTATCCATTGGTTCAGGTGATTCCTGCTGTAGTACTTCCTACATCCAACTCAAATCATGGGTTATTCTCCCCCAAGGTTAAATCTGCTTGAGGCACACACCAGATTTCCCCATCCTTCCATATTACCCACCAAGTACACCTGGGTCCTTGAACAAAAGCAATCCCATGAATGGGTTTGCCTTTTCCCGAGGGAGGAGTAACCCATGCTGTCTTTCCCAGCCAGTTCCCTACACACACTATGGGGACCTTATCTCCTTCCACAGTACCTAGGGGCTTTTTTGGGGCAGGGCCAGGACAGTTATCTGATCCTCAGGTCTGCTCCTGTCTCCTGAAGAACAGTGCTTGGAAACAGTGGCTAGGGAATTAAAAGTGATCATCCTATTTCTAGCTCTGTCTTTACTGAAGCTGCTTGAAAAATTCTTTCTGGGAGAATTTTCCATGGGGGAATTCAGGCATGATGTGGTGGGAACATGATGGATTTTGGAGGAAGTTTTCTCATTGGGGAGTCTTGATCAGTCTCATGTTGTGTCACTCATGCTGACTTGTATATTACCATGATAGTCTCTGAGCTTATCTAGATATTCATCATGATGCAATTTCTGAATCTCCTGCTTTGTGTGATACAGTCAAATCTCAACATGAGTGAAACAATTTGATGTTATTGCATCAAAACACATCAGCATTTCTTAAGAAACTCCCTCCACCATGATTACTTTCTAAATTTCAAATTCTCAGCTGTGTCCCCTCCCAAGTTCTTGTGCACCCTCAGCCTACTCGCTGGCGGGGCAGTCTGAGGAGCAGAAAAGGCCTTGACGCTGTGTAAGCACTGTTCAGCAATAACTAAAACATCAGTGTGTTACCAACACTGTTTTGGTCACAAATCCAAAACATAGCACCATGCATGCTACTATGAAGAATATTAACTCTATACTAGCCAAAACCAATACATGTGCCATGGGAAAATCCATCCGGAGTCTGTCTGATGCTGCACAAAAGCAAGGTTCCCAGCATCTGAAGGGACATAAGATTTACTTGCTATCTATATTCCTCTTTTTATTCTATCTTATTAAAACAGTTATTTTATTAAACCATTTGTTGTCAGGTCTTTCTTATTGAGGTCCGGAAAGAACCATGGACTGCACCTCAGTTCCCCCACTCCGCTCCCCCACTCCAATGAAACAAACACCTTGGTCCTTGAACAAAAGCAATCCCACAAATGGGTTTGCCTTTTCCCAAGGGGTGAGCAACCCATGCTGTCTTTCCAAGCCTACACATACTACGGGGACCTTATCCCCTTCCACAGTACCTAGGGGCTTTTTTGGGGCAGGGCCAGGTCGGTTATCTGATCCTCTGGTATAACTAGCTAAGTGGCTTCTGCTAAATTTATATCCCAGTGCTTCCATGCCCTGATGCACAACGCTCTCAGCATAGTCTTTAACAGTCCATTAGATCTCTCAATCTTTCTGGAGGCTTGTGGGTGATAGGGGTTGTGATACACCCAGTCAGTGCCATGTTTATTGGCCCAGGAGTCTATGAGGTTATTTCAGAAATGAGTCCCGTTGTCTGACTCAATTCTTTCTGGGGTACCATGTCGCCAAAGAAGTTGCCTTTCAAGGCCCAAAATTATGTTTCCGGTGGTGGCATGGTTTACAGGGTATATTTCTAGCCACCTGGTAGTTGCTTACACCATGGTGAGCATGTAACACTTGCCTTCATGAGCTAGTGGCAGTGGTCCAATATAGTCAATTTGGCAGGTCTCGCCTTATCAAAAACCCAGCCACTGCCCTCTATTCCAGGGAGACTTTACTTACGTGGCTCACTTGTTTGCGGCACATGTTTTACATTCATGAGTGACCTGCGTGATGGCCTCAATGGTCAAGTCCACCCCTCTATCAGGAGCCCATCTGTATGTTGCATCTCTGCCTAGATGTCCTGATGTTTCGTGGGCCCACCGAGCTACAAATAACTCACCCTTAAGCTCTCCATCCAGGTCCACCTGAGCCACTTTAGTTCTGGCAGCCTGGTCTACCTGTTCGTTGTTTTGATGTTCTTTGGTAGCGCAGATCTTGGGCATGTGAGCATCTACATGATATACCTTTACAGCAATGTTTTCTACCCAGGCAGCAATGTCTTGCCACAGTGCAGCAGCCCAGATGGGTTTACCTCTGTGCTGCCAGTTGCTCTGCTTCCATTGCTGTAGCACCCCCCACAGGGCATTAGCCACCATCCATGAGTCAGTGTAGAGTACTGGCCACTTTTCTCATTCGGCAATATCTAGGAACAGCTCGATGGATTTTACTTCTGAAAACTGACTCAATTCACCTTTTCCTTTGATAGTTTCTGCGACTTGTCATGTGGGACTCCACACAGCAGCTTTCCAGCTCTGATGGTTTCCTACAATATAACATTGGTAAACAGAGCATATAGAGTCTCTTTTTCTGGTAATTTATTATACACTGAGGCCTCTTGGGAATGGGTGACCTCCTCAGGCAATGCTCTGAAATCTCTGACTTCTGGCCAGTTCATGACCTTTTCTAGGATTCCTAGGCATCTGAGGTTTCCCATCCAAGCCCGAGCCCATTGCATGATCAACACTACCCACTTACTCCATGTAGCATCAGTTGCATGATGGGTAGAGAGGAGCCTTCCTTTGAACAACCAGTACAGTACAGGCAACTGTAGTGCCAAGAGGAGCTGTGCTTCTGTACTAACAACTTCTGAAGTGGCTTGAACCCCTTCATATGCTGGTAGTATATCCTTTTAATTTCCTCACTTTGATTTAAAGATACAGCTTGATTTTAATTCACTATGCATGCCTAGACAGAGTGTATGGGGGGTATTCTTCTCCACTTTCAGTTGAGTCGGTGGTCTTGTTCTCCCCCCTGCCAGAATTACCTTTCTCCTACTTTATTCTCTGCCAAGGCAAATCTTTCTAGTAATAATACTCATTCATAGTTTACTGATCAGAACAGTAATATATCACTCTGTTCTTTGTTTTGAACAATTTGTTAACTATCCACAAAACCATATTTTACCTACTCAGCTAGGGTTGCTTTAGCAACTTATTAACTAAACAAAGAAAAGTTAGGGCAGGGCTGTATAATGGACATCTATAGCAGCATCAATTTTTGGATAACAAAGGGACTGCAGCCTGTGCAGGAAACTATCCTGGCACAGAGGAGCAGTAAAAAGCAAGGATCAGTGGAGGAAAACAACTAAGAAGCAGAGAGTGACAGAAAGAAAACGTTATGCACTGATCCCAACCTCCTGCACCTCCCATCACCTCACCAAAGGAATTGGGAGGGACAAAGTGTAATGCACAGCGAAAACAAGGAAGCTGATGCTAGAAAGAGGGGAAGAGAGGTGTGTTCTGCACTGGGAGAGGAGCAGTATGAGAGATTGAGAGATGGTGCAGGGCTCTTTCTAGACCTCAATAAGAAAGGCCTGACAACAAATAGCTTAATGAAACAGCTGTTTTAAGAGGATAGCATACAAAGAGAAATATAATCAGTGAGTAAATCTTATGTCCTTTCAGATGCTGGGAACCCTGTGTTTGTGCAGCATCAGACAGAGCCCGAAGGGATTTTCCCACAGCACACTGCACAGATTCTGTCTGCGGACAGGTTCTTCCTTTTTGGTTATTTGAGGTATTATATGATTTCCTTACAAGAAAGCAACTCTATTCTTCATTTCTACTGTCAGACAGAAAGGATGTTTGCATAAGAACACCTTCCTGCACCTTTTGATAAAGGCACGGCCACACAGGTGGCGTAATCGCAGGTACCAAGTAGGAGCTGCCTGCAGGCTCCTCTGTTACAATGAGCTGGTTACATTTATCCTGAGGCTGAGGAATTTGTGCAGCACAAGACAGGCTTGGGCCTACTCAGCTTAACTCTTATGTGGATCACTCCTTGAAGTACAATGGTGTTCCGGTCAGGATCACTACATTGCACCCCTTGATCCACATACACTTTGACTTTCTTAAAGACATTATAAGTTACAGATTATGTTAGTAAGGTGTTCAGCTAATAGAAAGTTTCCCGACAGGTTGGAATGTTAACTCTGTCATAACATCCACCAGCACACAGCACAGGCCAGTGTCACGGCCCAAACTGGACTGTCCAGAGAGGATCGTGGAGGTTCTGTGATTCCCTTGGGCTAAATTAAGGTGAAACAACACCAAACGACCAATTAAACACTTTATTGACAGTAAACACCAACCTGAACTTGGAAAGCACCACGATATGCAGGGGATAAGGAGGACCCTCCCATTGAGTCACGAGGTTCAGAATAGACCCCCTTGCTTTCTAAACTCCTTTCCAGAGAGGAGTCTAGGTGCAGCTAGGTCCAATCTTAGTCTCAGACATGGTCAATGGTTTCATGTGAATAAGGAGGCAACCTAAACCAGGAAAGCACCACAATAGGCAACGTGGGTTCTAATCCAAATACTTATAAAAGGAAAGGAAAAGGAAGAAAGAGGAGAGAGAGAGAGCTATCACCACCCTTGGATCCCACGATATCGATGATAAACATGGCAGTCCTCCAGTGGTGGACATGCTGCTCTCGGAGCACAAGGCCTCCGGCTGCGCTGGCAGCGGGTGGGGGAAGGCCAGTCCAGAGCAGGGCCAGCGGCAGCAATGTAGGATCCTCTGATGGTAGGGGTGCACCACGTGGCTCCTCGAAGTTGTGTCTTTTATAGGCCAGTCCCCGCCTCTAGTCTCGCCCCCCTTGAGGTTTGTTCCAGAATATTCTTCATCTTCTGCGCAGGCACCACTGAGGGGGGTGGTTGCGAGGGGTCTTTTGGGTGGTTGTGAGCCCCTTCCTCAAATGAACTCTGCATGACCTTTGGCCATCAGAGGGCGGAACTGCAAATCCTCTGACACACCTACCGACTCCATGCCAACTCTGCACCAATCGGCTTCTCACCTGTGGTGCTATGCAGACCCCAATTTATCGGTATGGAGACCTTAACTTGCCTCTTTGCAGACCTTAACTTGCCTCACCACAATGTTTGAGGCATTAACTCTTTCAGTCCCTGACAGCCAGCATGGAGCATTCCAGCAGGTTCCCATACAGCGGCTACTCAAGCTAACCTATGTGCTTCTCAAGCGTTAATACAAAGCCCAATAGACATGTCCTGTTCAAGATCACAAACTCCTCGAATACAGTGTCTTCCCCAAGGCTGCCAATACAAGGTGTTTCACTGAAGCTGAGCCTGGAGAAGGGGGAGAAAAGGTGTTTCCCTAAGTGTTTGTTTAATTGTCTTTTTTTTCCTCAATACCCCTATAAGAAATTAAAAATTTATGTTAATTTGCAATAAATTAAGTTAAATTACTCAAGGTGAGACTGTTCTGCCTGTGACAATAGGAAAATTAATTCATTTGAGTGGGGACCCAAGCAACAACAAGCCTTTGACTAGGTAAAACAAGTAGCAGTACATGCAGTTGCCCTAGACCCCATCAGAACCAGTCCAAATGTCTGAAACGTACTATACACATCAGCAAGGGACCAATCAGTACAATGGTGTTTATGGTAGAAAGCACCAGGAGAGACCAGAGGAACACCCATTGGATTCTGGAGCTGAGGCTACTGAGGATGTGAGGAAAACTATATCCCAACAGAAAAAGAAATATTAGCTGCCTATGAGGGAATCTAGGAAGCATCTGAAGTGACGAGGATGGAATCACAACTGCTGCTGGCCCCTCGTCTGCCAGTATTTCACTGGATGCTGAAAGGAGAAATGCCCTCAACTAATCACGTGACAAGTGCTACCTGGAGTAAATGGACAGTCCTGATTACCCAGCAGGCTCAGATGGGGAAACAGGGACATCCAGGTCTGGTAGAAGAGCTGATGGAATGGCTTGAAAATTGTGATTTGGGGACCCCACCCAAGGTATTACTGTATGCTCAAGAAGCCCCAGAATAAGACAAACTATGAAAAAGAGCGACAATATGCCCTTTTCACTGACAGTTCTTGTTGAATTATTGGCAATCAGGAAAAATGGAAGGCTGCCATTTCGAACCCTGTCCAACAGGTGATAAAAACAGATGAAGGTGAAGAACAACTGAGTCAGTTTGCACAAGTCCAAGCCATAAGACTAGCCATTGATGTAGCATTGTAGAGGAAATGGCCCAGGTTATACCTGCATACTGATTCTTGGATGGTGACCAGTGCCCTCTGGGGCTGGCTCACGCAGTGGAAACAGGAATTGGCAGAGATGCCAAAAGCCTGCTTGAATGGTAACATGTGGAAAAACATCATACAGGATTTGGAAAAACTCAGTGTGCAAGTACAATACATCAATGCCCATATCCCAAAGGGAAGGGCCATCGAAGAACAAACCAACAACCATCAAGTGGACCAAGCTGCTCAGATTGCCACAATCAACAAAAACCTGTACTGGGAACACAGAGAGGAACTATTTGTAGCTTGATGGTTTCATGAAATGTCAGGATGAGATGTCACCTATCACTGGGTAAGAGACTGAGGGGGGGACTTGTTTCAAGACCCCATTGTACAAATAACAAAGGACTGTGAAATTTATGCATTAGTGAAAAAAGCTGAACAATGAAAAATATTGAAGCATGAAAGACAACATTTAAACTACCAATCTGGAGATACATAGCAAGTAGACTACATTAGAGCTTTGTGCAGGACTAGTAGGGGGCATCAATATCATAGAATCATAGAATCGTTTAGGTTGGAAAAGACCTTTAAGATCATCCAGTCCAACCATTAACCTACACTACCAAGTCTACTCTAAGCCAATCAAGGGTAGACTGGACTAAACCATGTCCCATAGTGCCACATCTACCCGTTTTTTGAACACTTCCAGGGATGATGACTCCACCACCTCTCTGGGCAGCCTGTTCCAATTCTTGACCACCCTTTCCATAAAGAAATTTTTCCTAATTTCCAACCTAAACCTCCCCTGGCGCAGCTTGAGTCCATTTCCTCTCATCCTATCGCTAACTCCATGGGAGAAGAGACCAACACCCACCTCACTACAACCTCCTTTCAGGCAGTTGTAGAGAGCGATAAGGTCTCCCCTCAGCCTCCTCTTCTCCAGGCTAAACAACCCCAGTTCCCTCAGCCGCTCCTCATAAGGCCTGTGCTCCAGACCCTTCACCAGCTTTGTTGCCCTTCTCTGAACACGCTCCAGCACCTTAATGTCTTTCTTGTATTGAGGGGCCCAAAATTGGACACAGTATTCCAGGTGCGGCCTCACCAGCGCTGAGTACAGGGGAACAATCACCTCCCTGCTCCTGCTGGCCACACTATTCCTGATATAAGCCAGGATGCTGTTGGCCTTCTTGGCCACCTGGGCACACTGCTGGCTCATGTTCAGCCATCATGTTCATATGTCTTAAGAATGGCAGAAATGACTACAGGCTGGCTGGAGACTTATCTAGTAGCCCGTGCCACTGCTAAAAACATGATAGTATATCTCTAAAAACAAGTTTTATGGAGACTTGATACACCTGTGTGGTGGGTTGACCCTGGAAGGCAGCTAAAACCCCACCTGATGGCTCGCTCATTCCCCTGCAGTATAATGGGGCAGAGAATCAGAAGGGCAAAAGCAAGAAAAACTCGTGGGTCAAGATAAAGACAGTTTAATAAGTGAAGGGGAAAAAAAAGGAAAAAAGACAAGTGATGCAAAAGCTATCACTCACCACCTCCCACCAGCCCAGCCAGTCTCCGAGCAACGGCTACCTTGGACACCCCCCCACCCCCACCCCCATTTTATTGCTGACCATGACGTTATACAGTATGGAATATCCCTTTGGTCAGTTCGAGTAAGCTGATCTGGCTGTGTCCCTTCAACCTCTTGCCCACACCCAGCCTACTAGCTGGGGGGGGCAGAGTGAGAAACAGAGAAAGCCTTGATGCATCACAAGCGTTGTTCACCAATCGCAAAACCATTGGTGTGTTGTCAACACTGTTTTAGTCACAGATCCAAAACACAGCACCATACAGGCTGCTATGAAGAAAATTAACTGCCAGACCCAGTAAAACCTGAAAGAATTGATTCTGACGGTGTCTCTCATATCAGAAAGGAAATGATAAAGTTATAGAGAGATAAACATGGAATTCACTGGATATACAATATCCCCTATTATTCCCTGGCCTCAGGAAAGGTAGAACTATATAATGGACTCCTGAAAAATATGCTATGAGCCCTGGGAAAAGAGGATGTGAGAAACTGGGATGTTAATTTGGAAGAAGCCACTTGGCTTGTGAACACCTGAGGGGGCATCATACCAACAAGGCCTGTCCCAGGCTAGACCTGTTAGAATACTAGATGGAGAAAAGGTTAAAAGGTTCCTGTTGTGACAGGTTGTATTGGGTCTGGCTGAGATGGAGTTAATTTTCCCCATAGCAGCCCTCATAGTGCTGTGCTTTGTATTGGTAGCTAGAAAAGTGTTGATAACACACCAGTGTTTTCGCTACTGCTGAGCAGTGCTCCCACAGCATCAAGGCTGTCTCTCCAACATTTCCCCCCTCACCAGTAGGCTGGGGGTGGGAAAGATCTTGGGAGGGGTCATAGCCAGGACAGCTGACCCAAATTGACCAAAGGGATATTCCATACCATATGACATCTGCTCAACAATAAAAGCTAAGAGAAAGGAGGAGGAAGGGGGGCATTTGTTATTATGACATTTGTCTTCTGGAGCAACTGCTAGGTGTGCTGAAGCCCTGCTTCCCAGGAAGTGGCTGGACATTGCCTGCTGACAAGAAGTAGAGAACAAATCTTTTGTTTCCCTTTGCTTCTGTGCTTTTACTTTATTAAACTGCCTTTATCTTGACCCATGAGGTTTTTTCCATCTTATTTTCTCCCCTCCCTGTCCTGCTGAGGAGGGGAGTGATAGAGTGGCTTGGTAGTGGCTTGGTGGGCACCTCACGTCCAGCCAAGGTCAACCCACTTACAGTCCTTTTTTGGTGCCCAACGTGAGGCACAAAACAATGGCAGTTTTGTATTAAGCATGCTATAGCTATAGTAGTTATTAAGTGGAAAGCTTCTGTGTGGGTCATGGAGTTTGCTGGCTGCACTGCTTATCTCTTTATTTTGCTGAGCTTGGGAACATGTTAATACAAACAATGGCTATGTGTTTTGCCCTGGCGTTGATGGCCTTACTGTGCTGGGGGAGCTGTCTCGTGGAGAGGATGAGGGAATACATCTCCCTCTTCCTACCCAGGATTGATGTGGGTGGTTTTATTATGCAGGCTCCTGAGGTCCTTGTTCACCTTTATGTGAGCTGTTTAATACTACTAATTAACACTGTTGGCATATTAAGGGGTTTGTGGAATCTGGTGTTGTCCTGGTGTAAGAGAAGACGACTTTGGGGTAAGGCGATACTTGAAATGTGCCCTGAGGTGGCCGGTCCCTGGGTGGCGGGGTGTGTGGAAGGATTTGGGCAGATTCCTAGGATGGTTATCACCTCCCATAACCTGGGACTTTACACCTGAACAGGCAAGCAACCCTGGCAAACTGACACGCCACCCGATAGAAGGGTGCCTTGCCTACCCCAATGAATGCCAGCAGCTTCTAGCACTGTACCGGGGCCTGACCTGTGCCTATCAAGCCACAACTGAGTACTATCAATGGAGCATGGTTGAGAAAGGGACCCAAACTACATCTGAGGACACCATGGTTGAGATAGGGACCCAAACAACAACAACAACTATAGTAATTGCCCCAGTAGTGAAAAAGAAACAGTAGACAAGGAGAACAATGGGTCCATATCATCAATTAGTAAGGGAGGAGGAAGAAGAGGAAAGGTTTGATCAAGAAGCCGGTCCTTCGACACAGAAATTGGAGGAAGGAGTAAGAGAATTCAAACAGGAAGCGGAAACTACCCGGTCCCTGACCTCATCAGAACTTTGAGACATGCGGAAAGATTACAGCCGCCAGCCAGGTGAGGGGATTGCTGCCTGGCTGCTCTGATGCTGGGATAATGGGGCCGACAGTCAGCAATTGGAAGGTAAGGAAGCCCAACAACTGGGATCCCTTGCTAGAAACCAGGGAATTGAGAGAGGAATTGGAAAAAAGGCAGCAATTTGCAGTCTCTGGAGACGGCTCCTCTCAAGCGTGAGGGCAAGATATCCATTCAAGGAAGATCTTGTGAACTCCCCAGGAAGATGAAGGCATCCAGTACCCAAGAGAATTAGCAGTGCTGGAAGTCATCTACAGTGATCTAGACAATTATGAGGTCTCCAAAGATCCAGAGGATGTCCTGTGCACATGGGCCATGTGGAGGAAGGTGATTCAAAGTGCCCCAGCATCATATTCTAACAGCTTGGCAGCGATGTATTGCCCAGATATGGATACACCAACTGTGGAGAGAATGTCTTCTTGGCTCCAAAACTTTGAAGAAAATCTCTGTCCCTCCTCATCCCTATGGGCCAGCACCTTGACTGTCAGGGGTGCCCCGAGAAATCAGTCCTGTCCTGCCCCAGTCAGAGGGAAAGGGAGCCCCAGGCGCATGCCACGTGGCACACTCTGGTTCTTCCCGCGTGACCAGGGGGAGGACATGAGGAAGTGGGATGGTGAACCCACCTTTAAGCTGGAAGCCTGTGTATGTGAACTGAGAGGGAAGACAGCTGTTAAGAAGGGGCCACCAAGAAGGCTGTCAGCTTAGTTGCTGTAGAGACACAAAAAGGCAATCAGCAATCTTGCAGACATAGAAGAAGGACTGAAATCACCTCCCTTGATCCTGGTGAGGGGACTTCTGGTCTGGCACTGAAAGGGTCAGACAGTGAATACTCCAACCAGGAACAGGAATAGAGGGTCCCTGCCTTCGGCCAGGAGGAGGAAAGGGATGACCGGGTATACTGCACTGTGTGGATTTGATGGCCTGGAACATCAGACCCACAGAAGTATAAGGCTTTGGTAGACACTGGTGCACAGTGTACGCTGGTGCCATCAGGGTATAGGAGCACAGAACTCATCTGGATCTCTGGAGTGACAGGGGGATGCCAACAGTGGTCTGTATTGGAGGCTGAGGTGAGCTTAACAGGGGACAAGTGGCAAAAGCACCCCATTGTGACAGGCCCAGAGGCCCCTTGTGTCCTTGGCATAGACTACCTCAGGAGGGTGTCCTTCAAGGACCCAAAGGGGTACTGATGGGCTTTTGGTGTAGCCACTGTGAACACAGAGAAGATCAAACAGTTATCGACCCTGCCTGGCCTCTCGGAAGATCCCTTCGTTGTGGCATTGCTGCAAGTTGAAGAACAGCAGGTGCCAATTGCTACCAGGACGGTGCACCAGTGGCAATATCGCACCAACCGAGACTCCCTGGCTGCCATCCATGAGCTGATTCATCAACTGGAAAGCCAAGGAGTCATCAGCAAGATTCACTCACCTTTTAATAGTCCCATATGACCAGTGCAAAAGTCGGATGGAGGGTGGAGGTTAACCGTAGACTATCGTGGCCTAAACAAAGTGATGCCACCACTGAGTGCTGCTGTGCCAGACATGCTAGAGCTCCAATATGAACTGGAGTCAAAGGCAGCCAAGTGGTATGCTGTAATTGACATTGCCAATGCGTTTTTCTCAATTCCTTTGGCAGCAGAGTGCAGGCCACAGTTTGCTTTCACATGGAGGGGTGTCCAATACACCTGGAATCGACTTCCCCAGGGGTGGAAGCACAGCCCCACCATTTGTCATGGACTGATCCAGACTGCACTGGAAAAGGGTGATGCCCCTGAACATCTACAATACATCGATGACATCATCATGTGGGGAAACAAGGTAGAAGAAGTGTTTGAGAAGGGAAAAAGAGTAATTCAGATTCTTCTGAAAGCTGGTTTTGCCATAAAAAGAAGCAAGGTTGTCCTGGTTTCGGCTGGGATAGAGTTAATTTTCTTCCTAGCAGCAGGCACAGTGCTGTGTTTTGGATTTAGTAGGAGAAGAATGTTGAGAACACACTGATGTTTTTAGTTGTTGCTAAGTACTGCTTATGCTAGTCAAGGATTTTTCAGCTTCCCATGCTCTGCCAGGTGCACAAGAAACTGGGAGGGGGCACAGCCAGAATAGTTGATCCAAACTGACCAAAGGGATATTCCATACCATATGATGTCATGCTCAGTATATAAACTGGGGGGGGTTGGCTGGGGAGCAGCGATCGCTGCTCGGGAACTGTCTGGGTATCGGTCGGCGGGTGGTGAGCAATTGCATTGTGCATCACTTGCTTTGTATATTATTATTACTATTATTATTACATTGTTATTATTATTATTTTACTTTATTTCATTTCAATTATTAAACTGTTCTTATCTCAACCCAGGAGTGTTTCTCACTCTTACTCCTCCGATTCTCTCCCCCAACCCATCGGGGTAGGGGGAGTGAGTGAGCGGCTGCATGGTGCTTAGTTGCTGGCTGGGGCTAAACCACGACAAAGGTCAAGGGACCTGCACAGGAGGTTCAGTTCTTGCGAATAAAATGGCAAGATGGATGCCATCATGTGACTACGGATGTGGTCAACAAGAGAGCAACTATGTCCCCACCAGCTAACAAGAAGGAAACACAAGCTTTCGTAGGCCTTGTGGGATTCTGGAGAATGCATATTCCAGGTTATAGTCAGCTTGTGAGCCCTCTCTATCGAGTAACCTGAAAGAAGGACTGTTTTGAGTGGGGTCTTGAGCAACAGCAAGCCTTTAAGCAGATCAAACAGGAGATAGCCATGCGGTAGCCCTTGGGCCTGTCCGTACAGGACCAGCTGTGCAAAATGTACTCTGCACTGCAGCTGAGGAGCATGGTCTCACCTGGAGCCTATGGCAGAAAACATCAGGAGAAACCCAAGGTCAACCTCTAGGGTTTTGGATACCGGGGGTATCAAGGATCAGAAGCCCACTACTCCCTGACTGAATAAAAGATACTAGCATGTCGTGGTTTAGCCCCAGCCAGCAACTAAGCACCATGCAGCCGCTCGCTCACTCCCCCTACCCCGATGGGAAGGGGGAGAGAATCGGAGGAGTAAGAGTGAGAAACATTCCTGGGTTAAGATAAGAACAGTTTAATAATTGAAATAAAATGAAGTAAAATAATAATAATAACAATATAATAATAATAGTAATAATAATATACAAAGCAAGTGATGCACAATGCAATTGCTCACCACCCGCCGACCGATACCCAGACAGTTCCCGAGCAGCGATCGCTGCTCCCCAGCCAACCCCCCCCAGTTTATATACTGAGCATGACGTCATGTGGTATGGAATAGCCCTTTGGGCAGTTTGGATCAACTATTCTGGCTGTGCCCCCTCCCAGTTTCTTGTGTACCTGGCAGAGCATGGGAAGCTGAAAAGTCCTTGACTAGCATAAGCAGTACTCAGCAACAACTAAAACATCAGTGTGTTCTCAACATTCTTCTCCTACTAAATCCAAAACACAGCACTGTGCCTGCTACTAGGAAGAAAATTAACTCTATCCCAGCCGAAACCAGGACATAGCAGCATATGAGGGGGTTCAAGCCACTTCAGAAGTTGTTGGTACAGAAGCAGAGCTCCTCTTGGCACTGCAATTGCCTGTGCTACTCTGGATGTTCAAAGGAAATATCCCCTCTATGCATCATGCAACCAGTGCGACATGGATTAAGTGGGTAGTGTTGATCACACAACGAACTCGATGGGGAACCACAAACACCCAGGAATCCTGGAAGTGATCATGGACTGGCCAGAAGGCAGAGATTTTGGAGCATTGCCTGAGGAGGTGGCTCCTGCCCAAGAGGCACCACCACATAATAATGAGTTATCAGAAGATGAGAGGCGTTATGCTTTGTTTACTGATGGATCCTGTCCTGTGGTAGGAAACGGTCGGAAGTGGAAAGCTGCTGTGTGGAGTCCCACATGACAAGTCGTTGAAGCCACTGAAGGAGAAGGTGAGTCAAGTCAGGTTGCAGAAGTGAATGCCAGCCAACTAGCCCTAGAGATTGCTGAATGAAACAAGTGGCCAGTACTCTATCTCTATACTGACTCATGGATGGTAGCTAATGCCCTGTGGGGGTGGCTAGAGCAGTGGAAGAAGACCAATTGGCAGCATAGGGCTACACCCATTTGGGCTGCTGCACTGTGGCAAGATATCGCTGCCCAGGTAGAAAACATCGCTCTAAAGGTATATGTTGTGGTTCAGCCCCCATCGGCAACCAAGCACCACACAACCGCTCGCTCACCCTCCCTGCCCGGTGGGATGGGGGAATCAGAAGGGCAAATGTAAGAAAACTCATGGGCTGAGATAAGAACAGTTTAATAATTGAAACAAAATAATAATATTAATAATAATAGTAATAAAAATTGTAATGAAAAGGAGAACAACAAGAGAGAGAGAAAGAAAACCCAGGAAAAAAAAACAAGCGATGCAACTGCTCACCACCCACCAACCGACGTCCAGCCAGTCCCCGAGCAGCAATCACAGCCTCCCAGCCAACTCCCCCCAGTTTATATACTGAACATGACGTCATATGGTATAGAATACCCCTTTGGCCAGTTTGGGTCAGCTGTCCTGCCTGTGCCCCCTCCCAGCTTCTTGTGCACCTGGCAGAGCATGGGAAGCTGAAAAAGTCCTTGACTAGTGTAAGCAGTACTTAGCAACAACTAAAACATCAGTGTGTTATCAGCATTCTTCTCATCCTAAATCCAAAACACAGCACTATGCCAGCTACTAGGAAGAAAATTAACTCTATCCCAGCCAAAACCAGGACAGTATGTGATGTAGACGTTCACATGCACAAATCTGTGCCACTGAAGAACATCAAAACAACGAACAGGTAGACCAGGCTGTTAAAATTGAAGTGGCTCAGGTCGACCTGTACTGGGAGCGTAAGGGTGAGCTGTTTTTGCTTGATTTGCCCATGAAACATCAGGACATCTAGGAGAGATGCAACATACAGATGGGTTCATGATCGAGGGGTGGACCTGACCATGGAGGTCATGCAGAGAGGAAATTAGAAAGGCAAAAGCCCAGCTAGAACTCAATCTGGCCACTGTTGTAAGAGATAATAAAAAATGTTTTTATAAGTACATCAACAATAAAAGGAGAGCCAAGGAGAATCTCCATCCTTTGCTGGATGCAGGGGGGAACATTGCCACCAAGGATGAGGAAAAGGCTGAGGTACTTAATGCCTTCTTTGCCTCAGTCTTTAATAGCCAGACCAGTTATCCCCAGGGCATTCAGCCCCCTGAGCTGGAAGACAGGGATGGGGAGCAGAATGGAGCCCACATAGTCCAGGAGGAAGCAGTTAATGACCTGCTATGCCACCTGGATGCTCACAAATATATGGGGCCAGATGGGATCCACCTGAGAGTATTGAGGGAGCTGGCAGAGGAGCTTGCCAAGCCACTCTCCATCATCTGTCAGCAGTCCTGGTTAACAGGGGAGGTCCCTGATGACTGGAGGCTTTTGAATGTGATGCCCATCTACAAGAAGGGCCGGAAGGAGGATCTGGAGAACTACAGGCCTGTCAGCCTGACCTCGGTGCCGGGAAAGATTATGGAGAGGTTCATAATGAGTACGTTCAACAGGCATGTGCAGGTCAACCAGGGGATCAGGCCCAGCCAGCATGGGTTTATGAAAGGCAGGTCCTGCTTGGCCACCCCGATCTCCTTCTATGACCTGGTGACCCGCCTGGTGGATGAAGGAAAGGCTGTGGACGTCATCTACCCGGACCTCAGCAAAGCCTTTGACACCGTCTCCCACAGCATTCTCCTAAGGAATCTGGCAGCTCATGGATTAGACAGGCGTACTCTTTGCTGGGTAAAAATCTGGCTGGATGGCCGAGCCCAGAGAGTTGTGGTGAATGGAGTTAAATCCAGTTGGCGACCGGTCACAAGTGGTGCACCTGGGCCATCTGCTGCCTGAATTGTATACCACAATGACTCAGCACGAATTGTGGTCAGAATCATAGAATGTAAAATACTGAGAAAATACTGACCAAAGCCTGTCATTTCAAGATCCTATAGATAGTGATCCAAAAGGCAGACCTTTTGAGCTCTCTGGGACTCATCAGAATACCTTACTTTAAGCCTAACCCAGGGGACTGTGGCCCCAGATTAGGTACCTTCAGTATTGGTTAAGCTTTTTAAAAATGCAGGCAGGTGCCTGAAAGTGAGTTGGCAAAGCTACATCCCAAGGTGAAGTGCCTAGATTTCTGTCCAGTATGTGGCGATGGGTGGGAGCAAGCACCCTCTCCTGACAGCCAACAGCCGGTCAAGGCCCTCATTCACCTCCTTCCCCCAACCCATAGCTCTAAGCCAACACTTCTGAGTAAGTGCAGACCTCATCAGCACTGTGTGAGGTTAAGAGTGGGCCCATCATGGCTCCCAGCTCAAAACCCCACTACTGAACTTGCACCACAACTTAGCAAATACCCCTGGGGTTATTTGTGGGACAGACCCTGCTTGACATTAGGGTTTTAATGGTCCTTTGTGCAATTTTTTGGCAGCAGTACTAGATGAAGCAGCCCCTCACACACTCAGTTGATGGGTTCCTGACCCTGTGTCATTGTGTTATCCCTTCTATGGGATAAACTTACCCCCTATTTTTTCCTTGGGGTATTTTCCAGCAAGCTCAATACCCTAACCCAATGCAACCACACACTAGAGGTGGGGTGGGAGGGGGAAGTGAGGGAATGTAGTTTAAACAGCATTAACATTAACTGTGATACCAGAAATAGTGTCCCTGATGGGTCTAGCTGCAGCCTCCCAAACAGAGACATCTCTTTGTACGCAAACCAAAGGGATGTAGTATGGATGAGGAATGAAAAGCAAAATCATAGAATCATAGAATGCTTTGGGTTGGAAAGGACCTTTAGAGATCATCTAGCCCAACCCCCCTGCAGTGAGTAGGGACATCTTTAACTAGATCAGGTTGCTCAGAGCCCCATCCAACCTGACCTTGAATGTTTCCAGGGATGGGGCCTCCACTACCTCTCCGGGCAACCTGTTCCAGTGCTTCACCACCCTCATTGTAAAAAATTTCTTTCTTATGTCTAGTCTAAATCTATTCTTCTTTAGTTTAAATCCATTATTCCTTGTCCTGTCACAACAGGTCTTGCTAAAAAGATTCTCCCCATCCTTCCTATAGGCCCCCTTTAAGTACTGGAAGGCCACAACAAGGTCTCCTCACAGCCTTCTCTTCTTCAGGCTGAACAACCCCAACTCTCTCAGCCTGGCCTCATAGGAGAGGTGCTCCAGCCCTCGGATCATTTTTGTAGCCCTCCTCTGGACCCGCTCCAACAGGTCCATGTCCTTCTTGTGCTGAGGACTCCAGAGCTGGACACAGTACTCCAGGTGGGGTCTCACGAGAGCAGAGTAGAGGGGCAGAATCACCTCCCTCGACCTGCTGGCCACGCTTCTTTTGATGCAGCCCAGGATACGGTTGGCTTTCTGTGCTGCAAGCGCACATTGCCGGCTCATGTCCAGCTTTTCATCTACCAGTACCCCCAAGTCCTTCTCCGCAGGGCTGCTCTCAATCTCTTCATCCCCCAGCCTGTACTGATACCGGGGGTTGCCCCATTCCAGGCGCAGGACCTTGCACTCGGCCTTGTTGAACCTCATGAGGTTCACAGAGGCCCACCTCTCTAGCTTGTCCAGGTCCCTTTGGATGACATCTCATCCTCCTGGCATGTCAACCGCACCACTCAGCTTGGTGTTGTCTGCAAACTTGCTGAGGGTGCACTCGATCGCACTATGTCATTGATGAAGATATTAAATAGCACCGGTCCCAGTACGGACCCCTGAGGGACTCCACTTGTCACCGGTCTCCATCTGGACATCGAGCCATTGACCACGACCCTCTGGATGTGACCATCCAACCGATTCCTTATCCACCAAACCATCCACCTATCAAATCCATATCTCCCCAATTTAGAGAGAAGCATGTTGTGGGGGACTGTGTTGACCACTTTACAGAAATCCAAGTAGATGACATCCATTGCTTTTCCCTTGTCCACTGATGCAGTCACTCCTTCATAGAAAGCCACTAGGTTGGTCAGGCAGGACTTGCCCTTGGTGAAGCTGTGCTGGCTGTCTCGAATCACCTCCCTGTCCTCCATGTGCTTGAGCATAGCTTCTAGGAGGATCTGTTCCATGATCTTCCCAGGCACAGAGGTGAGGCTGACAGGTCGGTAGTTCCCAGGATCCTCCTTTCTTCCCTTTTTAAAAATGGGCACAACATTCCCCTTTTTCCAGTCAGCAGGGACTTCACCTGACTGCCATGACTTTTCAAATATCATGGAGAGTGGCTTGGCAACTACATCAGCCAATTCCCTCAGGACTCTGGGGTGCATCTCGTCAGGTCCCATAGACTTGTGTACATTGAGGTTCCTCAGGTGGTCTCAAACCTGATCTTCCCTTACAGTGGGAGGGGCTTTACCCCCCTGGTCCCCATCTTTTGGTCCATCGATTTGGGAGGGGTGAGGAGAGAGGTTGCCGGTGAAGACCGAGGCAAAGAAGTTGTTGTGTACCTCCACTTTCTCCTCGTCTGTTGATACAAGTTCGCCATTCTTGTTCATCGGGGGGGTACGCTTTCTTTAACCTTCCTTTTCTGGTTGATATACCTGTAGAAGTCCTTCTTGTTCTTCTTTACGTCCCTTGCCAAATTCAGCTCCAGCCGTGCCTTGGCCTTCCTGACCCCATCCCTACACAACCGGGCCGTTTCCCTGTATTCCCCCCAGGACACCTGTCCCTGCTTCCACTGCCTGTGCAGTTCCCTCTTGCTCTTTAGCTTGACCAGCAGGTCTGGACTCAGCCATGCTGGTCTCTTCCCTTCCTTGCCTGATGAGCCCTTCCTTCCTCACCTGCCAACCATCTGTTTCTTACAGTGATTTAAGCAACTATAAGATGCTGCAAATGGGATGTTACACCAGTAACAAACTTTTTCCCTAGTCACTTCACCATATTTGCCTCTCACAGGTGCACTTCCTACTTTTACTGCTGGGCCACTACCAGAATACACTGTGCTCTCTTGTAAGAACCTTCTCATCAAGGAAAGAAAATTAAGCCTTCCTTATACATGGCAAGGAGTGTAGTTGTACTTCAGGTCTTGGTGAGTGAAGAGCTCATGCCCTTCAAAATCCCCAAAAAGGAGACAGCAAAAGCAACACAAAGCCTTCTCTGCTGAGAGAAAGGATGTATAATTATTATTTTTTAAAATCACAGTGCACAGGGGAGGGAGGGAGAGGGGGCTTCAATATGCAGGAGGAAAGTTTTTTACTCACAGCTCCAGAACTTATTTGCACTGTCTCTGCTCTTGGTAGTTTCCTGCTGAAAATGTCTCCTCTCCACTAAGTGACTGGTTGCTGGGGTTAGGTGATACTCTTGACACTTCCTTGGAAATCAGTCTCAAATGTTTTTTCCAGCAAGAAGGCTGAAGCACTGCAGGATACCCTTCTGGACTGTGAAGAACTTTAAGCTCAGCTTCACAAGCCTCCTTCTGAATTAAACAAGTTCAGGCAAAATGCGTGAGGAGGCCATAATGCTAGAACACAGAGAGCATTTGGGGACAAACAAGGGCCATCCTTTCACAAGGCAGGCTGAACTGTGCAAAAGTAACAGAGAATGAGCAGGCAGTATTCAGCTCAGATTCAGTGCATCTGAGCAGAAAAACAAAGTTTGGAAGAAGGCCCAGGACAGTAATGGTACCAATAAACCATAATGTACCTAAGTTGTTCAATTTGCTGCTCATAGTTGCACAACATAGGAAGGTTTCTTGCAAAGATAAAAGAAAAGAGATTAACTGCATGTGTCAATGCATGTCTAAGTGCTGCAGTGTACTATTATCTCCAAGTTTCATCTCACATAAATACTGAACAGAGTGCTGCGTAATAATCCAAAATATCTTGTAAGAGTGAGATGAAAGGGGTGGCAGCGAGCAGGGTGTGTACAGAGAAAAGGACCCTGCACTGTAAAGAACTTTAAAATGTGTAGTTGGGGGGGGGGGGGGTTTACATTCAGCTAATATGTTCTATACTTCTCTTGCCATCCCACAGAAATTATTTTTCATACTGAAAAGAAGCCCTGAAGAAACCTCTGTACTTTTATTTCTGTTGGTGTTAAATGAACCATACTCTGATAGCAATAATAGCTATTGGAGGATGGTCATTAGTTTGTTATTGATACCTAGACTATCTAGTTAAAGGCAGATCTTTGCTTCATGCCTCACAGAACATCTGACGTAAATGAATAGCTACTGATACACTAGCATTGTCTATTATTACATGGCTATCAGAAACAGCCAGTATTTGAAAAGTTTCTAATGAGACCTCTGCTGACCAAGCATAGGTTTTCAGTAGCTGTGGTGGTATAAACAGAAAGGAAGCAAGCTCCCAAGCATACAAGCTGGTTGGAAACTTTTAGATTGGCGTAACAGAAATGAGAATGATTTGCTTTTGATACCGAAAGCCTTTGCCTTGTTAACTGGGTGAACTTAGTTTGTGAGGTTGTATGAAGCACTTGTGAGACTGGTTGGTTTTGGCACTAAGGATTTTGATATTCATAAAATTACTGTAATGCTAAAGGATTTCTATTAAATATTTGTAAGGTCATTGTGACCCCCTAATGACATTAAAAGTGCAGAAGTGTAAATGTAAATAAATTGATGTCTAAGCACTTGTATTTAGATACCCCAAATTTATTATGAAACACATATGAACTTGTAAATAAGACTGCCTTGGTTGTCTTATTTAGCCCTTATTAAGGGTTGTCAGGACCTGAGTGCATTAATAGTTCTTAACGGCCCTGATCAGCCTCACCCACACCCTCTGCTCATGGGCCTAGGATCCCCATTTAAGCTCAGGCCTGGGCCATTCAGTCTATTTAAGCTATATTGTAGATATACAATATAGCTGAGCTGGTCTCCATGGCAGTCATACCTCTGCTTAGTTGTAGACCCTGAACTGTAGATTGATTTCCTGGTTTAATCTCAGGCCTGTCTTATAAGTATGGACCTGCCTGGCAATCATTGGGTTGTCTGACCCTGGTTACCCTCACCAGACTTCATCCTGATGTGTAGATTGATTCCTTAACTTGACTTTGGACCTGCTTCTTCACCACAAACTTGCCTAAAGATCTGGACCCTTGGTTGAACCTGGCTACTGTCTCGGGGTCTGCCCTGCTCACCTTGCCTGGGTACTGCAGGGCTAGGCCCTAGCTGGTGAGACCTTGTCCTGGTTTCACCTGGGACAGAGTTAATTTTCTTCCTAGTAGATGACATAGTGCTGTGCTTTGAACTTAGTTTGAGAATAACATTGATAACACACTGATGTTTTAGTTGTTGCTAAGTACTGCTTATGCTAGTCAAGGACTTTTCAGCTTCCCATGTTCTGCCAGGTGCACAAGAAACTGGGAGGGGGCGCAGCCAGGACAGTTGACCCAAACTGACCAAAGGGCTATTCCATACCATATGACGTCATGCTCAGTATATAAACTGGGGGGAGTTGGCCAGGGGGCAGACTGCTGCTCGGGAACTGGCTGGGCATTGTTTGGCGGGTGGTGAGCAATTGCATTGTGCATCACTTATTTTGTATATTATTATTATTATTATTATTTTCCCTTCCTTTTCTGTCCTATTAAACTGTCTTTATCTCAACCCATGAATTTTACTTTCTTTTTCCTGATTCTCTCCCCCATGCCACTGGGGAGAGGAAGAGGGAGAGAATGGCTGTGTGGTGTTTAGCTGCCTGCCGGGTTAAACCACAACAGTCCTTTTTGGCGCCCAGCGTGGGGCTCGAAAGGTTCGAGATAACAACAGATCTGACCAGAGCGTGTTAAAACAAATTTGTGATAAGCATTTATTATATTAGTTTAATAGATCGCCATGTTGATTCATTTGCTCTCAGAGTTGTTGTGCTTGTTCTCAGAGTTGTGCTATGTAACACCTTACTTGCCGTATGCATTCCCTGTGGTGCTGTTTATCACCTTTGGGAGCTGGATTAAAGTTATCACTTTGCTCTACTGTGTAACACTGGCTTATGGTATGATAAAATTATCAGTCATGAGATTGTACTCAGCACTGCCATCATCCCCATGCTTCAGGAGCCATTTCTCAGAAACTATTAATAATTACACTTTTTATCTCTTTCCTTGGAGAACCGATCTGCGGGGGAGACAGAGGGGGACACTTTGCCCTGCTCCTTCACCTTCCCGTTCTCCTTCAGGCTAGTTACAACAGTTCTTGAGCATTTTGAATATCCTTGGGATGTTCAAACCAGCATCCTCCTACTGCTATGTCTCCTGAACACGGTTCAGGTCTTGTTTAGCGTTAAACTATTTAAGAATATCATCCAGAGATCAACCCCCACGACAGGCACCACGGCCACTCCAACCCCTGCGACGGGCACTGTGGCCACTCCAACCCCGGCAAAAAGCACTGCAGCTACTCAAATCCCAATGACAGGCAATGCGGTTACTCCAACCCCGGCGACAGGCACTGCAGCTACTCCAACCACTGCGACATGCAATGCAGCTACTCAAACCTCGATGACAGGCACTGCAGTGACTCTAACCCTAGTGACAAGCACTACAGCTACTCAAACTCCAGCGACAGGCACTGCGGCTGAACTAGAGAACCAACCCGTGCCAGTATCAGTTGCCCCTATACACAAGAAGAAATACACAAGAAGATCGGCTTGTTTTATAAGGGATGAAGATGAACCAGGGCCATCACGAGAAGAGGAGGAAGAGGCAGAACCCATAAATGAGATGGTAACCACCTGATCCCTATCCCTGAGTGAGCTGCGACATATGCAAAAAGATTTCAGTCGTTATCCAGGTGAGCACATCATCACCTGGCTGCTCCAATGCTGGGATAACAGGGCCAGTAGCCTGCCTGATGGGTTAAACCACAACAGACCCATACCCTGTTGGCTGTGTTAATACACTTGGCTCATGGTTCTCTATCCCTTAGGGAGCAGCCAGTCCTCACAAGGGTATGCTTCTGGAGTTTCTTCAAGATGATACCTTCTACATCTTTGAGTATATCCTCACTAGCAGGACTTGTTTCCTAAGATTTTTTTTAATCTGTTATTAAAATACTGAATAATATTAACATTCTTTTTCCCTCTTTGCTTAAAGGAGCCTACAACTTTTTATGAAAGGTTGAGTATGACTGTTCTGAGCTGAACCTAGCACAAGTAATGTGCTTGGTCTGGTCTGATGGTCTTCCTCCCAATAGGATTTTGTGCTGAAAAAATGCTGGGTGTCCTCTACATAAAATTATTAATCACAAGCTTTAGTCATCACTAAATAGTGTAGTAGCTTGCAAAAGCTACCACTGCAGATCTTCTACATCACTGCTTCAGAGTCTCCCTGTAGGTGTAAGCAGACACTGGCTGCAAAAGTGTCTGTGATGCTGCTGTCCTCACAGGATCCTTCTCTGCATGTGTGTAGGGAGGAATTTAGACATATAATGTATTCTGAGGGCAACAAATGACAATGGATTATGAATTTCACAGCTGCTGCATCTCACTTTCTCAATCAAATGCACTGTTTAAAAACAGAAGGCAAATTTTTAAGCTGACAAACTTGGCCATCTACAGCAAAGTTGATTCCTTATGTTTTCTCTTCCACACCCCCCCCTCACTCTTTCTTGATTCCTACAGCACAGAGATCAAATTATATATTATGACACATCTCTCCTGCTATAGCCCTTTCAGCCAATGCCATCAAAGACAGCTATTCAAGACCATGGCTAGTAGTATGTTTACATAAGAGTAACTGGTCTACCAAACAATTTATTAAAACACAAGTGTCTTCAGCACTCCAGCTGTGCAAAGATAAACAAGACTAACTGATATAGCATTAGCAAAAGTCAACATATAGTCCTTTCCATTTCTCTTACAAGAAAGATAGGTGCAAGAACATTTACCAAAAAAGCTATGATGGGTCTCCCTCTCTTGCTGGTGATATTACTATTATTTCAATAATGACCATAATAATTAGCTCATATAAAGAATATACCCTAAAGGAACAGCACTGTTACTATAAAAGAGCCCTTTACAATTAGTTTTAGATAAAAAAACAATATTCTTTTAAAGGCTAGCATAAGTAGTAGGTGACCACTTTCAAGATGACTTTTAAAGTGGCCCACATTGCCTGTTAGAGAAATTAATTTGTACAACCAATTAAGTCTGAGTGACATGCAGTGGTCATCTGCAGACATAATTGGCAGAGAACAGAAAATATGTTCTAACTTTATGCAAATATTCCCAATATACAACTGCTGCAATCTCACTCTGCTGGTTCAAACTGGCTCACAAAATGTTGATGGGATAACACAACCCTGTAAGACTTTATAATGGCTCAATTACTGTCCATTTGTATGTTGATCAAGTACTCTGTGTCCTTGTAGTTGGCAAAAAAAAAAAAAAATCAGTGTAAGGCAGGAGGCTTGCATGAGCAGTACTGTGTACTTTGTTTAATTTGGGTAAAAAAAAACCAAAACAAAACAGCTGTGTGTTCACAGTTGAACAAGATTAATTTCCACTGACAAGTGATTGCATAACACATGCAACCTTACTGAACACACAACCAGAACTTGTTCAGTCAATAATCCACTGCAAGCTATCAACAGAAAAAACAGGACAATATAAGCAAGTAAATCAAATCAGACATAAGAGCACAAATACATAGTATTTATTTTTTGATGTATTTCATAATACTAAACATACTGACATCTTCATGTGAGATCTCACTGTAATGCTCAGAAAGTAAGCCTTCCAAACAAAAAAAACCCAACAGTGATAGCTTTGTGACAATTATCAGGCTTGGAGATGCAGTATTTATTTTGCAGTATGGGTTATTTACATGGTGATATCTTTCTGAAATAATGCTTCATAGAGTTGACACCTGCAATGGATACAGGGGCAACAAGAGCAGCTGCTATTGATACATTAATAGTAAAAGGCTGAGCAAGACAAATGAGCATCTGTTGATGAATGGGGTAGGTAATTTAGTGATAGCAGACACAGACAAGGCTGAGGTGCTCACTGCCTTCTTTGTCTTGGTCTTCATCAATGAGGTCTTCCAGGACTTTGTACATAGAGACAGAGAACATGAAGGAGAAAAAAGTGATTGTTCTGCACTGGGGGGATGAGGGACAGGGTGGAGAAAAGTGAGGGAGTGAGACAGTGCAGGGTTCTTTCTGGATCTCAATAAGAAAGGCCCGACAACAAATGGCTTAATAAAATAGCTGTTTTAATAAGACAGAATAAGAAGAGGAATACAGATAGCGAGTAAATCTTATGTCCCTTCAGATGATGGGAACCCTGCGTTTGTGCAGCATCAGACAGACCCCAGATGGATTTTCCCATGGTATGCTGTGCAGATTCTGTCCGTGGGGAGAGGTTCCTCCCTTTTGGTCATTTGAACTATTATATAATTTCCTTACACGAAAACAACTCTGTTCACATGAGAACTTCTTGCTGCACTGTTAGATAAAGGCGAGACCACGCAGCTGGCATAATTGCTGGTACCAAGTGGGTGCTCTGTTACAATGAGTTGGCTGAGTTTATCCTGCAGCCAAGGAAGTTGTGCAGCACGAACACAGGCCTGAAAGCCATGCTGTATGTGCAGCACAGCACAGGCCTGGCCTCCTCAGGTTAACTGTTATGTGGATTCCTCGATGTACAATGGTCTCCTGGTCAGGATCGCTACAGTGATTAAGAACAGTCAGCATGGATTTACCAAGAGCAAATCACACCTGATCAACCTGATTGTCTTCTATGATATAATGGCTGGATTTGTGGATGAGGGGAGAACACTGGATGTCATTTAGCTTGACTCCAGCAAGGCTTTCAATACTGTCTTCCACAATATTCTTGTATCCAAGTTGGGAAATTACACACTGGATGGGTAGACAACTAGATGAGTAAAAAACTGGTTGGATAGTTGGGCTCAGAGGGTAGTGGTTAACAGGACTTACTTTACCTAGAGGCCGGTTACAAGTCAGGTACTGCAAGGATGTATCCTGGGAACTTTCCTGTTTAACATCTTCTTCAATGACCTGGAGGAGGTGATAGAGTGCACTCTCATCAAGTTTATAAATGACACCAAATTAGGGCATCAGTTGATATGCTAGGGCATGGCTGCCATTCAGAGAGGCCAAGACAGGCTAGAGGAATGGGCCAAAAGGAAGAACCTTATAAAACTCAACAAGGACAAATGCCAAACTCTGCCCCCATGAGGGGAAAAAATCCCTTGCAACTGTACAGGCTGGGGACAGACTGGCTGGGAAGCAGCTCTGCTGTAAAGGGCTGGGGACTGTGCTAGAAATCAAGCTGAACATGAGCCAGCAGTAGGCCCAGGCAGCAAAGGCAGCTAACAGCATCCTGGGCTGTATTAACAGGAACATAGCAAATAGATCCAGGGAAGTGGTCATCTCCCTTTACTTGGCACTCATTAGACCACATCTAGAATATTGCATCCAGTTTTGGGCCCAGTGTGTTATCAATACTGTTTCAGCCACAAATGCAAAGCACAACTCCATATGGGCTGCTATGAAGTTAACTCCATCCCAGCCAGACCCAGTACAGCCACCAAGAAGTGCAGGGAGCTAGAGCAAATGCCCCATAAGGAGAGGCTGAGAGAAATGGGCTTGTTCAGCTTGGAGAAAAAAAGGCTTTGGGGGACCTAGTAGCAGCCTTCCAATATATACAAGGAGATCAACAAGATGGAACCAGGCTCTTCACAGTGGTGCATAGTGGGAGGATGAGAAACAACAGGGATAAAGTTGAAACAAGAGAAGTTCAGACTGGACATGAGGAAAAACTTTTTCACTATGAGGACAGTCAAGCAGTGGAACAGGGGCCAAGAGAGGTTGTGGGAGTTCTGTTCTTGGAGGTTTTCAAGCCCTGACTGCACAAAGCCTGAGCAACCTGGTCTGACCTCATAGCTGACCCTGTTTTGAGCAGGATGTTGGACTAGAGACCTCCTGAGGTCCCCTCCAACCCAAATGTTCTGTGAATCTATGATAGTGAAAGACCAAGAAAGCAAGAGCAGTCAGGCACAAGTTCCTGGGTTTTCAGTATGCCCCTCCAGGAACACTAGAATCAATGAATGATGAAAATTAAAAATTGTTATTTGGGGAAAAAAAAAAAAATTTTTTTTTTAAACTAAGTCCTCCCTTACAACCTCTGGCTAGTCAAAAAGTACAGTTAAACATGGTAGGGTTTCAGGTGCAATGTAGCATATGAAGGCAGATAGAAAATACAGATAAAACTAATTTTAAGGGAAACACCAGAAAGGCAAGGAAGATGGAAAAAATAGGCAGGATGTCACTAATAAGGCAACACACGAGCAAGATAATTAAGTAGAAAATACTGTATCTTATTGTTGATCCAGTGAGACTGAGTGAGGCTCAATGTCATTAGACCCTGATATCAATATATTGTTTGATAATATATATTGTTTGATAATCATCAAACAAAATGTGCTCTTTCCTACTGCTTTCTGTAAGTATGACAAATTTCTTTAATGCTTTAAAAAATAAAGATACAGAAATGTGACCATTAAATAAAACCTATAGTGAGATTTTAACATACTAAAGGATTTAATCATGCCATTCACCATAGTTCCACATTCTTATTTACTTTGGATACTCAAGCTGCAAATAAAGTATAGATAGACATTAGGCAGCTTTTCCAACATGGAGAAGTGTGGTTAGAGGAGATGAAGCTGTATTTCTTTATTAGTGAACTACTGTTTCATATAAAGACACATGTAGAGAGAGTTCCATATTCCCTTTGGTCCGACAATGCACATTTTGTTTTGGTGCTTCAATACTTTGGATTGTTCATCCAGTTAAAATTAGTTACAGCACTGTGAATTAGGATTTTCTTTTCAGTTTACCTAAATATAAATCCAAGATCATTCAGAATGCTAACCTGTCTATCAGGTAGCACAAGTTCCTCAAAACTGGTCAATAACATCACACAGGATATATTTGCTATACAGAACAAAGAGGGGAAGTTCGCAAGTACGTCTTTATATTAAAAGCAGCAACTGCTGTGTGACTTAGATATAGAAAATGTTAAATATCTGTCTGGTTTAGGTAGAACTGACATGCTGAAGCACTGACCCAGTTCCCACATAGCAGAGTAACATTTATCAATATTTATCAGTACTCCAAAATTTATTTAAAAACTTAATATATTGAAAGGCAGTAGTTAGTTCATGGGCATCTGTAACAAAAAACAAAAACAAAAAAACCCCTGCAAACATTATTAGTTACAGTGGTTTCTAAGAAGAGGAAATTAAAACACAATCTATGAGATTCACCTGAAGAATAAAGATCACTGAACTTCTGCTTTACAAAGTGTATAATGCTATATTTTTAATGAAATTAATGCTAGATTTTTACTTACTTGAAAAAGTACATTTATGATACTACTCTAAACTGAAGAATTGGTGTTGATAGCTACATTTTATAGAGACATCCATAAATATGGCAAGTGAGGCTCATTCCTGACATTGATCTGAGGAACAATCTATAGTTAGGAAGGACAGTAAATATATGGAGGAAGAAATTAAAGCCTGAAGATAAAATAAGGAAACGATGATATGCTTACACAATAATGTGAATCAGATTGACTATCTGCATCTGGAGTAAGAAACTACCTTACCCAGTAAAAAGAGCCGCTACAAATCATTTCTCATTTTAAAAAAACAAAGTAGATATAGATAAGCTCATTTCAGGCTTCCATGTCTATGAAATTTAAACATATGAAATACAAGTTGGTTAAAATATTGCTAAGAATAGCACAAACAAGAAACAGTATTTCACTTATTACTCAATACAATTTTTTACAGAAAAAATGGTGAAACAACCAGATCTTGCTGTATTCAAAGTATTTATATACACATCTAACAGTCCAGAAGTTACTTGTCGTGGACTTATTTTAAGTACCTTCATTACACACTGTCCTTTACTGCAAAACAGCCAAAAATGCATTCAGAACCCTAAAACTACTTTCATAAGTAACATTTTAAAGCATTTTATGGCAGACAGGTGCATCTGAGGTTGGTTTTCTTTTAAGAATATGTATCTGTATTTGGTACTGTAAAGATCTCTTTGCATTACTGTTCATACACAATTTACCAACTTATGTTATGGGTCATTTATTTAAATGTTTTCAGTATTTTACAAAATCCCCCCCCCAAAATGATTTACCCTTCAGTTTTTCATTCTTGAAACATGCTACTCCAACATAATTAGGAGTTAACTACATTCTCACTCAACCCCCACCTGTCTGCCCTACAATGGAACTACTTGGTTTTAGGGATTACATCCCTGTGAGCCCAAGACCTGCATGTATTTAACAGTAACTCTTAACCTGTCTACAGTGCCTTCTGAAGATCTCAAAGCAGTTCATTAACAGTTGTTTAAGTCTCACAACACCCCTGTGAGGTAAATACAGCATTATCACCAATTTACAGAACCAAGACTTTTGTGAATGCAACACAATCACATGCAAGCATTCACTAATCTACAAGGGCAGCTTCTTAACCTTCAGCCTTGAAGAAAAGAACATTAGTGTTCCTGAAATACTCCAGTCTTAAAAATTTGTATTAGCATTCCCATGGGGCTAGGGAGTGGGAGAGATTAAAGCAAAGTGCTAGGTAGATTGCTGCTCTGCCACCTCAGACAGGTTGTTTTGGAATGTTTATACAGATGGCTAGACTGGCTGAACCGTTTGCCACACTTTAAACAGGCATAAGGCTTTTCTCCTGTATGCACACGAATGTGCTTCTTACAGTCTGTTAGGGTCAAAAAAGTCTTGCAGCAGATCTTACAGGCATATTTACGAGCACCTTCAACAACCAAGACATTATGTTCAGATAAGGCCTTCTTACATTTTGAAAGAACATCTGCAGATGCCCTTGTCAACTGTGGTGGACCAGGTTGTGAAGGATGTCCATTTTCAAAAGTGGTCCCATTGATTAACAGCTGGGAACTGGAAGTGTTATCTTGTAGCTGGGAGCTCCTGACAGAGGTCATAACAGGCATTTTGGGGGCTATGCGACGATAGCCAGGAAAGCTACTAGCTCCACCTCTTACAGATCCCATCACTGTCCTTGATGAAGAGTGCAGGCCCAAGCCTGACCTTGGAAAATCCATACCAAATTGTTCTGCAGCCCTGTACCCGGAAGCCTGTACACATGGAAGAGCCATTGCATCCTGCATTGGTCTAACAAAATGAGAGTCTGCAGACTCACTGAATGGATTCTCTACATGACAAACTGTAACAGAGGAATGACTCCTAGCAGGCCCAGACTCTGGACTCAATAGGTAAGAGGCATCACCATCCATTCTGCAGTCCCTTGTTGTATTTGGAATGTTATCATTGCTATTTTGACTTGCACCAAAGTTACCACCTCTGCTTTTATTCAGAAAATTTGAGATACTGAAAGTGGACTTGTGTTCCAGGTTATTTGACACTTCCATAATATGGATGTCTCCCACCCTATCAGTACTAGACTGTGGGTCAGAAAAGCTACGATCACTGCTTTCAGGACTCAGTTCTATCTTCTCTGCGCTCAACACTCCTCCTTCCACTTCAACAGACTCACTGCCTTCTGCTTGAGAAGTGACATCACTCACTTCATCTTGAGGCTCTGGGGAACTCAAAGGCTCAGATTTAACCACCACCCCCATGTGTTCTTTTTCATTTAGACTGACCTCTGGATTTTTGCATGGGAAGTTGTTTTTTTCAGAAGTAGCTTCCTGATCAAAACTGGTTTCCACTTGTATTACCTGAGATGAGATGGATATCTGTGAAATGTTTCCTCCACTGTTGTCTGACTGGCTGGGCACTTGAGCATCTTCTTGAGCACCAAAAGACTGATCAAATATAACAGTATTATCCTCTTGTTTATCAGTAACAGCATCAGCCTTAGAATTGTCCACATTCTTCAGTGAATCTGGTGAAAAAAAATCTTCTCGTGAATGAACTACTGACTGCCCGCTCTCTGGAGTAACATCTGAAATGGACTCATCTACAGTAGGTCTGATTGGCTGTCTGGCCCGATCATCAGAAGACTGTTTACGCTTGTGGAGACGCCGGATAGGAAAGGTACTACGTTGTTCTATGTTACTTCTCATCGATGAGCTCATGGTATTTAGTTGTTCCTCTGTGCTCTGAGTGGAATTTAACGCAGAGCTCACAATACTGAGCCCAAGCTGCTGAAGCATGAAAGATCTTTGGATGCGTGCATTTTGCTCCTGAACTCTGTCACTAGGTGGAGACATTGGTAGTGTCCTGGTAGTAAGGTAGTGTTTACACGCTTTAACAACAGAGTTCAAATGTAGGTGAGAAGCAGCTAGCAAGACATCCATTACATTGCTCTCCCCAAGCATTAGTGTAGAAGTGTACATCATATCAATCAGGGCAGCAAAAGCTTCTGCTGTCACCACTTCACTGTCCAGCTGAATCATGTTCATAGTTTGATCACCCTCTGCTACAGTAAAGAGAGCCCGGAAATGTGTACTACATGCTGCCAGAACAGAGCGATGGGCTTTGAAATGTCTGTTTCCCACAACAATGACACAGTCACAAAGTTGGCCATGAAGCCTCTGGTAGTTTAGCTGCTGAAAGACTTGCTCGAAGTGTCCTGGAAAATCCATGATTCTATAAAATAAAGCAGAAGAAGCTATAATGCTAAAAATGGATGAAGTTTGATGTAGATCACAGTGAGAACAGTCTAAAAAAAAAAAAATGAGGGCTAAGAGACAGATGACCAAAAAAATATCTTAATGTCCCACTACCATATTGATATTCTACTCATGCTGGCAACCCTGTGAAGGAGCACAAAAACAAACAAAAGAACCCCCAAACCAGAATCTGTTATGGAGTTATCATAGTATAATAGCTAACACCACATTAAACGTCATAGGATGCTCTACTGTGAGCTGAATAATGCAATGTGGTTCTTGAAAATTCCTGTTCAAACTAAAACACCACTTCAGTAAACCATCCAATCCCAATGTAAAAATTTTTACTTGTGAAGAAGCCAACAGAGTCTTTGATAAATTGTTCCTCATACTGAAAAATTTGAGCTTTAACTCTAGTCTCAATTGGTCTAGCTTCATCTTCAGGAGCATATAAGGAGCCAATTGCTATCTGTTAAACCACAAAAAACTTCATTCAAATATCTGCCTTCTGCATAGGAACTTTTAAAATAGAGTGATTATTTTCATATGTGTGCAGCCATGAACTACAAACATAATTTGCATACAGAAATCCAGATAGACATATAACCTTGTATTTGGTTTATGTGGAAGGTTTTGGTAGCAGGGGGCTACAGGGGTGGCTTCTGTGAGAAGATGCTAGAAGCTGCCCCCATGTCAAATGGAGCCAAGATGACCCACAGCTGGTGAAAGCTGAGCCAATCAGCAACGTTGGTAGCACCTCTGTGATAACATATTGTCCTGGTTTTGGCTGGGATAGAGTTAATTTTCTTCCTAGTAGCTGGCATAGTGCTGTGTTTTGGATTTAGAATGAGAAGAATGTTGATAACACACTGATGTTTTAGTTGTTGCTAGGTAGTGCTTATGCTGGTCAAGGACTTTTCAGCTTCCCATGCTCTGCCAGGTGCACAAGAAACTGGGAGGGGGCACAGCCAGAATAGTTGATCCAAACTGACCAAAGGGCTATTCCATACCACATGACGTCATGCTCAGTATATAAACTGGGGGGGGGGTTGGCCGGGGAGCAGCGATCGCTGCTCGGGAACTGTCTGGGTATTGGTCGGTGGGTGGTGAGCAATTGCATTGTGCATCACTTGCTTTGTATATTACTATTATAATTATTATATTGTTATTATTATCATTACTATTTTACTTCATTCCAATTATTAAACTGTTCTTATCGCAACCCAGGAGTTTTTCTCACTCTTACTCCTCCGATTCTCTCCCCCATCCCATCGGGGTAGGGGGAGTGAGCGAGCGGCTGCGTGTTGCTTAGTTGCTGGCTGGGGCTAAACCACGACACATATTTAAGAAAGGGTAAAAAAACTGCTGTGTAACAGCAGCTGGGAGAGAGGACTGAGAATATTGTGAGAGAAACAACTGTGCAGACACCAAGGTCAGGGAAGAAGGAGGGGAGGAGGTGCTCCAGGCACCAGAGCAGAGATTCCCCTGCAGTCTGTGGTGAGGACCATGGTGAGGCAGGTTGTCCCCCTGCAGCCCATGAAGGTCCACGGTGCAGCAGATATCCACCCTGCAGCCCGTGGAGGACCCCACGACGGAGCAGGTGGATGTGCCCTGAAAAAAACTGCAGCCCAAGGATAGCCAATGCAGGAGCAGACTCCTAGCAAGAACTGCAGCCTGTGGAGAGGAGCCCATGCTGGAGCAGTTTTTCTGGCAGGACCTCTGACATTCTCAGCCTTGCTACTGGTTGGATCTGGGGATATGGAGCTGTGGCAGACTTGCCTCTATGGTGCTGCCAGATTCAGTAATTCCCTAACAAGAGATCAGGATGTTTCCCATCTTGACTGAACTACTGAGTACTGTAGAGTGTGTACCACTTAAAAAAGCCCGATGGCTTTCAGGTCACAGGTTATTCAATTAGTTAACCAGAATAGTACTGCAAACTGGTACTTCTGTACCACCAAATATAGGAAACACTGGCCCTGTCTATTTTAGTTTTTATCCCCATCCTAATGCCAAGCACAAGCATGACAGTTAAAGTAGAAGGTTTTATGGGGTTTGTTTATTTTTCAGGTTTGATAACTTATCACTAGGATAGTGTCTAATTACTGCCTGCTGGCTCTTGAGTTGGTAATTCTTAATCAATATCAACCAACTTAAAACAGGAACAATTCAATATTTTTCAAAACTTGACTACAGATGGTTCCTAACTATCTGCATTAACCTCTAAGTCTGACACTTTTCAAGATGTAGCTATGCATGTAAGAAATTCTTCAATCTTGGTAGCTCATTATAATAGAGGAACCCTTAATACTTCTTACAGATACTGGTGAAGGCCTGTCAAGTAAGACCTATTAGTTGCACTGTAGCATTTTGCACAAGCAGTCAACACACTGAAGAATCATTATAATTATTTTGGTGTTAAAACAAAAAGTTGGGCCAAGTAAAAGCAGAAGTGGATGAGTGGCTTGCTAGTGCCAAAATGGTTGCTTAGTTACTGCTGACTTTGAACTAAAATATGGTACAACTGAAATAAAAATAAAAAAAAAAAAACAAAAAACCTATTTGAACTACTTAACAAAAGATACTAAAATTTGAAGTGAACTCCCCCCCCCCCCCCAGTAACTCTGCATATCCATCTGGGGGAAAACAAATAGCAATATTATGTAGCATCCTTTAACCTGTTTCTCCACAGATAGCTCCCCATACAACTAATAGTTACTATGAGCTGACATGTTTATGATATTTGACTGCCACCTTCATTATATGATTTAATCAGAAGTTAAATATCATAAAGGAAATTAATTTGGTTACGCAGTTTGTTTTTATTTTCCAAGAAGTGATTCCATCCCAGATACAGCTATATCTTTGCTTACATTGGTCTCAATTTCCGAAGATTACCCTTACAACTAACAGGAACTGAACAAGATCAAAGCAGAGGCCAATAAGTGTGATATTGTGGCAGGAGTTTGTTACAGACAGGGTGAGGAAGCAGACAAAGCCTTCTTTAAGCAACTTGAGGAACTCTACAGATCACAGATCAAGGGCAACAAGAGCTTCTACTACCACTTTAATAGTAAAAGACTGAACAAGGAGAAGGTGGGCCTATTGCTGAATGGGATGGGTGATCTAGTGACAGTGGACATAGATGAGGCTGAGGTACTCAATGTCTTCTTGGCCTCAATCTGCACCGACAAAGTCTCCCAGGCCTCTGTGCTTAGAGACAGGGTTCAAGGAAAACTACCAACAGTGGATGAGGATTGAATCAGGGATTATTTCAGAGAACTTAATCTGTACAAACCCATGGGACCAGATGGGCTGCATCCAAGAGTGCTGAGAGAACTGGCTGGTTTCATAGTGAGGCCGTTCTCTTATCAGCTTTGAAAAGTCATGAAGATCAGGGGAATTCCCTGATGACTAGAGAAGGACAAATGTTGCATTCATCTTAAAAAAAAGTGCCAAAAATTCAACCCAGGGAACTTAAGTTCCTGGGAAAATCATAGAGAAAGTCCTCTTGGAAGATGTTTTTGGGTGCATGAAGGAGAAGGTGATTGGGAACAGTCAGCATGCATTTACCAAGGGGTTATCATGCCTGACCAACCTAATTGCCTTCTGTGATAAAATGGCAGGATTCGTGGATGAAGGGAGAGCACTGGATGTCATTTACCTCGACTTTAGCAGTGCTTTCAATACTGTATCCCACAATATTCTTGTATCCAAGTTGGGATATTATAGTCTGGATGGGTGGACAACTAGATGGGTTTAAAAACTAGTTGGGTGACTGAGCTCAGAGAGTGGTGGTTAATGGGCTGTACTCTACTGGGATGCCTGTGACAAGTGGGGTACTGCAGGGGTCTATCCTGGGACCTGTCCTGTTTAAAATCTTTATCAAACACCTGGAGGAGGTGATGCATCTCGCTCTTGTCAAGTTTGCAGGAGTTGGGAGGATGAAGTAAATACACTCAAGGGCAGGGCTGCCATTCAGAGAGACCTAGACAGGTTGGAGGAATGGGCTGACAGGAACTTAATTTAATTCAACAAGGACAAATGCCAAGTCCTGCACCTAGGGAAGAAGAACCCCTGGCATCAATACCATCTGGGGACTGGCTGGGGAGCAGCTCTGCTGAAAAGGACCCGAGGATCTTGGAAAACAGCAAACTGAATATGAGCCAGAACTGTGCCCTGGCAGCAAAGGTGGTTAGCAGTATCCTGGGCTATATCACCAGGAGCACAGCTAGTAGATTGAGGGAAGTGATTATCCTCCTTTACTTGGTGCTCATTAGATCACATCTAGAATGCTGTGTCAAATTTTGGGCACCTCAATACAAGAAAGTAATTGATCAAGTGGATCAAATTCAGCAGAGGGCCACCAAGATGTCAGGGGGCTGGAGTATTTGCACTATGAGGAGAGGCTGAGGGAACTGTGCTTGTTCAGCCTGGAGGAAGGAAGGCTGCAGGGGCACCTAATAGCAGCCCCCCGGTACCTATGAGGAGGCTATCAAGAAGACAGAGCCAGGCTCTTCACAGTGTTGCATAGTGGGAAGATGACACAATGGGCACAAATTGAAACAAGCAAGGTTCACGCTGGCTATAAGGAAACTGTTTTTCACCATGAGGACAGTCAAGCAGTGGAACAGGGGCCCTGAGAAGTTGTGCAGTCTTCAGTCCTGGAGGTTTTCAAGCCCTGACTAGAGAAAACCCTGAGCAAGCTGGTCTGAATTCAGTGTTGACCCTGCTTTAAACAGGAGGTTGGACTAGAGACCTCCAGAAGTCCCTTCCAACCTGAATGGTTCTTTTTTTTTTTTTTTTTTTTTTTTCTTCTAGCCTGAGAAGATATTCTCTGTAAAGAAGTGGAACTGCCAAAAGAAAAGACACCTAAACACAGTGTTGAGTTTGGAAGGCAGCCATTGCATTCTCTTGTTTAGCCTTTTCCTGGTGCCCGCATCAGGAACAATGCAGGGATTTAGAGAAGCAACCTGATTGTGTTTGTGTCCTGAGCAGGATCAGGCTTTCAAGCTCTGCTGTGTAGACTGCCACCAGCTCCTCGGCAGCAGGTACTGCAGAGCTCACTGCCTGCGTGGATGAGAGAAAGTGACCAAGGGATCAGCAGCTAGTATTCCAGGCAGCTTGCAGAAGACTGCCGCGTGCTGTTGTTATTCTCCCTACTCCTGTCCAGTCGTCGCCAACTCCGCAGCATGGCGGAATGTCTCTCCTGCGGTTCCCGCTGAGGAGCGTGTCCCAAGACGCCACACCCAGTCTGGAGCGCGGGGACGAATTGATGCAGGCCGGCTACCGTACACCACCCCCACCCCCACCCCCCCCGCCGCTTCCGGGTGCTCCCCGCCCCCCTCCGCGCTGCCGTGACAGTCTAGGACGCTCATGCTCCAGAGGCAGCAGCGGTCCAGCCCGGCGCGACCTTCACCACTGGCGGGAATCCTTATGAGACAGGAATGAGGGACGAGAAAGGGTGGCCCCGCCGCAGTGGAAAGAGATGCGAGCAGCAGCATACCCTCTCCCCAGTGGCTCACCTGTTGCGTCTTCCATGCCACCTGAAAATGCAATTTGGAGATAAAAGTTGCCACTGCCGCCGACCAAACCGGACGCTGCATCCACCACCTCACATTCTCGATGATGTAGGAAGTGCAGCACAGAAACCCAACTCGCGTCAACTACACGTGACCAAGAGAAAGAGCAGCTGGGAGGAGTAAGCCCCGCCCCGTCTCCCCTTTCCTCAGCTAATCACAGAGCTGCCTGGGTATGGCCTCGCTCCAGAAGGGCTTTGTGGGTGTCATGATACTCCTTGTGTTTGGTGAGCTGTGCTTGCAGAAGGATACATATCAGGGTAAAATACGCTGCGCAACAGCAGCTGGGAGAGAGAGGAGTGAGAATATGTGAGAGAAACAACCCTGCAGACACCAAGGTCAGGGAAGAAGGAGGGGGAGGAGGTGCTCCAGGCACGGGAGCAGAGATTCCCCTGCAGCCCGTGGTGAAGACCATGGTGACGCAGGTTGTCCCCCTTCAGCCCGTGGAGGTCCACGGTGGAGCAGATATCCACCCTGCAGCCCATGCAGGACCCCACGCTGGAGCAGGTGGATGTGCCCTGAAGGAAGCTGCAGCCCATGGAGAGCCCACGCGGGAGCAGGTTTTCTGGCAGGACCTGTGACCCCTGCAGGGGATCCATGCTGGAGCAGTCTGCTCCTGAAGGACTGCACCCTGTGGAAAGGACCCATGCTGGAGCAGTTCGTGAAGAACTGCAGCCCGTGGGAAGGACCCACATTGGAGAAGTTCATGGAGGACTGTCTCCCGTGGGAGGGACCCCACACTGGAGCAGGGGAAGAGCGTGAGGAGGAAGGATCGGCAGAGACGAAACGTTATGAACTGACCACAACCGCCATTCCCCTATCACCCTGTGCCGCTTGGGGGTAGCAGACTCGGGAGCGAAGCTGAGCCTGGAAAGAAGGGGGGGGGGGGGGGGGGGGGGGGGGAAGGTGTTTTTAGATTTGTTCTTATTTCTCATTATCCTGCTCTGTTACAATTAATTGACAGTAAATTAAATTAATTTCCCCAAGTCAAGTCTGTTTTGCCCGTGATGGTAATTGGCAAGTAATCTCCCTGTCCATCTCTTCTCCAGGCTGAACAGGCCCAGTTCTCTCAGCCTCTCCTTGGATGTCACGTTCTCCAGCCCCTGACCAGCTTGGTGGCCCTCCGCTAGACTTGTTCCAGTGTGTCACTATCCTTCTTGTACTGGGGAGCCCCAAACTGGACACAGTACTGCAGCTGCAGTCTCACAAGTGCTGAATAAAGGGGAAGGATCACTTCCCTGGACCTGCTGGCTGCACTTTTGCTAATACAGCTCAAGATGCAGTTGGTCGTCTTTGCTGCAAGGACCCCCAGATCCTTTTCTGTGGAGCTGCTTCCCAGACAGTTGGCCTCTGGCTTGTATTGTTGCATAGGGGTATTTCATTCCAGATGCAGGACTTTGGATCTGCTCGTGTTGAGCTTCATGGGGTTCCGGTCATCCCATTTCTCCAGCCTGTCCAGGTCCCTCTGAACAGCAGCCCTGACCTCCAGCATACTGACCACTCCCCCCCCAATTTGGTGTCATCCACAAACTTGCTGAGAGTGCACTCCATCCCATCATCCAGATCATTAATGAAGACATTAAATACCAGTATTGGCCCCAGTACTGATCCCTGAGGGACCCCAGCTGGGCTTTGTACCACTGATCACAACTCTTTGAGCTCAGCAGTCCAGCTAATTTTCCATCCACCTTATCATCTGCTTATCAAGCCCATATCCCAACAATTTGGAGATAAAAAGACTATAGGAGACTGTGTCAAAGGCCCTGGCTAAAGTCAAGGTATACAACATCCACTGCCTTCTGCTCTTCCACAGCGCCAGTCACCTCATTACAGAAAGCAATGAGATTGGTCAGGCATGATTTGCCCTTGCTAAAGCCATGTTGGCTGCTCCCAATCACCTTCTTGTCTTTCATCTCTTTAGAAATGGCTTCCAAGAGGATTTGCTCCATAATCTTCCTGGGAAAAGAGGGTAAGGCTGACCAGCCTGTAGTTCCCTGGATCCTCCTTCTTGTCCTTCTTAGGAATAGGAGTCGTGTTTGCCCTGTTCCAACCATCAGGAACCTCCCCCAATTGCCATAACCTTTCAAAGATGATAGACAGCGGCCTCCCAATGACATCGGCCAGCCCCTTCAGCACGCTTGGATGCGTCCCATTTGGTCCCATGGACTCGTATATGTCCAATTGGCTTAAGTGCTCCCTAACTCTTTCTTCCTGTACTGTGCTAGCTGGTTCAGGGACCTGAGAGCAGACCTTACCAGTAAAAACTGAAGCAAAAAACCTATTGAGTAACTAGACTTCTATGATGTCCTTGATCACTAGGTCCCCTGCCCCACTGAGCAATGGGCCCACTGTGAAGAAAAGTGCAAACTTAGGTCACTTAATAGGATGAACCTTACCCTCGTTTTGGTGAGCTTTCCAAGAACTCAAGGAGGGAAGACACTGAAGCACAAAAGCTCAGCTAGTTGCGACAACCTTGCCTGATAACAAACCCGTGGAAACCGGTTCTGAGCATGTAGCAGACAAAGGATGAAAACCAGCCCAGACCACTGTCTCTGATCACACAGCCATGCAAAGGATCGGCTGACTATAGATAAGCTTAGGACTGTAATTGGGCAATAGCCCACCTGTATATTCTATATAACCTGTGTGTTACTTATGATTAGGGTCCCTCGGAACTAGGCTGGGGCACCACATGTGCATTGCAGTAAAGAATTTCCCTTTGGAATTCTATACTTAAGGGTGTCTGCATCTCTTTCCTTGGTCGGCAATAAAGAATCCCGCAACAGTTTTGGCACCCCAGAAGGGACTTTGCCGACTCGCTTGAATCCACCAGCCGCTACGATCCCCTGCGATTCAACGACCCACTGATAGCAAAAGGTGAGTTCACCTGGGGAACTTGAGCGCAGGGGGTAGCGGTTGGACGAATAATTTTTTTGCAGTGAGGAGGTGAGAGTTAATAATAATGGGGACCGGACACAGTATAGTGAAAGGGACACCTTTGGGTGAATTGCTAACCAATTGGTCAAAAACAGATGGAGCCCAGGGGTTATCTAAGAAAAGGGCACTGGAACTGCATCAGGATACCTGGCCCGCATTGACCACCCTTGGAATCGCAAATCAACGGTGGCCTGAGGTGGGCAGTTTTGATTATGATAGGCTGCATTTTTTGTGACTCGAATTGGATGAACAGTTCCCAGGGCAAATGCATTATTGGTATGTTTGGAATAATGATGTATGGCAATGGAAACTTCCCCCTCTGAAAGGGAACCGATCTCAATGTGAGAGTGTGAGGAGGAAGGAGCCACAGACAAAATGTTATGAACTAACTGTAACCCCCATTCCCATTCACCCCGGGCTGCTTGGGAAGAGGAGGAGATAGAAGAGGCAGGAGTGAATCCGAACCTGGGAAGAAGGGAGGGGGGGATGGGAAGGTGTTTTTAGATTTGTTCTTATTTCTCATTATTCTGCTCTGTTACAATTAATTGACAGTAAATTAAATTAATTTCCCCAAATCAAGTCTGTTTTGTCTGTGACGGTAATTGGCAAGTAATCTCCCTGCCCTTATCTCGACCCATGAGCTTTTCATCATATTTTCTCCCTGTCCTGTTGCTGGAGAGAGAGTGATAGAACAGCTTGGTGGGCACCTTGCAGCCAGCCAAGGTCAACCGGCCACAGACATACCTGGCTAATAGCCAATACTTGGATACAAGACAGTATTAACTTTTGGCTTATTAGCTCAAGTTACATTTTACAAAAATATTAGAACACTCTTCTACTGTGCTTAATGATTGTGCTAGAAATAACACAGCTCAAAAAAAAAAAAGTTCCCGTCAAGCCTGAAGTGGATGGTTAAATCCAGGTTATAGTCAGTGATAAAAGCACTATTTAAAAATATCCTTCCAATTGTTTTGGGGATTTTTTTTTTTTTTTTAATAAGCAAGCAGGTGGGAGAGGAGAGTGAACCTTAAGGTTTGTGGTTTGGTTTTGCTGGGGATTTTTTGGCATTTTCCAGTAAGTTAAATCACTTCAAAATAAGGAGCTAGATATATCAACAGCTCTAAGAGTGTACTCAGACTGAACATGAACCAGAACTTCTCGAAATAATTTTAACCACCATTTAACTGATTTGCTCCATCCAACCAAAACCTCAGTGCATATATGTGACACCTTCATTTCATCTACAACACTAAATGTCAAGCATTACAGGACTTCTATTTCACGTCTAAGAAATACAACAAAGCAACAGCTAATGGCTTTAGTGCCTGACATTCAAGTTTGCACAGTACACTTGCAGTGTTTGCTTAGTGTGGTTTTATGAACAGTTCAACATGTACAAGTTTTCCCCTTGTTGGAGAGGATGAGTTACTACTTGCCTAAGAATCAGAGGAGATAAAGTGCACTGCTGAAGCTGCTCCTGGTTGCAGCAACCCTCCAATGAAGGACAAGAGTTTTCCATGTGGCTCTGAAAGTGTCCAATGTTTTATCACCATCTGAAAAGTACTGCAAATAGATACTCCAACCTGCTGTGAGACCAACTTGCTAGTAAAAAAAAACAGTACAGTCTGCTAGCCACAGAAAGCATGTTGAGAGGGTATTCATAAAAAGCTTTTTTTAAAAAAACCCCCCAAAAAAAAAGGGACACACTTGGCTGTCTGAAGTAACCAAAGCCATCTGGTAGGGTGCATGCCCATCTACTTATGTTGTTTGTCTTGTAGGTCACTGTGGTGGGTTGACCCTGGCTGGATGCCAAGTGCCCACCAAGCCGCTCTATCACTCCCCTTCTCAACTGGACAGGGGAGAGAAAATATAACAAAAAGCTCATGGGTCGAGATAAGGACAAGGAGATCACTCAACAATTACCGTCACAGACAAAACAGACTCAACTTAGGGGAAATCAGTTTAAATTATTGCCAATCAAATCAGAGTAGGGTAATGAGAAATAAAAACAAATCTTAAAACACCTTCCCCCCACCCTTCCCTTCTTCCCAGGCTTAACTTCACTCCCAGTTTTCTCTACCTCCTCCCCCTGAGCAGCGCAGGGGGACGGGGAATGGGGGTTGCGGTCAGTTCCTCACACGTTGTCTCTGCTGCTCCTTCCTCCTCAAGGGGAGGACTCCTCACACTCTTCCCCTGCTCCAGCGTGGGGTCCCTCCCACAGGAGACAGTCCTCCATGAACTTCTCCAACGTGGCTCCTTCCCACAGGCTACAGTTCTTCACAGACTGCTCCAGTGTGGGTCCCTTCCGCGGGGTGCAGCCCTTCAGGAGCAGGCTGCTCCAGCATGGGTCCCCCATGGGGTCAGGTCCTGCCAGCAAACCTGCTCCAGCATGGGCTCCTCTCTCCACAGGTCCTGCCAGGAGCCTCCTTCACACAGCCTCCTTTGGGTATCCACCTGCTCCAGCGTGGGGTCCTCTACGGGCTGCAGGTGGATATCTGCTCCACCATGGACCCTCCATGGGCTGCAGGGGGACAGCCTGCCTCACCATGGTCTTCACCATGGGCTGCAGCAAACCTCTGCTCCAGCACCTGGAGCACCTCCTCACCCTCCTTCTTCCGTGACCTTGGTGTCTGCAGAGTTGTTCCTCTCAGATATTCTCACTCCTCACTCCAGCTGCAGTTTGTGTCCTTTGTTTTGTTTTGTTTTTGTTTTTTCCCCCTTCTTAAATATGTTATCACAGAGGCGCTACCACTGTCACCGATTGGCTCAGCCTTGGCCAGCAGCAGGTCCATCTTGGAGCCAGCTGGCATTGGCTCTATTGGACATAGGGGAAGCTTCTAGCAGCTTCTCACAGAAGCCACCCCTGTAGCCCCCCCGCTACCAAAACCTTGCCACACAAACCCAAGACAATCACTTATCTCCAACCCTATCATGCACCTCTCTCATAGTATCACACTTTAATATTTCAGTCTCTTACCGTATGTCTTGCTTTCAACTCCTGCATTTTGATGTGCCTTGCCAGTTAAGGTGTTTCCTGTTATAATTATGACTAGAACATGAAACAGTCTCACAGACTGCGATGCTGAACACTGGTGCTTGCTAATTCTTTGCCGATGCCTTTATTACTTGAGCTTCAAAGTCAGTACTATAACCTTTATGCGAGTCAGTCTCTAGAAAGACCTGACACAAGCTTTTCTAGTCTGTTATATGAAAGCACAATGTTTGTTAGGCATCAACAGAAAAGTGGAAATTAAGTCATTAGATTCCATTCTTGAATTTAAGAAGATAGCAAAACATACCTGGATACAAGAAACTAGCTATTCACAAGAGCAGGATATCTTGTTTGATAAGACAGAGGGATATAAAAGAAGAAATCCAGTTGGGTAGTAACACTGATTTTAGAAAGAGAAAAAACAGGGTCTTGTCTATTCATTGCCACACAGAACTGGCAATAAAGCCAAAGAAGGGCATAAAAGCATAAGCTGCTACCAATGAGCGTTAATCTGAATTTACAGTTTCCACATTATCAGCCCAGGAAAGTGTCCTTTGGGGTTCATGGTATTCTGGTAGTCTTTGCTATTAGCCATCTTCCCCACAGGAGGGGATCCAACTTTAAAAAAGAAAACTCAATCGACAGCTTTTCCTGTCTCAGAACAATCCTCTGTTCATGAATGAAATCACAAATTACGTGTGAAGCTAAAGGTCTGCATGTAAGCATCCAAAGGGAAAGATCAACCATAGATATCTCAGCATGATGCCTGCCTTGATGCAGCATTAATTTCCAAATGTAACAGTTCAACTTAGAATCATAGAATCGTTTAGGTTGGAAAAGACCTTTAAGATCATCCAGTCCAACCATTAACCTACACTACCAAGTCTACTCTAAGCCAATCAGGGGTAGACTAGACTAAACCATGTCCCAAAGTGCCACATCTACCCGTTTTTTAAACACTTCCAGGGATGGGGACTCCACCACCTCTCTGGGCAGCCTGTTCCAATGCTTGACTACCCTTTCCATGAAGAAATTTTTCCTAATTTCCAACCTAAACCTCCCCTGGCGCAGCTTGAGCCCATTTCTTCTCGTCCTATCGCTAACTACATGGGAGAAGAGACCAACACCCACCTCACTAAAACCTCCTTTCAGGTAGTTGTAGAGAGTGATAAGGTCTCCCCTCAGCCTCCTCTTCTCCAGGCTAAACAATCCCAGTTCCCTCAGCCACTCCTCATAAGGCCTGTGCTCCAGACCCTTCACCAGCTTTGCTGCCCTTCTCTGAACATGGTCCAGCACCTCAATGTCTTTCTTGTAGTGAGGGGCCCAAAAATGGACACAGTATTCCAGGTGCGGCCTCACCAGTGCCGAGTACAGGGGGACAATCACCTCCCTGCTCCTGCTGGCCACACTATTCCTGACACAAGCCAGGATGCTGTTGGCCACCTTGGCCACCTGGGCACACTGCTGGCTCATGTTCAGCCGGCTGTTGTCCAACACCCCCAGGTCCTTTTCGGCCAGGCAGCTTTCCAGCCACTCTTCCCCAAGCCTGTAGCGTTGCATGGGGTTGTTGTGACCCAAGTGTAGGACCCGGCACTTGGCCTTGTTAAACCTCATACAGTTGGCCTCGGCCCATTGGTCCAGCCTGTCCAGGTCCCTCTGCAGGGCCATCCTACCCTCCAGCAGATCGACACTCCCACCCAGTTGGGTGTCGTCTGCAAACTTACTGAGGGTGCACTCAATCCCCTCATGCAGATCATCGATAAAGGTATTAAACAAGGCTGGCCCCAAAACGGAGCCCTGGGGAACACCGCTCGTGACCGGCTGCCAACTGGACTTAACTCCATTCACCACTACTCTCTGGGCTCGGCCACCCAACCAGTTTTTTACCCAGCGAAGACTACGCCCGTACAAGCCATGAGCTGCCAGCTTCCCAAGGAGAATATTGTGGGAGACGGTGTCAAAAGCTTTGCTAAAGTCCAGGTAAATGACATCCACAGCCTTTCCATCATCCACCAGGTGGGTCACCAGTTCATAGAAGGAGATCAGGTTGGTCAAGCAGGACCTGCCTTTCATGAACCCATGCTGGCTGGGCCTGATCCCCTGGTTGACCTGCACTTGCCTGTTGAACTTCTTGCTGGGCTTTTGCTTTTCTAATTTCCTCCCTGCATGACCTAACAAGATCCCTGTACTCCTCCTGAGTTGCCTGCCCCTTCTTCCAAAGGCGGTAGACTCTCCTTTTTTCCCTGAGTCCCCGCAAAAGCTCCCTATTCAGCCCGGCGGCTCCCTATTCAGCCAGCTTGACCTGCTGTTTACTAACAGAGAAGGGAAAAAAAAAACCACACAAAACAAAACAAAACAAAAAACCCTTAACTGTTTACTGAAAGCTCAAGAATCTTAACAACTCCTCTCTCAGACCTCCTTGGTTCTGAAGATGCCTTTCCCTACACTTTTAAAACACCACTTGGACAAAACTAGAGACACTTAGTTTAACTTCATGTGGGGGTGGGGTGGGGGGGGGTTGTCTTTTCCCAGAAAAATTTAGCTTATGATAACAAATGTCAGTTGTGCCACCTGCACAGAGACCACATCAGTTTTCAACACGGGTTTTAAAATCTGAACTAGATCCACGTAATGGATTGACACTCTTCCCCATTACCAGTATCAGTAGGGTACACAGATTGCCAACACTCTGCCCCGACTGACATCCACAGCAGCATAAGCAGGTTGCCACCCACATTATTCATGGAAGGTATTATTCTCTCAAATCACTCTACCATTGGTGGAGCAACTCTCACCCGCATTCAAAAGGCATTTGCACAGTTGGCTGTTGCTGCCAGATGACCTGGACACTGAGTGTCCCTGGCAGTCCACTGGAGCCATGGCATCACTTATGAGCCTGTGTTTGCTATTGGCGAGTTGCCGTATGGGCACGTTGTTGCTCATCTTTCCTACTGCCTCAATAAAGCTTTGTTTTAGAACATGTTGTCAGACTCCATTAGTGTTTGGACCACATTATTGGCATCACAAACAGGATAAGAGTCTTTCCAACAACTACTGGAGGTTTTAGGAAAGGAGCAAGTTCGGAGCTCCCCACAATGGGAGGAGGATTTGGTCCAAGATAACTGAACAGATCCCCAGGCTATGAGGGATGAATTTGAACTGTGGCATAAGGCCAGTCACTGTAAACAAGGAAAGGGCAAGGGAGCCTTAATCAGCCTCCTGAGTTGTGCCCTCAACATTGCCTGGACTGAAGTTACCAGGCTGCATGGCACTCTCAAACAGGTGGGAGAAGCTAAGCAAGGGACCAAGAGGGATGAGCATAAGTTATCCTCCTTGGCTCAGCAGGCCCTTGAGGCCTGGAGAAATCACCCCAGTACAATGGCCCAAGTTAGGGCCACTATCTACCAGGACGATAAGGATGATAATTGGGACAGGGACATTTTTGGTCATGGACCAGACCCTGACGCCCTTCCCAACCCTACAGGGGAAGGCTAGGTGGAGCAGCTCAGGAGTCTCTGGCGCACTGGGGCAGCTCTAACTTACCTCAGTGAAGGGGACCATGGGCGTGGGAGCTCTGCACACCCTGGCTGCAGGGGTGGGCACGATGGCAATGGCTTCTGTACCCAGCAGTCAGATACAGAGGAATCCTCACCTGGGCAGAGGACAGGGCACCTACACAAGCCAGACAGAGAGGGACCACCTCAGACGGCTCCTGCTGGAAACTGGGTTTACCCCTCCCAACAAATTAATAAATTGCTGAATAATGTTTTGTTACAGCTTTTGAATGGCCATCATCTTGCAGCACCTCCCGGCAAGCCAGTGTTAACCCCTTAGCATCCCCCCCAAGGCACTGCCAGACAACTAGTTGGCAGGTATCCACTGCCAGATGGAGATCTGCCTCCTATCCCTGTTTTCTGGCATACCCTTTTTGCTTAGCCCACATCATAGCCCCAACTAGAAGTTGTCATGAATGACTGGCGCTCAGTCACCATTGTTGTGGACACCAGGGCCCAAATCTCAATGTTAGATCCACAGACCACCCCTTCAGGCTGTTCTAGAAGCAATTTTGTATTTCAGGAAGTGATAACATCCATGACAAGCCCAGAGCTGCCGACTCAGCCTGGCTACTGGACCCATCTGTGTACTGGATTTGGCTAGGACAGTTAATTTTCTTCTTAGTAGCTTGTATGGTGCTATGTTTTGGATTTGTAATGAAAACAGTGTTGATAACACACTGATGTTTTAGCTATTGCTGAACAGTGCTTGCACAGCATCAAGGCATCTCACCCTGCTTCTCACACTGCCCCACCAGCAAGTAGGCTGGGGGTGGGGGGCTGACCTTCAGAGTTATGGCATTTGTCTTCTCAAGTAACCATTACATGTGATGAAGCCCTGCTTTCCTGGAGATGGCTGAACACCTGCCTGCCGATGGGAAGTAGTGAATGAATTCCTTATTTTGCTTTGCTTACACACGCAGCTTTTGCTTTACCTATTAAGCTGTCTTTCTCTCAAACCACGAGTTTTCTTACTTTTGCTCTTCTGATTCTCTCCCCCATCCCACTGAATGGGGGAGCAAACGAGCGGCTGTGCAGTGCTTAGCTGCCTACAGGGGTTAAACCACAACAACCTGGAAAAATCCTCTTGCTACATTGCATTCGTTTTACTTGTACTACTGTTGGTTATTCTGTGCAAGAACCAATTTTGAATATGCTGTGGATACTGTTCTGAGGAACAGTCCACCAGGGCCTTGCTGGTTGGGATTTTAACTTGTTAATTTGCACATCTCAGGTGCTGGCAAATGTTAGAAAGGGAACTTATTGGGGGATTTGTACACAGCATCCTGCATCTGGCCACCAAGGAGTTCCTGTGGTGGGACTGCTAGTATTGGTGGAATTGTGGATCCATGCGCCCAAAACTTTTATCAAATGTTACTCTATTTGGGCTAATCTCTCAACCACTGACTACCCACTGCTGCCTCAGTGAAGAGCAGATCAGAATTCTACATCCTCCAGAACTTTACGGGCTATGATCCATCCCATGATCAGCTACAAACCATGTGGCAGGGTTTGCAAGAGCAGGGCGCGTGGGGAGGGCCGAGTGCTCCTGCTCCTAAGTTCCAAAGGGAAACTCGGGCAGCGGTCATTGTCTGCCCAGGAGAACACCTGGCAGCTATGGTCACCACTCGCCCGAAAGCCTCTGCCAGAAGGAATGCAGGGACCCAGACGGAGCTCCCGCACAAACACGCAGCCGTCCAGGTCGCCGGCTGCAGGGAGTGCCTGAGCCTGTCGCTTGTACCACAAGGCAGCAGAGACGGCAAATGTCTTCGCTGTGAACAGGTAGATGATCTGCTCAGCCTGGTGGCAGAGCTGAAGGAGGAGGTGGAAAGGCTGAGGAGCATCAGGGAGTGTGAGAGGGAGATAGACTGGTGGAGCCACACCCTGCCGTCCCTGGGGCCAGGGCAGCAGGCGGAGGCCCCACAAGGAGCGGAGGATCCCCTGCCCTCTTGCCGGCAAGCAGAAGGAAGGGACCTAAGAGATGGGGGGGAATGGAAACAGGTCCCTGCCCGGGGTGGCAGGCGAATCCCCTCCCGGCCTCCCTCACCTTCCCAGCTACCTTTACACAACAGATATGGGGCTCTGGAAGTTGAGGCCCAGGCAAGCCAGGAGGGAGGTGAAGGCGAAGGTCCAGCCAGGGGGTTGCCAAGGGCCAGTCAGTCCACCCCACGGATTACAACTGCCCCTGTTAAGAAAAAAAGGAGGGTAATTGTGGTGGGGGATTCCCTCCTGCGGGGAACTGAGGGCCCGATCTGCCGCCCGGACCCATCCCACAGGGAAGTCTGCTGCCTCCCTGGGGCCCGGGTTAGGGATGTTACTAGGAAACTCCCTGATCTCGTAAGGCCCTCCGATTACTACCCATTGCTGGTTGTACAGGTGGGCAGTGACGAGATTGCACATAGAAGTCCTAAGGCAATGAAGAGGGACTTCAGGGCACTGGGGCGATTGGTCGCAGGATCGGGAGCGCAGATAATTTTTTCCTCTATCCTGTCAGTGGCAGCTAGGAGTGCTGAAAGCAACAGGAAAACTCACCTGATTAACAGGTGGCTCAGAGGCTGGTGCCGTCAGTGGAACTTCGGGTTTTTTGATCACGGGGAGGTTTACACGGCACCAGGCCTGCTGGCAGCTGATGGAGATCGGCTGTCTCCAAAGGGGAAAAGGATTCTCACCCATGAGTTGGCGGGACTCATTGAGAGGGCTTTAAACTAGGTTTGAAGGGGGAAGGGGAAGGGGATATAAACGGGCCCACTAGTGAGGAGCCCAGGGGCAGCATGGCAACATTGGGGGCGAAATCGATAGCTCGGCTCAAGTGCATCTACACCAATGCATGCAGCATGGGCAACAAACAGGAGGAGCTGGAGGCCCTTGTGCAGCAGGATGGCTATGACATAGTCGCCATCACAGAAACGTGGTGGGATGACTCTCATGACTGGAGTGCTGCACTGGAGGGCTATAAGCTCTTCAGAAGGGATAGGCAAGGAAGGAGAGGTGGTGGGGTGGCTCTGTATGTTAGGCAGTGTTTTGACTGCATAGAGCTCAACAGTGGTGATGACAAGGTAGAGTGCTTATGAGTGAGGATGAGGGGGAAGGCCAGCAAGGCGGATGTCCTGTTGGGAGTCTGCTATAGACCACCCAACCAGGATGTAGAGGTAGATGAAGCATTCTATAAGCAGCTGGCAGAAGTCTCGCAATCACTAGCCCTTGTTCTCGTGGGGGACTTCAACTTGCCAGACATCTGCTGGAAATACCATACAGCAGAGAGGCAGCAGTCCCAAAAGTTCCTAGAGCATGTGGGGGATAACTTCCTGACACAGCTGGTAAGCAAGCCTACCAGAGGAGGTGCCTCGCTTGACCTGCTGTTTACTAACAGAAAAGGGCTTGTGGGAAATGTCGAGGTCGGAGGCCGTCTCGGGCTTAGCGACCACGATATGATAAAGTTCTCGATTCTGGGTGATGCCAAGCGGAGAGGCAGCAAAACTGTTACGATGGACTTCCAGAGGGCAGACTTTGGCCTCTTCAGGACCCTGGTTGGGAAAGTCCCTTGGGAGGCAGTCCTGAAGGGCAAAGGGGTCCAGGAAGGCTGGGCCTTCTTCAAGAAGGAAGTCTTAAGGGCGCAGGAGCGGGCTGTCCCCGTGTCCCGTAAGACCAACCGGCGGGGAAGACGACCGGCCTGGCTGAACAGGGAGCTTTTGCGGGGAATCAGGGGGAAAAAAGGAGAGTCTACCGCCTTTGGAAGAACGGGCGGGCAACTCAGGAGGAGTACAGGGATCTTGTCAGGTCCTGCAGGGAGGAAATTAGAAAGGCAAAAGCCCAGCTAGAACTCAATCTGGCCAATGCTGTAAAAGATAATAAAAAATGCTTTTACAAGTACATTAGCAATAAAAGGAGAGCCAAGGAGGACCTCCATCCTTTGCTGGATGCAGGGGGAACATTGTCACCGAGGACAAGGAAAAGGCTGAGGTACTTAACGCCTTCTTTGCCTCTGTGTTTAACAGCCAGACCGGTCATCCCCAGGGCACTCAGGCCCCTGAGCTAGAGGATAGGGATGGGGACAAGAATGGAGCCCTCATAGTCCAGGAGGAAGCAGTTAATGACCTGCTATGCCACCTGGACGCTCACAAGTCTATGGGGCCAGATGGGATCCACCCAAGAGTACTGAGGGAGCTGGCGGAGGAGCTTGCCAAGCCACTCTCCATCATCTATCAGCAGTCCTGGTTAACAGGGGAGGTCCCTGATGACTGGAGGCTTGCCAATGTGACGCCCATCTACAAGAAGGGCCGGAAGGAGGACCCGGGGAACTACAGGCCTGTCAGCCTGACCTCGGTGCCGGGGAAGATTATGGAGAGGTTCATCTTGAGTGAACTCAACAGGCAAGTGCAGGTCAACCAGGGGATCAGGCCCAGCCAGCATGGGTTCATGAAAGGCAGGTCCTGCTTGACCAACCTGATCTCCTTCTATGACCTGGTGACCCACCTGGTAGATGATGGAAAGGCTGTGGATGTCATTTACCTGGACTTTAGCAAAGCTTTTGACACCGCCTCCCACAATATTCTCCTTGGGAAGCTGGCAGCTCATGGCTTGGACGGGCGTAGTCTTCGCTGGGTAAAAAACTGGTTGGGTGGCCAAGCCCAGAGAGTAGTGGTGAATGGAGTTAAGTCCAGTTGGCAGCCGGTCACGAGTGGTGTTCCCCAGGGCTCCGTTTTGGGGCCAGCCTTGTTTAATATCTTTATCAATGATCTGGATGAGGGGATTGAGTGCACCCTCAGTAAGTTTGCAGACGACACCAAACTGGGTGGGAGTGTCGATCTGCTGGAGGGTAGGATGGCCCTGCAGAGGGACCTGGACAGGCTGGACCAATGGGCCGAGGCCAACTGTATGAGGTTTAACAAGGCCAAGTGCCGGGTCCTACACTTCGGTCACAACAACCCCATGCAGCGCTACAGGCTTGGGGAAGAGTGGCTGGAAAGCTGCCTGGACGAAAAGGACCTGGGGGTGTTGGTAGACAGCTGGCTGAACATGAGCCAGCAGTGTGCCCAGGTGGCCAAGGCGGCCAACAGCATCCCGGCTTGTATCAGGAATAGTGTGGCCAGCAGGAGCAGGGAAGTGATTGTTCCCCTGTACTCAGCGCTGGTGAGGCCGCACCTGGAATACTGTGTCCAGTTTTGGGCCCCTCAATACAAAAAAGACATTGAGGTGCTGGAGCGTGTCCAGAGAAGGGCAACAAAGCTGGTGAAGGGTCTGGAGCACAGGCCTTATGAGGAGCAGCTGAGGGAACTGGGGTTGTTTAGTCTGGAGAAGAGGAGGCTGAGGGGAGACCTTATTGCTCTCTACAACTACCTGAAAGGAGGTAGTAGTGAGGTGGGTGTTGGTCTCTTCTCCCATGTAGTTAGCGATAGGACGAGAAGAAATGGGCTCAAGCTGTGCCAGGGGAGGTTTAGGTTGGAAATTAGGAAAAATTTCTTTATGGAAAGGGTAGTCAAGCATTGGAACAGGCTGCCCAGAGAGGTGGTGGAGTCCCCATCCCTGGAAGTGTTTAAAAAACGGGTAGATGTGGCACTTTGGGACATGGTTTAGTCTAGCCTACCCCTGATTGGCTTAGAGTAGACTTGGTAATGTAGGTTAATGGTTGGACTGGATGATCTTAAAGGTCTTTTCCAACCTAAACGATTCTATGATCCTACACCATGCAAACCTACCATGGCAATATTGACAATTGCCTGTGTCCTGGTTTTGGCTGGGATAGAGTTAATTTTCTTCCCAGTAGCTGGCATAGTGCTGTGTTTTGGATTTTGTATAAAAATAATGCTGATAACACACTGATGTTTTAGTTGTTGCTAAGTACTGCTTATGCTAGTCAAGGACTTTTCAGCTTCCCATGCTCTGCCAGGTGCACAAGAAACTGGGAGGGGGCACAGCCAGAATAATTGATCCAAACTGACCAAGGGCTATTCCATACCATATGACTTCATGCTCAGTATATAAACTGGAGGGGGTTGGCTGGGGGGCAGCAATCGCTGCTCGGGAACTGTCTGGGTATTGGTCGGCAGGTGGTGAGCAATTGCATTGTGCATCACTTGCTTTGTACATTATCATCATTACTATTTTACTTTATTTCAATTATTAAACTGTTCTTATCTCAACCCGGGAGTGTTTCTCACTCTTAGTCTTCCGATTCTCTCCCCCATCCCACCGGGGTAGGGGGAGTGAGTGAGCAGCTGCATGGTGCTTAGTTGCTGGCTGGGGCTAAACCACAACAGCCTGAAAGACACCACTCGCTGCAGTGACCCTAGCACAATAGGCACCCCCAGCCTATACTGGCTGTGCAGCAATCATGCCATGAAAAAACCTCACACAGAGGTGGGAGGGGACCTGCACACTCAGACAAATAGTGCCTGGGATGGATGTTGTGAAGAAAACCTTGATGCAACCCATGCCCACAATTGCCCTGATACCCTGCAACATCTGAGTAGATCAGCCCTTTAGTAGAACAAAGACCTGGATTTCACCAATTTGCCCAGGTCCTCCTTTCTCAGCTAGGGGTCTCCAAGCTGGAGAAAGCAACTGTCAATCTCTCTGCTACCCTGGAAAAAATATAGAAAACATAACAATTGATACCATCCAAGCACTGCAGCAAGAAGTCTCTCAAGTATCACAGACTACCATTCAAAACCATTTAGCCTTAGACTACTTGCTGGCCGCACAAGGTGGCATTTGCATGTTAGTAAATACTACCTGCTGTGTCTATGTCAATCAAGATCAATGCATTGAGACAGACCTTAAGAAAATCCAGGCACAACTAAATCCCTTGCATCAGGTGACAACCGAAAATACTCATTGGGGAATTGGCAAACTGTGATCATGGCTTACCTCTTGGTTCTCAGAGTAGTTGTCAAAAGATTTTGGCTGTACCTTTTGTAATTAACTTGTTTATTGTCATTGTTTATGTTTTGTTTCATATCACTGGATGGGGTTGTAGATTGTGCTGTAAAGTATTTTCCCAGTCAAGGTCAAGCCACTCCCTGACCCAGGTTGGGGGCCACTAGATATAAGCGGATACTAACCCTGAATTGTAATTTCTTTTGCAGCCTCTCTTGTAGCAATCAGGAAGATGCTGTAGTAATCACCTCCTGGATACCCATGCAACTAATACTTGATAGAGGTAATTCTATAGTACCCATCTCGTGATACACAGCTTTTGACCTCTGACTATGTAACTTATACCCTGCAGGTGTCAGGACACCAACCTCACCTAGCTTATTATATAGCTAATGACCCACCAAAATAACACTCTAGCCTATAACTCTGCATCAAGTGACGATTTGAGAGAATCAAGGGGTGGAAGTGACACCCTGCCCCTTGACCAATATTGGCAGTGTAGACAGACTGCTGACACCCTCCCCCTGACCAACATCAGCAGCGCAGGCAGGATGCAGCCCACATTATTCATATAAGGTACGATTCTCTCAAATCACACTACCATTGGTGGAGCCAAGAGGCAGCATGACTCTCACCTGCATTCAAAAGGCATTTCAATGATTGACTGTTACTGCCAGATGACCCAGACACCAGATGTCCCTGGCAGTCCAATGGAGCCATGGCATTGCTTATGAGCCTGCTTGCTATCAGTGATTGGGTGAGTCACTGCATGGGCACACTTGTTTATCTTTCCTACTGCCTCAATAAAGCTTTGTTTTATAACATGTTGTCAGACTCCACTACTGTTCGGACCACATGAATTCAAACAGATAATACCGCATTTAATTTGAGACTTACCATGATTATTTGCTTTTGATCTTCTCAAACTCATTTGGATGTAAGTAATTTTAAAAACTCATCTTCTAACAATGACTCGGAACATTAAAAGCTTGTTACACAATCTTTACATCAATCTATTATACAGTTCTAGACATTTTAACACATACTGAGGAATAGAAAAAGCAACCACCAAAGACATATTTTTCAAATCATGTTTTATCAGTCACACAAGAATTTTAATTCAATGTATGTTCCAATAATTAAATTATTTCTGAACAGTTTTAAACAGATGGGAAAAAAAATTAAGTGGCTTTTTTTCCCCTCAGTTCAAAAATAGTAACTTCTCCATTTTTACACCAGTTCACATTACCTTTGCTTTGTTATTTATCAGTTCACAGAAGAGTACAACAGAAGCAGCATGATTACCAGCTTGACCTTGTTAGCATGAATGAAGTAGTCATGGCTAATCATGTCAACATGACAGAGATAATACATATTTATAACAGCCAGCTATAATTTGCACAGCTCTTGTATGCTGACAGCTTAGATAACATTTCTCCATTTGATTAAACATTATCCTCCACAACATAAACTATTATGAGCAATTTAATAATGACAAGTACAAAAAAAGTAGTTCTTCCTAAGGTGTCACAAAAAAACAAATCCAAACTTTAAGAATTCCAAATAATGAAACTAATTTTTGGAGGAGAAAGACTACTTGTTCACCTCTCAGCATATTCAAAAACAGGTGGAGAAACTGAAGAATCAAGTCATAGATGCTTTAGATCAACTTGGACATTCAAATTTCATGTATAGCTCTAGAAATTCAGGGTTACATATACATTTCATCCTTGTATAATTACTAAGTAGAACTATATAATATATTCAGCACTATATTTTATACAATTATCATCATCTGCAAAGCAAACAAGTTCTACAGGTTGGGTTTTTTGCGCTTTTTGTAAGTATGACTTGATCAGAGTAAGATTTTTCAGCAAGTTCTGAAGCAGAGGCAAAATACAGTTTCAATTCACTAGTTTGTTTTGGTTCGGGGTTCCCCCCCCTTTTGTTAGTTGAATGGTATTGAATACTTCACTCCCTCTTGGTTTTGGATTTGCCAGACAACTGATGGTTTGAACATGATAATCATATACAGCAAGAAAAAAAAAAAACCAAAAACAAAAAACAAAACACACTAAACCAAACTTTGAATCTACCAAGAGGAAACCTGAACAACAACATAAGTATACAATCAAAGATATAAATAAAGCATCTACTGCTTTCTAGGAATTATGTGCTAACCTTCAGTTACTTTTTAACAAGTCACATTCACCATTATCTAAAGAAGTATTCCTACATAATTACCATGACTTCAGCAGCATTGGCTGAATGGAGATATCTCAGTGTTGCAAGCCTCTCATTCATACAATGCTGCCAAAATGAAATCACTAGAACTTCTCACTGTATAGCACCCAGGTATTTTTCAGTATATGTATTGCTAGGTTATTATGCATGTTATACCACTCACAAAGCCATACTAGTGTGGCAACCACCCGGAGAAAGCGGTGAGTGATGTAGTGGGCAACCCCCTGCTACCGGGCAGAGACACCCATCTGCCATCTGACCTGTTAGCTAGAGAAGTTTGCTGCTTGCCAGGGGCCCAGATCCATGGTACTGTGGAGAGACTGCCAAAACTTGTCTGACCCTCTGACTATCATTTAGGTGTTGCTGATGTCCAAAAAGCTGCCTATGAAAGGTGCATTCATAACTTGCATTCCCCCTGTAAATCAGAATCTACAAGTTTGCTAAAGATAAACCTCAGAGCTAGAAGCTTTTTCCCTAATGACCTGTCCTTTCACCTTTTCCCCAGAGGCACACACATGCTTGCGAAAGACAGTCTGCAAGAGCATCATTCCCCTCCCATGCAACTGCTCAGGTGGAAGTCTCATTCAAACCCAGCTGAACTACCACCGCACGCTCCAAATTGAAGGAACAAAGTGCTACAGAAGACTGCAAGGAAAACAAGGACTTCACAGCAACCCCAGGAAGTGCAAGGGGAGGATACCAGAGAGCAAGATACAACCCCACTCTCTACCTGATTCCACCTCTGTCTTACCTCCCAGATCATGCGCAGAAGACACACCCCCCACTCCCCCTACCATCAGCTAAATAGCCAAATTAACAGTAAACCACCCGCCGACACCCCCATCCTCTCACATTTACCAACTCGCGCCCAGGCGCACGTCCGTGATTCAGGCGCGTGCGCACCACCCACAACTCCCCCACACAACACAACCAGCTGCCTCTTACAACTACCACTACCTGTTGCCCGTCTACCTTACCTGCAGTCCCCCAACCCACTTCTCTTTATATCCAGGTGGAAGAATTTCCAGAGCATGAAAAGGGCCAAAAGTAGCTATTATTTTCAATCCAAGCAACTCTGTCTCCAGCTCGTTCTAATGCTTTCCCCGCCCCCGCAGCCGCCTCACCGGCACCCGGAAATAACGTCATCGTACCACGACCCACTCGGTGCAGAAGAGCGTAGATGACTAAAAGAAAGCGTCAAAATCTGTGGGGATACGAAACCACCAACCAATCACAGAACCTCATCCACTGCCCTATGGTGCCCTAACACACATGATCAGCCTGGGGGGCTGCTGGAGCTTTATCAATTAGCTGTGCGTTCTTCCCTTCCTCTATAGTTGCGGGAAGAAAGTCTGTGAATATCTCTTTTTGGTTCAGTTATTACCTGCACCCTATTATGCTGGAGGTCCTTGGACAAGGCGACAACTTTTAAAGTAGGTGCAGGGGACTTGGGGTGGGCTGGGTCTCCAGAGACAAAGGGAGCATGTCAACAGCCAGAGCAGGTCATTCCTGCACAAAACGTGGGACCTTCCTTAGTATCGGCAGTGCTGCTTAAACCTGCCCTTCCTACGGTGACAACTGGGCTGTAAGCATCTGTGTGTACCAATTATTGCATGCAACACCCCTCTGGGACTGTATCACCATGTGCTGCTGGGGTCTAGCCTGTGCCTTAAGGTCAGTCTGAAATTACCCGCTGTCGTGGTTTAGCCCCAGCCAGCAACTAAGCACCATGCAGCCGCTCGCTCACTCCCCCTACCCCGATGGGATGGGGGAGAGAATCGGAGGAGTAAAACTGAGAAATACTCCTGGGTTGAGATAAGAACAGTTTAATAATTGAAATAAAGTAAAATAGTAATGATGATAATAACAATATAATAATGATAATAATAATAACAATATACAAAGCAAGTGATGCACAATGCAATTGCTCACCACCTGCCAACCAATACCCACACAGTTCCCAAGCAGCGATCGCTGCTCCCCGGCCAACCCCCCCCGCCCAGTTTATATACTGAGCATGACGTCATATGGTATGGAATAGCCCTTTGGTCAGTTTGGATCAACTATTCTGGCTGTGCCCCCTCCCAGTTTCTTGTGCACCTGGCAGAGCATGGGAAGCTGAAAAGTCCTTGACTAGCATAAGCAGTACTTAGCAACAACTAAAAACATCAGTGTGTTATCAGCATTCTTCTCATACTAAATCCAAAACACAGCACTGTGCCTGCTACTAGGAAGAAAACTAACTCTATCCCAGCTGAAACCAGGACAGTATCCACCCCTTATTCTATACCATCTACATCATGCACAGGCCCTCCCCTTTCCAACGTGTTCTAATTAATCACCACCACTTTCGCTATCTTGATATATATATTCACAGATATCATTCCCTTTGTCTATGGGCCATCCCTGTAAAATGTCCATTGAGTTCATTTAGCCCATGACTTTGGGTTCCATCTGTCATCACAGTCTTTCGGAGCAGGAGAGGTGGTGTGCGGTGTTGGATTCTTGCATGCTGAAGCCAGTTCTCATTCCAACACAGTTTCATAAAACTTCATTTTCATTAAGCTGGGCAATTCTCACTGTAATACCATTGATGTGGCATATAGCAACCATAACACACAGTTTTATCTGCTTAACATTAACATACTATATTATTATATTAACATTATACTATATTATTATATTAACATACAGTTAAGAAATAACATACAGAAAGAGATAACATACAGTTAAGAGATAACATACAGTATTATATAGCAATTAATATACAATTCAGTTCATTGGCTATTTTCACCCAAAATCAAATTCCCTTGAGGTACACACTGGACTTCCCCATCCTTTCGCATCACCCACCAAGTGCACCCAGGTCCTTGAGCAAAAGCAATCCCACGAATGGGTTTGCCTTTGCCTGAGGCAGGGGTAACCCAGACTGTCTTCCCCAGCATATTTTTTATGTGCACTACAGGGACTTTATCTCCTTCTACAGTACATAAGAGTTTTGATTGGGCAGGGCCAGCTCAATTGGCAGATCCCCTGAGGTTGACCAACCAGGTGGCTTTCGCTAAATGGGTATCCCAATGTTTGAATGTCCCACCACCCATTGCTCTCAGGGTAGTCTTTAACAGTCCTTTGTATTGTCCGATTTTCCCAGAGGCTGGTACATGGTAAGGGATGTGAGATACCCACTCAATGCCATGCTCTTTGGCCCAGGTGTCTATGAGGTTGTTTCGGAAATGAGTCCCGTTGTCTGACTCGATTCTTTCTGGGGTGCCATGTCACCACAGGACTTGTTTTTCAAGGCCCAGGATGGTGTTCCGGGCGGTGGCATGGGGCATGGGATATGTTTCCAGCCATCTGGTGGTTGCTTCCACCATGGTGAGCACATAGTGCTTGCCTTGGCGGGTCTGTGGGAGTGTGATATAATCAATCTGCCAGGCCTCCCCATATTTATATTTCAGCCATCACCCTCCATACCAGAGAGGCTTGAACCGCTTGGCTTGCTTGATTGCAGCGCATGTTTCACATTCATGAATAACCTGTGCAATACTGTCCATAGTTAAGTCCACCCCTCAATCACGAGCCCATCTATATGTTGCATCTCTTCCTTGATGGCCTGAGGCGTCATGGGCCCACAAAGCTATAAATAATTCACCCTTATGTTGCCAGTCCAGATCCACCTGAGCCACTTCAATCTTAGCAGCCTGATCCACCTGCTGGTTGTTTTGATGTTCTTCAGGGGCCTGACTCTTGGGTATGTGAGCATCTACGTGATGTACTTTTACAACCAGGTTCTCTACCTGGGCAGCGATACCTTGCCACAATGCGGCAGCCCAGATGGGTCTGCCTCTGCGCTGCCAGTTGCTCTGCTTCCATTGCTGTAACCACCCCCACAGGGCATTTGCCACCATCCATGAGTCAGTACAGAGATAAAGGACTGGCCATTTTTCTCATTCAGCAATATCTAAAGCCAGCTGGATGGCTTTCACCACTGCAAACTGACTCAACTCCCCTTCTCCTTGAGCAGTTTCTGCGACTTGTCGTATAGGACTCCAGACAGCGGCCTTCAACCTCCGATGCTTTCCCACAAGACGACAGGACCCATCAGTGAACAGGGCATATTGCTTTTCATTTTCTGGCAATGTATTATACAGTGGGGCCTCCTCAGCACACATCACCTCCTCCTCTGGTGATATTCTAAGGTTTTTTCCTTCTGGCCATTCCATGATCACTTCCAAGATTCCTGGGAGGTCAGGGTTTCCCATTTGAGCCCATTGTGTGATTAGTGCAACCCACTTACTCCACAGAGCATCAGTTGCATGATGTGTAGAGGGGACCCTCCCTTTGAACATCCAGCCCAGCACCAGCAGTCGGGGTGCCAGCAGGAGCTGTGCTTCAGTACCAACCACTTCTGAAGCAGCTCGAACCCCTTCATATGCTGCCAATATCTCTTTCTCAATTGGAGTATAGCGAGCCTCAGCTCCTCTGTATCCCCGACTCCAAAACCCTAGGGGTCGACCTCGAGTCTCCCCTCGTGCTTTCTGCCAGAGGCTCCAGGTAGGGCCATTCTCCCCAGCTACGGTGTAGAGCACATTTTTAATATCCTGCCCTGCCCGGGCTGGCCCAAGGGCTACTGCATGAACTATCTCCCGTTTAATTTGTTCAAAGGCTTGTTGTTGCTCAGGGCCCCATTTGAAATCGTTCTTCTTCCAGGTCACTTCCGTGTCACCTGCTCTCAGTATTAGGCTGTGATGGATGTTCACTTCATTGAATAATTTATTTATTTAATTTTTAAATCACAGAATGGTTGAGGTTGAAAGGGTCCTCTGGAGGTCATCTTGTCCCACTCCCCTGCTCAAGCAGGGCCACCGAGAACCAGTTGCCCAAGACCATGTACAAACAGCCTTTGAATATCTCCAAGGAGGGAGACTCCACAACCTCTCTGGGCAACCTGTTCCAGTGCTCAGTCACCCTCACAGTAAAAAAGTGGTTCCTGATGTTTACATGGAACCTCCTGTGTTTCAGCTTCTGCCCATTGCATCTGGTCCTGTCGCTGGGCACCACTGAAAAGAGCCTGGCTCCGTCTGCTTTGCACCCTTCCTTCAGGTATTTATAGACATTGATGTGATCCCCCCTGAGCCTTCTCTTCTCCAGGCTGAACAGTCCCAGTTCTCTCAGCCATTCCTCATAGGAGAGATGCTCCAGTCCCTTCATCATCTTTGTGGCCCTTTGCTGGACTCTCTCCAGTATGTCCATGTCTCTCTTATACTAGGGGAGCCCAGAACTGGACACAGGACTCCAGGTGTGGCCTCACCAGTGCTGAGGAGAGGGGAAGGATCACGTCCCTCGACCTGCTGGCAATGCTTTGCCTAATGCAGCCCAGGATACCATTGGCCCTTGCCACAAGGGCACACTGCTGGCTCATGTTCAACTTGGTGTCCACCAGGACCCCCAGGTCCTTTTCTGCCAGGCTGCTTTCTAGCTGGGCGGCCCCCAGCATATATTGGTGCATGGGGTGGTTCCTCTCCAGGTGCAGGACTTGGCACTTCTCCTTGTTGAACTGCATGAGGTTCCTGTCAGCCCATTTCTCCTGCCTGTCCAGGTCCCTCTGGGTGGCAGCACGACCCTCTGGTGTATCAGCCACTCCTCCCAGATTTTGTATCATCAGCAAACTTGCTGAGGGGGTACACTCTGCCCCATCATCCAGATCATTAATGAAGATGTTAAACAGAACTGGAATGAGTGTTGACCCCTGGGGTACACCACTAGTTACTGGCTTCCAACTGGACTTCCTTTTGTCACATATGTACTCATAGAAGCTCAATTTATATAAACATTTATAGAATACATATTAAAAGAAAACTTAGCCAAACCCTAAACAATAGGACCTCTGCCCTTCTTCACAGATGTGAGGAAGGTGGACATAGGGGAGGCCAGAGTGGGAAGAGTAGTTTAAAACTGCAGGTCCTCCACTGAGTATCATCAGGTTGGCTCTGACATCATGGCCTTCTGCTAGTTTACAGTCAGATATCACCCAAGCACAAAGGTCTCCCTGTCTCTGTTCCTGTACTTTTGTTCTTAGACAGGAGAGTCAGTGTATTGGATTTCCATGGCAAGGTTTTGGTAGCAGGGATCTACAGGGGTGGCTTCTGTGAGAAGCTGCTAGAAGCTTCCCCTATGTCCAATAGAGCTAATGCCAGCCAGCTCCAAGACGGACCTGCTGCTGGCCAAGGCCAAGCCAATCAGCAAGGGTGGTAGCGCCTGTGTGTCATGAATACAGGTTTCTGAATCCTGCTGATTATGTTAATTTATCGTGAATGAGTGACTTGACACAGTTTGATTTAGTAGCAGTTCAGAAGCTACTTGTGGCAAATCACAGGATTTGATTGTGATATTTTAATAGCACCCAGTCATCAGTGATTAACAAAGTGATTAGACAAAATTGATCAAAACAGCGACTTAGTTATAGATTCGAAGATGGCAAGGTTCACTCTATTACTACATGGAAGTGCATAAAGGAAAATTGAGCTACGCTGAGTTGGAATGATTCACAGAGGGATTGTGGGTGCAGGGGATAAGGAGGACCCTCCCGTTGAGTCACAAGGTTCAGAATAGACCCCCTTGCTTTCTAAACTCCTTTTCAGAGAGGAGTCTAGGTGTGGCTAGGTCCAATCTTAGTCTCAGACTTGGTCAACGGTTTATAGGAATAAGGATAATGCAGCAATATAAGACTCACTTTGTAATTAAATCATACATCTACAGACTACTTAAACAGATTCACACATGCATACCCACAGACATGAATACATATATATAAAAAAGTTATACCTGTTAAAAATTCCCCTCGAGTTCAGTGAAATATTTACATCAAATGTCTTGGCATTTCTCAATGGGCAAGGGTTGAGCCTCAAGGAGTGAAGGGTTTCAGCCCAGGCTCCACTGTCGGTCTTTGGCAATGGACCTCTGATTTCTGCAAACTTTAAAAGTTTGCTAGCTCTGAGAGGTGTCCCGCTCAGAGGTAGGTGCTGGTGCAGCCTGCAGCAGTCCAGGAGAGCTCAAAGGGCCTCACTTAGGACTGCTGTTTATAGGATCATGAGATGATTTGCTTTAGTCATCGTAAATCTCCATCTGAGCCACAATCTGGGTCGGTAATTACTGGAATTCCAGTAATCATGATACTGCTCTGTTTCAAGGCTGCCAGGGGTAACTGATTGTTCTCACTCCCCAAGTCAATCACGTAGGAGTTTCTGATAAGGACAAGGCCACTCTCCGCTTCAACCATGTAGGAGTTTCTGGTACAATTAAGGGGCACCTAACTGACCAACTCACTACACAAGGTCTCGGTCTGGCAGGAATTCCTGAGGTCATAAAGCAGTTGAAGAGAGAAAAGGTGTGGGGGGCGGAATGCACCACCACACTCTGTGATAACCTATTTAAGAAGGGGAAAAAAAAAACCTGCGCGACTGCTGCCAGAGAGAAGAGTGAGAATATGTGAGAGGAACGACTATGCAGACACCAAGGTCACTGAAGAAGGAGGGAGAGGAGGTGCTCCAGGTGCCAGAGCAGAGATTCCCCTGCAGGTTGTCCCCCTGCAGCCCATGAAGCTTAACGGTGGGGCAGATATCCACCTGCAGCCCATGGAGTGGGCTAGCCACACCTAGACTCCTCTCTGAAAAGGAGTTTAGAAAGCAAGGGGTTCTATTCTGAACCTCGTGACTCAACGGGAGGGTCCTCCTTATCCCCTGCACCCACAATCCCTCTGTGAATCATTCCAACTCAGCGTAGCATATTCCATGGGGTGGAATATATTGGGTTTCCGTGGCAAGGTTTTGGTAGTGGGGGGGGCTACAGGGGTGGCTACAGGGGTGGCTTTTGTGAGAAGCTGCTAGAAGCTTCCCCTATGTCCAAAAGAGCCAATGCCAGCCAGCTCTAAGATGGACCCACCGCTGGCCAAAGCTGAGCCAATCAGCAATGTTGGTAGCACCTGTGTGATAACATATTTAAGAAGGGGGAAAAGATAAACCCAGCAGCAGCAGCAAGGAGTGAGAATATGTGAGAGAAACAACCCTGCAGACGCCAAGGTCAGGGAAGGAGGGGGAGGAGGTGCTTCAGATGCTGGAGCAAACATTCCCCTGCAGCCCATGGTGAAAACCACGGTGAAGCAGGTTGTCCCCCTGCAGCCCATGGAGGTTAACAGTGGAGCAGATATCCACCTGCAGCCCATGGAGGACCCCATGCCAGAGCAGGTGGATGCCCGAAGGAGGCTGTGACCCTGTGGGAAGCCTGTGCTGCAGCAGACTCCTAGCAGGACCTGTGACCCTGTGGAGAGAGGAGCCCATGCTGGAGCAGGTTTGCTGGCAGGACTTGTGACCCTGTGGGGGACCCATGCTGGAGCAGTCTGTTCTTGAAGGACTGCACCGCATGGAAAGGACACGTGGAAAGTACCCAAGCTGGAGCAGTTCTTGAAGAACTGTAGCCCATGGGAAGGACTCACATTGGAGAAGTTCATGGAGGACTGTCTCCCGTGGGAGGGACCCCACACTGGAGCAGGGGAAGAGTGTGAGGAGGAAGGAGCGGCAGAGACGACGTGTGACGAACTGACCGCAACCCCCATTCCCCATCCTCCTGCGCCACTCATGGGGAGGAGGTAGAGAAAACCGGGAATGTAGTTGAGCCCAGGAAGAAGGGAGGGGTGGGGGGAAGGTGTTTTAAGATTTGGTTTTATTTCTCATTATCCTACTCTGATTTGATTGGTAATAAATTAAATTAATTTCCCCAAGTCGAGTCTTTTTTGCCCTTGATGGTAATTGGTGAGTGATCTCCCTGTCCTTATCTCAACCCACAAGCCTTTCTCCCCCTGTCCAGCTGAGGAGGGGGAGTGATAGAGCGGCTTGTTGGGCACCTGGCGGCTAGCCAAGGTCAACCCACCACAATACTTATACTGCCCTGGCAACTGGTGAGGACATGAGGGGTCTTTAAAGACCCATCAGAGCCAACTGAGCCCAAACTTTGTGGCCAGACAAAGGAGAAAAAGCATGTGATAGTTATCGGAGATTGCCTCCTGCAGGAGATGGGGGAATCTGCTGATATGACCTGATATCTTGTGAGGTTTATTGTTTGCCAGGGGCCAGGATATGGGATGTTGCAGAGGGACTGTCCAGCCCTCAGACTATTACCCCTTTTTGCACTTCCATGTGGGCACCAACCATTTTGCTAGGCATAACCAGAAGCATATCAAGAGTGACTGCAGAGCTCAGGGGGTGAGTGAAAGGTATGGGGGCCCAGGTGGTGTTCTCCTCAATCCTTTCAGGGAGGCAGAAAAGACTTGAGTAGAAGTGGACTCATCCAGCAGATCAACATCTGGCTGTGTGGCTGACGTAGGCAGGGCTTTGGCTTCTATGACCATGGGATTCTCTTTGAGGAGTGAGGGCTACTGAGAAGGGATGGGATACATCTGACAAAGTGGAGCAAAAGTGTATTTGCAAACAGGCTTGCTAACCTACTGAGGAGGGCTTTAAGCTAGGTATGCTGGTGGGGAATTACCATAACTTGAAGAGAAGTTAAGGCACAAAGGGTAGAGCAGATGTGTCTGTGGGAATGTTGTGATGGGGAGGCTCTTACACTTCCCCTGTAAAAGCAGCACGACTTAGGGCCCGTCTCAAATGCCTGTTGTACTGGGTATGGCTGGGATAGGGTTAATTTTCTTCATAGCAACCCTTATGGTGCTGTGTTTTAGATGCGCGACCAAAAAAAGTGCTGGTGGCACACTGATGTTTTAGCTGTTGCTGAACAGTGCTTGCACAGCATCAAGGCCTTCTCTGTTTCTCACTCTGCCCCACTGAGTAGGCTAGGGGTGGGCAAGAGGTTGGGAGGGGATACAGCTGGGACAGCTGACCCCAACTTACCAAAGGGATATTCTATACTGTATGACGTCATGCTCAGCAATAAAAGCTTGGGGAAAGGAGGAGGAAAGTGGGGTGTTTGTGGTTATGGCATTTGTCTTCCCAAGCAACTGTTATGCATGATGAGGCCCTACTTCCCAGGAAGTGGCTACATATCTGCCCGACGAAGGGAAGTAGTGAATGAATTCCTTATTTTGCTTTGCTTGTGTGCACAGCTTTCGCTTTACCTGCTAAGCTGTCTTTATCTCGATCCATGAGTTTTCTCGCATTCCTTCTATTTTCTTCCCCTCTTGCAGAAGAGGGAAGTGAATGAGCAGCTGTGTGGGTGTTTGACTGTTGCCTGAATCAACCCACAGCACTGTACACCAATGTACATGGCATGGGGAACAAGCAGGAAAAGTTAGAAGTGGCTATACAGTTGTAGAGCTATAAACTCATGGTGATTAGAGACATGGTGGGATAGCTCTCATGATTGGAGCACTGCAATGGAGGGATACAAGCTCTTTAGGAAGGATAGGGTAAGAAGGTGATGAGGAGGATCTTCACTTTACATAAAGGAATGGCTTCAGTGCATGGAGCTCTGCCTTAGGGCAAGTGACAAAGAAGTTGAAAGATTGTAGGTAAGGATTAGAAGCCAGACTAGCACAGCTGTTCTTGTAGTGTCTGCTACAGGCCTCCTGCTCAAGAAGAAGAGGCAGATGAAGCCTTCTTTAGGCAGCTGGAGAAAATCTCACAGCTAACTTTTGGTCAGCCCTGAAGTGGTCAGGCAGTTGGATTAGATGATCATTGTAGATCACTTCCAACTGAACTATTCTATTCTATTCTACCATTGGCACAAACTATGCTTTTCTAGAATTTTTTAGAGACCAAGGCTCATTTACGCTATCAGATAATTAGAAAGGATTTTTAATTCAAACTGGCATTTTTTCTCAATGGAAAACAGCATCAGTTCACTATTACTGACAGCAGATGGTAGCATTCTTCATTTCTTATCTATTTGTACTGCACTGTAAAATAAAGATTTCTGAACATTATTTTTTGCATGTTCTGAAGCTTCTGGGGTTTTAAGTTCTCTTAGACACAAAATGGTTGATCCTTATGAGTACATTTGCAGCATAAGAACCAAGTGTCCTTGAACTGTAAGAGACCCTATTTAATATTTAATAATATAGAACATGTCCTGATTGCTGAAGATGACAGAAAAACATCTGGTGGGCCAGGATTTGTTTTTTGCTTGTAGGCAAGCAGTTGGAGAAAGATCTTTTACTATATAGCAGTAAGACTAATTCTGTGAGCATATTCTCTTTGGTGCAGACAATCTACTAGATGTTCTGATAAAATGTAGTCACAGAACTAATGGAGTCTGGCTGCAACTATATCAACTTGGACAAAGGAATTCCCTCTTAGAGTATAAACTTAGTATAGTTTCTTCTTTGCTATCCAGAGATAGAGTGAGCATAAGGAGAACATCTAAGGAAAAGGGCCTTTACTCAGGATAAAATATCCGTCATATCAGTCCTCAGAGTCAGTCTCTGCTGTGGCTCTTGGTGTAACAGCGCAGTGGACCAGCCTCACATAGCTGAATGAAGAACACCATACAGAGGTGGTGATCTTGCTGTTCTCTTAGTCATGGTCCATTCCTGATTCTCCTCACCCCTCTGCATTGCATTGTGTACTTCTCAGCTCTGACAGAGTCCTGGGCCTAGTGACATCTAAACACAGTCTGTGTTCAGTTGTAAATAGGCTATCATGGTGTTTCATATTTGATATCTTTCTTGTCTGGAATCACTTTCCAGATGTTCCTTACTGTGCTGTATTAAATGCTTATGCCCCTTATTGAGTGTGGGGATGAGGCAGGATTTTTTTTTTTTTTTTTTTGGTGCAGAAGCAGTAACAGTGACCTCAACAGCATTAAAGGAAAATCACTTCCCTAGTGCATAGTGTGTAACAGTTAGATACACTGATCTGCTGGTATCACCACTGTAAGATGAGATGAGATCACTGTTATGGTTTTTTATTGAGTGCAAGCTTGATTAAGTCAGGACACGTATTCTGTTTGAATGTCTGTTGGAGATGAAAGTGAAAGCTTTATGGAGCACTGGTTTGAGTTTTCAACAGCATCATGTGCAGTGTCAAGGTGGAAAGGAACAAAGTCTTATGTTGTAGGGGGTGTGTCTGAAAATTTAACTGTCACTGATTTTTTTGTTCCTCAGGATGATTTTGACTGGGTTTCTTGGAAGACAACTACATTTTAGGACCTTTTTCTGTAGCATAGCCTAAAATGATGATATCCCATCTAGTTAAAGTTAAAAGCCACCCTGAGGGCTCTTCCTCCTTCCTTCTTGCTCCCCCTCACAGGTTCCAAATTAAACTTTATTTACTTCCCAGTACCAGTTTAACAAGATCCAAGGATAAGGGGTGAAGGTTGTTAAAGAGCTTTTCCATGGAGCAGCTTTGTTTTATGTGTTACATTTGTTCAAATACTTGTTCACACAGTAGCTTTGCCTATTTGCCTTCAGATAATGCTGATACAGTAACTTGAGCTGCTTTTGAAAACTTTTACATTTTAACTAAAACTATGGCATAGCCTGGTTGGAGCTCCTCTTATTTATCTTTCTAGATATGAGAATATGCTCTCAAATATTAGTTTGTCAATGACTATCATTAGAAGAACATTGTGGGTTAAATTCTGAAATAAGAAAAGTTACATCAAGGATTAATTGGACCCTGCTTTGTCATCTTTGAATGCAAATGATGTCTTTTCTGTTGCCTTTTTGCATAATAAAACAACTGATATTCTCTCTTGGCAGCATTCCTTAGGTGGGCAGCCATTTTTTTGTTCTACACTCCTGCCAGACTTATGAATTCATGTATTTTATACTGATTGGTTCACAAATAGCTGAGAAACACTAATATATGATGCATGTAAAATAAATCAGCTGGAAAATAGACATGGTCAAGACAACTTCCTTGGTCCAGATAGAATAAGATTCTGGATTGCCACTTAAAAGTTGAAAATTAAAATAGACTTTATGTAGATAAAGTGATGGAATAACCTCATTTGAAATTACTTTATGACTGTCAAGTGTATCTGCAATTCAGAAAAGGTTGGGACAATAAGTTTATGGAGGTTTGTTTTTTTTTCTAGACACACAAATTACATTACACCATGGCTAAGTATTGTAGGCCCAGTTGTGCGTTGAAATCTACCCCGAGTTATCCAAAACTAGCACCTGAGCAGAATACGAATGCTGGATTAATCAAAAGGTAAGAGACAATTAAATCACCTTTTTTTCTCTCCTCCCCCCCAGTCCTCCAAAATTAAAGAAGGTCAAATGGATAACTGGCAACACATTATCTTTTCCTTTGGAGCTCTTGGCTCAGTTCATTTAGGACTCTCCTTTTGACAATTTTCTTACAGGGCTGCCTTATTGCCTTTTTTACTTTGCACTGAAAGTTTGCAGAGAGAGAGATGATTGACACACTGCCAACACCCTTCCTGACTGTCAGGAAATCCCTGATATACCAGGGTCTGCTTCAGCTATGTCAGAGCTGGTAGTCCCTCCTGCACATGGCTGATGGTGTGATTTAGCATAACTCCACTGCAGTAATTTTAATTTCATCCCTTCTCCTTTTTCTGTTAAGTGTCTCCAGATCTCTGAGCTGAAGGATAGATGATGGTTAGCTGTAGTAAAGCTACTGCAGACTTTCCTAGGACTGAAATAAAAAACAGACCAAAGAAATCCTTCCTGATTGGTAAGCAATACAATGTGGAAAGATGACTGTTCAAGGCTCTTTTGCTGGCAAGAGCTTGCCTGGTTACAGCTGAAGACCTAAGAGTTGGCTGCAGTTGTGACAATGACTCTCAAGTGCCACCACGACATGAACTCCCTTGTGACAGCATTGACTACTTGAAGTCACTCATTTCCTACCTGTGTTTCATTATGGTTGCAGCCTTAATAAGACTGTATCCTGTGGGAGAGACCCCACACTGGAGCAGGGGAAAAGTATGAGGAGGAAGGAGGGGCAGAGACAAAGTGTTATGAACTGACCACAACCCCCATTCCCCACCCCCCTGCAGCGGCTGGGGGAGGGAAGAGGTAGAAGAGTTGTCGTGGTTTAGCCCCAGCCAGCAACTCAGTACCACGCAGCCGCTCGCTCACTCCCCCTACCCCGATGGGATGGGGGAGAGAATCGGAGGAGTAAGAGTGAGAAACACTCCTGGGTTGAGATAAGAACAGTTTAATAATTGAAATAAAGTAAAATAGTAATGCTAATAGTAACAGTATAATAATGGTAATAATAATAATGATACACGAAGCAAGTGATGCACAATGCAATTGCTCACCACCCGCCGACCGATACCCAGACAGTTCCCGAGCAGCGATCCCTGCTCCCCGGCCAACCCCCCCCAGTTTATATACTGAGCATGACGTCATATGGTATGGAATAGCCCTTTGGTCAGTTTGGATCAACTATTCTGGCTGTGCCCCCTCCCAGTTTCTTGTGCGCCTGGCAGAGCATGGGAAGCTGAAAAAGTCCTTGACTAGCATAAGCAGTACTCAGCAACAACTAAAAACATCAGCATGTTATCAACATTCTTCTCCTACTAAATCCAAAACACAGCACTATGCCTGCTGCTAGGAAGAAAATTAACTCTATCCCAGCCGAAACCAGGACAAGAGTCCAGAATGAAGGAGTAAAGTTGAGCCTGGGAAGAAGGTGGGGGGAAGGCATTGTTTGTTTTGTCTTTATTTCTCACTATCCTACTCTATTTTTAATTGGCAATAAATGAAATTAATCTTCCTCAAGTCGAGTCTGTGATAGTAATTGGTAAGCGATCTCCCTGTCCTTATCTCAACCCACAAGCTTTTCCATCTTCTTTTCTCCCGCTGTCCTGTTGAGGAGGAGGAATGAGAGAGCAGCTTGGTGGTCACCTAGCAGCCATCCAAGGTTAACCTACCACAGGGCTGAGACTAATTTGCCTAGGGACCACCTTCTCCACCACACTGTCTGACACATGGAGCCTCCTGTGTCTTCCACACATGGATGCACATTGTGATTTCAGTGGTGGATTCTGGCAAAGCTTCTTTAAGCTGTGTGTGTAAAGCCCTTAAACATTTCATTAATACATTTAAAGTTCTTTAATTTTTCTTTCTCACTATTAGCTGTATCTTCAGATATACCAACATTTTAATGATGTAGTCATTAGCTCAGTGACTTCACTAAAGCATTCTGTTGCTCTCATTCTTTTCTAAAATAATGTTGAGAATAGACAAATAACTGAAAAATATATGCATAAGAAAAAATTGGAGCAAACTAATCCTGTCGTATAGCTGCAATCATCCCCCCTGTGCTGGTGTGGGCCACTGAATGGGCCACATGAGCAAGGGCAGATAGGGGAGACCTTATCGCTCTCTACAACTACCTGAAAGGAGGTTGTAGCGAGGTGGGTGTCAGTTGCTTTTCCCAAGTAACAAGTGATAGGACAAGAGGAAATGGCCTGAAGTTGCGCCAGGGGAGGTTTAGATTGGATATTAGGAAAAAATTCTTCGCTGAAAGGGTTGTCAAGCATTGGAACAGGCTGCCCAGAGAGGTGGTGGAGTCACCATCCCTCGAGGTATTTAAAAGATGTGTAGACGTGGCACTTAGGGACATGGTTTATTGGTGGACTTGGTAGTGTTAGGTTAACTGTTGGACTCTATGATCTTAAGGGTCTTTTCCAGCCTAAATGATTCTATGATTCTATATCTGTTATTCTTCTTGCTGTACTCCCAAAGCCATTTTGCCTGCAATTGGCAGGGAGTTCTAGATTGCTCTAGCCAGGTTCACTGCAGGATATTTTCTACCTCTTGGGTAGTTGTAGCACAATTAGCATGAAGTGATCAAGTGAACTATAGTCTGAAACTGGGGTGGGAGAGAAGTTTTTCAAACAATAGGAGAGTCTCCCTATCTCTCCTTTACTAGGTTCTCAGGAATATCTCCTAGGGGAAAAATCCCTGGGCACATCACAGGAGTTTGAGCAATCCCACCTCCCCAGAAATTTTAGGGGGTTAGGGGATGTCTCCATTTCAGTTCATTGACCCCACCTTCTTCATCCATAAATACCTAATATCAATTGGTGGTGGCTGAGTAGTTAATTTGGAGCATATTCAGTCTGAACTGAAATACTGAAAGCAAAGTTTCTGCTGCTTTGGTGAATGAGCCTGGTATCTCTGGCTCCCCTGTGGAAGGAGGATCTGAATGTTATCTCAGCCCCTTCCCAAGCGCTGAACCCCCTTCACTGTGGCTGCCTTTAGTGCTTACATTTAAGGGGTGGGGGGGGGGGGGGGTGTCCTGCAGTATGGCACTGAAACTGTCACCTGACCCATCCCTGTGCTCAAATTGTTGTTCTTAAGGGCAGGATCTTTTAAGGACCCCTAGAAGGGTTCCAGCTCCTTAGGGGAGGGAAAAATCATGTATCTCCTTGTGTTGTCCCAAATAGGACTCATTTACCCGGTGTGCAATAAGCCAATCTTCACACACTGAGACGAGATATTGTTTTATTTCATTTCTGCGCAGAGATGGGTGCTAGGTGGTAATTCCACAAAGCTAGCACATCTACCAAAGTTTTCTCTAACTTTTATACATTACAGTTAACACACCACACCTATCTACTACATAATCATTAAACTAGCTAAGCATACTTGTCTCTTACTGGTTCATATCTTCTTCGCTTAAATTTAAAGGTACAGTATGATTTTAACTTACGCATGCTCAAGGAGAGTGTGGGGGGGTAGTCTCTAGTTTTTAATTGAGTTGGTGGTCGCAATCTTCCCCTGCCGAAATTACCTTTCCCCTACTTTCCTTCTTGGCAGATCCTTAAAAAATCTTCATGGTTTACTAGTCAAGACAATAATACATCACCTTGTGTCCTGTTCCTGGACAATTTGTCATTAGCAATCTGTTAACCAAACAAAAGCATAGTTAGGTTAGGGCTTTACAATGGACATTCTATAGCAGCATCAGCTTTGGATAACACTTGGATCAGGGACTTATCTGAGCATCCTTGGACACAAGGACCTCTTGTGCCACTAACAATTGGACTGGCTGACCCTGGGTTGTCCTGTCCAGCCACCTCTTGTTTACAAGCAGGATGGTATGCATTTGTCTAACAAGGGATTTATGTTTCCACTAGGTATATTATTTGCAGAGTCAAGTGATGTTTGTTCCCCTATAATTCATTGATTTCCTCTGCACACTACTCGGGTCTAATACTCGGCTCCATCAGGTTTAAATCTGTAAGATGAGGCTCTTCCTTTGCGACTGTGCATTTCCCTTTTCTACCTGATTCTTCACAAATTTGGAAATTCAGTTTGTAGAGAGCTCAGCCTTAGCCTGATTGTCTCAGGTTTCCTCCTGCTTTATAGCCAATATCATTATCAGTTTGATAGGTGGAAGTGATCTGTTACTTACAGGAGGTCTTGTACATACTTTGGTAAGCCTCTCTTTTCATCCCACAAACTACAAATCCCAGTCACTAGGCCTGCAGTTCAAGCCATTTACACCTCCTTACACATTAGCAAAGGATCGGTTCCCCCCTCACGTAAGAGTTATATACATGTAATCTCGGAAGTACTCACAACCCGACCAGATCCTGCTGGCTATGAAACTGTTAAGGGATGTTAGGAGTGGGGCAGCCTCCTCCAGCAGCCATGGCCAGAACTCGCCTGCCTGGCTGCTGGATCCCAGCCCAGGGAATCCAGGGTCTCTGCCCAGGCTGAGGGACTCAGCTGTTGCTTTCCCGGTTGCAGGCTCAACCAGCAGTGAAGCTGAGCACGTATCTGAGACGCACACACGCACACAGAGGACATATAAAGGACATTGACATGGCTGGTCACACACACTGCCACAGACAAGGCACTGTTTTCAACAACACCCACATATTAGGATTCATGTAACACATAAACATAGAGAGCCAAGTCCGCTTCCTCTTCTTCAGCTGGTAGGGATATAAATTCACTAGTGAAAGCACACACGTGCACACAGACTACTCTAGATTTACAAGTACACACACATTCGCAGATCCGCCAAGTACCAGTATGGACACTTCTGTCCTCTTGCTACCCCTGCCCATATCCTAGGCCCTCTTTTCTGCAAAATCACAGGGGGAGGAGGAGCATTAATGGGGACAGAAGGGGATTTCAGGGGAGAGGTTTGAACAAGTTCCCCTTTTGGACAGGAACCCTGAGATCAGTTCCCTTTCAGAGGGGGAAGTTTCCATTGCCATACATCATTATTCCAAACATACCAATAATGCATTTGCCCTGGGAACTGTTCATCCAATTCGAGTCACAAAAAATGCAGCCTATCATAATCAAAACTGCCCACCTCAGGCCACCGTTGATTTGCGATTCCAAGGGTGGTCAATGCGGGCCAGGTATCCTGATGCAGTTCCAGTGCCCTTTTCTTAGATAACCCCTGGGCTCCATCTGTTTTTGACCAATTGGTTAGCAATTCACCCAAAGGTGTCCCTTTCACTATACTGTGTCCGGTCCCCATTATTATTAACTCTCACCTCCTCACTGCAAAAAAATTATTCGTCCAACCGCTACCCCCTGCGCTCAAGTTCCCCAGGTGAACTCACCTTTTGCTATCAGTGGGTCGTTGAATCGCAGGGGATCGTAGCGGCTGGTGGATTCAAGCGAGTCGGCAAAGTCCCTTCTGGGGTGCCAAAACTGTTGCGGGATTCTTTATTGCCGACCAAGGAAAGAGATGCAGACACCCTTAAGTATAGAATTCCAAAGGGAAATTCTTTACTGCAATGCACATGTGGTGCCCCAGCCTAGTTCCGAGGGACCCTAATCATAAGTAACACACAGGTTATATAGAATATACAGGTGGGCTATTGCCCAATTACAGTCCTAAGCTTATCTATAGTCAGCCGATCCTTTGCATGGCTGTGTGATCAGAGACAGTGGTCTGGGCTGGTTTTCATCCTTTGTCCGCTACATGCTCAGAACCGGTTTCCACGGGTTTGTTATCAGGCAAGGTTGTCGCAACTAGCTGAGCTTTTGTGCTTCAGTGTCTTCCCTCCTTGAGTTCTTGGAAAGCTCACCAAAACGAGGGTAAGGTTCATCCTATTAAGTGACCTAAGTTTGCACTTTTCTTCACAGTGGGCCCATTGCTCAGTGGGGCAGGGGACCTAGTGATCAAGGACATCATAGAAGTCTAGTTACTCAATAGGTTTTTTGCTTCAGTTTTTACTGGTAAGGTCTGCTCTCAGGTCCCTGAACCAGCTAGCACAGTACAGGAAGAAAGAGTTAGGGAGCACTTAAGCCAATTGGACATATACGAGTCCATGGGACCAAATGGGACGCATCCAAGCGTGCTGAAGGGGCTGGCCGATGTCATTGGGAGGCCGCTGTCTATCATCTTTGAAAGGTTATGGCAATTGGGGGAGGTTCCTGATGGTTGGAACAGGGCAAACACGACTCCTATTCCTAAGAAGGACAAGAAGGAGGATCCAGGGAACTACAGGCTGGTCAGCCTTACCCTCTTTTCCCAGGAAGATTATGGAGCAAATCCTCTTGGAAGCCATTTCTAAAGAGATGAAAGACAAGAAGGTGATTGGGAGCAGCCAACATGGCTTTAGCAAGGGCAAATCATGCCTGACCAATCTCATTGCTTTCTGTAATGAGGTGACTGGCGCTGTGGAAGAGCAGAAGGCAGTGGATGTTGTATACCTTGACTTTAGCCAGGGCCTTTGACACAGTCTCCTATAGTCTTTTTATCTCCAAATTGTTGGGATATGGGCTTGATAAGCAGATGATAAGGTGGATGGAAAATTAGCTGGACTGCTGAGCTCAAAGAGTTGTGATCAGTGGTACAAAGCCCAGCTGGGGTCCCTCAGGGATCAGTACTGGGGCCAATACTGGTATTTAATGTCTTCATTAATGATCTGGATGATGGGATGGAGTGCACTCTCAGCAAGTTTGTGGATGACACCAAATTGGGGGGGGAGTGGTCAGTATGCTGGAGGTCAGGGCTGCTGTTCAGAGGGACCTGGACAGGCTGGAGAAATGGGATGACCGGAACCCCATGAAGCTCAACACGAGCAGATCCAAAGTCCTGCATCTGGAATGAAATACCCCTATGCAACAATACAAGCCAGAGGCCAACTGTCTGGGAAGCAGCTCCACAGAAAAGGATCTGGGGGTCCTTGCAGCAAAGACGACCAACTGCATCTTGAGCTGTATTAGCAAAAGTGCAGCCAGCAGGTCCAGGGAAGTGATCCTTCCCCTTTATTCAGCACTTGTGAGACTGCAGCTGCAGTACTGTGTCCAGTTTGGGGCTCCCCAGTACAAGAAGGATAGTGACACACTGGAACAAGTCTAGCGGAGGGCCACCAAGCTGGTCAGGGGCTGGAGAACGTGACATCCAAGGAGAGGCTGAGAGAACTGGGCCTGTTCAGCCTGGAGAAGAGATGGACAGGGAGATTACTTGCCAATTACCATCACGGGCAAAACAGACTTGACTTGGGGAAATTAATTTAATTTACTGTCAATTAATTGTAACAGAGCAGGATAATGAGAAATAAGAACAAATCTAAAAACACCTTCCCCCCCCCCCCCCCCCCCCCCTTCTTTCCAGGCTCAGCTTCGCTCCCGAGTCTGCTACCCCCAAGCGGCACAGGGTGATAGGGGAATGGCGGTTGTGGTCAGTTCATAACGTTTCGTCTCTGCCGATCCTTCCTCCTCACGCTCTTCCCCTGCTCCAGTGTGGGGTCCCTCCCACGGGAGACAGTCCTCCATGAACTTCTCCAATGTGGGTCCTTCCCACGGGCTGCAGTTCTTCACGAACTGCTCCAGCATGGGTCCTTTCCACAGGGTGCAGTCCTTCAGGAGCAGACTGCTCCAGCATGGATCCCCTGCAGGGGTCACAGGTCCTGCCAGAAAACCTGCTCCCGCGTGGGCTCTCCATGGGCTGCAGCTTCCTTCAGGGCACATCCACCTGCTCCAGCGTGGGGTCCTGCATGGGCTGCAGGGTGGATATCTGCTCCACCGTGGACCTCCACGGGCTGAAGGGGGACAACCTGCGTCACCATGGTCTTCACCACGGGCTGCAGGGGAATCTCTGCTCCCGTGCCTGGAGCACCTCCTCCCCCTCCTTCTTCCCTGACCTTGGTGTCTGCAGGGTTGTTTCTCTCACATATTCTCACTCCTCTCTCTCCCAGCTGCTGTTGCGCAGCGTATTTTACCCTGATATGTATCCTTCTGCAAGCACAGCTCACCAAACACAAGGAGTATCATGACACCCACAAAGCCCTTCTGGAGCGAGGCCATACCCAGGCAGCTCTGTGATTAGCTGAGGAAAGGGGAGACGGGGCGGGGCTTACTCCTCCCAGCTGCTCTTTCTCTTGGTCACGTGTAGTTGACGCGAGTTGGGTTTCTGTGCTGCACTTCCTACGTCATCGAGAATGTGAGGTGGTGGATGCAGCGTCCGGTTTGGTCGGCGGCAGTGGCAACTTTTATCTCCAAATTGCATTTTCAGGTGGCATGGAAGACGCAACAGGTGAGCCACTGGGGAGAGGGTATGCTGCTGCTCGCATCTCTTTCCACTGCGGCGGGGCCACCCTTTCTCGTCCCTCATTCCTGTCTCATAAGGATTCCCGCCAGTGGTGAAGGTCGCGCCGGGCTGGACCGCTGCTGCCTCTGGAGCATGAGCGTCCTAGACTGTCACGGCAGCGCGGAGGGGGGCGGGGAGCACCCGGAAGCGGCGGGGGGGTGGGGGTGGGGGTGGTGTACGGTAGCCGGCCTGCATCAATTCGTCCCCGCGCTCCAGACTGGGTGTGGCGTCTTGGGACACGCTCCTCAGCGGGAACCGCAGGAGAGACATTCCGCCATGCTGCGGAGTTGGCGACGACTGGACAGGAGTAGGGAGAATAACAACAGCACGCGGCAGTCTTCTGCAAGCTGCCTGGAATACTAGCTGCTGATCCCTTGGTCACTTTCTCTCATCCACGCAGGCAGTGAGCTCTGCAGTACCTGCTGCCGAGGAGCTGGTGGCAGTCTACACAGCAGAGCTTGAAAGCCTGATCCTGCTCAGGACACAAACACAATCAGGTTGCTTCTCTAAATCCCTGCATTGTTCCTGATGCGGGCACCAGGAAAAGGCTAAACAAGAGAATGCAATGGCTGCCTTCCAAACTCAACACTGTGTTTAGGTGTCTTTTCTTTTGGCAGTTCCACTTCTTTACAGAGAATATCTTCTCAGGCTAGAAGAAAAAAAAAAAAAAAAAAAAAAGAACCATTCAGGTTGGAAGGGACTTCTGGAGGTCTCTAGTCCAACCTCCTGTTTAAAGCAGGGTCAACACTGAATTCAGACCAGCTTGCTCAGGGTTTTCTCTAGTCAGGGCTTGAAAACCTCCAGGACTGAAGACTGCACAACTTCTCAGGGCCCCTGTTCCACTGCTTGACTGTCCTCATGGTGAAAAACAGTTTCCTTATAGCCAGCGTGAACCTTGCTTGTTTCAATTTGTGCCCATTGTGTCATCTTCCCACTATGCAACACTGTGAAGAGCCTGGCTCTGTCTTCTTGATAGCCTCCTCATAGGTACCGGGGGGCTGCTATTAGGTGCCCCTGCAGCCTTCCTTCCTCCAGGCTGAACAAGCACAGTTCCCTCAGCCTCTCCTCATAGTGCAAATACTCCAGCCCCCTGACATCTTGGTGGCCCTCTGCTGAATTTGATCCACTTGATCAATTACTTTCTTGTATTGAGGTGCCCAAAATTTGACACAGCATTCTAGATGTGATCTAATGAGCACCAAGTAAAGGAGGATAATCACTTCCCTCAATCTACTAGCTGTGCTCCTGGTGATATAGCCCAGGATACTGCTAACCACCTTTGCTGCCAGGGCACAGTTCTGGCTCATATTCAGTTTGCTGTTTTCCAAGATCCTCGGGTCCTTTTCAGCAGAGCTGCTCCCCAGCCAGTCCCCAGATGGTATTGATGCCAGGGGTTCTTCTTCCCTAGGTGCAGGACTTGGCATTTGTCCTTGTTGAATTAAATTAAGTTCCTGTCAGCCCATTCCTCCAACCTGTCTAGGTCTCTCTGAATGGCAGCCCTGCCCTTGAGTGTATTTACTTCATCCTCCCAACTCCTGCAAACTTGACAAGAGCGAGATGCATCACCTCCTCCAGGTGTTTGATAAAGATTTTAAACAGGACAGGTCCCAGGATAGACCCCTGCAGTACCCCACTTGTCACAGGCATCCCAGTAGAGTACAGCCCATTAACCACCACTCTCTGAGCTCAGTCACCCAACTAGTTTTTAAACCCATCTAGTTGTCCACCCATCCAGACTATAATATCCCAACTTGGATACAAGAATATTGTGGGATACAGTATTGAAAGCACTGCTAAAGTCGAGGTAAATGACATCCAGTGCTCTCCCTTCATCCACGAATCCTGCCATTTTATCACAGAAGGCAATTAGGTTGGTCAGGCATGATAACCCCTTGGTAAATGCATGCTGACTGTTCCCAATCACCTTCTCCTTCATGCACCCAAAAACATCTTCCAAGAGGACTTTCTCTATGATTTTCCCAGGAACTTAAGTTCCCTGGGTTGAATTTTTGGCACTTTTTTTTAAGATGAATGCAACATTTGTCCTTCTCTAGTCATCAGGGAATTCCCCTGATCTTCATGACTTTTCAAAGCTGATAAGAGAACGGCCTCACTATGAAACCAGCCAGTTCTCTCAGCACTCTTGGATGCAGCCCATCTGGTCCCATGGGTTTGTACAGATTAAGTTCTCTGAAATAATCCCTGATTCAATCCTCATCCACTGTTGGTAGTTTTCCTTGAACCCTGTCTCTAAGCACAGAGGCCTGGGAGACTTTGTCGGTGCAGATTGAGGCCAAGAAGACATTGAGTACCTCAGCCTCATCTATGTCCACTGTCACTAGATCACCCATCCCATTCAGCAATAGGCCCACCTTCTCCTTGTTCAGTCTTTTACTATTAAAGTGGTAGTAGAAGCTCTTGTTGCCCTTGATCTGTGATCTGTAGAGTTCCTCAAGTTGCTTAAAGAAGGCTTTGTCTGCTTCCTCACCCTGTCTGTAACAAACTCCTGCCACAATATCACACTTATTGGCCTCTGCTTTGATCTTGTTCAGTTCCTGTTAGTTGTAAGGGTAATCTTCGGAAATTGAGACCAATGTAAGCAAAGATATAGCTGTATCTGGGATGGAATCACTTCTTGGAAAATAAAAACAAACTGCGTAACCAAATTAATTTCCTTTATGATATTTAACTTCTGATTAAATCATATAATGAAGGTGGCAGTCAAATATCATAAACATGTCAGCTCATAGTAACTATTAGTTGTATGGGGAGCTATCTGTGGAGAAACAGGTTAAAGGATGCTACATAATATTGCTATTTGTTTTCCCCCAGATGGATATGCAGAGTTACTGGGGGGGGGGGGAGTTCACTTCAAATTTTAGTATCTTTTGTTAAGTAGTTCAAATAGGTTTTTTGTTTTTTTTTTTTTTATTTTTATTTCAGTTGTACCATATTTTAGTTCAAAGTCAGCAGTAACTAAGCAACCATTTTGGCACTAGCAAGCCACTCATCCACTTCTGCTTTTACTTGGCCCAACTTTTTGTTTTAACACCAAAATAATTATAATGATTCTTCAGTGTGTTGACTGCTTGTGCAAAATGCTACAGTGCAACTAATAGGTCTTACTTGACAGGCCTTCACCAGTATCTGTAAGAAGTATTAAGGGTTCCTCTATTATAATGAGCTACCAAGATTGAAGAATTTCTTACATGCATAGCTACATCTTGAAAAGTGTCAGACTTAGAGGTTAATGCAGATAGTTAGGAACCATCTGTAGTCAAGTTTTGAAAAATATTGAATTGTTCCTGTTTTAAGTTGGTTGATATTGATTAAGAATTACCAACTCAAGAGCCAGCAGGCAGTAATTAGACACTATCCTAGTGATAAGTTATCAAACCTGAAAAATAAACAAACCCCATAAAACCTTCTACTTTAACTGTCATGCTTGTGCTTGGCATTAGGATGGGGATAAAAACTAAAATAGACAGGGCCAGTGTTTCCTATATTTGGTGGTACAGAAGTACCAGTTTGCAGTACTATTCTGGTTAACTAATTGAATAACCTGTGACCTGAAAGCCATCGGGCTTTTTTAAGTGGTACACACTCTACAGTACTCAGTAGTTCAGTCAAGATGGGAAACATCCTGATCTCTTGTTAGGGAATTACTGAATCTGGCAGCACCATAGAGGCAAGTCTGCCACAGCTCCATATCCCCAGATCCAACCAGTAGCAAGGCTGAGAATGTCAGAGGTCCTGCCAGAAAAACTGCTCCAGCATGGGCTCCTCTCCACAGGCTGCAGTTCTTGCTAGGAGTCTGCTCCTGCATTGGCTATCCTTGGGCTGCTGTGTTTGATGCACCCCAGGATGTGGTTTGCCCTCTTGGCTGCCAGGGCATGCTGCTGACTCCTGTTGAGCCTACTGTCAACCAGCACCCCCAGATCCCTTTCTGCAGGGCTGCTCTCCAGCTACTCTTCTCCCAATCTATACTTGTGTCCAGCATTACTCCATCCTAGGTGCAGAACCTGGCACTTGGACTTGTTAAATTTCATGCCACTGATGATTTCCCGATGCTCCAGTCTGTCTAGATCCCTCTGCAAGGCCTCTCATCCCTCAAGAGAGTCAGCAGCACCTCCCAGTTTAGTACCATCAGCAAACTTGCTAAGGGTACATTCAACTCCTGCATCCAGATCATTGATAAAAATATTGAACAGAACTGGCCCTAGAATTGAGCCCTGAGGAACACTGCTGGTGACATCTGGAATGATGGGCATGACTTACCCAAATGTACCAAACAAAGTACAAAATGCTATGTGCACTTTTTATTTGACAAACTGGCTTCCACCAATTTGCATGAACATTCCTCCCCTGGCTAGGAATATCAGAATTAGAAAGGGCTATTATAAATATATCTGCTGTAATAGAAGAGATTTCGGCCTTATTCAGCCTTACATTTAGAGGTAAAACAAGCATTTTAGGTAGCCCTACAAAACAGAAGTGTATTTGATTATGTGCTTATCGCTCAAGGAAGATATATGTGTATTAGTTAACACCACTTGCTGTGCATATGCAGAGCAACATCAGAGAAGAGAAATGGACACACATAAAATGTGAGGTAAACTTCAGATACCGCATGCAATACCTGGAGGAAAAAAACCCAACCTTTTTGACTGGTGGGGATGGCTCCCAGATATGGAAGGATGGTTAGGAAAAACTGCTTAAGACAGCATTGGATGAGGCATAACTCAAGCAGAGGCCAGAACAATGACGCTGAATATATTAGAAGATAAGGAAGAAGAAAAGGGAGGAGTGCTTGGACTCGTGACTATTAACAATTATAAAAATCTAGAGGCAAGAACGGATGATAGGACAGCATGGCCCACACAGTGATCAATCCTGGGCTCCCAGGAGTCATCAGCAGGGCATCTGTGGCCCTTCTACCATACTCTAGGTCTTTAAGAGAAGGATGGTGTGAGACTAAAAGTCTCAAAAAGTCTCATAGACCTTTGCAGGCCTCACTAGTTAAAAAACAAAAAAGCATTTGCAGCTAATGGTCTTGTCAGTCAGCACAGTTTCACTTAAAAAAAGAGTGTATTATTTGTAAGAGGATGTGCTGTTGTGGTGGGTTGACCTTGGCTGGCTGCCAGGTGCCCACCAAGCCACCTTATCACTCCCCCTCCATCAACAGGACAGGGAGATAAAATATGACAAAAAGCTCACAGGTCAAGATAATGACAGGGAGACCACTTACCAATTACCATTACAGGCAAAACAGACTCAACTTGGGGAAATTAATTTTAATTTATTGCTAATTAAAAAGAGTAGGATAAGGAGAAAGAAGAACAAATCTTAAAACACCTTCCTCCCACCCCTCCCTTCTTCCCAGGCTCAGCTTCATTCCCAAGTTCTCTACCTCCTCCCCATGAGTGGCACAGGGGGATAGGAAATGGGGTTTTTGACAGTTCATAAAGCTTTTTCTCTGTCACTCCTCCCTCCTCACGCTCTTCCCCTGCTCCAGAGTGGGGTCCTGTCACGACCCAAACTGGACTGTCCAGAGAGGATCATGGAGGTTCTGTGATTCCCTTGGGCTAAATTAAGGTGAAATGACACCAAACGACCAATTAAACACTTTATTGACAGTAAACACCAACCTGAACTTGGAAAGCACCACGATATGCAGGGGATAAGGAGGACCCTCCCGTTGAGTCACAAGGTTCGGAATAGACCCCCTTGCTTTCTAAACTCCTTTCCAGAGAGGAGTCTAGGTGTGGCTAGGTCCAATCTTAGTCTCAGACTTGGTCAATGGTTTCATGTGAATAAGGAGGCAACCCGAACCAGGAAAGCACCACGATAGGCAACGTGGGTTCTAAATCAAATACTTATAAAAGGAAAGGAAAAGGAAGAAAGAGGAGAGAGAGAGCTATCACCACCCTTGGATCCCACGATATCGATGATAAACGCGGCAGTCCTCCGGCGGTGGACATGCTGCTCTCGGAGCACAGGGCCTCCGGCTGTGCCGACAGCGGGTGGGGGAAGGCTGATCTGGAGCGGAGGCGGGGGAAGGCAGCAGCACGGGATCCTCTGGTGGTGGGGGTGCGCCACGTGGCTCTTCAAAGTTGTGTCTTTTTATAGGCCAGTCTCTGCCTCTAGTCTCGCCCCCCTTGAGGCTTGTTCCAGAATGTTCTCCCTCTTCTGCGCAGGCGCCACTGGGGGGGGGTGGTCGCGAGGGGTCTTCCGGGGGTCTTTCGGGTGGTCGTGAGCCCCTTCCTCAAATGAACTCTGCATGACCTTCGGCCGTCAGAGGGCGGAACTGCGAGTCCTCCGACATGCCTCCCAGCTCCGTGCCAACTCCGCACCAATCGGCTTCTCACCTGTGGTGCTATGCAGACCCCAATTTATCGGTATGGAGACCTTAACTTGTCTCTTTGCAGACCTTAACTTGCCTCACCACAATGTTTGAGGCATTAACTCTTTCAGTCCCTGACAGGTCCCTCCCACGGGAGACAATCCTCCATGAACTTCTCCAGTGTGGGTCCTTCCCACAGGCTACAGTTCTTCATGAACTGCTCCAGCATGGGTCCTTTCCACAGGATGCAGTCCTTCAGGAGCAGACTGCTCCAGCGTGGGTCCCCCCAGACGTGGGTCACAGGTCCTGCCAGAAAACCTGCTCCGGCATGGGCTCCTTTCCACAGGCCGCAGTTCCTGCTAGGAGCCTGCTCCTGCATTGGCTATCCACGGGCTGCAGCTTCCTTCAGGGCACATCCACCTGCTCCACCGTGGACCTCCATGGGCTGCAGGGGGACAATCTGCAGTCTTCACCATGGGCTGCAGGGGAATCTCTGCTCCAGCGCCTGGAGCACCTCCTCCCCCTCTTTCTTCCCTGACCTTGGTGTCTGTATAGTTGTTTCTCTCACAATATTCTCACTCCTCTCTCCCAGCTGCTGTTACGCAGCAGTTTTTTTACCCTTCTTAAATATGTTATCACAGAGGTGCTACCAGCGTTGCTGATTGGCTCAGCTTTCACCAGCTGCGGGTCCATCTTGGACCCGCCTGGAACTGGCTCTGTCCAACATAGGGGCAGCTTCTGGTATCTTCTCACAGAATCCACCCCTGCAATCCCCCTCCACTACCAAAACCTTGCCATGTAAACCTGGTAAAAATGTCTTGAGCCTCCTTATCTAACAGTGCCTGAAAACAGGCTGTTAACACATGAAGAAGGGAGCAAAGGGAATAACCCAAGTGAGGCAAAACAAATGTTTTTGGAAATGGAAATAGATAAGAAGCATAAGGAGGAATTTGAAAGGCTTGCAATGATGAATGTGTGTGAGTACAAACCACTCACAAAAGGAGGGAATGAAGTGGAAATTCAAATTGTAACTGTGCAGCGATGGAAATTTATGACCAAGGAATGATCTGACATGGAGGGCAAGAAGGCCTAACTGCAGAAGGGGTTAAACTGGTTGGAAGCAGGAATGCCAGAGACTGAAGGACTCCCTGTAAGGGACTGAAGTTTGCTGAAGAGATAACAAATGGTAATTCAAAATCGATTTGCTTTAGATTATGTGTTAGCTGCACAAGGAGGAGTTTGAGCTTTAGTTAATGCTAGCTGTTGTTTTTATGTTTACCAAGATCAAAGGATTGAAACAGATGTGGAAGAGATAAAGACTCATATGAAAATATTGCATGATATTGGAAAAGAAGCACCCCTCAATATGTCTGGGTGGGTAACCTCATAGTTTCCCAACCTTTCCCTCTGGGTCCAAAAGCTTTTAACTATATTGGTTGTAATTTTACTTGCTTTTGCTGTAATTTATGTCCTTCTGCATTGCTGTCTTCCTCTGTGTTCTAGATTGTCTTCAAAGATCACCTACTGAGTGACTTAATCAAATCTGACCCTGACGGTCAAAAGAAAAGGGGGGACTGTGAAGAAAATACAAATTTAAGACACTTAATAGGATGAACTTTACCCTCGTTTCGGTGAGCTTTCCATTAACTCAAGGAGGGGAAACACTGAAGCACGAAAGCTCAGCTAGTTACAACAACCTTGCCTGATAACAAACCCATGGAAACCAGTTCTGAGCATGTAGCAGACAAAGGATGAAAACCAGCCCAGACCACTGTCTCTGATCACACAGCCACGCGAAGGAAACCCTACTGTGCATGCAAACATTAAGGACTGATTGGCTGACTGTAGATAAGCTTAAGACTGTAATTGGGCAATAGCCCACCTGTATATTCTATATAACCTGTGTGTTACTAATGATTAGGGTCCCTCAGAACTAGGCTGGGGCACCGCATGCACACTGCAGTAAAGAATTTCTCTTTGGAATTCTGTATTTCAAGTGTTGGCAATAAAGAATCCCATAACACTGTACTCTCCTTAGCCTTCCTTTTGCTGCCAGTGTGCTTATAGTAGCTCTTCTTGGTGCCCTTCACATCCCTCACTAGTTCCAACTCCAGCTGAACTTTGGCTTTCCTGACTCCATTCCTACGTGTGCAGGCAATATCTTTGTATTCCTCTCAAGTAGCCTGTCCCTGCTTCCACCTTCTATGTTTGAGCTCTGTCAGGAGCTCCATGTTCATCTGTTCTGCCACACTTGCTCAGCTTTCTGCACATTGGAACAGACAATTCTTGTGCTCTGAGGAGGCTGTCCTTGAAGATCACCCAGCTCTCCTTGGCTCTTCTGCCCTCCAGGGCAGTTTCTTCCAAGCAGGTCCCCAAACGGGTTAAAATCTGCTCTTCTCAAGTCCAGGGTTGTAATTCTACTGTTTGTCTTGCTCACTCCTCTCAGGGTTTTAAACACTACAGTCTCATGGTCACTGCAGCCAAGGCTGCCCTTGACCTTCACATCATCCAACAGTTCTTCCCTGTTTGCAACTAGCAGGTCCAACGTTGCTGATTGGCTCAGCTTTGGCCATCAGCAGGTCCATCTTGGATTCAGAAAATCATACTTTATTTCTAACTATATAGCAGGGATGCTTGCTCACCAGTAGTAAATGGTGATATAGGTTAATAATTTAAACATTTACTAAGCACACCCTCTATTAATGGTTCTTTCAAGTTTATAATCAAAATATTAAGAGAAAAAATGCTGATCCTCCTATTCTTGAGAATAAATCATTCTGACATTTGAAAAAAATGTGTCCTAAAACTCTTTCAGGAGATATCAAAGAGAACTGTAAAACTAAAAGACATAACAACAAATATGTGGAACGAATCCTCCAGTAATTTCAGTGTTAGTGACTTCCCAAGGCAGAGGTAGTGTCTGAGTAGCTAATAGTCCTCAGTAGATTTTTCTTCCATGAATATATGTAATTGCATTTGAACCCAAAGGAACTTGGCTGTGGTAAGGAGTTTCATGGTTTAACTACTCATTGTGAAGAAGTACTTCCTTTTGTTCTGAACCTGCTAGTTTCATTCCATAGCCCTAGTCTTAGGGGAGAGAGAACAGTTTTCTTCTCCATTCAGGATTTTATAGTTTTTCTTCATATCTTGCCCTTAACATTTCCCTGACTCTGAAAACTTCTATAGTTATAAAATATTTGTAGCCAAGCAATTTGTGTATATTGTTTTTACTTTTAGTGATTTGTGCAGTTACAGTACTAGGCTGTTCTCTTTCCAAAAGACAATTGAACTGAATGTCTGCTGTTTATACCAGTGATGGTTAATTTTTGACCCACTGAGTATATCTGACTCTCCAGAAGAATTAATCTAGCATTTCCTGATCCCCAAGATCTACACTGGAAAATGGTTTGAGACCTTATAAAGACTGCAGAGACTGGCTACCTAAACAACTTGTCACACAACTGGAAGCATATGTTGTGTGGCCAAAATGGGTGTCCCTCATGACTAGGCATGCACCACCACATAGCTGAAATGCATGCCTTCTAGTCATTTGGTAGGGGAATGATTGGGATATTGTCATGGGCAAGACAGTGTTGACTCAGAGAATTTATCTTAAAAAATATGTTAATTGGCAATAAATTAAATTTAATTATTAATTCAGGTATTGAGAAACAAAGATTACAAACAATTAAACAAACACTTAGGGAAGACACCTTTCTTCCGCCTCCCCTAGGCTCAACTTCAGTCCAGGCACCTCTCTTCCCCGCTCCCTGGTCTCCACTGCCCTTATTTTTGCCATGTATTACACTCAGTCCCTTCAGTGAGGCAACAGGCGGTGCAGGATGTTTGGAACAGTGCATAGTGTTTTTTCTTCCGCTGCTTCTGGCTTTTTTATTCATTTCCTCTGCTCTGGCATGGGCTGCAGCCCCTTTTGGGGGTATACCTGCTTTGGTGTGGCTTAGCCACGGGCTGTAGTCCCCTCAGAGGCGTACCACCTCCTTTGGCATGGAACACCTCCTTCTGAGAGTGTCTCCAGCTGTGTCCCCAACAATGTCCCCTTCCTTGTGTCTCTTTCTGTTTTTCCTCACGCGTCCTCACGTCTCCTCCTGTGTCTCCTGCCCCTAGCTGCTACCACCCTTTGTTAAATATGTTTGTGCAGAGGTGTCATGTGTTCCCCTGGTTGAGTACTGCATGCAGTTCTGGGCCCCACAATTTAAGAAGGATGTTAAGATCTTTGAATGTGTCCAGAGGAGGGCAACAAAGCTGGTGAAAGGGCTGGAAGGCATGTCTTATGAGGAGCAGCTAAGGACTCTGCGTTTGTCTAGTTTGGAGAGAAGGAGGCTGAGGAGCGACCTCATTGCTCTCTACAGCTTCCTGAGGAGGGGAAATGGAGAGGGAGGTGCTGATCTCTTCTCCCTGGTATCCTGTGATAGGATGCATGGGAATGTTTCAAAGCTGTGTCAGGGGAAGTTCAGACTTGACATTAGGAAGCATTTCTTTACTGAGAGGGTGGTCAAACACTGGAACAGGCTTCCTAGAGAGGTGGTCGATGCCCCATGCCTCTCTGTTTAAGAGGCATTTGGACAATGCCCTTAATAATATGCTTTAAATTTTGGTCAGCCCTGAAGTGGTCAGGCAGTTGGACTAGATGATCGTTGTAGGTCCCTTCTAATTGAACTATTCTCTTCTCTTCTCTAGCATCATACAAGTTACTTATGAAGAAAACTAACTCCATCCCAGCCAAAACCAGTACATTCTCCACCCCTTATTCCATACTGTTTACGTCATACTCAGGTCCTACACTATCCAATACATCATCATTAACCACCCCCTCTTCCCATCCTTTGATATATACACTGATATCATTCCCTTAGTCTATGGGCCAGCCCTGTAAAATGTTCATAAAATGCCAATAAAATGTCCATTGAATTAATTTAGTCCATGCCTTTGGGCTCCATCTGTTATGGGGTCACTCAGGAAAGGAGAGATGGTGTGTTTTTTTTGATTGTTGCACACTGAAGCCACCTCAAGTTGCACCACCACTGCACTTGCCTGGTTCCTCATGAGATTCAGTCTTCATTGGTTCGGGTCAGTCCTGTTATAATACATTTGACATATGGCAACCACAATAGTGGTGACATACAGCATCATATAACACTGCCATCATAGATTAATGGCATCATACGACTCAAATCATGGGTTATTTTCACCGAAAATCAAATTCCCTTGAGGTACACATAGGACTTCCCCATCCTTCCACATTACCCACCAAGTACACCCAGGTCCTTGAGCAAAAGTAATCCCATGAATGAGTTTGCCTTTCCCAAGGAAGGAGTAACCCAGACTTTCCCAACCAGTTGTGTACTACAGGAACCTTATCTCCTTCTACAGTACATAAAGTTTGGGCATACACAGGCAGTTTGGGCAGGGCCAGCTCGATTGGCAGATCCCCTGGTGTTGACTAACCAGGTGGCTTTTGCTAAATGTGTATCCCAATGTTTGAATGTCCCACCACCCATTGCTCTCAGGGTAGTCTTTAACAGTCCATTATATCGTTTGATCTTCCAAGAGGCTGGTGCATGATAGGGGATGTGATATACCCACTCAATGCCATGCTCCTTGGCCCAGGTGTCTATGAGGCTGTTTCGGAAATGAGTCCCATTGTCTGATTCAATTCTTTCAGGGGTGCTGTGTCACCATAAAACTTGCTTTTCAAGGCCCAATATTGTATTCCGGGCAGTAGCATGGGTCACAGGGTATGTTTCTGACCATCCAGTAGTCGCTTCCACTATTGTAAGCATGTGGTTCTTGCCATGGTGGATTCATGGTAGTGTGATATAATCAATCTGCCAGGCCTCCCCATATTTATATTTCAGCCATCGTTCACTATACCAGAGAGCTTGTTTGATTATGGTGCATGTTTCACACTCATGAATAACCTGTGCAATACTGTCCATAGTTAAGTCCACCCCTCGATCACGAGCACATCTATATGTTGCATCTCTTCCTTGATGGCCTGAGGCATCATGGGCCCACAAAGCTATAAATAATTCACCCTTATGTTGCCAGTCCAAATCCACCTGAGCTACTTCAATCTTAGCAGCCTGATCCACCTGCTGGTTGTTTTGATGTTCTTCAGTGGCCTGACCCTTGGGTATGTGAGCATCTACGTGACATACTTTTACAACCAGGTTCTCTACCCGGGCAGCAATATCTTGCCACAATGGGGCAGCCCAGATGGGTTTGCCTCTGTGCTGCCAGTTGCTCTGCTTCCATTGCTGCAACCACCCCCACAGGGCATTTGCCACCATCCATGAATCAGTATAGAGATAAAGGACTGGCCACTTTTCTTGTTCAGCAATATCTAAAGCCAGCCATCAGTAAACAGGGCATATTGCTTCTCGTTTTCTGGTAATTTGTTATACAGTGGGGCCTCTTCAGCACAAGTCACCTCCTCTAGCGACACTAAAGTTTCAGCCCTCTGGCCAGTCCATGATCACTTCCAAGATTCCTGGGAGGTCAGGGTTTCCCATTTAAGCCCATTGTGTGATTAGTGCAACCCACTTACTCCACAGAGCATCAGTTGCATGATGTGTAGAGGGGACCCTCCCTTTGAACATCCAGCCCAGCACCGGCAGTCGGGGTGCCAGCAGGAGCTGTGCTTCAGTACCAACCACTTCCGAAGCAGCTCGAACGCCTTCATATGCTGCCAATATCTCCTTCTCAGTTGGAGTATAGCGGGCTTCGGATCCTCTGTATCCCCGACTCCAAAACCCTAGGGGTTGACCTCGAGTCTCCCCTGGTGCTTTTTGCCAGAGGCTCCAGGTGGGGACATGGTCTCTGGCTGCAGTGTAGAGCACATTTTTTACATCCTGCCCTGCCCAGACTGGCCCAAGGGCTACTGCATGAACTATCTCCCATTTAATTTGTTCAAAGGCTTGCTGCTGCTCAGGGCCCCATTCAAAGTCATTCTTCTTCCGGGTCATCTGATAAAGAGAGCTTATGATCAGACTGTAATTTGGAATATGCATTCTCCAAAATCCCACAACGCCTAAGAAAGCTTGTGTTTCCTTTTTGCTAGTTGGTGGGGACATAGCTGTTATTTTGTGGATCACATCCATTGGGATCTGACGACGTCCATCTTGCCATTTTATTCCTAAGAAGTGGATCTCCTGTGCAGGTCCCTTGACCTTACTTTGTTTTATGGCAAACCCAGCTTTCAGAAGAATATGAATTATTCTTCCCTGACACAATGCTGTCATCAATGTATTGCAGGTGTTCAGGGGCTTCACCCTGTTCCAGTGCTTTCTGGATCAGTCCTTGGCAAATGGTGGGGCTGTGTTTCCACCCCTGGGGCAGTCGATTCCAGGTGTATTGGACACCCCTCCAAGTGAAAGCAAACTGTGGCCTGCACTCTGCTGCCAAAGGACTTGAGAAAAAGGCATTGGCAATATCAGTTGTGGTATACCACTTGGCTGCCTTTGACTCCAGTTCGTATTGGAGTTCTAGCATGTCCGGTACAGCAGCACTCAGTGGCAGTGTAACTTAATTCAGGCCATGATAGTCCACTGTTAGTCTCCACTCCCGATTAGACTTTTGCACTGGCCATATGGGACTGTTAAAGGGTGAGCGAGTCTTGCTGATCACTCCTTGGCTCTCCAGTCATCAAATCAGCTTATGAATGTGAACCAGGGAGTCTCAGTTGATGTGATATTGCCACTGGTGTACTGTTGTAGTAGCAATCGGCACCTGTTGTTCTTTGACCCTCAGCAACCCAATAACAGAGGTTTCCTCTGAGAGACCAGGCAAGGTGGACAGGTGTTTAATTTCCTCCATCTCCACGGCAGCTATACCAAAAGCCCACCGGTACCCTTTTGGGTCCTTGAAATACCCTCTCCTAAGGTAATCTATGCCAAGGATGCACAGGGCCTCTGGGCCAGTCACAATGGGGTGCTTTTGCCAGTCATTCCCAGTTAGGCTTACCTCAGCCTCCAACACAGACAATTCTTGGGATCCTCCCATCACTCCAGAAATACAGATTGATTGTGCCCCTTTGTAATCTGATGGCATTAGGGTACACTGTGCACTGGTGTCCACTAGAACCTTATACTCCTGTGGGTCTGATGTGCCAGGCCATCGAATCCACACAGTCCAGTAAACCCGATTGTCCCTTTCCTCCACCTGGCCAGGTGCAGGGCCCCTCTGTTCCTGGTCGGAGTCTTCATTACTTGATTTTTGTAACCGCAAAACAGAAGTCCCTTCATCAGGGTCAAAAGTACAATCAGCCCTTCTACTCTGCTCAACAGACACTGGAGCAGTAATTTTCCTGCATGGATCCCTTTTGGCTGTTGTTTTTCCTTGCAGTTCCTGTACCCGAGCTTCTAATCTCCAGGTAGGTTCACCATCCCACTTCCTCATGTCCTCCCACTGGGCACGCAGGAAGAACCACAGGGTGGCATGTGGTGTGTGCCACCGGTACCCTTTCCCTTGAGCAGAAAAAGTGTGGCTTTTAATAGTTGAAATATTTGTTGGTATGGGCAAGGAAGAAGACATATTCTCTTTGAATTGCTGGAACTGTTGGAACAGTCTCTCCACAGCTGAGACGCAGGCCCGTAGGGAGGAAGACACATTCTCTTCAAATTGCCGGAGTTGGCTAGCCAATCCAGCCACAGTTGGTGCCTCTGTGTCTGTCCAGTTCATTATCACCAGGGTGCTGGTGTATGATGTCAGTGCAGTTTGTACAAACTTTTGCCACATGGACCACATGCACTGGATTTCATCCGCGTCTTTGGATGCCTGGTTATTGGTTGCTATAGATCATCTCCACCACGGCTAATTCCCTCAGATACTGGATACGTCCCTCAGTGGTGGTCCACTTGCCTCAGTAATTTACAAGATCTTCCTTGAAGGGATACCTTTCCTTCATGCTCGACAGGAGGCGCCTCCAGAGGCTGCGGACTGTTGCCCCTTTTCCAATCCCTTTGTCAATGGTCTTATCCCTAGCAAGAGATCCCAGCTGCCAGGCTTCCTTAACCTCTGTTTCCTGGCCCAAATATCCCAGCATCAGAGCAACCAGCTTGCTTGGTTGACGGCTGAAGTCTTTTTACATACCTCACAGCTCACTCAAGGATAGGGATCAGGTGGTTTCTGACTCATTTATGATTTCAGTCTCTTCTCCCTCCTGTTCTTGTGACTGCCCTGCTGCAGAACAGGCTGCCTCTTCTGATTCTTTCTCCCTTACTAAACAAGTTGACCTCCTCTTCCATTGTTTCTTCTTGACTATCGGGGCAACAGATATAGTTGAGGGCTGGGTCTCTGGTTTAGCCACAGTGTCTGTTTCTATGTCTTCAGATCCAGAGACCCTCTCTTCTCCTTGAGGGTGCTGAATAGTGCTTGGTAGGCATAGGCCAGGCCCCAGCACAGTGCGAGAAGTTCTGTCTCTTTGGCATAGCCAGGGCCAGGGCATCTTTTTTTTCAAACATTTTATCACTTCATCAGGATCTTGCACTTGTTCGGGAGTGAAGTTCCAGACCATCGGTGACAACTGTTCTAGGTATCTGCCCATATTCTCCCACATGCTTTGCCACCCATACCCACACTGCCTTGGGGCATATCCCTGGGTGATATTCCTAAATAGTTGGTTAACCTTAGAAAAAGCCCAAAAAATATTCTTGAGAAGTACTGATAGGAGTATTTTGGTTACCCAAAGATGTTCAAGATAATGAAGACTTATTCTAACAAGGGAGAAAATATCTACCCCACAGGAGAAGGGGAAGGTGCCATTCTGTGTTTCCTCCACCGAATGCCTCTTAGAGGAGAAAAGGGAAAAAGTGTAATTGTTAACTGTCTCCATGAGATGGTTCCTGAAGTACAGGGAAACCATCAGTGCAAGGCCCAAATACCAGATTAGGCTCAAGGCCAGTGCTTTTATCATAATTTTCCCAGGCAAAACACCACCAAGTGCTACACAGCACAGCAAACTGCAAAAGCTAAAACCAGCCTTTAACAAGCTCTCAAATTTGATGTACAGCAAAAAAAGGGAGCATTGCATGGATCAGATAAACCAATGTTGAGAACAGATAAGTCAATATCATGACCAGCAACTGTTAAACAGATATAATAATTATTATTATAAGTTCCCTCCAATATACTCCGGTCAAATCTGTCATTATCTCAAGCCTTTCAAGCCCCACGTTGGCCCCAAAATGGACTGTCATGGTTTAACCCCAGTAGGTAGCTAAACACCAAACAGCCACTTGCTCGCTCCCCTCCCCCCAGTGGTATGGGGAAGAGAATCAGAAGGGCAAGTGTGAAAACTCATGTGTTGAGATAAATACAGTTTAATAGGTAAAGCAAAAGCTGCGTGCACAATGGTCTGAAATGCAAGGTCTGTACTCTGCTTCTTGCCTTCCTCACTCCCCTCAGGATCTTGAGCTCCACTCAAGTCAAGGCTGCCACTGATTTCCACATGCTCAGTTAGTTCTCCCTTGTTCATGAGCAGCAGATCCAGCTGTGCATCCCCACACAGCTGTGCAAGCACCACACAGCCACTCCCTGACTTCCCCATCCCAGTGGGATGGGGGAGAGAATCAGAAAGGTAAAAGCATGAAAACTCGTGAGTTCATATAAGACAGCTTAATAAGAAAAAAAAAAAACAAACAAAGAAAAGAAAAACCAAGGAAAACAAGTGATGAAAAAAACCCAACAATTGCTCACCACCAGACAACTGATGTCGAGCTGGTCCCTGAGCAATGGCCACCCCAGCAAACTCCTCCCCTAGGTTTTATTGCTGAGCATGACGTCATATGGTATGGAATATCCCTTTGGTCAGTTGGGGTCCAATGTCCCAGCTGTGTCCCCTCCCAACTTCTTGTGCACCCCCAGCCTACTCACTGGCAGGGCAGTGTGAGAAGCAGAAAAGGCCTTGACTCTGTGTAAGCACTGCTCAGCAATAATGAAAAAATCCCTGTATTATCAACATTGTTTTCATTACAAATCCAAAACATAGCCCTATACTAGCTACTATGAAGAAAAATTAACTCTATCCCAGCCAAAACCAGTACAATCTTGTACTAGGGGAGCCCAGAACTGGACAGAGTACTCCAGGTACGGCCTCAACAGTGTTGAATAAAGGGGAGGGATCACCTCCCTCGACCTGCTGGCAACACTCATCCTCATGCAGCCCAGAATACCATTAGCCTTCTTTGCTGCAAGGGCACATTGCTGGCTCATGTTCAACTTGATGTCCACTAGGACCCCCAAGGTCTTCTCTGCAGAGGTACATTCCAGCTGGTCAGCCCTCAGCCTGTACTGGTGCCTGAGGTTGTTACTCCCTAGATGCTGGGTGTGACACTTCTTGTTGAACTGCATGAGGTTTCTGTCAGCCCGTTTCTCCAGCCTGTTGAGGTCCCTCTGGAGGGCAACACAATGGTGTATCAGCCACTCCTCCCAGTTTTGTGTCATCTGCAAACTTTCTGAGGGTACTCATTGCCCAATCACCCAGGTCATTAGAATCATAGAATCATTTAGGTTGGAAAAGACCTTTAAGATCATCCAGTCCAACCATTAACCTAACAGGGATCTTGTCAGGTCCTGCAGGGAGGAAAATAGAAAGGCAAAAGCCCAGCTAGAACTCAATCTGGCCAATGCTGTAAAAGATAATAAAAAATGCTTTTACAAGTACATTAGCAATAAAAGGAGAGCCAAGGAGGATCTCCATCCTTTGCTGGATGCAGGGGGGAACATTGTCACCGAGGACAAGGAAAAGGCTGAGGTACTTAACGCCTTCTTTGCCTCTGTGTTTAACAGCCAGACCGGTCATCCCCAGGGTACTCAGGCCCCTAAGCTAGAAGATAGGGATGGGGACAAGAATGGAGCCCTCATAGTCCAGGAGGAAGCAGTTAATGACCTGCTATGCCACCTGGATGCTCACAAGTCTATGGGGCCAGATGGGATCCACCCGAGAGTATTGAGGGAGCTGGCGGAGGAGCTTGCCAAGCCACTCTCCATCATCTATCAGCAGTCCTGGTTAACAGGGGAGGTCCCTGATGACTGGAGGCTTGCCAATGTGACGCCCATCTACAAGAAGGGCCGGAAGGAGGACCCGGGGAACTACAGGCCTGTCAGCCTGACCTCGGTGCCGGGGAAGATTATGGAGAGGTTCATCTTGAGTGAAATCAACAGGCAAGTGCAGGTCAACCAGGGGATCAGGCCCAGACAGCATGGGTTCATGAAAGGCAGGTCCTGCTTGACCAACCTGATCTCCTTCTATGACCTGGTGACCCACCTGGTAGATGATGGAAAGGCTGTGGATGTCATTTACCTGGACTTTAGCAAAACTTTTGATACCGTCTCCCACAATATTCTCCTTGGGAAGCTGGCAGCTCATGGCTTGTACGGGCGTAGTCTTCGCTGGGTAAAAAACTGGTTGGGTGGCCGAGCCCAGAGAGTTGTGGTGAATGGAGTTAAGATGTGGCACTTTGGGACATGGTTTAGTCTAGTCTACCCTTGATTGGCTTAGAGTAGACTTGGTAGTGTAGGTTAATGGTTGGACTGGATGATCTTAAAGGTCTTTTCCAACCTAAACGATTCTATGATTCTAACATTACCAAGTCCACCACTAAACCAATTAAGGGTAGAGTAATAATTTAATGTTTCCTGGCTTGGTGGATGGATTATTTTAATGAAAGTAAAAAACTAGGAATAATTAAGGTTGGAAAGGATCTCTAAGATCATCAGTCCAATCATCAACCCAACACCACCATGCCCACTAAACCATGTCCCAAAGTGCTACATCTACCTGTTTTTTGAACACCTCCAGGGATGGGGACCCCACCACCTCTCTGGGCAGCCTGTTCCAATGCTTGACCACTCTTTCTGTGAAGAAATTTTTCCTAATATCCAATCTAAACCTCCCCTGGTGCAGCTTGAGCCCATTTCCTCTCGTCCTATCATTAACTACTTGGGAGACGAGACCAACACCCACCTCACTACAACCTCCTTTCAGGTAGTTCTAGAGAGCGATAAGGTCTCCCTTCTGCCTCCTCTTCTCCAGGCTAAACAACCCCAGTTCCCTCAGCCGCTCCTCATAAGACTTGTGATCCAGACCCTTCACCAGCTTCGTTGCCCTTCTCTGGACACGCTCCAGCACCTCAATATCCTCTTTGTATTGAGGGGCCCAAAACTGGACACAGTATTCCAGGTGCAGCCTCACCAGCACCGAGTACAGGGGGACAATCACTTCCCTGCTCCTGCTGGCCCCACTATTCCTGATACAAGCCAGGATGCTGTTGGCCTTCTTGGCCACCTGGGCACACTGCTGGCTCATGTTCAGTAAGCTGTTGACCAACACCGCGATGTCCTTTTCAGCCAGGCAGCTTTCCAGCCACTCTTACCCAAGCCTATAGCATTGCATGGTGTTGTTATGACCCAAGTGCAGGACCCGGCACTTGGCCTTGTTGAACCTCATACAGTTGGCCTCAGCCCATCGGTCCAGCCTGTCCAGATCCCTCTGCAGGGCCATCCTACCCTCGAGCAGATCGACACTCCCACCCAGTTTGGTGTCATCTGCAAACTTACTGAGGGTGCACTCAATCCCCTCATCCAGATCGTTGATAAAGATATTAAACAAAATTGGCCCCAAAACAGAGCCCTGGGGAACATCACTCATGACCGGTCGCCAACTGGATTTAACTCCATTCACCACAACTCTCTGGGCTCGGCCATCCAACCAGTTTTTTACCCAGCGAAGAGTACACCTGCCTAGGCCATGAGCTGCCAGCTTCCTTAGGAGAATGCTGTGGGAGACTAGGCAATGAAGATGTTGAACAAGATCAGACCCAGTATTGAACCCTGGGGTACACTGCTAGTTACTGGCCTCCAACTAGACTTTGTGCCACTGATCGCCACCCTCTGGGCCTGGCCGTTCAGCCAGTTTTCATTCTACCTCACTGTTTGCTTATCCAGCCCATACATCAACAGCTTCTCCATGAGGCTCTAATGGGAGACAGTGTCGAAAGCCTTCCTGAAGTCTATGTAGACAATATCCATTGCTCTCCCCTCGTCTACCAGGCCAGTCATTTGATCATAGAAGTTTATCAAGCTGGTCAAGCATGACTTCCCCTTGGTGAATCCATGCTGACTACTTCTGATGATTTTCTTGTCCTTCATATGCCTGGAAGTGGTTTCCAAGGTTAGCTGCTCCATCACCTTCCCAGGGATCAAGGTGAGGCTGACCAGCCTGTAGTTCCCTGGGTCCTCCTTCTTACCCTTCAGGAGTGACATTTACTTTCCTCCAGTCCTCAGGCACCTCTCCCAATTGCCATGATCAAAGATTATTGAGAGCAGCCTCGCAATGACATCAGCCAGCTCTCAGCACTCATGGGTGTATCCCATCAGGGCCCATGGACTTATCTATGTCCAGTTTGCTTAAGTATTCCCCAACCTGATCCTCTTCCACCAAGGGTAAGTCTTCCTTGCTCCAGCCTTTTTCCCTGGTGTCTGGGACCTGGGATTCCTGAAGGCCAGTCTTGCTGAGGTGTAGAAGGCATTCAGTACCTCAGACTTCTCCGTGTCCTGTGTCACCAGGGCCCCTTCCCCATTCAGCAGCAGGCCCACATTTTCCCTAGTCTTCCTTTTGTCACCTATGTACTTATAGAAGCCCTTCTTGTTGTCTTTGACTCCCTGGTCAGATTCAATTCCATTTGGGCTTTAGCTTTCCTAACCTCATCCCTGGATGCTCGAACAGTGTCTCTGTATTCCTCCCAGGTTACCTGTCCCTGCTTCCACCTTCTGTATGCTTCCTTTTTGTGTTTGAGTTTGGCCAGGAGCTCCTTGTTCATCCACACAGCCCTCCTGGCAATTTTGCCTGACTTTTCCATTCATCGGGATGAACCGGTCTTGATCTTGGAGAAGGTGATTCTTGAATATCATCAACCAACTTTCTTGGGCCTCTCTTTCCTCCAGGGTCTCATCCCATGGGACTATCAAGCAGATCTCTGAAGAGGCCAAAGTCTGCTCTCCTGAATTCCAGGGTTGTGATCTTGTTTTTTTGCCCTGCTCCCACTTCTCAGGATCCTGAACTCCACCATTTCATGGTCACTGCAGCCAAGGCTGCCTTTGACCTTCACATCCCCAATGAGCCCCTCCTTGTTTGAGAATATGAGGTCCATCAGAGCACCTCTCCTCATTGGCTCCTCTATCACTTGGGTTGGGAAGCTGTTATCGATGCTCTCCAGGAACCTCCTGGATTGCTTGTGCCCTGCTGTGCTGTCCCTCCAGCAGATATTGGGGTGGCTCAAGTTCCCCATGAGGACCAGGGCCTGCAAACGTGAGGCTACTTCTAGCTGTCTATAGAAGGCCTCATCTGCTTGTTCTTCCTGGTCAGGCGGCCTATATCAGACACCCACTATAATGTCACCTTTACCTGTCTTCTCTTTAATCCTTACCCATAAGCTCACATTTGGCTCATCATCCATCCCCAGGCAGAGCTCCATGCATTCCAGCTGCGCTCTCACATAAAGGACAACTCACCCTCCTCATTTTCCCGGCCTGTCCTTCCTAAAGATCCTGTATCCCTCTTTTGCAACACTCCAGTCATGGGAGCCATCCCACCACATCTCCATGATCCCAACAAGATCCTAGCCCTGCAACTGCACACAGATCTCACAGAACTCATCATATTTATTCCCTATACTGCATGCATTAGTGTACAGGCACTTCAGAGAGGCACCACAGCATGCTGATTTCCCAGAAAGGGTCTGTTTCCCTCCCACATCAGTGCCTTGTAGGCACTTCCTTGCTTACATGCCAATGCTGGAGGTGACCCTATTTAAGCCCTGTTTTGTTGATTTTGTGATCCCTTTCAGTCACATCACCCCAGGCCCTTTGCTTGCCAGCACTGTCCATCACTGCTGGTAACTCTCTTCCTCCTCATTCCTAGTTTAAAGCCCTCCTTACCAGGTCAGCCATCATGCTGGCAAAGATACTTTTGCCCTGCTTAGTGAGGTGGATCCCATCTCTCCCAATAAGATGTTTGTCCTTAAACAGGGATCCATGGTCATAGAAACCAAAACCCTGTTGCTGACACCAGCTCCACAAGCAGTTATTGGTATGCAGTATCAGTCCCCTCCTCCTCACACCCTTTGCCTTCACTGGCAGGATCAAGGAGAACACCATACCCCTGATTATCACCCCCAGAGCTCTGTAGTCACTTTTGACTCCAGGTTACCCCTGGCAGTATTTGTGCCTGAATGGAAGAAGCGGGTAATAGTCAAAGGTTCAGACAAGCTTTGGCAGCCTTTCCATAGCATCCCAGATCCAGGCCTCTGGCAAGCAGCAAACCTCTATATGACAGGTCAGGTCAGCAGATGGGTGCCTCCATCCCTTGCAGCAGGGAATCACCCACTACCATCACTCACCACTTCCTCCTGGTGATCTTGCATGGTTTAGGGTCAGTTGGCTTAGATGCTTTGCTTGAAAGCACACCCAACTCCTCCTCAGCTTTGAAGGCAGTGAATCTGTTCCATAGTTACAAGCCTTCAGGTAGAGCCGGTAGCCTTCCTCTTGTTGCCAGAAGTCACCAGCTTTCATTTTTCACCTTCCCCAGAGGTTACACTTGCCATTCTTCTAGGGACAGACTCTTGCCTATGTTTCCACTGCAGCTGGGGTCCAGGGCTCTTGAAGCTGTTGTGTCTCTGAGAAGATCCTGACTCTATCTGTGATGCTGCATAGCCTGTTGAATTCCTCCTGTAACTCCTCCACTTGGTGACTGCAGAAAAGAAGGCCACTTCTACCACCCTCAGGGAAAGGCCCCAGGCACTCCCTACAGCCTATACTTGCAAGGCTGCATCTACCATCTAAAGCTCTATCTAGGTCAAAGCCTCTGCCCTGGCAGGGACAGCTGCTCTAATACCTGCTGAGGAATATGCCCTATGACATGTCACCACCATACCTGAGAACATATAGGCTGGTTTGAACTGTGATGAAGATCCCTCTCTGCAAAAGCTGTTGCCTCTGGGAGGCTGTACTCCAGGCCTGGCTCTTCTATAGGCCTCTCCCTAGCACCAGCCAAAAGGGGGGTTTGGCCCTCTCTAATCAGCAGGTAGTAGTAACAAAGGCTCCAGGCACCTTGGGTCAAAGGCAGCTGACCATGCTTGTTAGAAGCTGCTAGAGCTTCCTCAGGCCCACATCCTTGTGGCTCCCCTTACCTTGTCCTTATTTGGCAGCAGCAGACACCCTCAAGTTTCTGAGAGGGTTCCCAGGAGTTCCCCGATGATCCTGGACCCTGTCCTCAGAAGCTTGCAAAGCAGACCCCAGAGACTGCTGTACAAACTGCTGCATCTGTTGGCTGCCTCTGTCAGCTGTACTCATCTTGATGGATATCACATCTGGATACTGGGGCTGAGGTTCTCCTGGGACAGTCCTGGGAGGGGCCCAGACATAGTGTCTGTTTCTGAGTCCCTAATTTGGGTTGCCTGCCTGCCTTTGTGTCTGTGCTCTTCTGGGCTTGTGGAGATGGGACTTTGATGGTGTCCTGGTTTCGGCTGGGATAGAGTTAATTTTCTTCCTAGTAGCAGGCACAGTGCTGTGTTTTGGATTTAGGATGAGAAGAATGTTGATAACACGCTGATGTTTTTAGTTGTTGCTAAGTACTGCTTATGCTAGTCAAGGACTTTTCAGCTTCCCATGCTCTGCCAGGTGCACAAGAAACTGGGAGGGGGCACAGCCAGAATAGTTGATCCAAACTGACCAAAGGGCTATTCAATACCACATGATGTCATGCTCGGTATATAAAATGGGGGGAGTTGGCTGGGGGGGCAGTGATCTCTGCTTGGGGACTGGCTGGGTATCGGTCAGCGGGAGGTGAGCAATTGCACTTGTGCATCACTTGCTTTGTATATTATTATTACTATTATTATTATATTGTTATTAATACTGCTAATATTTTACTTTATTTTATTTCAATTATTAAACTGTTCTTATCTCAACCCAGGAGTGTTTCTCACTCTTACTCTTACGATTCTCTCCCCCATCCCACCGGGGCAGGGGGAGTGAGCAAGCGGCTGCATGGTGCTTAGTTGCTGGCTGGGGTTAAAACACGACAATGCCACATCAACAGTATTACAGTAAGAATCACCCAGATTAATGAAGAATGAGCTTTAATAAAACTGAGCAAAGTGCAGTGGTAATGGAACCAGAACTAGCTTCAGCATGCAACAATCCAATATCACACATCATTTCTCCTGCCCCGAAAGACTGTTATGACAGATGGAGACCAAACTCATGGACTAAAAGAACTCAGTGGACATTTTAGAGGGATGGCCCATAGACTAAGGGAATGATATCTGTGTGTATATATCAAAAGACAGGAAAAGTGGTGGTGATTAACTGGAATTTATTGGAAAAGGTAGAACCTGGGCATGACGTAGATGGTATAGAATAAGGGGTGGATACTGTCCTGGTTTCGGCTGGGATAGAGTTTTCCTCTTTTTTTTCCTAGTAGCTGACATAGTGCTGTGTTTTGGATTTACTATGAGAATAATGCTGATAACACACCGATGTTTTAGTTGTTGCTAAGTACTGCTTATGCTAGTCAAGGACTTTTCAGCTTCCCATGCTCTGCCAGGTGCACAAGAAACTGGGAGGGGGCACAGCCAGGACAGCTGACCCAAACTGACCAAAGGGCTATTCCATACCATATGACATCATGCTCAGTATATAAACTGGGGGGAGTAGGCTGGGGGGCAGCGATCGCTGCTTGGGGGCTGGCTGGGTATCGGTCAGTGGGAGGTGAGCAATTGCATTGTGCATCACTTGTTCTGTATATTCTTTTATCATTGTTATTATTATTATTTTCTCTTCCTCTGCTGTCCTATTAAACTGCCTTTGTCTCAACCCATGGGTTTTACTTTTTTTTTCCTGATTCTCTCCCCCATCCCACCGGTGGTGGGAACACCTGTGTGGTGCTTAGTTGCCCAGTGGGGTTAAACCACAACAGATGGGCTGATAGCTCTCCTGTGATGGGCCTGGGAGGAGCCAGGGCAGGATATTACTTGGGCTCCTCCACCTGCCATTGTCTCTCTGTTCTCATTTGTGGGTGTACAGATGATCTTTTTATCACATAGCATAACATCTCTCACCAGTGTTATGAACACAGAGATATAAAAGGCTGTTGGGTACAAAATAATTTTTTTTTTCTTTCCCTTGTGTGTGTATTCAATCTAGTGGGTGGAGTCTTGGCATTCTGAAGACTATGGTCCGTTAGGCAGGTAAATTTCCTGAACTCATAGTTGTCTTAGAAGGACTAGATGTTACATACCACAGGATGGTATGGAAGTGACAGAAGCCTGAAAGGATGGACTTTGGATCAGGGAATATGCTGGACTTTTTTTCAGTCTCTGGCTAGATTTCTAAGGACAGTGCAAATACAGTCTAAATCAGTGGTCTCCAAAGTGGGTGTGCAAGACAATCCATTGCGGTGAGAGAAGAAAATATTCTTGTACTGTTAATAAATGAAATAAAATTTATTTTAATATAGTGTTTATTTCATGTTTATGTCATCCTTTTTAATTTCTATTTTTGTGTATGTTTTAGAACATAGATAATTGTCCTGGTTTTGGCTGGGATAGAGTTAATTTTCTTCCTAGTAGCAGGCATAGTGCTGTGTTTCGGATTTAGGATGAGAAGAATGCTGATAACACACTGATGTTTTAGTTGTTGCTAAGTACTGCTTATGCTAGTCAAGGACTTTTTAGCTTCCCATGCTCTGCCAGGTGCACAAGAAACTGGGAGGGGGCACAGCCAGAATAGTTGATCCAAACTGACCAAAGGGCTATTCCATACCATATGACATCATGCTCAGTATATAAACTGGGGGGGGTTGGCCGGGGAGGAGCGACCGCTGCTCGGGAACTGTCTGGGTATTGGTCGGCGGGTGGTGAGCAATTGCATTGTGCATCACTTGCTTTGTATATTATTATTATTATCATTATTATATTGTTATTATTATCATTACTATTTTACTTTATTTCAATTATTAAACTGTTCTTATCTCAACCCAGGAGTGTTTCTCACTCTTATTCCTCCGATTCTCTCCCCCATCCCATCAGGGTAGGGGGAGTGAGCGAGCAGCTGCGTGGTGCTTAGTTGCTGGCTGGGGCTAAACCATGACAGTCCTTTTTAGAGTCCAATGTGGGGCACGAAGGGTTTGAGATAATAACAGATTAACCAGAGTGTATTAACGAGTATGTTAACTTTAGCTGGTCACGATATTAGTTCATCTGATCTGCGCCATGTTCTTTTCTTTGCTGTACATGTTAAAGCTTGTTGTTGGTTTGTGCAGTGTGCTATGCTCTGCAGTGATTAAGGATGTTTTGCTTGGGACGCTCCTTATCAAAACGTTGACCTTGAGCATTCTTTGGTATTTGGGTTTCATACACAAGTCATTACTGTACTTCGGGTACCATCTCATGGAGAGAGTTACCAATTGGCTTGCTGTGGAGGAAATAGAGAATGGCACCTTCATTACCTTTTCTATGATGTTTCCTCCTTCATTACAACAACTTTTCAGTATCTTGAACACCCCTGGGCAGTTAAGATACTTCTTGGGAATATTGTTTCGGTTTTGACAAAGGTTAGTAAGCAATTTAAGAATACCATCCAGAGATCTGCCCCAAGGCTGGATAGTTATGAGTGGCAGGGTACGTGGGATAGTATGGGCAAGTACCTAGGGCAGTGGGCACCTCTAGTGTTTTGGAACTTCACCCCTGAACAAGCGCAGAATCCTGAAGAGTTAGTAAAGTATTTGGAAGAAGTATGTTGTCACCCTGGCAACTCCAAAGAGACACAACTCATTGCAACATGCTGGGGACTGGCCCATGCCTGTTGATCCGTGGTCAACACTATTCAGTACCCTCAAGGGAAAGAGAAGGTCTCTGGATCTGATGACAAAACGACAAGCACTGTGGCTACTCCAACCCCCACCAGAGGCACTGTGGCTACTCCAACCCCTGCCACAGGCACTGCGGCTACTCAAACCACAGCTACGAGCACTGCGGCCACTCCAACCCCAGTGACAGGCACCGTGGCTAAACCAGAGAACCAACCCGTGCCAGTATCAGTTGCCCCTATACAGAAGAAAAAATACATGAGAAAATCAGCTCGTTTAGTAAGGGATGAAGATGAACCAGGGCCATCATGAGAACCAGAGGAGGAAAAACCCATAAATGAGATGGTAACCACCCGATCCCTATCCCTGAGTGAGCTGCGAGATATGCGAAAAAATTTCAGTCGTCATCCAGGCGAGCACATCGTCACCTGGCTGCTCCGATGCTGGGATAATGGGGCCAGTAGCCTGGAATTAGAGGGTAAGGAAGCCAAGCAGTGGGGAACCCTTTCCAGGGAAGGGGGCATTGACAAAGCAATTGGAAAAGGGGCGCAAACGCTCAGCCTCTGGAGGCAACTTATGTCAAGCGTGAAGGAAAGGTATCCCTTCAAGGAGGATGTTATATATCGCCCAGGCAAATGGACCACCATAGAGAAGGGTATCCAGTACTTGAGGGAATTAGGCGTGCTGGAGGTGATTTATAGTGACCTGAATGATGAGCAGTTACCTAAAGATCCAGATGAAGTCAGGTGCACACGGCCCATGTGGCGGAAGTTTGTATGGAGCGCACCAGCGTTGTATGCCAACTCGTTGGCAATATTGATCTGGAAAGATGATGAGGCACCAACGGTGGATGAAGTGGCTGGCTGACTCCGGGAATACGAAGGAAGTATCTCTTCCTCCCTGTGGGCCTGTGTCTCGGCTATGGAAAAACTGTCTGAAAAACTGTCCCGAGAGTTCAAACAACTCAGAGAGGATCTGTCCTACTCCCCACCTGCACGGACCAGTATCTCAGCCATTAGGAGTCAACGTCCTTCTGCTCAGGAGAGACGATATAGAGGATACACACCACGGGGCACCCTATGGTTTTACCTGCGTGACCACGGAGAGGACATGAGGAAGTGGGATGGAAAATCTACCTCGACCCTAGAAGCACGGGTGCATGAGTTGCAAGGAAAAACTATTACAAAAGGCAGTTCTCCCAGGAAAATTGCAGCTCCAGTTTCCAGTGAGCAGTTCCCCAGACAGAGTAAGGGGGCTAATTTTACTTCCAATCTTAATCAAGGGACTTTTGATTCAAATTTACAAGAAGTGAACAACGAATACTATGACCACTGTTAGAGGGTCCCTGCCTCCAGCCAGGTGGAGGAAAGGGACAACCGGGTTTACTGGACTGTGTGGATTCGATGGCCTGGCACATCAGACCCACAGGAGTATAAGGTTCTAGTGGACACCGGTGCACAGTGTACCCTAATGCCATCAAGCTATAGAGGGGCAGAACCCATTTGTATTTCTGGAGTGACAGGGGGATCCCAACAGTTAACTGTACTGGAGGCTGAGGTGAGCCTAACTGGGAATGAGTGGCAGAAGCACCCCATTGTGACTGGCCCAGAGGGTCCGTGCATCCTTGGCATAGATTACCTCAGGAGAGGGTATTTCAAGGACCCAAAAGGGTACCGTTGAGCTTTTGGTATAGCTGCCTTGGAGACACAGGGAATTAAACAGTTGTCCACCTTGCCTGGTCTCTCAGAGGACCCTTCCATTGTGGGGTTGCTGAGGGTCGAAGGACAACAGGCGCCGATCACTACCACAACAGTGCATCTGCGGCAATATTGCACCAACCGAGACTCCCTGATTCCCATCCATAACCTGATTCGTCGACTGGAGAGCCAGGGAGTGATCAGCAAGACTCGCTCACCCTTTAACAGTCCCATATGGCCAGTGCAAAAGTCTAATGGGGAGTGGAGACTAACAGTGGACTATCGTGGCCTGAACGTAGTTACACCACCACTGAGTGCTGCCATGCCAGACATGCTAGAACTTCAGTATGAACTGCAGTGAAAGGCAGCCAAGTGGTATGCCACAATTGACATTGCTAATGCATTTTTCTCCATCCCTTTGGCAGCAGAGTGCAGGCCACAGTTTGCTTTTACCTGGAGCGGTGTTCAGTACACCTGGAACCGACTGCCCCAGGGGTGGAAGCACAGCCCCACCATTTGCCATGGACTGATCCAGACGGCACAGGAACAGGGTGAAGCTCCCGAACATCTGCAGTATATTGATGACATCATTGTGTGGGGCAATACAGCAGAAGAAGTTTTTGAGAAGGGAAAGAAAATAGTCCAAATCCTTCTGAAGGCTGGTTTTGCCATAAAAAAAAGTAAGGTCAAGGGACCTGCACAGGAGATCCAGTTCTTAGGAATAAAATGGCAAGATGGACGTCGTCAGATCCCAATGGATGTCATCCACAAAATAACAGCCATGTCCCCACTAACTAGCAAAAAGGAAACACAAGCTTTCTTAGGCGTTGTGGGTTTTTGGAGAATGCATATTCCAAATTACTGCCAGATCGTAAGCCCTCTCTATCAAGTGACCCGGAAGAAGAACGATTTCAAATGGGGCCCTTAGAAACAACAAGCCTTTGAACAAATTAAACGTGAGATAGTTCATGCAGTAGCCCTTGGGCCAGTCCGGACAGGGCAGGATATTAAAAATGTGCTCTACACCGCAGCCGGGGAGAAGGGTCCTACCTGGAGCCTCTGGCAGAAAGCACGAGGGGAGACTCGAGGTCGACCCCTAGGGTTTTGGAGTCGGGGATACAGAGGAGCTGAGGCTCGCTCTCCTCCGACTGAGAAAGAGATATTGGCAGCATATGAAGGGGTTTGAGCTGCTTCGGAAGTGGTTGGTACTGAAGCACAGCTCCTGCTGGCACCCCGACTGCCGGTGCTGGGCTGGATGTTCAAAGGGAGGGTTCCCTCTACACATCATGCAACTGATGCTACGTGGAGTAAGTGGGTTGCATTGATCACACAACGGGCTCGAATAGGAAACCCCAGTCACCCAGGAATCTTGGAAGTGATCATGGACTGGCCAGAAGGCAAAAACTTCACAATATCACCAGAGGAGGAGGTGATGTGTGCTGAGGAGGCCCCACTGTATAATAAATTGCCAGAAAATGAAAAGCAATATGCCCTGTTCACTGATGGGTCCTGTCATCTTGTGGGAAAGCATCGGAGGTGGAAGGCTGCTGTATGGAGTCCTATATGACAAGTCGCAGAAACTGCTCAAGGAGAAGGGGAGTCGAGTCAGTTTGCAGAGGTGAAAGCCATCCAGCTGGCTTTAGATATTGCTGAATGAGAAAAGTGGCCAGTCCATTATCTCTATACTGATTCATGGATGGTGGCAAATTCCCTGTGGGGGTGGTTACAGCAATGGAAGCAGAGCAAGTGTCAGTGCAGAGGCAGACCCATCTGGGCTGCCGCATTGTGGCAAGGTATCGCTGCCCAGGTAGAGAACCTGGTTGTAAAAGTTCGTCATGTAGATGCTCATGTACCCAAGAGTCAGGCCCCTGAAGAACATCAAAACAACCAGCAGGTGGATCAGGCTGCTAAGACTGAAGTGGCTCAGGTGGATCTGGACTGGCAACATAAGGGTGAATTATTTATAGCTCTGTGAGCCCATGATGCCTCAGGCCATCAAGGAAGGGATGCAACATATAGATAGGCTCATGATTGAGGGGTGGACTTAACTATGGACAGTATTGCACAGGTTATTAATGAATGTGAAACATGTGCTGCAATCAAGCAAGCTAAGCGGTTCAAGCCCCTTGGGTATAGTGAACGATGGCTGAAATATAAATATGGGGAGGCCTGGCAGATTGATTATATCACACTCCCACAGACCCGCCAAGGCAAGTGCTATGTGCTCACCGTGGTGGAAGCAACCACCGGATGGCTGGAAACGTATCCTGTGCCCCATGCCACCACCTGGAACACCATCCTGGGCCTTGAAAAGCAAGTCCTGTGGCGACATGGCACCCCAGAAAGAATCGAGTCAGACAACGGGACTCATTTCCGAAACAACCTCATAGACACCTGGGCCGAAGAGCACGGCATTGAGTGGGTATATCACATCCCCTATCATGCACCAGCTTCTGGGAAAATCGAGCGATGCAATTGGCTGTTAAAGACTACCCTGAGAGCAATGGGTGGTGGGACATTCAAACATTGGGATACACATTTAGCAAAAGCCACCTGGTTAGTCAACACCAGGGGATCTGCCAATCGAGCTGGCCCTGCCCAAACAAAACTCTTATGTACTGTAGAAGGAGATAAAGTCCCTGTAGTGCACATAAAAAATATGCTGGGGAAGACAGTCTGGGTTACTTACCCCTTGGGCAAAAAGGCAAACTCATTCATGGGATTACTTTTGCTCAAGGACCCGGGTGCACTTGGTGGGTGATGCGAAAGGATGGGCAAGTCCAATGTGTACCTCAAGGGAATTTGGTTTTGGGTGAAAATAGAATGGTATGATGGTAATTGCTCTATAATACTGTATGTTATCTCTTAACTGTATGTTATTTCTTAACTGTATCTTACCTCTTACTGTATGTTAATATAATAATATAGTATAATGTTAATATAATAATATAGTATGTTAATGTTAAGTATATAATACTGCATGTTATGGTTGGTATATGCCACATCAATGGTATTATAGTGAGAATTGCCCAGCTTAATGAAAGTGAACTTTGATGAAACCGTGTTGGAATGAGAACTGGCTTCAGCATGCAAGAATCCAGCACTGCACACCACCTCTCCTGCTCTGAAAGACTGTGATGACAGATGGAACCCAAAGTCATGGACTAAATGAACTCAAGGGACGTTTTAGAGGGATGGGCCATAGACGAAGGGAATGATATCTGTGTGTATATAGCAAGATAGGGAAACCGGTGGTGATCAATCAGAATGCATTGGGAAGGGGAGGGCCTGTGCATGATGTAGATGGTATAGACTAAGGGGTGGACACTGTCCTGGTTTCGGCTGGGATAGAGTTAATTTTCTTCCTAGTAGCAGGCATAGTGCTGTGTTTTGGATTTAGTAGGAGAAGAATGCTGATAACACTGATGTTTTAGATGTTGCTAAGTAGCGCTTATGCTAGTCAAGGACTTTTCAGCTTCCCATGCTCTGCCAGGTGCACAGGAAACTGGGAGGGGGCACAGCCAGAATAGTTGATCCAAACTGCCCAAAGGGCTATTCCATACCATATGACGTCATGCTCAGTATATAAACTGGGGGGGGGTGGCCAGGGAGCAGCGATCGCTGCTTGGGAACTGTCTGGGTATTGGTCGGCGGGTGGTGAGCAATTGCATTGTGCATCACTTGCTTCGTGTATCATTATTATTATTATCATTATTATACTGTTACTATTAGCATTACTATTTTACTTTATTTCAATTATTAAACTGTTCTTATCTCAACCCAGGAGTGTTTCTCACTCTTACTCCTCCGATTCTCTCCCCCATCCCATCGGGGTAGGGGGAGTGAGCGAGCGGCTGCGTGGTGCTTAGTTGCTGGCTGGGGCTAAACCATGACATATTAGTGCAGTAGTACATGTGTATAATTTATAAGTGAATATACATATATATATACAGGGTACTTGCTCAAAAATTTTTGGCTGATGCGGTGCATGATCAAAAAAGTTTGGAGACTGCTTGTGTAGATGATCTCGTTGTTACCTGTCAAAAAGAGAATGGCCTATGTCCCCTTGCAGTCTGTTCTGAAACCTTAGGGCGGGGGGGAACGGACTTCTGCACAGAAATTGGCTATTGTAATGGGTGCAGAAATTTGTGCATATTGGGAAAACAGGTGATCCAAAGCTTTTATTTCTTCTGAGAACTGATTCCCTTGTAATAAATTTTAATTGGGAAGCAGTTCATGTACTCCACCACTTGTGGTCTATGGACCACCCCTGTAAGATGTCCACAAAATGTCCACAAAATGTCCATTGAGTTCATTTAGTCCATGACTTTGGGCTCCATCTCTTATGGTGGTCACTCAGGACAGGAGAGGTGGTGTCTTGCATGGAGTTACTGGGCACCAAAGCCAACTCAGGTCGGGTCACTGCTGCACTTGCACTGCTGCTTGTAAGGCTTGGCCTCCATTGGTTCAGGCGGTTCCTGCTATAGTAATTCCTATAACATGCAAGTCAAATCATGGGTTACAACAATTTAAAGGTATATCCATTACAATCTCCACCCCTGGTCCCTTTGGACCAGACCATAGGGTTTAACATTGCAATGAACTCCTCCCCTTGCCCCTGCTCCAGCTTGGACTCATCCACAGACTGCAGTCCCTTAAGGTTTTACCTGCTCCAGATGGAGCCTTATCTATGAGCCACAGTCTTTTCAGGGGTATACCTGCTGTGGCATAGACTCATCCACAGCCACAGTCACTTTGAAGTGCACCTGCTCCAGCGTGGCCTTATCCACAGCCACAGTCCCTTCAGAAGTAAACCTGCTCCAACATGGCCTTACCCATGGCTGCAGTCCCTCCAGGGCTGTACCTGCTCTGTCATGGGCTTATCCATACCCACACACTTTGAGGTGCTCCAGCATGCACAGACACTGATGCTTCGAGGTGTACCTGCTGCAGCATGGACTTATCCACAGCCGCAGATGCTTTGAGGTGTACCTTCTCCAGCGTGGACTTATCCTTGGGCCACAATCCCTTCAGAGGTATACCTGCTGCAGCACAGATATAACCACGGCCACAGATGCTTCGGGGTGTCCTACTCCCACGTGGACTCATCCACAGATCACAGTCCCTTCAACTCGAGTTCCCACCAGAGTTCCAGCCTGTCCAGTACAGCAGCACAGACACAGCAGCAATGTCCTGGCCATCTGCCAGCCCAGGCACATCGACATTGCTCTTATCAAAATGTTCCCAGGCACAGCAGAGTAAGATGATAAGCAGTACAGCAAGCAACAAAAGGAAAAAGCATCCACTAATGAGCACTAGACTAATATACAGTAAGGCAAGCAAGCCCCATGGCAAGCACAGGAGCCTGCCGATTAATAGCTAAACAGCAATAACAGCTATAAATTGGATCTACCACATTCCAATCAAATCTGTCGTTATCTCAAACCCTTCGAGCCTCACATTAGGTGCCAAAAAGGACTGTCATGGCTTAACCCCAGCCAGCAACTAAGCACCACACAGCCACTCGTTCACTCCCCCCTGGCTGGATGGGGGAGAGAATTGGAAGAGTAAAAGTGAGAAAACTTGTGGATTGAGATAAAGACAGTTTAATAGGGAAAGCAAAAGCCCCACGTGCAAGCAATGCAAAACAAGGAATTAATTCACTTGCTTCCCATTGGCAGGCAGGTGTTCAGCCATCTCGAGGAAAGCAGGGCTCCATCACGCATAATGGTTACTTGGAAAGACAAAAGCCATAACTCTGAATGTCCCCCCTTCCTTCTTCTCCCCCCATTTTTTTATTGCTGAGCATGACATCATATGGTATGGAATATCCCTTTGGTCAGTTGGGGTCAGCTGTCCCAGCTGTGTCCCCTCCCAACTTCTTGTGTGCCTCCAGCCTACTCGCTGGTGGGGGTGGTGTGAGAAGCACGGTTTAGCAATAACTAAAACATCTCTGTATTATCAACACTGTTTCCAGCACAAATCCAAAACATAGCCCCATCTAGCTACTATGAAGAAAATTAACTGTATCCCAGCCAAAACCAGCACAGTGACACAGCAGGTCTTTGAAATTATGGCTGAAAGCAAAGGGTCTGTCATAAACACTTCTGAGAAAAATTGCATTGCCTGATCATTGCAAATTCTCAAATCATAACCATGAGAACTTATTTAAACTACATGAGTGTCGTGGTTTAGCCCCAGCAAGCAACTAAGCACCACGCAGCCGCTCACTCACTCCCCCTACCCTGATGGGATGAGGGAGAGAATCGGAGGAGTAAGAGTGAGAAACACTCCTGGGTTGAGATAAGAACAGTTTAATAATTGAAATAAAGTAAGATAGTAATGATAATAATAACGATATAATAATGATAATAATAATAATATGCAAAGCAAGTGATGCACAATGCAATTGCTCACCACCCGCCGACCGATACCCAGACAGTTCCCGAGCAACGATCGCTGCTCCCCGGCCACCCCCCCCCAGTTTATATACTGAGCATGACGTCACATGGTATTGAATAGCCCTTTGGTCAGTTTGGATCAACTATTCTGGCCGTGCCCCCTCCCAGCTTCTTGTGCACCTGGCAGAGCATGGGAAGCTGAAAAGTCCTTGACTAGCATAAGCAGTACTTAGCAACAACTAAAACATCAGTGTGTTATCAACATTCTTCTCATCCTAAATCCAAAACACAGCACTGTGCCTGCTACTAGGAAGAAAATTAACTCTATCCCAGCCGAAATCAGGATTATCAAGGTAACGCTATAGTTTTAATCTGCTCCTTACTTCATAAATCCTGCTACTCCATAGAAAGTAATATGTACCTTATAAAACTGTGTTAGATCTCTTACTTTTTTTCCTCAAAAGAAATCAGATGTGATGTTGGCCACAGGTTGCTATTGCCAACACAACTGGTGACTAGTTGTCAAAAGTCTTATGAACCCTCAATGTTTTACATATATTATTGAGTGACACTCTTACCCACTGCAGTTGTGAAGTTGGTATAACTCTTAATATAAAAGTGGGGTGCCAGATAAGACTGTAGCTTAGTTGTGGGTGTGGCTATTTTACTATATGCAGATAGAACTAAGGTGATCCTAGGAACAATATATATTAGTATAGATGAAGTGGTACAAGCTCCCCAATGTGAATTCCTTGCTACTGCCATAACTTCATATCAGGATAAATGCTTCATCTTTGTAAAACACTTCTATGGTGCTGTTCTTTGGCAAACATTAAAGAGTGCAACATTATGCAACAGTGGTGGATCATGTATTGCCTATTAAGGACTAATTCTCTGTTTTATTTAATGAAACTCTGTTCACTATGTCCTTCAGGATATTAGCTCTAGCAGAGCTCAATGTATTCTTTAGCTTTTCTATATTCTTTTACTTCTCCATAAGTAAACTAATGCTGATAATTAAAATTCTTATTTAAATTATTCATTGTTGTCTGCCACAGGGAAATGCAGGCAGGAATGATCAGAATTTGTAACACTAAGCTCTGTGTAGTGTGTGTGTGTGTATGTGTGTTTTCCAAAACATTTGTAATTTGTATTGTATCTTACTAGTGTTAGAACAGAACATTCAGCATTTGAATTTCTTGACATACTGTACTGGAAAATTAATGTGTAAACTTGCTATTTCTCCCTGACATTTTCAGCTGTCATGTGGCACTGGAGGGGTTCATATGTCTATTTGTTTCAATTTAGTTTGGTTTTAATCAACAAAACATAGAATCATAGAATCATAGAATGCTTTGGGTTGGAAGGGACCTTTAGAGGTCATCTAGCCCAACCCCCCTGCAGTGAGCAGGGACATCTTTAACCAGATCAGCTTGCTCAGAGCCCCATCCAACCTGACCTTGAATGTTTCTAGGGATGGGACCTCCACTACCTCTCTGGGCAACCTTCCTATAGGCCCCCTTTAAGTACTGGAAGGACACAATAAGGTCTCCTCACAGCCTTCTCTTCTCTAGGCTGAACAACCCCAACTCTCTCAGCCTGGCCTCACAGGAGAGGTGCTCCAGCCCTCGGATCATTTTGGTGGCCCTCCTCTGGACCCGCTCCAACAGGTCCATGTCCTTCTTGTGCTGAGGGCCCCAGAGCTGGACGCAGTACTCCAGGTGAGGTCTCACCAGAGCAGAGTAGAGGGGCAGAATCACCTCCCTCGACCTGCTGGCCATGCTTCTTTTGATGCAGCCCAGGATTCGGTTGGCTTTCTGGGCTGCAAGTGCACATTGCCGGCTCATGTCCAGCTTTTCATCTACCAGTACCCCCAAGTCCTTCTCCGCAGGGCTGCTCTCAATCTCTTCATCCCCCAGCCTGTATTGATATCGGGGGTTGCCCCAACCCAGGTGCAGGACCTTGCATTTGGCCTTGTTGAACCTCATGAGGTTCACACAGGCCCACCTCTCCAGCTTGTCCAGGTCCTTTTGGATGACATTTCGTCCTCCTGGAAGCTGCCAGGAAGCTGCAAGAAGTGTCAACTGCACCACTCAGCTTGGTGTCATCTGCAAACTTGCTGAGGGTGCACTCAATCCCACTGTCTATGTCATTGATGAAGATATTAAACAGCACTGCTCCCAGTACGGACCCCTGAGGGACACCACTTGTTACCGGTCTCCATGTGGACATCGAGCCATTGGCCACTACCCTCTGGATGTGACCATCCAGCCAATTCCTTATCCATCAAACCGTCCACCCATCAAATCCATATCTCTCCAATTTAGAGAGAAGGATGTTGTGGGGGACTGTGTCGAACGCTTTACAGAAATCTAAGCAGATGACATCCATTGCTTTTCCCTTGTCCACTGATGCAGTCACTCCTTCATAGAAAGCCACTAGGTTGGTCAGGCAGGATTTGCCCTTGGTGAAGCCATGCTGGCTGTTTCGAATCACCTCCCTGTCCTCCATGTGCTTGAGCATAGCTTCTAGGAGGATCTGTTCCATGATCTTCCCAGGCACAGAGGTGAGGCTGACAGGTCGGTAGTTCCCAGGATCCTCCTTTCTTCCCTTTTTAAAAATGGTCACAACATTCCCCTTCTTCCAGTCAGCAGGGACTTCACCTGACTGCCATGACTTTTCAAATATCATGGAGAGTGGCTTGGCAACTACATCAGCCAATTCCCTCAGGACTCTGGAATGCATCTCATCAGGTCCCATAGACTTCTGTACATTGAGGTTCCTCAGGTGGTCTCAAACCTGATCTTCCCTTACAGTGGGAGGGGCTTTACCCCCCTGGTCCCCATCTTGAGGTCCATCGACTTGGGAGGGGTGAGGAGAGAGGTTGCCGGTGAAGACCGAGGCAAAGAAGTTGTTGTGTACCTCCACTTTCTCCTTGTCTGTTGATACAAGTTCGCCATTCTTGTTCATCAGGGCGGGGTACGCTTTCTTTAACCTTCCTTTTCTGGTTGACATACCTGTAGAAGCCCTTCTTATGCTTTGCGGCCCTTGCCAAATTCAGCTCCATCCACGCCTTGGCCTTCCTGACCCCATCCCTACACAACCATGCCACATCCCTATACTCTTCCCAGGACACCTGTCTCTGCTTCCACTGCCTGTGCAGTTCCCTCTTACTCTTTAGTTTGACCACCATGTCTTGACTCAGCCATGCTGGTCTCTTCCCTTCCTTGCCTGATTTTTTACACTTGGGGACTGAGAGCTCTTGCCCTCTATGGAAGGTGTCCTTAAATATCTGCCAGCTCTGTTCTGTTCCCCTGTCCCTGAGGACCGTTTCCCAGGGGGTCCCATCGACTAACTCCTTGAAGAGCTGGAAGTTTGCTATTCTAAAATTTAGGGTCCTGACTGTACTCCTCGCTTTTCCCATGTCCCTCAGGAGCGTGAACTCCACCAACGCATGATCACTGCAGCCCAGGCTGCCTCCAATCTTGACGTCACCAATGAGCTCACTTGCATTGGTGACCATCAGGTCCAGTATTGCATCCCCTCGGGTAGGGGTGTCTATTACCTGGCTTAGGAAGTTATCCTCAATGCATTCCAGGAATCTCCTGGATTGCCTACAGCTCGCCGTGTTGCTTTTCCAGCAAATGTCGGGGTGGTTGAAGAAAACATAAAGGGAGGAAAAAAAATGGCTAGTTTTTCAGGTCCTTGGATCTGGTGTAGAAAATTGTGCATTTTGCTTCATCTATCATCAGATGAAATATTTGTCACACTGTTCCACTGAACTTGATGAAATTTCTTCAGGATGTAAAATGTTGAACAGTGTGCACATGATGTGTATGTGAGAACTAAAAAAGCTGTATCACATGCCATTTTGTTCACAATCTTTTCTTTTTTTGACATAGGAAAAGAAGTCTAAGATATATATTAAGGGGAAAAAAAAGATGGATTCACAAGATTGTGTCCCAGCAAATTCAAAGCAAGATATCAGCCATCACATAAAGGGTAGCTCTGGTAAACATTATCTTTGTGGCTACTGTGCAGCCTTCACCAATATAGCAGTCACCTTTCCCATCCAGAAGGTCCTCTTTCGACAACAGCTGTATGGCTTGAAAACAAAGGATGCAGTACATCAGCTGCAGAAAGATGGAATGCGAAATCTCTATCGTGGAATCCTTCCTCCATTAATGCAAAAAACGACCACCCTGGCTCTAATGTTTGGCTTGTATGAAGATTTCTCCTCCTTGCTCCATAGTCACACAAGCGCACCTGAACTTCTAACTCGCAGCATGGCAGCAATGCTTGCAGGGACCACGGAAGCCCTTCTTACACCTTTTGAACGAGTCCAGACTTTGCTTCAGGACTACAAACATCACGACAAATTTACAAACACTTACCAGGCTTTCAAGGTACTAAAAGTCTATGGGATTAGAGAATATTATCGTGGTTTGGTGCCTATTCTGCTCCGGAATGGAAGCAGTAACATCCTCTTCTTTGGCCTACGAGGACCTATCAAACAGTGTCTGCCTGAAGCAACTTCTTACAGCACTCATTTGGTCAATGACTTTATCTGTGGAGGGCTCTTGGGTGCTATGCTGGGATCCTTATTTTTCCCAATGAATGTTGTAAAAGCTCGCATGCAGTCTCAAATTGGTGGTGAATTTCAGTCTTTTTCAAAAGTTTTTGTGATGATCTGGCTAGAACGTGATAAAAAATTGATGCATCTTTTCAGAGGAGCCCATCTGAATTACCATCGTTCTGTCCTGTCCTGGGGCATAATCAATGCAACATATGAATTCTTGCTAAGGCTGTTATGAAAAATGTTACCTTCCTTTGAAGCTCCTCTATTCACTTGGGTATTTGTACATTTGAGGTCACTTAGTCTCTGGGAATAGATTAATTTATGGAACTTTTTGTGAATAACATGGAGTACCATGAAACTTGGAGACAATTCAAAACAGCAGTTACATTTCAGTAGGGAGATGGGTGATATTGTTAGTGGCTGCTTAGTGTGAAAGGTAATTAGTCTTGTTAATGGCCTTTAATATTTATGGGGTAAATGGCAATACATCTAAATCTTGATGCAATTGAATATACTTCTAAACAAGTTAAAGTATTTATATGCTGGTGGATAAATTTACCCACAGTGGAATAACTAGACAAATGCAAAGTAAAAAAAATATTTGTATCTTCGTCTAGTAGCTTATTCTATCATTTCTGATGTTTCCTAATACTCCCAGTGATCAAATTTTTCACTGTGCACATTGTATAATATGGAAGTCAAGAAGGGGCCAATGAAAGCTACTTCTCTTGCTTGATACACTACAGAAGGTTAAGAACTAAACTTTCGAATGTCTTGGGGTTCTAAATTATCTTTGGAGTTTAAATAGAAGCTGCCAATTTCTGATGAGGATGACTTACTTTCTGAACCTCAAGTTTAAACTGAGCCTACAAAAACTATTTTGTCAACCATTTTACTGCTCAGCTTTAAAATGAACATCATCCAGCAGGAGCAGGGAGGTGATTGTTCCCCTGTACTCGGCGCTGGTGAGGCCGCACCTGGAATACTGTGTCCAGTTTTGGGCCCCTCAATACAAGAAAGACATTGAGGTGCTGGAGCATGTTCAGAGAAGGGCAACAAGGCTGGTGAAGGGTCTGGAGCACAGGCCTTATGAGGAGAGGCTGAGGGAACAAGGATTCTTTAGCCTAGAGAAGAGGAGGCTGAGGGGAGACCTTATCGCTCTCTACAACTACCTGAAAGGAGGCTGTAGTGAGGTGGGTGTTGGTCTCTTCTCCAATGTAGTTAGCGATAGGACAAGAGGAAATGGGCTCAAGCTGCGCCAGGGGAGGTTTAGGTTGGAAATTAGGAAAAATTTCTTCACGGAAAGGGTGGTCAAGCATTTGAACAGGCTGCCCAGAGAGGTGGTGGAGTCCCCATCCCTGGAAGTGTTCAAAAAACGGGTAGATGTGGCACTTTGGGACATGGTTTAGTCTAGTCTACCCTTGATTGGCTTAGTGTGGACTTTGTAATGTTAGGTTAATGGTTGGACTGGATGATCTTAAAGGTCTTTTCCAACCTAAACAATTCTATGATTCTATGATCTCATTCATCAGCATAAGTGTAGCTACTGAATATTTAACTTCAGTGTAAACTGACCCAGTGCAAAGTGGGATTGTGCCTATGTATGTGTGTGCCTTGAAATGGAAAGGTGGAAGGAGTGAAACAGCAATTTTATCTCAAGCTTTAAAAGTGTTCTTCCCTGTTGAAAGACCTTCTATTTGCAAATTTGGTATACTCAAGTTTTCTGCTTTTGTATTGCTTTGTTTCTGTTGCAAACATACAAAACCTGATCTCTCTCTGTAATGCTCAAACAGTAATACAGCTTCCTCTGACTGTCAAACTACTTGATTAACAGCTTTTTTTTATCTTTTGCAAACTATTTTTGTTTAATTTGGGCTGTGGCAGAATTTTACATCAGCACTGACAAAGTGAGCTTTCTGGGTATAAGCATTTAAGGCCTTAAAGGGAAAGCAAGCATAACTACCAAACAGGTGACTGTCTTAATTCTTTTTTTTTTTTCTTTTTTTTGGCAGGGGGTGTTATGCATGAAAGTATCCTTTGTTTTGGGGGGTGGGGGCAGGAAAGCTTTAAGAAACTATTTTGAATTGTTCTTTTCCTAGGCTTTAGGCCCTGTAAAACTATCAGTGATAATACAGTAAAACAATAAAAGGAGTTGTGTGGCTAATAACTTACACTTCAAGCATTTGTAATTTGGTTAACAGATAACAATATGCAGTAAAGACAGGGGTGTGGTCAGCTGCTACTCATGAAGGTTACTTGCATGTTTCATTCACCAACAAAGAGAAAGGTGTAAAAGTGTATTAGCAAACATATAAACATGACCCCAAGTGAATCCTAGAGTGAGGAAGAAGAAAAACAAACAAACCATCAACATGAACATTATATTCATCCTGGTCATGGACTCCAGATACTAACAACTCGCCATAAGCACTCCCCCCCCACCACCAGAATGAAACCACTGACCTTAGGACCCAGAAGAGCAGTGAAAGAGTGAGCATAACACCAGGAAAAGGCATAGAAACTAAGAGGGGTGTGTGTGACAATTTTAACTACATCATTATTCTTTCTTTTCCTGTAACAATTAGATCCGGACTAATAATGATTAGACTCTCAAGATTTGAATTACACTAAAAATAAATTTTTAGTTTTACTTATGTATATAAGGTGTACTTTGTCTTTGCCCATAAACAAAATTTTGAATGTCACAGTTCCAGCAGCTTTGGAGTCTGCCAAGGCACAAGTTAGTTCACAAAGGAGAGCACTCAACCATACAAGAAGCCTCACCAAAAAAAAAAAAAAAAATAAAATTCCTACATTACATAATTAAAACAGTTGTGCTTTTCCTTAGTTTTAGAAAGTTTTCTTACCTCAAGCAACAACAGCCCACTAACTACAGAGGATAATCCAGAAGTTTGTCCTTGCCTCAGACACAGCTATTATCCTCTGCTTTGCCATAGCTAGTTTTCATTTCCAGTTTTAAGCTTTTCCACTTGGGCTGATATCTCCCTGATCACAAATGGCTTTAGCAGAATTTTATGAGAAAAGCAGAGCTTTTCGTCTGCCTTCAAAGGCTTGATGTTTGAGCAAAGAGAGACTTTCTATTCCACAACTTTTTTTTTGAGTCAATTGAATGATTAATTGCACGCTTAACTAGTTTGTAATTATTGTACTAGCCTCAGCATGCTACCTGCCGTCTAGGCTCTCTTGAGTCAACTGTTCATGTGCCAAAATATGTGTGATGGTGCAACAGCAAGAGGCAGACTGAAGGAGGAAAACAGCCATTTTATATGCAAACAAAATTTGTGTAAGCACTGGGTATAAGTACTTAAGGCCTTAAAGGGAAAGCAAGCATTCTAATGGTAGGGAGTGGGCAGAAATCAGTGAGCATTTCTCTAAGAGAGCTCAGTTTAAGACAAATACATTAAAAGAGGAAAAAAAAAATCTATTATAAAAATGCACTGAGTTACTTTATTAAATGCTTAATTTATCATGCAAGATGAGAAACTGTCCACAAACAGTCAGTATCAGCCCTCTTTTGAATATACTCAATATGTTGTATTAGACGTCTATACTTTTTATTATAGAATCATAGAATAGCCCATGTTGGAAGGGAACTCGAAAGATCATCTGGTCCAACCTTTCATGGGAAAGGGAGCCTAGATGAGATATTCTAGAAAAATGAAACCTCAAATATTTAAAAAATATTCTACGTGCACCATATTTTCCCTCATAATAAAAAATGTTACACTGAGTTGGAAAGACTTGTTCATTGCTGTAGAGAATGTGATGTTAAGGGATGTTAAGAGTGGCCACCTCCTCCAGCAGCTCTGTCCCAGGACTCCCTCCTGCCCAGCTGCTGAAGCCCAGCCTGGTGTGCCCGGGGACCTGGGGTCTCTGCCCAAGCCGAGGGATGCAGCTGCAACTTTCCTGTCTGCAGGTTCAATCAGTAGCAAAGCTGAAGCACATATCCCAGAAACACACACACACAGAGGACATACACAGGACACCAACACGGCCAGTCACACAGACTGCCAGACAAGGCACTGCCTTCAACAGCACCTACATACAGGACTCACATAAAACAAACACAGACAGCCATGTCCCCTTCCTCCTCTTTGACTGGCAGAGGTAGAAGTTCACTAGTGAAGGCACATACACAACACTCCCTAGATTCACAAGCACACCCACATTTGGGGATTCCCCCAACTATCGGCATGGCCCCTCTGTCTGTTTGGTACCTCTGCCTGAATCCCAGGCCCTCTCATCTGCTTCATGGGTCTCCTACTCGACGGCTAGCCCAGCTTGATGCTCGTTAGCAAACACGCACACACTCAAACACTTGTCCCACAGGCACTCCGCTCTCACAAGTCCCCTTGGGCATACCAGCACAGACCCTTGCCTGATACCCCGGGCCAGACCCAAGGCCCCAGCTACTCGCCAGCTAGTCCAGCTTGAAGTTTGCTAGCGAATATATGTGCACACTCCCCCCACGCACCAGGTTTGGGGATGATATAGACACCCACCCCCCCACCCTAGTGGCTGGCACCAGGCACATGGGCTGTGGTGCACGGTCCTGCTCCAGCCTCTGGAGCCCCTCACTCACACCAGTCCCTCCCAGTAGCTGGTTTTCAGGGAACACACCGTTCCTACCCCAGTAGCTGGAGGTTAAAGATCCCCACTTGTTCTAGCAGCTGATGCTGAGACCCCACTCACTGCAGTAGCTGACACCACAAGCAGGAGGCACCTACACTCCCAATCTGACTCCAGTGGCTGATCCCAAGTCCACTCATGCCAATGCCCCCAGTAGCTGGCATTCTGGGCACAAAGGCTGCAGGACTATGACCTTCCCTAGATCCACAGGGCTATGGCCCCCTCCAACTAGGACGCCTGTTTGCTCCAGTAGCTGACACCACAGGCAGGGGGCGCCTACACCCCTGGTCTGACTCAGACACACATAGATCTCACAAGTAGCTGGCACTTAGTCCTTGCAGCACACATACACATGGGACAGAGAGTGAAATTATGCAGACAGATAGTTAAGAAAACATTTAAGAATAAGATAGAAGAAGATAGGACAGACTGTGGTGATCAGGCAAAGGGCTCAGCTAGACAAGTGTACTGATAGGCCCTGTTTTACACGCAACTGGCCCCTTTTACACCCTTTTCTGTCTACCACCCCTCTTTGTTCCTCCCTGCTCCCCTTTCCCCTACACATCCCCTTCATGGGTTTGTACAGCTCTGTAGTGGGTTGACCTTGGCTGGCTGCCAGGACCCCACCTAGCTGCTCTCTCACTCTCCCTCCTAAGCAGGGCAGCAGGGAGAAAATGCAATGAAGCAGCTCATGGATTGAGATAAGAACAGTGAGATCACTCACCAAGTTACCATCATGGGCAAAACAGACTCGTCTTGGGGAAGATTAATTTAACTTGTTGCCAATAAAAAAACCAGAATAGCATAGTGAGAAATAAAACCAGAACTAAATCCACCTTCTCAAGTTCTCCTCTTCTACCTCCTCCCCGCTACCAAGCAGTGCAGGGGGAATGGGGAATGGGGATTGCAGTCAGTTCATAAAGCTTCATCTCCACCGCTCCTTCTGTTATCTAAAATTGATGCTGCTATAGAATGTCCATTGTAAAGCCCTACTTTATCTATGCCTTGTTTGGTTAATAGATTGCTAATGACAAATTGTCCAGGAACAGGACACAAGGTGATGTATTATTGTATTGACTACTAAACCATGAAGAGTTACTAAGGATCTGCCAAGAAGGAAAGCAGGGGAAAGGTAATTTCAGCAGGGGGAGATTGCTACTACTGACTCAATTAAAAACTAGAGAGACTAGCTCCCCCACACACACACTCTCCTTGAGCATGCGTAGTAAGTTAAAATCATACTGTACCTTTAAATTTAAGTGAAGAACATAGGAACCACTGAGAGACAAGTATGCTTAGCTAATTTAATGATTATGTAGTAGATAGGTGTGGTGTGTTAATTGTAATGTATAAAAGTTAGAGAAAACTTTGGTAGATGTGCTAGCTTTGTGGAATTACCACCTAGCACACATCTCTGCACAGAAATTAAATAAAACAATATCTCGTCTCAGTGTGTGAAGATTGGCTTATTGCACACCAGGTGAATGAGCCCTATTTGGGACAACAGTTTTGGCGACCCAGATGGGACCGCGCTGAAAAGCCTTGCCCGGATCAACTTGCTGCAGCCAGCAGGGAGTACTGGACTGATTGGACTCCAGCGCGCATTAAATAGTTTTTTGGGGACTCTGTCAGCTTATCTCCTTGCTGGGTCGTAAGTGACACAAAGGTGCAATGCTAAATTGAGATGTTGTGAAAAAGGGGAAAATCTGTTAGAGGAGCAATCTGAATCTGAGTCTGAATCTGAATGCCTCTGCATAAGTTGCTCCATGAAAGGACCGCTGCAGTAGGATACTTCTTACACGTAGCTGCTAATTGAGGCTGAGTGTATGAAGTGCTGAATAAAGTTATTTCCTAGGAAATAATATGGGATCTGGCTCCTCTACAGAAGTGCCCCCTTGTTCTCCTTTAGGATGCATCCTGAAATATTGGGGAAAATTTGGTGGGGATCCACTGACTAAAGAAAAATTGAAAAAGTATTGTAGTCACTGGTGGCCAATGTATAAATTAGAGGATGGAGAGAAATGGCCTGAAAACAGAACATTAAATTATAATACTATTTTACAGTTAATGTTGTTTTGCAGAAGGATGGATAAGTGGGATGAAGTTACATATGTTGATTTATTTTTTGCATTGCGAAATGATCATGATACTAGGAGGAAATGTAAATTAATAGATGATGTAAATAGTATTATTATGTAAGCTGAGAGTGTACAGAAAAAACGTAGGCAAAGGTGGTGTTCTTCCTGTGATATTGGGAGGGGGTGCCAGAGGAAAACAGATGAGGAAGAGGATGTGCAATTGCTGGTTGTAAAACCTAAAGTAAAGGAACAAGGACTGGGTGATGATAGTAGTACTGATGATGATGGATGCCTGGAAGTTGGACGGGAGACTTCCCAGGAATCAGACACCTTTAGTCCAGTATCAGGAAGAACAAGGCCCCAACAGCAACCAGCAATACAAGCTCCTTTGCGACAGGTAGTGTGGCCTGAGGGAAAGCCTGTGTATGTACATGTACCATTTACTACCTCAGATTTGTTGAACTGGAAGGAGTCAGTAGGATCATATAGGGAGAACCCTGAGAAGATGTATAGATTTGGACAGACCATTATGTTAAACCATAATCCTACCTGGGGAGATGTTCAAACATTATTGAATACCCTCTTTACCCTAGAAGAAAAACGATAGGTGTTGGAAAAAGCTAATGAGGAAAATGAAAGGCAAAATACGAGGGATGACCTGGCACAATTTATGCCAAAAGGGGAGCCAGAATGGGACCCCAATACTGGTGTGGGAAGAGCAATAATTAAACAATATCAACAATTGATTTTGTATGGGATACAACATGGGGTTCCTAAACAAAAGAATCTTTCAAAGTTATATGGAATAAAGCAAGAAAGTGATGAGAATCCCTCAGCCTTTTATGAAAGGCTATGTGAGGCTGCTAGAAAATGGATGGATTTAAATCCTGATGAAGATAGTAATAGGATGTTTAATATGTTGTTTATTGGCCAATTGGCACCAGATATTCAGAAAAAGTTACAAAAAGTGGATGGTGCAGAAGATATGACTATTGCTCAGTTAATAAGTATTGCCTATAAGGTGTATAATAACAGAGAAGAGGTGGAAAAAAGGGAAAAACAAAAAGATAGAAAGATGCGAGCTAGTTTGTTGACAGCGATAGTAAATGCTTCTCAAAGAGAAGGAGGCGAGAGTTACAGAGGGATGGTAAACAGAGGGAGAGGTCGTGGATGTATGCCTCTGCCTCAACCTATGAGTAATAACCTTGTTGGGATCAATCAATGTGCATATTGCAGAGAGGAAGGACATTGGAAGAGAGATTGTCCAAAAAGAAAGGGAGTACAAGTACCAGCAAAGGGGGGTCAGGTGCCAGAAGCAGATTTATTGATGATGGGAACCTATGATTCTGAATGAAGGGGACTAGGGGTGAATTTGACAATTTCCCCAGCAGATCCCCTGGTTCCAGTACAGCTGGGGAATGAAACTGTAGAATTTTTAGTTGATACCGGAGCCACTTATTCTGTAGTAAATAGTTGTAAGGGGCCTTTAAGCAAGTTCTCTATGCCTGTTGTTGGAGTCACGGGAAAGCGAGAAATGAAACCCTTTTTACGGCCAATGGAATGTAAAATTGGAGATCAAATTTTAACACATGAATTTCTGTATATGCCTGAATGCCTGGTACCTCTCTTAGGTTGAGATTTATTGAATAAGTTGGGGGCACAAATAATTTTTTCTAAAAATACCATTCAAATAAACATCCCAAAGAATAATGTTTGGAAAGCTCAGTTATGTCTGTTACAGAATGAAAATGAGAAAGAGATTCAAGTACCAGAAGAAATTTTGGATGCTGTTATTCCTACAGTATGGGCCACAAAAACGCCTGGAAGGGCGAAGTCAGCTATACTGATAAAAGTGGAACTGAAACCCAATGCTAAACCGGTAAGAAGGAAACAATACCCCATGAAATTAGAAGCAAGATTGGGATTAGAACCATTGATAGACAATTTCTTGCAACATGGACTTTTGCATGTCAATCAGAATGCAATACTCCAATATTACCAGTAAAAAAACCTCAATTGCAAGAATATCGGTTAGTTCAAGATCTAAGGGCAATTAATCCAATTGTACTTGATGTGCATCCGGTGGTACTCAATCCATACACTCTGTTATCCTCCATTTCAGAAACTAACATATATTTTACTGTGTTAGATTTAAAGGATGCTTTCTTTTGTATCCCATCGGAGACTGAAAGCCAGAAGTTATTTGCCTTTGAATGGGAGAGTCCAATGACAGGACACGGAAGACACAACTTTGCTGGACTGTACTGCCACAAGGAGTCAAAAACAGCCCTACTTTGTTTGGTAATGTACTTGCCAAGGAATTAGAACAATGGCAAGGTAAGAATCCTTACGTTACTCTTCTTCAATATGTGGACAACATACTTCTGGGAACAGATACTGAATTACAATGTAAAACAGCAACCATTAATTTATTAAATTTTTTGGGATTGGCTGGATACTGGGTGTCACAAAAGAAAGCACAAATAGTGCAAAAGACTGTCATTTATTTGGGATTTGAAATCTCTCAAGGGGAAAGGAAATGGGGAACTGAAAGAAAGGAAGCCATATGTCAAATTGCCCCTCCCCAGTCAAAAAGAGAACTAAGAGGATTTCTGGGTATGGTGGGCTGGTGCAGACTTTGGATACCAAATTTTGGACTGATGACGAAACCACTGTATGAGGCTTTGAAAGGGCCAGAAGTTTTGCAATGGACCCCTGAATGTTGAAAGGGTTTTGACAATATTAAGATGGCTTTGATGAAAGCGCCAGCCCTGGGATTGCCAAATTTGACTAAACCATTTACTTTGTATGTGTATGAAAGAATGCATGTGGCCTTGGGAATCTTAACTCAAACACTAGGAGACTGGAAGAGGCCAGTTGCTTACTTCTCTAAACAGTTGGATGAGGTTAGCAAAGGATGGCCTGCATGTCTTCAAGCAGTGGCTGCTGCAGTTTTGTTGATCCAAGAAGCCCATAAACTAACCCTGGGACAAAGAATCACTGTGTGTGTTCCACACGCAGTGTTTACTGTCTTGGAGCAGAAAGGACATCATTGGTTATCTCCTAGCAGAATGGTACAATATCAAGCTGTGTTGGTTGAACAGGATGATGTGTTACTAAAAACTTCTACCGCCTTCAATCTGGCAACATTGTTGCCCGTTTCCAGTGATGAAAATTTAACCCATGATTGTTTACAGACTATTGAACAGGTATATTCCAGTAGGCCAGATCTAAAGGACACTCCCTTGAAAAGCCCAGACTGGATTCTGTTTACAGATGGCAGCAGTTTCATCCTGAAAGGAGAATGAAAAGCCGGATATGCAGTGGTGACTTTAGAAGAGGAGGTGGAGGCTAACCCACTTCCAGCATATACATCTGCACAGAAAGCAGAATTGATTGCCCTCATTAGAGCATTGGAACTGTCCCAAGGAAAGCGAGTGAATGTTTATACTGATTCTAAATATGCTTTTGGGGTAGTTCATGGTCATGGAGAGATATGGAAGGAGTGCGGGTTGTTATCCTCTCGAGGAACTCCCATAAAGTATGGAACTGAGATTTTTAAGGTTGATAACGGCAGTTAATTTGCCCAAGGAAGTGGCAGTCATCCACTGTAAAGCACACCAATCAGGACAAACTGATGTGATGAAAGGAAATCGCAAGGCCGATGAAGTAGTGAGAAGAGTATCCTTTGGTAAAGTACTGGGTGCTCTGATCCCCATCATAAATTTAAAAATGCAAGTTCCTAGGTATACAGAAAAAGAAGATAAGCTAGCTAAGCTTTTGAATTGTGATAAAACACAGGATGGATGGTGGGTAACACCCAATGGACAATGTATAGTTACAGCCCCAATCATGAGAGAATTATTGCAACGAACTCATAGAGACACCCACATGGGAGCAGGTGCATTAGTCTCAAGTATTAAAAGGCATGCAATTGGACCCAGAATGCAACAATATACAGAGGGACTTGTTAAACAGTGCCAAATTTGTTGCAGAAACAATCCTAAAATAGAAAAGAAACCTCCACCTGGAGAGGTAAACCGGGGATATCTCCCTGGGGAACAATGGCAAATTGATTTTTCTGAATTACCTAAAAGTAATGGATATAAGTATCTTTTGGTATTGGTGGATACGTTTTCAGGGTGGCCTGAAGCTTTCCCATGTCATAACAATAAAGCTAGAGAAGTGATTAAAAACTTGTTGAAGGAAATAATACCAAGATTTGGGATTCCTGAAAGCATCTCTTCAGATAGAGGTCCTCATTTTATAGCAAAATAGTAAGAGAAGTTGCAAGGAATCTTCAAATACAGTGGGATTTACATACCCCCCGAGACCTCAATCTAGTGGGAAAGTGGAAAGGATGAATCAAACATTAAAAAGACAGATAGCAAAGTTATGTCAGGAGACACATTTAAAATGGGTAGAGGTTTTTCCCATAGCCTTGATGCGTATTCGTATTACTCCTCAAGTTAAGGAAGGAGTAAGCCCTTTTGAAATATTGTATGGCAGACCCTATTCAATAAATTTGACTGGGAAAGCAGATCAAATGCATGTAACGGGTAAGAAAATACTTACTATCTTTTATCTATGGCTAGAACTCTCTCTTCAGTGCATAGATATCTAAACACAAGAATGCCAATTCCATTGGATACTCCAGTGCATTTTTTTGAACCAGGAGATCAAGTATACCTTCGGGTTTGGAAAGATAAGCCACTAAAGGAGAAGTGGAAAGGACCATGTACAGTCTTACTCAAGACTAACACTGCAGTGAAAGTAGACGGAGTGGACTCCTGGATTCATTACAAAAGAGTTAAGAAAGCATCCACTCCGGAACAAAAACAATGGATTTCTAGGGAAACAGGATATTTAAAGTTAACTCTTTCTCACCTCAAATGAACTGTACCTGAGATGTTAGGAAGCAGTACCTTTTGGTTTTGTTTTTTTTTTTTTGTAACAGGGATTTGTATTTGGAGGATTCACAAACAATCAGGAGTGAATAGATCTAATCATAACAATAATGGTGATGAAGCGGATTTTACTGATTTGTCAGTACATTGGTAGCAGTCATGGTAATTTAATCTTACAGCTTGTGCAATCCTTTGGGAGAATCCATAATGTTAATCAGATAACAGCATGTTTACCATTACTCTGTATGTTAGGGAGAGTTTTGACTGTATAGAGCTTGACAATGGTGATGATAAGGTTGAGTGCTTATGGGTAAGGATGAGGGGGAAGGCCAACAAGGCAGACGTCCTGCTGGGAGTCTGCTATAGACCACCCAACCAGGATGAAGAGATAGATGAAGCGTTCTATAAGCGGCTGGCAGAAGTCTCGCAGTCGCCAGCCCTTGTTCTTGTGGGGGACTTCAACTTGCTGGACATCTGCTGGAAATACAACACAGCAGAGAGGCAGCAGTCTCAGAAGTTCCTAGAGTGTGTGGAGGATAACTTCCTGAGGCAGCTGGTAAGTGAGCCTACCAGGGGAGGTGCCTCGCTTGACCTGCTGTTTACAAACAGAGAAGGATAGAGGGAGATGTCGTGGTCAGAGGCCGTCTTGGGCTTAGCGACCACAATATGATAGAGTTCTCGATTCTTGGCGGTGTAAAGAGGAGGGGCAGCAAAAGTGTTACCATGGACTTCCGGAGGGCAGACTTTGGCCTGTTGAGGACGCTGGTTGGGAAAGTCCCTTGGGAGGCAGTCCTGAAGGGCAAAGGGGACCAGGAAGGCTGGGCATTCTTTAAGAAGGAAGTCTTAAGGGCACAGGAGCAGGCTGTCCCTGTGTGCCGTAAGACCAACCGGCGGGGAAGACGACCAGCCTGGCTGAACAGGGAGCTTTTGCGGGGACTCAGGGAAAAAAAGAGAGTCTACCGCCTTTGGAAGAAGCAACTCAGGAAGACTACAGGGATCTCGTTAGGCTATGCAGGGAGGAAATTAGAAAAGCAAAAGCCCAGCTAGAACTCAATCTGGCCACTGTTGTAAGAGATAATAAAAAATGTTTTTATAAAGTACATCAACAACAAAAAGAGAGCCAAGGAGAATCTCCATCCTTTGCTGGATGCAGGGGGGAACATTGCCACCAAGGATGAGGAAGAGGCTGAGGTACTTAATGCCTTCTTTGCCTCTGTGTTTAATAGCCAGACCAGTTATCCCCAGGGTACTCAGCCCCCTGAGCTTGAAGACAGGGACGGGGACCAGAATGGAGCCCTCATAATCCAGGAGGAAGCAGTTAATGACCTGCTATGCCACCTGGACGCTCACAAGTCTATGGGGCCGGATGGGATCCACCTCAGAGTACTGAGGAAGCTGGCAGAGGAGCTCGCCAAGCTACTCTCCATCATCTATCAGCAGTCCTGGTAAACAGGGGAGGTCCCTGATGACTGGAGGCTTGCCAATGTGACGCCCATCTACAAGAAGGGCCGGAAGGAGGATCTGGAGAACTACAGGCCTGTCGACCTGACCTCGGTACCAGGAAAGATTATGGAGCGGTTCATCTTGAGTGCGCTCAACAGGCATATGCAGGTCAACCAGGGGATCGGGCCCACCCAGCATGGGTTCATGAAAGGCAGGTCCTGCTTGACCAACCTGATCTCCTTCTATGAACTGGTGACCCGCCTGGTGGATGATGGAAAAGCTGTGGACGTCATCTACCCGGACCTCAGCAAAGCCTTTGACACAGGCTCCCATAGCATTCTGCTTGGGAAGCTGGCAGCTCATGGTTTGGACGGGCGTACTCTTCCCTGGGTAAAAAACTGGTTGGGTGGCCGAGCCCAGAGAGTAGTGGTGAATGGAGTTAAGTCCAGTTGGCAGCCGGTCACAAGCGGTGTTCCCCAGGGCTCTGTTTTGGGGCCAGTCTTGTTCAATATATTTATCAACAATCTGTATGAGGGGATTGAGTGTGCCCTCAGTAAGTTTGCAGATGACACCAAACTGGGTGGGAGTGTCGATCTGCTCGAGGGTAGGATGGCCCTGCAGAGGGACCTGGACAGGCTGGACCGATGGGCTGAGGCCAACTGTATGAGGTTCAACAAGGCCAAGTGCTGGGTCCTGCACTTGGGTCACAACAACCCCATGCAATGCTATAGGCTTGGGGAAGAGTGGCTGGAAAGCTGCCTGGCCGAAAAGGACCTGGGGGTGTTGGTAGACAGCTGGCTGAACATGAGCCAGCAGTGTGCCCAGGTGGCCAAGAAGGCCAACAGCATCCTGGCTTGTATCAGGAATGGTGTGGCCAGCAGAAGCAGGGAGGTGATTTTCCCCCTGTACTCGGCACTGGTGAGGCCGCACCTGGGATACTGTGTCCATTTTTGGGCCCCTCAATACAAGAAAGACATTGAGGTGCTGGAGCGTGTTCAGAGAAGAGCAACGAAGCTGGTGAAAGGTCTAGAGAACAAGTCTTATGAGGAGCAGCTGAGGGAACTGGGATTCTTTAGCCTAGAGAAGAGGAGGCTGAGGGGAGACCTTATCGCTCTCTACAACTACCTGAAAGGAGGTTGTAGTGAGGTGGGTATTGGTCTCTTCTCCCAAGTAGTTAGCGATAGGAGAAGAGGAAATGGGCTCAAGCTGCGCCAGGGGAGGTTTAGATTGGATATTAGGAAAAATTTCTTCACGGAAAGAGTGGTCAAGCATTGGAACAGGCTGCCCAGAGAGGTGGTGGAGTCACCATCCCTGGAAGAGTTCAAAAAACGGGTAGACATGGCACTCTGGGACATGGTTTAGTGGGCATGGTGGTGTTGGGTTGATGATTAGACTGATGATCTTAGAGGTCCTTTCCAACCTTAATGATTCCTAGTTTTTACTTTGATTATAAATGATCCAGCCACCAAGCCAGGAGGCGTGGGGTTGCTACTTTACCTTTAATTTTTTTAGTGGTGGACTTGGTAATGTTAGGTTAATGGTTGGACTGGATGATCTTAAAGGTCTTTTCCAACCTAAACGATTCTATGATTACAACGGTGTCCTGGTTTTGGCTGGGATAGAGTTAATTTTCTTCCTAGTAGCTGGCATAGTGCTGTGTTTTGGATTTAGTAGGAAAAGAATGTTGATAACACACTGATGTTTTTAGTTGTTGCTAAGTACTGCTTATGCTAGTCAAGGACTTTTCAGCTTCCCATGCTCTGCCAGGTGCACAAGAAACTGGGAGGGGGCACAGCCAGAATAGTTGATCCAAACTGACCAAAGGGCTATTCCATACCATATGACATCATGCTCAGTATATAAACTGGGGGGGGGGTTGGCCGGGGGCAGCGATTGCTGCTCGGGAACTGCCTGAGTATTGGTTGGCGGGTGGTGAGCAATTGCACTGTGCATCACTTGCTTTGTATATTATTGTTATTATTATTATTATATTGTTTTTATTATCAGTACTATTTTACTTTATTTGAATTATTAAACTGTTCTTATCTCAACCCAGGAGTGTTTCTCACTCTTACTACTCCGATACTCTCCCCCATCCCATCGGGGTAGGGGGAGTGAGCGAGCGGCTGTGTGGTGCTTAGTTGCTGGCTGGGGCTAAAGCACGACAATATGCAAGGAGGTTTTGGTAATAATGTCAGCTGTCTAGCTATTCTCCACACTCTAACATATAGAACTATATTTAACAGCGAAGATAATATGGTAAAAATGAGTAAGATTACAATAGTATGCAATAGTCAATTCAGAATTCCCGTTGCAGTTGGTGACCATCCGAATAAGGTATCCCACCAGTGATGTTCCCCATCTTTTTTCACTTGTTCTAGAATATGATGTCTCTTTTCTGTGTCATGATGGATGGTAATCAGAGTTTTTTGTCCATTGTTCTGAATTCTTTTCAGCAGTTGATTCAGGTCACTATGTTGCAACATTTTTCTCACCAATGTGAGATTCATGCCAATGGGGGTAGGCAATAAATGATACAATGTATAGTTAGATTGTAACAATTGGTGGGTTGTGACAGGAGCTGAATAGTTAAAGTCACATCCTATGATTTTGATAAAATTACAAATACAGGTATTTGAGTGATTGTATATATCTATAGAGATGTTATCTACAGATACAGAGTTACAAAGGGTTCTCATACAGACGCATCCATGTCCAACATATATAAGCACAGTTTCAGGGATTTCATTGGGATGTATTTCAAAACGACAAACACTTTGTTCAGTGTCAAGACAAATGTCTTGGGCCTTAATGGTGTTATTTTCACAAATAAATCCCTGTTGTTCACATACAAGACATGCATCAACATCAATAGTTTGCCATTTATTCCCATTTTGTCGGGCCCATACTCTATGTTTTAATGGATAGAGTACAGTTCCATTATGGTTTAACCCCAGCGCAATGATTGGGTATATGGTGTATACCGAAGCATTGCATGTTGTTAGTACAAAAGCTGTGGCTTTACTGTCGGTAGGGTTGTAAGTAAAATTGATTAGACGCCACCAGGATTGGAAGTCTCTTTCAAATTGACTTGCATTATCCCAGATTACCTTTCGAATTTCAGTGGGCAAGGTGCCCTTATCGCCTTCTCTTATAATTGTTGTTACAGTAGATTGTATCCACCATTGGGCTTGAATACAACTAAGAGCAAGAGAGAGACTAGTTTGAGCTGTGCCTAGTGCGTCCATGATTAGTTGGTGGTCTTCTTCATTGATTCTTTCCCACTTAGGTAGTATGTCAGCTACAAGCCATTGACTAGTTCCCAATGCTGACAGAGAAGACCGTAAGGGGTGTTCCAATTTGTTCAAATCACTTGTTGTGCTTAATTTATTCATGAGTATTTCAGCATCTATACTATTCAAGACTCCCAATCCTGTCCCTGTGACACCGGTTATATCTCTCTCTGCTCGCTTTGGGGAGGTGAGAGTTTGTCCATGTAACCATGCTAACTGTCGTGGTTTAGCCCCAGCCAGCAACTAAGCACCACACAGCCGCTCACTCACTCCCCCTACCCCGATGGGATGGGGGAGAGAATCAGAGGAGTAAGAGTGGGGAAAAAAAAACACTCCTGGGTTGAGATAAGAACAGTTTAATAATTGAAATAAAGTAAAATGATAATAATATAACAATGATAATAATAATAACAATATACAAAGCAAGTGATGCACAATGCAATTGCTCACCACCCACCAACCGACACCCAGACAGTTCCCGAGCAGTGATCACTGCTCCCCGGCCAACCCCCCCCGCCCAGTTTATATACTGAGCATAACGTCATATGGTATGGAATAGCCCTTTGGTCAGTTTGGATCAACTGTTCTGGCTGTGCCCCCTCCCAGTTTCTTGTGTACCTGGCAGAGCATGGGAAGCTGAAAAGTCCTTGACTAGCATAAGCAGTACTCAGCAACAACTAAAAACATCAGTGTGTTATCAGCATTCTTCTCCTACTAAATCTAAAACACAGCACTATGCCTGCTACTAGGAAGAAAATTAACTCCATCCCAGCCGAAACCAGGACAGTATCCACCCCATATTCTATACCATTTACGTCATGCACAGGCCATTCCCTCTCCAATTCTAATTAATCACCACCGGTTTCCCTATCTTGTCTTGATATATACACACAGATATCATTCCCTTCGTCTATGGCCCATTCCTGTAAAATATCCATTGAGTTCATTTAGCCCATGACTTTGGGTTCCATCTGTCTTTCAGAACAGGAGAGGTGGTGTGCAGTGTTGGATTGTTGCATGACGAAGCCAGTTCTCATTCCAACATGGTTTCATCAAAGTTCATTTTCATTAAGCTGGGCAATTCTCACTGTAATACCGTTGATGTGGCATATAGCAACCATAACATACAGTATTATTTACTTGACATTAACATACTATATTATTACATTAACATACAGTTAAGAGATAACACACAATAAGAGATAACATAAGTATTATATAGCAATTAATATCATACAATTCAGTTCATTGGCTATTTTCACCCAAAATCAAATTCCTTTGAGGTACACATTGGACTTGCCCATCCTTTCGCATCACCCACCAAGTGCACCCAGGTCCTTGAGCAAAAGCAATCCCACGAATGGGTTTGCCTTTGCCAGAAGGGGAGGTCACCCAGACTGTCTTCCCCAGCATATTTTTTATGTGCACTACAGGGACTTTATCTCCTTCTACAGTACGTAGAAGTTTTGATTGGGCAGGGCCAGCTCGATTGGCAGATCCCCTGGTGTTGACTAACCAGGTGGCTTTTGCTAAATGTGTATCCCAATGTTTGAATGTCCCACCACCCATTGCTCTCAAGGTAGTCATTGTATCGCTCGATTTTCCCGGAGGCTGGTGCATGGTAAGGGATGTGATATACCCACTCAATGCCGTGCTCTTTGGCCCAGGTGTCTATGAGGTTGTTTCAGAAATGAGTCCCGTTGTCTGACTCGATTCTTTCTGGGGTGCCATGTCGCCACAGGACTTGCTTTTCAAGGCCCAGGATGGTGTTCCAGGTGGTGGCATGGGGCACAGGATACGTTTCCAGCCATCCGGTGGTTGCTTCCACCATGGTGAGCACATAGCGCTTGCCTTGGCGGGTCTGTGGGAGTGTGATATAATCAATCTGCCAGGCCTCCCCATATTTATATTTTAGCCATCGTTCACTATACCTGAGAGGCTTGAACCGCTTGGCTTGCTTGATTGCAGTGCATGTTTCACATTCATGAATAACCTGTGCAATACTGTCCATAGTTAAGTCCACCCCTCGGTCACGAGCCCATCTATATGTTGCATCCCTTCCTTGATGGCCTGAGGCGTCATGGGCCCACCAAGCTATAAATAATTCACCCTTATGTTGCTAGTCCAGATCCACCTGAGCCCCTTCAATCTTAGCTGCCTGATCCACCTGCTGGTTGTTTTGATGTTCTTCAGTGGCCTGACTCTTGGGTACGTGAGCATCTACGTGACATACTTTTACAACCAGTTTCTCGACCTGGGCAGCAATATCTTGCCATAATGCGGCAGCCCAGATGGGTTTGCCTCTGCACTGCCAGTTGCTCTGCTTCCATTGCTGCAAGCACCCCCACAGGGCATTTGCCACCATCCATGAGTCAGTATAGAGATAAAGGACTGGCCACTTTTCTCTTTCAGCAATATCTAAAGCCAGCTGGATGGCTTTCACCTCTGCAAACTGACTCGACTCCCCTTCTCCTTGAGCAGTTTCTGCGACTTGTCGTATAGGACTCCAGACAGCAGCTTTCCACCTCCGATGCTTTCCCACAAGATCATAGAATCATAGAATCATCTAGGTTGGAAAAGACCTTTAAGATCATCCAGTCCAACCATTAACCTACACTACCAAGCCCACTCTAGACTAATCAAGGGTAGACCAGACTAAACCATATCCCGAAGTGCCACATCTACCCGTTTTTTAAACGCCTCCAGGGATGGTGACTCCACCACCTCTCTGGGCAGCCTGTTCCAATGCCTGACCACCCTTTCCGTAAAGAAATTTTTCCTAATTTCCAGTCTAAACCTCCCCTGGCGCAGCTTAAGCCCATTTCCTCTTGTCCTATCGCTAGCTACTTGGGAGAAGAGACCAACACCCACCTCACTACAACCTCCTTTCAGGTAGTTGTAGAGAGCGATAAGGTCTCCCCTCAGCCTCCTCTTTTCCAGGCTAAACAACCCCAGTTCCCTCAGCCGCTCCTCATAAGACTTGTTCTCCAGACCCTTCACCAGCTTCGTTGCCCGCCTCTGAACACGCTCCAGCACCTCAATGTCTTTCTTGTATTGAGGGGCCCAAAACTGGACACAGTATTCCAGGTGCGGCCTCACCAGCGCCGAGTACAGGGGGACAATCACCTCCCTGCTCCTGCTGGCCACAGCATTCCTGATACAAGCCAGGATGCTGTTGGCCACCTTGGCCACCTGGGCACACTGCTGGCTCATGTTCAGCCGGCTATCTACTAACACCCCCAGGTCCTTTTCGGCCAGGCAGCTTTCCAGCCACTCCTCCCCAAGCCTGTAGCGTTGCATGGGGTTGTTGTGACCGAAGTGCAGGACCCGGCACTTGGCCTTGTTAAACCTCATACAGTTGGCCACGGCCCATCGATCCAGCCTGTCCAGGTCCCTCTGCAGGGCCATCCTACCCTCGAGCAGATCGACACTCCCATCATGAGGAGTCCATGACAGGACCCATCAGTGAACAAGGCATATTGCTTCTCATTTTCTGGCAATTTATTATACAGTGGGGCCTCTTCAGCACGTGTCACCTCCTCCTCTGGTGATATTCTAAGGTTTTTTCCTTCTGGCCAGTCCATGATCACTTCCAAGATTCCTGGGTGACTGGGGTTTCCTATTCGAGCCCGTTGTGTGATCAATGCAACCCACTTACTCCAGGTAGCATCAGTTGCATGATGTGTAGAGGGGACCTTCCCTTTGAACATCCAGCCCAGCACCGGCAGTTGGGGGGCCAGCAGGAGCTGTGCTTCAGTACCAACCACTTCTGAAGCAGCTCGAACCCCTTCATATGCTGCCAATATCTCTTTCTCAGTTGGAGTATAGCGGGCTTCGGATCCTCTGTATCCCCGACTCCAAAACCCTAGGGGTCGACCTCGAGTCTCCCCTGGTGCTTTCTGCCAGAGGCTCCAGGTAGGGCCATTCTTCCCGGCTGCGGTGTAGAGCACATTTTTAATATCCTGCCCTGCCCGGACTGGCCCAAGGGCTACTGCATGAACTATCTCCCGTTTAATTTGTTCAAAGGCTTGTTGTTGCTCAGGGCCCCATTTGAAATCGTTCTTCTTCCGGGTCACTTGATAGAGAGGGCTTACGATTTGGCTGTAATTTGGAATATGCATTCTCCAAAAACCCACAACGCCTAAGAAAGCTTGTGTTTCCTTTTTGCTAGTTGGTGGGGACATAGCTGTTATTTTGTTGATCACATCCATTGGGATCTGACGATGTCCATCTTGCCATTTTATTCCTAAGAAGTGGATCTCCTGTGCAGGTCCCTTGACCTTACTTTGTTTTATGGGAAAACCGGCCTTCAGAAGGATTTGGACTATTTCCTTTCCCTTCTCAAAAACAACTTCTGCTGTATTGCCCCACATGACAATGTCATGAATGTACTGCAGATGTTCTGGAACTTCACGCTGTTCCAGTGCCGTCTGGATCAGTCCATGGCAAATGGTGGGGCTGTGCTTCCACCCCTGGGGCAGTCGATTCCACGTGTACTGAACACCCCTCCAGGTAAAAGCAAACTGTGGCCTGCACTCTGCTGCCAAAGGGATGGAGAAAAATGCATTAGCAATGTCAATTGTGGCATACCACTTGGCTGTCTTTGACTCCAGTTTGTATTGAAGTTCTAGCATGTCTGGCACGGCAGCACTCAGTGGTGGTGTAACTTCGTTCAGGCCACGATAATCCACTGTTAGTCTCCACTCCCCATTAGACTTTCGCACTGGCCATATGGGACTGTTAAAGGGTGAGCGAGTCTTGCTGATCACTCCCTGGCTCTCCAGTTGACGAATCAGGTCATGGATGGGAATCAGGGAGTCTCAGTTGGTGCGATATTGCTGCCGATGCACTGTTGTGGTAGCGATCGGCACCTGTTGTTCCCCAACCTTCAGCAACCCTACAATAGAAGGGTCCTCTGAGAGACCGGGCAAGGTGGACAACTGTTTAATTTCCTCTGTCTCCAAAGCAGCTATACCAAAAGCCCACCGGTACCCTTTTGGGTCCTTGAAATACCCTCTCCTGAGGTAATCTATGCCAAGGATGCACGGACCCTCTGGGCCAGTCACAATGGGGTGCTTCTGCCACTCATTCCCAGTTAGGCTCACCTCAGCCTCCAATACAGTTAACTGTTGGGATCCCCCTGTCACTCCAGAAATACAAATGGGTTCTGCCCCTCTATAGTTTGATGGCATTTGATGCACCAGTGTCCACCAGAGCCTTATACTCCTGTGGGTCTGAAGTTCCAGGCCATCGAATCCACACAGTCCAGTAAACCCGATTGTCCCTTTCCTCCACCTGGCTGGAGGCAGGGCCCCTCTAACACTGGTCATAGTATTCGTTGTTCACTCCTTGTAAATGTGAATCAAAAGTCCCTTGATTAAGAACGGGAGTAGAATTATCCCTCCTCCTCTGTCTCGGGAACTGCTCACTGGAAACTGGAGCTGCAATTTTCCTGGGAGAACTGCCTTTTGTAAAAGTTTTTCCTTGCAACTCATGCACCCGTGCTTCTAGGGTCGAGGTGGGTTTTCCATCCCACTTCCTCATGTCCTCTCCGTGGTCACACAGGTAAAACCACAGGGTGCCCCGTGGTCTGTATCCTCTCCATCCTCTCTCTTGAGCATAGGGACGTTGACTCCTAATGGCTGAGACACTGGTCCATACAGGTGGGGAGTAGGACAGATCCTGTCTGAGTTGTTGGAACTCTCGGCCTATTTTTTCAGACAGTTTTTCCACAGCCGAGACACAGGCCCGTAGGGAGGAAGAGATATTTTCTTCATATTCCCGGAGTCGTCTAGCCACTTCATCCACCACTGGTGCCTCGTCATCTTTCCAGGTCAGTACTGCCAACGAGTTGGAATACGATGCTGGTGCGCTCTGTACCACCTTCTGCCACATGGGTTGTGTGCACCTGACTTCATCTGGATCTTTGGGTAACTGCTCATCGTTCAGGTCACTGTAAATCACCTCCAGCACGCCTAATTCCCTCAAGTACTGGATACCCTTCTCTATGGTGGTCCATTTGCCTGGGCGGTATAAAACATCCTCCTTGAAGGGGTACCTTTCCTTCACGCTTGACAGAAGTCGCCTCCAGAAGCTGAGTGGTTTTTCCCCCTTTTCCAATTGCTTTGTCAATGCCCCCTTCCCTGGAAAGGTATCCCAGCTGCTTGGCTTCCTTACCCTCTAAATCCAGACTACTGGCCCCGTTATCCCAGCATCGGAGCAGCCAGGTGATGATGTGCTCGCCTGGATGACGACTGAAATCTTTTCGCATATGTCGCAGCTCACCCAGGGATAGGGATCGGGTGGTTACCATCTCATTTACGGGTTCTTCCTCCTCTGGTTCTCGTGATGGCCCTGGTTCATCTTCTTCCCTTACTAAACGAGTTGATTTTCTTGTGTATTTTTTCTTCTGTATAGGGGCAACTGATACCGGTGCGGGTTGATTCTCTGTTTTAGCCACGGTGCCTGTCACTGGGTTTGGAGTAGTCGCAGTGCCTGTGGCAGGGGTTGGAGTGGCTGCAGTGCCTGTAGCGGGGGTTTGAGTAGTGACAGTGCTTGTCGTTTTGTCATCAGATCCAGAGACCTTCTCTTTCCCTTGAGGGTACTGAATAGTGTTGACCATGGCTCGATAGGCATGGGCCAGTCCCCAGCATGTTGCAATGATTTCTGTGTCTCTGGAGTTGCCAGGGTGACAGCATACTTTTTCCAAATACTTTACTAGTTCTTCAGGATTCTGCACTTGTTCAGGGGTGAAGTTCCAAAACACTAGAGGTGCCCACTGTCCTAGGTACTTGCCCATACTATCCCACACACCCTGCCACTCATAACTCTCCAGCCTTGGGGCAGATCTCTGGATGATATTCTTAAATTGCTTACTAATCTTTGTCAAAACCGAAACAATATTCCCAAGAAGTATCAATAGAAGTATCTTAACTGCCCAGGGATGTTCAAAATACTGAAAACTTTCTGTAATGAGGGAGGAAGCATTATAGAAGAAGGTAATGAAGGTGCCATTCTGTATTTCCTCCACAACAAACGTCTCCAAGGGAAAGGTATAATTGCTAACTCTCTCCATGAGGTGGTACCCGAAGTACAGTAGTGACTTGTGTATAAAACCCAGATACAAAACAATGCTCAAGGTCAGGATTTTGATAAGGAACCTCCCAAGCAAAACATCCTTAATCACTGCAGAGCATAGTGCAATGCACAGACCAACACCAAGCTTTAACATGCACAGCCAAGAAAAGAACATGGTACAGATCAGATGAACTAATATCATGACTGGCAACTGTTAACAGATTCCTTAATACACTCTAGTTAATCTGTTCTTATCTCAAACCCTTCGAGCCCCACGTTGGGCGCCAAAAAGGACTGTTGTGGTTTAGCCCCAGCCAGCAACTAAGCACCACGCAGCCGCTCACTCACTCCCCCTACCCCGATGGGATGGGGGAGAGAATCGGAGGAGTAATGTGGGAAAAAAAAAACACTCCTGGGTTGAGATAAGAACAGTTTAATAATTGAAATAAAGTAAAATGATAATAATATAATCATGATAATAATAATAACAATATACAAAGCAAGTGATGCACAATGCAATTGCTCACCACCCGACGACCGACACCTAGACAGTTCCCGAGCAGCGATCGCTGCTCCCCGGCCAACCCCTCATAGTTTATATACTGAGCATGATGTCATATGGTATGGAATAGCCCTTTGGTCAGTTTGGATCAACTATTCTGGCTGTGCCCCCTCCCAGTTTCTTGTGCACCTGGCAGAGCATGGGAACCTGAAAAGTCCTTGACTAGCATAAGCAGTACTTAGCAACAACTAAAAACATCAGCGTGTTATCAACATTCTTCTCCTACTAAATCCAAAACACAGCACTGTGCCTGCTACTAGGAAGAAAATTAACTCTATCCCAGCTGAAACCAGGACACTAACCATCCGGTATAGGATGCATTTAGGAATGGTGAGCAGGTAGGTTTAATTGTAGAGATGTTAACCTGCATTGACAGTTCCACTCGTTTGAGGGACCATGATGGGTTAAATAATATTCGCTCTTGTCCAGTATTTTTGATCACATATGGTCCAATTTTAGAAATTTGTGGGGATAGGGTTTTCTTATCCATTACAATCGGGGCGGATGTTATTGTACTAGGCTCAGTAATGTCTATTTTAAATTTAAAGGACAGTCCCATGCTATGGCGAGCCCAGAGGCAGACTACGAGAACAGGTTGTACTAAGGTAAAATTGTACCAACAGTCCATTCTTTCAGAGGCACAAAGTTTCGTATCTTTTTCTATTGAGTCTGATGTGATATTGTACACAGAAATCTGAGATGCCTTCTCATGAGCAGACCCATTGATCATCCGGCATCCTATTTTAATTTCTTTCCCTGTTGTTCCTCAAAGTTGAGGAACTTTACCATCAGCTTCATCTTTGTCCCAGCTCCATTTGTTTTCCAAGTATGCCTCAGTTCCGTGCATGACCATGATAGAAAGGTTTAAATTTCCCATACTAGGGTGTATTCCCATACTCCCGGTATACTTAACACGAGCTTGAGACCATGGCCATTCTATGGTTCTTTGACCACAGGCTAAGAGGAGTGGCGTTGCTAGGGTTTGGAATAGTAACATGAACACAGCATTTCCGTTCGCCATCCTGCGGGGTGCTGCAAAAGAGAGAGAAAAGAGAAACAAAAAACCAAACCTGTTTTGGCAGGGAGAGTCCGAACAGGTTACCCCTTTTATGATACAGGATAAATCCACCTAGTAGTAATTCTGTGTTTTGTACCACTGTTATCAATAGCTTCCCAAGCAAGTGTGCCACGAGTTTAGTCAGAGTCATAGGCACATTTCCAATTTGTGGTAAATTAACCATAACCGCTTTTCCTGGTTGAAATGTTATTGGGTATTTTCTTTCATCGGCAGAGGGAGCATTAGGCTTGGTCTCAGTAAAGAATACTTGACTCACGGGGCTTCCAGTGGGTCCATATCGATTATTTAATTGGTGAAGTATTTTAGAAAGTCGAGTATCCCACCGTGCCTTGTGTGGTTCAAGGCTTCTTTTTAATAAGCCATTAGTTCTTTCCACTATGTCATTTGATTGGGGGTAATATGGGGTGTGAAATATCCATTGAATTTCTTCCTGTTTTGCCCATTCTTGTACCTCCTTGCATGAAAAGTGTGACCCTTTATCACTTTGGATGGTATCAGGAGTAGGTAGACTTGAGAACCAAGATGATAGCCCTCGTACTGTATTTTGTCCATCAGCTTTTTGACACTTAGTTGCCATAAGCAAACCAGAGACTACTTCTACTCCTGTGAGGATATATCGATACCCCGCAGAAAGTTTAAGCGGTCCAATATAATCCATCTGCCAGGTAGACCGCAAAGTTTTTCCCTGTTTGATATGTAAGGGGGGTGCTTTAGCAGGGTGATTTGCTCATAGTTTTAATTTGCATTGAGGACATTCTGTGAGAATAGCTTTACAAGTTTTCCTGTCTAGAGGCCAACCTTTGCTTTGTGCAGCAAAATAAAGTGCTTCTGTGCCTGTGTGACCTAATTTTTGATGTAGCCACTCTCCCAACCGGTACCACTCAGAATTTGAGGAGTTGTCTATTTCTATTTTCCTGATCTTTGCCAATTCATCTACCTTTTGGTTCCAGTTTGTAGCTGGTTTCTTATCTTTGGCATGAGCTTTTACCCATCCCATCTTGAATGGAGTTTTTCTGCCTATATTCAATAATAATTGCCAATCTTGAGTTCTCCAGATTGGAGATCTGTTTACTTCCCAGTTTAGCGATTCCCATTGACAGAGCCATTGTGTGGCACCAGCCCACACAGCATAGGAATCTACATATATCACCTTTGCTCTGTTTTGTGCTGCTAGAACAACTGCCCTTAATTCTCCTACTTGTGCACTACCTTCACCTTCTTCTATTACTTGTTTGCCGGTGGTAATTCCTAATGCAGCAGCCTTATATTGCCATTTACCATTTATTCTTTTTGCTGAGGCATCAGTAAACCAAATGTTTTCTGTTGGTGTTCCCTCAGTGAGGGGAGGTGCGTCTAAAATTGGTGAGGGTTTAAAAGGTTGTTGTAATACTAATGGGTCTGCATTTATAGGCATTTGTAATTTGGAGACCTTAGTATGTCCTTTGGTTAATTTCATTTCCTCTGCAATCCCTGTCAAGTAGGCATACCACTTTCTGACTGTAGGTTTTTGTGCAACTCCTTCTGGGGGAGCAGTTCCCTTTAGAATTGCTTCTAATAAATTAAATGGACCTCTGGTTTGTACAGATTGTTCCTGGTGTATCTTTTCAACTTGTTTCACTGCTCGGACTAAAGACAAAAGTCCCTTCTCCCACTCAGAATCTCTCTGTTCTGTCTCTTTAAATGCAGTTGAGCTGAATAGTAAAGGTCTTTTTGGTCCATCTGGGCCAGTTTGGAATAGGTTACAGTAAGTACCATGCTCAGCAAAACCCCATTCTGCTATAATAGGGTCGTGGGGGTGTATGGGTCCCAGGGATTGATATTGTTTTTAATTCCTGTATTAGAGTTTTAACTGCCTCTTCCTGTTCTCGATTCCATTGCCACGGTTTTCCCTTTCATAAGAGTGAGTAAAGTGGGCGAGCAAGGATAGACAATCCAGGTACATGTTTTGTCCAGTATCCTAAAGTACCCATAAGCTGTTGTAATTCTTTCCTAGATTGAGGCATCTGTAACTGTTCTATTTTATTTAGGGTGTCTGGTGGGATTGTCGCACTACCTGCAATCCACCAAGTACCCAAAAACTTTACCTCTCTGCTTGGTTTCTGACACTTCTCAGGTGGGATTTCAACTTCTGCTTTATGTAGTGCTTGCCATACTGGTGTTGCTGCTTCCCCTACCTCCTCAGGGGAATTTCCTCCGATTAGAATATCATCTATATATTGGTATAGTTTCACATTCTGAGGAAGTGTGACTGTTTGCAACAGTTCAGCAAGCGCAGCATGAGCAATTGTAGGTCAGTGTTTATATCCCTGTGGGAGTCTGTTAAAGGTATATTGTATACCTTCCCAGGTAAAAGCAAATTTTTCTTTATCCTCCTCCTGCAAGGGGACCATAAAGAACATATCTTTCACATCTAGCGCTGCCATCCATGGGTGTGCAGCTGCTTGTAGTGTGGCTGTTAAGGTCGCAATATTAGGGACTGCAGCCATTAGCGGAGCTGTGTTGGCATTTAGATGCCTATAATCAATTGTCAGGCGCCATCTCCCATCTGGCTTTTGGACTGGCCAGACTGGTGAATTGTATGGGGAGTGGGTTCTGGAGATAATTTGTCATTTTTCTAAATCAGCTATGACTTCAGAAATTCTGGCTAGTGCCACAGCAGAAATCAGGTATTGTGGTATGTTAGTAACTTTTGAATCAGGGAGTGCAGGGGCTTCATGGAGTAAACACACTATAGCCTCCCGATCTTTATCAGGGTTAGGATTAATATTTGAACCAAAGGACCATATACTACCATCTGGGAGACGCCAAGTTCAGCCATTCAAAATATCAAAGCCCAAAATATTTTCATTATGATTTTTCACTGTAAAGTGGGTAGACAGCATGCATTTTTCACCCGGGAGCCATAAATTAACCTTTGCAGTTCAACAAATAGCACTTGCTCCATTCACTCCAGTAATTTTAACCCTTTGCCGTCCAGGTCATATACCCAGCTTCTCAGCATCTTGTGTCAATATTGAAATTTGTGCTCCCGTGTCTATTAGGAATTTTATTAATTGTCGTTGAGGACCAACTGGGATTAAAATATATGGACCATTATTATCTATCCATTGATAGGAGTCCACTTGCCGGACAGACAGACCCAATTGTCATCCAGGAACTACCCATTTTTTGATCCCGGATTTTGGGAAAGGAAAGGGTTATCACCGCCTCTCGGAGTTGGTGATAGTATCTGAGCATTGGAAATTGTGTCTTTGAAATGCATGAATTAGATATTGGATAACGCTGGCAGGTTGTCTCTGAATTACAGCTCTCAGAATGCCTAATGTCAATGCTTGATTATATAGTTCTCTCCACCTCTGAACCCTAGGTTAACAATTTATGGGTTTCGGTTCCTGGGAACTATTTTGGGGTGTTTGTTTAATTTGTCTGATGTTATGATTAGGATTTTCAGTTTCAACAGATTGATTACTCTATCCCACTTCTCGCCCATGTTTTATGATGTCATGTATCAGTGTTGCCCAGGTGGGGAGATCTCTGTGCACTAGGGCCCCTTCCTGTTCATTGGCAACCTCCTTTATGTCTAATAGGGCATTGAACTCTGCATCCCTCCTTATCTCATCTCATTTTGCAATGAGGTAGGATTTGAGCATAGCAGGGGCTCCCTTAATTAATGGCTTTACCATCTCATGATTCATGATTACTGATATGGGAATGTCAAGAGGGCCACGATCATACATGGCCTGAATACAGGCAGCTTTTGTAATAGCTGTGGAAAGTTCATTTAGGGATTTAATAGGTATTACTAGAGGTTCTCCTCTTTCCTGTATATCAATTCCACCAGCCCAGTATGCCACTCTACTGGTTATCGAGTAGGGATCATCTGGAGGCATGGGGCCAGCATTTAAAAAGACACCAGGACCCCAAAATCCATTGGTTTCCTCGCCATTTAGTAAAATTCTATCTCCCCCAGTTAAACATGCTCTCCATAAATATTCAGTTTCGCCTGGTTTACGGCCATAGCGTTCTTGTAGGTCAGCCATTTGGAGTGGATCAAATGGGGTTATTTTTCAGGTACGATTTCCTATTCCACCCCAAGGCCCAGTAGTTTATTCTGTTTTTATAATGGGCCTAGCTACATATGTAGGGGTATTTGGAGGAGATAAGGAATCATCTTTCCCCGTTTCGTTATCATCGGGGTCACCCCAGATGTTTCCATCCCATTCTTCAGGAGATACAATTAGTTTCCTAATTTGTGCAATGTCAAGAGAATTGGGAGCTTGCATGAGCATCATCTCAACCTTTTCTGCCAATTTTTGTTTTTCCTCCTTTTCTTTCTGCAACTGTTCCTGTAGTAGTGGACAGTATTAATTCAGCTGCCTTCCTGCCTTCTATTTCATCTTTTAGATCCTGCTCCCTTTTATTAAACCTTTCCCTGTCTTTGCAGGCAGCTTCTAGGCAGGTGCCTAGCATTTTGCAAATTATTCCATCCACCCTACACATCCATTTACACTACATGTAGGCATAGGTGATTAGAGATATCAACAGCTATTATGGCAATAAGATGTGCAAGATACAAAGGATTACCCTATTGCCTTTGTCTCTAAATCCTGGCAAGGCTCCCAGGAACTACACTCCAAGAAAATGCTATTAGCAGCATATGAAGGGCTGCTAACTACTGAGCCATTAACTCAAGAAAGGGAAATCAAGTTATGTGTGCCTATTCCTATCTTAAAACTGATTTTAACTGATAAACCGTTGCCCCTAGGGGTAGCACAAAAGACTACAGTGCAGCGATAGGCTTTGTATATACATCACCGGGTGACAAGTGATAGGACGAATAAAAAAACCACAAGCTGTCAGAGAGAGTAGAGCGACTCGGGATGCCTGTGAAGTACTCCCAGCCGTCCTCCTCACTGATAACTGACGCCCCGCAGTTAACCCGCAGGGGTATGGTTCACGGACAGGACCATCCAGCACATAGGGAAACAGTGGAGAGGCAAAGCTGCAGCTATAGCAATAGAGACTGGAGAAGCTTTCACAGAGGAAATCGACGGCTCAGCCAAACTGGCAGAGCTCAGAGCAGTGGAAATGGCCCTGGAGCAAGGAGCTACTTGTGCCTATACAAACTCATATGCTATGTGGGCCGGTACCACCCAGCGGCTAAAGAATTGGGTGAACACCAATTAGCAAGTAGATGGTAGGGACATATGGGGAAAAACACATTGGAAAAAAGATTTATGATATAGCTCAATCTAAAAGCATATCCATAGGACGTGTATCTGCCCACCAAAAGCCTAAAAACCCTGAGGCAAAGTGGAATCAAATGGCTATCACGACCCGAACTGGGCTGCCCAGAGAGGATCGTGGAGGTTCCGTGATTCCCTTGGACTAAATGAAGGTGAAACGACACCAAATGATCAATTAAACACTTTATTGACAGTAAACACCAACCTGAACTTGGAAAGCACAATGAATAGGTAACCCAAACTAGGAGAGCGCAACAATAAGCAACATGGGTTCTAATTCAAATACTTATAAAGCATAACAGTAGCCAACCCAAACCAGGAAAGCACCATGATAAGCAACGTGGGTTCTAATCCAAATACTTATAAAAGGAAAGGAAAAGGAAGAAAGAGAAGAGAGAGAGAGATATCGCCACCCTTGGATCCCACGATGTCGATGATAATTGCAGCAGTCCTCCGGCAGTGGGCGCACTGCTCCCGGAGCACAGGGCCTCCGACTGCGCCGGCAGCGGGTGGGGGAGGCCGGTCCAGAGTAGGGGTGAGCGACAGCAGCGTAGAGTCCTCCGATGGTAGGGGTACACCATGTGGCTCCTCGAAGTTGTGTCTTTTTATAGGCCAGTCCCCGCCTCTAGTCTCACCCCCCTTGAGGCTTGTTCCAGAATGTTCTCCCTCTTCTGCACAGGCGCCACTTGGGGGGCGGGGGGTGGTCGTGAGCCCCTTCTTCAAATGAACTCTGCATGACCTTTGGCTATCAGAGGGTGGAACCTCCGACATGCCTCCCAGCTCCGTGCCAACTCTGCACCAATCGGCTTCTCACCTGTGGTGCTATGCAGACCCCAATTTATCGGTATGGAGACCTTAACTTGCCTCACCATAATGTTTTAGACATTAACTCTTTCAGTCCCTCACAATGGCTGATCGTTTAGCTGGAATTAATGTATTACAAAATTCTGAGGCAGAATGGCTAGGTAAATGGTTACACGAATGGCTAGGACACACTATGAGTTATGATTTATTGCAACAGGCTGCAAGGAGAGAATGGCCTGTGACAAAAGCTCTGGCAAAACAAATTGTGGACTCATGCCATGTTTGTCCAACAATGGTACAGTACATGTCAAAAGGACAACAGTTTGCCAGTCTCGGGGAAGGTAAACTTCTCTGGGAAATTTGGCAAGTAGATTATATTGGTCCCTTAAAGTGAACAGCTGAAGGCTGGAACTATATCCTCACAGGAGTAGAAATAGTTAGTGGTATAATGAATGTGCACCCCACCAGAGCTGCAACAGGTCTAGCAACTGTTGCTGGTTTAAATTGGTGGTTTGCTACTTTTCCCTTGCCCAGAGAAATACAGTCAAATAATGGATTGCATTTTAAGAAAAAAGAAGTGCAAACTTGGTGTGCTTCTAAATGGAGTACAATGAACTTTTCACCTACCATATTGACCTCAAAGTAATGGAATAGTAGAAAGTTGGAATGGACTACTAACTTCACACAAGAGTGCATCTATTAATACCTCTAAGTGGGGATCCCATTTGTGTTCTAAGTCAGCTAAATAAGTGACAAACTCCCATGGGAAGTCCCACAGATAAGGGATTCATGTCAGTAGCTGCATGAATTCCTGTTAAATCAGAGATAAAACCCCATCAAAGTCCTGGAGATGTGGTTGTGGTTAAACATCCAACTCGGGGATTAATCTGGGTGACTCCTGTTTTACAAAGGAAAAGGAGTATGGGATGCTGTAGACACTAAGGGGAGTAAGTTAACCATAGCTGAGGCTTGGATTATGTCCAAGACCTAGATGTGTTCTTTTGCAGGAAAATGTGGTGTTACCTTATCACCGTGGGAACACTGATAATGAGAACATACACCTGAGACCTGTCTCTAACAGGTTCTGCTTTTTCATATTTCCCATAGAACAACTCAGGTGTTGAATACCATCTGTAATAGCGTGAGATCAAGGATTGATAATAGATGATAATGTTACATTAACCCTAAGATCTAAATTTAATCTGAATTTAATTATATGTAATAACACTGGGTGGTAAGCTGCACATGGTTTTAACAATAAAATGAAATGGATACTACAGACATGTAAGGCATGTATGGATCCCAGTCTCTCTGTTGGTCTCTCTGGGTCTCGGTCAATCTGTTGGTCTCTGTGTCTGAGTCCCAGTCTGTATTGGTCACAGTCTGACAGTCTCTCTTTCTGCGTTTCGGTCTCTCTGTCTCTCTGCCTGGGTCCCAGTCCCAGTCCCTCTGTCCCGCTCTTGTTTTATCTGCCTGGGTCCCAGTCCCAGTCCCTCTGTCCCGCTCTTGTTTTATCTGTCTGGGTCCCAGTCCCTCTGGCGGTCTCTCTGTCTCGCTCTTGGTTTCTCTTCCTGTCTATATGGGCCTCGGTCTCTCTGTGGGTCCCAGTCTCTCTGGCGGTCTTTGTCTCTCTGGCAGCCTCAGTCTCTCTGGGTCTCTGTCTAGGTTTCGATCCTTGTGTTGATATCTCTCTCTGGGGTCCTGGTCTCTGTTGGTCTTGGTGTCTCTATAGGTCTCCCTTGGTCTCCATCTCTTTTGGTCTTGGTCTCTTTCTGGGTCTCCATCTTTATGTCTGCATGTCGGTCTCTCTAGGTGTCAGTGTCTCTGTCTGGGTCTCACTCTCTCTGTGTCTCTGTGTCCCAGTCTCTCTGTTGGTCTCTGTCTGGGTCCCAGTTCCTATGTCTGGGTCCCTGTCTCTATGTTGGTTGCTCTGGGGGTCTCAGTCGCTCTGGGTCTCTCTATCAGGGTGCCAGTCTCTCTGTCTGTCTCTCTGTCTGGGTCCTGGTCTCTACATCTGGGTCCCCATCTCTCTGCATCTCAGTCTCTTTGTCTGGTTCTTGGTTTCTCTGGATCCCCGTCTGCCTGTTTATCTCTCTGGGTCTCTCTCTGGATCTCTGTCTCTGTCTCTCTGTCAGGGTCTCGGTATCTCAGTCTGGATCCTGGTCTTTCTGTCAGTCTCTGGGTATGTCAGTCTCTCTGTCAGTTTCTATGGGTCTCTGTCTGGGTCACATTACGTCTTCTGTCAGTCACATTACAGGTCCTATTCTCTGGGTCCTGTTGCATCTGGGTCCCAGTCTCTCTGTTGGTCCTGATCTCTCTGTTGGTCTCTCTGTGTGGGTCTTGGCCTCTTTCTCTCTCTCTAGGTTTTGGTCTCTCTGTTCAAGTACCAGTCTCTCTGTCAGTCTCTCTGGGTGTCTTGGTCTCTCTGGGTCTCTGGCTAGGTCTCAATTTCTCTTTCGGTCTCTCTGGGGGTCTCAGTCTCTCTGTTGGTATCTCTTTCTGTGTCTTTGGGGATCCCAGTCTTTTTGGGGGTCCTGGTTGTTATGGAAATTACACATGCCAGCCACCATAACAGTGTTCAACTCTAGATTTCCGCTGAATCAATAAGCCGAAAAAGAGATTCTTCTATAAAGTTCCTTTTATTAATAGTGCTACAGCTCAAGCTGGATGCCTCCGAAGAGGGACCCCGAACAAAGAAATCCCTAGGCAATTATACCCTTACAATCTAAGTTCCCCACCCCTCACACGACAGTTCGGACCAATAGTAATATTAAGGTCTGGGGTCTTCTTGCTTTTTATTGGTTTGATTTGTTTACTGTTTTGTTACTAAGCGGTTGCTAAGTGGTCATCTTATACAATATACAGTGGTTCTATATCCTGTTTCACATCCTCTTAGGTTAGTTTCAGCTGGTTCTGTAGTTAGCTATTCAGCATGTTGTAATACGGTTGATACAGTCCATATACCACAATCTATAGGCTTTGTCTATTCTAGCTATTAATGTTTAAGCTGCTAGTGCTAAGTTTCAACTAACTTTTTGTACAACGTGGTCTTTCTGACAGTCCCGGTCTCTTTGATGGTCTATATGTGTCTCTTTCTGAGTCTCTCTCTCTCTGTCTTGACACCAATCTCTCTGGGGGTCCTGGTCTCTCTGGGTCTCTATCTGGGTCTCTGGGCCTCAGTCTCTCTGTCAGACTCTCCGGGGGTCCCATTCTCTCTGTCAGTCCTGGTCTCTCTGTCACGCTCTCACTCTTTCTAGTTCCCCGGTCTCACTGCCTGTGCTGCGCTCTCACGCTCGTGCTCCGTCTCTCGCGCGCTCTCTCTCTCCCTCCATCTCAGTCTCCCCGTGTCTCTGTGTCTCCCTGTCTTGGTCTCTCTGTCCGACTCTCCGGGGCTGTCTCAATCTCTCTATTGGTCTCTCTGTGTCTCTGTCTTGGTCCCGGTCTTTCTTTCTTGGTCCTAGTGACTTTGTCTCGGTCGTCTCTTTGGGGGTCCTGGTCTCTCTGATGGTTGGTCTGAGTCTCAATCTTATGGTCTGGGTCCTGGTCTCTCAGTATCTCAGCCTGGGTCTTGGTCTCTCTGTCTCTCTTTCTGGGTCCCAGTCTCTCTGTCAGTCTTGGACAGTCTTTCTGTAGGTCTCTCTGTCAGACTCTCTGGGGGGTCCTGGTAATGGATTAAACCCTAAAAGTTAAAAGGGAAGTTATATATTGTTGCCTTTTGACAGTTTGACTTGTGCTTGTTTTGGAGTTTTGGGCTGGACTTTGTGGTTAAGGATTAAAAGCTGTAAGGGAAAAGGCAGGTTATGTAAGAGTTATGTAAGAAGAGTTAACACTGCGCATGCTCCTAAAAGGGTTCAACAAAAGGACACTCACTGAAGACCACTGAAGACCCCACAGAAGAATCTCGAAAGCTTCAAACCGCATGCGCAGCCCATGGAAGCCTCTCGAAAGAACTCAGAGCGCATGCGCGCTCTGTGGAAGATTCTTGAAAAACTTAGGGCGCATGTGTAATGAATATGTGCATATGATAATTAGTGTTGAATATGTAAATAGTGACGTAATATAAGGCGCGTATCCCTGAGGAAAGGCGTGCATGATCTGAGACAGGAGTCTCCGTGTGTCCAGTGCTGCAATAAAGGAATGCCTGCCTTCTAAAACTTCCAAATAAGTCTTAGAGGGTTTTCTTAACCAGCTTTTATGGTATCACTGGTGTCTCTGTTGATCTCTCTGGCTCTCTGTCTGGGTCTCAGTCTCTCTGCTGGCCCCTCTGCAGGTCCTGGTCTATCTTGCTCCATGTCTATCTGGGGTCCTGATCTCTTGGTATGTCTCTCTGGGTCTCAGTCTCTCTGTTAGTCTCTCTGGAGGTCCTGGTCTTCCTCTGCCAGTCCATCTGTGTTTCTGTCTGAGTCCCACTCTCTCTGGGGGTCTGTATTGGGGGCCTTGTGGAAGATATTGTATTCGAGGATTTAGTGATACTGAACAGGCCATGTCTGCTCTATTGGGCTTCATGCTTAGGGCTTGAGAAGCCTGTATGTTATTAGTATAATCTGTAACTTATATCATTGGGAAAGGTAAACTGTATGTGGATCAAGAGGTGGAATGTAGTGATCCTGACCAAGAGACCGTTGCACGTTTAGGAGTTAGTGATCCACATAACAGTTAACCTGAGCAGGCGCAGGTATGTGCTGTGCTGCGCTGTGTTGCACATACAGCATGGCCTTCAGGCCTGTGCTGCACTGCACAAATTCCCTGGCCGCAAGGTAAACTTAACCAGTTCATTGTAGTAGAGGATCCTGCAGTCAGCTCTGGGGATCAACAGGGCTTATGCAAGGAACCAAAGAGAAAATGTCATTCTAAATAGTAAAAGGAAAACTTAAATTCCAATTTCAAGGCAAATTTGGGCTTGTTTGAGCACAAGGATACTCCCGTGGTAGTTCTAGTATTCCTAGAAGCGAAGCTGGCTAGAAAGAGAAGTCCAAATGAGGTAAATTTACTAAGACAGATGATCAAATTGCAAGTGACTACTGTAAGCAGTGAGATCTAAATGATGTTCCTGGATTGCTAGTGTGAATCCTTTAAGAATAAGGGAACCTGGGTTCTGATTGCTTTTAGCAGCATCATAAATGATGCATGTTCTGGCATTAGAAGGTTACCTGATGTTCTGCATGGGGGAGGTATAGAATTCTTTCTGAACCTCAATAAGAAAGGCACAGCAGCAAATAGTGTAATAATAAAATTGCTTTAATAATAGGATAGAAAGGGGAGGAGAAATATAGATAGCGAGTAAATCTTACATCCCTTCAGATGCTGGGAACCCTGCTTTCATGCAGCATCGGACGGACTCCTAGTGGACAGCCATGGCACGCTGCGCAGATCCCATCCATGGAGAGATTCACCCTCTCCCCTATACCATGGCTCCTTATATCTAGTGTAACAAACAAAACTATCCCTCTTGTTTTGACAGGTAAGAATGCTATCTCTTTCTTAATGCCCACCAGAGCATATCTAGCTACATGTATCTAGGAACTGTATCCAAGAACAGTACATACCCAGAGCCTTCCAGCATGATATACCCAAGGTTATACAGCAGTTACTCATGCTAACATAAGGGTATCTCAAGCCTTAAACACAAGACCCAATATGGCTGACAGAGCCTGTTCAAGACTACTAACTCCTCAAATATAATGTCTTCTGCAAGACTCCCTACACACTCCACCCCTTGATCATGAGCACAGCCATGCTCACCATCTAATTAAAGGCCATTTTTATCAGTTATATTAACAAGCTGCTTAGCAACATCATGTTCGTAACATGCAGTAGTGACTTTATATCTCAAGGGATCACAGCTAATGCAGGAGTAGTTTAAGGCGATCATAATTGACTGTGCCTTAGGGGATACCGATATAGTTGTGGTACCATTTGTCTAGTGCAATATGACACCACCTGTTATTTGCTGTAAGTTCCACATCCTTGGCTCTCTATCACTTTCACGATGCAGGCTTAAATTTTGACCTTGAGCCCCTACCAGCCATCAGGCATTGCTCACCATTCCATGTTCATTTAAACATTGACATCTTAGCTCCCAGCAGAGAGTCCATCATCCTAAATGATATACCATGCGGGTGAGGTCTTGAACATTGGTGTAATTTGCAGGTTGTCAATGTTAAGAGTGGCTGCCTCCTCCAGCAGCTCTGGCCCAGGACTCCCTCCTGTCTGGCTGCTAGAGCCCAGCCCAGTGTGTCCTGGGACCCGGGGTCTCTGCCCAGGCTGAGGGACGTGGCTGCCACTTTCCCATTTGCAGGTTCAATCAGTAGCGAAGCTGAGCACATATCACGGAGACACACACGCACAGCCATGCACACAGACCCACAAAGGATATTGACATGGCCAGTCACACAGACTGCCACAGACAAGGCACTGCCTTCAACAGCACCTACATACAGGACTCACATAAAATATAAGTATAGACAGCCATGTCCCCTTCATCCTCTTTGGCTGGTAGAGATAGAAGTTCACTAGTGAAGGCACGTACACAACACTCTCTAAATTCACAAGCACACACACGTTCGGGGATCCCCTGAGTACTGGCACAGCCCCTCTGTCTGCCTGGTACCCCTGCCCAGATCCCAGGCCCTCTTACCTGCTTCGCAGGTCCCCTAATCACTGCCTAGCCCAGCTTGATGCTCGCTAGCAAACATGCACACACTTGTCCCACAGTCACTCCACACTCACAAGTCCCCTCAAATACCAGCATGGACCCTCTGCCCACCTAATACCCCTGACCAGACCCAGGGCCTCATACTCGCTGGCTAGTCCAGCTTGAAGTTTGCTAGAGAATTACATGTGCACACCCCCATGCACACCAGGCTTGGAGAAGATACAGTCACTCAGTCCCCTGCCAACAGCCATACCAGGCACATAGGACTGTGGGTCACAGTCCTGTTCCAGCCTCTGGCACTGAGCCCCTCACTTGCCTCACTCATGTCAGTCCTCCCCAATAGCTGGTTTTCAGGACACACACTGTTCCCACCCCAGTGGCTGGTGGCTAAGACCCCTTCTCACTCCAGTATCTGACACCACAGCCCACAGGGCGCCCACACCCCTGTCTGACTCCAGTAGCTGGCCACAATTCCACTCACCCAGGCCTTACCAGTAGCTGGCACTTAGTCCTTGCAGCAAACATACACACAGGATACAGAGTGAGATTACACAGAGAGCTAGTTAAGAAAACATTTAATAAGAAGATAGGATAGAGTGCTGTGATCAGGTTGCGTGGCTCAAACAAGCGTACTGATTAAGAATATAGCTCCTGGCCCTTGGGCTAGGATCTCGGCAGGGACCAATTGTAGTGATCCTAAAAAGGGGACCATTGTACACTGAGGAGTTAGTGATACACATAACAGTTAACCTGAGTAGGCCCAGGCCTGTGCTGTGCTGCTCTGTGCTGCATGTACAGCGTGGCCCTCAGGCCTGTATTTTGCTGCACAAATTCCTTGGCTGCAGGACCAACTTAACCAGCTCATTGTAGTAGAGGATGCTGCAGTCAGCTCCCACCTAGTACTGGTGATTGAACCACCTACATGGTCTTGCCTTTATCTAATAGCGCAGCAAGAAGTTCTCACGTGAACATCCTTTAGGAATAGAGTTGTTTTCTTCTAAGAAAATTATATAATAACTCGAATGACCAAAAAGGAGAAACCTCTCTCCACTGACAGGATCTGCTCTGTGCAGCATGCCATGGAAAAATCCATCCAGGCTCTGTCCGATGCTGCATGAACATGAGGAACCCAGCATCTGAAGTGACATAAAATTTAGAATCATAGAATCTGTCATGGTTTAGCCCCAGCCAGCAACTAAATACCACACAGCCGCTCACTCACTCCCCCTACCCCGATGGGATGGGGGAGAGAATCAGAAGAATAAGAGTGAGAAACACTCCTGGGTTGAGATAAAAACAGTTTAATAGTTGAAATAAAGTAAAATAGTAATGATTATAATAACAATATAATTATGATAATAATAATATACAAAGCAAGTGATGCACAATGCAATTGCTCACCACCCGCCGACTGATACCCAGACAGTTCCCGAGCAGCGATCGCTGCTCCCCAGCCAGTCCCCCACAGTTTATATACTGAGCATGATGTCATATGGTATGGAATAGCCCTTTGGGCAGTTTGGATCAACTATTCTGGCTGTGCCCCCTCCCAGTTTCTTGTGCACCTGGCAGAGCATGGGAAGCTGAAAAGTCCTTGACTAGCATAAGCAGTACTTAGCAACAACTAAAACATCAGCGTGTTATCAGCATTCTTCTCATACTAAATCGAAAACACAGCACTGTGCCTGCTACTAGGAAGAAAATTAACTCTATCCCAGCCGAAACCAGGACAGAATCATAGAATCGTTTAGGTTGGAAAAGACCTTTGAGATCATCCAGTCCAACCATTAACCTAACATTACCAAGTCCACACTAAACCAATTAAGGGTAGAGTAATAATTAATTTCATGTTTCCTGGCTTGGTGGATGGATTATTTTTTAATGAAAGTGAAAACTACTAATCATTAAGGTTGGAAAGGACCTCTAAGATCATCAGTCCAACCATCAACCCAACACCCCCATGTCCACTAAACCATGTCCCAAAGTGCCACGCCTACCCATTTTTTGAACACTTCCAGGGATGGTGACTCCACCACCTCTCTGGGCAGCCTGTTCCAATGCTTGACTACCCTTTCCATAAAGAAATTTTTCCTAATATCCAACCTAAACCTCCCTTGACTCAACCTGAGGCCATTTCCTCTTGTCCTATCACTAACTACTTGGAAGAAGAGACCAACACCCACCTCACTACAACCTCCTTTCAGGTAGTTGTAGAGAGCAATAAGGTCTCCCCTCAGCCTCCTCTTCTCCAGGCTAAACAACCCCAGTTCCCTCAGCCGCTCCTCATAAGACTTGTTCTCTAGACCCTTCACCAGCTTCGTTGCTCTTCTCTGAACACGCTCCAGCACCTCAATGTCTTTCTTGTATTGAGGGGCCCAAAATTGGACACAGTATTCCAGGTGTGGCCTTACCAGTGCCGAGTACAGGGGGACGATCACTTCCCTGCTCCTGCTGGCCACATTATTCCTGATATAAGCCAGGATGCTGTTGGCCTTCTTGGCCACCTGGGCACACTGCTGGCTCATGTTCAGCCGGCTGTCGACCAACACCCCCAGGTCCTTTACTTGCTATCCATATTCCTCTTCTTATTCTGTCTTATTACAGTTATCTTAGTAAGCCATTAGTTTTTGGCCCTTTTTTTATTGAGATCCAGAAAGAACCCTGCAGCATCTCTCTCACCTCATCCCTTCCCCGCTGGTACAGAACACATGGTCAGAGCAGTAGGAGGTGCTCCATGCCAGAGCAGGTACAGACCTGAAGGGACTGTGGCCCGTGGAGGGCCCACACCAGAGCAGAGGAAATGAGTAAGAGGGAAGGAACAGTGGAAGAAAATCGTAAGAAACAAGGGGACACTGAAGGGACTGAGTGTAATGTGTGGCAATAACAAGGGGAAGGGAGACTAGGAAGCAGGGAGGAGCAGTGTCTGGAGCGAAGTTGAGCCTGGGAAAGAGGGAAGAAAGGTGTTTTCCCCCGAATGTTTAAATGTTTGTCTTCTTTGTTTCCTAATATCTGAATCAGTAATTAAATGTTTATGTTAATTGGCAGTAAATTAACTTAAATTCTCCAAGTTGAGTCTGCCCATGACTAATTGGTGAGTGATTTCCCTGTCTTTATTTCAACCCATAAGTTTTCTTGCTTCTGTTTTTCCTGTTTTCTCTCCTGCTGGTGGGGGGCGAGTGACTGTGTGGGTGCTAGCTGTGCCTAACTCATGACAGTGAGCCAGAGCGTGATCGAGAGAATGAGGAAGAATGCAAGAGCGAGTGAGAGTGAGCACGAGCAAGAGACTGCAAGTGAGAAAGAGAGAGTGAGAAAGCAAGAGCAAGAGAGCATGAGCAAGGCAGCACAAGCAAGACCATGACTGAGAGAGCATGAGGAAGAGTGAGAGTGAGCAAGATCAAATTAACACAAGCAAGAGTACAAGGGGGAGAGAGAGAGAGAGATGGGGAGGTGGGGGGGGGGGGCATGACTGAGTGTGAGCAAGCAAAAGACTATAAGTGACCAGAGTATGGCTGGAAAAGCATGGGAGCAAGAGAGCAAGCAAGAATGTGAGAGCGAGTAAGAACAAGTGTGACTATGCATGAGCAAGAAAGCGCCAAAAAGCATGAGCGAGCGAGATAATGTGGGTGAGACAGCAAATGCGATTGCAAGCAAGCCTGAGGGCAAGTGAGCGAGACTGAGTGAGTGCAAGCAAAAGCATGAACAAGGGAGTGTAAGAGGGAGAGAGCACAAGTGAGAGCAAGAGAGTAAGACCGAGCAAGAGTAGGAGAATGAGAGCAAGATTGAGTGAATGAGCAAGAGCACGAGGGAGAGCACGAGCAAGAGCACGAGGGAGAGTGCGAGCAAGGGAGCTCACAAGAGAGAGTGACTGAGAGCAAGCACAAGAGTGTGTGTGCACAAGACAGCACAAGTGGAGAGGGAGGGATCATGAGTGCGTGCACAAGTGGGCCAGAGAGTGAGCGAGAGAGCACGAGTTCAAGAGCAAGTGAGACTGACAGAGCAAGATAACATGAGTGAGAGCAAGTGACAGAATGAGAGTGAGGATGGGAGTGAGAGCATGCGAGCGGTAGTGAGAGAAACTTGACTTGAACATAAGAAAGTTTTTTCATTGTGAAGATGGTCAAATTCTGGACCAGGTTGTTCAAAGAGGTCGCAGAGTCTCTCTCCTTGGAGATATTCAGAACCTGACTGGAAAAGACCCTGAGCAACCTTCTCTAGTTGAGCCTGGTTTTAGCAGGGGGGGTTAAACTAGAGTATCTCCAGATGTCCCTTCCAACCTCAACTATTCTGATTCTGTGATCCAAATATATGTGAATAAATAAAATTACAAGATAATTTCTGAAGTGTTTAGTAATTTCAATATTATATGGCTAAAATCATGTTTATTACTGCTATTAGGTTGGTAATTTTTCAAGGTGAGATCATACTTTTCAGGTTATAAATGGTTTATTTTATGCTGCATTTTGAAATACTGCTTCTTGACAGTGCTGTACTATAAATCAGCCCAGTAGTAAATGAATTCTTATTCATATCAGGTGATGCTTTTAAAAATGGGGAAGAAGTTAAGCTTATAATTTTGAAGATAAACTGTCTTGAAGCTCTTACATTCTGGTCACATCTGGTTTATTTGATTAGTCCTTTAAGAAAATAAATCAGATGAAAGTGTGCACAGTACACATCATAGTCAATGTATATACCTCTAGATGTGTAACTATGTACACAGAGTTCTTTCCCTGGTATTTCTTTTTTTGTCTGTTTTTTTTTTTCTGTCTCACTAACCATACATGCTCATGCTTCTGTTATGCCTTCTACTTTTTCATATATTTTATTATTTTTAAGGGAAAAAAAGTAAATTATATTTTGGTAACATGTTTCTAACATCCCAGCATCTTTATAAAGCCAGTTTGACCCTTAAATGATTGGGGGATTTTTGTTTTGATTTTTTTTTTCCCTTAAAGTTGCTATCTGTCTATCTGACCATGTGCAATGCAGTAGTTAGACTAGCAAATCACACTCAAAAATGCTAAATGCTGGGATCTCGTGCTCTCTGAGCAAGAAAAATATTATGTTGGATAGTCAATTAGTGGGATTTGGGGTAACAAGCCAGCCAACACACATTGTAAGCACATGCCTCTAATGTTCCTCTGTAGAATATTTCACAAGAACACTCTGAGTTTTACTTCATTTATAATTACACAAATAAATCCTCAGAAAGTATTGGTGATGCAGGAAAAGTATAAGGCAATCAAAAATAAATTAGATTAGATTCCTGTGTGCTGGCAGTGGGGCAACTATGAAGGCAAGTTAGGGAAAAAATCAGGTGAAGTCAGAGTACGAGTAGAGCCTGTGCTCTAATTCAGGGATTATAGACAGTGGTCATGAAAGGCATGAGCCTTGCTCATGGATTGGAGGCTAATTCTGACTCTCCCATTTCTGTTCCTGCAATCCCTCCAAAAAAAAAGGGAGGTACTTCATAGCTTTTAAAGCATTCAAAGGGCAATCTTAGGAATTATTGCAGACTGTCTTAATTGCCAAAAAACAACTTCAGATGAGAAACGCAACATAGTTTCATAGCGTCCTGAACAATCCTGGTATTTTTCTTTTCTAGGACACAAAGCTGGAATCCTGTTAAGCATCACTGAGTGGTTGCAAGAGAGAACAAGTGTGCCACAGATAGTTTTCCTACTTTTTCAGTCCTCGCTAAATTTGGTTTGAGAGTGCTGTTAAGAATGTTTAAAAAGCACCAAATCCAGTAGACAGACCAATACATTCCTCCTTCCTGGCCACTGAAGGCCAGCCTGGTGTACTCTAAGACTTGGGAGGTCTCTCTGTCCCAGTCTGATGGATACAGCTGCTGTTTCTGTTTGCAGGTCTGGCCAGTAGTGAGGCTGAGCATGTATTCTGGAGAGGCACATACACAAACATGTGATACTAACACAGGTGGCCACACAGTATAACAGACAGAGCAGTGCCTTTAGCAGCACTCACATATAACACTACCAGAACTCACATAAAATATTAAGTACAGAGCGCCAAATCCCATTCCTCCTCTCTGGCTGATCAGGACTGAAATTCACTAGTGAAAACACACATCCTTACTCTTTAGATTCACAAGCACACACACATTCATGGATACCTTGAATATTAGCATAAGCCAAGTCCATCTAATATCCATGCCTGGTCCCCTTATCTGGTGTGCAGGGTCTCTTCTTACTCACCAGCTAGCCCAGCTTGATACTCACCAGCAAACAGATGCATGCACTCACACACTTGTCTCACAAACACCCCCACAATCACAGAGCCCTTGAATATTAGCACAGGTTTTCAGTCCATGCCTGGCCCCTGCACCACCACCCCCCCCCTTACCTACCCACTGTCTCAGACCATGAGTCTTTCCAGATGTGGGTCTTCTACTTGCTGGCTAATCCAGCTTGAAGTTTGCTAGCAAATTACACGTACACACAGGATGAAATTTACTGAAGAAAAATAAAAACACCTAGGTGTGACCATCAACAAACCCCTACAATGGAAGAAGGCTCAGAGAAGATAGGCAAGGGTGATATGCTCAAGAAGCTCAGAGAATAATGTATCTTCCTAAGCCAGCCAGACCAACATGGGGGAAGGGTATATGTATCTCAGCCCAACATAGAGTATAAAAATCAAACCAAAATTAACTTTGAAGACAGCAATGGGCTTGAGCTGGCTTCAACCCATTTATTCTCTCCCAGCAACTGGGGATGTGTGGTGGTGAGCATATAGAGACTGGTAATGGGAATCACATTTGTATTGTGATCCAACTGTACATTGCAATTGCTATATTGTGCATGTATTGTTATTTCAGTATATTGCAGTATCACTCTGCTAAATCAAAATGCCATGTAATGTCAAATACCTACAAATAAGTAAATTTGCTATTAAACATTAAACCCCCCTCTTCTGGAATATCTAAAAGAACCTGGTCAGAGAGTATTGGACTCTGACATTAATAGGCGAGTAGGCTGGGGGTGAGTAAGTGTTTGGGAGGGGACACAGCCAGGATAGATGATCCAAACTGACCAAAGGGATATTCCATACCATATGATGTCATGGGGGAGTTTTTCCAAGGTAGCTGTTGCTCAGAGACTGCCTGGGCATCGGTCTGCTGGTGGGAGATGATGAGTGATTGCTTTTGCATCACTTGTTTTTTCTTTCTTTTTTTTTTTTCCTCTTCACTTATTAAACTGTCTTTATCTTGATCCACAATTTTTTCTCTCTTTTGTCCTTCTGCTTCTCTCACCCATCCTGCTGGGTGCGAGTGATCGAGCAACTGGGTGGGGTCAACCCACCACAGTCCTTTTTTGGCACCCAACATGGGGCACAAGGAGTTCAAGATAACAACAGATTTGATTGGAGTGTGCTAGACTGAATTTATAGTTGTTATACCTGTTTAGCTGTTCCTTGGCAGGCTGTTATTTGCTGTTACTGGTCACAATGTTGACTTGTTTGCTCTCAATACTGGTTTATTTGTTCCCTCACCTGCTCCGTGGTGTGCTCCCTCTCTTGCTGTACATCAAACTCCAGGGCTTGTTAATGGCTGCTTTCGGCTTTTCCTGTCTATCACTTTGTTTTGCTTTGCCTGGGAGAGCTATGATAAAAGCACTGGCCTTGAGCCTAATCTGGTATTTGGGCCTCTGTATTGCTGCTGTCCCAGTACTCCATGAACCATCTCGTGGAGACAATTAACAACTATACCTTCCTCCTCTTCTCCTCTCTAAGCCACTTTGTGGGGGAAATGAAGAATAGCACCTTCCCCTTCTCCTCCAGGGTAGAGGTTTTCTGCCTTGTTACAATGGCAGTTTCTTGAACATCCAAGAATGCTCACATTGGCATGCATCATAAATCTGATTTCAGCTTTTCCTAAGCTTAACCAACTGCTTGGCAATGCCATGTGGGGATTTGCCCTGAGGCAGTCAATTCATGGGTGGCAAGGTGCACGGGAGAATTTGGGCAGGTACCTAGAGAATGATTTTTACCTCCAGTTGTTTGGGATTTCACACCCAAACAGGCATGGAATCCTGTTGAAGTGACAGAACACTTGAGGGAAGGATGCCTTGCCTATATCAAAGAGATGCAACAACTTCTAGCACTGTGCTGGGGCCTGACTGATGCCTACCGAGCCTGTCCAGCACCCTCAAAGGAGCAAGAAGGTGTATGGATCTGAGGACATACAAACAGACATTGTGGCTAAGCCAGAGACCCAACCCTCGACTATAATGGTTACTCCTGTAGTCAAGAAGAAACAATGGAAGCAGAAGTCAACTTGCTTAGTAAGGGAGGAAGAAGCTCCTCCTGAGAGGGAGCAGGAAGAAGAACCAGAAGAGGCAGTCTATTCTGCAACAGGACAGCCACAAGAACAGGAGGGAGAAGAGACAGAAACCATAAACAAGGCAAAAAACACCTGATCCCTATCCCTGAGTGAGCTGTGAGATATGTGGAAAGATTACAGCCATCATCCAGGTGAGTAGAATCATAGAATCATTTAGGTTGGAAAAGACCTTTAAGATCATCCAGTCCAACCATTAACCTAACATTACCAAGTCCACCACTAAACCAATTAAGGGTAGACTAGACTAAACCATGTCCCAAAGTGCTACGTCTACCCGTTTTTTGAATGCTTCCAGGGATGGTGACTCCACCACCTCTCTGGGCAGCCTGTTCCAATTCTTGACCACCCTTTTGGTGAAGAAATTTTTCCTAATATCCAACCTAAACCTCCCCTGGCGCAGCTTGAGCCCATTTCCTCTCGTCCTATTACTAACTACTTGGGAGAAGAGACCAACACCCAATAGAATCATAAAGTAAATTATCACCTGGTTGCTCCAGTGCTGGGATAGTGGGGCCAACAGTCCCACCCACAGAACTAGAGGGTAAGGAAGCCCAGCAGCTAGGATCCCTTGCTAGGAAGCATGGAATCAACAAAGGGATTGGAAGAGGGGCAGCAATCTATAGGCTCTGGAGGCAGCTCCAGTCGAGTGTGAAGGCAAGGTATCCCCTCAAAGAAGATCCTGCAAAACTTCTGAGGCAAGTGGACCACTGTTGAGGGAGGTATCCGGTATCTGAGGGAATTAGCAGTGGTGGAGGCAATCTACAGCAACCGGGACAATAACCAGGTCTCCAAAGATCTGGATGACATCCAGTGCATGCAGTCCACATGGCCAAAGTTTGTATGGAACACACTGATGTTGTACACCAGCACCCTGGTGATAGTGGGCTGGACAGACATCAAGGCACCAACTGTGGATAGACTGGCCTACCAGCTCTGGCAATTCAAAGAGAATGTCTCTTCTTCTCCAACCTTACGATCCTGTGTCTTGGCTGTGAAATAACTGTCCCAACAGTTCCAGCAACTCAGAGAATCTTCCTCCTTGCCCTTACAGGCTGGTGTCTCAGCTATCAAGAGTGCTATACAGAGTTGACCTTTCTCTGCTCAAAGGAAAGGGAACCATGGGCACATGCCACGTGCCACCCTGTGGTTCTATCTGCGTGACCATGGGGAGGGCATGGGGAAGTGGGACGATGCACCTACCTCAAACCTAGAAGCTTGTGTACATGAATTACGAGGAAAAACAGCATCCAAAAAGGGTCCATCCAGGAAGATGACTGCTCCAATTGCTGCTGAGCAATTCCCCAGATACAGTAGAAGGGCTGATTTCCCTTCTGATCCTGATGAGGGGACTTCTGGTTTGCAATTAGGGGAGTCAGGTGGATCTAGGGGTGCCCCATCCACGACTGCCTTCTTTTCAGCTTAACTTTCTGTTTAGCTTTAATGATCTGAATAAACCATTCTTAAACCCTAACTGGTGTTAACTAAATTAGTGAGAGTCTGCATATTGATGGGGCCAATGTATTCTGGCTGAAATGATAACCTCCATGCACTAAAACACATACCTTTGTTATTAAACAGGAATACATAATTTTCTTGCTAATACCTGATGCAGTGAGTGAGAAGTATAAAAATTAAAAAAAAAAATCTCTAGAGTCCTACTTATAATTGTTAACAAGGTTTTTCTGTTTATGCCCTTCTGTGTGTTAGAGGAAAATATATCTTGCCAAATCTGACAGCCTGAGTTTTGTAGCATTGGAGCCTCTGATCCATGCTGGGCAGATCCTGTCCATAGAAGAGATTCTCCCATTTTGGTCATTTGAACTATTTCAGGATTTTCTTAAAAGAAAACAACTCTATTCAACATTTCTACTGTCAAACAAAAAGGATGTTCACATGAGAACTTCTTGCTGCACTGTTAGATAAAGGCAAGGCCACACAAGTGGCATAATCGCCAGTACTGAGTGGGAGCTGCCTGCAAATCGCCTAAACCCCTCCTTTGTCCTGCCTTTGGTATCTCCCCTAAACATCTGTGGTAAGTTAACCTTGGCTGGCTGCCAAGCCACTCTATCACTCCCCCTCCTCAGTGGGGGGAGATTAAAATCTCCTGGGTAGAGACAAGGGCAGTTTACTAAAGAAAAGCAAGGATCACATACAGAAGCAAAGGAAAACAAAAAGATTTATCCTCTACTTCCCATCAGCAGGCGATGTACAGCCTCAGTAGCAGTTGCTTCGGAAAACAAGTGACTTAATAACAAATGCCCCCCGGCTCCCCTCCTTTCTCTTAGCTTTTATTGCTGAGTACTATGTCATATGCTATGTAATATCCCTTTGGTCAGTTTGGGTCAGCTGTCCTGGCTATGTCCCCTCCCAACCTTTTGCCCACCTCCAGCCTACTGGCCTTTGGGGGTGGGGGGTGTTGTTGGAGGCACAGCCTTGATGCTGTGGGAGCACTGCTCAGCAGTAGCCAAAACACCGGTGTGTTATGTTCTAGCTACAAAGCACAGCATTATGAGGGCTGCTATGGGGAAAGTTAATTCCACCCCAGCCAGACCCAATACAACACCCCATAATAAGTCCTGTGTGATCCCCAAATGATCTTCCCCTGCATCCCATTATGAGTCCTGCACCCCTAGGCATTAATCCCCCTTAGTCCTAAAGGTGATCCAGAGCGCTGCTCCTGATGACTAATCTTGATGGGTTTCACACCTGGACAAGGGGGGTGATCGCTGGCCTGGGACAGCCCTGTGAGGTGCCTGGACAGGGTGTTCATTCCTCTGGAGTCGTTCATTTCGGTTCCCACTTGCCGTTGTGCCCCTGTGCTCCTCTGGACTTGTGGAGGTGGGCATTTGATGGGCTGCTAGCTCCTCTGATGGGCCTGGGAGTAGCCTGGCAGGGTATTATTTGGTCTCCCCCTCCTGCCATTGTCTTTCTGTGCTCCTTTGTGGGTGTGCAGACAGCTTTTATCACATAACCTAACACTATAAGCTCATTAAAACTATATTTTGTCCTCATTCTACATGTTCAATAATATTAGAGTATGGCTCTAATTTATCCAGGTGTTTGACGGTGTCTGGAGAAGTTTACACATCCTAGGTCTGCTATCTGCCTTTGGCTTTTCTGATCAATTTCAGTGACTAAGCCAGGGAACTGTCACTTACCTGAGGAAGCCGTGTTTGTAGTACATATGCCAAATATATTTCCTGCATGCCAGGACAGTTGTAATCGTGTAACAAATCACTCAATTATCTTTTCTTTTTTATTGTTCAGTTTTTACCATTACTTCTTCATAGGGAGGAGCTCAAGGTTCTCTACTAGTTTGCTGTTTGGCAAAATGGATTTTGAGATATGAAAACTAGTGAAAGTCTGATTAATTCTGGACTTACCTCAGACGTTCCACCTTAAGGTAGAACAGAATTTTAAAAAAACTCTGCTACTTGATACAAAATATTTTGTTTGCTGGGCTGACTTGGGCAGAACATATTGATCAGTCATATTTTGTTTGACATATTCTGATTTATGTTATTAGGCAAATTAGAAAAAAAAAGATGCTGGGAATGTTGGGAAACAGGAAATATATCCTACTGCTGGCTCAAGATATTTTAAAAAAAGACTGGAATTGCACTGACCTAATCATAGGTTTGCTTGTAGTTCACCACTTACTCTAAGCTATGAAGTACACATGAAACTTATGGCAGTATCCCAAAATGATAACATGAACATAGAAAAAAAATCTTTATACTCTTTCTCTCCCAGCAGTTGGATTTGGAGTCGAGTTTTTTCCTGCAACGTTGTTTTTCCTCCAGGTTGCTGTCATGGTGTAGATCAGGACAGACTAAACACATGCATTAAGTATTATGCAATAATTGGATATGTGTGAAGGAGTTTGGATATTTATTGCCTCTGTGAAAGAGTGATTAATCACACAGGGAACACTACAAAGCTACAGAAAAGTTATCTCTACTTTCCCTTTTCCTTGCTGACAGGATCCGCAGTTGTCAGTGGTCAAAAGGAGCAGGGTGCTAAGCATGCTGGTTCCAGACCCAAATTTGTGCCATCTCCTTTGGGCTGAGGTGTATAAATTTTATGAGGTGGAGATCATCTTCTGGATTGTTTGATCTTTACTGGTTGGTGGACTGCTTCAAGCTCTTGCTTGTGACTGGTGTACTGAGTCGCTGGTCAAATATTCTTATATAAGTTTAGTTCTGCTATTTCTACCAATTAGGTGGTATCTTTCTTTCATAACACCTACCTTAATGTGCTTTATCTAACAAAAGTTACATCCCAAACAACTACCGACCAACATACTGAAGGTCAAGGAATTTGCTTAAGGAAAGCAAATGCAACTCCTATCTTCAAAAAGGGCAAGAAGGAGGACCCAGGGCTGGTCAGCCTCACCTCAATCCCTGGGAAGGTGATGCAGCAACTAATCCTGGGAACCATTTCCATACACATTAAGGACAAGGAAAACATCAGGAATAGTCAGCATGGATTCACCAAGACAAAGTCATGCTTGACCAGCTTGATCACCTTCTCTGATGAAGTGACTGGCCTGGTAGATGACGGGAGAGCAGTGGATATTGCCTACATGGACTTCAGTAAGGCCTTCAGCAAGGCCTTCAGCACAATCTCCCATAAGATCCTCATAGACAAGCTGTTGAAATATGGGCTGGATGAGCTGACAGTGAGGTGGTGTCCTGGTTTCGGCTGGGATAGAGTTAATTTTCTTCCTAGTAGCTGGCATAGTGCTGTGTTTTGGATTTAGGATGAGAAGAATGCTGATAACACACTGATGTTTTAGTTGTTGTAAGTACTGCTTATGCTAGTCAAGAACTTTGCAGCTTCCCATGCTCTGCCAGGTGCACAAGAAACTGGGAGGGGGCACAGCCAGAATAGTTGATCCAAACTGACCAAAGGGCTATTCCATACCATATAGAATCATAGAATAGAATCATAGAATCATTTAGGTTGGAAAAGACCTTTAAGATCATCCAGTCCAACCATTAACCTAACATTACCAAGTCCACCACTAAACATATTAAGGGTAGACTAGACTAAACCATGTCCCAAAGTGCTACGTCTACCCGTTTTTTGAATGCTTCCAGGGATGGTGACTCCACCACCTCTCTGGGCAGCCTGTTCCAATGCTTGACTACCCTTTCCATGAAGAAATTTTTCCTAATATCCAACCTAAACCTCCCCTGGCGCAGCTTGAGTCCATTTCCTCTCATCCTATTGCTAACTACTTGGGAGAAGAGACCAACACCCACCTCACTACAGCCTCCTTTCAGGTAGTTGTAGAGAGCGATAAGGTCTCCCCTCAGCCTCCTCTTCTCCAGACTAAACAACCCCAGTTCCCTCAGCCGCTCCTCATAAGGCCTGTGCTCCAGACCCTTCACCAGCTTCGTTGCCTTTCCCTGAACATGCTCCAGCACCTCAATGTCTTTCTTGTATTGAGGGGCCCAAAACTGGACACAGTATCCCAGGTGCGGCCTCACCAGCACTGAGTACAGGGGGACAATCACCTCCCTGCTCCTGCTGGCCACACTATTCCTGATACAAGCCAGGATGCTGTTGGCCACCTTGGCCGCCTGGGCACACTGCTGGCTCATGTTCAGCCAGCTGTCGACCAACACCCCCAGGTCCTTGTCTGCTGGGCAGCTTTCCAGCCACTCTTCCCCAAGCCTGTAGCGTTGCATGGGGTTGTTGTGACCCAAGTGCAGGACCCGGCACTTGGCCTTGTTGAACCTCATACAGTTGGCCTCGGTCCATCGGTCCAGCCTGTCCAGGTCCCTCTGCAGGGCCATCCTACCCTCGAGCAGATCGACACTCCCACCCAGCTTGGTGTCATCTGCAAACTTGCTGAGGGCGCACTCAATCCCCTCATCCAGATTGTTGATAAATATATTGAACAAGGCTGGCCCCAAAATGGAGCCCTGGGGAACACCACTCGTGATCGGCCACCAACTGGACTTAACTCCATTCACCACTACTCTCTGGGCTCGGCCACCCAACCAGTTTTTTACCCAGGGAAGAGAACGCCTGTCCAAGCCATGAGTTGCCAGCTTCCTTAGGAGAATGTTATGGGAGACTGTGTCAAAGGCTTTTATAAAGTCCAGGTAAATGACATCCACAGCCTTTCCTTCATCCACCAGGCGGGTCACCAGTTCATAGAAGGAGATCAGGTTGGTCAAGCAGGACCTGCCTTTCATGAACCCATGCTGGCTGGGCCTGATCCCCTGGTTGATCTGCACTTGCCTGTTGAGTTCACTCAATGTGAACCACTCCATAATCTTTCCCGGCACTGAGGTCAGGCTGACGGGCCTGTATTTCCCCGGGTCCTCCTTCCGGCCCTTCTTGTAGATGGGCGTCACATTGGCAAGCCTCCAGTCATCAGGGACCTCCCCTGTTAACCAGGACTGCTGATAGATGATGGAGAGTGGCTTGGCGAGCTCCTCTGCCAGCTCCCTCAATACTCTCGGGTGGATCCCTTCTGGCCCCATAGACTTGTGAGCATCCAGGTGGCATAGCAGGTCATTAACTGCTTCCTCCTGGACTATGAGGGCTCCATTCTGCTCCCCGTCCCTGTCTTGCAGCTCAGGGGGCTGAGTACCCTGGGGATGACCGGTCTGGCTCTTAAACACAGAGGCAAACAAGGCATTAAGTACCTCAGCCTTTTCCTTGTCCTCGGTGACAATGTTCCCCCCGACATCCAGCAAAGGATGGAGATTCTCCTTGGCTCTCTTTTTGTTGTTGATGTATTTGTAGAAACATTTTTTATTATCTTTTACAACAGTGGCCAGATTGAGTTCTAGCTGGGCTTTTGCTTTTCTAATTTCTTCCCTGCATGACCTAACAAGATCCCTGTACTCTTCCTGAGTTGCCCGCCCTTTCTTCCAAAGGCGGTAGACTCTCTTTTTTTCCCTGAGTCCCCGCAAAAGCTCCCTGTCCAGCCAGGCCGGTCGTCTACCCTGCCAGTTGGTCTTACGGCACACGGGGACAGCCCGCTCCTGCGCCCTTAAGACTTCCTTCTTGAAGAAGGCCCAGCCTTCATGGACCCCTTTGCCCTTCAGGACTGCCTCCCAAGGGATTTTCCCAACCAGTGTCCTGAACAGGCCAAAGTCTGCCCTCCGGAAGTCCATGGTAACAGTTTTGCTGCAACTCCTCCTTACATTGCCAAGAATCGAGAACTCTATCATATCGTGGTCGCTAAGCCCAAGACGGCCTCTGACCACGACATCTCCCACAAGCCCTTCTCTGTCATGACGTCATGCTCAGTATATAAACTGGGGGGGGTTGGCCGGGGAGCAGTGATCGCTGCTCGGGAACTGTCTGGGTATTGGTCGGCGGGTGGTGAGCAATTGCATTGTGCATCACTTGCTTTGTATATTATTATTATTATTATCATTATTATATTGTTATTATTATCATTAACATTTTACTTTATTTCAATTATTAACCTGTTCTTATCTCAACCCAGGATTTTTTCTCACTTTTACTCCTCCGATTCTCTCCCCCATCCCATCGGGGTAGGGGGAGTGAGTGAGCGGCTGTGTGGTGCTTAGTTGCTGGCTGGGGCTAAACCACGACAGGCACCTTCGCTGCCTTCTTCTATGATGTTTCCTCTTTCATTACAACAACTTTCACTATCTTGAACATCCCTGGGCAGTTAAGATACTTCTATTGATACTTCTTGGGAATATTGTTTCGGTTTTGACAAAGATTAGTAAGCAATTTAAGAATATCATCCAGAGATCTGCCCCAAGGCTGGAGAGTTATGAGTGGCAGGGTGTGTGGGATAGTATGGGCAAGTACCTAGGACAGTGGTCACCTCTAGTGTTTTGGAACTTCACCCCTGAACAAGTGCAGAATCCTGAAGAACTAGTAAAGTATTTGGAAAAAGTATGCTGTCACCCTGGCAACTCCAGAGACACAGAAATCATTGCAACATGCTGGGGACTGGCCCATGCCTATACGAGCCGTGGTCAACACTATTCAGTACCCTCAAGGGAAAGAGAAGGTCTCTGGATCTGATGACAAGACAACAAGCACTGTCACTACTCAAACCCCCGCTACAGGCACTGCAGCCACTCCAACCCCTGCCACAGGCACTGCGACTACTCCAAACCCAATGACAGGCACCGTGGCTAAAACAGAGAACCAACCCGTGCCAGTATCAGTTGCCCCTATACAGAAGAAAAAAATACACAAGAAAATCAGCTCGTTTAGTAAGAGATGAAGATGAACCAGGGCCATCACAAGAACCAAAGGAGGAAGAACCCATAAATGAGATGGTAACCACCCGATCCCTATCCCTGAGGGAGCTGCGACATATGCGAAAAGATTTCAGTCATCATCCAGGCGAGCACATCAACACCTGGCTGCTCTGATGCTGGGATAACGGGGCCAGTAGCCTGGATTTAGAGGGTAAGGAAGCCAAGCAGCGGGGATCCCTTTCTAGGGAAGGGGGCATTGACAAAGCAATTGGAAAAGGGGCGCAAACGCTCAGCCTCTGGAGGCGACTTCTGTCAAGCGTGAAGGAAAGGTATCCCTTCAAGGAGGATGTTATATACCGTCCAAGCAAATGGACCACCATAGAGAAGGGTATCCAGTACCTGAGGGAATTAGGCGTGCTGGAGGTGATTTATAGTGACCTGAATGATGAGCAGTTACCCAAAGATCCACATGAAGTCAGGTGCACACAACCCATGTGGTGGAAGGTGGTATAGAGCGCACCAACATCGTATGCCAACTCGTTGGCAATACTGGCCTGGAAAGATGAAGGGGCACCAACGGTGGATGAAGTGGCAAGCCGACTCCGGAAATACGAAGGAAGTATCTCTTTCTCCCTGTGGGCCTGTGTCTCGGCTGTGGAAAAACTGTCTGAAAAACTGTACCAAGAGTTCCAACAACTCAGACAGGATCTGTCCTACTCCCCACCTGTACGGACCAGTATCTCAGCCATTAGGAGTCAACGTCCTTCTGCTCAAGAGAGATGATATAGAGGATACACAACATGGGGCACCCTGTAGTTTTACCTGCGTGATCACGGAGAGGACATGAGGAAGTGGGATGGGAAATCTACCTCGACCCTAGAGGCACGGGTGCATGAGTTGCAAGGAAAAACTATTACAAAAGGCAGTTCTCCCAGGAAAATTGCAGCTCCAGTTTCCAGTGAGCAGTTCCCGAGACAGAGGAGGAGGGATAATTCTACTCCCGTTCTTAATCAAGGGACTCTTGATTCACATTTACAAGGAGTGAACAACGAATACTATGACCAGTGTTAGAGGGGCCCTGCCTCCAGCCAGGTGGAGGAAAGGGACAATCGGGTTTACTGGACTGTGTGGATTCGATGGCCTGGAACATCAGACCCACAGGAGTAGAAGGCTCTAGTGGACACTGGTGCACAGTGTACCCTAATGCTGTGGTGGTACATCTTCCCCCTGCCCCTGTTTTTTTTTCTGTCCTGTTTTTTTCCCCTCTACTTCGTCTGCTTTACAATCTCAGGAATTCACAGGCTGCAGCTTTTGCGTAGAGAGTTGGTCAGTTAAGCGCTCCTTAATTGTAGCAGAAACTCCTACATGGCTGGAGCAGAGAGCGGCTCTGTTCTTATCAAGATTCATATTATGGCTAACGAGGGGAACGAGAACAAACAGCTACCCCGGACAGCCTTGAAACAGGGTGGTATCATCGCTGCTGGAATTCCAGCAACAAGCCGACCCGAATTGTGGCTCGGATGGAAATTTACTGGTGATTAAAGTCAATCATCTCACAATCCTATAAAACGGCAGTCCTAAGTGAGGCCCTTTGAGCTCTCCTGGACCGCCACGGGCCGCACCAGCATCTCCCTCTGATCGAAATGTCTCTCAGGGTCAGCGAAAACTAGCAGATTCCCAAAGTCTGCTGCCACCAGAACTCCATTGCCGGAGATCGACAACGGAGCCTGGGCTGCTGATATTCTTCACTCCTCGAGACTCTGCTCTCGCCCGTTGAGAAATGCCAAGGCATTAGACGTGAGTATTTCACTAAACTCGAGGGGAATTTTTAACAGGTATACTATTTTCACATTGGCATTTATAGTTGTAAGTTGCATGCATAAATCAATTTAAGTAGTTTGTAGATGTATGATTCAATTTTAAAAGGAGTTTTATATTGCTGTACTATCCTTATAGCATTACTCTTATAAACCGTTGACCAAGTCTGAGACTAGGAGTGGGCCTAGCCGCACCTAGGCTCCTCTCTGAGAAGGAGTCTAGAAAGCAAGGGGGTCCATTCTGAACCTCGTGACTCAACGGGAGGGTTCCCTTTCGCACCCCCCCCCCTTTTTGCTCTCTCTCCCCCTTTTACTTTTATTCCATATATACGCAATGCTTTTATGAATCAGCTTAACTTTTTGTGATTTATTCTCTTTTATGTGTGCTTTTGTGTAGTAATAGAGTGAACCTTGCCATCTTCGAATCTGTAACTAAGTCACTGTTTTGATTAATTTTGTCTATCACTTTATTAATCATTGATGATTGAGTGCTATTAAAAATACTATAACCAAATTCTGCAATTCGCTATAAGTAAACTCTAACTTTTACTAAATCAAACTGTATAAAGTCACTCATTCATAGTGAATCGACATAATCAGCAGGATTCACAAACCTTCATTCGTGACAATTTGGCGTAGTCGGCAGGATGGCAAGCAGTGTCACTGATTACTTAAAAGTGCATGGAATAAGTCCAAGCCCTAAATTCTCAGACAAATGGGCTCTTGATAACTGGGATAATTGGGAAGAAGTGGAAAAACAGCTAAAGGTGGCCAGAGGGAATATTAAAAATGGTAAAGGAAAAGGAATCATCTGTAAAATGCTAGGCACTTGCCTAGAAGCTGTCTGCAAAGACAAAAAGAGATCTAAGAGAAGGGAGCAGGATTTAAAGGAAGAAATGGAAGGCAGGAAAGCAGCTGAATTAATACTGTCCCAACGAATTGAAGAACTACAGAAACAGCTGCAGAAAGAAAAGGAGGAAAAACAAAAATTGGCAGAAAGGGTCGAGATGATGCTTGTGCAAGCCCCCGACCCCCTCGATATTGCACAAATTAAAAAACTAATTGTATCTCCTGAAGAATGGGATGGAAACATCTGGGGTGACCTTGACATTAATGATACGGGGAAAGATGATTCCTTACCTCCTCCAAATACCCCTACATATGTAGCTAGGCCCATTATTAAAACAGAAGAAACTACTGGGCCTCGGGGTGGAGTAGGAAATCATACCCGAAAAATAACCCCATTTGATCCACTCCAAATGGCTGACCTACAAGAACACTATGGCTTTAAGCCAGGCGAAACTGAAACTGAATGTTTATGGAGAGTATGTTTAACTGGACAAGACAGAATTTTACTAAATGGTGATGAGGCCAGTGTATATTGGGGCCCTGGTGTCTTCTTAAATGCTGGCTCTGTGCCTCCAAATGATCCCCATTCGATAACCAGTAGACTGGCATACTGGGCTGGTGGAATTGATGTATGGGAGAGAGGAGAACCTCTAGTAATACCTATTAAATCCCTAAATGAACTTTCCGCAGCTATTACAAAAGCTGCCTGTATCCAGGCCATGTATGATTGCGGTATTTTTGACAGTCCCATATCAGCAATCGTGCATCATGAGATGCTAAAGCCATTAATTAAGAGAGTCCCTGCTATGCTCAAATCCTACCTTATTGCAAAACGAGATGAAATAAGGGGGAATGCAGAGTTCAATGCCTTATCGGGCATGAGGGAGGTTGCTGACAGACAAGAAGGAGCCTTAATGTGCAGAGATCTCCCCACCTGGGCAATATTAATGCATGACATTGTAAAGCATGGGCGAGAAGTGGGATGGAGTAATCAATCTGTTGAAACTGAAAATCCTAATCATAACATCAGACAAATTAAACAAACACCCCAAAATAGTTCCCAGAAACTGAAACCCATAAATTGTCGATCTAGGGTTCAGAGGTGGAGAGCAACCAGGAAAACTGGTTATGGTTAATTTACCACAAATCGGAAATGTGCCTATGACTCTGACTAAACCTTGTGGCACACTTGCTTGGAAAGCTATTGATAACCGTGGTACAAAACACAGAATTACTACTAGGTAGATTTATCCTGTATCATAAAAGGGGTAACCCGTTCGGACTCTCCCCGCCGAAACAGTTTTTTTTCTCTTTTCTCTCTCTTTTGCAGCACCCTGCAGGATGGCGTATGGAAATGCCGTGTTCATCTTACTATTCCAAATCCTAACAACATTGCTCCTCTTAGCCTGTGATCAAAGATCTATCACCTACCCCCACTGCAATTGTTGAAGGCTAACTCTGAAACTTAGCTAACATCGTAGCAGGAGCTGGCAAGTAAAAGACACTTAATCATCCTTAATCAGAAGAACAAACATTCAGCACCCTTTAACCAAAACATCCCAGAGAAACTAGACCTTCAAGAATTGCTGAGAAACTGATAAAAGGGAACATCCTACCCCAGCAGGTGCTGGAAAAACTGGACGATTGCTGACAAACAGTAATGGGGAAAGGTAATTCCGGCCAGGGGGATCACGACCACCAACTCAATTTAGGACCAAAAAGATTTGTGTCCCCCCCCATAAGAATCATGCGTGCTAATTTACGTAGCAAGCAAGGCTAATTAGAATATAGTTGACCAATAGCAGATAGCATGGTAATTACTAATCCTGTAAGTTTTGTGTATAAATAAGGCGCAGAGAGAAAAAAAATTTTTGATATCTCGACTGAGTGTGCGGATTGGATTGTTGCACATGGGGTAACGAACTCCTTTGTGAAACAGCAGAATGAATCTCACATTGGTGAGAAAACTGTTGCAGCACAACGACCTGGATCAACTGCTGAAAAGAATTCAGATCAATGGACAAAAGACTCTGATTACTATCCATCATGACACAGAGAGGATACATCGCATCCTAGAACAGGTCAGAAAAGACGGGGAACATCACTGGTGGGATACGGATGGTCACCAACAGCAACAGGGAGTCTGAATCAACAATTACACCCTACTATAATTTTACTTATTTTTACCGTATTATGTTTGCTATTGAATGTAGTCTTATATGCTAAAGTGTGGGAAATAGATAGACAACTAACATTGTTACCAACACCTCCTCGCATATATGAAACTGTTTAATCAAATTTAATAATTTAATAGACCAACCAAAAATTTCCCTCAAAATTCATAATTGGAACATGGCATTGATCTGTTTATAGGCACAGAGGCAAGAGGCGACCACACCGCCACTCTGTGGGTGAGATGGATTGACTTTAGTCACGGGGTGGATTGTGGTGGTACATCTTCCCCCTGCCCCTGTTTTTTTTTTCTGTCCTGTTTTTTCCCCTCTACTTCGTCTGCTTTACAATCTCAGGAATTCACAGGCTGCAGCTTTTGCGTAGAGAGTTGGTCAGTTAAGCGCTCCTTAATTGTAGCAGAAACTCCTACATGGCTGGAGCAGAGAGCGGCTCTGTTCTTATCAAGATTCATATTATGGCTAACGAGGGGAACGAGAACAAACAGCTACCCCGGACAGCCTTGAAACAGGGTGGTATCATCGCTGCTGGAATTCCAGCAACAAGCCGACCCGAATTGTGGCTCGGATGGAAATTTACTGGTGATTAAAGTCAATCATCTCACAATCCTATAAAACGGCAGTCCTAAGTGAGGCCCTTTGAGCTCTCCTGGACCGCCACGGGCCGCACCAGCATCTCCCTCTGATCGAAATGTCTCTCAGAGTCAGCGAAAACTAGCAGATTCCCAAAGTCTGCTGCCACCAGAACTCCATTGCCGGAGATCGACAACGGAGCCTGGGCTGCTGATATTCTTCACTCCTCGAGACTCTGCTCTCGCCCGTTGAGAAATGCCAAGGCATTAGACGTGAGTATTTCACTAAACTCGAGGGGAATTTTTAACAGGTATACTATTTTCACATTGGCATTTATAGTTGTAAGTTGCATGCATAAATCAATTTAAGTAGTTTGTAGATGTATGATTCAATTTTAAAGGAGTTTGATATCGCTGTACTATCCTTATAGCATTACTCTTATAAACCGTTGACCAAGTCTGAGACTAGGAGTGGGCCTAGCCGCACCTAGGCTCCTCTCTGAGAAGGAGTCTAGAAAGCAAGGGGGTCCATTCTGAACCTCGTGACTCAACGGGAGGGTTCCCTTTCGCACCCCCCCCCCTTTTTGCTCTCTCTCCCCCTTTTACTTTTATTCCATATATACGCAATGCTTTTATGAATCAGCTTAACTTTTTGTGATTTATTCTCTTTTATGTGTGCTTTTGTGTAGTAATAGAGTGAACCTTGCCATCTTCGAATCTGTAACTAAGTCACTGTTTTGATTAATTTTGTCTATCACTTTATTAATCATTGATGATTGAGTGCTATTAAAAATACTATAACCGAATTCTGCAATTCGCTATAAGTAAACTCTAACTTTTACTAAATCAAACTGTATAAAGTCACTCATTCATAGTGAATCGACATAATCAGCAGGATTCACAAACCTTCATTCGTGACAAATGCCATCAAGCTATACAGGGGCAGAACCCATCTGTATTTCTGGAGTGACAGGGGGATCCCAACAGGTAACTGTATTGGAGGCTGAAGTGAGCCTAACTGGGAATGAGTGGCAGAAGTGGTATATTATTGTTATTATTATATTGTTATTATTATCATTACCATTTTAGTGTATTTCAATTATTAAGCTGTTCTTATCTCAACCCAGGATTGTTTCTCACTCTTACTCCTCCGATTCTCTCCCCCATCCCGTCGGGGTAGGGGGAGTGAGCGAGCGGCTGTGTCGTGCTTAGTTACTTGCTGGAGCTAAACTATGACAGGTGGATTGAAAACTGGCTGAATGGCAAGGCCCAGAGTGTAGTGATCAGTGGCACGAAGTCTAGTTTGAGGCCAGTAAGTAGTGGGGTACCCCAGGGGTCAATTCTGCGTCCAGTCCTGTTTAACATCTTTATTAATGATCTGGATGCTGGGGCAGAGTGTAACCTCAGCAAGTTTGCTGATGACACAAAACTGGGAGGAGTGGCTGATACACCAGAGGGTCGTGCTGCCACCCAGAGGGACCTGGACAGGCAGGAGAAATGGGCTGACAGGAACCTCATGCAGTTCAACAAGGAGAAGTCCAAGTCCTGCACCTGGAGAGGAACCACCCCATGCACCAATATATGCTGGGGGCTGCCCAGCTGGAAAGCAGCCTGGCAGAAAAGGACCTGGGGGTCCTGGTGGACACCAAGTTTAACATGAGCCAGCAATGTGCCCTTGCAGCAAAGAGGGCCAACGGTATCCTGGGCTGCATTAGGCAAAGCATTGCCAGCAGGTCGAGGGACGTGATCCTTCCCCTCTCCTCAGCACTGGTGGGGCCACACCTGGAGTCCTGTGTCCAGTTCTGGGCTCCCCTAGTATAAGAGAGACATGGACATACTGGAGAGAGTCCAACAAAGGGCCACAAAGATGATGAAGGGACTGGAGCATCTCTCCTATGAGGAATGGCTGAGAGAGCTGGGACTGTTCAGCCTGGAGAAGAGAAGGCTCAGGGGGGATCACATCAATGTCTATAAATACCTGAAGGAAGGGTGCAAAGCAGACGGAGCCAGGCTCTTTTCAGTGGTGCCCAGCGACAGGACCAGATGCAATGGGCAGAAGCTGAAACACAGGAGGTTCCATGTGAACATCAGGAACCACTTTTTTACTGTGAGGGTGACTGAGCACTGGAACAGGTTGCCCAGGGAGGTTGTGGAGTCTCCCTCCTTGGAGATATTCAAAGGCTGTTTGTACATGGTCTTGGGCAACTGGTTCTCGGTGGCCCTGCTTGAGTAGGGGAGTGGGACAAGATGACCTCCAGAGGTCCCTTCCAACCTCAACCATTCTGTGATTCTTTGAAACTGTGGACCTCTGACATCAGTCTAATTATTCGCGTGATGTCAGCTCATTAGGTTAAAACACATTCCACCCCTTGTTCTACATCTCCGTAACTATCACTCATGTAATGATATATAGTTAGAAGTTACTTGCATCATAAATGACACCCTCTGTTACAGTCTTTAGATCTTTACATACAGGACTATAACAATGATAATTAAGATTATATGTGCTTGTGGTGGTGTGTGCTCCCCCCTACCCTGCGTAAGTGATAACCACCAGTGGGGGTCGTGATGGCTGCATCCAGCCCCGAAGTGGATTCGGGGGGAGACAGATAACAACACAATAGCCAAGGGCTATTGTGCAATGCACCCACCTAATCACAGTGAAGAAACTAAAATCTGTGGTCGGTATGCAAATATGACTATGAGTCAATCATCCTACCCCCATAAATAGTGAGCAGCCCAAAAGCCCTTTGAGCTCTCCTGCACGGCAGCGGGCTACACGCCAGGATCTCCCCTTGAGTAGGGACACCTCTCAAGGTTACTCCTCGAGGTTGAGAGATTTCTTGCCGCAACAGATCCTCGGTAAGTGACTAATAGCATGCTAAACTTTGAAATCTTAGCTAAGTGATATAAAGGATAGATTGCACATATATAATCCTTTAGATATAAACTGTTGACCAAGTCTGTGAGTAGGATTGGATCCAGCCTCACCTAGACTCCTCTCTGAGGAAGGAGTTTAGAAAGCAAGGGGGTCCTTTCTGAACCTCATGACTCAACGGGAGGATCTCTCTGACAGTTTTGTCTGACCCTGTCCTCTATGCAGTAAATAATCAAGTGTACCTTGCCATCGAATCTTGTTAAACCACTGTCATATTTACCATCGAACCTTGTTAACTCACTGGTTAAAAAGTTGCTCTTCCAGTTGCTCTTCCCTTGTCCACTGATGCAGTCACTCCATCATAGAAGGCCAACAGATTAGTCAGGCACTATTGCCCTTGGTGAAGCCATGTTGTCTGTCTCTAATCACCTCACTGTCTTCCACATATTTTGACATATCTTCCAGGAGGATCTGCTCCATGATCTTACCGGGCACAGAGGTGAGGCTGAATGGTCGGTAGTTCCCAGGGTCCTCCTTTTTACCCTTTTTAAAAATGGATGCGATATTTCCTTTTCTCCAGTCAGCAGGGACTTCACCTGACTGCCATGACTTTTCAAATATTATGGAGAGTGGCTTGGCAACTACATCAGCCAATTCCCTCAGGACCCTGGGACGTATCTTGTCAGGTCCCATGGACTTGCATAGGTTCAGGTTCCTCAGGTGGTCTCGAACCTGATCTTCTACGATGGGAGTGACTTCATTCCCCTAGTCCCTGCCCTGAAGTTCAGGGGCTTGAGAGATGTGGGAAGAGAGATTACCATCAAAAACTGATTGTATTTATCATGCATCTCAAGACTGGTAGTTTAAATGTTGTCTTTCTTGCTTCAATATTTTCCTTGTTCAGCTTTTTTCACTAATGCATAAATTTCACAGTCCTTTGTTATTTGTACAATGGGGTCTTGAAACAAGTCCCCCCCTCAGTCTCTTACCCAGTGATAGGTGACATCTCATCCTGACATTTCATGAAACCATCAAGCTACAAATAGTTCCTCTCTGTGTTCCCAGTACAGGTTTTTGTTGATTGTGGCAATCTGAGCAGCTTGGTCCACTTGATGGTTGTTGGTTTGTTCTTTGATGGCCCTTCCCTTTGGGATATGGGCATTGATGTATTGTACTTGCACACTGAGTTTTTCCAAATCCTGTATGATGTTTTTCCACATGTTACCATTCAAGCAGGCTTTTGGCATCTCTGCCAATTCCTGTTTCCACTGCGTGAGCCAGCCCCAGAGGGCACTGGTCACCATCCAAGAATCAGTATGCAGGTATAACCTGGGCCATTTCCTCTACAATGCTACATCAATGGCTAGTCTTATGGCTTGGACTTGTGCAAACTGACTTAATCGTCCTTCACTTTCATCCATTTTTATCACCTGATAGATGGGATTCCAAATGACAGCTTTCCATCTTCTCTATTTGCCAATAATTTGAGAAGAACTGTCAGCGAACAAAGCACATTGTTGCTCTTCTTCGTATACTTTGTCATATTTTGGAGCTTTGTGGTAATACCTTGAATAATGCCCCAAAATCACAATTTTCAAGCCATTCCATCAGCTCTTCTACCAGACCTGGATATCCCTGTTTCCCCATCTGAGCCTGCTGGGTAATCAGGACTGTCCATTTACTCCAGGTAGCACTTGTCATGTGATTAGTTGAGGGTATTTTTCCTTTCAGCATCCAGAGAGGTGCTAGAAGCAGTTGTGATTCCATCCTCGTCACTTCAGATGCTTCCTAGATTCCCTCATATGCAGCTAATATTTCTTTTTCTGTTGGGATATAATTTTTCTATTATCCTCAGTAGCCTCAGCTCCAGAATCTAAGGGGTTTTCTGCTGGTCTCTCCTGGTGCTTTCTACCATAAACGCCATTGGACTGATTGGTCCCTTGCTGATGTGTAATAGTATGTTTCAGACATTTGGACTAGTTCTGATGGGGTCTAGGGCAACTGCATGTGCTACTTTCTTCTTTTACCTAGTCAAAGGCTTGTTGGTGCTCAGGTCCCCACTTAAATGAGTTCTTTCTCCTGGTGACTTGGTACAGTGGGTTCATGAGCTGATTGTACCTGGGCATGTGCATTTGCCAAAATCCCACCATTCCAAAAAAACCTTAGGTTTCCTTTTTATTGGTTAGTGGCACCATTGCCATGATCTTGTCAGTCATGTGAGTAGGAATGTGATGGCACCCATCTTACCATTTGACACCCAGAAACTGTATTTCTTATGCAGATTCCTTCACTTTATCCCTCTTGATTGCAAATCCCGAAGTTTGCCTTTGTCATACTTGCACACTTGCAAACTGTTTCCAATTTGCCTTTGTTATGCACCACTTGGGTGATGTTTCCCCATACTACGATGTCATCAATGTACTGTAATTGATCTGGGGCACTGGCCTCCTCCAAAACCTTTTGTATAAGTCTGTGACAGATGGTGGGGCTATGCTTCCATCCTTGTGGCAGATGGTTCCAGGAGTACTGTACTCCTCTCCAGGTAAAGGCAAACTGCGGTTTACACTCCGGTGTCAGGGGAATTGAGAAAAACAGAACTAACTATGTTAGTGGTTGCATACCAGGCAGCATTCTTTGCTTGAATTTCATACTGTAGCGCTAGCCTATATGGTACTGCTGTGCTCAAAGGTTGTGTTACCTCATTCACACCTCGATAGTTTGTGGTTAATCTCCAGTCCCCATTGGGTTTTTGCACTGGCCAGATGGAGCTGTTGAAGGGTGAATGGGTTCAAGTAACCACCCCTTGATTTTCCAGCTCTTTGATATGACTGTGTATGGGACCAAGGGAATCTCTGTTGGTTCAATGCTGTCATTGGTGTACTGTTTGAGGTGCAACTGGCACCGACTGAGGTGACATCTGTACTAGTCCTACTACTGACTCTGCTTTTAAGATACTAGGTAGTTGAGATATCAAAGGGGTGTCCTCATTCATTCCCCCAGTGGTGATGCCAAATGCCCACTGATTTTCTTGTGGGTCCTTAAAATGTTCATTCCTTAAAAAGTCAATGCCCAAGATGCAAAGAGCACCCCGACCCACTACCACTTGATGAGGTTTCCAGTTTCCTTTAGTGAGAGTGAGTTTGACTTCTACTACATGCAGTTTGCACTGGCCTCTGGTGACTCCTTTGAAGACAACTGACATCTTTCTACTAAGGGTGGAAGGGAGGAGAGTACATTGGGCTCCTGTGTCCATCAAGGCTTGGTGTTCTATGGATCAGTGTGTCAGGCCACCAGACCTGCATAGTCCAGTAAATCCTGTTATCCTCTGTAACATCATCATCCCTTTCCCTCACTTGGCTGGGGACAGGGCTTCCCTATAAGGATGAGATGTCATCCAAAGGGACCTGGACAAGCTGGAGAGGTGGGCCTGTGTGAACCTCATGAGGTTCAACAAGGCCGAGTGCAGGGTCCTGCACCTGGGATGGGGTGACCCCTGATATCAATACAGGCTGGGGGATGAAGGGATTGAGAGCAGCCCTGCGGAGAAGGACTTGGGGGTACTGGTAGATGAAAAGCTGGACATGAGCCAACAATGTGCACTTGCAGCCCAGAAAGCCAACCGTATCCTGGGCTGCATCAAAAGAAGCGTGGCCAGCAGGTCGAGGGAGGTGATTCTGCCCCTCTACTCTGCTCTGGTGAGACCTCACCTGGAGTACTGCGTCCAGCTCTGGGGCCCTCAGCACAAGAAGGATATGGACCTGTTGGAGCAGGTCCAGAGGAGGGCTACCAAAATGATCCGAGGGCTGGAGCACCTCTCCTATGAGGACAGGCTGAGAGAGTTGGGGTTGTTCAGCCTGGAGAAGAGAAGGCTGCGAGGAGACCTTATTGCGGCCTTTCAGTACTTAAAGGGGGCCTATAGGAAGGATGGGGGCAATCTTTTTAGCAAGGCCTGTTGTGACAGGAGGAATAATAATGGATTTAAACTAAAGGAGGGTAGATTTAGACTGGATATAAGGAAGAAATTTTTTACAATGAGGGTGGTGAAGCACTGGAACAGGTTGCCCAGAGAGGTAGTGGAGGCCCCATCCCTAGAAACATTCAAGGTCAGGTTGGATGGGGCTCTGAGCAAGCTGATCTAGTTAAAGCTGTCCCTGCTCACTGCAGGGGGGTTGGGCTAGATGACCTCTAAAGGTCCCTTCAAACCCAAAGCATTCTATGATTCTATGGGACATTTACCAATGTCAGTTCTTCCAGAAGAGGAGAGTAGGAGGAATTTTCTGCTGGTGGGGCTGATGGTGTGAGGCCTTTCTCAGCCTGCTGTGGCTTAGCAGATGACCTTCATTGCTACTTGAGTTCATGTACCCAAGTGACCAGCTCCTTGGTGATTGCACTATCCACAGCTCCATCATTGGACAGAGTTGCCAGCCACTGTTCCTCCCAGTTATCTAGCTCTAAGCTACTGTTACCCACATTCCAGCATCATAATAGCAAGGTTAGGAGGTTTTCCTCTACTCATTGAAGAATTAGTATTTATGTTTCACAATTCAGCACTATTTAAGGGTCAAGTGGTTTAAGTGGTTTCAGTTTGTTGTGTAACTAGTGTTTTGTGTGGCTATTCTCAGCCCCTCTCCTGGCCTGGCAGAAACTGCTCAACAAACAACCTCTTTGCATGGATACTAGGAGTGGAAGAGTTAAGATATGCTGCTCAGAGCACAGTTGCACAACCTTGACTCCTGTTTCCTCCCACTGCTCTTCAAGGAGCACACAATCTCTCAGGCCCTGCCTCCCCACCAAAAAAAAGCACAGTCTTATACTAAGGGTGTTCCAAACAGCATAGGGAGGATTTGCTGGACAATGTACTGGGAGCTGTTGGATGATTACAGAAAACATACCAGGGAGGGGAGGAGTTGCATTTTATTTGTTACAGTCTTATACTTGAACATGTTTCAAAATATTATCCTACATACACTATTGACACGTTTTGCCAAGTAAGAGTGAATGTTACCTTATATACAAGTTAGTGTTATCCTATATACACTATTAACGCACTGCCCTCAAGTAGGAGTACAAAGTGTGCTTCCCATCAGACTCCTAACCCTAAGTGCCCACCCTCACATCCTACAAGATTATACCCGGGCAAACTAATTTGGCAACTGTAGGTGGTCTTGGCCTTGTGGGCATTTGTTGAATGATGCTACAGCTGTACAATTCTCTTTTCACTCTCCAAAACCTCCTTCATATCCCACTGCTGACAGCATTTTTATTAATGTTGTGATTTAGGTCAGGACAGACTAAACACACATGCATTAATTACTACACAATAATTGGATCTCTAACAGCTACCTAGCAAAATATCACAGGTCAAACTGTGGGCCTCCAACATCAGTCTAATTATTTGAGTGATGTCAGCACAGTAGGACAAAACAGTTGCTAAGACAAGAATGTCCCCATCTTTGGTGCTCTATAAGTAAGTATGAGAGAAAATGCATATTTAGCAAGGATGCATGTCATGTTAACAACCAGTTATTGCTTGAGAAGATGCCTAATGATCTTTCCATGAAACCCATACACCCCAGTATATAACCCAACTAAAGATTCTTTAGTATAAGATAAACAAATTTATTTTAATTTTTGTCAGAAATATGCCAATATCTGGACTACACCTAGCCCACATTTCAGAAATGGAAACAATATTCATAAACGGTCCCCAACTTTTGCCTAAATAATGAGCATTTGATTATTTAAGTGAATGTCACTAGATAATATAATTTAATTTTGACCACTAGCACTATGCAAGCATTTAATCATGATAACAGTGACATGGACAGTGTTGATGAAGAAACAGATTTGAGTGCATAATTGTGTTCATACACCAAAAATCAGAAGAAAGCACAATGTAGATGAAAAAAGCAAATAAGAAACTATACAGAGAATGAATCAGCAAAGTGAAAAGTTAAACCTATGAGGAAGCACTCAGAAGAACACAGCTCCCCAAAATTAGCTTGGATGAGAGAAGCACAAGCTATGACAAACTCTACTATCCTGAGCACATAGTGAGCCACTTTTGGAATTGTGCTTTCGTCACCATCAGACTTGATATAGACAAACAGTCATAGAATTTCCTCTCATTAGGAAATCAGGGGGTACATATGTAACCTATGCAAAATTAAATTGCAAAATCACTCTTTCCAAAGCTCACACTATTATTTTCCTGGTTAGATCCCTTTTTTTTTTCTTTTTTTTACCCAATTCCATATTGTGAACTGAAACAGAACCTGTAATACAAATATCATTAGACCAATCTTCTTCCAAGTGTTAGCCTGGCTTGAGTCAAGCATTACCCAGAGGAAAAGGACAAGGGTCCTCTACTCTTGGTCTTTACCTTGATAAAAATTAATCACCCTAATTTTCACAGTAATACAATTTATTTTTCTCAAGCTACAGTATTCACAGCCTTCTCCATTTATAGGACAAATTCCAGAATAGTGACTTCCATTGTCTTCCTCTACTGCACTACAATCAGTACACCTACAATAATGGGAATACTATAATGAACAGCTAACAGAGGCAGCCAACAGACAGCAGTTAACAGGATCTGCTTTTAGATCTTATGGGATTGTCAAAAGACTTCTGGAACCTCTTCAAGGAACTCCAAGGTGCCTGCTACTGAAGGGAAAAGACAGCTACAGGGGGCTGTGACTTCTAGCAAGCTCTAGCAGCTTCTAACAAGTTCTGTCAGCTATTCCTGATCCAAGGGTGGTTTGAGCTTTTTTTTCCCAGCCAACTCCTGATTAGGGAGGGTCAAGCACCCTTTCAGCATGTACTAGGGAGAGGCCTATGTAACTGCTAGGCCCAGAGCACAGGCAACAGATACAACAATTTACATAGTTTGCATAGAAGGGGGCCAGCAACTCTGCTGAGGGCAGTGTACACATGCTCAGCAATGGTTGTGATGTGCCACACGGCAAGGTTCCCAGCACCCAATGGAGCAACTATCCCTGGAACATCAGAGGCTTCACAGGGAGGCTGTAGCTCTCCAGGTCTCAGGCCCTAGGGAATGCCTGAGGTCTTCTGTTGAGACTGGGGCAAGGAGAGATGGTCTTTTTGCCTGCAGCTGTGTGCTGGTAGAAGATCTGTGTTGCCAAGTAAAGGAGCTGGGAGAAGAGGTCAGCAGACTACATAGCATCAAGGATGACAAGGAACAATCCAACTGTATCTTTTCCAAGACCCTGCACATACAAAGGCCTGAATCCCTAACTGCACTGAAGGAAGGGCAGCCAGAATCTGTGCTTATTGGGGTGGGAAATGGAGACTCCCATGATGGCAAAGGCTGGAAACTTGTGACTTCTGGCACCAGGAGGAAGGCTCCTTCTCTACCCATAGATCTGCAACTGCAGAATAGGTTCAGTATCCTAATTGTAAATGAAGGACTGGAAGCGCTGTCCAACAAAGCATCGGAGCCAGCTGAGCCTGAGCCAAGCAGTAGCACCAAAAGGAAGCAGTAACCAATAGTAGTGGGAGACTCCCTCCTGCAGGGGGTAGAGGCTCCCATCTGCTGACCTTGACCTGCTGTCCAGGGAGGTTTGTTGCTTGCCAGGGGCTCGGATCCAGGATGCTATGGAGAGACTGCTGAGACTTGTCCAGCCCTTGGAGTATTAAGCCCTGCTGCTCATCCATGTGGGTACCAATAATACTGCATATCAAGAGTGACCACATGGCTCTGGGGGCAAGGGCATTAGGGCCTACGTGGTACACTCCTCAATTTTGTCAATGAGGGGGGAGGACTTGAGGAGAAGGGGACAGAACCTTCAGGTCAACCATGGGTTTCACAGATGGTAACAACAACAGGGATTTGGCATTTATGACCAAGGGACCCTGTGGGGTTTGAGAACTGATAGGGAGAGACAGGATCCACCTGACCAAGTGAGGCAAAAGCATCTTTGCCAACAGACTGGCCAGCCTTGTGAGGAGAGCTTTAATCTAGGAACAATGGGGAAAGGGAGAGGACAACCCACAGTCAAGTGAAAAAGTGGTGGACTGGGTTGACAAGCAAACAGGGTGCAGGGTGAAGTGGACAGGAGAGACCTCGAAATCAACAAAACAATGCTGAGAGGGAACCACTTCAAGCACATACACACAGGTAAGGAAGTGCCAAGAGGACAGAATTAGGAGGAAAGTTCTAACACATTTTCTGGGAAATCAGCATGACTGCATGACTCTCTGAAGTGCATATACACTAATGCACACAACAGGCAGAACAATCGGGAAGAATGAGAAGTTTGTGTGCAGTTACGGAGCTAAGATCTCATAGGGATCACAGAGGATAGTTCACATGATTGGAGTGCTGCGATGGATGGATATGAGCTCTTTAGGAAGGACAGGCCAGGAAGGTGAGGAGGGGGAGCTGCCCTTCATGTGAGAGCAGCTGGAATGCATGGATCTCTGCCTAGACACAGATGAGAGCAAGCTGAGAGCTTATGGGTTAGGATTAGTGGGCAGACCAACATGGGTGATGTTGTGGTGGGTGTCTGCTACAGCCTGCCTGATCAGGAAGTAGTAGATGAGGCCTTCTTCAGACAACTGGAAGAAACCTCACTTTTGCAGGCCCTGGTCCACTTGAACCACCCTGATATCTACTGGAGGGACCACATAGCAGGGCACAAACAATCTATGAAGATTCTGGAGTGCATTGATGACAACTTCCTGACACAGGTGATCAAGAAACCAATGAGGGGAGGCATTCTACTGAACCTCATATTTCCAAGGTTGAGGATGTGAAGTTTGGTGGGGAGGGGGCAGTGGAAGAGCAGCCTTAGTCACAGTGACCATGAGATGGTAGAGTTAAGGATCCCATGAGGAGGGAACAAGGCAAATAGCAGGATCACAGTCCTGGACTTCAGAAGAGCTGACTATGGCCTCGTCAAGGAGCTGCTTGGAATAATCCAAGGGGCAAGGGACCTGGTGACAAAGGACACAGAAAAGGTTGATGTACTGATTACTTCTTAGCCTTACATTTTACTGCTAAGATTTCCTTCCAGGAATCCCAGGCCCCTGAGACTACTGGGTAAATCTGGAGCAAGGAAGACTTACCCTCAGTAGAAGAGGATCAAGTTAGGTGTCATGGTTTAGCCCCAGCCAGCAACTAAATACCACGCAGCCGCTCACTCACTCCCCCTACCCCGATGGGATGAGGGAGAGAATCGGAGGAGTAAAAGTGAGAAACACTCCTGGGTTGAGATAAGAACAGTTTAATAATTGAAATAAAGTAAAATAGTAATGATGATAATAACAATATAATAATGATAACAATAATAATGTACAAAGCAAGTGATGCACAATGCAATTGCTCACCACCTGCCGACCAATACCCAGACAGTTCCCGAGCAGCAATCACTGCCCCCCAGCCAACCCCCCCCAGTTTATATACTGAGCATGACGTCATATGGTATGGAATAGCCCTTTGGTCAGTTTGGATCAAGTATTCTCACTGTGCCCCCTCCCAGTTTCTTGTGCACCTGGCAGAGCATGGGAAGCTGAAAAGTCCTTGACTAGCATAAGCAGTACTTAGCAACAACTAAAATATCAGTGTGTTATCAGCATTCTTCTCATCCTAAATCCAAAACACAGCACTATGCCTGCTGCTAGGAAGAAAATTAACTCTATCCCAGCCGAAACCAGGATATTAGGGAACATTGAAACAAACCGGACCTATACAAGACCATTGGACATGACAAGATGCACCCATGAGTACAGAGGGAACTGGCTGATGTTATTGAGAGGTCACTCCCAATTATCTTTGAAAGGTCATAGAGATCAGGAGAGGTTCTTGAGGAGTGGAAGAAAGCAAATATCACTCCTATCTTCAAGGAGGGTAAGAAGGAGGATCCAGGGAACTAGAGGCTGGTCAGCCTCACCTCTATCCCTGGGAAAGTGATGGTGCAAACAATCCTGGAAGCCATTTCCAGACATATGACAAAAAGGTGCTCGGGATTAGTCAGCACGGACTTATGAAGGGAAAATCATGCCTGACCAACTTGCTAGCCTTCTGTGATGACTAGCTTGGTGTATGAGGGGAAAATAGTGAATGTTGTTTTTCTTGACTTTAGCAAGGCTGTTCACACTGTTTCTCATAATATCCTCATAGACACACTGATGAAGCACGGACTAGATAAGTCGCCGAGGCGAGCTGCTCCGGTGCTGTCACGGTCCGCAGCAGAGCGGCAGATCTTGGCGTACGCGGGGTTTCCTGAGGTAGGGAAACGCTAGGGCAGCAGAGAGACCCGCCAGGAGCCGGCAGCTCTCGCGAGAGACGCTGGCGAGGCCTGGGCGTTGCCAGAGCAACCGCGTGAGATTTAAACGTGGTGTAACTGAAACTACCGGTCAGTCGCCGAGGCGAGCTGCTCCGGTGCCCGTCCGGTCTGTGGCGGAGTGGCAGATCTTGGCGTACAGGGAGGTTTCCTGAGGCAGAGAAACACTAGGAGCCGGCAGCTCTCGCGAGAGACGCTGACGAGGCCTGGGGGTTTCCAGAGCAACCGCGGCCACCCCTACATCTATAAAAAGCAGCCTAGGAGCTCTAGCGACTAGCTTGTGGCGCGGCAGCTTGTGTGGAAGGGTGTACGGGAAGGGCATCGTCACCCTTCCAGCTCCAAAGGTCAGTTCAGTTGGTGGTTATCACCCTCCCAGAAGGTGGTATCTACCCAGCAGAAAGCTATGTCCTCTGCACTTGCCAGAATGGATGTGGTGAACCAGACAGAGCTCCTATGAAGACATGCAACCATCCAGGTTTCAGGCTGCAGGGAGTGCCAGAGCCTGATGGCAGTAGTGAGAACAGCTGTGTGAGGTGTGACCAAGTAGATGATCTGCTTGGTGGCAGAGATTTGAGAGGAAGTGGACAGGTTAAGGAGCATCAGGGTGTCTGAGAAAGAGATAGACTGGTAGAACCATGCTCTGCCCTCCCTGAGACAGAAACAGCCACCAGAAAAAAATACAAGATCAAGGGGATCCTGTATCCTTCCCCCCACCAGGCAGAAGGCAGTAACTTAAAGGAAAGGAGCAAATGGAGGCAAGTCTATGCTCGGGGTGGCAGACGAGCCCCCTCCTTGCCTACCTCACCTTCCCAGGTGCCTCTATACAACAGATATGAGGCTCTGGATGTGGAAGGTCAGTCAATTAGCAATGTGGATGATAGTCCATCTACACTAGAGGTGTTGCCAAGGTCAGAAAGGCCTACCTCCTGTATCATGACCACCTCCATGAGGGAAAAAAAGATGGGTTATAGTTGTAGGTGACTCCCTTCTGGGGGGAACAGAGGGTCTAATATGCTGGACAGACCCTCCTCTTAGGGAAGTCTGCTGCCTCCCTGGGGCCTGGGTTAAGGACATCACTAAGAAACTTACTAGTGTGGTATGACCCTTGGACTATTACCTGTCATTGCTCTTCCATGTGGGTGGCAAGGAAGCTGCAACGCGTAGTCCAAGGGCAATCAAAAGAGACTTCAAGGCCTTGGGACAGTTGGTAAGGGAATCTGGAGCACAGGTAATTTTTTCCTCCATCCTTCCAGTTGCAGGCAGTGATATTGGAAGAAACAGACAGGCCCAGTCTAATAATACATGGTTCCGTGGCTGGTGTCACTGTCACAGTTTTGGGGTTTTTGATAATGGGATGGTCTACACAGCACCAGGCCTGCTGGCATCAGATGGGATTCACCTTTCTCAAAGGGGGAAGAGTGTCTTTGCTCACGAGCTAGCAGGGCTGATTGACAGAGCTTTAAACTAGACTTGAAGGGGGAGTGTGATAATATCAGGCTTGCCTGTGACAAGCTGTGGGATGACACGCCAAAATTTGAGGGATGGGGTGCTAGCAAGGGCCCTCAGCCTGTTGCTGTGAGACTTGCTGGGTATACTGGAGCACACCTGAAGTCTTACAGAGATGAGCCAGGGGCTCCTGAGGTAATAGGAGTCAACAGGGGAACACTGGTGAAATACCTCAAAGGAATTAGGGTGTGTTCCTCTAAGAAGGTGACATGGCCGACAGCCCAGCTGAAGTGCCTCTACACCAATGCACGCAGCACGGGCAACAAACAGGAGGAGTTGGAAGCCACCGTGCTGCTAGAAAGCTACCACCTAGTTGCCATTACTGAAACTTGGTGGGACGAACCCCATGACTGGAGTGTGGCTATTGATGGCTAAAAGCTGTTCAGAAGGGACAGGTGAGGAAGGAGGGGTCACCCTCTACATCAAGAAATGGATAGAGTGTGAAGAGCTATCTCTGAAGAATAGCCACGAGCAGGTTGAAAGCTTATGGGTAAGAATTAGAGACGGAGGCAACAAAGGGAACCTTGTGGTCGGCGTCTACTACAGGCCGCCCGATCAAGGGGAGCCTACTGACGAAGCCTTCTTACTCCAGCTCCAGGAGGCTTTGCACTCGCAGGCTCTTGTCCTGCTGGGGGATTTAAACCACCCTGACATCTGCTGGCAAAGTAGCATGGTGAGCTGTAAGCAATCCAGGAGACTCCTGGAATGCATTGAGGATAACTTCCTAAGCCAGGTAATAGACAGCCCTACCAGAGGGGATGCAGTACTGGACCTGTTGGTCACCGATGCAAGTGAGCTCATTGGTGATGTCAAGATTGGAGGCAGCCTGGGCTACAGTGATCACGCATTGGTGGAGTTCACACTCCTGAGGAATACGGGGAAAGCGAGGAGTATAGTCAGGACCCTAAATTTTAGAAAAGCAGCTCTTCAAGGAGTTAGTCGATGGGACCCCCCGGGAAACGGTCCTCGGGGACAAGGGAGCAGAACAGAGCTGGCAGATCTTTAAGGATGCTTTCCACAGAGCACAAGAGCTCTTGATACCCATGTGTAAGAAATCAGGCAAGGAAGGGAAGAGACCAGCATGGCTGAGTCAAGACCTGCTGGTCAAACTAAAGGGCAAGAAGGAAATGCACAGGCAGTGGAAGGAGGGACAGGTATCCTGAGAAGAGTATAGGGATGTGGCCTGGTTGTGTAGGGATGGGGTCAGGAAGGCCAAGGCGTGGCTGGAGCTGAACTTGGTGAGGGCCGCAAAGCATAAGAAGGGCTTCTACAGGTATTTCAGCCAGAAAAGGAAGGCCAAAGAAAGTGTACCCCCCATGATGAACACAACTGACAAACTGGTAACAACAGACAAGGAGAAGGCTGAGGTACTCGATAACTTTTTTTGCCTCAGTCTTCACTGGCAACCTCTCTTCCCACACCTCTTGAGTGGATGGATCTCAAGGCAGGGACTGGGGGAGCAAAGTCCCTCCCACTGTAAGAGAAGATCAGGTTTGAGACTACCTGAGGAACCTGCACATGCATAAGTCTATGGGACCCGATGAGATTCCTGAGGGAATCGGCTGATGTAGTTGCCAAGCCACTCTCCATGATATTTGAAAAGTCACCAAGCTGAGTTTGACATGCCTGAGGGAAGGGATGCCTTTCAGAGGGACCTGGACAAGCTGGAGAGGTGGGCCCATGTGAACCTCATGAGGGTCAACAAGGCCGAATGCAAGGTCCTGCACCTGGGTTGGGGTAACCCCTGGTATCAGTACAGGCTGGGGGGATGAAGGGATAGCAGACCTGCAGAGAAGGACTTGGGGGTACTGGCCTTGCCAGTGCTGAGTAGAGGGGAATGATCACCTCCCTCGACCTGCTGGCAATGCTCTTCCTAATGCAGCCCCACCCCCTCCGTTCCAGGCTAAACAACAGTTAATGAGTCTCAGTCGTATCGCCCTTTCTGAACAGGAGGCGGGTGCTCTCCTTGAGGTGAACCAATGGGAGAACCCTTTTTTTGAGCGATGGTGTCGGGTTGGAGAAGCGGTGGGACGAGGCAGGAGGAGGGAATAGTTGTCATCAATGAAGTCATAATCTCATCCCTCTCTGGTTTAGTACTCTGAGCGACTCGCAGAGAGGGAAGCCGTTCAACACAACATTCTTCCAAAGCAAGGTAACTGTAATTTACGATTTCATCCCCCCCTTCCCGTGTATACTCTCAACCTTTTCCATTATAGTTTTTTTTTAAAATAATTTATTATTATTGATTATGTAAGGATGTATCATGCCTACTTTCACTCCTTAAAAAATATGCCTGCTGGCTTCAAGGATTATTATGTGCCTTCCATTCCTTTCTGCCGTGTACAACTTCAATTTCTCCAAAAATATTTATATTTTCCAGTGGGTGAAGAGAAAAAAGTTTTGATCTAGCATTTCTGGAATAATCATAATGTAAATCTCTAATAAGAATAAAAAACCCACCAACCTTCTTCCTGATTTGCAAGTCAGCTGCACCAACAGAGAGAAGGAGGAGGAAGCAGGGAATGGTTTGTATGTGTATCTATCAATCTATTTGTGTGTATGTGTAATTTAAAAAAAAAAAAAATTGAAAAATTAAGATAAGAATAATCGTCTGCTTTTGTAATCCCTTGGTATTGCGTCTGAAGTGAGCGTTTAGCGTTTAAAAGGCTCCAGGCAAAGCAGTCTAAACAGAAATAAATCCCAGAAGCAACAGCCTCTTCAGGAGCAGCTCAGCAGCTATAATGGAGCTGGGAGTTGGTCTTGTCTTTTTTTAAAATTTTTTTTTCCCCCCCTGCATTGATTGATTGATCTGTAGTTTAGTAGCTCTAAACAGAGTGTGTTGGGAGGGAGATTATAATCTTCCAGCCTTTTGAGCAGAAGGGTTAGATTTATTGCATGCAGCTGAATGTTGCACTTTGAAATCCATTGCCTTCTGTCTTGGGGAAGGGGAGAAAAAATGCTGCACTTTGAGTGTTTTGTAATGGCATTGTTGTCTTCTATTGCAAAGAATTAAGTAGATGTGGCTGAGGAAAGAGAAGTGGAGTGGAAAGAGCTGTGTGTGAGGAGCGGTGTTACTTGTTAGAGCAGTAGCATTAACTAGTAATGCCAAGGAGGCCGTGAGCTGGATAATATCCCTGTTTGACTGCCCCAAACATGTGAACGCGCGGGAGAACGTTTGGGGGACGGGGGATTCACTAACCAAGGCTGCAGCTCCTGTTGCCTTTCATTTTAGTATCTTTCAATCTCTGGTTTTAATTGTACAGTCAAGTCACTCCTGCTGTAAAAATGTGATTAATTTCCTAAAATAGCTTCTCTCATTCCCTTTTTTCTGGGGAAAAAAAGCAAGTGTCGTCCCCCCCTCCCCCCGCACCTTGCAGTAGTCCGAGGAACAAAGAGTGGCATAAAACATGCGCTTACAAATTTATAATTGTCTTCCATGCAATTTGCGTGTTGTTTCCGGTATGTATGGAAAATCTGCATTTTTTGGGGGGAGTACATATACGCTTATATTAATATAGATGCAAGTTCTTTGTAAAGATGTGATTCTCATCATCCTGTTGGGAGAGGGGTCTTGTTCTTTGCACACACACACAAAAAAAAAAAGGCGGGTTGTGTGTTTTTGGTGTGTGTTATTGTTTTGTTTTGGTTTTTTTTCCCCTCCCCCTCTCGGTGGTTAAGAGGAGGTAAGGAGAAAATGGGGCTTTCGGGAGTGTTCCAGTTTGTTACTGTGTGCTGAGTAAACCTGGAGAAGGAGAGCAGTTACAGCCTGTCTCTATTTCTGGAGAGAGAAAGGCAGTGTTTTGTGGTAGCTGAGAGTGTGTGTTTGGTTTTTTTTGTTTGTTTGTTTTGTTTGTGTGTGTGTGTTTTTTGTGGTGGTGTGTTTGGTTTTTTTTTTTTCTTTCTTTCTTCCCCCTGCGTATGCGCTCAGCAGCAGAGAATCGGGAAGTCACAGCAGCCAAATACAGACTTACACATTTATGGATGCGTTTGATTGGTGTGACATGACGGAAGAAGAGGAGGAGAGAGAGGCCTAGCTTTGCCATGAAACATGCTTCCTGTCCATGCATCTGGCTCTTAATCCAAGTTGTGTGTGCTTAGATCTCGCTTTTGGGTGTCACTTCATCAAGGTAACCCACCAGGAAAAGCAGCGTGGCCATTGCTTTGTAGAGTGAGAGAAGAAAGCAGGACTGGCTCTTTCAAAATCGATTTTGAGATCCTCTTGATTGGGGCTAAAACTTCCTAGGAAGGAAATATAGTTCTGCTAAATGTACTTGCATGTCACTTGTGTGTTTGTGGATGGAGGTGCTGGGGTGTGTTACAAAGTCGAGGCCTGTACATTCCCTGGCAATTCCAGGAAATTCATGTTGGGGTTTTAAAAGAAAAAGCTTACTGTTTAATGAAGACAATCAGAATGGGAAACTTGCGATCTCTAATGAGCCAGTCTCTTTGTGCATAGGGGGGAAGGGAGTGATTGAGTTTGGATCCTTTTTTTAATTATTATTTTAATGTTTTTCATATGAAGTTTGTATGTAGATAAAACAAGTGGTACTTCCCCTGACCACATTTAAGGAAGCCCTTTATATTTGCTAGGGGAAGAATGGAGTTTATAAATTTGTCTTTTCATGCCCAAACAAAATTTAAGATTAAGGAGAAACAAAATATACACAATGGAAAAAAGTATTTTTTTTAACCTGTAATTGGAATCAGATTTTTTAAAAAGATATTCTAAAGAATCAGACTTTTAAAAAATATTTTTAAAGTGAGTGTAAATACTATTCAGTAAATACTGTGCTGTAACCTCAGTATGACTAAATAGCTTACATTGGAGTTGATTTTTTTTTCCTTTATATTTGCTGTTTATTTTGGATTTTGATGTTCAAATCTTTTTGATGTCCAACATTTCCAAACATTAGATGAACTCCATTCTTCCTAAGAAGGTCTTTGAATATTTTAGACAGGTAAGTAATTGGCTGAAGAGTCGAAGATATATGGTGTGGGGTTTTTTTGTTTTGTTTTTTTTTGGTTTTTAACTGTAGCAAACTAAATCTTTTGTTTTCTGTTTCAATGATATGGAACCCATGTCATTTACAGCATTGTTCCATTTGCCACCTTTCCTGTATATTTAGATCTTTCTTTGATGTTACTCACATCTAACCATAACCCCTGAGATTGAGGCAATAAATGTTACAACAAAATTTTCTTCCATTAGTATTATGAGAGTTATATGTCAAAGCTGACAGCCTTTTCTGTGTGAGTCAGTGTATTGTTATACAATTCATTTGTATATGGCCCTTCTTTCTAAAAAGGGAATTTTAATTTAGCAGCAAATGAGACCATTTTTACAAATAATTGCAATGCTCATTATTTTTTGTTTCCTACTGCAATTGATCTCCATATATAGAGTGTCCTTGACATCTGCCTCTTCTGTGCTCCTTCATTTCAGTTTTTCAATTCAGATTTGATCCTCTAGTGAGAGTAATAAATGGAAAATTACAACATGAAGATCATTTGCCATGAAAATGGAAGCAAGTAGAAGCTTATGCCTTATTTGCACAGCTTTGATAGTTTGCAAATATATAGGATAATAAGATTGAGATTCAAAAAGAATTTGTCAGACACCCCCCCCCCCCCAACTATCACTTTTTGTATAAGCATCTCTTTCTCACTGCTTCCCCTTGATCCCTAACCAGTCAACAAAGTCATGAGTGAGTCTTCTGTCCCCTAAAAGTAGAGTAAAATCTGCACATGTAGCAATGAATAGTGCTACTCCAAGTGTAGACTTGATTTTTAGGCACCGGTAGAATGTTGTTGAATATTGATATGTGGTGAAGAAGTAGTTCCTTATACTCTTAACTCCAACTATCTACTTCAGTCTTTTCCTGAAGGTTATTGCCTTCTGTAGCAAAGCTGTTAAAAGGGATCATATACACATGCCTCAACTTCTTCAGTGAAAAATTTGATAACATTGCTTATGCTCATCTTCTATGGGCACTGACTCTTGATGACTTCCCTTGGGATGGCTGTAGTAGATCCAGCCCCTAGCTGTTAGCTGCTCTTTTCTTGGTGCTGATTTTTGTTATATTTAATAACTTAGGCTGTAATTTACAGTGCTTCAGAAACTGCTTCATGAGAAACCAAAACAACTAGACAGTAGGGATGAGCTTCTACAAGAGGATTGGGAAAGAGTTGGAGGTGGGGACTACTAGAACTATCCAAAAGTAAACCATCTGTTTTACAAAAAGAGCCTTATGTTACTTGACCTCCATGCTGAAATGTCTGTGATGCAGGTACGCAACCCATTCTACTCGCTCTGCTGTGGGTGAGGATGGTGATATCTGACAGAGGGCTGGAGAAAAAGCTGGGGCAGTGTACAGAGCTTGTTTGTCTCTGTCCTAAGCATCTGGATAAAGAACTGAGGTGATGTATTTCTGATTCTATGGTTTGTATGCAAAACTGCAAGTTGCCCCCCAAGAGTGAACTTCTATGAGTTCAACTCCTGTTATGTAAATTGATTAATACTAGTTTGTCAGTTGAAGATCTCTCATTTTTACTGGTTTTATATTGTTTCATATACACTTTGTATTCATTGATTGGATTGTTGTTTGACCCAGGAATGGCAATAATTAGGTCCTGATAAATGTTATCTAACAAATGGTGGTTTGATGGGGATCTAAAATGCAAAACACTGACTTATTAGTTACTTGTTCTAATTATAGTGAGCTGTCTTCCTATTATCAGTTCTTAAACTTCCAGAATCTTAGTTTTGGTTATAGTTAGTAAATCAAGCCTATATCATGAAACATTCATAGTGTCATTCAGTATTTTTCATGAAGTAAGAAAGGTGGCCCCAAGCTTTCCTGTTCACAGTTAACAGTGTGTTGTGATTTAATAATCTATATATATTTTTTTAAAAGCACCTGTGGATTGTAACTTCAGTTGGAGGGAGGAGGTGGACTGTAATTATTTTCATGTAGATTGAAAGATAAGGGAATGTGATCTGCACAGTAACATGCTATCAGCATGCAGCTGAAGCTTGGGTCTATATTGGCTTTTCATCAGATCTAAATGGTGCAGTTTACTTGTTTTTCAATATTATATTGTCCTGGTTTCAGCTGGGATAGAGTTAATTTTCTTCCTAGTAGCAGGCATAGTGCTGTGTTTTGGATTTAGGATGAGAATAATGTTGATAACACGCTGATGTTTTAGTTGTTGCTAGGTAGTGCTTATGCTGGTCAAGGACTTTTTAGCTTCCCATGCTCTGCCAGGTGCACAAGAAGCTGGGAGGGGGCACAGCCAGAATAGTTGATCCAAACTGACCAAAGGGCTATTCCATACCATATGACATCATGCTCAGTATATAAACTGGGGGGGGGTTGGCCGGGGAGCAGCGATCGCTGCTCGGGAACTGTCTGGGTATCGGTCGTCGGGTGGTGAGCAATTGCATTGTGCATCACTTGCTTTGTGTATTACTATTATTATATTCTTATTATTACTACTACTATTTTACTTTATTTCAATTATTAAACTGTTCTTATCTCAACCCAGGAGTGTTTTTCACTCTTACTCCTCCGATTCTCTCCCAGGGCATGGGGAGTGAGTGAGCGGCTGCGTGGTGCTTAGTTGCTGGCTGGGGCTAAACCACGACAGTCCTTTTTGGCACCCACCGTGGGGCCCGGAGGGTTTGAGATAACAACAGATTAACTAGAGTGTGTTAAGGAATCTGTTAACAGTTGCCGGTCACATCATCTGATCTGCACCATGCTCCTTTTTTTGCTGTACATGTTAAAGATTGGTGTTGGTTTTTGCAGTTTGTTGTGGTCTGCAGTGATTAGTGATGTTTTGCCTGGGAGATTTGTTATTAAAACACTGACCTTGAGCATTATTTGGTATCTTGGGTTTGTACTGAAGCCATTACTGTACATTGGGTATCACCTTATGGAGAGGATTAGCAATTATACCTCTTCCTCTGAGAGGTTTTTTGTGGAGGAAATACAGAACAGTACCTTCACTACCTTCTTCTATGATGTTTCCTCCTTCATTACAATAACTTTTCAGTATCTTGAACATCCTTGGGAACTTAAGATACATCTATTGCTATTTCTTGGGAATACTGTTTCGGTTTTGATGAAGGTTAGTGAACAATTTAAGAATATCATCCAGATATCTGCCCAAAGGCTGGATAGATATGAGTGGCAAGGTGTGTGGGATAGTATGGGCAAGTACCTAGGGCAGTGGGCACCTCCCGTGTTTTGGAACTTCACCCCTGAACAAGTGCAGAATCCTGAAGAACTAGTAAAGTATTTGGAAAAAGTATGTTGTCACCCTGGCAACTCCAGAGAGACACAAATCATTGCAACATGCTGGGGGCTGGCCCATGCATATTGAGCCCTGTTCAACACTAATCAGTACCCTCAAGGGAAAGAGAGGGTCTCTGGATCTGATGACAAGACAACAAGCACTGCGGCTACTCCAACCCCTGCCACAGGCACTGTGACTACTTCAACCCCAGTGACAGGCACCGTGGCTAAAATAGAGAACCAACCCACGCCGGTATCAGTTGCCCCTATACAGAAGAAAAAATACACAAGAAAATCAGCTCGTTTAGTAAGGGATGAAGATGAACCAGGGCCATCACGAGAACCAAAGGAGGAAGAACCCATAAATGACATGGTAACTACTCGATCCCTATCCCTGAGGGAGCTGCGACATATGCAAAAAGATTTCGGTCGTCATCCAGGCGAGCACATCGTCACCTGGCTGCTCCGATGCTGGGATAACGGGGCCAGTAGCCTGGATTTAGAGGGTAAGGAAGCCAAGCAGCGGGGATCCCTTTCTAGGGAAGGGGGCATTGACAAAGCAATTGGAAAAGGGGGAAAAACGCTCAGCTTCTGGAGGCGACTTCTGTCAAGCGTGAAGGAAAGGTACCCCTTCAAGGAGGATGTTATATACCGTCCAAGCAAATGGACCACCATAGAGAAGGGTATCCAGTAAGTGAGGGAATTAGGCGTGCTGGAGGTGATTTATAGTGACCTGAATGATGAGCAGTTACCCAAAGATCCACATGAAGTCAGGTGCACACAACCCATGTGGTGGAAGGTGGTATAGAGCACACCAACATTGTATGCCAACTCGTTGGCAATACTGGCCTGGAAAGGTGAAGAGGCACCAACGGTGGATGAAGTGGCAAGCTGACTCCGGAAATACGAAGGAAGTATCTCTCTTCGGCTGTGTAAGAACTGTCCCAAGAGTTCCAACAACTCAGAGAGGATCTGCCCTACTCCCTGCCTGTATAGACCAGTGTCTCAGCCATTAGGAGTCAACGTCCCTATGCTCAAGAGAGAGGATATAGAGGATACACACCACGGGGAACCCTGTGGTTTTACCTGCGTGTTCACGGAGAGGACATGTGGATTTTCCATCTCACTTCCTCCTTGACGCTAGAGGCACGGGTGTGTGAGTTGCAAGGAAAAACTATTACAAAAGGCGGTTCTCCCAGGAAAACTGCAGCTCCAGTTTCCAGGGAGCAGTTCCCCAGACAGAGTAAGAGGGCTGATTTTAGTTCTGATGTTAATGAAGAGACTCCTGACTCAGTGTACAAGAAGTGAGTAACGGATAATATGACCAGGACTAGAGGGGCCCTGCCTCCAGCCAGGTGGAGGAAAGGGACAACAGGGTTTACTGGCCTGTGTGGATTTGATGGCCTGGCACATCAGACCCACAGGAGTAGAAGGCTCTAGTGGACACCTGTGCACAGTGTACCCCAGTGCCATCGAGCTATACAGGGGCAGAACCCATTTGTATTTCTGGAGTGACAGGGGGATCCCAACAGCTAACTGTACTGGAAGCTGAAGTGAGCCTAACTGGGAATGAGTGGCAGAAGCACCACATTGTGACTGGCCCAAATGCTCCGTGCATCCTTGGCATAGATTACCTCAGGAGGGGGTATTTCAAGGACCCAAAAGGGTACCGGTGGGCTTTTGGTATAGCTGCTTTGGAGACAGAGGAAATTAAACAGCTGTCCACCTTGCCCGGTCTCTCAGAGGACCCTTCCATTGTGGGGTTGCTGAGGGTCGAAGAACAACAGGTGCCGATCACTACCACAACAGTGCACCGGTGGCAATATCGTACCAACCAAGACTCTCTGATTCCCATCCATAACCTGATTCGTCGCCTGGAGAGCCAGGGAGTGATCAGCAAGACTCGCTCACCCTTTAACAGTCCCATATGGCCAGTGCAAAAGTCTAATGGGGAGTGGAGACTAACAGTGGACTATCGTAGCCTGAACGAAGTTACACCGCTGCTGAGTGCTGCCGTGCCAGACATGCTAGAACTTCAATATGAACTGCAGTCAAAGGCAGCCAAGTGGTGTGCCACAATTGACATCGCTAATGCGTGTTTCTCAATGCCTTTGGCAGCAGAGTGCAGGCCACAGTTTGCTTTTACCTGGAGGGGTGTTCAGTACACCTGGAATCGACTGCCCCAGGGGTGGAAGCACAGCCCCACCATTTGCCATGGACTGATCCAGACAGCACTGGAACAGGGTGAAGCTCCTGAACATCTGCAGTGTATTGATGACATCATCGTGTGGGGCAACACAGCAGAAGAAGTTTTTGAGAAGGGAAAGAAAATAGTCCAAATCCTTCTGAAGGCCAGGTTTTGCCATAAAACAAAGTAAGGTCAAGGGACCTGCACAGGAGATCCAGTTCTTAGGAATAAAATGGCAAGGTGGACATCGTCAGATCCCAATGGATGTGATCAACAAAATAACAGCTATGTCCCCACCAACTAGCAAAAAAGAAACACAAGCTTTCTTAGGCATTGTGGGTTTTTGGAGAATGCATATTCCAAATTACAGTCTGATTGTAAGCCCTCTCTATCAAGTGACCCGGAAGAAGAATGATTTCAAATGGGGCCCCGAGCAACAACAAGCCTTTGAACAAATTAAATGTGAGATAGTTCATGCAGTAGCCCTTGGGCCGGTGCGGGCAGGGCAGGATATTAAAAATGTGCTCTACACCGCAGCCGGGGAGAATGGCCCTACCTGGAGCCTCTGGCAGAAAGCACGAGGGGAGACTCGAGGTCGACCCCTAGTGTTTTGGAGTCGGGGATACAGAGGATACAAAGCCCGCTATACTCCAACTGAGAAGGAGATACTGGCAGCATATGAAGGGGTTTGAGCTGCTTCGGAAGTTGTCGGTACTGAAGCACAGCTCCTGCTGGCCCCCCGACTGCTGGTGCTGGGCTGGATGTTCAAAGGGAGGGTCCCCTCTACACATCATGCAACTGATGCTACGTGGAGTAAGTGGGTTGCACTAATCACACAACGGGCTCGAATAGGAAACCCCAGTCGCCCAGGAATCTTGGAAGTGATCATGGACTGGCCAGAAGGCAAAAACTTCACAATATCACCAGAGGAGGAGGTGATGTGTGCTGAAGAGGCCCCACTGTATAATAAATTGCCAGAAAATGAGAAGCAATATGCCTTATTCACTGATGGATCCTGTCATCTTGTGGGAAAGCATCGGAGGTGGAAAGCTGCTGTATGGAGTCCTATACGACAAGTCGCAGAAACTGCTGAAGGAGAAGAGGAGTCGAGTCGTTTGCAGAGGTGAAAGCCATCCAGCTGGCTTTAGATATTGCTGAAAGAGAAAAGTGGCCAGTCCTTTATACTGGCTCATGGATGGTGGCAAATGCCCTGTGGGGGTGGTTACAGCAATGGAAGCAGAGCAACTGGCAGCGCAGAGGCAGACCCATCTGGGCTGCCGCATTGTGGCAAGGTATCTCTGCCCGGGTAGAGAATCTGGTTGTGAAAGTTCGTCATGTAGATGCTCACGTACCCAAGAGTCAGGCCCCTGAAGAACATCAAAACAACCAGCAGGTGGATCAGGCTGCTAAGATTGAAGTGGCTCAGGTGGATTTGGACTGGCAACATAAGGGTGAATTATTTATAGCTCTGTGAACCCATGATGCCTCAGGCCATCAAGGAAGGGATGCAACATATAAATGGGCCCGTGATCGAGGGGTGGACTTAACTATGGACAGTATTGCACAGGTTATTCATGAATGTGAAACATGCGCTGCAATCAAGCAAGCTAAGCGGTTCAAGCCCCTCTGGTATAGTGAACAATGGCTGAAATATCAATATGGGGAGGCCTGGCAGATCTTCCCAGATCAACCTGGACTTTGCAACTGATAAGATTCTAAAGGGCGGGGGAGGAGGAGGATCCTGGACACCAGACTGGAAGAGGTGCAGGAATTGATAGAGCTATACAAACCCATGAAAGAATGTGCAGGGGGAAGGGGGAGCAGGGAGGAACAAAAAGGGGGGGTAGGCAGAATGGGGTATAAAAGGGGCTAATCGAGTGTAAAATGGGGCTGGTCAATATTCTTGTCTGGCTGAGCCCTGTGCCTGATCACTGTGCCTGATCACTGTAGTCAGTCCTACCTTCTTATATCTACTTACTAAATCCTTTCTTAACTATCTTCCTGCGTAATTTCACTCTCTATCCTGTGTGTATGTGTGTGCAAGGACTAAGTGCCAGCTACTAGTGAGACCTATGTCTGTGTATGTGAGTGCTTGGGGGGCGGGGCGTGAGTGTCTGCATCTTCCCCAAAACTGGGGTGCATGTGTACCCCAGGGATCAATACTGGATCCAGTCCTGTCATCTAGACCAGATGATCTCCCAAGGTCCCTTCTAACCTCAACTATTCTGTGATTCTTATTTACAAAATTCAGGATAATACAAGAAAATAAATATAAAAATGATTGACTGTTATGTGACTTTTTTTTGTATTTAAATATTTACTTAAGGATATTCCTGATTAGGTCTATGCAATCATAACATCAAGTGAAACACACAAATGATAAGACTGCTTTAGAGTGAACACAGCTGTAATTCACTTGAGGGGTTTGCCAAGTGTTGCAAACCATGAGAACACAGCTTAAGTGGCTTATACAATGCTAAGAGCCCAGAAAATGAATTATAGGCCTTTAACTTGCTGGAGAACCAACTACTATTTTTTTAGTTACTTGTACTTAACAAAAATTGAGACAGGCTACAAATTAGAATTGGTCTGCTTTTCTAGCTTTTTGAAAACTCTTATTAGTGTCTAACAGTTGGAATTTCTAGTCTACTAAAATCAGTGTATTGTAACACAAATGCCATCCTTTTATAAAACTGCTGGTCAGTTGCTGCCAACAGGCTTAGTCCTGTTTCTTGGTACTTCTCCCTCCCTCTCTCCCTCCATCCCAGTGACACCAATTCCACATGTCTGATAACACAGTAATTTCATTATCTGAGGAGCTAAACCAGCAGAAAACTAATGCCACAAAAAGTAATTTTCTGCTGATTTGGGTTCCTGAACTGACTTGCTGTAGGGTCAGATGTGTGCCAGGACAAGGGAGGAGGTAGTAACACCCCCTTTAGTAGCAACTGGCCATTAGACAGGCTTAGTCTGCTTCTTTTACTTGACTTTGAGAGCAGTTTTATAATAAGGGTACCTGCCCAGGGTCACTTATCCCATAATAATAATGCAATAAAAACCAAAGCTTTTAAAACAACATTTGACTATCATATTTTGATTTCTATCAAAAATTTCCCTGACCTTTCAAAAATAATTGAGTGTAGAGTTGCAATGACATCAGCCGGCTCCCTCAGTACTTGTGGGTGCATTCCTGTCAGGGCCCATGGACTTGTGTATGTCTAATTTTTTATATGTTTCCCTAACTTCATCCTCCTCTACTGAGGGTAAGTCTTCCTTACTCTAGAGTTTCCCCCTGGTCTCAGGGGCCTAGGATTCCTAAAGACTGGTCTTAACAGCAAAGGCTGAGGTGAAGGCGGCGATGAGCACCTCAGCCTTTTTCATGTCCCCTTGCCCACACCAGCCCCCTTGCCCACATTTTCCTTAGCTTTCCTTTTGCTGCTGTTATAGCTATAGAAGTTCTCCTTGCTGCCCTTCATGTCCCTTGACAGATTCAACTCCAGACAAGCTTTGGCTTTCCTAACCCCATGCCTGCATGCTCACACAGTGTCTCTGTATTCCTCCTGAGTCACCTGACCCTGCTTCCACCTCCTGTATGCTTCCTTTTTATGTTTGAGTTTAGTCAGGAGCTCCTTGTACATCCATGCAGGCAGTACATTCTGCTGGCTTTGCATGTTTTCCTGCTCATCAGGATGGACCATTCTTGAGTTCGGAAGAGGTGATACTTGAATATCTACCAGCTGCTATATTTTTCAACATAGTGATTTTTGTCTTATAAAACTTCCTTTTGCTCTGTCTCATCTGTCATACAGCTGAACTGCTAGGCCCCTTCTAAGAAGCTTTGACATGATATATAAATTTCTAATTTTAAAACGTGATTCCTTTTGTTGGTGATGCAGTGGGATTGTGGGGTGCTAATCAGCCCCTGTGGTGTTCTGCTGTGATTTTTTTTTTTTTTTTTAAACACAAAAGCATCAGAGGTATCAGCATGTCTTACCCTGCAAGGAAATGGGATCCCAAGGTAGTTAATTTTAATTGAGTTCAACCCTTTTTCTAATTTGTTTACTTGAGTCAGAATAGAGATGTAACTAATAAAACATAACAAAAGGGAGTTTATAAACAGAACCTAGTAAACATTTTTGGTCCTGATAGAACATGTAGGTAAGTGGGGGAATACCCAAATAAGGTCTTGATGCAATTGCATTTTGCTTGCTTGAAGTATTGGGTCTGTTGGGTAAATGCTGTTTTACTTGTGACAGGAACAAGGTTGGTAGTTCTGTAAACCTGACATTCCTTGTTTGCAAGCAAATGGGGCAACCAGCAGTAATGTCCATCCTACTTTCCTACTCCATTACGTCTTGTCAGTGGGCCTCTTCTCTGCTTTGGTGGGAATTCTGGGAGGGTACATTGTGTTAAGTGATGTTAGGAGCAGGCCAGCTGCTCCAGCTCAGGTCTCCCTCCTGCCCAGCTGCTGGAGCACAGCCCAGGGACCCTGGGTCTCTGCCCAGGCTGAGGGATGAGGCTACCACTTTCCCATTTGCAGGTTCAACCAGTAGCAAAGCTGAGCATGTATCCTAGAAAAACACACACAGGCACAGGACACCGACATGGCCAGTCACACAGGCTGCCACAGACAAGGCACCGCCTTCAACAGCACCTACATACAGGACCCACATAAACCAAACATAGACAGCCAAATCCCCTTCCTCCTCTTCAACTGGTAGAGATAGGAGGTCACTAGTGAAGACCCACACGCAACACTCTCTAGATTGACAAGCACACACACATTCGGGGATCCCTCGAGTACCAGTGTGGCCCCTCTGCCTACCCGATACCCATGCCTGGATTCCACGCCCTCTTATCTGCTTCACGGGTCCCCTACTCACCAGCTAGTCCAGCTTGATGCTTGCTAGCAAATATGCATGCACTCACACACTCATCCCACAGGCGCTCCACATTCGTAAGTCCTCCTGGGCATAGCATGGACCCTTACTTGTCTGATACCCCAGCCTGGACCTAAGTCCCCCATCCCCTGGCACTATTTACCAACTAGTCCAGCTTGAAGTTTGCTAGTGAATACACAGTATCACAGAATGGTTGAGGTTGGAAGGGACCTCTGGAGGTCCAACCCCCCTGCTCAAGCAGGGCCACCTAGAGCCAGTTGCCCAGGATCATGTACATACAGCCTTTGAATATCTCCAAGGGTGGAGACTCCACAACCTCTCTGGGCAACCTGTTCCAGTGCTCAGTCACCCTCACAGTAAAAAAGTGGTTCCTGATGTTCACATGGAACCTCCTGTGTTTCAGCTTCTGCCCATTGCCTCTTGCCCTGTCGCTGGGCACCACTGAAAAGAGCTCCATCTTCTTTGCACCCTTCCTTCAGGTATTTATACACATTAATAAGACCCCCCCCCCCCCCCCGAGCCTTCTCTTCTCTAGGCTGAACAGTCCCAGCTCTCTCAGCCGTTCCTCATAGGAGAGATGCTCCAGTCCCTTCACCATCTTTGTGGCCCTTTGCTGGACTCTCTCCAGTATGTCCATGTTTCCCTTGTACTAGGGGAGCCCAGAACTGGACACAGAACTCCATGTGTGGCTTCACCAGTGCTGAGGAGAGGGGAAGGATCACCTCCCTCGACCTGCTGGCAACACTCCTATTAATGCAGCCCAGGATGCCATTAGCCTTGTTGGCTGCAAACCTCTGGCATATCAGCCACTTCTCACAGTTTTGTTTCATCTGCAAACTTGCTGAGCTTATACTCTGACTGTACTGGTTTTGGCTGGGATAGACTTAATTTTCTTCATAGTAGCTAGTATGGGGCTATATTTTGGATTTGTGCTGAAAACAGTGTTGGTAAGACACTGATGTTTTCATTATTGCTGAGCAGTGCTTACACAGAGTCAAGGCCTTTCTGCTTCTCACACTGCCCTGCCAGCAAGTAGGCTGGGGGTGCACAAGAAGTTGGGAGGGACACAGCTGGGACAGCTGACCCCAACTGACCAAAGGGATATTCCATACCATATGATGTCATGCTTAGCAATAAAAGCTGGGGGAAGAAGGAGGAAGGGGGGGATGTTCGGAGTGATGGTGTTTGTCTTCCCAAGTAACTGTTACACATGATGGAGCCCTGCTTTCCTGGAAATGGCTAAATATCCGCCTGCTGATGGGACATAGTGAATAAATTCCTTATTCGCTTTGTTTGCGCATGCAGCTTTTGATTTACCTATTAAATTGTCTTTATCTCAACCTACAAGTTTTATCACTTTTGCCCTTCCAATTCTCTCCCCCATCCCACTGTGGGGGGAGTGAGCAAGCAGCTGTGTGGTGCTTCGCTGCCTACTGTGGTTAAGCCGCGACAGTCTTTTTTGGTGCCCAATATGGGGCTCAAAGGGTTTGAGATAATGACAGATTTGATTGGAGTTTGCTAGCTGATTTTATAGACTATCATCCTGATCATTAATGAAGATGTTAAATAGGATCAGACCTAGTATTGACCCCTGGGGTACACCACTAGTCACTGGCCTCGAACTAGTCTTGGTGCCACTGATCACCACCCTCTGGGCCCGTCCCTTCAGCCAATTTTCAGTCTACCTCGCTGTCTGCTCATCCAGCCCATACTTCATCAGTTTCTCCATGAGGATCTCATGGGAGGCAGTGTCAAAAACCTTACTAAAGTGTACATAGAGTATATCCACTGCTTTCCCCTCATCTACTAAGCCAGTCATTTCATCATAGTCATTTCACCTCCCCTTGATGAATCCACACTGTCTACTCCGGATCAACTTCTTGTCTTTAATGTACCTGGAAATGGTTCCCAGAATTAGTTGCTGCATCACTTTCCTAGGGATTGGAGGTGAGGCTGGCTAGCCTGTAGTTCTCTGGGTCTTCCTTCTTGAAGATACAAGTGATGACATTTACTTTCCTCCAGTCCTCAAGCACCTCTCCCAATCGTCTTGATTGTTCAAAGATTATTGGGAGTGGCCTCATGATGACATCAGCTAGCTCCCTCAGCACTTGTGGGTGCATCCCATCAGGGCCCATGGGCTTGTGTACATCCAGTTTGCTTAAGAATTCCCTGACCTGATCCTCTTCCTTGCTCCAGCCTTTCCCTGTGGTCTCTGGGACCTGGGATTCCTGAAGGCTGGTCTTGCTAGTAAAGACTGAGGCGTAGAAGGTGTTCAGTACCTCAGCCTGTCCTGTGTCACCATGGTGGAGCAGATATCCACACTGCAGCCCATGGAGGACCCCACGCTGGAGCAGTTGGCTAATCCCTGAAGGAATTGCATCCTGTGGAGAGCTCACGCTGGAACAGATTTTCCTGAAGGAATTGTGTCCCATGAAGAGGACCCATGCTGGAGCAGGGGAAAAGTGTGAGGAGGAAGGACAGGCAGAGAGAAACTGTTACTACTGACTGTAAACCCCCATTCCCCATCCCCCCTGCACTGCTGGCAGGGAGGGGTAGAGAAGTTGAGAGTGAAGTTGAGCCTGGGAAAAGGAGGGATGGGGAAAGGTGCTGTTTTAATTTTTTTGTCTTCGTTTCTCACAATCCAAATGCTCTCCAGTATAGTTTTTTTTCCTGGCTATATTCCACTGTCCCTAATGACACATGGAAATTCTGTTTTATTTATTTTTTTCTTTTCAATAGAGCTATTCTGTTAATTGAAAAGGAGACAGAAAATAGATGTCTACACCAGTGGACCCTGGCACAATGCCTCATCCTGGTCCTTCCCCAGGGCCAGGTCCTTCACCTGGACCAATTCTAGGACCTAGCCCAGGACCAGGGCCATCTCCTGGCTCAGTACACAGCATGATGGGGCTGAGTCCTGGACCGCCCAGTGTCCCACATCCTATGCCGACAATGGGGTCTACTGATTACCTGCAGGAGGGCATGCACCAACGGCATAAGGTAATTTTGTTTTTAATAAATGAGATTTTTTTCCTAGACTTCTCTCCATTGATTAAAAAGCATACTTTACTACATTTAGACCTGCAAAACAAGCTATTGTACTTCATACATCACCTGCAAAACTGCAGCTACACTTTGATTGCATCTTTATTACTAAAGATGGTGTACATATCGGATCAAACAGAGCTTCTTTGTTTTTAATAGACCAGTTTGAACTACAGTGCTAGCAATTATGCAAATCTTAACTTGTAAACTGCACATTTCAATAAAATAGGCCTTGCTACAGAATAAAATTGAAGTGCTACAAGACCATTCTAGTAGTAATTTTTTGTAGTTAAACCTACATGTTAGATCTTTTAAGCTTCTTTTTCAAAATCTGTTTGGAACTATTCTTTTTCCATATTATATTTTTTGGGGTGACTTTTTTTTTTCATGAACATTTATTTTTATTATTATCTCTTAAAAGGCTTAAATATTTGTTTCATCTTCCATGTTGATTTAAAAATTATTGTCAAATTAATTTACATAGGCTCCATCTCATTAAGGAATTTAAAACTATTTAATTTAAAGCATGTGAATAATCTGACTTGAGTGCTTGTCATGGTTAAATTTACATGTGTGCTTACACAATCAATTTCCTCTGCTATGAGGAAATATGTCTGAAATTTTCTTTTTTAAGACATTCTCTTACTAATTCTCATCTTTTATTTAATTATGAAGTAAATTTATGGTAACTTCACTTTTACAGGTGTTTTACCTTCATAAATATGCAATAACTGCTTACAGAAGCAAGATATCATTTCAAAACCTTTTGGTGATTATCATTGGTGTCACTTGGAATTGTTGTTCTTATTGCTATAAGCATATAGAGAAATTTTCAAATTAAAATAAAAATTAACCATTTATTTATTTACTTTTAAAACATTTTTGAACTCTTTCTGAAATGGGAACTTCTTCAGCTTGTCTTTTTCACATATGGCTCAATCTTAGTTATTAAAACTGACTGTCATGTCCAGTCCATAAGGACATGACACTGGTTGTCATCTACAGTATGAAAAAACACATCATTAAAACTTTTGATAATGCAAATACGTCTAAGGTAGAGGGGAGCCATGGTCCCAAGTTGTATTGAACTGCTGAAATCATCATCTTTGAGAGGTTGGTACATTCAATACTTGAATTTTATGCACATGAATCTTGAAGCATCAAGTTAGTTTAGTTGTTAGCCTCAAGTTGCGCCAGGGGAGGTTTAGATTGGATATTAGGAAAAATTTCTTCACTTGAAAGGGTTATCAAGCATTGGAACAGGTTGCCCAGGGAAGTGGTTGAGTCACCATCCCTGAAAGTATTTAAAAGACATGCAGACTGTGGCGCTTAGGGACATGGTTTAGTGGTGGACTTGGCAGTGTTAGGTTAACAGTTGGACTCGATGATCTTAAGGGACTTTTCCAACCTAAATGATTCTATGATTTTATGATTCTATGATAATAGACATTTGCAATTGCCATTTCCTTGTTTGTGGGGTCAGTGACAGCCCAAGATGCCAGCATTCTGGTGAATACCAAAAACTCGGTAGGCAATTTGGGTTTACATTCTTCAATTGTCTCTCTCTTGAGAGATTCCTGAACTGCATAAGAGAGGAAGCACCTGGAATTCTGCAGTAGAACAGCTGAATACTCAATACAGTAAGTGTAACTTCTACATCTGGCTTCACCTTGTGCATTCATCAGGAGCTGTATGCTATGTCAGCAATGGAAACAAATACATACCACAGAGATTTTATAGAAATTTTAGGAGCATCTTGGAGAAGTTCTGTGTACCAGAGTAAAAGTTATGCCTTTGAGATACTTCAAGGCTTCTTTTAAAATTTACCATGACCATAGAGTCCAGATAGTTGATCTAAAGGTGACCAATCAGTATAGCTAGAATAAAATTACTTCCCCTTCTCTCTACTGATTTTGCAAATGAGGCTAAGACTGTAACTACACAAGTATTTGTTTTAGCAGCACTGTTGGCTTAAACAGCCTTGTTCTCCTCCAGGCTGCCAGTTAATTTGTTGTAGTATACCTGTATGTGTGCATGACTAAAGTAGACAAAATATGCTCTGATTCATGCAGATATTTGTAGGATGGACATATTTGTGCATATATATGCAATGGGATATGATTCTCACTTTTTGTCCTGGTTTTGGCTGGGATAGAGTTAATTTTCTTCCTAGTAGCAGGCATAGTGCTGTGTTTTGGATTTAGTAGGAGAAGAATGTTGATAACACACTGATGTTTTTAGTTGTTGCTAAGTACTGCTTATGCTAGTCAAGGACTTTTCAGCTTCCCATGCTCTGCCAGGTGCAGAAGAAACTGGGAGGGGGCACAGCCAGAATAGTTGATCCAAACTGACCAAAGGGCTATTCCATACCATATGACGTCGTGCTCAGTATATAAACTGGGGGGGGTTGGCCGGGGGGCAGCGATCGCTGCTCGGGAACTGTCTGGGTATTGGTCGGCGGGTGGTGAGCAATTGCATTGTGCATCACTTGCTTTGTATATTATTATTATTATATTGTTACTATTATTATTACTATTTTACTTTCTTTCAATTATTAAATTGTTCTTATCTCAACCCAGGAGTGTTTCTCACTCTTACTCCTCCAATTCTCTCCCCCATGCCATCGGGGTAGGGGGAGTGAGCGAGCGGCTGTGTGGTGCTTAGTTGCTGGCTGGGGCTAAACCACAACACTTTTAAAATTTACAAACTAACCAGTACAGTACCTTCATTCTGTATTGAATACTTGACTAACTTACAGAGAATAATATAATGCATACAGAATTTGAAAGAATCCAAAGTATGCAGAAGTATATGAAAAAACTGCTTGATATAAAGGGTTGCTAAATCCTGTAATAGGGTAGGGGTTTGCCATTGCTCTGTCTCCAGGTGTAGCCGGTCATGACAGTGAGCGTGTGTTCCTAGTAGGCACATATGCACACAATACACATATGCATACAGCTGCACAGATCAACACCAACAGAAAACACTGCACTTGCAAGTACAACCAGCACCAACAGCTTCATCCTGTTCTGCTCTCTAGCTGATCAGGATGAAAGACTGTTAGTGGAAAATATATACGATACAGATCCTTCCAGGAGCTGGGCTCACGACCCATTAGCTGGCCCCTGGATCCCCTGGTCTTCCAGTTGCTGGCACCTTGGCATGCAAGCCCTCAAGACTTGCAACCTCATTCCAGTTACAGGTACTTGTCTTGCCCCCCCCACCCCCACACACACAGACACACACACTATAGATCCTTGCAATAACTGGCCATAGACACTCAGTCTATTCAGTAGCTGGTTTTTGGATCCCCTGGTTTCCCAGTTGCCTCACAGACACACACACATGCAAATAGATCTCTCAGATAACTGGTCCAGACCTATGGCCTTACGGGTAGCTGACCCCCATACCCCATCATCTTTCCAGTAGCTGGCTTGGACCTCCTGGTTCTTCTAGTAGCCAACTCTCAGACCCTGTAGTCTCTCCAGACTTATCTGGCCCAGGCTTATACCCTGGCTCCCAAACCTCTTATCCTACTTACTGGCTAGTTTGGCTTGATATATGTTAGCAATCACACACTGACATACATACCCACACAATAAGCATGCACTCCAGTCTCTCCAGTTGCTGGTACCACAGACACACAGACTCTTATGACTTGTGGTTCCCCACTCCAATTGCTGGCACTTAGACCTCCATACACACACACATGCACACAGAGTTAAGAGCCCCCTCACCCAGGGTGTGAGTTTAATGACAAGACAGGACAGACTGTGCTGACCAAGTGCAAGGCATGGTCAGACAAATGCACTCACCAGACCTGTTTACATGTGACCGGCCCCTTTTATCCCCTTATACCTCTATTTTCCCCACTCTTGTTCATCCCCAAATCGCCTAGATCCCTCCCTTTCCCTGCCTTTGGTTCCTCCTCTAAACATTCCATAATAAGTCTTGCACGATTCCAAAATGTTCTTCCTGGCATCCCATAATGAGTCCCATACCCTAGCAGGCAGTAACCCCCTTCGGTCTGTAGGTGCTTGGGAGAGCTGCTCCCGTTGACTCATTGGGTGGGTTTCACACTGGAGCTGAGGCTCTCCTTGGGACAGCCCTGGGAGGAGCTGGGGCAGGGGCTCTGTCTCTGATTAGGTTATTGGGGTTCCTTCCACCTGACATTGTGCCTGTGCTACTTTGTGTTTACAGAGATTTGCTTTTAATAGCATAATCTAACATTAAGTTGGCATTAATAAATCATATAGTTCCCATACTTAATAACAATTATGTGAAAATTAAATACTATATATTCAAATAACCAGAAAATATGTACACAGGAAAATTTACTGTTGATTTATAGAATATAGTTAGGCCAGAAAGAATAAACTAACTTTTTCTCACTAATTTTTGGAATAAACTTTAGTCCATCAATCACATTGTCAGCAGCATCAGGATGTCAACAGCATCAGGAAATCTCCTGAATCCTGAATATTCTTCCTGAATATTTGGAAGCTGGGAGGATAGAAGAGGGGAGCATTGCTATATGTTTGCCCTGATCTTATTATTCCTGGGTATTCACCTCTGGTCCCTTCTGGAGACAGAAGAAAGGAAAAGATGGTCTTGGTCTGAAGTGGTATAGCTGTTCTTATGCACCAACTGGCCATATATTTTTTAACTATATATATTTATTAACCAGAACAACGGTATTTTCCATAGATCTTACTTGAGGGACAGAAAGAGAACTGTGCACTCTATGATCTCTCTTCCTGTTTGCTCATAACCAGAAGTATAATCCCTTGTTTTGTTTTGGTTTTTTTTTTATTTATGTGTGGTGGGTTAGCCTTGGCTAGCAGCCAAGTGCTCACCCAGCTGCTCACTCACTCCCTCTCCTCAACAGGACAGGGGGAGAAAATAGGATGAAAAAGCTTGTGAGGTGAGATAAAGACAGGGAGATAGTTTACCAATTACTGTCACGGACAAAACAGACTTGACTTGGGGAAAATGAATTTAGTATATTTATTTATTAAAATAGATTTGGATAGTGAGAAACAAAGACAAAAAAAAAAGCATGGTGTCCTCCATGGGCTGCAGGGGAATACCTGCTCTGGCGCCTGGGGCACCTCCTCCCTCTCCTTCTCTGACCTTGGTGTTTGCACTGCTGTTTCTCACTCTTCTCTCCCCCCCACCGGCCTTTCCAGCATTTGGCTCAGCTCTGGCCTGCAGTGGAACTATTGCTGAGCTGGCTGGAACTGGCTGTGTCAGACACAGGGCAGCCCCTTACCTCTTATCCCTTTTCTCACAGAGGTCACCCCTGCAGTCCTGCCCCCTCCCACTATCAAAGCCTTGCCATGTATACCATAAGTGATTGCTAGCTGTAGAAAAATTAGTATGATGTCACAAGTAGGATTTTTACTTGAAGTAAAAATATACCAATAAGAAATTGATTCCTTTAATGGAATCTTTGTGTTTTGTCGTGGTTTAGCCCCAGCCAGCAACTAAGCACCACGCAGCCGCTCGCTCACTCCCCCTACCCCGATGGGATGGGGGAGAGAATCGGAGGAGTAAGAGTGAGAAACACTCCTGGGCTGAGATAAGAACAGTTTAATAATTGAAAGAAAGTAAGATAGTAATGATAATAATAACAATATAATAATGATAATAATAATAATATACAAAGCAAGTGATGCACAATGCAATTGCTCACCACCTGCAGACCGATACCCAGACAGTTCCCGAGCAGCAATCGCTGCTCCCTGGCCAACCCCCCCCCCCCCCCCCCCCAGTTTATATACTGAGCACGACGTCATATGGTATGGAATAGCCCTTTGGTCAGTTTGGATCAACTATTCTGGCTGTGCCCCCTCCCAGTTTCTTGTGCACCTGGCAGAGCATGGGAAGCTGAAAAGTCCTTGACTGGCATAAGCAGTACTTAGCAACAACTAAAAACATCAGCATGTTATCAACATTCTTCTCCTACTAAATCCAAAACACAGCACTATGCCTGCTGCTAGGAAGAAAATTAACTCTATCCCAGCCGAAACCAGGACATGTTTGCAGGGAAACAGCATTTGGGACATTCCAGTATAGTGGCAACTGAAAGGCAAAAGGTCGGGTTAATAATTTGGCCTAAGCCACAGGCTGTGCTTTTCTAAGTTGGTCTGCATTACACTGCTTTGTTATATAAGGTCAATACAGTTCATTTGTTTCTGTTTGGACAATTTTCCTCCAGTTTGTAGTACTTGATATTGTCCAAACAGCTCATAAGGAATCAGGAAAAGAAAAGGAAGCAGCAGGAAGGGGGATAATCATTCTCATGTTGTGCTCTGCTTTCCAAAAATCTGATTCCAGGGATAGAGTCCCATTGTATTTACTTATAATAGGTAGTATGAGAAGTTTATATGCTTCTTAATATACTTGTGCAAATTTTTATTTTATGTCCCTTTGATTTTTTTTTTTAGTGGATATATTTTTTTTTTTTACAGCCTACTGATGGCTTGCATGAAAAAGGAATGGTTGAAGATGTTCATTGTAGCTCTATGAAGAGTATGCGACCTCCTCACCCTGGAATGGGCCCACCTCAGAGTCCAATGGACCAACATAATCAAGGTTTATACATATTATGCATGCAATATGATTTTTGGAGCCCTTTTGTGCTACAGGAAGTCACAAGTTCCTTGGAACAAGTTTCTTATATTTCCTCTGTGCTCTGTTTGGAAAAGATAAATTGTGATATTGAGGGGAGTAGAGGAATAATTTAATTATCTTGCTCTTTGGAGTGTTCATCAACCATGTACTGAAAAAAAGGGGTAATGTAAGGGCTTGGGTAAGGTTATAATCTGTGGCCTGGGTAACTTTCTACGCTCTTCAGCAAATCACTAAAGTCCATTATAGATTTCAGTTCCCATTTTTAAAACAGTTTTCTTCTTTTCTATGTCAGTATTGTAAACATAAGTGCATTAAAGAGTTTGATTGGTTTGAATCCTATAATGAAGGAATCACAAGAGAGAAGTCAAACCATCCTGGAGTAGCCTTATTTAATATCTGCCATGTTTGGTCAAGTACTGTTCGTAGGTTTTACCAAAAAATTGTGCCCAACAACAGAAACAAAATAGAAGCTAATTTCATCATATGTCTTCTTCGTGTCCTTTAGTTCACAAGGTAAAAGGAAACATATTCTATAAGCAGCTCAGTATGTTGAAGATTTAACTGACAACACCTACTTTCATTAATTAGTTTAGCAGATAAGGTTCTGTATATTGCATAACTAGTTATACTGCAGCAATGCCTAAAGACCCTGACTAGAACTAGGAGCCCTGTTTTACCAGTCCCTGTACAAATCTGTTAAGAGATGGTCATTTTTTTGGATGTGTTTTTGTGTTTGTTAGATTGGATAAGACAAATGGTGGGAAGGGAAAACAGGTATAGATTAGCAGAATGTCTTTGCTTGAACCGCTGTGTGACTCTGAGTGGGCTGTGACTGGGATCCTGGTCGATACTTATTCCTGTACCTTGAGCATTGGAAAGTACTGTTTTTCAGTTACACCTTTCACTACCGGCTAAGTAAAATAGAACTGACTTTTGAAGGTACAAATTCTCCACTAGATTAAAGTGTTTTTCCGCTGATTTCAGTGGAATTCAAGTATGCTCATCTAAGAGCAAAATTTTTCCTGAGTATGTATTCAGAGACAGTTTTGCTTGTAACAAATGTTTCCTAAAATGAACAGAATGTTTACTCTGAAAATGAAAACTGGTTCAATTTAAACATAACGTGCTAATAATACAGTACAATACTTAGCACCGTGGGTCACGGCTCATGCGTGGGACTTCTCTGTGCTACAATACAACTAATAAGCAGTAATAACAGGTACAACTGTCTATATAATAGACATGTACAGTGCTTGGCTTGCTTCTGCATAGCATTCTATTTCAGAAGAAAAGTAGCACTAAGCAAAATGGATATAACCCATATTAAACGGACTAAAACTTGTTAAGTGATAGCTTATAAAAATAACTAAATAGTGAATCATCAACCAGTTGGGGACATTTCTAGTTGGTCTTGCGGGAATCTGAATATATTTGTCATAAGGCTGAGGTACTTAACGCCTTCTTTGCCTCTGTGTTTAATAGCCAGACCAGTCATCCCCAGGGTACTCAGCCCTCTGAGCTGGAAGACAGGGACGGGGACCAGAATGGAGCCCTCATAATCCAGGAGGAAGCAGTTAACGACCTGCTACGCCACCTGGATGCTCACAAGTCTATGGGGCCGGATGGGATCCACCCGAGAGTATTGAGGGAGCTGGCAGAGGAGCTTTCCAAGCCACTCTCCATCATCTATCAGCAGTCCTGGTTAACAGGGGAGGTCCCTGATGACTGGAGGCTTGCCAATGTGATGCCCATCTACAAGAAGGGCCAGAAGGAGGACCCGGGGAACTACAGGCCTGTCAGCCTGACCTCGGTGCCGGGAAAGATTATGGAGAGGTTCATATTGAGTGAACTCAACAGGCAAGTGCAGATCAACCAGGGGATCAGGCCCAGCCAGCATGGGTTCATGAAAGGCAGGTCCTGCTTGACCACCCTGATCTCCTTCTATGAACTGGTGACCCGCCTGGTGGATGATGGAAAGGCTGTGGACGTCATCTACTTGGACTTTATCAAAGCCTTTGACACAGTCTCCCATAACATTCTCCTTGGGAAGCTGGCGGCTCATGGCTTGGACAGGCGTAGTCTTCCCTGGGTAAAAAACTGGTTGGGTGGCCGAGCCCAGAGAGTAGTGGTGAATGGAGTTAAGTCCAGTTGGCAGCCGGTCATGAGCGGTGTTCCCCAGGGCTCCGTTTTAGGGCCAGCCTTGTTTAATATCTTTATCAATGATCTGGATGAGGGGATTGAGTGCACCCTCAGTAAGTTTGCAGACGACACCCAACTGGGTGGGAGTGTCGATCTGCTCGAGGGTAGGATGGCCCTGCAGAGGGACCTGGACAGGCTGGATCGATGGGCTGAGGCCAACTGTATGAGGTTCAACAAGGCCAAGTGCCGGGTCCTGCACTTGGGTCACAACAACCCCATGCAATGCTATAGGCTTGGGGAAGAGTGGCTGGAAAGCTGCCTGGCTGAAAAGGACCTGGGGGTGTTGGTCGACAGCTGGCTGAACATGAGCCAGCAGTGTGCCCAGGTGGCCAAGAAGGCCAACAGCATCCTGGCTTATATCAGGAATGCTGTGGCCAGCAGGAGCAGGGAGGTGATTGTCCCCCTGCACTCGGCAGTGGTGAGGCCGCACCTGGGATACTGTGTCCAGTTTTGGGCCCCTCACTACAAGAAAGACATTGAGGTGCTGGAGCGTGTCCAGAGAAGGGCAACAAAGCTGGTGAAGGGTCTAGAGAGCAAGTCTTATGAGGAGCGGCTGAGGGAACTGGGATTGTTTAGTCTGGAGAAGAGGAGGCTGAGGGGAGACCTTATCGCTCTCTACAACTACCTGAAAGGAGGTTGTAGTGAGGTGGGTGTTGGTCTCTTCTCCCAAGTAGTTAGTGATAGGACGAGAGGAAATGGACTCAAGCTGCACCAGGGGAGGTTTAGATTGGATATTAGGAAAAATTTCTTCATGGAAAGTGTAGTCAAGCATTGGAACAGGCTGCCCAGAGAGGTGGTGGAGTCACCATCCCTGGAAGTGTTCAAAAAACGGGTAGATGTGGCACTTCGGGACATGGTTTAGTCTAGTCTACCCTTAATTGGTTTAGTGTGGACTTGGTAATATTAGGTTAATGGTTGGACTGGATGATCTTAAAGGTCTTTTCCAACCTAAATGATTCTATGATTCTATAAACTCATTGCTGGTAGAATTTGCAGATAACAGTGGTGTAGCAGTAAATAACAAAATGAACAAATTGATTATATATGCTGATCAAGATCATAGAAAGATACCAATGAACTGAAACAAACCAAAAAGCCCTCTTGTATTTTCATGGAATTTGGAACTAAATAAGTGCAATTATTGTGATACAGCAGTGAAACCCACTCCAATTACAATGTTTGAAGTGCTCTGTTCACAGTTGATAGAAGAACTTGAAATGCAAAGATAAGCACTGCAGGGTTTTTAAGGCTCTGGGACTTAATCTCTATACATTTTTAATCACAAAGCAGTATTTGCTGAGCTTTTTACAATAAAGCTACCCAAATTTAGGTTAATATAGAGTTCACCAAGTTACTGCTTCTTCACAGATAATATTGATATTTACTGTCCCTACTGTTCTTAAACTTAGCTGCACTTTCCTTTCTGATCCTTTCAGCCTTTTAAAGATGAGAAAAATCTATTTGGTCATCTTATCCATATGTCTGCCAGTGGAAGACTACCTCTCAGCAGTATATTTCTCCAGTCCTAATTTTGAATGAATTGCATGCTTGGGGCCTTCATATCTTTCTCTTAGTTGACAGTTTCACAAGAGATATTAGCACTCGCCATATTACCAATGAGGAAAATGTTATACTTTGCTTACCTTAAATAAATCTTCTTGTAGCTTCAGTCCTGTCTGAATATATTTCTCATTGTATATTTTTTCTAAGATGTTATGTGCTCTCACTGTGTATTGTGAATACCTATTCTGTTCCTCCTTCTGAGACTACATTTAATTAATGAAAAAAGTGATAGTCAACCTAAATGAGCCATTGAACTAAATTTCTTCAATTCCGGTCTATATCTCCTTCTCCCAAAACTTGTTTGCATTCATCGTTTCAATAAAAATCCCATCCCCACCCCCCTGCCATCAGTTGTATCAGAGCTGACAGCAGTTGAAATGTTAATGTATATGGTCCATGTACATTTTCATCATTTAAGTCATCTTAATATTTAGTGGTAGTTAAGAGCTTAGTTGACTTAAGCACTGTTGAATATTCCACTGCTTGGAATGGTAGAATCTTGACTGTGCATCTAGTGCTACCTATTATGGTATTGTGGTTTAGAATTATAATGTCATCCACTGTTTATTCATAGAGTGGAAAAGGAGTACAAGTTTTCCTCATCTTTCAGCTCCCATTTTCTCAACTTTGAAATAATTAGTCCAAATGAAGAAAAAGTTCTATTTGCATCTGCTAAATAAAATGAAAGCAGAAGCAATTAAAGCAAAAAAAATATATAGACTCCTTGCCCCCTCCCCCCACTTGCATCTAGAGAAGTGTTAGAACTAGGATTTGTTCCACTGTGAAGACTGAAAATAATATGCTTACTTTATATAACACATGATGCTATGACATACTTATGTAGATCAAGTTGTATCAAAGTTTGAAAAAAATTGGTTGCTAATTATATATATATAGTTAAGAAAGCTTTTTAACTTCCTAAAATTTGAGAAGGACTCACAAGAACAGCCTCTTCTACTAGGGGTCATAGGGAAGATGGAGCCAGACTATTCAGAAGTGCCTGCTGCCTAGCAAGAGATATACTAATTGTGCATAGGGAAAAAAAATTCACAGTGAGAGTTGTGCAGCACTGGAACAAAGGCACAGAGAGGCCTTGGAGGCTTTCAAAATTTGCCTGGATAAGGCTCTGAGCAGCCCGATCTAACTTTGAAGTTAGCCCTGTTTTGAGCAGAAGGTTAGAATAACATGACCTCTAGAGGTCCAGCCCAGATGATTCTATGATTCTATTTTTTATTTTTTAACAAGATACTAACATTGTTTAATTTTAAATAATTTGGTAAGAGAAAGTATATACATATAAGAAAAAGCAAGCTGATTGTTTCCATTCAGAATATTGGCAACCATTAGAATTATAGCATTAAAGTCTTTGTTATTAGGGTACTATATGCATCTCTGATTTAAGTTGTCTTTGTAGCTCTGCATTTTAAATAGCTATGAATTAATACATTTGTAATGCAGGCTCAGATGCAAGTGGCAGAAAATTCACATGAAATCTGGGGAATTTACTTGCGATGTCAAGGCTATTTTTTTCCTCATATTTGGTGTCTTCTCCCCTGTATATTTTCCATAAATAATGGTTATCTGATTGTCCTCTGTCAGCACACAGAACTCTCTTGTTGCAATCACTTTGTGCTGGGGTAATCTTACCTTTCCCAGATTAAACTAAGCAGGATGGGTTTATGTCAGGACTAAAATCAAAAACATCTGAGGAAAATCTAGAAGTGGTGGTATTGGCATTCAGTAGGTAGCATTCTTCTGAGCAATTAATGAGCTGGGTTTTGAGAAATTGATGCATACTTATGGTAGAAATTTATGTGTACTGCAAAAATGCATTTGAAATGCCTGCTAGTTGAGGAAAACTTGTTTGCAAAGTCTGGAAAGAAGTCCAGACTCTTCTTGTCTGTATCTTTAATATTCTTCAGCCCTATATCTTTTTCTTTTTTGATATATACCAGATAACCTTTACCTTCATCAGTCTCCATCATAAGTTTCTACCTTATTCAGCACTCATGTGCATGCTCACCTGTAGTAGATCATGTGTAGATAGGAAAAATCAAGTGGTATAGAGGCTTTATGAGTACAAGCTTGCAAGTACTGTCACTGGTAAACCATTGAATCACAGAATAGTTGAGGTCAGAAGGGAACTGTGGAGATCATCTAGTTCAACCCCTCTCCTCAAAAATGGATCAACTAGAGCAAATTGCTCAGGATCTTGACCAGTTGGGTTTTGCATATCTCCAAGGACAGAGACTCCAGAATCCCTCTGGGCAACCTGGTCCAGTGTTTTACCACCCTCACAGTAAAAAAAAAAATCCTTTTCTTACATCTAAGTGGAATTTCTTGTGTTTCAGTTTGTGCCCATCCCCTATTGTCCTTTCAGTGGGCACCACTGAGAAGAGTCTGGCTCCATCTTCCCATCCCATAGAATCATAGAATAGAATCATAGAATCTTTTAGGTTGGAAAAGACCTTTAAGATCATCCAGTCCAACCATTAACCTAACATTACCAAGTCCACCACTAAACCAGTTAAGGGTAGAGTAGCAATTTCGTGTTTCCTGGCTTGGTGGATGGATTATTTTTAATGAAAGTAAAAACTAGGAATCATTAAGGTTGGAAAGGACCTCTAAGATCATCAGTCCAACCATCAACCCAACACGCCCATGTCCACTAAACCATGTCCCAAAGTGCCACGTCTACCCGTTTTTTTAACACCTCCAGGGATGGTGACCCCACCACCTCTCTGGGCAGCCTGTTCCAATGCTTGACTACCCTTTCCGTGAAGAAACTTTTCCTAATATCCAATCTAAACCTCCCCTGGCGCAGCTTGAGCCCATTTCCTCTCGTCCTATCGTTAACTACTTGGGAGAAGAGACCAACACCCACCTCACTACAACTTCCTTTCAGGTAGTTGTAGAGAGCGATAAGGTCTCCCCTCAGCGTCCTCTTCTCCAGACTAAACAATCCCAGTTCCCTCAGCCGCTCCTCATAAGACTTGCTCTCTAGACCCTTCACCAGCTTTGTTGCCCTTCTCTGGACACGCTCCAGCACCTCAGTGTCTTTCTTGTATTGAGGGGCCCAAAACTGGACACAGTATCCCAGGTGCAGCCTCACCAGTGCCGAGTGCAGGGGGACAATCACCTCCCTGCTCCTGCTGGCCACAGCATTCCTGATATAAGCCAGGATGCTGTTGGCCTTCTTGGCCACCTGGGCACACTGCTGGTTCATGTTCAGCCGGCTGTCGACCAACACCCCCAGGTCCTTTTCAGCCAGGCAGCTTTCCAGCCACTCTTCCCCAAGCCTATAGCATTGCATGGGGTTGTTGTGACCCAAGTGCAGGACCCGACACTTGGCCTTGTTAAACCTCATACAGTTGGCCTCAGCCATCTCACTCAATCTCTCCTCATATGTCAAACACTCTGAACATACTTCATGATATTTGTGGCCCTTTGCTGGGCTTGCTCTAGTATGTCCATGTCTGTCTTGTACTGGGAAGCCCAGAACTGCACACAGTACTCCAGGTGTGGTCTCACCAATGCTGAGCAGAGGGGAAGAATTTCCTCCCTTTATCCACTGGCAACACTCTTCCTAAAGCAGCCCAAGATGTTTTTGGCTGCCTTTGCTGCAAGGGCACATTGCTGGCTCATGTTAACACTTGGTGTCAAGAAGGATTCCCAGGTCCTTTTCTACAAAGCTGTTTTCAAGCTGTTTGGCCTCCAGTCTGTATTCATGAATGGGGTTATTCCTCCTCGGGGGCAGGACTGGGCATTTCCTTTTGTTGAATTTCATGAGGTTCCTCTCTGCCCATTTCTCCAGCCTATTGAGGTCCCTCTGAATGGCAGCACAACCATCTGGTGTATCAGCCACTCCTTTCCAATTCTTTATTATCTGCAGCCTTGCTGAGAGTGCACTCTGTCCCATCATTCAGGTCATTAATGAAGATGTTAAACAGTACTGGCTGCAGTATATCTCATATCTCACCAATTTGGTTATAAGGATGCTATAGGAGACTGTGCTAAAGGCCTTGCTAAAGTCAAGGTAAACAACATGCACTGCTCTCCCCTAGTCCACCAAGTGAGTCATCTCATCACAGAAGGCTATCAAGTTGGTTAAGCTTGATTTCCCCTTCATAAATCCATGCTGACTGCTCCAAATTGCCTTCTCATCTTTCATATGTTTGGAAATGGCTTCCAGGATTATTTGCTCCATCACCTTCCCAGGGACAGAGGTGAGGGTGACTGGTGTGTAGTTCCTGGATCTTCCTTCTTGCCCTTCTTGAAAATAGGAGTGACATTTGCTTTCTTCCAGTCCTCAGGAACCTCTCCCAATCATCATGACCTTTCAAAGATAATCAAGAATGTCCTCGCAATGATATTGGCCAGTTCCCTCAGCACTCATGGGTGCATCCCATCAGGTCCCATGGTCTTGCGTACATTCAGATGTTTCCCTAAGGTGATCCTCCTCTAGTGAGTGTAAGTCTTCCTTTCTCTAGACTTTCCCTCTAGTCTCAGAGGCCTAAGATTCCTGAAGGCTGGTCTTACCAATAAAGACCAAGGCAAAGAAGGCACTGAATACCTTGACCTTTTCTATGTCCTTTGTCACCAGGTTCCCAGCCTCATTCAGCAGTGAGCCCACATTTTTTTTTTTTTCTTCCTTTTCCTGCAAGTATACTTGTAAAAGTCATTTTTGCCCTTCACATCCCTTTCCAGTTTCAACTCCAGATGAGCTTTGGCTTTCCTAACCCCATCCCTGTGTGGTTCTACAGTGTCTTTATACTCCTCCTGAGTCTCCTGCCCCTGCTTCCACCTCCTTTACACTCTTTTCTTTGATTTTAGTCAGGAGCTCCTTGTCCATCAATGCAGGCCTCCTGTTGCCTTTGCTCGACTTCCTGCATGTCATTCTTGAGCTTGAATGACGTGATTCTTGAATATCAACCAGTTCTCTTGGATCCCTCTTCTTTCTAGTGCTGTATACTCTGAGATTCTTTCGAGCAGCTCCCTGAAGATGCCAAAGTCTGCTCTCCTGAAGCCCAGGGTTGTGCTCGAGGTTGGCCAGTGTGTCTTGACTCTTTTTAAAGGTTTTGCACTTAAAGTAGAAAACATGGCATCACAAAACTTTAGAGTCCATGAATGTCACATATTATAGCTAATAAAGAGAAGTTTGGAAGGTTTTTGTCCTTACTGAAATAATTAGTTGGTGTTTTATTTTAATCTTTACTTTTGTAAAACTTGTTTTCCTTATTGTCAAGATTCCCAATGCATATGACTTTGAGGGAGAGAGGAAATGTAATTATTAAATCTGTAGAAACCTAAAAAAAATTTCATTTTAGAAATTCCTCTCTCCATAGCAATGTCATGCACTTAAGGCTTGAATTGTCAAGGTTAAAAACAAGTGCTGTATGTCTAATTTCACCTTTCTGACTTCACTTTTATGTAGCTCAGATAGATTTAAGATCCAGCATCTCAAAACCCATCACTGATTTAAGACTAAATAACTTTGAAAAGTATAATATTGTGGCGGGGAGACAAATCTTTCTTTGGCAGACAGTTTTGAAAACAGCTTAATTAAAAGTAGCTGCTATTTAAAGGAAATTGTGAGATTTGGAAATGTAGCAGTAATGGAAAAATACAATAAATAAGAAACCAGAATTTAAAAGCATAAGACAATAGAGCAATTATATGCTTTTTTAATACCATAATGTGTTCATTTAAAGCAGTGTCTTCAGTAAGTGGGATTTTAGCCCCCCCTTTTCTTAATAAAGAAAGAATTATTTTTGAGAGTAGTTAGTAGTCTCAGTCCTGACACCTTTGGTGGATGGATATTAATAAATGGAATAAACCATATGATCTGCATGATTATTTATCATGGCTTTTATTACTGTTGTGATTTAACCCCAGCCGGCATCTAAGCACCATACAGCCGCTTGCTCACCCTCCCCCACAGTGGGATGGGAGAGAGAATTGTAAGAGTAAAAGTAAGAAAACTCATAGGTTGAGATAAGAACAGTTTAATGATTGAAATAAAATAATAATAATAATAAATTGTAATGAAAAGGAAAACAACAAAAAGAGAGAGATAAACAAAACCCAGGAAAAACATGTGATGCAACTGCTCACCACCCGCCGACCGACGCCCAGCCAGTCCCTGAGCAGCGATCCCTGCCCCCTGGCCAACTCCCCCCAGTTTATATACTGAGCATGATGTCATATGGTATGGAATAGCCCTTTGGTAAGTTTGGATCAACTGTCTTGGCTGTGCTCCCTCCCAGTTTCTTGTGCACCTGGCAGAGCATGGGAAGCTGAAAAAGTCCTTGACTAGCATAAGCACTACTTAGCAACAACTAAAACATAAGTGTGTTATCACATTATTCTCATACTAAATCCAAAACACAGCACTATGCATGCTACTAGGAAGAAAACTAACTCTATCCCAGCCGGAACCAGGATGATCACCAGAAATATATTTATGAATATATGTATAAGCAATTTTTATATTAATATTTCTATTGAATAACCTCGGTAATTTTAGCTTTTTACCCTTAATGTCTCTTTTTCTCCCTTTTCATTTCTTTCCTCAACTTTTTCTTTCTGTCTTTCCCTTAGTTTCCTTATTTTTTCTTATTTTCAACAGGGTCGTCTTTTCTTGTCTTTTTGCTCTTTAGTTATAAAACTGAATTCTCAGTCTTTTTCTGTCTTATCTGATCTTTTCCCAACTAAAACTTTTTTTTTGTCCCGTCCTTCCATTTCCTTTCCCTATTTTTGAAAAACAAAACAAAACACAACCACCCCCAAATCTTCTGTTCTTTTTTCTTTATCCTTTCTCTCAGTTATTTTTAACGTGTACTTCACTGTAGTATCCTCAGACCCCACCTTTCATTAACTTTCAGTTCTTTAGCACTCTCATGTCTCAGCTTGTATGAATTCTGAATTTACATTTACTGGCATCTCACCAGTCAAAATTTGTAGAGATCCCCTATGCTGCCCTTACTGGAAGAACAGTGAAATAATGGAAGGAGTAAAATTGCTTGTTACTGTGACCAGGACTAGGTATAGATAAAGTTGGCATAGTTTCAGTTGAGAATGTCAGATCAACCAAGGAATCACAGGAGTAGATTCGATTCCACAGAACTCAGGGAAGTCTGCATGAACTTTTGAGTTCTGTGACCTATAACTTGGTCAAGACTGTGAAAGGGAGCTAGGAGATTTGTTGTTTTGTAAGGCTTATCAGGTTGATACTGTGGTGGGTTAACCCCAGCCAGCAACTAAGCACCCACCAGCTGCTTCCTCACTCCCCCCCCCCAGCAGTATGGGGGAGAGAATCAGAAGGCTAAAAGGAAGAAATTACTTGTGGGTTGACATAAAGACAGTTTAATAAGTGAAGGAAAGAGAAAATACCCACCAAGTGATGCAAAGGCAATCGCTTGCCACCTCCCACAAGCAGACTGATGCCCAGCCAGTGTCCGAGCAACAGTTACTTTGGAAAGACTTCCCCTTTGTTTTTTATTGCTGACCATGATGTTTGATGTTATATGGCATGGAATATTGCTTTGGCCAGTTCAGGTCAGCTGTCCCGGCTGTGTCCCCTCCCAACTACTTGTGCACCCCCAGCCTACTTGCTGAGGGGGCCAGAGTGAGAAACAGAGAAGGACTTGATGCTGTGCAAGCACTGTTCAGCAATAGCCAGAACATTAATGTGTTATCAACAGTGGTTTAGTCACAAATCCAAAACACAGCACCATATAGGCTGCTATGAAGAAAATTAACTCCATCCCAGACAGACCTAGTACAGATACAAATGTTATTTTTCCTCTGTAAATGTCTCTCTCACAGCTGGTGGACATCTTTAAAATCTAACTGTAGTGCATCACCTAAAAGATAAGTCTTAAGTTTTTTTGTCTTGGATATGCTTTGGAGTCTTCGATATCTCACTTAAAAAGCATACCCATGCCATCTCTTTTCATGGATGTGTTATGAATCTCAGGGAAATATTTGTGAAGTGTAATTAAAATTCAAACCTAAACCCACCAAAAAGCAAGGACTGTAATAAGATGAGTTCTGTTCCCTTCAGAGTTGTGCTCACCCTGTGTGGTGGGTCAACCTTAGCTGGCCTCCATGTGCCCATCCCCATGCTCTCTCACGCCCCCTCCTCAGCAAGACGGGGAGAAAATAAGATGAAAAAAACCTCATGGGTCGAGATGAGGACAGGGAGATCAGTCACCAATTACCATCACAGGCAAACCAGACTCAACTTGGGGAAGACTAATTTAATTTATTTCCAATTAAAAATAGAGTAGGATAGTGAGAAACAAAAACAAAGCTAAAAACACCTTCCCCCCACCTCTCCCTTCTTCTTCCCAGGCTCAACTTCACTCCTGGCTCTTCTACCTCCTCCTCCACCACTGAGTGTCACAGGGGGGATGGGGAATGGGGGTTGCAGTCAGTTCATAAAGCTTTTTCTCTGCCGCTCCTTCCTCCTCACACTCTTCCCCTGCTCCAGCGTGGGGTCCCTCCCACAGGATAAAGTCCTTCACAAACTTCTCCAACGTGGGTCCTTCCCACAAGCTGCAGTTCTTCATGAACTGCTCCAGCATAGATCCTTTCCACGGGGTGCAGTCCTTCAGGAATGGCCTGCTCCAGCATGAGTCCCCCACATGCCACAGTTCCTGCCAGAAAACCTGCTCCTGCATGGGCTCCTCTCCACAGGGCTGCAGTTCCTGCCAGGAGCCTGCTCCTGCATGGGATCTCCACGGGTCACAGCTTTCTTCAGGGCACATCCACCTGCTCTGGCGTGGGGTCCTCCATGGGCTGCAGGGTGGATATCTGCTCCATTGTGGTCCTCCACAGGCTGCAGGAGGACAACCTGCATTATCACCATGGTCTTCACCACAGGCTGCAGGGGAATCTGTGCTCCAGTGCCTGGAGCACTTCCTCCTCCTTCTTCCCTGACCTTGGTGTCTGCAGGGTTGTTTCTCTCACATATTCTCACTCCTCTCTCCCAGCTGCTGTTGCACAGCACTTTTTACCCTTTCTTAAATATGTTATCAGAGAGGCACCACCAGCATCGCTGACAGGCTCAGCTTTGGCCAGCAGCGGGTGTGTTTTGGAGCCGGCTAGAACTGGCTCTGTCCAACATGGGGGCAGCCCTATGTCTCTTCTCACAGAGGCCACCCCTGCAGCCCCCCCCTCCCCACTACCAAAACCGTGCCATGTAAACCCAATATACCCTGTTAGATCTTTTATAGGATTTAATGTACAACAGCTTCTTCAGAGGATAGCTTTTGTGTTCAAAGTTGATACTCTGGGTTTTCCAGCACCTGGATGGTAAAAGGTAGTGAATGTTGTTTCTCAGACTCAAAGATTTAATCCACATAAGCTTGAGGAACTATATAAAAATATGAATTAGATACTGTCTGTTTTTATATTTGTATGTTGGAGAGTATTAGCAAAAAGGTTATGTATCATTAAATAGATGCTTTGATGTATGCACATCAAAATAAATATATAAATATATAAATATAATGCTGTTTTTATAAGCTTTAAAATAGGCAAACATCTTTGAAAACATTCTGTAATGAAATATTCATTCAACATACAGGTGAACCAGTGCCCTATCATGCCATTTGATTGCTGTATTTCACATGCAATTTAGTTTTAGTTTGTTTTACCCCAAATGTGAGGGGAGTTAATTATTCTGTTTGAATAATAGCTCTTGCAGCCTTCTTGCTATCTCGGGGAATTTCAGATCATACTTCTGTTCTTGTAGAAAATATTATGGCTCTACTAATGTGAGAGAGGATTTTTTATACTTCATCTACTGTTTAAGGTAAAGAAACTTCAGTGGAGTTTAGACTTGATTAACCTGGAAAATAAGTTTTTGAACCTCTTATCTGCTCCAGGCTATATGTCTCCACACCCATCTCCACTGGGAGCACCAGAACATGTGCCCAGTCCAATGTCTGGACGAGGTCCAACTCCACCCCAGATGACTCCAAGTCAGCCAGGACCCATGATACCAGGAGACCCACAAGTTATGAGTCAACCCAACAGAGGTCCTTCCCCTTTCAGTCCTGTACAGCTACATCAGCTCCGAGCTCAGATTCTAGCATACAAAATGTTAGCTAGAGGTCAGTCTTTACCAGAAAACCTCCAACTTGCTGTTCAAGGAAAGAGGACCCTGCCTGGCATTCAGCAGCAACAGGTTCCTGCTGCCTATAGCAGGCAATCAAGTAAGTGAATGTAGGCACCATGTCATTGGCAAGATACTTCTTTAAGTTCTACCTGTGGAAAATAACAAATTGTTGGTGCAGGCATATAGTTTGTAACCATTTGCAGACATCTATATGAACAATGACCTATGGTTTTAAGTTGGAGTAAGTGCATAAAGCACATTATTAATAGGATACTGTCATTTTTTTTTAAAATAGACATAAAAGTAATTTATATACTGTCTGTCCTGATTATGCCTGCCACTTTTGCAAATATTTGTCACAATTTGCTAATTACATTTTACTGCTCTTAGAACATGTTTTCACTCTCCTGTTGCCATGCAGAAAAATAGATATAAAATCTAGAAGTTGATTGATTATGCAGATCATGAAAATTGAAACTATATGCAGTATGCTTTCAGGTGCATAACATAGGGAAAAGAGTTTCTCATAATAATAATTGATGTTATAATGCAGTATGCAAACTTATTTCAGTCTTAAACAGCTGTGTTACTTTAAACAGCTTGCACCTGTTATGTTTTATGAACAAATCTGATCCTAAGATCAATTTAATGGGGAGGGAGGGAAAGGAGGGGAGTTTTCTGTTGTTGGTTTTGTTTGTAAGTTCATTAATTTGTATGATTGTCTTTTACTTTTTCCCTCCTCCACAACTTCAAGAAAATAAAGAAATGGTTTATCTAGCCATGTGGATATTATATGGATCCCACTGTGATATCTTAATAACAGTATTATGTGCATATTTTTTGACTCTTCATTACTTTCAACTTCAGACCTTTTATTTAGAACCTTTTCCCATGGGGAAAAAAAAAAAATCCAGTTTACTTAAAGGCAGTTTTAAATATCCTTAATGTATTTCTTTTGTCTTTTCCATTTTGTACATTTTTTAAACAAGGACTATGAAAATGTGATCTTTATTTTTAAAAATTAATCTTTTCCTGCTGTTTATTACTCACTTGAAATAATAATCCTGTGTTCTTGATATCATAATATACACCTTATAAATGATTTTGGGCACAAAATTAGCTTCAAGAACAGATTAAAAAATATGCTGATTATTTTAAAGAGTTAAGGATTTCTGTAAACTGTTATTTAGCTTTAGAAGCTGAGGGTAAAGATGATCCAATTTTCTTATAAAAAATAATTTTAATAACTCTGGTCACTTAATTTCAATGCATGTGTCTGTCATCAAGTATTTTAAAAGATGGGATTTTAATATCTCAGTACGGTAATTTTTTGTACAGTGGAGTACTTAAATCTGTATTTAATGCACAAAGCTTATTTGCATAAATAGACTAGCATATTGGAACACAGAGGGATTTTTTAATGTATAGTAATGTTTTATATTTTAATAATTTTCTTTCCTCTGTTAAATCATAGGTATTGGGTCACATGCAATGAGTGGTCCTACAGCTGGCCCAGGACCAGCTCCAGGAGTACCTGGACATATAGCTGCCATGACCCCTAAACCTTGGACAGAAGGTAGAAGAGAGTATAGCAGTAATTTTATATCATGCATACAGTTAAGGTTAAACCATGTGGGTCGGGATTGGGGAAAAGAGGCAGGAAAAAGAATGGGGAAATAAAAAGGCATAAAGAAGAAATGGTGTGACCTTTACTTTGCCTAGCACTTAAATATCAAGGAGTATTTTACCACTTATTCAAAGGTGAATGAGTTGACCAGATGAAATTATTGCAGCTGTTAGGCAGCCTGAACGTGAAGCACCCTCTACAATCAGAATTAAATATATAAGCTTGTTCCTTTTCCAGAGATTGATGCAGATGGTTGAATGCCAGATGGTCAGGATGCTGTATCTGAAGTGAAATTGATTACAAGACTACAGGCATATTGTATAGTTGTATTTTTTAGCAATAAATTATTATGTTTCCTCAAACAATCAAGTGATATCTTTATTGTTGCAGATGTCTGTTCTCAGTGACTCTCTCACATCTTTGTGCATGAGTGACTTCCTGACTTGTTAGAGTACTGAAACCTGTGCTGTCATTGGCAGGTGCTATATTCATGTTAACTGATGAGTTAGTTAACTTTCAAAATAGTTAGAATCCTATAACATAAAAGAGTAATCAGATACCAAGTATTTCAGATACATTAATTAATTGGGAATTGGGGGCAAAATGGCAGCTATTTATATTTGCCAGGTATATTTAAGTACTATTGCTGAAATTTTAATACGGCTTACTGGTTCTTACAAAGAGTTATAAAAGCAGGCCTCATGCTTCTAGTCAAATTGTGACTGTGGATTCATCCTTGCAAGCAGTATAAGGACAATGAACATATGAAGAGGCAGAATTTGGTCCCGCACCTATATGAAACTAGTTCTAGAGGACTCTTAGTAATGCTAGATTTACTTAAAAAACAGTGTGAATTAAAAAAAAAAGAGGCATTGTTCATAAATTGACATGCACTTTTATTATTTTTGGATCACTTTCTGCAATGTCCATTTGAGTTTGTTTCTCTATAGGGAGGGAAACCTAGTATTTTTCCTGATAAGTTTGAATGTTTGTCTTATCTTCATGTTTTGACCTAAAAAATCATCTTGGATTTTTTACTGCGTTCCATATTTCGTGTTATCATGTTTCTTATGTTCTAGGCCAAGCCCCAGATATGAGTGTTCCCAATACACCACAAAAGCTCTCCATACCACCTCCTAGTGGGAGGCCTTCTCCTGCCCCTGCTGCTTCCCAGCCTTCTGCAGCCATGCCTGGGCCCTCTGTACCACAGCCCACACCTGGACAGCCTTCACCTACTGTGCAGCTGCAGCAAAAACAGAATCGTATCAGCCCTATCCAGAAACCACAAGGATTGGATCCAATTGAAATACTCCAGGAACGTGAATATAGGTAAAAGCTGAATAACAAGATTTAAATGCATATGCTTGTTTTTTACTTTCTCAGTGGGCACTCTTGCAATCATCCCCTGTATTGTAGTGATCGTAGTTTAAATTGAGTTTCCATAGAGGGACTATGTCAAAAACAAGTGCAGAGACATCAAACTGTAAAGCATGATTTAATTTCAGCCCAAGTTCTGAATTAGCAAAGCATATTGGTAGTATCATTGCGAACCCACTTAACTTTAAAATGGACTCAAGTACTTGGCTGGATTAGTGTGATATTTGGAAAGCTGCAAATAATAATAGCTATGAAATTAAAATCCTTGGAATCCACATGGAAACTATTTTAGTACAAAAAGTATTCAGAACCATAAACAAAAGGAAATTAGAAGAAAAAAAAGGGCAATGAAAAGACTGAAGAATAAGTGGCCAAAGCAAAATCTAATTTTGTGTAATGATAAATGGGTTCGCTGGACTACCAAAGAATGGTGAGAGTATTAAGGAGGTGAAAGTGAAGATGAAAAATATGATACCAGGAAGTATGGTCCATGAATGTTGAGTTAGACTCCTAAGTACCCTAATTAAAAGGTGATGAGTACCCAGTAATATTCCTAGTAATGCACAGAGGATCTAATCTGATTTTCTGTGGTTAGAAAGAAACTGTTCCTTCCCCTTACTGAGACTATTATACAGTTCCCCTTGAGGACTGGGGGAGGAGAAAGGTTGACTTGTATCTAAAGTATGTTCCTGGTCACTGTCAGTGACAGGAAGCAGACTCCACATAGTGTATTTGCTTGATTTGAAATGATAATGCCTCTTCTTGTTACTAAAACAATGAGGGTATAAGGGGAAAGTAGACAAAAGATGGTAATCTCACTGAAAACAGATTAAATGAATACTTGCTTTGCAGATGTGTTCTACCTTTTCAGATATAGGAGGGAGGGTAAGTGGCATGAACTTTTATAGGATATAAAGCGTCTCAGGAAGGATATGGTGTGATATCCAGAAACCAGGCTATGATCCAGCAAAACACTTGTAGTTTTTACATAAGAGCATGCTTAAGTGCTTTTCTGACTTATAGTTGTGGTCATTCTGTCAGTCTCATTATTTTCACCTTAGCATGGAATGGCTGTAGCTATTTTGGTGTGTACAGTCATGATCTAACTGCTTTTTCAGAAAACATGTAGGATGCACCATAATACAGTTTCACTGTTGCTCTGAATGAGGGATCATAGCATTAACCTGAGCCAGCAATCATTTGGCTGGTATGGCATAAACTCATTTGTAACTGCTTCTGCCCTTCCAGCCCTGCTCCACTGCTGCACTGTTTGTGCCAAATTTTATGACTTGAGGATATGCATAAATGAGGGAGGGAGTGAGGGACAGCAGAAAATAACTGAGGTAGATCTACTCAACTATGTAGAAATTGGTTGCAGTCACAGCATATCTATTAGGTTCTAAATAGCCTGATCTGGGCAGGCTAAATAAGATGGAATTTTGAGAGGAATAGTAGAATTGTTTTTATAATGGCTGGCTAGTAATTCAAGCTTTTTAAATATTGAGTGTTGTTGGGAATTTGTTTTGTTTTGTATACCAAGGTGCTTAGAACTTGTATACGTCTTTTCATTATTTAAACCTAAATAAGTAACACCAAACTAAAGCTGTGAAAACAGCTTTTATGCTTTGGATGGTAATAGACTTAGCTTTAGTACAGGTAGAGTTAACATAATAGTATGAAGTATTCATGCCTTCTTAGTAAAATGAGAATAGAAGAAAGTTAATATAAACATTTGCATCCTGAAAACCCAGTGAAGTTAGCAATATCTTTGAAAAACAATTACTGGACAGTAAACAAGAGAGCTCTTTTTTAATGAGAAAGCATTTTACTATGAAATAATTTTTTTTTAAATAAAAAAGGTAAATTAATCTTAAAAAAAAGATTCAAGATGCTTCAACAAATCCCATAATCCAAACATCCAGACCAAAAGTTAAAATTTTGGCATATTGCCAAACTCTCCACTGTGGAGAAGTCTCTGTTTTAAATCTGATGCCACAGTCTGTGGCCTTGAGCATGGTGTTTCTTGACTAAAGATGTGAAGCCTGCTGTGTCACATTCACTTACTGCTAATTTATCTGCTATATAAGAAGTCACTTGCTGAGGTATTTGGCCATTCCTCTTTGTGCATATGCACCCCCATAAGTGATTAATAGTTTGCTTTTGGGGGAGATGCATATTTCTATACACCTTTCAATTTTTATGGATTGCTTATGTAGCATATATGTTAGATCATGTCCTAGTTGCATGCAGGGCATCTCATCTCATCTCATCTCATCTCATCTCATCTCATCTCATCTCTCTCCCCCCCCCCCCCCCCATCTCATCTCCTCTCATCTCTCCCTCCTTTCTCATATCTGTCTAACATCTATCTTGTCTCTCTTGTCTCATCTCCTCTATCCTCTCAGTCAGGGGAAGGGGTTCAGAAAGGAGGAGACAAATTCAACAGGTGAATGCCTGGCTGCATAGCTGGTGCCACACTCAAGGTTTTGGCTTCTATGATCATCACCTTTGAGAAGCCGGGTCTGTTGGGAGCTGATGGGATTCACCTGACCAAGTGGGGCAGGAAGGTCTTTGCCAACAAGCTGGTCAGGCTTATAAGGAGAGCTTTCAGGCACACTTATAAGGAGAGCTTTAAACTAGGTTTATCAGGGGAAAGGGATAGAGTTTTGAGTAATAGAGAAGAGCCAGGGGCTGCTGATGTATTAGGAACAGACAGGGAAACACCTGTGAAAAGCCTCAAAGGAATTAGGGTGTGTTACTCTAAAAAGGTGACACAGTTGACAGCCCAACTGAAGTACCTCTATACCAATGCATGCAGCATGGGTAACAAACAGGAGCTGGAAGTCACTGTGCAGCTAGAAAGCTATGATCTAATTGCTGTCATTGAAACGTGGTGGGATGAATCACACGCCTGGAGCGCTGCAATTGATGGCTATAAACTGTTCAGAAGGGACAGGCAAGGAAGGAGGGGCAGGGGGGTTGTCCTCCATGTAAAAGAGTGGATTGACTGCACAGAGCTGTCTTTGAAAAACAGTGATAAACAGGTTGAGAGCTTATGGGTAAAAATTAGGGGCCAAGCCAACAAAGGAAACCTCATGGTTGGTGTTTACTACAGGCCACCTGATCAAGGGGAGCCTGTTGACAAAGCATTCTTATTTCAAGGAATCACAAACTTCTGTGGACCTGAACAAATATCTGTTGCTTTTAATGGAACACTTTCTTGCCAGAAGAGTAACCCTTTTTGATTTGGTGTTCAATCAGTATGGAAAATCTTACTGACCTAATTCTGCTTTCATTTTCTGTTCTCTTGAGGACACTAAATGAGTCTCCTGCAGTTAATACAGTATTACATCCATTTTGTTTTTTTCAGGAATTTTAGAATCTTGTATCAGACTGTCTACTGTGCCTTACTGATGTTAAGACAAAACTGAGCAGCACTTAAAATTACTAAGTTCAAATAAAAAAAAAATTAAAAATCAATTTTAAATCAGTTCTGAACATAATATTTTTGATGAAATTCTAATGTACCCTAATGCTTTCTGATGCATTGACCCAAATACATATATATGCAATATGGACCTTTGTTCTTTCTATTGCATTCTTGCTGTCATGTATGTGCAGATGCACTTTGCACAAAGTGGTGTCAATAGGGGTATTTCTACTTTTGTTATCAGTTAATGTATGTATAATTCTCCATATCCTTGGAGAAACAGGTAGTGAGGGGGGAGGGAAGCATTCCTTAGGAGATTCATTTTTACTCTTTGCAGTCCTATATCCCTGCTATCCCATGGAAAGGTTATTTTAAGGTCTTTTAACTAGGACATCTGCCTTGCTCTCACTGAGGGCAGATTACCAACTTTGGTTTACAATGTCATATGCTTCTTTTGATGCAGCCCAGGATATGGTTGGCTTTCTAGGCTGCGAGCACACATTGCTGGTTCATGTCCAGCTTTTCACCCACCACTACCCTTCTCTGCAGGGCTGCTCTCAATCCCTTCATCCCCCAGCCTGTATTGATATCGGGGGATGCCCCAATCCAGGTGCAGGACCTTGCACTTGGCCTTGTTGAACCTCATGAGGTTCACATGGGCCCACTTCTTGAGCTTGTCCAGGTCCCTCTGAATGGCATCCCATCCCTCAGGCATGTCAACCACACCACTCAGCTTGGTGTCATCTGCAAATTTGCTGAGAGTGCACTCGATCTCACTGTCTATGTCATTGATGAAGATATTAAACAGTATTGGTCCCAATACAGACCCCTGAGGGACACCACTTGTCACTGATCTCCATGTGGACATCGAGCCGTTGACCACTACCCTCTGGATGCGACCATCCAGCCAATTCCTTATCCACCAAACAGTCCACCCATCAAATCCATATCTCCCCAATTTAGGGAGAAGGATGTTGTGGGGGACTGTGTCAAAGGCCTTGCAGAAGTCTGGGTAGATGACATCCATAGCTCTTCCCTTGTCCACTGATGTAGTCACTCCATCATAGAAGGCCACTAGGTTGTTCAGGCAAGATGATTGAGGGACTGGAGCACCTTTCATATGAGGAGAGGCTGAGAGAGCTTTGACTCTTCAGCCTGAAGAAGGCTCAGGGGGGATCTTATCAATGTGTTTAAATACTTGATGGGAGGGAGTAATGAAGAAGAGGGAGCCAGACTCTTCTCAGTAGTGTTCAGTGACAGGACAAGAGGTAATGGGCACAAATTAAAACAGATGAAATTCCATCCGCCCCCCCCCCAAAAATACTTTTTTACTGTGAGGGTGGTCAAACACTGGACCAGGTTGCCCATAGAGGTTGTGGAGTCTCCATCCTTGGAGATATTTAAAATGTGACTGGACACAGTCCTAGGCAACTTGCTCTAGGTAACCTTGCTTGAGCAGGGTGGTTGGACTAGCTGATTTCAAGAGGTCCCTTCCAACCTGAATGATTATGTGATTCTGTGAAATAGAATTTATTTTTAAGATTAGAAAAACTGGTAGCATTTTATTTTAATGTACTTAAGGTCTGTAAAATCAACAAGTTCTTAAAATGAAAACAGGATAAAATGCAGAAACGCCTATTAAAAAAATAAACTATTAAATTGAATAAGAGATAGCAGGTTATATGAGGAAACCTGGAATGCTGGAGAAAAACTCAGATAGAAAAAATGGAATAATATATTAAGTAAGTTTTCTTTGTTAGTACCTAGGAAGACTGAAAATATATTATTCTTGAGGTTTGGGTAGGAGTACTGTTATAGAACGGGTATGTGTCTGCAGCTTTAAAAAAGAATTATATTTTCCTTTTCAGAGTGCACATTCCTCAGTATGCATGTAGTTATTGTGAAATATTAATATTTTGATCTGTTAGCAAGTTATTTATCAGGATTTATAAATTATATGGTTATGCTAATAATGGATTTCTTATGTTTAGTCTATTATAGTGGATAGGAGATAAGTAACTTTAACTGTGAACTTCTCTGTAGAAATGAGTAGGATCAGTCATTTAGTCCTTATAAACAGACTACCCACAGAAGAGTGTGTGTATGCATGTGTAGACATGAACTTGTGTTCAGACACAAACTTGCTCTGTGATCTGCCTTCCAGCTGTGCATCTGGAACACTGAGTGTATGAGAGTGCCTGTGGCACTGTGCTGCTGCTGTAGTGTGGTGTGGGGAATGGGCAGGGGAAATACAAGGAAAGAATTATCTTAATGTGCAGAGAAGCAGCACTAGAAAATGTTTTCTTTCTGCCTGAAGGATAACATGTAAATATGCACCAGACACCTCTCCCTCATGTGATCTGATGTTTTATACATTAGGAGAGTGAAAAATGGAGATGTGATGTAGAGATTAGATACATTTCCATTCCTGTGCTTTGGGGGATTTTAATTGGGGATGTGTGTGGGTTTTTTAAAAAGCATGTAGGAAATAGAGGGAGTGTGAGTGTTGTCTCACAAAGGGAATTCGTTACCCGGTGTGCAACAATGCAGTCCACACACTGAGTCAAGATATTGATTTTATTTCATTTCTGTGCAGAGATGGGTGCTAGGTGGTAATTCCACAAAGCTAGCACACGGAACGAAACTTTCTGCGCCTCATTTATACACAAAACTTACAAAGTTAGTAATCATTCTTTTTACGATGATTGGTTAGTAATTACCATCCTATCTGCTATTGGTCAATTGTTTTCTAATTAGCCTTGCTTGCTATGTAAATTAGCACGCATGCTCCTTAGGGGTGTGTGGGGGGCAAATCCTTTTGGTCCTAAATTGAGTCGGTGGTTGCGATCTCCCCCTGCTGGAATTACCTTTCCCCCAGTTACAGTTTTTTGACAATCATCCAGTTTTTCTGGCACCTTCTGGGGTAGGATGTTCCCTTTTATCAGTTTCTCAGTACTTCTTCAAGGTCTAGTTGCTCCGGGATGTCTTTGGTTAAAGGATACCAGATGTTTATTCTGATTAGGGGTGATTAAGTGTCCTTTACTTGCCAGCTTACAAAAACATCTTGGCCTGATATGATGTTAGCTAAGTTTCAGAGTTAGCCTTCAACATGAGGAAGAGCTCTTATTTCTGATTCATTTGAACTTAAATGCAACTTTTGGACCACTTAAAATGTTGTGGGCTGTCATTTTGCTGCCTTGGCCAAATTTAGAGTTTGCGAATAAATATTTACTTGTAAATAAAAAAGCTCATAAAGATTATATAAATGTTAGCTCTGTGATCTTGATTTTGAATGTGAAAAATAGAACCAAGTAAGATTTTTCTGGCCTGTGTATTATCGTCAGTCTCTTTTGGATTTGTAAATGAATTAAGAATTCCATGAAGAAAGAGTGAAACAGAATCCAGTTTGTAGTCCAATAGCTATGTAAGTGCTATCATTTTATTGAAAATGTGACAACTTAAAGTTGTCACAATAAAACAAGCAAGTAGAATTATGAATATTAATATTATGAATATGTCATGTAAGAAAATTCCATTTGCGTATGGTAACTATTCTGACAACACCATGTGTTAAAGGCATAAAATAGTACCCACCAAACAGACCTGCAGACAGAATGCTAGGAAGCATGAGTAAAATAAAATTTCCAAGTTGCTATGCGCACATATACTTTCTGTCCGAATTAAAAGAGGGGAAAAGGGGCAGAAGAGGGTTTTCATTATTTGGCAATTTATTCTGTAAATGGAAAATTAAACCTTATTCTTCTCCATCTATACAAATGCTTGTTAGTTCAGAAACAGGTAGTAAAAGCCAACTAAGTATCTGAGGTAAATTGCCAAATTTTACTATATACTGTTGATAACTACGGACAGATTTTTCCCAGTATATTTTCCAATCCTATATTTATTTAGGCTTCAGGCTCGAATTGCTCACAGAATCCAAGAACTGGAGAACTTGCCTGGCTCTTTGCCTCCTGATCTGCGAACCAAAGCTACAGTGGAGTTGAAGGCACTTAGGTTACTGAATTTCCAGCGCCAGGTAATGCCTTTTGCTGCAGGGAAGTTCTTGTCAAACGTGATGTTGTGGCATGGGATCAAATGTGATGTTGTGGCATGTGTTAAGAGATTTTACAGGATTAAACAGGAGATTTTGTACAAGAGCACACTTGACTGATAAGAAGAATTTCACAGAAATGTTTAACTTACTGTTTATTTTGTTTTATTACTGAATATGTACGTGTTCTCTTTCCCATCTGCTCCGTCCTCCAGTATAAGTTGTAATCCTAGAATTGTCGTAGTTTTCATGAAAATAATGGCAATGGCACAGAGACACAAGAGAAGGACAGGATGCAAGCCCATTTTCAACACAAATCATAATAGATGTAATTTTCATGACACTCTTTATACTTGTCATGTGTGTTTTATTGGTGAGAGTTGAATGCTCTTATTGTTGTGTGCAGCATTTCTCTAATCTGTTTTCAGCATTCCCACTGTGACACACAGACTGTGAAAATTAAGCCTAACAAAAGCACGTCTAAGATAAAAGTTAGATCTTGAATATATGTAACGGCATCTGAATTTCAGAAAGGGAGTCACGATGTCAGACCATTCTGGGCCCCTTGTCATTGGCTTGCCTGGCTGGCCTGGAAGCAGCAGAGATGTGATTTGTCAGGCCAAGCAAAAATAGTTCCTGGAAGAAGTCTTTGGCAGTATTTGTACCATGTTATCTACATCTTCCTTCCCACTGCCCTTGCAATTCCTTTATAGTGAGGCTTTGTCAGAGGTTAGTTGAAAAGTGGCAGGCTTTCCCTGCTTGCATTGTTGGGACTGTGTCTGTATTATTCCAAGCCTTCCCAATGTCCTACTCCCTATTCTGTTTCCCACGCAACTGACAAAGAGAACAGTTGTCACCTATGTTCAGCACTAATTCTAGAAAAGCATGTAATATCTGTTCTTTTGTGCTTTACTTGGGTGGTGTAACATCTTGACTGGTGCCTTTCATACAAGCAGGACAGTCATTTTCAGTAGGTAGGAAGGAAAAAAGTGATGTGCCTACATTGTTTTGACTCTTTCTGTCATCCTACAGAGACTGAAGATTTATTTAGGGAGACAGACCTCTCTGCTACAACTAAGGAGTTGCCGAACTGTAATGGAAAGGAGAAAGGAAGCTGGGAGATCTCCTGCACCACTAAAATTTTACTTTACTGTATTACTAATTAAAGTTGTTCTTGTGTGTGAGAAAAATGGTTTTCTTTTTAACTGTTTCTTTTTTCTCACCGATAGCTAAGACAAGAGGTAGTAGCCTGCATGCGTCGTGACACAACACTAGAGACAGCACTAAATTCCAAAGCCTACAAGAGAAGCAAGCGCCAGACTCTGAGAGAGGCCCGTATGACAGAAAAGCTTGAGAAACAGCAGAAGATAGAACAAGAAAGGAAACGTAGACAGAAACATCAGGTATTTTAACTCCTATTAACTGTTCTCCCAGACATGCAAATGACATTCAGTTGATTGCTGCATCTTGTTATGATCTGTCAATCATTGTCATTTTATATTTTATTCACCTCTGGAGACTGAGTGTCGTGGTTTAGCCCCAGCCAGCAACTAAGCACCACGTAGCTGCTCGCTCACTCCCCCTACCCCGATGGGATGGGGGAAAGAATCGGAGGAGTAAGAGTGAGAAACACTCCTGGGTTGAGATAAGAACAGTTTAATAATTGAAATAAAGTAAAATAGTAATGATAATAATAACAATATAATAATGATAATAATAATAACAATATGCAAAGCAAGTGATGCACAATGCAATTGCTCACCACCCGCTGACCAATACCCAGACAGTTCCCGAGCAGCAATCGCTGCTCCCTGGCCAACCCCCCCCCAGTTTGTATACTGAGCATGACGTCATATGGTATGGAATAGCCCTTTGGTCAGTTTGGATCAACTATTCTGGCTGTGCCCCCTCCCAGTTTCTTGTGCACCTGGCAGAGCATGGGAAGCTGAAAAGTCCTTGACTAGCATAAGCTGTACTTAGCAACAACTAAAACATCAGTGTGTTATCAACATTCTTCTCATCCTAAATCCAAAACACAGTACTATGCCTGCTACTAGGAAGAAAATTAACTCTATCCCAGCCGAAACCAGGACACTGAGGCACAAGAAAACAAGTTTATGCAATAAGCAAGCATAAAACTCTAAAATTACAACTCTTGTGTTCCTGATCTCAAATCTTGTGTTATCAAATCTCTGAATTAAATTATTTTCTTTCTCTAGGAATATCTGAACAGCATATTGCAGCATGCTAAAGATTTTAAAGAATACCACCGGTCAGTGTCTGGGAAAATACAGAAAATTTCTAAAGCTGTGGCAACTTGGCATGCCAACACTGAACGTGAGCAGAAAAAGGAAACTGAGAGAATTGAGAAAGAAAGAATGAGAAGACTAATGGTACGGAATGGGGGAAGGGGTATGACAAGTTTGGCTAAAATTACATAATCTGATGTACATCCTCAGGTGCTTATGTATGCTCTTTTCAGAATAAAATCTCTTTAATTCACGAAATTTTAAAAGTATAAACCTAAAACTACTGCAGAAGAGTCCCTTGTATTTCTAATGATGGTAGTGAACTTGATAGTGTTCACTTTGAGCTATAGCTACTTTTTTCTTAAGATTTCTGATAATATGTCTTTTCTACAAGCTTAAAAACTTGTCATTCATGCATATCACAGCCATTTTTGTATAACATCACTTAATCTCTGTCAACATTTTTACAACATTGCAGAGATATTCAAGTTATTTACTATACAAATACTGTGTATTCTTTCTAGCTATTATAGTTTTGAAGACTACTTATGATTAACTTTTTATGGTATTACTCAGAAACTTTGTATTTGCACACATACATATCCAATAGTAGTAAATATATGCATTTTTTTCCTGGGAACTAATGGCGGTCAGCTATAGTTCTTGCTGCTGTTATTTCTTATTCTCTCTCTTCTTTGCACCTGAACAATACCAGTTGCACCTTTTTTAAAAACAGGATATAATGGTTTTGTATATAAGCATGTCTCTTCAGAATGCTGTGGAATTGATCAGTGGACTACTTACATTTCAAGAGTTAAAATATCTCTGTCTTAGAACTTAAAATGTAGACAGAGTAGTTTTTATGTACAAGCGTGTTAGCAACCAGAGTTAGATTAATTTTCTTCTGAAAAACTTCTACCAGACACTGGGTAACTCTAATACTTTTTTTTGGACTGTTGAAGCCTACAAGACAGTAGGTGACTGAGAAAACATAGATTCTCAGTCAGCAATTGAATGACACACTGTAACAACAACATAGAAGTTAATGGGAATCAGCATGTTTTCATTGAAACACAGTGCTAATAAAAACCCAAATATTTAAGGTGATGTGAAATAAAACTTTAATCCTTGTCCAAAATCAGTGCCCACCAAGCATAAGGACTGAACAGTTTGGTTTTAAATCACCAATGAGGATTAAAAGTACATATGAAATGTAACTGAAGGGCTTGCAGAAGAGAACAAATGTTTGGGCCCTATGGCTTTTCTCAAGGTTACATACCAATCTACATTATAGAGCTTCTTTATACTGTCAATAATTAGAGACAATTGCCAACAGTTTATCTGTTCAAGCTGTTACAATGTTAATTATCAGATAAAAATATGATGACTTTACAAAAGTCTAATTTTAAAAATATTTTTTAGATTCTGAGGTGAATGAGCTTATGTCACGCTGAAATATATATGATATATGGTAAAGAAGTCCACAGCTAATAAATACAAGATGGATTTGTATGTCCAGAAATGTCACAAAACACTAATATCCAGTGCTTCCTCCTAAAACCTCCTACCCAAAGCTTGTGACTCAGATCTACTATCAGAGACACAGTACTCAGTAGGCATCTTCAACTGGGTTTTGCAGTCAGAAGCACTTACCCTGTTCCCTTCTAAAAGCTTAATTAAATTTTCATGGAAAAGCAAAACAAAATGACACTAATTATGCATGTTATGTTAGTGGAGTTATTTCCCCTGTTTAAATTTAGTCCAACTTGTGATATGTTCTTACAATTTTTACAGATTTTTAATTCAGTGTAGCCAGAAGTTAATCTTCTATATACTAGAAATTTCTAAAGACTTAATCTCCTCTCAGACACTTGGGCTAGCCTAGGAAAATAGACTATGTTTAAAAGTATGATAGCATACTTTTTAACCAAAGCATCTTAGATAATAGTGTTAAATTCCTTACACAGATTGTCCTTAGATAACTCGGATTAGCAATGGTGAAGTTCCTTAACATTTATATAATTGCATGCAAGAACATTCATGATATGCTTCAAGAAAAAGATAATATGTATAGAGGAAATACCTTGGCTAGGTTAAATGATACTATATTTAATTATAATAGTCATAGAAGCTTACTTTTTGAGCATTGTAGTTCTGTTGTCTTGAATGCTGAAAATGGATTTTACCTTGCAAGTTCTTACCAGGTTACTGCAGTTCTGGTATGTCTCCAGAAAGGCAGGAGTTTGTTCATATCTCACAACTGTACTATTTTTATTGAAAGTAATGGTCTTCAAAATATTTCTTATTTTTGTTTGGTTTTATAAGGCCCTGTATATTTCTTCAATTATTAATTTATTCACCGAGTTATCTTGGCCAAGATCTTCAGTGGGCTCTGTGATGCTTGTCTTAGATTTCCTGATATGCATAAAGATGTCATTATATCTTTCTGGCATACACAAGTAATATTTCCTGCTATACCCTAACAACATATTTATGTGGTGCTGTAGGGATATGAGAGTTGCTGAACTGACTCAGAGATGTGGCTGATCTGGTCTGATATCCTGTTTCTAACAGTGGCCACCATCAGACTCTCCACAGGAAGATGAAACACCACCAGAGTAGATAGATGAAGCATAATCTGCCCTAAGGAAAATTTCTTGGTAACACCTGACAGATAAAGATTATTACTTATACTGGGTAAAGGACCAAATAAGAGTTAGGCATCTGGGTCCCATTATCTTTCTGTGAGAGTAGGGGATAACTGTACTTCGTGCTTTTGAAAAATCTTCTCTGTAGGAGTCTTATCAATTCCCTCAGTTTCCCAGCACTGTAACTGGTCTGATGTGCTGTTGTATAATTTTTTTCTGTTCTCAGTCCTGTTGTAGAATGCCCCCCCCGCCCCAGCAAGAGTAGGAAATATTTGAAGTAACACATCATCTTTGAGACTGCAATTGTGGGTTCTTCTTAGGAACATTTCTGTCATGGATGATGTTTGTCCTGTATTGCTAGGCTGAGGATGAAGAAGGCTACCGTAAGTTGATTGACCAAAAGAAAGATAGACGCCTAGCCTATTTATTGCAGCAGACAGACGAGTATGTGGCTAATCTGACCAATCTGGTATGGGAGCACAAACAGGCACAAGCAGCCAAAGAGAAGAAAAAGAGGAGGAGAAGAAAGAAGGCAAGTAGCTAAAACTAACACTTTTATCCCACTTCCCCTTCAAACCCCATTTTAACACTGGTAAATGCAGTGATCTCCAGTTGTCTTACAGAGATCGGAGTGTCTGAAATCTGCATTGCCAAATTCTTAGCATTGAATGAATTCATATTTCTCTGAAGTCTGTTGTAGGAAATGCTGTATTTTTGCCACACTAACATTATTCCAAAGATGGAAAGAAGAAGATGGGATTAGAAACTGTGGGTTGTACACATTTGAATTACTGATAAACTTCCTATAGGCAAAAATGGGCCAACCATGTAAATTAGGAATAAGTTATGAGAGTCCAAACTAGAGTATATCAGAAAAGGCTAGTATATTCAATTCTAACATATAGAACTGCTTATTTAGACCTCTAGATTCTAAACTCAGTTCCATATTTGGTTTGTAGGGCCATTAGAAATAGCCAGAGAAAGAGAACTTTAATAGGTGTATTTTGTGTAAATGGGTATTCTTCAAGTAGTATTGTTCATTGTCAACATTGTAACCATTTAATTTAAGCCTTTTGAAAATCCACTTTGTATGTTATTAAATATTTCTATCCCTGTTAGAGAGACTAGTTGGTAACTGAGCAAATTTATGGAAAAAAGAAAAAGTGATAATTAAGTAATAATTTGTCATTTTTGTGACCCCTAAATTCCTTTCCTGTCCCAGAGGATGGGTAAAATGGCCTTAATAGCCCATTTCCATCTCTAGTTTTCATGATGTGAATGATCTTACTATCAGCTATAAGAAACAGAGTCTCAGAAGTTTCATGTGCTTGTATATAAACAGACTGCTGTAGCTAATATTACTGACAATTTAACTTTGTGTAGTTTGGACACCAAAAATATATACCATTTGAAATGTTAATATATGCATTGCTTAAAAGCAATGCTCTACATGTGGTAATAAATGCCAATATATAATAAATGGACAATTTTGAAATGACTGGCATAGAAAAATATTCCTTATTCCCCTCTATCCATCTCCAAAACAGCTGTACATTTTGTTAAGAATATATTTTTAACAGAGAAAATGGCCTGTGCCTCCAAAGTAAAGATGTAGCTTCTCCTGGACCAGAAATCCAGTAGGCTAGCCATGTACCAGGCACAGATTTACCAAGGCAACTAAGAGGGTTGTAGATTTCCCATTAATGCTGCTAAGTGCTGTGAGTGCAGTAGTACCTGTATGCATACCCCCCCTACATCCATCAATATCTTTATTTGCATTCATCCCAGGCTATGAAAACGCAAAGTGAAAAACTGTTCATGCTCTAGACTGCTTTCATCGTATAAAATGTTTTTTATGCTCAATAGCTTGATTACAATAGTTTTGCCTCTGTTTGTTGTAGAAGGCAGAAGAAAATGCAGAAGGAATGGGATCTGGTCTTGGTCCTGATGGAGAGGTATGAATTTTACAAGCCTTTTTAGTTTGTGGGGTTGGTTGGTTTGTTTAATTTTCCCAGAGCTTGTTATAAATTATAGTGATGGTAAAAGATTAAAGTGTATGCCAGACATTTGACCTCTTTGTTCAGTTAGTACTCTGTAGGGCTTTTGCATGTAACTAAGATCCACATATACACTCAGAGAGAGTGCAAAAATGAAACTGATGTGGGGAAATTAGTTCAAAAGGTGCCTACACATTTGGAATCTCTAAGGTCAAGGTTAGCAAGTGTGCATGCTAAGGTCCCCATGAAACACACACGGAGACCACAATATTCATCAATTCAGTCAGCATGGGTTTATGAAAGGCAGGTCCTTCTTGACCACCCTGATCTCCTTCTATGAACTGGTGACCCGCCTGGTGGATGAAGAAAAGGCTGTGGACATCATCTACCTGGACTTCAGCAAAGCCTTTGACACCATCTCCCACAGCATTCTCCTTGGGAAGCTGGCAGCTCATGGCTTGGACGGGCGTACTCTTCGCTGGGTAAAAAACTGGTTGGGTGGTCGAGCCCAGAGAGTAGTGGTGAACGGTGTTAAGTCCAGTGGGCGGCCGATCATGAGTGGTGTTCCCCAGGGCTCTGTTTTGGGGCCAGCCTTGTTTAATATCTTTATCAATGATCTGGATGAGGGGATTGAGTGCGCCCTCAGTAAGTTTGCAGACGACACCAAACTGGGTGGGAGTGTCGATCTGCTGGAGGGTAGGATGGCCCTGCAGAGGGACCTGGACAGGCTGGACCGATGGGCCGTGGCCAACTGTATGAGGTTCAACAAGGCCAAGTGCCGGGTCCTGCACTTGGGTCACAACAACCCCATGCAACGCTACAGGCTTGGGGAAGAGTGGCTGGAAAGCTGCCTGGCCAAAAAGGACCTGGGGGTGTGTCCTGGTTTTGGCTGGGACAGAGTTAATTTTCTTCCTAGTAGCAGGCATAGTGCTGTATTTTGGATTTAGGATGAGAAGAATGCTGATAACACACTGATGTTTTAGTTGTTGCTAAGTACTGCTTATGCTAGTCAAGGACTTTTCAGCTTCCCATGCTCTGCCAGGTGCACAAGAAGCTGGGAGGGGGCACAGTGAGAATACTTGATCCAAACTGACCAAAGGGCTATTCCATACCATATGATGTCATGCTCAGTATATAAACTGGGGTGGTTGTCCGGGGAGCAGCGATCGCTGCTCGGGAACTGCCTGGGTATCGGTTTGCAGGTGGTGAGCAATTGCATTGTGCATCACTTGCTTTGTATATTATTATTATTATTATTATTATTATTATCATTATTATACTGTTACTATTAGCATTACTATTTTACTTTATTTCAACTATTAAACTGTTCTTATCTCAACCCAGGAGTGTTTCTCACTCTTACTCCTCCGATTCTCTCCCCCATCCCATCAGGGTAAGGGGAGTGAGCGAGCGGCTGCGTGGTGCTTAATTGCTGGCTGGGGCTAAACCACGACAGGGTGCTGGTTGACAGCCGGCTGAACATGAGCCAGCAGTGTGCCCAAGTGGCCAAGAAGGCCAACAGCATCCTGGCTTGTATCAGGAATGGTGTGGCCAGCAGGAGCAGGGAGATGATTGTCCCCCTGTACTCGGCACTGGTGAGGCTGCACCTGGAATACTGTGTCCAGTTTTGGGCCCCTCAATACAAGAAAGACACTGAGGTGCTGGAGTGTGTTCAGAGAAGGGCAACAAAGCTCGTGAAGAGTCTGGAGCACAGGCCTTATGAGGAGCGGCTGAGGGAACTGCTCTCATTCATTTACTTGGAATACTGTGATGAATGTGTGGATATTAAATGTAGAGATATGTTACACACAGAAATAATGTGACTTAGTGTTGACTTGCTAGTAGTATGGGAAGCTGAGGCTTCAGTAACATATTCACTTATTCAAAGTCATAACTTTGCAGTTGCTGTTAGCTCTCTTCATTAACTGTGGCAAACACAGGAAGACCAGTTATCTTATAAAATTTCATCTGAATTTTTAGCCCATAGATGAGAGCAGTCAGATGAGTGACCTTCCAGTCAAAGTGACTCACACTGAAACAGGCAAAGTTCTTCTTGGACCAGAAGCACCAAAAGCAAGTCAGCTAGATGCTTGGTTGGAAATGAACCCTGGGTAAGTAGCTAGCAAACCAATGGGGTGTTTTTATTATTGGGGGGGTGTCAACTGTGTTTTTATTTTTGATGAAACTGTCTTTTTTATCTATTCCATTTGCCTTTTAATTTATTACTTTTAAGTCGAGTAGGAAATGTATTGAATCTATTCCATTCCTCCCTTTGTATTTCTAATTTGTATTCTTTTGTCTTCTCTGTACAGGTATGAAGTTGCTCCCAGGTCAGACAGTGAAGAAGAAAGTGGCTCTGAATATGAGGAGGAGGTAGGTATGCTTTTCTTCAAATTTCATTTTTAGTAGTGCAGTAGAGCAAAACCCACATTATTTTCCTGTATGTTCCTTTTTTCATAGGCTTGAAGAAAAGCAGTAGCAAGTGTCTAATTGTTTTAAACATAATACAAACAGCAAAATACATCCTTTTTGCAGTGATGCTCATTGCATAGCATGTCATTTATATGTGCTGTAAATGCCTACCTGATAATCTGAATGAGGGGAAAAGAGAACTTGTTTTACTCTTATATCATCAGAGTAAAAGTAATGAGATAATTATGTCAGAACAGGCAAGCAGGTTCCTATTTTAAAATACACTTCTGTAAAGGACGTGCAGTGGCTTTGTGCTGAATGAAGTTAACATCTTTTATCTTCTAGATGCCTCTTGTATCCGTTATGTAATACTTTTCTACAGAAAGCAATGCTTTCTTAGTCTTAACATTGAAGTATTGCCTATTGAGAGGATGAGAAAAAAATTTTATTGATTGTGGTGTGAGTCTGACTCTGGTGTTTTGAGTCAGTAAATGGCAAAGGTTTATTAGGATCATTTGCTAGAACACACCTTCATTTTTACAGTTGCACATCAGCATTTGGAAGCTTTCAGGGTCATTTTGGGTTTTTTTTCCTTGGTAATTCTTCAGTAGGGATGAAATAAGACCAATGTAATAAGGCATAGTTAGGTACATTCATTTGTCTGCTAATATCATCTTTGATAGATGCAATATTATAGAGCAGTATTTTGCTCTCTTTAACTGTTAAGAATTTAAATTGTTCCACAACACCCTTTTCTTCAAATGGTTCAAGCATTGTTAGAAAGCCCCCAGTAAAATCAGAAAAATTTACCCAGTTTTCATCCATTGCAACTGTAGTTAGAAGGGAAACTATAAATAAAGATTAAAAATATAATCTGTTTTAAAAAAAGTAATAAACCAAAAGCTTAAAACAGCATGAATGCAGGAGCTCTTGCCAGTTTTTTAAGCTGTCTTACAGTATCGTGCATCTTGAATATGATACAAACATATGCATAATATCAGTCTGCTCTATGAGCAGGACAGGTAGAGTAAGATTTTTATAAATGAGAACATTGAAGAGGAAAATATTTTTTCTTAAAGTATTGTGACTTTCTGTTAGTTAATCTATGTACATTTTTTGTTTTGTTTTGTTGCAGTGTATAAAGATAGCTGTCAGTTGAACTTTTTGGTTCAGGTTCCTGTCAGTATAAAGCATTGTTCAATGAAAACTGCTAATAAATTGTGAGTGTTAGCCAAAGTTACGAATGAGTAGCATTGGAGAGTACAACGTTTTCCTGTCCTTTTTCCATCTTCTCTAGGATGATGAAGAAGAATCAAGTAGGTTAGAAGCAGATGAGAAGATACTTCTGGATCCTAACAGCGAGGAAGTTTCTGAGAAAGATGCTAAACAAATCATTGAGTGAGCTTTGGATTCTGCTTTTTTTTTCTTTTTTTCTTTTTCTCTCCTCCCACCCTCTGCCCCTGAATGGTGATTTCTTATCAGGGCTCTCAAAATTAGCTTGCTCTAGATTACTATGAATGGCTGGTTGTTGTAGTGCCTGTGACATGCAGGAGAAGGGATATGACTGCTTGGTAGTACTTGTGTAAGTAACATGCATTCTTCTAAGGGTGAACTTCCCACAATTGAGGATTTCTACTGCCTCTTTACCACTTGTATAAATAAGTGAACTGTACTGAAAAATATATGTATTTGTGGGAATTTACCTTTATTCTTTGTCTGCTTTCCAGGACGGCCAAACAAGATGTGGATGATGAATACAGTATGCAATATAGTGCTAGAGGGTCTCAGTCCTACTACAGTGTTGCTCATGCAATCATAGAGAGGGTGGAGAAGCAGTCTTCTCTTCTTATTAATGGTACACTAAAACATTATCAGGTAAGAAATATAGTTGGAGTTAGCATAAGTAGTTCCAAACCCTTTTATTCAAAATAATACCCTGCTCTACAGCTGACAGTTACATAATAATGGCCAGGCTCCTATATAATAGACTTTTCATTGAGTAAAGCATGTTAAAATGTTTAAGACTTGCCTTATCCTAGATATTTCATTACAGTACTTAAAATGACAAACTGTTTGAAAATGCATGCAGAAACACAAGTTATCTACTAGGTTAGAAACTGATGATCATATGGAGAAAGGGAATGTAGTCTTCTACCCCAGATCAAATTTCATACATACTGCTTGAATAATAACATCAACTTTCTATATATACTGGTAAACATCTCTTTTCATTGCAGACCAATAGTGTTTTGGTTTTGCTCTCCTTCCCATCAGCCCAGTATTTGGATTTTTGCTCATTATTTTAATTTTAATTTATTATTTTTTTAAATAATCTTTTTCGTCTTTTAATATTTAAAAAATTAACAATTTGAGCTTTTAGCACCTCAGCATGGATCTCTAGTGATTAAATTGATAAAATTGTTCTATACAATATTTGTTTTATATACAGATTGTTAGTGTTACAGATAAGGTGCACACTTTTCCAGAGAGCTTTACAGCAGGCGTGTTGAGGCCTGGTTTTGGTTCTTGTCCTATCACTCTCCCTTTGACTCTTATGCCCTTCAATTTCCTCTAGATCTTATCCATTTTTTCCTGCCCCACTTTCCTTCTCTTTTTTTTTTTTCTTTTTCACATGTTCTTCATTCTTGATTTTAGTTAGGCTGCCTCTTCCTTCTGCACATCAGTACATGTCAGTGAAGGGGTGATTGATGACACAGGAAAGAGTTTCTCTATTACCAGTTCTGCAGCCACTTGTAAGTGGGAGACAATTGCAGAAAAAGTTCTGTTTGACTGTTGTTTCCCTGAGTTCAGTAAAGACAGTCTTCAGAGAATTTAGTACCTAAATATAAATCAATCGGCATATGTGTGAAGCTGATAGATTGGCTGTATTATTTTGTATAAATTTTCATGGATACAATGTATTACTTTTGACATACAATGTTTTCCCCATACTTCTTAGCTGAACTTTCTCAGACCTGTTAATTTACTTCTCTCCCCATGCATGAGACTCATCGAACATCTGGATCACGGAAGTGTGAATGTGTCTAGATTACACTTGTATGGGATAATGTGATATGTACATGCATAGAAGGCTGTGTGACAAGAAAGTAGTCACCGTGCTAGGATGTGATAGAGTGAGCGTGCCTTCTAGCTAGCCCAGCTAGGTAGATACTGCTTACTACACTGTTGTTTGCTTCTTCCCAGCTCTGGGATTCTACATGTCAGGCATAGTTGGTTAGCGGACCTCTTCTGACACATGGAGTTGTGGACAGCAAACACTAAATGGGTGTGTACTACAAGAGTTTCAAGATGCTAGTGATACAGTCAGGGGGGGTGAAGTGGAACCAAATGGGAATCTTATGGCTAGTGCATGAGACTTGATAGGTTTGGTTTTGAGAAAGTTTTGGTTGAGGCAGAGATCTGACATGAAATTTTACTCCAAAAGTTTTAAATTTGACGGTGTCTAAAGTAACGAATAGAATCTTTTAGTGGTCAGTGTTAAGAAACCTGAAGTATGGGTGGCAGTGTTAGTCTGCCTATAGTACAAAAAAACTTCAGTATGTATAAAATATGACTTTGTAGCATGGGCCATACTGGCCCTAAATAGCAGTGATGACTTTCATATAGGTGTAAGTCATATCACCTTTTCCAAGACATATTGGGAACTGCATGCACATAGTACTGTGGAAGGAAAAACAGCATCTAAGTAGTAAGAGAAGAACCTCGCTTCTGTAATATTAGTACTGCCTACCTCTGTGGATTTCAAATAATTGAAATGATTATTCATTTCAGCTCCAGGGCCTGGAATGGATGGTTTCACTCTATAATAACAATTTGAATGGAATTTTAGCTGATGAAATGGGACTAGGAAAAACCATACAGACTATTGCACTCATCACTTATCTGATGGAACACAAAAGACTCAATGGCCCCTATCTCATTATTGTTCCCCTTTCGTAAGTAAACTCATTCTGCTGTTCTGTGTATTGTAGTTTGGTTTCTTAGCAACATGTACTTTTTTTTCACACAATGACAAGATGAGGCACATCTTGGAATTGCACTGAGCATGTACTCTGAATTTAGCCTGTGATTATTTCTTCCTAACTGATTGTCTAGCATTGGAAAGGTGACCAGATGGCTGATAAAAGCACTTTGTTTCACTAATTTTGCTGTTCACTCTGCTGGCATGCTATATGGTATGTCCTACTTCACTGTTACTTACTCCTCACATTAGCCACGAGAGAGGAATGGTACTTTTTTTTTATATATTACATGCCTTTAGTTTTCCCCATTCTAGGAAACTTTTAAAGTTTCTAGAAGAGAGAAGCTGAAACTTGAGTGACTTTAGTTATTTTAAAACTCTTTCTTCCTTCTCTTCTCCCACCATAAGATGCACACTAGACCAGGTTGGTGCTGACTTGGCATGTCCAATGACTTCACAAACAGGTTATCTTCTGTTCCCATATCATACTGGCAAACACACTTTTACCCATTTTAAAGACTATTTATTGTGAACATAAAGCTGAAACCACACAGTGCAAAACCAAATCTGCCTAGTGGCAATAGTTTATTATTGCAGCTGAATACAGATGTATTTTACTGTAGACTTCATATGGCTATATCTGAAAAGTTGCAGGCTCAATTTATGAGAGGTGATCAGCTTACAGTGACACATAAGTCTTTCTGTGTAGGTATATCTTCCCCTTAATACGTGTCAAAACACAAAGGTATACTTCAAATACTTTGCTGAATTGGTCTGAAAGGGACCCCTGAATATAAGGGAAGAGACATTTTCCCCACTTTATTTCTATTTCCTCCCCTCAAATAAAGATACATATATCCTGATACAATATATTATGTGCTTCTTTTTAAATATACTGTTTATTATAGGGGGTGTAAGAAGTATGTTTAGAATCCAGCATTCAGTGGGAAACAGATGGCATAATTATGAAGTTTAACTTTTTTTTTTTAACAAATAATGAAATATGTTATTTTTTACCTATTAATCTTGTATTTAGAACTTTATCCAACTGGACATACGAATTTGACAAATGGGCTCCTTCTGTGGTGAAAATATCTTACAAGGTTTGATTTATTTTTTTATATGAACATCAAGCTGAAAGAATAAAACGTGTTTTTTCCTCAGTCCCTACATTGATTTGTAAACTGTGTTTGAAAAGTTTTGTCATGTACATTATGTACTAAGCAGTGAAAGTTAATCATCCCAAGATTACTGTGATTAACTGTAATTGCTTTCGGTTAGCCAAATGCAGAATAAAATTGTTAAATACCATATTGCAATGATTTGCTGAGAGCAATACAAATGATAAATACTGCACATTTTTTATACAGATGAATATTTTGTTGTTTGGCTACTGCAGTTCCTATAAAGTCAAGCAATTAGTAAGGAGACTAGACTGCCGGCTGCATGCTTCCATTCCCAAATAAACAGAGCTTTACAGTCCAGCAGATGGTTAGGGAAACCACTCTTGAAGGAGTATGGAATATATCAATATATTTGGTATGATTTTGCAGGATTACAAGGTCATATATTGGCTCTTTCTCTGCTAATTCATGACTGTACTGCATAGAAATATAGGTATATCTGTTTTCTTCATCCTTTGTCTCTCTTTTAGGGAACACCTGCCATGCGTCGCTCACTTGTTCCTCAGCTTCGAAGTGGAAAATTTAATGTTCTTTTAACTACTTATGAGTACATAATAAAGGACAAACACATTCTTGCTAAGGTAAGGTATGTCTGTCATCTCTTAACAGCTAACACTTAAAGACATCATCTTATTTGGTGCATAGCACAAAACACCTGGTTTTGATTTATAGTCCTGGATTGCTGTTTTGTCTTGCTAAAAATTAACCATTTCATCTACCTTTTCATTCCCCTGTTGACAATTGGATCTCTCCCTCCTGAAAACAGCAGGATTTTCCTGGATATAATTCAGAGAATAATATTATTGCTCTGGAATTTTGTCAGTACTGTAGACTTACCTGTCTTTAGAAAAGTGTGATTTTCCTTTCCACTGCCTGATAGCATTTATCCTAATCTGTCATCCTGACTCTATTTTTCTAGTTCTGTTTCTGAGCTGAAGCTCGCTGTTATTACAACCTCTCCAGCTGCATGGTGTGTTTTTCCCACGTAACCACCTATATAATGAATTTCATATCCAGATGCTTTATTACATAAGACTCAGTTTTTAAAAGCTCACAAACTGATCTGTGGATATTGGTGCCTCAGACGTAATTAACTGTTTTGAAAACTGTATGGTAGTGTAAGAGTATTTTGTAAAATACACACAAACCCGACCAGGTAGGTATGTTTTACCATACTGTGAAACCTTGTGATCCTATTTTCTTCCTTTTATCCTATTATATATTTAGATGTCTGTCGTGGTTTAACCCCAGTTGGCAACTAAGCACCACATAGTTGCTCACTCACCCTCCACCCACCGCCGGTGGGATGGGGGAGAGAATTGGAAAAAAAAAAAAAGTAAAACCCGTGGGTTGAGATAAAGGCAGTGTAATAGGACAGCAGAGGAAGAGAAAATAATAATAATAACAATGATAAAAGAATATACAAAACGAGTGATGCACAATGCAATTGCTCACCACCCGCTGACCGATGCCCAGCCAGTCCCCAAGGAGCGATTGCTGCCCCCCGGCCAACTCCCCCCAGTTTATATACTGAGCATGACGTCATATGGTATGGAATAGCCCTTTGGCCAGTTTGGGTCAGCTGTCCTGGCTGTGTCCCCTCCCAGTTTCTTGTGCACCTGGCAGAGCATGGGAAGCTGAAAAGTCCCTGACTAGCATAAGCAGTACTTAGCAACAACTAAAAACATCAGTGTGTTATCAACATTCTTCTCCTACTAAATCCAAAACACAGCACTATGCCTGCTACTAGGAAGAAAATTAACTCTATCCCAGCTGAAACCAGGACAATGTCTCATTTGTCCTCTCTGGAACATAGACAGTACATGATCTTAGCATAATTCTGAATGGTTGAAAACAGTTTTACTCTGCACAGTTTTTCTATCCCTCTAGTTTTTGCCCACCATTAGTAAAAGATAAGAGCAGGGAACAGCAGTGTGGCACCAATATCGTCTGTGCAATGGGGCTATGTAGCATCTGATGAAAGCACTTGAGGACTACAAACTGAGACTTTACTGGTCATGTGATCAGTACATCATAGTCTTGTTATGTTGCTGTGTACCTCATCACATGACTCAAATGTTGCACATAACTACAAACAGAGGTATCCTCTGGTTTATGACTGGCATGCCCTTGGATTTAGGGATCTGAGGGTGCTGGTTGACAGCAGGCTAAACAGGAGTCAGCAGTGTGCCCTGGCAGCCAAGAGGGCAAACCACATTCTAGGGTGCATTAAACACAGTATAACCAGCCAGTCAAAAGAGGTGATTATCCCACTGTATTCAGCATTGGTGTGGCCTCACCTTGAGTACTGTGTGCAGTTCTGGGCCCCACAATTTAAGAAGGATGTTAAGGTACTCAAATGCATCCAGAGGAGGGCAACACATCTAGCGAAAGGGCTGGAAGGCATGTCCTATGAGGAGCAGCTAAGGACTCTGGGTTTGTCTAGTTTGGAGAGAAGGAGGCTGAGGGGAGACCTCATTGCTCTCTACAGCTTCCTGAGGAGGGGAAGAGGAGAGGAAGGTGCTGATCTCTTCTCCCTGGTATCCTGTGATAGGACGTGTGGGAATGGTTCCAAGCTGTGTCAGGGGAAGTTCAGACTTGATATTAGGAAACATTTCCTTACCGAGAGGGTGGTCAAACACTGGAACAGGCTTCCTAGACAGGTGGTTGATGCCCCATGCCTGTCAGTGTTTAAGAGGCATTTGGACAATGCCCTTAATAATATGCTTTAAGTTTTGGTCAGCCCTGAAGTGGTTAGGCAGTTGGACTAGGTGATCGTTGTAGGTCCCTTCCAACTGAACTATTCTATTCTATTCTATTCTATTCTATTCTATTCTATTCTATTCTATTCTTGGCATGTGACCTGACTTACATGAAGCCTCTGGTCACATGGTCTAGGATTTGGGTATATGCCCAACATCTGTTGCGGGGGGTGGTTATATTTTTGGTTACGTGACACATGCTTGTCTACTGGTTATCTGGCCCACTTCTTTCTGGTCACTGAGGGCCTCAGCAAGCATATAAAGCAGCAAGAGGCACCGAAAGCTTCACATCTGTAATGAAGTAGGTTGTGAGGCAGTATTTGCTTTTTAAAAAGCAAAAACAACAACAAAAAAACCCTTAAACAGCTGACATGAAGTGTCTGAAAGGACCGAACTGTAGAACTGCCTGAATCCCTGATGTGCTGAGGTTCAAGCAGTGTCCCATCAAACTCATCCTATGGGGTATAGGTTAGCTATCCATGTCTTCGCACAGAAAGTAATAAAAACTGTGTCAGTTTTCTTTCAACATCTGCTCTGACTGCATTAAATTTTTATTTCAGAAGATGCAGTGACTGAGATGTCCTTAATTATGTTGCTACATTTTGGGGTTAGAAGAAAGGGATTAACTGAATCAAAGCAAAGTTCAGGGTTACTATCTTTTGAGAGAATACAGTTATTTTGTCTGAAAATGCCTTTGCATCCTGTCTAGTTTCTTCTTTCTGACAGTTTCATTTGGATTTCTCGTGTTCTTTTTCTTCCCCAGTAAGACAAATTCTGACCTTATGGTGCCAGTCTCCTGAACTCCTCCCAAGAAATGAGGGGATTCAGCTGTTTGCTGATGCAAGCTTATTTACAGATTTAGCTTACCTAGTATTTGTTTCTCCACTTGTTGCTTGGGAGGCCACTAATGCTTGGATAATGTCAGATTTGGGTTTTCAGTTATTCAGCAAGAATGACTGATGTTTCAGTTTTGAAACGTTCCTGTTTTAAACCTACTGGAAGGTAGGTTCTAATTCTGATGATATCTGACCTGCTTTTTCTTTACCAGCTTTTCTTCTTCTTGCAGATTCGATGGAAATACATGATAGTAGATGAAGGCCATCGAATGAAGAACCATCACTGCAAGCTGACTCAGGTCTTGAACACTCATTATGTGGCCCCTAGGAGGATACTGTTGACTGGGACTCCACTTCAGAACAAATTGCCTGAACTCTGGGCTCTTCTCAACTTCCTCCTCCCTACCATTTTCAAGAGCTGCAGCACCTTTGAACAGTGGTTCAATGCTCCATTTGCCATGACTGGAGAAAGGGTACTGCAACAGTTTGCTTAAAGTTCGTTAGAAACAAACCATTAGGATGGAAAAAAAATGGAGGTCATGTTACAGGAATAGTCTTTGAACTCTCCTTTGTGCTCAGAGAATTAGCATACTTAAAAGCCACCTTTATTACAGCTTTAAAAGTCTTCATTAAAGTGTCTCTTTCTGGACTCTGAGTCAATTTAGTTGTAACATAACAAGTAATTACTGCAAACATAATGAGAAATAATCTTTTACCTAATCACAAAGACATTATATAACACACTGAGTTGCCTTGTTGTGACCTTTATAAACTTTTGTAGGTGGACTTAAATGAGGAAGAGACTATCCTGATCATCCGTCGTCTCCACAAAGTGCTCCGGCCCTTTTTGCTAAGGAGACTGAAAAAAGAGGTTGAGTCTCAACTGCCAGAAAAGGTTTGCAATAGAAAGGGGTTTTATACTTTTTTTTTGAGCACTATATAATATGGTTTTTTGAGATGCATCCTAGATAAGAGGACTTATTAAGTGTCTATTGTTGTTGTGGTTTGTGTTTTTAACTCTGCAAAGAAGAAATACTGGCCACTGAAGAATCCTGATTTCTGCATTCTCAGTTTTAATCCTCAGTCCTACAGCTTTAATTCTGTATGTAGCCACCCAAGGTTTATATAAGACATACAGCTTGTTTCCATAGTATTTGGTTTCAAGGCATTAATAAAAGCCAGTCATACCCTGAGGGTCAGATTGTGCCACTCTCTCATGCACTGAGAAGGAACTTTGCTCACTGAATTGTTTCACTGAAACTCCTAAAGGACTGTGTGACATTCATAAATTTAGCACAATTTTAGTTAACTTTTCAGGACTCTTGAGTTGTGTGAAGTATTTTGTTTGGCTTGTATATGTGTCTTAACCAGTTTGTGCATCTCAGAATGTAAAATTCAACACTGATTTAAAAGACCACTATTTTAATTTCCAGGCATCTCACTCTACCCACACCCCTGCCCTCCTTTGTGATTTTGAGCCTCCTTCCCCTTTCACCCTTCCCCCCAAACCCACAAAAACATAACCAAAAATGAAAATTGAAGGCAGGCTGGGGGGACATTTGATACTTAAACCTGCTGGGTTAAAACCATAACAAAAATCAAGTTATTGTTACATGTGAGTTGTAAGGTTATATTTACATTAAATGAATGAAGAGTTCTTTATCTGCATTTAAAAAAAGACTTCTAATTAAAGACCTAAAAATTTAGAATGTTATGAAGATTGTTTCTATTTTGACCTTCTGTTCTCCCAAATGTCATATTCACAGTAGCCTTCTATGTAGCATTTATTTGAGCTTGAAACATAGATCTGAAAATTTTGTCTGACATTCTACCAGGAAAATCTCATTACTGAAATTTTTATTGCATTTCAAATTTCTGCCAATTAGAGCCACTGTATTTGATAGAACAATTAAGAGTCATGGGATTAAAAGGATTTATAAGTTGCATATGCACTGTTACTTAGTGGAGCACTTCTTTCATTTCTGTCCCCCTGTTTTCAAAACAAAGCATGTCTGACTTGAAGCATCAGACTTTTTGACAGAAGTCTGTTGGTGACAGTTCTAGCTGCTCTGACAGGCCCCTGATAAAGATGCTAAGTGGATGTTCGTGTTTCTTACCTGTGAGCTCATCCTCCTGTCCTTCTGAGATGAAAATAACCTATTGATTTTTTAGTCATAAAATCATATAAGTTGGAAAGGACCCCTGGAGGTCACTAATACAACCTCCTGCTCAGGGCAGGTCACTCAGGACCTTGTCTAGTTGAGTTTTGAATATCTCCAAGGATGGAGATCCCACAACCTCTCTGGGTTCCTGTTCTAGTGTTTGACCACACTCATGGGAAAATTTTTTCTTTATCTTTCTAATCAGAATTTCTCACTTTCCAACTTGTGACCATTGCCACTTGTCCTTGTGCTGAATGTTTCCAAGAAGAGTCTGGCCCATTAGGTAGTTAAAAAAACCAAATAAGGTCTCCTGAGCCTTCTCTTCTCCAGGCTGAACAAGTCCAGTTCCCTCAAACTCTCCTCATATGTCATGTGCTCCAGCCCTCTGTCCATTTTGGTCGCCCTCTGCTGGGCTTGCTCCAGTATGTCTGTGTCTGTTGTGTAGTGGGGAGACAAAAGCTGGGCACAACACTCCAGATGTGGCCTCACCAGTGCTCAATAGAAGAGAAAGATTGTTTTCCTTGACCTGGTGGCTGCACTTTTGCTAATAAAGCCCAGGATGCTGTTGGTCGTCTTTGCTGCAAGGGCACATTGCTGGCTCATGTTCAACTTTTTGTCCACCAGGACTCCAAGGTCCTTTTCTGCAAAGCTGCTTCCTAGCCAGTTGGCCCCCAGAGTATACTGGCATTATTCCATCCCCAGTGTAGGACTCAGCATTTCCCTTTGTTGAACTTCATGAGGTTCCTGTCAGCCCATTTTTCCAGCCTGTTGAGGTTCCTTTGAATAGCAGCCCTGCCTCCATCATATTGACCATTCCCCCCAATTCAAGGGTTATTCCATCCCAGATGCAAGACTTGGCATTTATCCTTGTTAAACTTCATGAGGATCCTGTCAGCCCATTTCTCCAGCCTGTCCAGGTCCCTCTGACCTACAGCATATTGAGCACACACCCCCCCTCCCAATTTGGTGTCATCCACAAACTTGCTGAGAGTGCACTCTGTCCCATCATCTGGGTCATTCATAAAGACATTAAACAGTATTGGCAAAGTATTGACCCTTAAGGGACACCACTGGTAACTGGTTGCAAGTTGGACTACTACTGAGTAGCAGTACTGGATTTGTACCCTGGTAATCCAGCCAAATTTCCACCCACTTTATTGTCCACTTATCCAGTCCATATCTTACTAGTTTGGTTATAAGAATACTATGGAAGACTATGTCAAAGGCCTTACTAAAATCAAGGTAAACAAGATCCACTGCTCTCCCCTTGTCTACACAGCCAGTCATCTCATTATAGAGGGCAGTCATTATAGAGGGGATGATTTCCCCTTGATAAATCTATGCTGGCTGTTGCCAGTCACCTTCTTGTCCTTCATGTACTTGGAAATGTCTTTGAGAAGGATTTGTTCCGTAAGCTTCCCAGAGACGGCAGTGAGGTTGACTGGCTTGTAGTTCCCTGGATTCCCCTTCTTGCCCTTCTTCAAAATGGGTGTGACATTTGCTTTTACCAGGCATTCACAACCTCCCCTGATCAACATGACCTTTCAAAGATGATAGAGAGTGACCTCACAATGACATCAGCCAACTCCTTTTGCTACCTTAGATGAATCCCATCTGGTCCTATGGACTTGTATATGTCAAACTGGTTTAAGTGGTCTCTAACTGTATCTTCCTCTACTATGAGTAATGCTTCACTCCTCCAGACTCTGCCACTAGGCTCAGGGACCTGTGAGGCCTGAGGACAAACCTTACCAGTGAAAACTGAAGCAAAAAAAGGCACTGAGTACATCAGTCATTCCTGTGTCCTTTGGCACTAGGTCCCTTGCCCCATTGAGCAGTGGGCCTCTGTTTTCCTTAGCCTTTCTTTTACTGCCAGTGTACCTATAGAAGCCCTTCTTGTTGCCCTTCATATCCTTCTCTAGTTCCAACTTCAGCTGAGCTTAGGCTTTCCTAACTTCATCCCTGCACTCCTGGGCAATGTCTCTATATTCCTTTCAGGTAGCCCATGTCTGTCTCCACCTTCTGTGTGCTTCCTTTTTGCATTTGAGCTCAAGTCATGTGTTCCCTGTTCATCCACACTGGCCTTCTGCCATGCTTGCTTGACTTCTTCCATGTCATAAGAAACAACTTCTGCTCTGAGGAGGCTGTCCTTGAAGATTATCCACCTCTCCTTGGCCCCATTGCCCTCCAGAGCAGTCTCCCATGAGATCCTGCCAAGGAGATACCTGAACAAGCTGAAAACTGCTCTCCTGAAGTGCAGGGCTGTGATTCTATTTGTCTTGCTCACTTCTCTCAGGATCCTAAACTCCACAATCTCATAGCTGCTGCAGCCAGTGCAGCCCTCAGCCTTCACATCTTTGAGCAGTTCTTCTTTGTGTATGACTATCAAATCCAGCAGAGCATGTCCCCCATGAGCTGTGTAAAGAAGGCTTCATACGCTTCCTTTTTGTTGATCAGAAAGCCTGTAGCAGATGCCTACCACAATAGCACCTGCACTGGTTTGTCCTCTGATCCTTACTCATAAGCTCTCAACTGGCACGTCACCTGCTCCGAGGCAAAGCTCGGTGCGTTTGAGCCCCTCCTCTGCATAGGGCACAATCCCCTGTCCTCACCTTCCCTGTCTGTCTTTCCTGAAGAGCCTGTACCCATCCATGGCAGCACTCCAATCATGTGAGCTATCTCCCACATCTCTGTAATCCGAATGAGATCAGAGTTTTGCAAATGTGCATGGACCTATAATTCCTCCTGTTTGTTGCCCACACTGCGTGTGTTTGTGTACAGGCACTTGAGATGGGCCCCCAATCATGCTGCTTTCATAGGGGAAGCACAAGAACCTCCCAAGTTGTGCTGTCTCCCAGACACTTCTTCGCTGCCCCCCCATGCCTTTGCTTTTCTTCAGGTAATGGCAATCCTTCCCTGATGTACCTAGTTGAAAGATTTCATCACTAGGTTAATGAAATTGTTAGCGAAGATGTTCTTTATTTAGTTTGTCGTGGAATAACTGGAATTACAATTTAGATCAGGTCAGAACAGAAGCAGTTTATTACTATAGCTATAGGAGAGAACGCAAAGCAGCAGTGACAGACTCTGCTGATATGAACTCTGCCCAAATGGGGCAGTTACAGAGTTTATATACCTTTGGGTTATACAACTCGTTCTTCACCAAACCGTGTCAGAGAAACAGGACTATAGTAAATTGCAACAGAGAGCAGTAACATGTGGATTACTTCATATAGGGAGGGTCCAAACAGTCAGATAAGGGAGCTCTAGACAGTACCCCTTTTTTATAAATAATTCACTCCTTTGTTAATTAAATTGTGCTGATTCGGTGAGGCTGTTAGGTCATGCTGACATGTATTTCTTAACTAGTGAGGCCTCCAAAGGCCTATGAAGTGTTAAATATAACTGTTAACTTCCACAAGTTTGTTTATGAAACATTAAGCATCTTGCTCTTTTTTCTTTTAATCACTTCTTGCATTATTTGTCACCATTGACTTCATTATGTGACTATTTTCATTTTAGCCTAGTTATTAAAGACAGTGAAGTATACAAGCCTGGCAGTCAAAAACATGTCTGTTAAATTGATACATGAAAACTTTTCTTGTGTTACTGGACTTAAGGGTGGTGTGCAGTCAAAACATTCTGAAACTAACTAATTTTAATCATATTTAACAAGAAGTCAAACTGAATTTGGTGTTCATACTCTACTTCATTAGTTCCCCTGGTTTTTTTAGTAGATATTGAGAAACAAAATAGCATGTTTCCATCCCCACATTGGTAAGTAGAATGCTACTTAGGACTATAAGTGATGTTATTTATTTTGTGCCAGTTGTGATTGATGCTTTGCAGGTATAATAAATTTCACAGGTTATTAGCCATTCAGTCTTTTGATGGTTGGTTAAAATTATAAGAAGAGAGAAACAGGAAATAATAATTCCTTTTTTATATATTTGGTAAAACAGCACTGAATCTACAGTCATGCCCTTAGAATCTATGTGTCTTGTAGTAATCATAAATCCCACAGTTAATCTTTTCAAATAGTCATTATTATGCTTGCAAGTGGATTGCAACTTGTTTAAAGGTGCTGTTATGATGAGGATCAAAGAAATACAGGTTTTGTGTTATTTGTTTAGGAGGGCAAGGACTTGGAATTAAAATCATACTGAAATTATTATATCTTGGTAAAACTTGACACTGTATTTGTTAATTGTGTTTTTACACTAGGTTGAATATGTAATCAAATGTGACATGTCAGCTCTTCAGAAGATTCTGTACCGCCACATGCAAGCCAAGGGAATCCTTCTCACAGATGGTTCTGAGAAAGACAAGAAGGTACAAAGGGGAAACTAGAACACTTATGAAACAATAGATCATGATCATGTGTTAACTACATGACTTCTTTTTAAAAAAAATTAAGTAGGTTCTTACCACACATATCTTTGAAGAAAGCAATCTCAATTAGACATGTTTGTTTATTAAAAGACAGTAGTTTGTGCTCTCCATTCATAAGGTAAAAATATGCTGAGTTTAATCCAATAAAAAACCTGACTAATTGGGATTGTGGCAGCACTGACTACTACCGGGTGTTCGTCTTTTCTCTCAGATCCATTATTAAGCACAAATCTTGTTTTGGCCAGCTAGGGTATGAGTGCCTCTGTTCATACATACAAATAACATCTGTTAATGCAAAAAGGTGTTAAAAGAAAAATAAGATTCAAAGTCATGTAGTCATACATTAGAATAGGCCAAAATAAATGTTGACTTTTCTATCTTACGATTTTGGCACATGGTCAAGTTATTGTAGAGAAGACAAATAGCCATGCATCAGATTGTCTGTAAATACATATTTTACATTGCAATAAATGTGAGGTACGTTGGATTTGCGATGAGATTCCTCAGAGTACGATCCTGTAGGCACTTAACATAGAGCAACAAACATGAGCCAGCAATGTGCCCTTGCGGCAGAGGGCCAATGGTATCCTGGGCTGCATTAATAGGAGTGTTGCCAGCAGGTTGAGGGAGGTGATCCTTCCCCTCTCCTCAGCACTGGTGAGGCCACACCTGGAGTCCTGTGTCCAGTTCTGGGCTCCCCTAGTATAAGAGAGACATGGACATACTGGAGAGAGTCCAACAAAGGGCCATGAAAATTATGAAGGGACTGGAGCATCTCTCCTATGAGGAATGGTTGAGAGAGCTGGGACTGTTCAGCCTGGAGAAGAGAAGGCTCGGGGGGATCTCATCAATGTATACAAATATCAGAATGGAGGGTGCAAAGAAGATGGAGCCAGGCTCTTTTCAGTGGTGCCCAGTGACAGGGCAAGAGGCAATGGGCACAAAGTGAAACACAGGAGGTTCCATGTGAACATCAGGAACCACTTTTTTATTGTGAGGGTGACTGGAACAAGTTGCCCAGAGAGGTTGTGGAGTCTCCCTCCTTGGAGATATTCAAAAGCTGTTTGTACATAGTCCTTGACAACCTGCTCTAGGTGGCCCTGCTTGAGCAGGGGGGTGGGACAAGATGACCTCCAGAGGTCCCTTCCAACCTCAACCATTCTGTGGTTCTGAGCAGCTGGTGTGTGCACCAGTCCCATATATTGGCCCCATTATATGTGTTTTCATGATACAATATGATCGCATACTATTTTTCCACCTGCCTCCTGCCAATTTCATTGTCACAATGGATGATATTTTTGTTCAATATCTTATTTTGTTTTAACCTCTATTTGGTGTGGTCTGATGCATTATTTACTGTTGAGTATTCAAACCCTGCTCTAAAAATAAAGTTAGTCCTTTTCTCATAGGATCTTCTATGACAGTCATCTCTATGTAGGTTCTGAGTACTTTGCAAACATCAGTTTACTTTCTTTTGTTGTATTTTTAACGTAATTTTTCAGCTACCATTTTTTAAGCCTTAGAAAATGTCATTTCACACATTTACATCCAAAGGAGGTCATCAGAATGATTTGAAGTTTAGAAGCACTAGAGAGACCTATGCTAGAGGTTTGAGTTACTTGAATAACTGATAGTAGTTGCCTTTTACAGTGCAACATTTGATGTGGTTGAGGGATTAATACATATTTGATGACTGAAGAGCAGTGAGACTGGGGAGTCTTCAATTTGCTCTAAGATCTGGAGAGAGGGTACTTGAATGGATGTTGTCCCTCCTGCTCATCTCCCCCTATTCCTGACCTGTGATGCCTTTTACCATAACCACTTTGACTGGTTCATGTCCAGTCCATTTTCTTCCTCATCCCAACATCTTCTGCTAGTTCAGTTCTCTGTGCCTAACTAGGCCCATTTTCCTGGCATTCCTGTTGCCCTTCCTCTGACTCAAGATTTGTGTGCAGTTACCTAACGCAACTAAATAGAGGCCAGCCATCCCTATGCCCTCATTCCCTGTTCTCAGTCCACCTCAGCAGGTTTATGTCCACCTCAACGTTGCCTATCTTACATCCTGTTCCTTGTTCTAACATCCCCCCACCCCCCCAATTTCATTTTGTATCCTAGCCTTCTGCTTACCTCTCTGTCTGGTTTCTCTTGTTCACTAGTTCAGAATCTTCTCTCTGCTTTTTCTTCCTTGCTTCCCTGCCCAGCTCTTTGCCTTAAGCAGTTCTCATTGCTTCTGCTGTCCTCTAGCTTTCTATTCTCTTTGGCCAGAACACTGCAATCTCAACTTCCTTGTACTCATAGGTCCAATTTTTCCCCATCCTCCAACTTTTTTCTTTTCTGTAAGTAATTCATCAGGTTCTCTTATTCATGCTTCCTGGTGCCAGCAGAAGGAGGTGGTAGTCATTGAGAACTCTTGGCTTTGAAGATCCAATAATTATGGTTTTAGGGAAAACTGTCATTCTGCAGCTCTGGCCTGCAATCTGCTCAAACTAGAGAGAATTCATTAGGATGCAAAGCTCTAGTAAACATTTCATAAACAAATGCAAACTGCAGCTTGAAGCAAATTCAGACAGACTTTCAAGGGATCAACAGTAGACTTTGACATGTGGACTACCCCCAAACAAATGTCAGTTCCCTTCCAGAGATGAATTTACCAGAATGTAAAATGATCACATAATGTAATTTTTCCTAATCTCACTCTTGGAAATGTCTGAATTGTTTTGGCTGAGATATTTTAAAATAATTTCACGTGAATGTCATAGTGTCGTGCTTTAACCCCAGCCAGCAGCTAAGCACCACGCAGCCGCTTGCTCACTGCCCCTGCCCTGATGGGATGGGGGAGAGAATCGGAGGAGTAAGATGAGAAACATTCCTGGGTTGAGATAAGAACAGTTTAATAGTTGAAATTAAGTAAAGTAAAATAGTAGTAGTAATAATAACAATATAATAATAACAGTAATAATAATATACAAAGCAAGTGATGCACAGTGCAATTGCTCACCACCTGCCGACCGATACCCAGACAGTTCCCAAGCAGCGATCGCTGCTCCCCGGCCAACTCCCCCCAGTTTATATACTGAGCATGACGTCATATGGTATGGAATATCCCTTTGGTCAGTTTGGATCAACTATTCTGGCTGTTCCCCCTCCCAGTTTCTTGTGCACCTGGCAGAGCATGGGAAGCTGAAAAGTCCTTGACTAGCATAAGCAGTACTCAGCAACAACTAAAACATCAGTGTGTTATCAACATTCTTTTCATCCTAAATCCAAAACACAGCACTATGCCCGCTACTAGGAAGAAATTAACTCTATCCCAGCCGAAACCAGGACACATAGTGAGTTTGGAAATTGTACCAACTCTGGTAACAGTTTCACAAAGTTATAGCAAATCAAAATGGGACCTTAAAGTAAGAAGTGTTAGTCAGTCTTAATATGGTGTTACCAAATGTATTCATCAGTGATAATTAGATTGTAACCATCCCAGCTTAGTGGAACACCTGATAATATTTTACTGTTTACAATTTACATGGTTTCATAAATAAGAAGTAGAAATAAGCAGTAAGTGCTTATTGTGACTGCTATAGACAGATATGAGATGTAGTACACTTTCCAGGTTACTTGGAAGTCTTTGATCTCCTTGTCTTTTTGGATCATCCTCATGATATTTTAATTTGAGCCGCCAGATAACTGCACCTTATTTCACAGCTTCAAATATTTTTATTTCATGGTGATATGGTGTTCTGCTTTGGGGTAGAAGTATTTTTATGTCTTCTTTTGAAACTGAGTTTCAAAAGTTTCATTAACAAGCTAGGAAATGGGTTTCATAATATGATTTGTCGTGTTTGCTTCCCTAGGGAAAAGGTGGGGCAAAAACTCTTATGAACACAATCATGCAATTGAGAAAGATATGCAATCACCCGTATATGTTTCAACATATTGAGGTAAGTCTGTCATGTTTGATTTTGGGGGCCTTTTTTATTCAAGTGACTAACATAGTCAAAAACTGCTAGTGCGGGAGGAAACATCTTTGGCAACAACACTTGTGCTGGAAAGAACACATTTGGGAAACACTCATTCCATTCCTCTGTATAAGTGAAGAAATGGAGCAGTCACCAGATTTTTATCCACAATCTTAAATTCACTTTTACAGCATTTGTACTATCTTTAAAAAATATAGTTTTCTGAGTTTAAGATATTCCATATCAACTTGCCGTTACCTGTGCTTAAAATAAAACTAAATTTTAAAATAGAGATATCAGTTTAAAATGCCATATAGCAGAACATATAGTAGAACCTTGTTATCTAGCAGACTGCTAATCCTTTAGAATATCTGTCAAAAATTGCCCCCCCTCCATACCCCTCCTTTTTTTCAGCAAAGATTTGTTTACTGTGTAGCATTTCTCATTACTGAGCTAAAGCTAACTAAAATGTAGCTACAATATACAGAGAAATGAACAAGTATCTCCTGTGGTGTATTATTGTGGTTTTTATTGTTTGCTCACTTGCTTGTTAACTCATGAAATTCAGTATTTTGCAAATGGGTCTCCCAGTAATCAGTGCAAATTAATTAGGTTCTACTGTTTTTGGTAATCTGGTAAAAAGCATACAGAGGGAAATTATTCCTACAAGCCATGCATTTTAAATAAAGCAGTAGCAGGAAAACATTAGAGTACTTGTGCCACAAGGCAAATTCCAAGGGTATGAGTGTAATGGGACTCAAACCCCATTCATATAATTTCTTGATATAGGGATGCATAATTTTGGCCATTGTATAGACTGTGTCTAATATTCTGTTTATTGTTTATAATTCTGCAGGAATCCTTCGCTGAACATTTAGGCTACTCAAATGGTGTCATCAATGGGTAAATCTTTATCTTCTTCATATATGCTGCAATGAAACTATTGTATCATATCTTGTTTCCAAAAGCTCTATGTTCTCAAAAACTAAGCAGTTTTTAAGATAAATCTAATCAGCTATGGAAATAACATGCTTTAGAAGGAACCTAACCAGCTTAAAACTCTTCCCATAGTCCCCAGCCTAAGGGACTGTTTCTTACTTCAAGGGATGTTTCCTCTCCAAAATGGCAGTTTAAAGTTGCTTTTATAGCTGGATGGTAATTAGAATCTTCTGGACTCCAGTCTTGTCCTTGACTGATGCTGAAGCCCTGCTGAGTGACTACTGTCAAAGCAAGAAAGTTTTTATCTGATTTAAAGTAGTCTTGTGCTTTGAAAAGAAGCATTCAGCTAAAGCAGAGAATGGTTAGGAGAATTTTGAAGATGGATTTCCATTATTTTCATTAACATCATACCAAGATACAAGATCCTTTCTTTCACAAAACTTCCAGTCCTTGGGAAATGACTGAACATGGTAGAAATGATTGCTGGTTCTTCAGAAAGCTTTTATTCCTGTTGTAACAAGAGTCTTTTTTCTTTTTTCTTTCCCATCAAGGAAGAATTATGGTGGTCACATGCAGGATTCTTGTTTATTTATTGATAACTGTATGCTAGTTCTTGCTAAATTAGGGACAAGACTGACACCTTTGCCCAACTGCAATGGCATGAGATGTTATGTCACATGGAGAAGACAAGGGGCAATGGGTACAAGTTGCACCAGGAGAGGTTTCATCTCGACATAAGAAAGAAACTTTTTACAGTAAGAACAATCATTCACTGGAACAACCTCTCCAGGGACGTGGTAGAGTCTCCATCACTGGAGGTTTTCAAGACACAATTGGACAGGGTGCTAGATAATCTCATCTAGGCTCCCTTTCCCATGAAAGGTTGGACCAGATGATCTTTCAAGGTCCCTTCCAACCTGGGCTGTTCTATGATTATCAAAACTTCCTTACAGAGGTCCCTGGTGTTTTCATCTCTATAATTTATTATTATTTGTTACAGTACCATTTCTCAGTTTTAATTTATCTCCTCTTTGGTTTTATTCCCTTTCAAATTAGGGAAATATTAGCAAACTTTCTCTAATGGAAAGCATTTAAATTCCTCTGTTATTGTGGCTTATTCAAGTATTGGGCTAAGAATGATTTCCAGTTAGCCTTAATCTATCTCTGATTTTATGGGTGGTATGTTTTCTTATTACACTTGCAATTAGATTATTGGCATCTGTCCACTCAATTTTTTTGTCAGCAATTTAAATGAACCTTGTCATAACAAAATTTTAAGTTTACTACTAAACTACTAATATTTTGTTTTTCAAAAACTTTCTGTGTAACCTTTAACACAATTCATATAATCCAGCAACACATTATATTTACATAAAATATTTACACTGATACTTCAGTGATACTTGTATCCAGTTCTTAATTGTTCAAAGGCTATGTCAGTAATTTCCATAAAGAACTATTAGACTTTAAAGATCTCTTGGCAGCAAGTCCTGGCTCATTTGCTTACAGGTTCTCCTGACATATACATTTTTGATAAAGACCCTGTTAAAAAAGGTTAGAATCATAGAATAATTTAGGTTGGAAGAGAACTCCAGAGGTCACCTGGTCTAACCCCTATGCAAAGCAGGTCAGGTTGATCAAGGACTTGTCCAGTCAGGTCTTGAACACCTCCAAGGATGCAGATTATACAGCCTCACTGGGCAACCAGTTCTAGTATTTGACCACCCTCACAGTAAAAAATATTTTTCCTAATATCTTATCAGAATTTCCCATGTTCCAACTTGTATCCATTGCCTCTTGTCCTATTACGGTGCAGCTCTGAGAAGAGTCTTCACTGTATCCTCCCATTAGACAGTTGTAGACAAGCAATAAAGTTTCTCTGAGCCTTCTCTTATCTAGACTGAACAAATCCAGCTCTGTCAACCTTTTCTTCTACGTCATGTGCTCCAGTCCCCTGAGCATCTTGGTGGCCCACCTCTGGACTTGCTTCAGTATGTCAATATCAACGCGCAGCAATAAGGATGATGAAAAAAGAGGCGGAAAGGATCTTCTCCAACACCCTGCAGAAACAAGAGCCTGAACCCCCACCTGCACAGAAAGAGCAACCAGAGTCTGTACTCATTGGGGTGGCAAATGGAGACTCCCATGATGGCGAAGGCTAGAAGCTTGTGACTTCTGGCAACAGGAGGAAGGCTCCTGCTCCACCTGCAGATCTGCAACTACAGAATAGGCAGAATAGGTGCAGTGCCCTGGTAGCAGATGAGGGACTGGAAGCTCTGTATGAGGAAATATTGGAGCCAGCTGAGACTGAACCATGCAGCAGCATCAGGAGGAAGCAGCGGGTGATAGTAGTGGATGACTCCCTCCTGCGGGGGACAGAAGCCCCCATCTACTCTCTAGGGAGGTTTGCTGCTTGCTGGGGGCTCGGATCTGGAACTGAGAGACTGTTGATGTTTGAATGGCCCTCAGAGTATTACCCTCTGCTGCTCTTCCATGTGTGCACCGATGATACTGCCAGGGGAAACCTTGAGTATATCAAGAGTGACTACATGAATCTGGGGAGGAGGGTCAAAGGTACGGGGGCCCAGGTGGTTTTCTACTTGATCCTATTGATGAATGGGAAGGGCTTGAGGAGGAGTGGATGGATCCTGGGGATCAACAACTGGCAGCACAGCTGGTGTTGCTGATAGAGATTTGGCTTTATTGACCACAGGACCCTCTGAGGATAAAGGACTGATAGGGAAAGACAGGATCCACCTGACCAAGTGGGGCAAAAACATCTTTGCCAACAGGCTGGCCAACCTGATGAGGAGAGCTTTAAACTAGGAATGACAGGGGAGAGACAGGACAACCCACAGTCAAGTGAGAAAGTGGTGAACTGGCTTGGTAAGCAGAGGGTGCAAGGTGATATGGACAGGAGAGACCTCAAAATGAACAAAACAGGACAAAAGGGAGCCCACCCCAAGCGTATGCGCACAAATAAGGAAGTGCCAGGAGGACAGTATTGTGGGGGAAGCTCTCACCTTTTTCCTGGGAAATCAGCATGACTGCGTGCCTCTCTGAAGTGCCTGTACACTAATGCATGCAGCATGGGGAACAAACAGGAAGAATTAGAGGTCTGTGTGCAATTGCAGGGCTATGATCTCATTGGGATCAAGGAGATGTGCTGGGATAGCTCACACAACTGGAGTACTGCCATGGATGGATATGAGCTCTTTAGGAAGGACAGGCTGGGAAGGCAAGGAGGGGGAACTGTCCTTTTTGGTTGCAGACAACACCAAGCTGAGTGGTGCGGTTGACATGCCAGGAGGATGAGATGTCATCCAAAGGGACCTGGACAAGCTGGAGAGGTGGGCCTGTGTGAACCTCATGAGGTTCAATGAGGCCGAGTGCAGGGTCCTGCACCTGGGACGGGGCAACCCCTGATATCAATACAGGCTGGGGGATGAAGGGATTGAGAGCAGCCCTGCAGAGAAGGACTTGGGGGTACTGGTAGATGAAAAGCTGGACATGAGCCAGCAATGTGTGCTTGCAGCCCAGAAAGCCAACCGAATCCTGGGCTGCATCAAAAGAAGCGTGGCCAGCAGGTTGAGGGAGGTGATTCTGCCTCTCTACTCTGCTCTGGTGAGACCTCACCTGGAGTACTGCATCCAGCTCTGGAGCCCTCAGCACAAGAAGGACATGGACCTGTTGGAGCAGGTCCAGAGGAGGGCTACCAAAATGATCCGAGGGCTGGAGCACCTCTCCTATGAGGCCAGGCTGAGAGAGTTGGGGTTGTTCAGCCTGGAGAAGAGAAGGCTCCGAGGAGACCTTATTGCGGCCTTCCAGTACTTAAAGGGGGCCTATAGGAAGGATGGGGGCAATCTTTTTAGCAAGGCCTGTTGTGACAAGACAAGGAGTAATGGATTTAAACTAAAGGAGGGTAGATTTAGACTGGATATAAGGAAGAAATTTTTTACAGTGAGGGTGGTGAAGCACTGGAACAGGTTGCCCAGAGAGGTAGTGGAGGCCCCATCCCTGGCAACATTCAAGGTCAGGTTGGATGGGGCTCTGAGCAAGCTGATCTAGTTAAAGCTGTCCCTGCTCACTGCAGGGGGGTTGGGCTAGATGACCTCTAAAGGTCCCTTCAAACCCAAAGGATTCTATGATTTATATGAGAGAACAGCTCTGGAATGCATGGAGCTCTGCCTATGGATGGATGATGTGCCAGTCAGGAGCTTATGGGTTAGGATTAGAGGGCAGACCAATGTGGGTGACATTGTGGTGGGCATCTGCTATAGACCACCTGATCAGGAAGAAGTAGATAAGGCCTTCTTCAAACAACTTGAAGAAGCCTCACATTCACAGGCCCTGGTTGTCATGGGGAACTTTAACCACCCCAATATCTGCTGGAAGGACAAGATAGTAGGGCATAAGCAATCCAGGAGGTTTATGGAGTGTTTTGGTGATCACTTCCTGACACAAGTGATCAAGGAGCTAATGAGGGGAGGCACTCTGCTGGACCTGAATACCTCCAAACAAGGAAGGACTGGTTGGGGCAGTCTTGACTGTAGTGACCATGAGATGGTGGAGTTCAGGATCCTGATAGGAGGGAACAAGGCAAATAGCAGGATCATAACCCTAGACTTCAGGAAAGCAGACTGGCTTTTTCAGGGATCTGCTTGGAAGAATCCCATGATGGGAGACAGTCCTAGAAAGCAGAGGGGTCCAGGAGAGCCAGTTGATATTCAGGGATCACCTTCTCCCAGCTCAAGAATGGTACATCCCAACATGCAGCAAGTCAAGCACAGGTGGCAGGAAGTATGGATGCACAAGGAGCTCCTGAGTAAATTCAGACATAAAAAGGAAGCATACAGGAGGTGGAAGCAGGGACAGGTGACCCAGGAGGAATATAGAGACACCGTCTGAGCATACAGGGATGTGGTTAGGAAAGCCAAAGCCCATCTAGATTTGAATCTGGAGAGGGATGGGATGGGCAACAAGAAAAGCTTCTGCAGGTATATCAAGAGGAAAAGGCATGAAGTCCAGCTGGAGGCCAGTCACTAGTGATGTCCCCCAGGGGTCAATACTAGGGCCCATACTGTTTAACCTCTTCTTTTCTCACCTGGATCTTGGGACAGAGTGCACTCTCAGCAAGTCTGCAGATGATAGAGAATTGGGAGGAGTGGCTGATACACCAGGTGGTTTTGCTGCCATTCAGAGGGACCTCAACAGGATGGAGAAATTGGCAGTTCAACAAAGGGAAATACCATCTCCTGCACCTGGTATGGAATAAACCCATGCACCAGTACAGGCTGGGGGTTTACCAGCTGGAAAGCAGCTCTGCAGAAAAGGTCCTGAGGGTCCTGGTGGACAAGAATCTGACCATGAGCCACCAATGCACTCTCATGGCAAAGAAGGCCAACAGAATCCTGGGCTGCATTAGGAAGAGAATTGCCAGCAGGTCGAGGAGGGAGATCCTTCCTCTCTAAGCACTGCTGAGGCCGCATCTCAAGTATTGTGTCCAGTTCTGGGCTCCCCAGTACAAGACAGACATGGAGATACTGGAGTGAGCCCAGCAAAGGGCCACAAAGATGACTAAGGGTTTGGAGTGTCATGGAATAACTGAAATTACAATTTAGATCAGGTCAGAACAGAAGCAGTTTATTACTATAGCTATAGGAGACAACACAGAGCAGCAGTGACAGACTGCTGATATGAACACTGTGCAAATGGAGCAGTTACAGAGTTTATATACCTTTTAGGTTATACAACCAGGTTCTTCACCAAAACTGTCAGATAAGCAGGATATGGTAAATATCAACAGCGACTGGAATTCTTCAGATAAGGAGGGTCTAGACAGTATATTCTTTTATGAATAATTCATTCCTTTGTTAATGAAATCTTGTTGACTGGTGAGACCATTAGCTGCAAATGTTTCTTAACTAGTGAGGCCTGCAAAGGCCTATGAGGTATTAACTATTTTGCTTCCACAAGAGCATCTGTCATATGAGGAGAAGCTTAGAGCTGGGACTATTTAGCTTGGAGAAGAGATGGCTATGGGGGGGATCTTATCAAAATGTCTAAATACCTCATAGGAGGAGTAAAGAAGATGGAGCCAGACTGTTCTTAGTGACACCTGGTGGAAGGACAAGAGATACTGTTTCATTCCACATCTACTATGTCCATTTCAAGGATCAGTCATTAGAGTCTGCACATGGCAATGATCTCATTTAGAAGTTACAGAAGATATTTCAGGGTTAACAGAATGTTTTGATATTTTTTCTCATTCTGTACAAGAAGGAAGTGTGTTTTTCCTATCCTAAAATCCAAGTGCATATATCATCCTAAATTATTTATAAGACTTGACTCCATCATTCCATGTCTCCAAGCTCAAGACTGTTTACAGATTTCCATCTGTTGGATTCATACTTTCACATTAGGAATCTCCTCTTCCCTCGTCAAAGAAGATATTTCAGATTCTCAATGAAACCTAGGTGGTAACAGGATGCTCTACCCAGAGACTTTCCCCACTATCAAAAAGTTCTCAGAGTGATGTGATGTAATGGAAGGGTATTTAAGAGCATGGAAGACTATTCATGTCCAGATGATTTGCTGATCCAGGGGCAAATCCCAGCAGGCAACCACAGCAGCCTTGTGATATATCTCATTTTCTCATCAGTTTTTCATTAGCATGGACTTCAGTTTGGGAGGGACCTGAAGGAGAATCCTGATTCCTTTGTCCTCTATGCCCTTTTATAGGAGGACAGAAAGGCACAGGATCCATACCTGAACCAAAAGATGCTGGTATTAAAAGTTATGTGAAGCTTTTCTGCCCCTCTGTCTGTCTCGGGAAAATAGGGAAAGATGTTTATCACACTGCATGTCAATATACTGAATAATAAATCCTGTCTTCATGCGGACAAACCAATGCCTGCCTGCTTGCCTTCCCTCCTGCCTATCCTTCCTGCCTGCTTGCCTGCCTGCCTCCCTCCCTCCCTTTTTTTTTAAACAACAAAGACACTAGGTTAAATTTATTGTGGAGACTCTTTAGGGATTTCAGTAGGGGGTTTCATTTCTCTCACTCTCTTCCTCTTCTACTCTTCCTTTTTAATTTATTCCAAATTAAAGTGATGTTAGCACTTTTTCCATTGCTTAGATAAAAAAATTAGATTTAAATTTGTTCTCAACACTTCTATCCAACTGGCTAGAAATGGTTTCCATCTTACTCTGAGCAAGGGATAGAGGAGGTTGTGTGTATCCTCCATATGGCTCCCTTCCCCTTTAAGTGTCAGCAATGTCTTTTTTTCTTTATTAGTATACGAGACCATCTGTCTCACAAATAGTTTGGCCTTTTGCATAACAATTATATATGTATACATCTCAGAAGGCCTTGTATCTTGTGGACTGAGTATACGGTTCCTAATGATGAATTATATTTTAAAGCTACAGATTTAGAGTTAGAGGAGAGTTATGTGTAATTTGATTTTCTAAACTATATGGTTGTCCTACTCATTTAGCCACCTTTGTTATTCCCTTTCTGATTTTTGGCTTAAACATCTTTGCGTACAAACCTAGTGCTCAGTCTGTTTTGCAACTCAATAGCACAGAAGACAGAAGATTAGTAATCAGAGCAAATAAAGATAGTTCAAGACAGTTATAAGTGTATACAATAAAAGAATATGTCCACTATCAAACTTTTCCCATTGTTTCTGTATATAAACTAGTCTGGTCTAGACTCCTTTGCTTTCACATACACAGTAGTGAGTGGAAAAGCAATCATTTCTAACATACACTTGATGAATATAACTTGTGGCTCCAGTAGATGCTGATTGAAAGCAGATCCTGTGGAAGAGCATCTAAACCAATAAAATGCTTATGTACTTCCAAAATAATGCTTGTTTTGAGAAATAATGAAAAAAATACTGGGCTCATAAAGGAAGATATTTGATGTGCTTGAGAGTCCACAGAATTCTTATATTTGGGGGGAGGAGCCCTTTCCTAACAAATAAATACATAGATGCAATTAATGTGGGTTTTTTCTTATTTTAATCAACATCATAAACAGTTTTAAAGAGAGAAAAGTGCTATCAGTTTTGTTTTCCTTTGAGTAAAGGAATCTATCCATTATCATGATATGACACAATTGTAATTAGAATGCATTATTAAAAACTCTTCTAAAAGCAGGCTTGTCATGGCATTTATTGTGTTTTTTCCTCTTAAACAGAGCTGAGCTTTATCGGGCCTCAGGGAAATTTGAACTACTTGATCGTATTTTACCTAAGTTACGAGCCACTAACCATCGTGTGCTTCTTTTCTGTCAAATGACATCACTCATGACCATTATGGAGGACTATTTTGCATTTCGAAATTTCCTTTACTTACGTCTTGATGGTAAGCTGAATGAAAATAAATTTGAGAGTTTTTTTCTGGTTCAGCAATTTGACTATATAATAGAAAAACTTCCTCCTCTGTACTATATGCATATGGACATCTGAATAAAAATATCAAACCTGTCTGTCTTCAGCTACAGGCAGAGATGTAAAAAGATAAAACAAGCAGAGGGTCAGACCAAGCTCATGAGTAAAAACTGATTGTCAAAGTACAGGAAATTCACCTTGTTGCCAATGTGTACAGTGCTTAGTTGTTACTTAGAGCTTTGTGTAGGCCTTTTACCGTGGTTGAATCCTCTGCTTTCTCTTCCCTCCCCTACAGACACCACTGCGTTTTGAATGTGATCTAAATTAAGAATTTTTGTTCCCTTGATATTAATCTTGATTTTTAAGGCCAATAGTGAAATGTTAATAATAAATCTATGTTTGTATACACATATAGTTTTTAAAATATTTAGATTCTATGAATGCTCATAAGGCCTTAATCAAAACTGTATCTCCATTTTGTGTGTGTATATCATCTATTGAAACTTGTCAGTCATAAAATGTTGTCAAAGAGATAGTTGCAACTTTTCAAAGTCCCCTTTTGAAATGTCAAGCCTACTTAAAATAAAAGTTTGGGAACCCTCCTCCCAAGTGCTATAGACAATTGGCTGAAACATCCATGGTTAGTGTTTGCGCCTATATTATAGAAAATATAGCTGAGATGGCAAAGAACAAGTGAGCTAAAATTTCCCTTCCACATGTGCATTAAACAACTAAGATTGCTTTTAAATTATTTCAGTAGAAGATCTTTGACATAGGGTTTCTTTTTATTTCTTTTTAAATTTCTTCTCAGGTACAACAAAATCGGAGGATCGAGCTGCCCTGCTGAAGAAGTTTAATGAACCTGGCTCACAGTACTTCATCTTCTTGCTGAGTACAAGGGCAGGAGGGCTGGGCTTGAACCTCCAGGCTGCTGACACTGTTATAATCTTTGATAGTGATTGGAATCCTCATCAGGTTATTTTTATTTAATTATCTTCATGTAATATGGAAATAATTGTTTCTGCTTTTTTAAGCTTTGTGTTTTAATTTGGGAAGATTGACAGTGAAATGAAAGTATATAATAAAATGCTGCTTTGAGAAGAATTGGTAAGGCAAACTGCTACAATCAAGTAGTGTTTTGTTTTAAATCGGTAAAGTGATACTGAGTCTGTGTATATAGTTTTTCTGAGTGAAAGGGAATCCTCAAAGTTAGAGTCTTACAGTCTGCATTTTCTGTTTCATTGGTATGACTTTGTTCACCCTTTAATCATAAGGCACTAATAAATGTCTCTCCATTAAAAGTTAAAAGCTCATGCAGCAGATGAAATAATTTCTAAGATTACTAATGCATTTAAGTTTCTCAGGAATAGTGATTTGCTTTAGATACACAGGTCTATAGCTAGATTATATTATTATATATATATCCAGCTATATTGTTGCCTCTGTTCTTGTACCTGGACTAGAGTCTATACTGGGTCTGGCTGGGATGGAGTTAATTTTCTTCACAGCAGCCCATATGGTGCTGTATTTTGGATTCGTGACCAAACCAGTGTTGATAACGCATGCACCAGTGTTTTGGCTGTTGTTGAACAGTGCTTGCACAGCCGCAAGGCTTTTGATTTTTCCTACTCTGCCCCACCAACGAGTAGACTGGGGGTGGGCAAGAAGCTGGGAGGGGACACAGCCGGGAGAGCTGGCCCAGACGGACCAAAGGGATATTCCATACCATATAATGTCGCGCTCAGCAATAAAAGCTCAAGGAAAGGAGGAGGAAGCAGGGACATTTGTAGTCATGGCGTTTGTCTTCCCAAGCAACTGTTATGCGTGCTGAGGTCCTGCTTTCCAGGAAATGGCTGGACATCTGCTTGACAAAAGGAAAAAGTAAATAAATTCCTTCTTTTGCTTTACTTGCATGCACAGATTTTGCTTCATCTTTTAAACTGTCTTTATTTTGATCAACCATTCTTCTCACTTTCCTTCTGTTTTCTCCCCATCCCGCAGGAGAGGGGAGTGAGCGAGTGGCTGTGTGGGTGCTTGGCCGTTCTCTGGGATCAACCCACCACAGTCCTTTTTGGTGACCCACATTGTAGTGGGTTGACCCTGGCCAGCAGCTAAGCACCCACACAGTCGCTTGCTTACTAGCCCCTTAGTGGAACAGGGGAGAGAATCAGAAGGCCAAAAGGGTGAAAAGTCCTGGGTTGAGATAAAGACAGTTTAATAAGTGAAGGAAAGATATAAAAGAGACATTGGAAGAAACAGGCGTGCCCAAGACATCGATACCTGGCTCCAGGACTGGTGCCTCTGCCAGAACTTTGGTTTTTCTAACCATGGAAGAGTCTTTGAAACACAAGGTATGCCGGGCCCTGACAGGATCCACCTGACCCAATGGGGGAAACGCATCTTTGCTCATAAGCTGGCAGGACTGATTGAGAGGGCTTTAAACTAGAATCAGTGGGGGAAGGGGATACCAAGAGGATTGCCGAAGGTAAACCAAGGGTTGGCATGGCATTGCCTGAGGCTGGCAATGCTAATGGGAGCATTTACTCTGCTCCAGAGAGCACTGAGGGCTTAGGAGCACATCTGAAATGCCTGTACACCAATGCACGCAGTATGAGAACCAAACGGGATGAACTGGAAGCGTTGGTCCCTTCCCAGAGCCATGATGTCAATGGTATTAGTGAGACTTGGTGGAATGAGTCCCACGACTGGAGTGCTGGGATGGAGGGCTACAGGCTGTTCAGGAGGGATAGGCAGGGCAGGTGAAGTGGAGGAGTTGCACTGTATGTAAGGGAGAGGTTTGACTGTACAGCCCTCACAGTTAGGGATGATGTGGTTGAGAGCCTCTGGGTGAGGATTAGGGGGATGGAAAACAAAGCAGATGCCTTTGTGGGTGTCTACTATCGATCACCCAGCCAGGATGTAAGCACTGATGAGTTATTCTATAGGCAATTAGGAGAAATCTCTAGATCGGTAGACCTTGTCCTTATGGGAGACTTCAACTTCCCAGGCATCAACTGGGAATATCATACTGCTGTGACAAGCAAGCCCAGGAAATTCCTGAAGTATGTGGAAGATAACTTCTTGTCACAAGTACTCAGTGAGCCAACTAGGAAAGGTGCCCTCCTAGACTTGCTAGTTGTGAATAGAGAAGGACTCGTGGGGGATGTGATGGTAGGTGGCTGTCTTGGCCACAGTGATCATGAAATGGCTGAGTGTAAAATTTTCGGTGCAATGAGAAAAAAGGTCAGCAGAGTTGCTACCCTGCATTTCAAGAGAGCAAACGTTAAGCTACTCAGGGAGCTACTTAGCAGTGTCCCCTGGGAATCTGCTTTTGAGGGCTTAGGAATCCATGAGTGCTGGTCAGTTTTTTAAGAACCACCTTTTAAAAGCACAGGAGCAGGCAATCCCATGGTGTTGCAAGTCAAGCAAGCAGGGCAGAAGACGAGCTTGGCTGAACAGGGAAGTCCTCTTGGAACTCAGGCAGAAAAAGAAATCGTATGATCTCTGGAAGCGAGGTCAGGCTTCGCAGGAAGATTACAGAGCCGTGCCTCGCATATGCAGGGAGAAGACATGAAAGGCTAAAGCTCAACTAGAGTTAAAACTGGCCAGTGTTGTGTCAGACAACAAGAAAGGCTTTTTTTATGTATGTTAATAGTAACAGGAGGTCTAAGGAAAACATTGGACCAATACTTGTTGAAGATGGTCACCTGAATAATAAGGATGAAGAAAAAACGGAGGCATTCAATGTTTTTTTTTGCCCCAGTCTTTCATATCAGTGATAGATCTTGGGCTGCCCAGTCCACTGAGTTGGAGGACCACAACTGGGGGAACAGTGCCTTTCCATTTGTGGGCACTGAAATTGTAAGGGACCAGTTGTATCAGCTGAACGTTCATAAGTCCATGGGGCCTGATGGGATTCACCCCAGAGTACTGAAGGAGCTAGCGGATGTTACAGCAGGACCCCCCTCGATCATCTACCAAAGGTCTTGGGAGTCTGGGGAGGCCCCCGCTGACTGGAAGCTAGCCAACGTAATTCCAATTTACAAGAAGAACTTGAGGGAAGACCCAGGAAACTACAGACCTGTTCATCTAACCTCAGTACCTGGAAAAATTATGGAGAAGATCATGCTGGGTGCTATTGAAAGGCATTTAAAGAACAATGCAATCATCAGGCACAGCCAACATGGGTTCACAAAGGGAAAGTCCTGTTTAATGGATTTGATATCCTTCTATGATAAGGTCACCCGCCTAGCGGATGAAGCGGTGGATGTACTTTTTCTGGGTTTTAGTAAGGCTTTTGATGCTGTCCTTCACAGCATCCTTCTGGACAAGTTGTCCAACTGTGAGATGAGCAGGTACACGGTGCGCTGGGTGAAGAACTGGCTGAATGGCAGGGCTCAAAGGGTTGTAGTGAATGGGGCTACATCTGGCAGGTGACCAGTCACCAGCGGTGTTCCTCAGGGCTCAATTCTAGGGCCAGTTCTCTTCAATATTTTTAGCAATGATCTGGATGCAGGAGTTGAATGCACCCTTAGCAAGTTTGCTGACGGTACTAAACTGGGAGGTGCTGCTGACTGTCTTGAGGGACGAGAGGCCTTGCAGAGGGATCTGGATAGATTGGAGCATTGGGCAATCATCAGCGGCATGAAATTTAACAAGTCCAAGTGCCGGGTTCTGCACCTGGGACAGAGTAATGCTGGACACAAGCATAGATTGGGAGAGGAGTGGCTGGAGAGCAGGCCTGCAGAAAGGGATCTGGGGGTGCTGGTTGACAGTAGGCTCAACAGTCTGTCTGTGTTTAAGAGGCATTTGGACAATGCCCTTAATAAGATGCTTTAAGTTTTGGTCAGCCCTGAAGTGGTCAGGCAGTTGGACTGGATGATCGTTGTAGGTCTCTTCCAACTGAACTATTCTATTCTATTCTATTCTATTCTATTCTATTCTATTCTATTCTATTCGATTCGATTCGATTCGATTCTGTTCTGTTCTGTTCTGTTCTGTTCTGTTCAATTTGATTTGATTCAATTCTATTCTATTCTATTCTGTTCTGTTCTATTTTGTTCTGTTCTACCTTGGAAGCCAACACACATATACACGCCCCACCCCCCCCCCCCCAACACACACACACACACACACACACACACACACACTCTGCCCAGTTTTTATTGCTGAACATGACGTTATATGGCATGGAATATCCCTTTGGCCAATTCAGGTTAGCTGTCTCGTCTGTGTCCCCTCCCAACTCCTTGCCCACCCTCAGCCTACTCCCTGGGGGAGGGCGCAGAGTGAGAAACAGAAAAGGCCTTGACACTCTGCAAGCACTCTTCAGCAACAGCCAAAACATTGCTGCGTTATCAACACTCTTTTGGTAACAAATCCCTATCACAGCACCATCCCGGACAAGCCCCCAACAAGCAGGTATGAAGAAAGTTAACTCCATTCTAGCCAGACCCAATACATAAAAATACTAATGCATTTAAGATATTCAGAAACAGTGGTTTGCTTTGAATACACAGGTTTATATCTGGACTTTATAGTATATACCTAGGTATATCGTTGCCTCTGTTCTTATACCTGGACTAGAGAGTTGCTTTACTTCAGGGTTCCTTTCTGGCCTGAAAGGCCATGAACTCTGAGTGGCAGAGAAGAATTACATACTGCGGCCTATCTTGGTCACTTACTACACATGCTTTCAAGAAGTGTTAGACTTACTGTTAGGACAGGCTGAGAGAGTTGGGGTTGCTCAGCCTGGAGAAGAGAAGGCTGCGAGGAGACCTTATTGCAGCCTTTCAGTACTTAAAGGGGGCCTATAGGAAGGATGGGGGCAATCTTTTTAGCAAGGCCTGTTGTGACAAGACAAGGAGTAATGGATTTAAACTAAAGGAGGGTAGATTTAGACTGGATATAAGGAAGAAATTTTTTACAGTGAGGGTGGTGAAGCACTGGAACAGGTTGCCCAGAGAGGTAGTGGAGGCCCCATCCCTAGAAACATTCAAGGTCAGATTGGATGGGGCTCTGAGCAACCTGATCTAGTTAAAGCTGTCCCTGCTCACTGCCGGGGGGTTGGGCTAGATGACCTCTAAAGGTCCCTTCCAACCCAAACCATTCTATGATTCTATACTGCATTCACATCGTACAGAGCATGCACATATTTTTTTCCCTCCAGTTTGCCTGCCTGGGTCTGATGAACTCCCAAGAAGGAGGATAATCAGGAATGAGCTAGATGAACTGTGGTGGGCTGTAGATTGAACACTTCTTTTTGTTATGCTACTAAAACCCAACATTACAGTGTCCTTTAAGCAGGGAGTGATTTGTGTAGCACAGTTATGTTATGCATCGTTCCATATTCTTTGCCTAATAGGACTTGCAGGCCCAAGACCGAGCTCATCGAATTGGTCAGCAGAATGAGGTTCGAGTCCTGCGACTGTGCACTGTGAACAGTGTGGAGGAGAAGATACTCGCTGCTGCAAAGTATAAACTGAATGTAGATCAAAAAGTTATTCAGGCTGGAATGTTTGATCAGAAATCTTCAAGCCATGAGCGGAGGGCTTTTCTACAGGCTATATTAGAACATGAGGAAGAAAATGAGGTAAGGCAGTTAAAAACAATCAAAGAGAAGATGTTTCAGTTGGTGCTTGGGAAGCAGCTATATAACTGGTAGGCGAGAGTGCAGTTTGAGTGTAGCTTGGGACTGCCTGAGACCACAAGCTATTATAAGCTACTACCCATTACTCTCTTCCACGTGGGTGGTGATGAAGTTGCAGCACGTAGCCCAAGGGTGATTAAAAGAGATTTCAGAGCCTTGGAACGGTTAGTGAGGGAATCTGGGGCACAGGTTATTTTTTCCTCCCTCCTTCCAGTTGTGGGAGGTGACATTGGTAGGAACAGGTGGACTCAATCTCTTAATACATGGCTCCGTGGCTGGTGCCACCGTCAGAACTTTGGGTTTTTTGACAATGGGGCGGCCTACACGGCACCAGGCTTGCTGGCATCAAATGGGAGCCACCTTTCTCAAAGGGGAAAGAGGGTCTTTGCACAGGAGCTTGCAGGGCTCATTGACAGGGCTTTAAACTAGATGTGAAGGGGGAGGGGGAACATACCAGGCTTTCCTGTGACAAGCTGTGGGATGACACACAATGGTTAGAGGGATGGGGTGCTAGTATGAGCCCTCAACCTGTTGCCCAGAGGCGTGCTGGGAACACCGCAGCACAGTCGAAGTCTTGCGGAGATGAGCTGGGGGCTCCTGAGGTACTAGGAGCCAACAAGGAAACTTCCATGAAACACCTCAAGGGAAACAAGGGGTGTTCCACTAAGAAGGTGACATGGCCAGATGAAATGCCTCTACACGAACGCACGCAGCATGGGCAACAAACAGGAGGAGCTGGAAGCTACCGTGCTGCTAGAAAGCTATGTCCTGATTGCCATAACTGAAACTTGGTGGGACGAATCCCACGACTGGAATGTGGCTATCGATGGCTACAGGCTGTTCAGAAGGGACAGGCGAGGAAGGAGGGGCAGAGGCATTGCCCTCTACATAAAGAAATGGATACAGTGTGAACAGCTGTCCCTGAAGAATAGCCACGAGCAGGTCGAAAGCTTATGGGTAAGAATCAGAGACAGAGGCAACAAAGGGAACCTTGTGGTTGGTGTCTACTACAGGCCGCCTGATCAAGGGGAACCTGCTGACGAAGCCTTCTTCCTCCAGCTCCGGGACCCTTTGTGCTTGCAGACTCTCATCCTGCTGGGGGACTGCAACCACCCTGGCATCTGCTGGAAAAGCAACATGGCAAGCTGTAGGCAATCCAGGAGATTCCTAGAATGCATTGAGGATAACTTCTTAGGCCAGGTAATAGACAGCCCTACCAGAAGGGATGCAGTACTGGACCTGTTGGTCACCAATGCAAGTGAGCTCATCAGTGATGTCAAGATTGGAGGCAGCCTGGGCTGCAGTGATCACGCATTGGTGGAGTTCACACTCCTGAGGGATATGGGGAAAGCGAGGAGTATAGTCAGGACCCTAAATTTTAGGAAAGCAAACTTCCAGCTCTTCAAGGAGTTAGTCAGAAGGACCCCCTGGGAAATGGCCCTCAGGGACAGGGGAACAGAACAGAGCTGGCAGATCTTTAAGGATGCTTTCCACAGAGCACAGGAGCTGTCAGTCCCCAGGTGTAAGAAATCAGGCAAGGAAGGGAAGAGACCAGCAAGGCTGAGTCGAGACCTGCTGGTCAAACTAAAGAGCAAGAGGGAACTGCACAGGCAGTGGAAGCAGGGACAGGTGTCCTGGGGGGAATACAGGGAAATGGCCCGGTTGTGTAGGGATGGGGTCAGGAAGGCCAAGGTGCAGCTGGAGCTGAATTTGGCAAGGGATGTAAAGAATAAGAAGAAGGGCTTCTACAGGTATGTCAACCAGAAAAGGAAGGTTAAAGAAAGCGTACCCCCCCGATGAACAAGAATGGCGTCCTAGTATCAACGGACGAGGAGAAGGCTGAGGTACTCAACAACTTTTTTGCCTTGGTCTTCACTGGCAACCTCTCTCCTCACCCCTCCTGAGTCGATGGACCACAAGATAGGGACCAGGGGGGTAAAGCCCCTCCCACTGTAAGGGAAGATCAGGTTCGACACCACCTGAAGAACCTCAATGTACACAAGTCTATGGGACCTGATGAGATGCATCCCAGAGTCCTGAGGGAATCGGCTGATGTAGTTGCCAAGCCACTCTCCATGATATTTGAAAAGTCATGGCAGTCAGGTGAAGTCCCTGCTGACTGGAAAAAGGGAAACATTGTGCCCATTTTTAAAAAGGGAAGAAAGGAGGACCCTGGGAACTACCGACCTGTCAGCCTCACCTCTGTGCCTGGGAAGATCATGGAACAGATCCTCCTAGAAGCTATGTTCAAGCACATGGAGGACAGGGAGGTGATTCGAGACAGTTAGCACAGATACAGCAAGGGCAAGTCCTGCCTGACCAACCTAGTGGCTTTCTATGAAGGAGTGACTGCATCAGTGGACAAGGGAAGAGCTATGGATGTCATCTATCTGGACTTCTGTAAAGCCTTCGACACAGTCCCCCACAGCATCCTTCTCCCTAAATTGGGGAGATATGGATTTGGTGGGTGGACTGTTCGGTGGATAAGGAATTGGCTGGATGGTCGCATCCAGAGGGTAGTGGTCAACGGCTCGATGACCAGATGGAGACCAGTGACAAGTGGTGTCCCTCAGGGGTCCGTACTGGGAGCAGTGCTGTTTAAGATCTTCATCAATGACATAGACAGTGGGATCGAGTGCACCCTCAGCAAGTTTGCAGATGACACCAAGCTGAGTGGTGCGGTTGACACGCCAGAAGGATGAGATGTCATCCAGAGAGACCTGGATAAGCTGGAGAGGTGGGCCTGTGTGAACCTCATGATGTTCAAGGAGGCCAAGTGCAAGGTCCTGCACCTGGGACGGGGCAACCCCCCGATATCAATACAGGCTGGGGGATGAAGAGATTGAGAGCAGCCCTGCGGAGAAGGACTTGGGGGTACTGGTAGATGAAAAGCTGGACATGAGCCGGCAATGTGCGCTTGCAGCCCAGAAAGCCAACCGAATCCTGGGCTGCATCAAAAGAAGCATGGCCAGCCGGTCGAGGGAGGTGATTCTGCCCCTCTACTCTGCTCTGGTGAGACCTCACCTGGAGTACTGCATCCAGCTCTGGAGCCCTCAGCACAAGAAGGACATGGACCTGTTGGAGCAGGTCCAGAGGAGGGCCACCAAAATGATCCGAGGGCTGGAGCACCTCTCCTATGAGGCCAGGCTGAGAGAGTTGGGGTTGTTCAGCCTGGAGAAGAGAAGGCTGTGAGGAGACCTTATTGCGGCCTTCCAGTACTTAAAGGGGGCCTATAGGAAGGATGGGGGCAATCTTTTTTAGCAAGGCCTGTTGTGACAAGACAAGGAGTAATGGATTTAAACTAAAGGAGGGTAGATTTAGACTGGATATAAGGAAGAAATTTTTTACAGTGAGGGTGGTGAAGCACTGGAACAGGTTGCCCAGAGAGGTAGTTGAGGCCCCATCCCTAGAAGCATTCAAGGTCAGGTTGGATGGGGCTCTGAGCAAGCTGATCTAGTTAAAGCTGTCCTTGCTCACTGCAGGGGGGTTGGGCTAGATGATCTCTAAAGGTCCCTTCCAACCCAAAGCATTCTATGATTCTATGATTCTATATAATTTCCTTACAAGAAAACAACTCTATTCCTAAAGGATATTCTCATGAGAACTTGTTGCTGCACTGTTAGATAAAGGCGAGGCCATGCAGGTGGCGTAGTCGCCGGTACCAAGTGGGAGCTGCCTGCAGGCTCCTCTGTTACAATGAGCTGGCTGAGTTTATCCTGTGGCCAAGGAAGTTGTGCAGCACAACGCAGGCCTGAAAGCCAAGTTGTATGTGCAGCACAGGCCTGGGCCTACTCAGGTTAACTGTTATGTGCATCACTAACTCCTAAATGTGCAACGATTTCTTGGTCAGGATCTCTACATTCCACCCTTTGATCCACATACAGTTTACCTTTACCAAAGATATATTTATCAGTTAGAGATTTTACAGATTATAGTTACAGATTATATTAATAACGTACGGGCTTCTCAAGCCCCAAGTACGAGCCCCAATAGAGCAGACAGCCTGTTCAAGATCCCTAACTCCTCGAACACAATGTCTTCCGCAAGGCTCCCAATACAGCTGTGTAGCTTGTGGGAGGATGGGCAGGAGATGGTCTTCAGAGACCCTGCAGAGGCAAAAGCTTGCAAATGATGCAAAGGAGGTACATTTAGAGGCTGTGCTCAGAGGAGCATAAAGCCCTGAGCAACCTGGTCCAATCTCATAGCTGACCCTGCTTTGAGGAGGAGGTTGGACTAGATGACCTACTGAGGACCCTTCCGACCCAAATTATCATGTGATCCTGTGACCAGTAGACAGAGACTCCCATGTCAGGAAAGACCTGAAGCGTGTGACTTCTGGCAACAGAAGGAAGACTCCTTCTCTGCCTGCAGACCTGCAATTACAGAACAGGTAAAGTGCCCTGGGAACAATTGAGGGGGAACAATTGAGGAGGAACAAACTCCGTCAAGGGTCAACTGAGCCTATACCAAGTATCTACTCAGCACTGATGAGACCACATCTGGAGTACTGTGTCCAGTTCTGGGCTTCCAACCACAAGAAAGAAATGGACATACTAGAGCGAGTCCAATAAAGGGCCACTAAGATAATTAAGGGATTGGAGCATCTGACATAAGGAAGAGGCTGAGAGAGCTGGGATTGTTTAGCCTGGAGAAGAGAAGGCTGCGGGGGGGATATCTTATCAACATGTCTAAATACCTGATGGGAGGAAGTAAAGAAAATGGAGCCAGACTCTTCTCAGTGACAGCACAACAGGCAATGGGCACAAACAAGAATACAGGAAATTCTGTTTAAAAATAAGAAAGAAACCCTCTTTTTTACTGTGAGGGTGGTCAAACACTAGAACAGGTTGCCCAGAGAGGTTGTAGAGTCTCTGTCCTTGGAGATATTAAAAACCCAACTGGACATGGCCCTGAGGAACCTGCTCTAGTTGACCCTGTTTGAGGGATGTGGAGGGGTGTTGGACTAGACAGTCTCCAGCTATATACAAAGCTAATAAATTTTTTATATTCACTGTGATACAGGTTTGATTTATACTATTACTTCACATGTTCATACAATTCTTTCCAGTGTGACATATATTAAAAGCAATGTTGCTGCTCCCTATCATTCCGTTACAAACATGCCTTTTTGTAGGATTGGAACCTCTCTGAAAATGCATTCTAGGAATGCTCCCAAAGAGGGTACCAAAGATGTCATCAGTTAGAACTTAGCTTAACATGTGAGATGTTGCATCAGTATTATTTGTTGTATACTTCTCACAATTTTCACTTGCATTTTTTACTAGACTACATTAAAAATTGCACATGCTTTCTCTTCTAGCTCTGCATATTTCTGGTTTAGAGAAAAATATGATAAAATTGAAGGAAAAAATATTATTGAGTAATTCAAGATGATAGTAAATGCACATACATTGAGAGGAAGAGAGAGAGTTTCACTAGTTCAGAATCCAAATATTTTGGACTTCTCGTATTCTTTTGCAGGATTTTGGGGGCATTTTTTAATAGTTTACTTAATGAAGGCATAAGCATGTGATTTTTTCATTGTTGTTAGGGTTGGTGGTTTTTTTTTTTAACTCTCAAATTTCTTCTGTTCCCCTCCACTTCTTATTTTTTTCATTTCTTCCCATACACACACGCATTCAAGTATATGCACGCCCACAAAATATGTAATGAGTTTGTTTTTTAAAAAAAGAACAGCTAGCTTTTTCCAAATATTGAATGTATGAAATATTGGTGGGGAGGGGAATCAACAGTTGCAGAGCTTATGCCACCAGAACACTGTGTGAGAACACTATCACTTTTCCAACTGCTTTACTTATTTCATGTTTGAATTACAAATTGCATGAGTATTTAGTGAGAGCTGAAGTGGTAATCATACTTTTTTCCTGAAGTGTAGAAATCTTACCAATGGAGGGAAAATGGGATGTATAGATATAGATGCAGGCTTCTTTTGATTATTTTGAAAATAAAAGACTAGAAAGTTAATTTTGAGGTACTATATACTGCATTCTACTCCATCTCCATTTTAGTGAGTATGAAACATTTATTGTTGTGTAAAACCCTTAACTGTAGGTTTACAATATACTGTAACACAGATTCAGTAAATGTTTTAAGGTTTTTATGTGGGAACCAAACTAAAGTTTGTAGCTTTGATTTACCTGTCCTGTTATGAAATTTAAAATGCCATGTACTTTCAAAATAGTTGCTGTATTTGGAGAGAGGAACTGAGCATTATGGAGCCTGATCATGTTAAAAATGGGCACCATAGCTCTTCAACATTTATGTTTTCAGTTGAATCCTAGAGTTTTGGTTTATTTTGCCAATGAATGTTTTTGATTTTATGAAATAACTTTTTGTCAAAAAGACGGATCTTCACCAGACCCACTTCTTAGGGAAGTCTGCAGCCTCCCTGGGGACCGGGTTAAAGATGTTACGAGAAAACTTCCTACCCTGGTGCGGCTCTTGGATTATTATCCATTATTGCTTTTTCATGTAGGCAGCGACAAAGTTGCAGTAAGAAGTCCAAGGGTGATCAAAAGAGACTTCAGGGCCTTGGGATGACTGGTTAAGGGATCAGGAGCACAAGTAGTGTTTTCCTCTATCCTTCCAGTCGCAGGGAATGTTGTTGGAAGAAACAGAAAGACCTAGCTGATCAATACCTGGCTCCGTGACTGGTGCCACCGGCAGAATTTTGGGGTTTTTTTGATCATGGGTCAGTCTACACAATACCAGGCCTGCTGGCAACAGACAGGGTACACCTGTCTCAAAGGGGGAAAAGGATCTTTGCGCAGGAGTTAGCAGGGCATAGAAAGAGCTTTAAACTACATTTGAAGGGGAAAAGGGGATAAAACCAGGCTCGCTAGTGATAAGCCATGGGATGGCATGCCAATGTTTGCGGGACAGTGTGCTAGCGAGGTCCTTTGGCCTGCTCCACGATGTGCTGAGTACACTGGAGCACATTTGAAATGTCTCTATACTAATGCACGCAGCATGAGGAATAAACAAGAGAAGCTAGAACCTTTGGCCCAGTCCCAGAGCTACGACATCATTGGCATAAGCAAAACCTGGTGGGATGAGTCCTACGACTGGAGTGCCATGATGGCCGGTTATAGGGTCTTCAGGAGGGATAGGCAGGGCAGGCGAGGCGGGGGGGTGGTGCTGTATGTAAAGGAGGGGTTGGACTGTATGGCACTTGCAGTTGGCAATGACACAGATGAGAGCCTCTGGGTAAGGATTAAGGGGAAAACAAATAAAGCGGATGTTGTTGTGGGAGTCTACTGTTGACCACCCAGCCAGGACGATGACATCGATGAATTATTCTACAAGGAATTAAGGGATATCTCTAGATCAGCTGCCCTTGTCCTTATGGGTGATTTTAACTTCCCAGACGTCAACTGGGAATATCATACAGCAGACACAAACAGGTCCAGGAAATTCCTGAAGCGCATTGAAGATAACTTCTTGGTGCAGGTACTAAGGAAGCCGACTAGGAAAGGTGCCCTCCTAGATTTGTTGTTTGTAAACAGAGAGGGACTTGTGGGCAAAGTGGTGATTGGTGGCTGTCTTGGTCACAGTGACCACGAAGTAGTTGAGTTTCAAATTGCTGGCGATAGGAGAAAAACTGCCAGCAAAACTTCAACCCTGGATATGGGGAGAGCAGACTTCGGGCTGCTGAAGGAGCTAGTTAGTAAGGTCCCCTGGGAATCTGCTTTTGAAGGTATTGGGGTCCATGAATGCTGGTCACTTTTTAAGAGCCATCTCTTAAGAGTGCAGGAGCAGGCAATTCCAAAGTGTCAGAAGTCAAGCAAGCGGGGCAGAAGACCAGCTTGGCTGAGCAGGGATCTTCTAGAACTTAGGCAGAAAAGGAAAGTGTACGGACATTGGCAGCAAGGACAGGCTACAAAGGAGGACTACAGAGATGCCGTTCGCCACTGTAGGGAGAAAATTCATGTGGCCAAAGCTCGATTAGAGTTCAAGCTGGCCAGCACTGTGAAGGACAACAAAAAGGGCTTTTTAAAATACGTTAATAGCAAAAGGAGAATCGGAGATAACATTGGTCCATAGCTTGATGGGGTCAGTCATCTCACAAATAGGGATGTAGACAAAGCGGAGACATTTAATGGCTTCTTCGCCTCCGTCTTCAACACTGATGATGGGCCCTGGGACCCCCGGAGCCCTGTGTTGGAAGACCGTGACTGGGGTGATGATAAACTCCCAGCCAACTCTGAAGTTGTTTGAGACTTGCTGCTCCAGCTGGATGCACATAAGTCTCTGGGGCCTGATGGGATTCATCCCAGGGTGCTGAAAGAGCTGGCCGATGTTATCGTGGGACATCTTTCCATTATTTTTCAATGGTCTTGGGAGTCTGGAGAGGTCCCAGTCGACTGGAAGCCAGCAAATGTTGTCCCAATTTTAAAGAAGGGTAAGAAGGAAGACCCTGGTAATTACAGGCCTGTCAGTCTCACTTCAGTGCCTGGTAAAATTATGGAGAAGCTTTTTCTGGGAGTTACTGAAAAACGCTTGAGAGACAATGCAGTCATTGGTCATAGCCAACACGGGTTCACAAGGGGAAAGTCCTTCTTAACTAACTTAATTTCCTTTTATGACAAGGTCACCCATCTAGTTGACCAAGGGAAGCCAGTAGATGTGGGGTTTTTTGGGATTTTAGCAAAGCTTTTGATACTGTCTCTCACAGTATCCTTCTGGACAAAACGTCCAGCATACAGCTAGACAAGTCCATAATATGTTGAGTGAGCAATTGGCTGACAGGTCGGGCTCAAAGAGTTATAGTAAATGGGGTTACATCAGGCTGGCGGCCAGTCACCAGTGGCTTCCCCAGGGCTCAATTTTAGGGCCAGCGCTCTTTAATGTTTTTATAAATGATCTGGACGCGGGAGTCAAATGTACATTAAGTAAGTTTGCCAATGATACTAAACTAGGAGGAGCTGTGGACTCCCTCGAGGGTAGAGAGGCCTTACAGAGAGATCTGGATAGCCTAGAGAGCTGGGCAATCACCAACTGTATGAAATTTAACAAGAGCAAGCGCCAGATTCTCCACCTGGGATGGGGTAATCCTGGTTATACATACAAATTGGGGGATGAGAGGCTGGAGAGCAACCCCGCAGAAAGAGATCTGGGGGGGGGGGTTGGGTTGATGGCAAGTTGAATATGAGTCAACAGTGTGCCCTGGCAGCCAAAAGGCCCAACCGTGTCCTGGGGTGCATCAAGCACAGCATAGCTAGCCAGTCGAGGGAGGTGATTGTCCCACTCTACACTGCGCTGATGTGACCCCACCTCGAGTACTGTGTGCAGTTTTGGGTGCCTCAATATAAGAAGGACATCAAACTATTAGAGTGTGTCTGGAGCAGGGCGACCAAGATAGTGAAAGGTCTCAAGGGTGAGACTTACGAGGAGCGGCTGAGGTCACTTGGTTGTTCAGCTTGGAGAAGAGAAGGCTGAAGGGTGACCTCATTGCAGTCTACAAATTTCCTCAAGGGGGGCAGCAGAGGGGGAGGCGCTGATCTCGTCTCTCTGGTGACCAGTGACAGGACACGAGGAAATGGTACGAAGCTGTGTCAGGGAAGTTCAGATTGGACCTTAGGAAAAGGTTCTTCACTGAGAGGGTGGTTGATCACTGGAACAGGCTCCCCAGGGAAGTGGTCACAGCACCAAGCCTGTCTGAGTTCAAGGAGCGTCTGGACAACGCTCTTAGTCATATGGTTTAGTGTTAGGTAGTCCTGCGAGGAGCAGGGAGTTGGACTCGACGGTCCTTATGGGTCCCTTCCAACTCGAGATATTCTATGATTCTGTGATTCTGTGATTCACATCTCACTTTGTCAGTGGACAGTAGTCTACAGAAATATGGATTGGGCAGGTTTTGTTTCTAGGAATTTTTTTTTTTCAGGATTGTTTTACTTCCTTCTGTTTTGACAGTAAAGACCTCATAGTGTAGAATGCTATTACTGGGGGAGTGCTGTAGAGCAGCAGAAGGGAAATGTGTATGTTTTAACTGAAAAACAAGATGACAACTAACTGTGCTTGTGACCCTGAAAAAAACACGAACCAAAATTTCCTGGTTGCATGTTTGTTCACTTCCTCATTCTCAATATATGAAAGTGATAAGAAGTCCTAATTGTCTCTTTGATTAATCCATTTTGTTGTACTCCTGAATCAATGAACAGCTCGGCACTTTCAAATTTTTAGTTTTCATTTGAGTGTTTCACACTCCTTTTGAGGGAGAGAGATATCAGTGCAACAGTGGCTCAATTCAAATGGTTGCCTCACTTTGGACATTGCTTTGTATTTTTCTAATGCCTTTTTTTTATTTAAATAGGAAGAAGATGAAGTTCCTGATGATGAGACTCTGAATCAGATGATTGCTCGACGTGAAGAGGAGTTTGACCTCTTCATGGTAAGGACGTTACGATGATAAGTAGTATATCTTATCTACCCTGTTTAACACTTCTGTTTTGCTAAAGTTGTTATCCTTCTGTGATTCAAATGTTGGATTATTATTGTGGGAGGGAAAGGCTTCATTTACTGAAATTGTTCATCTGGGAAAAGGAAAGAATCTAAACAGAGAACAGCATCCTCACATGACAAACAAAATGCAGAAATCCCTGCTGAGTGGTACAGTGGAACACTGTCCATCCAGAGGAGGATTCATAGGTGGTTTGATGGGTTTAGACAGTGCAAAACTGATGATCACTGCTTGTCATGCTAATTCTACAGCATTTTTTTTTTTGATGACTCCTTGCTTCTTGTACTCACGTGTTGTAGTATTAGCTAGGGCAAGAACAGATATTTAACAAAATAGTAAGATAGGAGATTAATGGTGCTGTTTTCCTTTAGGAATTAGTTGGGTTTGCTGAGGCTTATGTCAAGGGCTCAGTTATCTGTGTCTCTGCTACTAAAACTTTTGAACAGTTCTCAAAGCACACCTAGATGACAGTTGTTCAAATGCCAGCAATCTATCTGTATTAGTACTTCCCTTGTTGTTAGCATTGATGGAATAATTACTAAAACATCAGTGTAAGTAATTGGCCTTTTGGCAAGTATCCAATGTGGAGATTGCTGAAGGACCTATCAAAATCAGTCCCTTATACTGATACAGCCACAGGAGCACACTTAAATAAATGTTGAAGGGAAACCGCTGTCCCCTATCTTTCTGCAACTGGTGAGAGCAGGTTGATCTGTTTTCTAAAGTGAAGCAACACAGGTACTCTCACATATGCATAAACATGCAAGTATATCAGGAAGTATCCATGGAGTCAGTTGTTAATAGGAACCCGAGATATTACATTCTCACACAATCTCATTCTGCAAAACATTTTTTGTTTTTTTGTACAGCTATGCAAGTTACAAAACTTCAGGTGGACAGTTGGCAAAGGCCATGTTCCCTTATGTGGCAGTGCATTATGTTGAAGTGCCAGTCTAGTCCTTTATGTGCTAAGTTTTATTTAAGGAGTTAAGTTTTTCTCAGACAGCATTAAAGACTTGATGCACTGGAAGTGAATGCTTGCAGGGATCTCTATAATTTTAAAATTTCCCTCAATATAATTCAGATGTAAGGAGATTGGCAGGCCAGAAATCAAGAGATGATAATTTGATCCATAACTCAAAGGAATAATTGCAGCCAAATGTCTCCTTCCTGGCCTCCATCAAAGATGCTTGCTTCTGCACACTGTGTGGAATTTCCGGCTGTTGCTGTATCCAACCTCACTAACTGAATGTGGAAAAATAGATACACGGTGACTGATGTGAATGCTGTTGTGTCACACATCAGGGCTGAAAATGAAGTATCTGGAGTTCACTGTGCTGTAGAAATAGATTTGCTGCCTGAAACAGCATTTTAGTGCTAAAGATCAAGAAAGAAAGAACCAAAGCATGGATTGAAACTCATTGTTTAATTGAAGACTATTTAGAGAGAAAGATACAAAGATATATAGGTCCAAATGGAAGAAGCACATCATTGGCTGTGCTTATTGAATCATGATACTCATTTATCACTCCCATCCACTAATTATGCAAAGGCTCTTCTTGAAATATGGCTAGTAAATTTCCGTCTTCCATGATGTCAATCAGTTGTTCTTTCAAGCTAATTGGAAGGTGTTGCATTTTTATGTTTTTAACAAATGGGTTCAAAACCCACTGAAACTCTTCATTTGGAAGATTTCTAAACAGGTTAGGAAATTCTGCTTCCAAGTTTTTTAAGTGTATGGATAGGAGAGTTTTTATAGGTAACACACTTGCATCATTTTCAACAACAGTCACATAATGATGGAAACATTTCCAAAAAGCCATTTTCAAAATGCTCTCTCCGTAGCATGAGTTTCTTTCGAAAAGCAGTTACTTTTTCACACCTTGTTAAAACTTTACCTTCACCTTGAAGGGACACATTAAGTGTGTTTATTTTTTCAAAAATAAGTGCTAGGTAGCATACTACTGGCAGACACTTGTCATCACAGAAAAGGTCAGCAAATTTGGAACAATTGTCCTTTTGTGAAAGAAAAATGCGTAACTCATCTTTAAGTTTGACAACTCTTGTAGTCACTTTGCCACAAGATAACCAGCGAACCTCTGTGTGGTACAAAAGATTTCTATTGTCACTCCCCATCTCATTACAAAGTATTGTAAAGATTCTACTATTTACAGGTCTTGTTTTTATAAAATTAACCACATTGATGGCACTGTGTAGCACTTTGTGCACTTCTGGCTCCAATGTCTTTGCTGCAATATCTTGCCTATGAATGATGCAGTGAATGTTCCACGTGTGGTGCTATCTCTGTAACCTTACCCCGGAATCCTTTTTTTATTCAGCAGCCACTCCATCGGTGGTTACAATTGCACAGTTTTTCCACAAAACATTGTTTTTTATTGAAGTCGTCATTTACTGTCAGGAATATATCTTCTCTGGTGCATTTTTCCTTTAGTGGCGTGCAAAAAAGTAGTTGTTCATGTATTTCATTCTTGAAACAGAATCTAGCAAATACCGTAACCTGAGACATGTTAGAAACATCTGTACTTTCATCCAGCTGCATAGCAAACCTCCCACACTGCATAATTGGTTCTAATACTTGTTTCTTCAAATCTTCAGCAATGTTTTCTATGCATCTTCCAATGGCATTTGCTGACAAAGGCATGCATTTTAGCTTGTCACCATATTGTTTTGTGTACTATTTCAGCCATTTTTACCGTGACAGGAAGAACAAGTGTTTTCCCAATGGTATGTGGGAGTATCACATGACTTGAAACATCGCTGAAAAAATTGTAGAGGTTTGTCTTCATGTTCTGGATGTTTAGTTTTTAAATGTCTTCCTAATCGTGATGGCTTCATATTATCATTAGCTAATATCTCAAGGCCCAATATATACTTAGGGCAAGGTTCAACATTGACGATAGTGGATGTAAATCCATATTTCAAATAGCCTTCTTGATAATTTTGAATTTTTCTTGCCAACTTCTTGTCAGATCTGTTTAGATTGTCATTGTTTTTACCTCGTAATATGGCTGACAGAGTACTCCTACTAGGAGTAGAAGTGTTAGCTCTGCCATTTTCTTGTAGTTTGCTTGTGCTCACATTATTAGTATTATCTTCAATCTGTGGTTTCTTTGCAGGAATCTTTTTAAGCCACATGTCCATTCTGTGAGGGTTAGTTTATTTAAAACTAGATAATATAATCTGTAAATCCACTTAACTGGGCACACGTAAACTGCAATATATCGTAATATGCTGAAAGCGAACAAATAAATGAGGGTACCACTGTGAACCCCTCCGTGCTGGGGAACACCCACCCACTCTTCCCCCAGGACACCTTGCGTACAGCACCTGACACATAACCGTCTGACATACAGACCGAGTGAGGGTGCCAGTGTCAATCTGTATATTAGATATTAGTAAAGGTTAATTTCTTTCTTAAAGTTTTAGATAAATAAATGTAAGCAGAAGTTCTAATATTTTCTTCCCGCACCCAAATGGACCTGTCGTGGTTTAGCCCCAGCCAGCAACTAAGCACCTGTCCTGGTTTCGGCTGGGATAGAGTTAATTTTCTTCCTAGCAGCAGGCATAGTGCTGTGTTTTGGATTTAGTAGGAGAAGAATGTTGATAACATGCTGATGTTTTTAGTTGTTGCTGAGTACTGCTTATGCTAGTCAAGGACTTTTTCAGCTTCCCATGCTCTGCCAGGCGCGCAAGAAACTGGGAGGGGGCACAGCCAGAATAGTTGATCCAAACTGACCAAAGGGCTATTCCATACCATATGACGTCATGCTCAGTATAGAAACTGGGGGGGGTGTGGCCAGGGAGCAGCGATTGCTGCTCGGGAACTGTCTGGGTATCGGTCGGCGGGTGGTGAGCAATTGCATTGTGCATCACTTGCTTCGTGTATCATTATTATTATTATCATTATTATACTGTTACTATTAGCATTACTATTTTACTTTATTTCAACTATTAAACTGTTCTTATCTCAACCCAGGAGTGTTTCTCACTCTTACTCCTCCGATTCTCTCCCCCATCCCATCGGGGTAGGGGGAGTGAGCGAGCGGCTGCGTGGTGCTTAGTTGCTGGCTGGGGCTAAACCACGACAGTCCTTTTTGGCGCCCAATGTGGGGCACGAAGGGTTTGAGATAACAACAGATTAACCAGAGTGTATTAAGGAGTCTGTTAACAGTTGCCGGTCACGATATTAGTTCATCTGATCTGCACCATGTTCTTTTTTTTGCAGCACGCGTTAAAGCTTGCTGTCAGTTTGTGTAGTGTGCTATGCTCTGCAGCGATTCATGATCTTTTGCTTGGGAGGCTCCTTATCAAAACCCTGACCTTGAGCATTCTTTGGTATTTGGGTTTCATACAGAAGTCACTACTGTACTTCGGGTACTACCTCATAGAGAGAGTTAGCAATTATACTTCTTACTCTGAGAGGCTTGTTGTGGAGGAAATACAGAATGGCACCTTTGCTGCTTTCTTCTATGATGTTTCCTCCTTCATTACAACAACGTTCCAGTATCTTGAACACCCCTGGGCAGTTAAGATACTTCTATTGATACTTCTTGGGAATGTTGTTTCCGTTTTGATAAAGGTCAGTAAGCAGTTTAAAAATACCATCCAGAGATCTACCCCAAGGCTGGATAGTTATGAGTGGCAGGGTGTGTGGGATCGTATGCGCAAGTACCTAGGGCAGTGGGGACCTCCAGTGTTTTGGAACTTCACCCCTGAACAAGTGCAGAATCCTGAAGAATTAGTAAAGTATTTGGAAGAAGTATGTTGTCACCCTGGTAGCTCCAGAGAGACACAAATCATTGCAACATGCTGGGGACTGGCCCATGCCTATCGAGCCGTGGTCAACACTAATCAGTACCCTCAAAAGAAAGAGAAGGTCTCTGGATCTGATGACAAAACAACAAGCACTGTGGCTACTCAAACCCCCACTACAGGCCCTGCGGCTACTCCAACCCCCACTACAGGCCTTGCAGCTACTCAAACCCCTGCCCCAGGCACTGTGGCTACTCCAGCCATAGCCATGAGCACTGCGGCTACTCAAACCACAGCCATGGGCACTGCGGCTACTCAAACCCCAGTGACAGACACGACGGCTAAACCAGAGAACCAACCTGCACCGGTATCAGTTGCCCCTATACACAAGAAAAAAATACACGAGGAAATCAGTTCGTTTAGTAAGGGATGAAGATGAACCAGGGCCATCACGAGAACCAGAGGAGGAAGAACCCATAAATGAGATGGTAACCACCCGATCCCTATCCCTGAGTGAGCTGCGAGATATGCGAAAAGATTTCAGTCGTCATCCAGGCGAGCACATCATCACCTGGCTGCTCTGATGCTGGGATAATGGGGCCAGTAGCCTGGATTTAGAAGGTAAGGAAGCCAAGCAGCTGGGATCCCTTTCTAGGGAAGGGGGCATTGACAAAGCAATTGGAAAAGGGGCAAAACCGCTCAGCCTCTGGAGGCGACTTCTGTCAAGCGTGAAGGAAAGGTATCCCTTCAAGGAGGATGTTTTATACCGCCCAGGCAAATGGACCACCGTAGAGAAAGGTATCCAGTACCTGAGGGAACTAGGCGTGCTGGAGGTGATTTACAGTGACCTGAATGATGAACAGTTAACCAAAGACCCAGATGAAGTCAGGTGCACACAATCCATGTGGCGGAAGGTGGTACGGAGCACACCAGCATCGTATTCCAACTTGTTGGCAATACTAGCCTGGAAAGACGACGAGGCACCAACGGTGGATGAAGTGGCTAGACAACTCCGGGAATACGAAGAAAAACTCTCTTCCTCCCTACGGGCCTGTGTCTCGGCTGTGGAAAAACTGTGCCAAGAGTTCCAACAACTCAGAGAGGATCTGTCCTACTCCCCACCTGCACGGACCAGTGTCTCAGCCATTAGGAGTCAACGTCCCTATGCTCAAGAGAGAGGATATAGAGGATACACACCACGGGGCACCCTGTGGTTTTACCTGCGTGATTATGGAGAGGACATGAGAAAGTGGGATGCAAAACCCACCTCAACCTTAGAGGCACGGGTGCGTGAGTTGCAAGGAAAAACTATTAGAAAAGGCGGTTCTCCCAGGAAAATTGCAGCTCCAGTTTCCAGTGAGCAGTTCCCGAGACAGAGTAAGAGGGCTAATTTTACTTCCGACCTTAATCAAGGGACTCTTGATTCACATTTACAGGAAGTGAACAGCGAATACTGTGACCAGCGTTAGAGGGGCCCTGCCTCCAGCCAGCTGGAGGAAAGGGACAACCGGGTTTACTGGACTGTGTGGATTCGATGGCCTGGAACGTCAGACCCACAGGAGTATAAGGCTCTAGTGGACACTGGTGCACAGTGCACGCTAATGCCATCAAACTATAGAGGGGCAGAACCCATTTGTATTTCTGGAGTGACAGGGGGATCCCAACAGCTCACTGTACTGGAAGCTGAAGTGAGCCTAACTGGGAATGAGTGGCAAAAGCACCCCATTGTGACTGGCCCAGACGCTCCGTGCATCCTTGGCATAGACTACCTCAGGAGAGGGTATTTCAAGGACCCAAAAGGGTACCGGTGGGCTTTTGGTATAGCTGCTTTGGAGACAGAGGAAATTAAACAGTTGTCCACCTTGCCCGGTCTCTCAGAGGACCCTTCGATTGTAGGGTTGCTGAAGGTTGAGGAACAACAGGTGCCGATTGCTACCACAACTGTGCACAGGCGGCAATATCGCACCAACCGAGACTCCCTGATTCCCATCCATAACCTGATTCGTCGACTGGAGAGCCAGGGAGTGATCAGCAAGACTCGCTCACCCTTTAACAGTCCCATATGGCCAGTGCGAAAGTCTAATGGGGAGTGGAGACTAACAGTGGACTATCGTGGCCTGAACGAAGTTACACCGCCGCTGAGTGCTGCCGTGCCAGACATGCTAGAACTTCAATATGAACTGGAGTCAAAGGCAGCTAAGTGGTATGCCACAATTGATATTGCTAATGCATTTTTCTCCATCCCTTTGGCAGCAGAGTGCAGACCCCAGTTTGCTTTTACCTGGAGGGGTGTTCAGTACACCTGGAATCGACTGCCCCAGGGGTGGAAGCACAGCCCCACCATTTGCTATGGACTGATCCAGGCAGCACTGGAACAGGGTGAAGCTCCAGAACATCTGCAGTACATTGATGACATCATTGTGTGGGGCAGTACAGCAGAAGAAGTTTTTGAGAAGGGAAAGAAAATAGTCCAAATCCTTCTGAAGGCTGGCTTTGCCATAAAACAGAGTAAGGTCAAGGGACCTGCACAGGAGATCCAGTTTTTAGGAATAAAATGGCAAGATGGACGTCGTCAGATCCCAATGGATGTGATCAACAAAATAACAGCTATGTCCCCACCAACTAGCAAAAAGGAAACACAAGCTTTTTTAGGCGTTGTGGGTTTTTGGAGAATGCATATTCCAAATTACAGCCAGATCGTAAGCCCTCTCTATCAAGTGACCCAGAAGAAGAACGAATTCAAATGGGGCCCTGAGCAACAACAAGCCTTTGAACAAATTAAACGTGAGATAGTTCATGCAGTAGCCCTTGGGCCAGTCCGGGCAGGGCAGGATATTAAAAATGTGCTCTACACTGCAGCCGGGGAGAATGGCCCTACCTGGAGCCTCTGGCAGAAAGCACCAGGGGAGACTTGAGGTCGACCCCTAGGGTTTTGGAGTCGGGGATACAGAGGATCCGAAGCCCGCTATACTCCAACTGAGAAGGAGATACTGGCAGCATATGAAGGGGTTCGAGCTGCTTCAGAAGTGGTTGGTACTGAAGCACAGCTCCTGCTGGCACCCCGACTGCCGGTGTTGGGCTGGATGTTCAAAGGGAGGGTCCCCTCTACACATCATGCAACTGATGCTACATGGAGTAAGTGGATTGCATTGATCACACAACGGGCTCGAATAGGAAACCCCAGTCGCCCAGGAATCTTGGAAGTGATCATGGACTGGCCAGAAGGAAAAAACCTTAGAATATCACCAGAGGAGGAGGTGATGTGTGCTGAGGAGGCCCCACTGTATAATAAATTGCCAGAAAATGAAAAGCAATATGCCCTGTTCACTGATGGGTCCTGTCATCTTGTGGGAAAGCATCGGGGGCAGAAAGCTGCTGTCTGGAGTCCTATACGACAAGTCGCAGAAACTGCTGAAGGAGAAGGGGAGTCGAGTCAGTTTGCAGAGGTGAAAGCCATCCAGCTGGCTTTAGATATTGCTGAAAGAGAAAAGTGGCCAGTCCTTTATCTCTATACTGGCTCATGGATGGTGGCAAATGCCCTGTGGGGGTGGCTGCAGCAATGGAAGCAGAGCAACTGGCAGTGCAGAGGCAAACCAATCTGGGCTGCCGCATTGTGGCAAGATATTGCTGCCCGGGTAGAGAACCTGGTTGTGAAAGTTCGTCATGTAGATGCTCATGTACCTAAGAGTCGGGCCCCTGAAGAACATCAAAACAACCAGCAAGTAGATCAGGCTGCTAAGATTGAAGTGGCTCAGGTGGATTTGGACTGGCAACATAAGGGTGAATTATTTATAGCTCGGTGGGCCCATGACGCCTCAGGCCATCAAGGAAGGGATGCAACGTATAAATGGGCCCAGCCAGCAACTAAGCACCACGCAGCCGCTCGCTCGCTCCCCCTACCCCGATGGCATGGGGGAGAGAATCGGAGGAGTAAGAGTGAGAAACACTCCTGGGTTGAGATAAGAACAGTTTAATAATTGAAATAAAGTAAAATAGTAATGATAACAATAACAATATAATAATGATAATAATAATAACGATATACAAAGCAAGTGATGCACAATGCAATTGCTCACCACCTGCCGACCAATACCCAGACAGTTCCTGAGCAGCAATCGCTGCTCCCTTGCCACACCCCCCCCAGTTTCTATACTGAGCATGACGTCATATGGTATGGAATAGCCCTTTGGTCAGTTTGGATCAACTATTCTGGCTGTGCCCCCTCCCAGTTTCTTGTGCGCCTGGCAGAGCATGGGAAGCTGAAAAAGTCCTTGACTAGCATAAGCAGTACTCAGCAACAACTAAAAACATCAGCATGTTATCAACATTCTTCTCCTACTAAATCCAAAACACAGCACTATGCCTGCTGCTAGGAAGAAAATTAACTCTATCCCAGCCGAAACCAGGACAGGACCACACCCCACTTCGGACACCACTGGAGTAGACAAAAAACAGACTGAGAAGTGACTGTTTCAATGTCCTATGCAAAGCTATTTCAACATTGCTTAGTAGTGTGCTTCAACGAGTGTTACATTTCCTGTTAAAACTGATAAATAAAAAGGAAAACTTGAAAGTAATTTTTAATGCTATTTTTATCCTAAATAAAGAGTCTCAGTCTAAAAACTACCATTAAAGTAAAATTCCAGGCCTCCCACCAAAATGGCAGCTGATGCTCTAGTTGTGCTAATTTATTTTTATTTCTTGAAGCCAAAACGGCAATACAGCATGTGGTGGGTTGACTCCGGCTCCTCGTGGGTTGAGAAAAAGACAGTGAAGGAAAGAGGAAGAAGCAATAAAAGAAAAAACCAAAACAAGTGATACAAAGGCAATCACTCACCACCTCCCACAAGTAGACCAGTACCCAGCTTGGTATCCCGAGCAATGGCTACCTCCCCAACCCCCCCCTCCCCTCTGTTTTTATTGCCGAGTATGACATTATATGTCATGGAATATCCTTTAGGTCAGTTTGGGCCAGCTGTCCCAGTTGTGTCCTCTCCCAACTTCTTGTCCACCCCCAGCCTACCCACTGGGAGGGGCAGAGTGAGAAACAGAGAAATCCTTGACGCTGTGTAAGAACTGTTCAGCAATAGCTAAGCTATTGATGTGTTATCAACACTGTTTTGGTCACAAATCCAAAATATGGCACCATATGGGCTACTGTGAAGAAAATTAACTCCATCCCAGCCAGACTAAGTTCAATCTCCACCCCTTATTCCATACCACTTACCTCATGCTCAGGTCTTACACTGTCCAATACATCCTCAGTAACAACCTCTCCCCTTCCCATCCTTTGATATATACACAGATAGCATTCCCTTAGTCTATGGGCCACGCCCATAAAATGTCCATAAAATTTTCATAAAATTTTTATTTAGTCCATGAGTTGAGCTCCATCTGTTATGGTGGTTGCTCAGGACCGGAGAGGCAGTGTGTTGTGTTGAGTTATTTGGAGCCAAAGCCAACTCAGGTTGGTTCACTGCTGCACTTGCACAGCTTCTTGCGAGGCTCAGGTTGGTTCAGGTGATTCCTGCTGCAGTACTTCCTATAATCAACTCAAACCATGGGTTATTTTCCCTCAAGGCTAAATCTCCTTGAGGTACATGCCAGATTTCCCCATCCTCCCGTACTACCCACCAAGTACACCCAGGTGCTTGAACAAAAGCAATCCCACAAACAGGTTTGCCTTTTCCTGATGGAGGAGTAACCCATGCTGTCTTTCCCAGCCAGTTCCTTAAACACACTATGGGGACCTTATCTCCTTCTACAGCACATAGGGTTTTGTTTGGGCAGGGCCGGGTCAGTCATCTGATCCTCTAGTGTTAACCAGCTAAGTGACTTCTGCTAAATTTGCATCCCCAGTGCTTGTATGTTCCAGTGTCCATCACTATCAGTATAGTCTTTAACAGTCCACTGTATTGTTCATTCTTTCTGCAGGCTGGTGCGTGATAGGAACTAGTGCTGTGTTTCTTGGCTGTGGTGGGTTGACCCTGGCTAGACACCAGGTGCCCACCAAAGCCACTCTATCACTCCCCTTCTCAACTGGACAGGGGAGAGAAAAAATATAACGAAAATCTTGTGGGTTGAGATAAGGACGGGGAGAGGTCACTCACCAATTACCATCACAGGCAAAACAGACTTGGGGAAATCAGTTTAATTTATTACCAGTCAAATCAGAGTAGGATAATGAGAAATAAAAACTAAATCTTAAAACACCTTCCCCCCACCCCTCCCTTCTTCCCAGGCTCAACTTCACTCCTGATTTTCTCTACCTCCTCAGCCTGAGCAGTGCAGGGAGGGTGGGGAATGGGGTTTGCAGTCAGTTCATCACACGTTGCCTCTGCTGCTCCTTCCTCCTCAGGGGGAGGACTCCTCATAATCTTCCCCTGCTCCAGTGTGGGGTCCCTCCCACAGGAGACAGTCCTCCACAAACTTCTCCAACATGAGTCCTTCCAACAGGCTGCAGTTCTTCACAAACTGCTCCAGCGTGGGTCCCTTCCACGGGGTACAGTCCTTCAGGAGCAGAATGCTCCAGTGTGGGTCCCCCACGGGGTCACAAGTCCTGCCAGCAAACCTGCTCCAGCATGGGTTCCTCTTTCCACAGGGCCACAAGTCCTGCCAGGAGCCTGCTCCAGCATGGGCTTCCCACAGGGTCACAGCCTCCTCTGGGCATCCACCTGCTCCAGCATGGGGTCCTCCAAGGGCTGCAGGTGGATATCTGCTCCACTGTTAACTTCCATGGGCTGCAGGGGGATAGCCTGCCTCACCATGGTCTTCACTACAGGCTGCAGGGGAATCTCTGCTCTGGCACCTGGAGCACCTCCTCCCCCTCCTTCTTCAGTGACCTTGGTGTCTGCATAGTCGTTCCTCTCACATATTCTCACTCCTCTCTCCGGCTGCAGTTGTGCAGGTTCTTTGTTTTTCCCCCTTCTTAAATATGTTATCACAGAGGCGCTACCACTGTCGCTGATTGGCTTGGCCTCGGCCAGCCGTGGCTCTGTCTTGGAGCCGGCTGGCATTGGCTCTATCAGACATAGGGGAAGCTACCCCTGTAGCCCCCCTGCTACCAAAACCTTGCCACACAGTCCCAATACATTGGTGCTTATGTAGTTATTTTGGAAATGAGTCCCATTGTCTGAGGCAGTTCTTTCTGGGGTGCCATGCCACCACAGAACTTGCTTTTCAAGGCTCCGGATGGTGTTTTGGGCAGTGGTATGCATTACAGGGTAAGATTCCAAGCATCTGGTGGTCACCTCTGCCATTATAAGCTCGTGATGCTTGCCTCAGCAGGTCTATGGCAGTGTGATATAATCGATCTGCCAGGCCTCCCCATATTGATATCCCAGCCACCATCCGCTGTAGCAGAGAGGCTTTACTCACTTGGCTCGCTTGATTATGATGCATGTTTCACATTCATGAATAACCTGTGCAATGGCTTCAGTGGTCAAGTCCATCCCTCGATCACGAGCCCATCTGTTGGTTGCATCTCTCCCTAGATGTCCCGATGTTTCATGGGCCCATCAACCTACGAATAGCTCGCCCTTATGCTCCCAGTGCAGGTCCACCTGAGCCACTTTAGTTCTGGCAGCCTGGTATACCTGCTCTTTGTTTGAATGTTCTTTGGCTGTGCAGCTCTTCGACATGTGAGCGTCTATGTGACGTACCTTTACAGCAGTGTTTTCTACCCGAACAGAGATGTCTTGCCACAGCACAGCAGCCCTGATGGGTTTACCTCTGCAGTTGGTCTATTCCTGTAGCTGTAGCCACCCCTACGGGGCATTTGCCACAATCCATGAATCAGTACAAAGTACTGGCCACTTTTCTCATTCAGCAATCTCTAGGGCCAGCTGGATGGCTTTCACTTCAGCAAACTGACTCAACTCGCTTTCTCCTGTGACAGTTTCTGCAACTTTTCATGTGGGACTCCACACAGCAGCTTTCCAGTTCTGATGGTTCCCCCCCCGTACGACAGGACCCATCAGTAAACAGAGCATATAGCTTCTCATTTTCTGGTAATTTATTATACAGTGTGGCCTCTTGGGAATGAGTCACCTCCTTGGGCAATGCTCCAAAATCTCTGTCTTCTGGCCAGTCCATGAGCTCTTCCAGGATTCCTGGACAGCTACGGTTCCCCATTCAGGCCCACTGCATGATCAGTGCAATCCACATAGCATTGGGTGCATGATGGGTAGAGGGGGCCCTTCCTTTGAATAACCAGTACAGCACGGGCAATTGTGGTGCCAAGAGGAGCTGTGCTTCTGTACCAACTAACCCCTTCATATGCTGTATCGGGGTATAGCAGGCCTTGGATCCTCTATATCCCCAGCTCCAAAACCCTGTAAGTTGACCTCGAGTCTCTTCTCCAGGTGCTTTCTGCCAGAGGCTCCAGGTGAGGCCATGCTCCCTGGCTGCAGTGTAGCGCACGTTTCTCACATCTGGCCCTGTCTGGACTGGCCCACTAGGTCTACTGCATGAGCTATCTCCTGTTGGAAGGTGTGCTGCTGCTCAGGGCCCCACTCAATTCTTCTGTTGGGTTGCTGAATAGAGAGGATGCACAAGATGACTGTAACACAGAATATGCATTCTCCAGAATCCCACAGCACCTAGAAAAGCATATGTTGCTTTTTTGTTAGCTGGTGGGGACATGGCTGTTATCTTATTGATCACATCTATTGGGATGCGACGATGTCCATCTTGCCATTTTATTCCCAAAAGATGGATCTCTTGCGTAGGTTCTTTGACCATGCTTTGTTTATGGCAAAACCAGCTTTCAGAAGAATATGAATTATTCTTTTCCCTCACATGATGATGTCATCAATGTATTGCAGGTGTTCAGGGGCTTTGCCCTGTTCCAGTGCAGTCTGGATCAGTCCATGGCTGTGCTTCCACCCCCGGGGCAGTCGATTCCAGGTGTATTCGATACCCCTCCAAGTGAAAGCAAACTGGGGCCTGCACTCTGCTGCCAAAGGGATCGAGAAGAACACACTGGCAATTTCAGTTGTGGCATACCACTTGGTAGCCTTTGACTCCAGTTCATATTGAAGTTCTAGCATGTCCGGCACAGCAGCCCTCAGTGGCGGTGTGACTTGGTTCAGGCCACGATAGTCCACTGTTAGTCTCCACTCCCCACTGGCCATATGGGACTGTTAAAGGGTGAGCGAGACTTGCTGATCACTCTCTGGCTCTCTATTCGACGAATCAGGTTATGGATGGGAATCAGGGAGTCTCGGTTGGTGCGATATTGCCACCAGTGCACTGCTGTGGTAGCGATGGGCACCTGTTGTTCTTCGACCCTCAGCAACCCCACAATGGAAGGGTCCTCTGAGAGACCGGGCAAGGTGGACAGCTGTTTAATTTCCTCCGTCTCCAAGGCAGCTATACCAAAAGCCCACCGGTACCCTTTTGGGTCCTTGAAATACCCTCTCCTGAGGTAGTCTATGCCTAGAATACACAGGGCCTCTGGGCAAGTCACAATAGGATGCTTCTGCCACTTGTCCCTTGTTGGGCTCACCTTGGTCTCCAACAGACAACAGTTGGGATCCCCCTGTCACTCCAGAAATCCAGATGTGTTCTGCCCCCTTGTACCCTCATGGCATTAGGGTACACTGTGCATTGGTGTCCACCAAAGCCTCATACTCCTGTGGGTCGGATGAGCCAGGCCATTGAATCCATACAGACCAGTAAACCTGGTAGTCCCTTTCCTCTGCCTGGCTGGAGGCAGGGCCCCCCTATTCCTTTTCAGAGCATTCATTACCTGACTTCTGTAACTGCAAACCAGAAGTCCCTACATCATGGTATCAGGAGTGGCGTTTGAAGCCACACAGACATATGGTCATTGACTCAGTATCAGAAGGGAGGCATCCTCAGCCCTTCTAGTGCATCTGGGGAATTGCTTGACAGCAACTGGAGCAGTAATCTTCCTGGATGGACTCTTTTTAGCTGCTGTTTTTCCCCGCAATTCCAGGTCCAAGGTAGGTGCACCTTCCCACTTCTTCAAGTCCTCCCCATAGTCTCACAGATAGAACCACAGGGTGGCACGTGGCGTGCGCCCACAGGTCCCTTCCCTTTGAGCAGAGAAAGACTGACTCCATATGGCACTCAATAGCTGAGACACTGGCCTGTAGGGGCAAGGAAGAAGAGATATTCTCTATATTCTCTTTGGGTCACTGGAACTGGTGGGACAGCCTTTCCACAGCTGAGATGCAGGCCTGTCACGTAGAGGGGGAGGGGAAAGAGAGATTCTCTTTGAATTGCCATAGCTGGCAGGCCAGTCTATCCACAATTAGTGCCTCAATATCTGCCCAGTCCATTATCACCAGAGCATTGTCATAGGACATCAGTGTATTCCATAAAAACTTCTGCCACATAGACTGTGTGCAGTAGACATCATCTGGATCTTTGGAGGCCTGGTTGTTGTCCAGGTTGCTGTAGACCACCACCACTCATTCCCTCAAATACTGGATACCTTTCTCTGCAGTAGTCCACTTGCCTAGGTAGTTTACAAGATCTTCCTTGAGGGGGATACCTTGTCTTCATGCTTGATAGGAGCTGCCTCCAGAGCCTGCAGATGGCTATCCCTCTTCCGATCCCTTTGATGATTCCATGGTCCCTAGCAAGGGATCCCAGCTGCTGCTCTTCCTTACCGTCTAGTTCCAGACCGTTGGCCCCACTATCCCAGCATCGGAGCAACCAGGTAGCAATTCAATCTCCATCATCTATCAGCAGTCCTGGTTAACAGGGGAGGACCCTGATGACTGGAGGCTTGCCAATGTTACAGCCATCTACAAGAAGGGCCAGAAGGAGGACCCAGGGAACTACAGGCCTGTCAGCCTGACCTTGGTGCCAGGGAAGATTATGGAGTGGTTCATCTTGAGTGAACTCAACAGGCATGTGGAGGTCAGCCAGGGGATCAGGCCCAGCCAGCATGGGTTCATGAAAGGCAGGTCCTGCTTGACCAACCTGATCTCCTTCTATGACCAGGTGACCCGCCTAGTGGATGAGGGAAAGGCTGTGGATATCATCTACCCGGATTTCAGCAAAGCCTTTGACACCATCTCCCACAGCATTCTCCTAAGGAAGCTGGCAGCTCATGGCCTAGGCAGGTGTACTCTTTGCTGGGTAAAAAAACTGGCTGGGTGGCTGAGCCCAGAGAGTTGTGCCGAATGGAGTTAAATCCAGTTGGCGACCGGTCACAAGTGGTGTTCCCCAGGGATCAGTTCTGGGGGTAATATTGTTTAATATCTTTATCAATGATCTGGATGAGGGGATTGAGTGCACCCTCAGTAAGTTTGCAGATGACACCAAACTGGGTGGGAGTGTCGATCTGCTGGAGGGTAGGATGGCCCTGCAGAGGGACCTGGACAGGCTGGATCGATGGGCCGAGGCCAACTGTATGAGGTTCAACAAGGCCAAGTGCCGGGTCCTGCACTTGGGTCACAACAACCCCATGCAATGCTACAGGCTTGGGGAAGAGTGGCTGGAAAGCTGCCTGGCCGAAAAGGACCTGGGGGTGTTGGTCGACAGCCGGCTGAACATGAGCCAGCAGTGTGCCCAGGCGGCTAAGAAGGCCGACAGCATCCTGGCTTGTATCAGGAATAGTGTGGCCAGCAGGAGCAGGGAGGTGATTGTCCCCCTGTACTCGGCGCTGGTGAGGCTGCACCTGGAATACTGTGTCCAGTTTTGGGCCCCTCAATACAAGAAAGACAGGGAGGTGCTGGAGCGTGTCCAGAGAAGGGCAACGAAGCTGGTGAAGGGTCTAGAGAGCAAGTCTTATGAGGAGCGGCTGAGGGAACTGGGATTGTTTAGTCTGGAGAAGAGGAGGCTGAGGGGAGACCTTATCGCTCTCTACAACTACCTGAAAGGAGGTTGTAGTGAGGTGGATGTTGGTCTCTTCTCCCAAGTAGTTAGCAATAGGATGAGAGGAAATGGGCTCAAGCTGCGCCAGGGGAGGTTTAGATTGGATATTAGGAAAAATTTCTTCACAGAAAGTGTAGTCAAGCATTGGAACAGGCTGCCCAGAGAGGTGGTGGAGTCACCATCCCTGGAAGCGTTCAAAAAATGGGTAGACGTGTCACTTTGGGACATGGTTTAGTGGGCATGGGAGTATTGGGTTGATGGTTGGACTGATGATCTTAGATATCCTTTCCAACCTTAATGATTCCTAGTTTTTACTTTCCTTAAAAAATAATCCAGCCACCAAGCCAGGAAACATGAAATTATTACTCTACCCTTAATTGGTTTAGTGTGGACTTGGTAGTGTTAGGTTAATGGTTGGACTGGATGATCTTAAAGGTCTTTTCCAACCTAAATGATTCTATGATTCTATGAAAATCCCAAGCTAACAGAGGTGATAATGGCCCTAGGCACCTGCCAAATCCTCCCATACACCCTGACACCCAGGGTATCCTGACAGCTTCGGGACATGTTCCTGTGTGGCATTCCCATTTAGTTGTTTAACCTTATGAACGTTAATCAAAATGAATATCAGGCTCACGACACACACTAGTGCAAACAGTCTGATTGCATAAGGATATTCAAGAAACCGATAGGTCATTACAAGGCTGGAAAGACCTATCTTGGAGGAGAGGAAGGGGTAGGTGTCATTCTTCCCTCTCTCCACAAAGCATCTCTCAGAGGAGAAAAGGCGAAAAATGTAATTGCTAATTTTCTCCATGAGATGCTTCTTGAAGTACTGGGACAGCAGCAATGTAGGGCCCAAATACCATATTAGGCTCAAGGCCAGTGCTTTTATCATAGCTCTCCCAGGCAAAGCAAAACGAAGTGATAAATAACACAGCAAACAGCAACAATTGAAAACAGTCATTAACAGTTCTTGGAGTTTGTTGTACAGCAGGAAAGAGATGAAGCACCAGAGCAGGGGAGGGAACACATAAGTCAGCATCCAGAGTAAATACATCAGCATCACAACCAGCAACAGCAAGTAATAGCCTACCAAGTAACAACTCAGCTAAACAGGTATAATGGCTAGAAGTTCAGTCTAGCACACTCCAATCAAATCTGTTATTATCTCAAACCCCTCAAGCCCCATGTTGGGCTCCAAAAAGGACTGTGGTGGCTTGACCCCGGCTGGCAGGTAAGTCCCCACCCAGTCACTCGCTCACTCTCCCCGCCCTGCAGTGGGACGGGGGAGAGAATCGGAATGGCAAAAGTGAGAAAAAAACTCGTGGGTCGTGATAAAGACAGTTTAATAAACAAAGGAAAGACAAAGGAAAAAGACCCCAAGCAAGTGATACAAAGGCAATTACTCACCGCCTCCCACAAGTAGACCAATGCCCAGCCAGTTCCCGAGCAATGGCTACCTACCCCAAAACACCCTCCCCTCTGTTTTTATTGCTGAACATGACGTTATTTGGTATGGAATACCTCTTTGGTCAGGTCAGGTCAGCTGTCCCGGCTGTGTCCTTTCCCAACTTCTTGCAGCCTACCTGCTGCAGGGAGCTGAGTGAGAAACGGAGAAAGCCTTGATGCCGTACAAACACTGTTCAGCAATAGTGAAAACACTGGTGTGTTATTAATGCTGTTTTGGTCACAAATCCAAAACACAGCACCATGTTGGCAGCTATGAAGAAAATTAACTCCATCCCAGCCAGACCCAGTACATGGCATTTGAGCTAAAAGTCAGTGGGTTTAAGATGAGCGTTTTTTTTATATAGTTATAGTTGCAATTTAGAAAAAAATAAGATAACTTTTTAAAGGTCAGCAATATTGTGTGCTTTTTGAAATTGAAAGTTTTAGGCCCTAATTTTACCAAAGCATGCATTCTTTGCTCACATATAAGCATTTGTAGCATATGAATTTCTTTGTTTCTAGGCTTTTGCCCTCACTGAGGACACTGTGAATATAATTACTTTGTTAGTTTAAATAAAATAAGGTGGATCTCTTTTCTAAATATATGGTTTTCTAAAACATGGGAAGATGAGACTAGAGGTTTCTCAGAAATAAAAGGGATTTGAATTGAATCTTTTGGGAAAAAGCAAATGGTTATTTGTCTCTTGTTTCTCAGCTTAATTGGGAGTGTCTTCAATTTCCCCTGTTATGCTTTTTCCTTTCAAAAAACCAGCAGCTAATATATCCTTAGTTCTTCAGTCTGTACTTTTCAAATGCAAGCATATTAATCAGTGAAAAAATAAATACAATTTTGGGGCATTATGTATTTCATTAAAGTTTGTTACTAAATAATAGAAAAGTGTTTTGATTTGGGCCTTGTTTGACTGCAGATCTTCATTTCTTGCCAGTTGGCAGTTTTTTCCATAAACTAAACCATGTGCATACCCAGTTTGAATGAATACATCATTTAAAAGGGGAATATGAAAGTCTGCTATGCAAATAGAAGTCTATACAGTCATTTCCCCATTATGAAGTAATGAGATATGGAATATCATTGATTCTGGAATCTAGTTGGACCTGCATAGTCAGGTTGCATGTATTTCATTCTGGTTTTCATCTGGATTTAGAAATCAGATCATAGGATAATTCAGGTTGGAAGGGACCTCAGGAAGTGTCTAGTCCTACCTTCTACTTAAAGCAAGGTCAGCTATGAAATCAGACCAGGTTGCTCAGGGCTTTATCCAGGATGAAGACTGCACAACCTCTCTGGGCAATCTGTTCCACTGGTGAAAGTGGTTTTCCTCATATTCAGTCTGAACCTCTCTTCTTTCAAATTATGCCTGTTGTCTCTCATATTCCCTACATGTACTGCTTCCTTGTATGTATTGGAAAGCTACTATTAGGTGTCCCGAAGTCTCCTCTTCTCCAGGCTGAAAAAGCCCAGTTCCCTCAGCCTCTTTTCACAGGGCATGTGCTCCAGCCCTGTGACCATCTCGGTGGCCCTCTGCTGAACTGTCCCCAGTTCATCAAAGTTTTTCTTTTTTTGGTGACCCAAATCTGGATACAGTATTCTAGATGTGGTCTAACAAGCCCTCAAGCATATCAACTTAACACCCCCCCCCAATTTGGTGTCATCTGCAAACTTTATGAGCAAGCACTCTGTCACCTCTTCCATATCATTTATAAAGATGCTAAATAGGACAGGTCCTAGGATATACCCCTGTGGTACTACACTCGTGACTGGTCTCCAGGTAGAGTATGACCCATGAATAACTACTCTGTATGCCTGATTATCCAGACAGGTTTTTTTACACATCTGGTTGTCCACCCATCCAAACTATAATATTCTTCACTTCAGTGAAATTCACTTTGTAATAATGAATTTGATTGAAGATCAACTTTCATGTGGGGATATTCCTTTTTATAGTGGCATTTTATAAGTATTGGGGTGGAGGAGGGAAATGCCACCAGAGGAGTTGGTTGAAAGTTTCAAGCATAAGTAAATAACCAGGTATTCCCATGCTTTATTTAATCAAGACCCTTCAAAATGTTGTATCCTTTCCCAACTGCCATTGCAGCGCATGGACATGGATCGTCGTAGGGAAGATGCCAGAAACCCCAAGCGCAAGCCCCGCTTGATGGAGGAGGATGAATTGCCATCTTGGATTATTAAGGATGATGCTGAAGTTGAAAGGCTCACATGTGAGGAAGAGGAAGAGAAAATATTTGGAAGAGGGTCCCGTCAACGCAGGGATGTGGACTATAGCGATGCTCTTACAGAGAAACAGTGGCTACGGGTAGGTACTGCTTTTTTCTTTTTGACAGTTGCTATTTGGGGGGGGGGGGGGGGGGGATGTTCTCATTGAAGATTACAAAGTTGCACAAGTGAAAACACCGTGTAATATCTAAGGTCCATGTATTATTATTCAGTTTTTACAACTGTGCTCAAGACATAACTTAGGTTTCAAGATATGTTGCTGAAGCTTAACTCATTGCTAGATGCAGAATCATGACTACAGTTGTTTTCTATTGCAACTATTCTGTGGCCATAGATATTGACATATTTCACTTATGTTTTTCGACACACTAAGCAGATTGTCATCATTAAGAGACTTTTCAATATAAAGTATGGGAAACCTATGATCAGTGTGTATTACAGCTTTCTGTGCTGCAGGTATATAAGAAAAAACCCTAACTGATCCATTTTAAAGGTTTGGAAACTTTCAAGCAAGTCTTCTCTCTCTTAAGCTTTTTCATTTCCAAGTGTCTCTGTGTTTCTTGATCCCAATGAGATCAAAAAAATCGATGAAGACCATGTTGCAGGATTTCCATGCCTGAAAGTAAAGAATCTAAACTTACTCTCACTGAATCTATGATTTTGTTGCTTTTTGAGTATTTCTTGTCATTCCTCTGCTTAAAAAAAGGCGGAGATAATGAAAATGCTTAAAAATGCTTACAAAAAGCATTAGATAATGAACACTAATGTATATGGCTTTTCAGAATGTTAATATCAGGGGTGGTAAAGAAATGAGGTTTGATCTCTAGAAAGTCTTGTCAAAACCAGGAAATTTCATAATTTTTAACTCAATTATGATTTCTAAAGCATATTAGTAAGATTTTTCATGTACAGAACTAGTCTCTGTGATTTTGATAGGCAGTATTCTACCATGGTAGAACAATCACATGCTTATGTGGTTGACACTAATACACAGTGCAGCTAGGACCATAAAAGCTAGAGAAAAAAAAACACCAAAATAAAGTGTATCAGGTAGATCTGCTCAAGCTCATTTTAAACTAGTTAGCTTCAGTACTGAAATACTCTGGCTATGGCAAAAGCTCAGCTTGGACTTTCATACTTTACTTCTCAGGTTGGTTTTGTACTCATTGTCAAGCTGTTTTCTGTCAAAAAATAATAGCCCTCAAGAAGTCATCTTTCTACCTCAAGGCAAGATCAGCTATTCCTATGTCATTCCTTACAGATGTTTGCCTAAAGGCCTCCACTGATGGAAAATTTAGAACTCCCTAAGGGAAGCTATTGCTGTGATTTAGTTTTCCCTAATACCTTATCTGAATTTCTTTGCTGGTTTTTAAGCATATTACTTCTTGTTCTGTTCACTGTGATCATGAAGAACAGGTTATTCACTTTTTGTTTCCCAACAACTTTTTATGTCTTAAAAGACTGTTATCATACCCCTGCTTAGTCTTTTTTTCTTTGCGTTAACAACCCCTGCTCAGCTGATCTTTTCCCATAGGCCCTGTTTTCTAGACCTCTGATCATTTTCATTCAACTTCCTTAAACTCTCTCCAAGTGATTAACAACTTTAAGTTTTATTCAAAGCCTGAATAGAGGGGAAGAGTTGTTTCACATAACTGCTTGGGTGTTTATACATCATGGTATAGAGTTTTTCTATTTTCTCAGCAGTACAGACACTGACTTGTGTTCAACTTGTGATCCAGTATAAACCCCCAATTACTTTCTGTGAAGCTACTCCCTATCCAATTTTTCCATATCCTTTTTCCACAGGCTTCAAGGGAATCTCTGCTCCAACACCTGGAGCACTTCCTCCCCCTCCTTCTTCTCTCAACTTGGTGTCTGCAGGGTTGTTTCTCTCACATTTTTCTTACTCCTCTCTCTCACAGTTGCTGTACAGTGTTTTTTTCCCTTTTGTAAATGTTATCAGAGAGGTGCCACCAGCGTTGCTGATTGGTTAAGCTTTGGCCAGCAGCAGGTCCGTCCAACATGAGGGCAGCCACTGGTCTCTTCTCACAGAGGCCACCCCTGCAGACCCCCCTGCTACCAAAACCTTGCCACGTAAACCCAATAAAACAATTGATTGTTCCTTGCCTAATAGAAATACTTTGCATATATCCTTGTTGTAAATTATCCACGTTTTCTCCAGTTGTTGCACCAATTTATCAAAATCATTTTGAATTTTAATCTCATTATCAGGTATACTTGTGGTACCTGTCAGCTTGGTGTTCCTTGCAGACTTAATAGGCATACTTTTTGTTCCATAATCCAGGTAATTAAAAAAAGATATTGAATAGCACTGGACCCCTATTTCCACAGCCTTCCATTTTGACAGAACTACTCTGAGTTTTAAAAAGTGCTCTGAATAGAATTTTCTGATATTTGCTACACACCTGATAGTAATTTTATGTAGTCCATGTTTTCCTGGATTGCTTGTGATAATGTTGTATGAAACAAGGTCAAAGGCCTTGCTAAAGTCAAGATACAGTAGAATCATAGAATCGTTCAGGTTGGAAAAGACCTTTAAGATCATCCAGTCCAACCATTAACCTAACACTACCAAGTCCACCACTAAACCAGTTAAGGGTAGAGTAATAATTTCATGTTTCCTGGCTTGGTGGCTGGATTATTTTTTAAGGAAAGTAAAAACTAGGAATCATTAAGGTTGGAAAGGATATCTAAGATCATCAGTCCAACCATCAACCCAATACTCCCATGCCCACTAAACCATGTCCCAAAGTGACACGTCTACCCGTTTTTTGAACGCTTCCAGGGATGGTGACTCCACCACCTCTCTGGGCAGCCTGTTCCAATGCTTGACCACTCTTTCTGTGAAGAAATTTTTCCTAATATCCAATCTAAACCTCCCCTGGCGCAGCTTGAGCCCATTTCCTCTCATCCTATTGCTAACTACTTGGGAGAAGAGACCAACCCCCACCTCACTACAACCTCCTTTCAGGTAGTTGTAGAGAGCGATAAGGTCTCCCCTCAGCCTCCTCTTCTCCAGACTAAACAATCCCAGTTCCCTCAGCCGCTCCTCATAAGACTTGCTCTCCAGACCCTTCACCAGCTTCGTTGCCCTTCTCTGGACACGCTCCAGCACCTCCCTGTCTTTCTTGTATTGAGGGGCCCAAAACTGGACACAGTATTCCAGGTGCAGCCTCACCAGTGCCGAGTACAGGGGGACAATCACCTCCCTGCTCCTGCTGGCCACACTATTCCTGACACAAGCCAGGATGCTGTTGGCCACCTTGGCCGCCTGGGCACACTGCTGGCTCATGTTCAGCCGGCTGTCGACCAACACCCCCAGGTCCTTTTCGGCCAGGCAGCTTTCCAGCCACTCTTCCCCAAGACTAGCATTGCATGGGGTTGTTGTGACCCAAGTGCAGGACCCGGCACTTGGCCTTGTTGAACCTCATACAGTTGGCCTCAGCCCATCGATCCAGCCTGTCCAGATCCCTCTGCAGGGCCATCCTACCATCCAGCAGATCGACACTCCCACCCAGTTTGGTGTCATCTGCAAACTTACTGAGGGCGCACTCAATCCCCTCATCCAGATCATTGATAAAGATATTAAACAATATTGCCCCCAAAACGTATCCCTGGGGAACACCGCCAACTGGATTTAACTCCATTCGGCACAACTCTCTGGGCTCAGCCACCCAGCCAGTTTTTTTACCCAGCAAAGAGTACACCTGCCTAGGCCATGAGCTGCCAGCTTCCTTAGGAGAATGCTGTGGGAGATGGTGTCAAAGGCTTTGCTGAAGTCCGGGTAGATGATATCCACAGCCTTTCCCTCATCCACTAGGCGGGTCACCTGGTCATAGAATGAGATCAGGTTGGTCAAGCAGGACCTGCCTTTCATGAACCCATGCTGGCTGGGCCTGATCCCCTGGCTGACCTCCACATGCCTGTTGAGTTCACTCAAGATGAACCACTCCGTAATCTTCCCTGGCACCGAGGTCAGGGTGACAGGCCTGTAGTTCCCCGGATCCTCCTTCCGGCCCTTCTTGTAGATGGCTGTAACATTGGCAAGCCTCCAGTCATCAGGGACCTCCCCTGTTAACCAGGACTGCTGACAGATGATGGAGAGTGGCTTGGCAAGCTCCTCCGCCAGCTCCCTCAATACTCTGAGGTGGATCCCATCTGGCCCCATAGACTTGTGAGCGTCCAGGTGACGTAGCTGGTCGTTAACTGCTTCCTCCTGGATTATGGGGGCTCCATTCTGCTCCCTGTCCCTGTCTTCCAGCTCAGAGGGCTGAGTCCCCTGGGGATGTCTGGTCTGGCTGTTAAAGACTGAGGCAAAAGAAGGCATTAAGTACCTCAGCCTTTTCCTCATCCTTGGTGGCAATGTTCCCCCATGCATCCAGCAAAGGATGGAGATTCACCTTGGCTCTCTTTTTGTTGTTGATGTATTTGTAGAAACATTTTTTATTATCTCTTACAAAAGTGGCCAGATTGAGTTCTAGCTGGGCTTTTGCCTTTCTAATTTCCTCTCTGCATGACCTAACGAGATCCCTGTACTCTTCCTGAGTTGCCTGCCCCTTCTTCCAAAAGTGGTAAACTCTCCTTTTTTCCCTGAGTCCCTGCAGAAGCTCCCTGTTCAGCCAGGCCGGTCGTCTTCCCCGCCGGTTGGTCTTACGGCACACGGGGACAGCCCGCTCCTGCGTCCTTAAGACTTCCTTCTTGAAGAATGCCCAGCCTTCCTGGACCCCTTTGCCCTTCAGGACTGCCTCCCAAGGGACTTTTCCAACCAGTGTCCTGAACAAGCCAACGTCTGCCCTCCGGAAGTCCGTGGTAGTGTTTTTGCTGCCCCTCCTCCTTACTTCGCCAAGAATCGAGAATTCTATCATATCATGGTCGCTAAGCCCAAGATGGCTTCTGACCACGACATCTCCCACAAGCCCTTCTCTGTTTGTAAACAGCAGGTCAAGCGAGGCACCACCCCTGATAGGCTCACTTACCAGATGCGTCAGGAAGTTATCATCTTCCACACACTCCAGGAACCTCCGAGACTGTTGCCTCTCTGCTGTGTTGTATTTCCAGCAGATATCCGGCACGTTGAAGTCCCCCACGAGAACAAGGGCTAGCGATTGTGAGACTTCTGCCAGCCGCTTATAGAACTCTTCATCTATCTCTACATCCTGGTTGGGCGGTCTATAACAGACTCCCAAGAGGACATCTGCCTTGCTGGCCTTCCCCCTCATACTTACCCATAAGCACTCGACCTTATCATCACGATCGTTGAGCTCTATACAATCGGAACACTCCCTAACATACAGAGCCACCTCTCCTTCCATGCCTATCCCTATGAAGAGCTTATAGCCATCCAGTGCAGCACTCCAGTCATGAGAGTCATCCCACCATGTTTCTGTGACGGCAACTAAGTCTTTTATTGAGTAATTTACATTTTCCTGTTGTTTCTTTTTAAATGACATAGCTCGGGGATCATAGAAAAAGAGATGACAATCATGTACAACATTTTCAAGGGAATCTTTAAATGTATAAAATTATCAGAGGGAGTTAATAAGCAGCTTTACCCTGAGGTTTTGCCTCTCCAACCTGCAATGTAGCAATATCATACACATTGTATGGAAATTTTAAATCAAATCATTTTTTGTTAAAATGGACACCAATAAACTGCTTAAACAGGTAAGGTTTTTTAAAAAGTACCCACAAGATGCAATACATTTTAAATTAAAGATGGCACTTTATTTCATAAAAGTTTTCCCTTTACTACCCCACATATTCTATGCCACTGTCCACTCATCTTTTGGAGCACTGTAGAAGAAACAGACCTGTTGGTCACTAACAGCAGGGCTATACCTCTCGGTTTTTTTATTTCTCCAGCTGCTGATACCTTTAAGCTATACTTGCATGAGGCTTTTCAGAAGGAAACTTTATGTTTTTGATTAATATATTGGCTTGATAATATGATTATCCAACTTGCAGCTGTCTCCTTAGCTGCATTTGTCTTTGAGAGATTCAGCTGAATTTTACTTTAATTTCTGAGGAGTTTTGCCTGGGTCAGCAGCCAGAATTCTGACTGCAGATCAGCTACCTGCTCCTTCTGAGCTGGACCCTGGTGTTCTGCACCAGGTGGGGCGGGGGTGGCAGGGACAAGGGTGGGAAGAAAGAGACTGCACAGGTTTCTTTCTGGATCTCATTAAGAAAGGCCTGACAACAAATAGCATAATAATATAGCTGTTAATAAGATAGAATAAGAAGAGTAAATCTTATGACCCTTCAGATGCTGGAAAACCCATTTTCATGCAGCATCAGATGGACCCCAGATAGATTTTCCCACAGCATGCTGTGCAGTTCCCGTGTCCATGGAGAAGTCTCTCCTCCCTCCTGTACCATAGTGCCTTTTATCTTGTGTAAAAAACAAAACCAAAGATCTTATCCTGACAGTTTGGAATGTTATGTCTGTCATAACATCCACAGCACAGGCTGGCACAGGGCACTCCAGCAGATTCCCTTACAGTGGCTACTCATGCTAACCTATTGGCTTTTCAAGCCTTAAGTACAAGACCCAATAGAGCAGACATGGCCTGCTCAAGATCACTAACTCCTCAAATACAATGTCTTCCACAAGGCTCCCAATATACCTGGCCATAACACAGATAGCTCAATGCTGAATAGTCCAGTAAGGTTGTTATAGGCTTAATTCCTTCTTGTTGCCTCTGAAGGGGAAAAAAACCCAAGGAAACAAAAACATCTAATGCCAGTTTTCCCTTCCTGCAGTTCTGGGTGCTGGGTAGCATTTGGTGCCTATGCTCACATTCATAAGTGTATGCATCATTGCAGATCCCCAAAGGAAAAAAAAAAAACACCTCAAGGAATTTGTGCATGTGCATATACAGACAAAAATATGTCATCTTTCTCCTTATCAGAAGACCTGAGTTCTGAGTTTGGAATTAGTGGACCAAAAATAAAAATTATTAAAGCCAAGAGGATGAACACATGCAATATGTAGTGAAACTGCTTTGGAGGCCTGCAGCTGCCCTAGGCAAACTGTAATTGAATATCACTCTTCAGACTCCCTGGGAACTTATAACAGAAGAACAGGCTGATGCTGCAGGGTGCTCTGCCCTAACTATTGGTATGGCAACTGCATTTTCTATAAACAGGGAAGTAGGAACCTGCCTTCTGATCCTAGAAATCATTTAAATTGTGGAATTATTGTATCCTCTGGCATATTTCTCCCACAACAGTGCTCTTCACAGGGTGGCAAAATGATATCAGATTATTTCTTAAAGGGCCATGAGTGTTCTGTTAAGGACTCTGTTGTTTAGGGCTTTTCAAGAATCAATGGATTTGTTTGCAAGAGTCGCAAATTAGTGTATCTGAGCTGCTGCTCAGAGGCTAAATTGACCAGGATTGCTGTTAGATGTGTTCCATGATATCCGAGATACTTATCCTGACCTGATCTTGATTCTAATAGTTTTGACTCAGGCAGAGGCATCAAGACAGCTCTTACCTGGCTAAGCTAGTTCTGACGCTCTTTAACTCATCCTCCAAACCCTTACTGTGAAGCTAAATCTCTTAAGACAGTTGATATGTTTTGCATCTGGATTCAGTTTCTCATTCAACCTAGTTGCTTGCTTGGTGACATGAACAAAGTTCTGTTCTGTAGATGTGCAGATTTGATTCAAAGTAGATTTGCATGTTGCCACATGGAACAAGTCTGAAGCCTAAGATGAGCAGTGTCAGATTTCTCTCACACAGGCATTCAAAACCAAGCTATTGTAGACTACTTGCTTTTGCTGATCTAAGAAATTCAAGTGAAATTAAGGCATTAAGTCCATATTTATTTTTCTTATTTAAATTAGAAGAAAGCAAATATTGACATACATGCATACAAAGTATGTGATGGATATTTTTAATATCCTCATGACTATTTTGAATTCCAACTATTGGAATATAATAGTGTTGGAATATAATAAAATATTTTGAATTCCAAGTGTTGGGATATAAGAGTGTTGGAAAATATCATGACATAAAATTTATTTAATTTTTTTCTTGCTTTATGTATACTGGCAAAGGTGAATATATTGTACAGTAAAACTTATCATTCAGTCTTTCCTTGATCCCCTCAAAATTTCCTAGGAAAATATTAGGAAAGTTTTAAACTATTTTCTTATCAGTTATTCTTATCAGAATATAAAATTGAAAAGTTATGTGTTCTCTTTTATCAACTGTTAAAAGGCAACTCTAGCATCAAACACTGTAGTAAAGTTGAGCTAGCTTGTTATTACAACCTGACATAAATTACCAGAGGCTTTTTTTTTTTTAGGACTTGTGTATTGTAAAGGAGCTTTGCCTTTTTATATATATATATATATATATGTCTTTTACAATCAACGCTAAGCATATATGTTTAAGACACCATTTTGTAGTTAGTGAACATGAACTCAGTTTGATCTTCAGGTGGTTGTAATTAGATACTACAGTAGCTCTATAGGATTATCTGGTTTATGTTCAATATTTGTTTCAGTTTAGCCTTTCATCTAGTGACCCTTATATTTATTTAATCCTAATGGAGATTTTTTTAACAGGCTTTGTTGAAGGTTGGGATTTTGTGAAAGAGGAGAAAACAAATAAATATTTGTGAAATTGAGACAACGTCTACATACTCCATGCACATATTGTTCATGGCTTTATTTATTTATTTTCCTTTCTTTTATTTTTTTTATTTGAAGAAAATTGCATTCTGATATAAATTATGTGCTTTTTAGTATTGAATTGCAGATTCTATTGAACTTATTAAGTTTTGGGGATCAGTGGGGTAAAAATTTTTTGTAATGGTGTTGCATCAAGAGAGGCTTTGGAAGGTATTCAATTTATCGTTATAAGTCTGGTCGCGTTCAGTGCACTGAACTATCACGATTACGGATTCACAAATAACGTAGGCACCTTTCGTCTAGTTGTGCTGCATGAACTATCACGGCCACACTTAAAGTGTCTGGTCGTGTTCAATGACCACTATCATGCTAGACCAATAAATCAAAGCAATTTATTAAAGCAACAGACACACAGGTTCTTTGGATTACCGGTGATAAATTCACTGACTGCAAGGCACATACAAATGCCAAAGTTTAGAATAACACAGATGCATCAAAAGACATAAAAGTGACTCTATAGAGGTTTCTAAGTTTCCCAGGGAGGCACTTGGTATAACCAAGTGTTAGATTCTTACCCAAAGGCGTCCCGATGGGGGGGGAAGAGAGGCTCAGCCCATCGACTGATCCCAGAGGTCAGAGTAGTACACGATGGTATCTTCCCTAACATCTCCTCTCTCTTAGGCCAATTTATAGTACTTTTACACATCAGGTGGAGCTTGAGGGACTCTAGTCATACATACTTTTGTTACGATTGGTGTAAAACTTTCTCGCTTCGTTTTAAAGGTACAGGCTCAGAAATATTCAGAGCACAGGCTCAGTGAGGGGGGGTCTTACCTTGGAGGCGGGTAAGTTTTGGGATGGGAGTGTGTTCTAGTATTATAATGATATTATAATGAGTAAAGTTTACTAAAGGACAGCATTTTCGTCAACATCATGATAGTTTGCTGACTCAGGGTATCACTTATGCAGCTTATCAGGGCCATGATGTCCCTCCGAGTTCCCTTATCACAGGGCTTGGCCGTGATGTCTCCACACCACTCCACCCCCTGGGCAGCTCCTCTCAGAATCAGCACACCAGGCTCCCCTGGGTTGCGACATCCAAGGTTACAGGCTTAGGGAACTTCCTGTGGGATAGATTCCTTGCATCCAGCTGCATTCCATCCAGAGAGCTTCTTCAATGCTGTGCCTTTCTTGTAATCGTAAATCTAAGTCTGATGTCTAAGTCACCTCCAGCAATCACTCCACAAATGGTCACTCTGGACCCAGAAAGTCCTCCATCTCTGGGTATGAGCTATTCTATGACCAGCAATTATCAGCACATATCAAGCACTAAAACTACTTTGATCAGCTTGACTTTACAATTTTATGCATGTGGAAGCTGGTTTCTCAGAGTAGCAGGAAGTTAGGCAGTATGTTCCTTCCTACTACCAGGAAATTCTGAAGTAGAAAACATTGTGAGTTTTCTCCCACTGTGGCTCTGTTGATATGAGGTTGAGGAAGGAAGTGCTGCTGACCTGTGGCGGCTTTTAAGTCTTCATGGAGTCAAGGAGTGTTTATCTTCCATGTTCATATGGGTGACTGTAACTGAAAGAAATTCAGTTCAGAGACTAGTCTAGAAAAGAGAGGCCTTTAAGACTACTTCTTAAAACTGATAAAGCAATTAAGATGAAATGGGCTTTTCTTGGCTTTTTGATGTATGACTGGGAACTAAAGTGCATCTACCCAATACTTCATTTTGTTCTGTTTTCTGTGAGGAAGGGGTTAGTTTTAAAGCAAAGAAAAACCCAAACTTGTTCTTTGCTGCCAAGGCAGCAGGCGGAGGCCCCACAAGGAGCAGAGGATCCCCTACCCTCTTGCCAGCAAGCAGAATGAGGGGATCCAAGAGACGGGGGGGGAATGGAAACAGGTCCCTGCCCGGGGAGGCAGGCAAATCCCCTCCCGGCCTCCCTCACCTTCCCAGCTTCCCCTACACAACAGATATGGGGCTCTGGAAGTTGAGGGCCAGGCAAGTGGGGAGGGAGGTGAAAGTCCAGCCAGGGGGTTGCCAAGGGCCAGTCAGTCAACCCCACAGATTACGACTGCCCCTGTTAAGAAAAAAAGGAGGGTAACTGTGGTGGGTGATTCCCTCCTGCAGGGAACTGAGGGCCCGATCTGCCGCCCGGACCCATCCCACAGGGAAGTCTGCTGCCTCCCTGGGGCCCGGGTTAGGGACGTTACTAAGAAACTCCCTGATCTCATAAGGCCCTCTGATTATTACCGTTGCTGGTTGTACAGGTTGGCAGTGATGAGATTACAGAGAGAAGTCCTAAAGCAATGAAGAGGGACTTCAGGGCACTGGGGTGATTAGTCGCAGGATTGGGAGCGCAGGTAGTGTTTTCCTCTATCCCGTCAGTGGCAGGGAAGAATGCTGGAAGGAACAGGAAAGCTCAGCTGATTAACAGGTGGCTCAGAGGCTGGTGCCATCAGTGGAATTTTGGTTTTTTTGATCATGGGGAGGTTTACAAGGCACCAGGCCTGCTGGCGGCTGATGGAGATCAGCTGTCTCCAAAGGGGAAAAGGATTCTCGCCCATGAGTTGGTGGGACTCATCAAGAGGGCTTTAAACTAGGTTTGAAGGGGGGAAGGGGATAAAACGAGGCTTGCTAGTGAGGAGCCCAGGGGTGGCATGGCAACATTGGGGGTGAAATCGATAGCCTGGCTCAAGTGCATCTACACCAATGCACGCAGCATGGGCAACAAACAGGAGAGGCTGGAAGCCCTTGTGCAGCAGGATAGCTATGACTTAGTCGCCATCACAGAAACATGGTGGGATCACTCTCATGACTGGAGTGCTGCACTGGAGGGCTATAAGCTCTTCATAGGGATAGGCATGGAAGGAGAGGCGGTGGGGTGGCTCTGTATGTTAGGGAGTGTTTTGACTGTATAGAGCTCGACAGTGGTGATGATAAGGTCGAGTGCTTATGGGTAAGGATGAGGGGGAAGGCCAACAAGGCAGACGTCCTGTTGGGAGTCTGCTATAGACCACCCAACCAGGATGTAGAGATAGATGAAGAGTTCTATAAGCGGCTGGCAGAAGTCTCGCAATCGCTAGCCCTTGTTCCTCTGGGGAACTTCAACTTGCCGGACATCTGCTGGAAATACAACACAGCAGAGAGGCAACAGTCTCAAAAGTTCCTAGAGTGTGTGGAGGATAACTTTCTGACGCATCTGGTAAGCGAGCCTACCAGGGGAGGTGCCTCGCTTGACCTGCTGTTTACAGAGAAGGACTTGTGGGAGATGTCGTGGTCGGAGTCCATCTTGGGCTTAGCGACCATGATATGATAGAATTCTCGATTCTTGGCGATGTAAAGAGGAGGGGCAGCAAAAGTGTTACCATGGACTTCCGGAGGGCAGACTTTGGCCTGTTGAGGATGCTGGTTGGGAAAGTCCCTTGGGAGGCAGTCCTGAAGGGCAAAGGGGTCCAGGAAGGCTGGGCCTTCTTCAAGAAGGAAGTCTTAAGGGTGCAGGAGCGGGCTGTCCCCATGCGCCGTAAGACCAACCAGCTGGGAAGACGACCAGCCTGGCTGAACAGGGAGCTTTTGCGGGGACTCAGGGAAAAAAGGAGAGTTTACCACCTTTGGAAGACGGGGCGGGCACCTCAAGAAGAGTACAGGGACCTTGTTAGGTCATGCAGAGAGGAAATTAGAAAGGCAAAAGCCCAGCTAGAACTCAATCTGGCCACTGTTGTAAAAGAAAATAAAAAATGTTTTTATAAGTACATCAACAATAAAAGAAGGGCCAAGGAGAATCTCCATCCTTTGCTGGATGTCGGGGGGAACATTGTTACGGAGGACAAGGAAAAGGCTGAGGTACTTAATGCCTTCTTTGCCTCAGTCTTTAACAGCCAAACCAGTCATCCCCAGGGGACTCAGGCCCCTGAGCTGGAAGACAGGGACAGGGACCAGAATGGAGCCCTCATAGTCCAGGAGGAAGCAGTTAATGACCTGCTATGCCACCTGGACGCTCACAAGTCTATGGGGCCAGATGGGATCCACCCAAGAGTACTGAGGGAGCTGGCGGAGGAGCTTGCCAAGCCACTCTCCATCATCTGTCAGCAGTCCTGGTTAACAGGGGAGGTCCCAGATGACTGGAGGCTTGCCAATGTGACGCCCATCTACAAGAAGGGCCGGAAGGAGGACCCAGGGAACTACAGGCCTGTCAGCCTGACCTCAGTGCCGGGAAAGGTTATGGAGCGGTTCATATTGAGTGAACTCAACAGGCAAGTGCAGATCAACCAGGGCATCAGGCCCAGCCAGCATGGGTTCATGAAAGGCAGGTCCTGCTTGACCAAGCTGATCTCCTTTTATGACCTGGTGACGCGCCTGGTAGATGATAGAAAGGCTGTGGATGTCATTTACCTGGACTTTAGCAAAGCTTTTGACACCATCTCCCACAATATTCTCCTTGAGAATCTGGCAGCTCATGGCTTGGACAGGCGTAGTCTTCGCTGGGTAAAAAACTGGTTGGGTGGCCGAGCCCAGAGAGTAGTGGTGAATGGAGTTAAGTCCAGTTGGCGGCCGGTCACGAGCGGTGTTCCCCAGGGCTCCGTTTTGGGGCCAGACTTGTTTAATATCTTTATCAATGATCTGGATGAGGGGATTGAGTGCACCCTCAGAAAGTTTGCAGATGACACCCAACTGGGTGGGAGTGTCGATCTGCTCGAGGGTAGGATGGCCCTGCAGAAGGACCTGGACAGGCTGGACCGATGGGCCGAGGCCAACTGTATGAGGTTCAACAAGGCCAAGTGCCGGGTCCTGCACTTGGGTCACAACAACCCCATGCAACGCTACAGGCTTGGGGAAGAGTGGCTGGAAAGCTGCCTGGCCGAAAAGGACCTGGGGGTGTTGGTCGACAGCCGGCTGAACATGAGCCAGCAGTGTGCCCAGGTGGCCAAGAAGGCCAACAGCATCCTGGCTTGTATCAGGAATGCTGTGGCCAGCAGGAGCAGGGAGGTGATTGTCCCCCTGTACTCAGCGCTGGTGAGGCCGCAGCTGGAATACTGTGTCCAGTTTTGGGCCCCTCAATACAAGAAGGACAGGGAGGTGCTGGAGCGTGTCCAGAGAAGGGCAACGAAGCTGGTGAAGGGTCTAGAGAGCAAGTCTTATGAGGAGCGGCTGAGGGAACTGGGATTGTTTAGTCTGGAGAAGAGGAGGCTGAGGGGAGACCTTATCGCTCTCTACAACTACCTGAAAGGAAGTTGTAGTGAGGTGGGGGTTGGTCTCTTCTCCCAAGTAGTTAGTGATAGGACAAGAGGAAATGGGCTCAAGCTGCACCAGGGGAGGTTTAGATTGGATATTAGGAAAAATTTCTTCACGGAAAGGGTAGTCAAGCATTGGAACAGGCTGCCCAGAGAGGTGGTGGAGTCACCATCCCTGGAAGTGTTCAAAAAACGGGTAGATGTGGCACTTTGGGACATGGTTTAGTCTAGTCTACCCTTGACTGGTTTAGTGTGGACTTGGTAATGTTAGGTTAATGGTTGGACTGGATGATCTTAAAGGTCTTTTCCAACCTAAACGATTCTATGATTCTATGATTCTATATTCTGGGCACCTTTCTCATTGAAAATCTAGGGGCAGGACTGAGACTATGATTATTGGCACCTAACAAAATACTTCTGAAATGGTTCTTTTATATTTGAAAAATATTCTCAGTAAAACGATTCTAAATGTCTCAGAAACTTTTTTTGCATAGTGAAAACCTGACGTCAGGGAATTTGAACAGCTATTTCAGAGAAATATCTATTCAGCAAAACATTTTGATGTATTTTCATAGGATTCTTTTATCTTTCACTTTGCCCTAAGGTTTTTACTTGTAAAATACCATAAGAAGTGTTAGCATGTTTTCTATTGGAACTGTAAGTATATTCTCCTTTAGGAAACATTAATATAAATGTTTGACATAAAAATCCTTTTCTATTTTTGACAACTATGAGTAGCCTTGTTGAGAGCGTTAGACTAAAATAAATTGTATTTTGTTTGAAATAGCTAGATTTATCTCATACTGAGTTGCTATATCCCAGCAATCATTAACTAAAACTGACTTTCATGCTTGAATTGCAATATTGTTACTCTTTTGAGGTGTCAAATTTTGCATGAAACAGTTAAAGACCCTGCAAATAAGATTTCTGAGCTATCTCATGCTAAAAGTCAAAATTCAAATGACCTACTAAAACTGAAGCCTAAATAATTATTACAAATTTCACAGAAATACAGAAAAAAAAGAAAGTCTGCATTAAATGTTTTAGATTCAGGATCCTAGGAGCAATTTGGGATCTGAAGGAGAAGAAACAATCATTTTAATATTGCGTGCCCACTGGATCCTTCCTTTCTCTGAGATTGAGAAGAGGCTTGACAGTTAAAATGATGGAGCTTATGATACAGTAGGCGATGACATTTTGTCCCATATCAGACTTCTGAATAGTGATTAGTCATTAATAAACTTCCTGTGTTGGATTTGCATTTGCAACATGGATGAAAAGTTACCTATATTTTTCCAAGCAACTTCTAATATATTTTGGCCAAAGTACTTATTCACTCTGCAAATATAGAAGAATTTAATATTTTGCCTTGTCTATAGGAGCAATTTCTGGTACTGTTAGTGTCCTAATATACAACAAGAAAAGAAATATTAACCTAGCAATCATGGAAAACCAGTTAAGTTTGAAACTGGGCTTCTCAAAAATTATTAAACCCATCCCTAGCCTTCAGATTCTTGACCTTTCAGGTAATCAGATTCTTGAGTCATCTTAACCTGCTCAGTGAATGGAATGCTTTGTTTTCTGTACCCTAGGAGTGGGATTTTATTTTTAAAAGAAGAAAAAATCTTCCCAATAATATAGAAGACCTGTCCAAGTGTAGAGTCTAAACTTGATAATTTTGGATTACAATATTTCAGAGAAGTTAAGGATTAGTGTACTGGACATCTGTTTCAGTTACCTCTGAGTACATATAATGAGACATTATCAGATGGATCTCAAAGACTCAGAATATTAGGACTTCATTGCTGCTTGGGGCCTTGCTTGAATTTAATTAATTTCATATATGCACTTACACTGCATTCTCCATTCTTTTGTGGAGGAACTTCACTTCCTCCTAGACCATTCTTAAGAGCCTGTGCCTTTCTTAGAAATTTCTTTGTATTCTTCAGTAAGCCCCTGCATAAATAATAGCTTTTACTCATCAGTCTGTGATTTGCACTGTAATTTGTTTCAGAAAACCAAGAAGTCCTTCTAGACACATGTACATTAAAGAACAAAGTTCCACTGTAAATCCTGCAGTATTCTAATCAATGTAGCCAACTTTGTAACTAGAAATGTCCTGAAAACTTTGAACTCACTGCATCATTGCTAGAAGGAAGCTTTGCAAAATGTTGTGCACAGCTAGTCTGAATATATCTTTTTGTATCACTGTTTCATCTTCTAATTTTATTTAATTTACTGAAAAAGTGTGACTTGGTTTATGTTATCTTTCTCTAAATTATATAAATTGGGAATCTTTAACAAGGGTACTTCCTGCTGCTAGCACTTCTTGTTTGAACAGTCCTTCTTTCTTTGTGTTAGAATTTTTCTTCTGTCTGCTCTAGTAGCGAGTTGGTTAAGAGCGACAACATAACAGAGTAAGAAATGAGAAAATGTAAGGTGAGATAAGATTACTCACTACTAAGCAGACAGAAGTCTCAGATTTAACTGCATTAATAGCAATAGATTCTATAACCAATTTCCCATGCTACTGGAAAATTCTCTAAAGCCACTTTCTCTAAGTAAATGGATGTAAGAGGTCACTAAAAATGAAAAAATAATAAAAACAGAAAAGGCTTTTGAAGATTTTTTCAATTATTTTTGTTTTTATCTAGACTATTTTGTCTCTTGGTTTTTTCCTTACTTTTCTTCATTTTGTTCCTGTTTGCTTATCTTTTACATCTTAAACTTGGAATAAAGTCTGCTTATTTCAAAAGGAGAAGTGTTACTCCACCCAAATACAACGAAAAAAAGAAAACATAATGTCATGGTTTAACCCCAGCCGGCAACTAAGCACCACACAGCCGCTCACTCACTCCCCCCAGACTGGGATGGGGAAGGGAATCAGAAGGGTTAAAGTGAGAAAACTCATGGGTTGAGACAAAGACAATTTAATAGGGAAAGCAAAAGCTGTGCGCATAAGCAAAGCAAAACAAGGAATTAATTCACTACTTCCCATTCGCAGGCAGGTGTTCAGCCATCTCCAGGAAAGCAGGGCTCCATCACATGTAACAGTTACTTGGGAAGACAAAATGCCATAACTGTGAACGTCCCCACTTCTTCCTTCTTCCCCCAGTTTTTTATTGCTGAGCATGACATCATATGGTATGGAATATCCCTTTCGTCAGTTGGGGTCAGCTGTCCCAGCTGTGTCCCCTCCCAACTTCTTGTGCATCCCCAGCCTACTCGCTGGTGGGGTGGTGTGAGAAGCAGAAAAGGCCTTTACTCTGTGTAAGCACTGCTCAGCAATAATGAAAACACCCCTGTATTATCAACACTGTTTTCAGCACAAATCCAAAACGTAGCCCCGTATGAAGAAAATTAACTCTATCCCAGTCAAAACCAGCACACATAAGAAAGAATGTAAGAGAACATAAGAACATGATGTGACATATGATGACTTTATTGCCATGTACTGAGATTATTTTGCAACAAAAACAAATTCCAGTTAACTCTTTATACCACTGTCCTATATGGGTATCTCATAATGTACAGAAAAAATGGTGTTTTCATGTTTCAAAAAGTTTATTCAGCTGTAAAATAAGAGAAATTTTTGCTACTCTGTTTATACCTCAAAAGGAGAGATATTGTTTTAATATCTTTTCAAGACAACTGGCTGTCATCACTAGATGATCATTTACTTCTTCCTAATGGTCTTCCTTTCCTTGTGATGTCTGTGGGTCCCAACATCATTTCTATGATTTCTATCATTTCTATCATTTTCTGTCTTTTTGTCCCCATAAATTTATGAAAGGTTCACAGTTGCAAAATCAAGTTTGATAGATTAAATTTTTAAACATTGCTTACATTGTTGACTATTTCAATTATTTATTTTTAATCAGGTTGCACTGAAAAAAAACAACAAAACCAACCAAAAACCAGAAAATGCATTACTACTGTAGTTCATTATAACTGAGGTGAAATTTATCGGTGTTGGCTGTGTGTGATGCTTTACATTAAGAATATATTTTATTTGAAACATTTTTAGACAAGAAATAAAATATTGAGAATTAAAACCTTGATCCCATAAGAATTTTAAATAGGTACATATTTTTATTTTTTATGACATGCCTTTCTTCAAAGGTAAATATGTAAATATGTACTCGCATTGTAATAAAAGTTAATTAGAATAAATGTTCAAATCAAAATGCTTGTGTTTCAGTTTAATCCCAGCAAAATCAGTCTTGCTTATCTGTTGTGAGATGCTATCCAAGTGAAAAAAAAAAATCAGCTAAAATAACCCTAACAATCCTTGTATTATCCTCAGATGTTCAGTATCTGACTTAAATGACTGATTATCTTCAGTTGTATTATCAATAGAATATCTTTGTGTCATCTGATTGGCCATGCCTGCAATATTGTGTCATTATTCTTCTTCATAGTCTTTATTAGTAATATATTGTCCTATATGCTGTAGCATAGCAAGAACTATTCAGTTGTTGCCTCTCTAGGGAGATAACAAAAAAAATCAGATATATGGAAGCTGTAAACAGCCACAGACATCAGGAAGACCAGTGCTGAGAAACTAAACAAGATGACTGGATTTTAAAGAGAGGGCTTTTTTGAGGACTTAAAAAGCTAGATGACGTGTTAGAGACAGTGTGAGCAAAAATGTAAAGCAAAGACGGATGGGATTTCAGATAGGGCACAGAAGGAAGAAAAGTGGTATTGGTATTAGGACATCTCTGCAGGACCTGAAGGATGAAGCTGGAGAGATAAATTGGAGGGGGCAGGCTGAGAAAGCAAACTTTAATATAGGAGTAATTTTACCACCCTGGTCTCCTAGTAGTTTATATATATTGTGATCTTGTCATGGAAGAAAATTAACTCTATTCCAGCCGAAACCAGGACAAATCTGTATTATCTTGTCATAGTATTACTGATGTGTATTTTGAGCATCTAATTTGAGTATACTCCATGAACTAGTGTTCTGACTATTATCACATTTATTTTCTAAATATACTGGAATGTGTAATACTTAAATGACTGACTTTTCTGCTTGTGCACTCTGTTTTTATTGTGCATTAAATAAAATTAAAATAGAAAATAGGATGATCTAGGAGTTTCAAAGCAGAATGCTCTTCATTAGAAATCCATGCTTGACAATAATTTATCAGCAGTCCTGGCTAACCAGGGAGGTCTCAGTTGAATGGAGGTTAACAAATGTGATGCCCATCTATGAGAAGGGCCGGAAGGAGGATCCGGGGAACTACAGGCCTGTCAGCCTGACCTCGGTGCAACAGAAGGTTATGGAGCAGATCATCTTGAGTGCCATCACACGGCATGTACAGGACAACCAGGTGATCAGGCCCAGTCAGCATGGGTTTATGAAAGGCAGGTCCCACTTGACTAACCTGAGCTCCTTCTATGACAAGATGACCCATTTAGTGGATGAGGGAAAGGCTGTGGATGTTGTTTACCTGGACTTTAGTAAAGCCTTTGACACCATTTCACACAACATTCTCCTGGAGAAACTGGCTGCTCATGGCTTGGACGGGCGTACTCTTCGCTGGGTAAAAAACTGGCTAGATGGCCTGGCCCAAAGAGTTGTGAATGGAGTAAAATCCAGTTGGCGACTGGTCACAAGCGGTGTTCCACAGGGATCAGTATTAGGGACAGTTTTGTTTAATATCTTTACCAATGATCTGGACGAGGGGATCGAGTGCACCCTCAATAAGTTTGCAGATGACACCAAGTTGGGTGGGAGTGTTGATCTGATTGAGGGTAGAAAGGCTCTTCAGAGGGATCTGGACAGGCTGGATCGATGGGCTGAGGCCAACTGTATGAGGTTCATAGAATCATAGAATCATAGAATGCTTTGGGTTGGAAGGGACCTTTAGAGGTCATCTAGCCCAACACCCCTGCAGTGAGCAGGCACAGCTTTAACTAGATCAGCTTGCTCAGGGCCCCATCCAACCTGACCTTGAATGTTGCCAGGGATGGGGCCTCTACCACCTCTCTGGGCAACCTGTTCCAGTGCTTCACCACCCTCATTGTGAAAAATTTCTTTCTTATATCCAGTCTAAATCTATTCTTTAAATCCATTATTCCTTGTCCTGTCACAACGCGCCTTGTTAAAAAGATTCTCCCCATCTTTCCTATAGGCCCCCTTTAAGTACTGGAAGGTCACAATAAGGTCTCCCCACAGCCTTCTCTTCTCTAGGCTGAACAACCCCAACTCTCTCAGCCTGGCCTCATAGGAGAGGTGCTCCAGCCCTCGGATCATTTTGGTGGCCCTCCTCTGGACCCGCTCCAACAGGTCCATGCCCTTCTAGTGCTAAGGGCCCCATAGCTGGACGCAGTACTCCAGGTGGGGTCTTACCAGAGCAGAGTAGAGGGGCAGAATCACCTCCCTCGACCTGCTGGCCACGCTTCTTTTGATGCAGCCCAGGATTCGGTTGGCTTTCTGGGCTGCAAGCGCACATTGCTGGCTCATGTCCAGCTTTTCACCCATCAGTACTGTCGTGGTTTAGCCCCAGCGAGCAACTAAGCACCACGCAGCCGCTCGCTCACTCCCCCTACCCCGATGGGATGGGGGAGAGAATCGGAGGAGTAAGAGTGAGAAACACTCCTGGGTTGAGATAAGAACAGTTTAATAATTGAAATAAAGTAAAATAGTAATGCTAATAGTAACAGTATAATAATGATAATAATAATAATGATACACGAAGCAAGTGATGCACAATGCAATTGCTCACCACCCGCCGACCGATACCCAGACAGTTCCCAAGCAGCGATCGCTGCTCCCTGGCCACCCCCCCCCCAGTTTATATACTGAGCATGACGTCATATGGTATGGAATAGCCCTTTTGCCAGTTTGGATCAACTATTCTGGCTGTGCCCCCTCCCAGTTTCTTGTGCACCTGGCAGAGCATGGGAAGCTGAAAAAGTCCTTGACTAGCATAAGCAGTACTCAGCAACAACTAAAAACATCAGCATGTTATCAACATTCTTCTCCTACTAAATCCAAAACACAGCACTATGCCTGCTGCTAGGAAGAAAATTAACTCTGTCCCAGCCGAAACCAGGACAAGTACCCCCAAGTCCTTCTCCGCAGGGCTGCTCTCAATCTCTTCATCCCCCAGCCTGTATTGATATCAGGGGTTGCCCCGTCCCAGGTGGAGGACCTTGCACTCGGCCTTGTTGAACCTCATGAGGTTCACACAGGCCCACCTCTCCAGCTTGTCCAGGTCTCTCTGGATGACATCTCGTCCTCCTGGCATGTCAACCGCACCACTCAGCTTGGTGTCGTCTGCAAACTTGCTGAGGGTGCACTCGATCTCACTGTCTATGTGATTGATGAAGATGTTAAACAGCACTGGTCCTAGTACGGACCCCTGAGGGACTCCACTTGTCACCGGTCTCCATGTGGACATCAAGCCATTGACCACGACCCTCTGGATGCGACCATCCAGCCAATTCCTTATCCACTGAACAGTCCACCCATCAAACCCATATCTCTCCAATTTACAGAGAAGGATGTTGTGGGGGACTGTGTCGAACGCTTTACAGGAATCCAAGTAGATGACATCCATAGCTCTTCCCTTGTCCACTGATGCAGTCACTCCTTCATAGAAAGCCACTAGGTTGGTCAGGCAGGACTTGCCCTAGGTGAATCCGTGTTGGCTGTCTCGAATCACCTTCCTGTCCTCCATGTGCTTGAGCATAGCTTCTAGGAGGATCTGTTCCATGATCTTCTCAGGCACAGAGGAAAAGGACCTGGGCGTGTTGGTCAACAGCCGGCTGAACATGAGCCAGCAGTGTGCCCAGGCGTCTAAGAAGGCCGACAGCATCCTGGCTTGTATCAGGAATAGTGTGGCCAGCAGGAGCAGGGAGGTGATTGTCCCCTGTACTCGGCGCTGGTGAGGCTGCACCTGGAATACTGTGTCCAGTTTTGGGCCCCTCAATACAAGAAAGACAGGGAGGTGCTGGAGCGTGTCCAGAGAAGGGCAACGAAGCTGGTGAAGGGTCTAGAGAGCAAGTCTTATGAGGAGCGGCTGAGGGAACTGGGATTGTTTAGTCTGGAGAAGAGGAGGCTGAGGGGAGACCTTATCGCTCTCTACAACTACCTGAAAGGAGGTTGTAGTGAGGTGGATGTTGGTCTCTTCTCCCAAGTAGTTAGCAATAGGATGAGAGGAAATGGGCTCAAGCTGCGCCAGGGGAGGTTTAGATTGGATATTAGGAAAAATTTCTTCACAGAAAGAGTGGTCAAGCATTGGAACAGGCTGCCCAGAGAGGTGGTGGAGTCACCATCCCTGGAAGCGTTCAAAAAACGGGTAGACGTGTCACTTTGGGACATGGTTTAGTGGGCATGGGAGTATTGGGTTGATGGTTGGACTGATGATCTTAGATATCCTTTCCAACCTTAATGATTCCTAGTTTTTACTTTCCTTAAAAAATAATCCAGCCACCAAGCCAGGAAACATGAAATTATTACTCTACCCTTAATTGGTTTAGTGTGGACTTGGTAGTGTTAGGTAAATGGTTGGACTGGATGATCTTAAAGGTCTTTTCCAACCTAAATGATTCTATGATTCTATGAAAATCCCAAGCTGACAGAGACATTGAGTTGCTGGAGTGTGTCCAACGAAGAGCAATGAAGCTGGTGAAGGGTCTGGAGCACAGGCCTTATGAGGAGCGGCTGAGGGAACTGGGATTGTTTAGTCTGGAGAAGAGGAGGCTGAGGGGAGACCTTATCGCTCTTTACAACTACCTGAAAGGAGGTTGTAGCGAGGTGGGTGTCAGTCTCTTTTCCCAAGTAACAAGCAATAGAATGAGAGGAATTGGGCTCAAGCTGCTCCAGGGGAGGTTTAGATTGGATATTAGGAAAAATTTCTTCACGGAAGGAGTGGTCAAGCATTGGAACAGGCTGCCCAGGGAAGTGGTTGAATCACCATCCCTGGAGGTATTTAAAAGATGTGTAGATGTGGCACAACTTTGAGTCCCATGAAACTTATGATTACAGGCTAACAGTGTAGGTCTTGTGTCCCAGCCAGCAATGGTTTACCTCTTACTGCTACCCTAGCTTGCTAGAAGAAGTTGTTGGGGAATCTGACATTCAGCATAGCAGGAAGCAGTTCTATAAATGGTATGCCTTTGCCCTGGGAAAAGTTCAGACTTCAGGATATTGTGTGTTGTTAGATTTATTTCTTTTTAAGAAATTGGGAAGCTGATTTTTCTCTTCAATTATATTTTGTATGCCTTCAGTGAAAATATTGAGTTAGATAATTAGAATTGTGGTGGGTTAACCTTGGCTGGCTGCCAGCTGCCGACCAAGCTGTTCTCTCACTCCCCCTCCTCAGGGAGACAGAGGGAGAAAATAAGATTATAAACTCATGGGTTGAAATAAAGGCAGTTTAATAAAGAAAAGCAAAGGCCACACGCGGAAGCAAAGGAAAACAAAAAGATTTATCCTCTGCTTCCCATCAGCAGGTGATGTCCAGCCTCTTCCTGGGAAGTAGGGCCTCAGTACACATAGCAGTTGCTTAGGAAGACAAAGACCTTAATAATGAATGCTCCCTGCTCCTCTTCCCTCTTAGCTTTTATTGCTGAGCATGACATCATATGGTATGGAATAGCCCTTTGGTAAGTTTAGGTCATCTGTCCTGGCCATGTCCCCTCCCAGCCTCTTGCCCACCACCAGACTACTGGCCTTTGGGTGGGGTAGGTGTGTTGGAGAGACAGCCTTGATGTTGTGTGAGCACTCCTCAGCAGTAGCTGAAACATTGGTGTGTTATCAACACCTTTCTAGCTACAAATGCTAAAGCACAGCACTATCAGGGCTGCTGTGGGGAAAGTTAACTCCATTCCAGCCAGACCCAATACAAGCATGTTAGCAAATGTGTCTGTATGGCAAAATTAGTTGCAGGAACTCTCTGTCCTCTTATGCAGCTTTGAGAGATGTTGAGCATTAATGTCTGGGAGAGAAGGGAGTAAGCTATAGTAACACTCTTTGGACATGCTTCTTTGGGTTAAGAGGGAATAAGAGGGGGATGCAGCATATAGGAAGAGATTTCCTATTTTGCACAGTATCTCATTTAATCCAAAGAGGGTTTCAACATTACATTGTTCACTATCACTAGTTTTAAGTGTCTGTATACAGTTTCCATGACTGTAGGCAATAGTAATAGCTTTCTTTGACTCTTAACTTTATAGTAGTAGTACTTAATAATGAGTTCAGAGCAAAGGAAACTACTATATATCTTGGTCCGTGACAAATACCTCTCATAACGTAATCATTGAAATATTAGAGAAAAGCATTGGAGTGCTGAACACCATTTATGCCCAACCCTGCTACCACCATGTGACCGTACTCAAATCACTTGATTCCTGCTTCACATAAAATTAATCTAATAACTAATATAGGATTAGTCTGAGAATTTTTTTAAGGTCTTTGAGAACCTTTGATACATGTGAGGTTTAATATATTTCATCTTATGTCATTAGTTACCTTATTATAACATGCAATGTCAGTTTTTTATTTAATAAAATATCCATGGGTGATCTCACCAACGTAGATTCTTTGTTGCTGCTGCTGTTGTTGATTTCCTCAGGTTGGCTTGCGAAAGGACGTCACCAAAGTCAGAGCTATAGATCTTACTGTACATTTTGTTCCATAATTCTTGACAGAAGAGTTGTACGTGCGTGATGTTTTGCCATGTTTTCCAGACTCTCAACTAAGACAATGTTAAGAATGCAAACAAAGCAGCTTCTATTTTGATCTTTCTTTCTTTACTTCATTTTTTGATGCTCATGTAACAGTATCCACTTTTACTAAGAAGACTTCCTTATGTAAGAAATGAAGAAACGGTCCTTCATGATTGATGAGAGAAATGTAACTGCAGTTAACAATAGAAAAGCCCAGAACCAACTTCTAGTTGCCTTCTGAAAATTCTTTTGTTTGTTTGTTTCTCTTCAATCTGTGGTCAATATGCTGATTAAAATTCTGGTGCCCTGAGAGACTTGCATGGTCTCAGCTCTTCAGCAAGGGAATTGTTTTATATAACATGAACCAAGACACAGCAATAAGGTACTGAACAGCAGGAAGATTTTCTTGGTACAGGATGCAGCATTGAGTCCACTGGTTTTCCATTGGCTTCCACATTGGAATGTGGCTGGAAATCGATACCCAGTACCTCTCATGAGATGTTTAATCCTTTGCAGAATTTGACTTTTTAATAGTTTTTACTGTTTTCTTTCAAGAAAACAGGCTCCAAACTTTATTGTAGTATTTGGTCCTGTTGCCTTAAGGAAAGCATTAAATATTTATTTGTACAGTAGTTTTCTTGACTTCCTTTCTATTCACCTCACTAATCCAAAGGCATCTGAGCATGGGAGATGTCTGCTGTGTCCTATACTCTTCTGCAACACATCATCCTTCAGAAACTGGAGATTTGTTTCTGGGATGTGTTGCATTATCCTGCTGGTAAAGGTTTGGAAGGATGTTCTCTTGGATGTGGCACTTTAGCGTTATTGTAGTAAGTGTCTTCTAATGAAGCACTGTCATTTGAATTAGTTTCATAAATAACGTGTTGTTGGTACATGAACACACACATATATGAATGTGTGTGTGTACACGTGCGCGCGCGTGTGTGTGATTTTTAGTGCTTTCACTAAAACCTTTTTTAAGGAAAATTGTCTGAATTTACATATCTGCACAAAATTTTAAGATCTAATTATAATAATAGATTTCTATATTATTATCCAAATAGACAGTTTTTAATATTCATTTGCAGATTTATAGTGTGCTGGCAATTAATTCGTTGCATACTACTCATTAATTTACAGAGTGGAAGAGCAAATGTCACGATTTGCCTGTTGTTTTTTTTTTTTTACTACATCATCCAACATCATTTTGAAAAAAAACAACCCCAAACATTCTTCTGACTTTGATCTTATCCCCTGCAACAATTTTTCAAAATAGTATATATTCTAAGTAACAACTGTATGCACAGTTCTAAATGAGATGTTAGTACTCAGGGGTGGTGACAACACAATTGATTTGGAGGGCGTGGGGGAAACATTTGGCAAGAAAATATTTTTTTTGTTTTGGTTAATGAGTGAATATCCATTTTCTAAAGCACATTGCATCAAAATGGTAACCTTGGGTTTTGTTTCTTGTCATTCCGAGTATTTTGTTGTATTAGTTGTAATAACCAAAATCTAACCTGTTCAGTACAGAACAATAAAAAGTATTGTTTGCATTTTAAAACTATTTATTGCATATAATCTATTTTAGTTTTAAAATCACACATGAAATAGACCAATTTTGCTCTTACAATTAAAATGCTAACAAGAACTGGTAACTGCCCAGCTAAAAATCTAGATTCTGAGTGCCTAGAATAATAAGAGAAAAATATGATAAGTAGTTGTCAATATTAAAGCAAGCTGAAGGAAGGCCTTGGGCCTTGTAGTAGGTAGAATGAAACAGCAGATTTGAGTATCCACAATCCTTTCGGTATTAAATTTTACCTAAAATAAAATTACTTGTATCTGAAAACATAGCCTTTCCCCAGGTCTCTTTTTTTTCCCCTGATCAGCTGATGAAGAGACTAGCAGCTCGCTGCTTTGCTGGTTTGTTAATTTTATCCCCACTAACTGTGATTTCAGATAGCCGGCCTGCTGACAGTGGTAAGGTAAATAACCTTTTTTGCAGTCTTGAAGGTTCAGTAGAACTACATCACAGGAATGTGTAGGTGTATAAGACATCAAAAGCTGGTGTTCTCTGTATTTCGATGTGCAACTGAATGCTTAAGGAGAGCAATGACATTAACTGTTGACAGTCTTGCATGCTGCATTTATTATTATTTTTAGCTTCTAAAATTTGTGGAGAAATTTCCTTTTCTTAATCTTTGCTAGCTGCACTGGTATATGGTGGGTGACCTGATTTAACCAAATGAATATTAATGCAGTTTTTTCCTTACTTATTCTTCCTAACTCATCAGATCTCAAGCCTTCTTCATAGTGGCTATCTGAATGCTTGAAAGCATGATGGAAATTGTCTTTTGATTATTAAGGCCTTGCTTCAGGCTGTCCCTCAGGATTCTGTGCTCATGTTTGATCTATGGATTTGCACATTGGAGAATGAATAGGAAACAGATTTTGAAATCCCACTAGTGGCTTTAACATGCCAGGTTGTTTTGTATAGTGAACCAGGTTTTGTTCATAAAATGTTTTTCAAGAGACACTGTACGCAAATGAAATAAATTATGGCTGGACTGTAATCACCCTTTGTATGGATTGTTATACTCATATGATAATAAATATTAGTCATGTTTGGCTCTGTAGAGAAATGAAGGTAATTGCCTTATGCTTATAGCTCTTTCAGCTATGAGAAATGATAGATTACTATTTGCATGTATCCAAGGCAATACTGAGAGGCAAGAGGGACAAATATCAACATCAGTTATGTTCCAGAAAGCATTAATCAGAAAGCCTACTTTTAAGATTTTTAGGGTTTTTTTCCTTTTAGTTTCAGTTCTCCTATGGCTCAATATATTTTTTATCTGTGTCGTAGTTTAGCCCCAGCCAGCAACTAAGCACCATGCAGCTGCTCGCTCACCCCCCCTACCCCGATGGGATGGGGGAGAGAATCGGAGGAGTAAGAGTGAGAAACACTCCTGGGTTGAGATAAGAACAGTTTAATAATTGAAATAAAGTAAAATATAAATGATAATAATAACAATATAATAATGATAATAATATACAAAGCAAGTGATGCACAATGCAATTGCTCACCACCCGCCGACCGATACCCAGACAGTTCCTGAGCAGCGATCGCTGCTCCCCAGCCAACCCCCCCCAGTTTATATACAGAGCATGACGTCATATGGTATGGAATAGCCCTTTGGTCAGTCGGTTGGTGCGATATTGCTGCTGGTGCACTGTTGTGGTAGAGATGGGCACCTGTTGTTCTTCGACCCTCAGCAACCCCACAATAGAAGGGTCCTCTGAGAGACCGGGCAAGGTGGACAGCTGTTTCATTTCCTCCGTCTCCAAGGTAGCTATACCAAAAGCCCACCGGTACCCTTTTGGGTCCTTGAAATACCCTCTCCTGAGGCAGTCTATGCCAAGGATGCATGGAGTGTCTGGGCCAGTCACAATGGGGTGCTTCTGCCACTCTTTCCCAGTTAGGCTCACTTCAGCCTCCAATATGGTTAGCTGTTGGGATCCCCCTGTCACTCCGGAAATACAGATGGGTTCTGCCCCTCTATAGTTTGATGGCATTAGGGTACACTGTGCACCGGTGTCCACTAGAGCCTTCTACTCCTGTGGGTCTGACGTTCCAGGCCATCGAATCCACACAGTCCAGTAAACCCGGTTGTCCCTTTCCTCCACCTGGCTGGAGGCAGGGCCCCTCTAACGCTCGTCACAGTATTCGTTGTTCACTTCTTGTAAATGTGAATCAAGAGTCCCTTGATTAAGATCGGAAGTAAAATTAGCCCTCTTACTCGGTCTGGGGAACTGCTCACTGGAAACTGGAGCTGCAATTTTCCTGGGAGAACCGCCTTTTCTAATAGTTTTTCCTTGCAACTCATGCACCCGTGCCTCTAGGGTCAAGGTGGATTTCCCATCCCACTTCCTCATGTCCTCTCCGTGATCACGCAGGTAAAACCACAGGGTGCCCCGTGGTGTGTATCCTCTATATCCTCTCTCTTGAGCAGAAGGACGTTGACTCCTAATGGCTGAGATACTGGTCCGTACAGGTGGGGAGTAGGACAGATCATCTCTGAGTTATTGGAACTCTTGGGACAGTTTTTCAGACAGTTTTTCCACAGCCGGGACACAGGCCCACAGGGAGGAAGAGATACTTTCTTCATATTCCCGGAGTCGTCTAGCCACTTCATCCACCGTTGGTGCCTCGTCATCTTTCTAGGTCAGTACTGCCAACGAGTTGGCATACAATGCTGGTGCGCTCTGTACCACCTTCTGCCACATGGGTCGTGTGCACCTGACTTCATCTGGATCTTTGGGTAACTGCTCATCATTCAGGTCACTGTAAATCATCTCCAGCACGCCTAGTTCCCTCAGGTACTGGATACCTTTCTCTACGGTGGTCCATTTGCCTGGGCGGTATATAACATCCTCCTTGAAGGGATACCTTTCCTTCACGCTTGACAGAAGTTGCCTCCAGAGGCTGAGAGTTTTTGCCCCTTTTCCAATTGCTTTGTCAACGCCCCCTTCCCTAGAAAGGGATCCCAGCTGCTTGGCTTCCTTACCCTCTAAATCCAGGCTACTGGCCCCGTTATCCCAGCATTGGAGCAGCCAGGTGATGATGTGCTTGCCTGGATGACGACTGAAATCTTTTCGCATATCTCGCAGCTCACTCAGGGATAGGGATCGGGTGGTTACCATCTCATTTATGGGTTCTTCCTCCTCTGGTTCTCGTGATGGCCCTGGTTCATCTTCATCCCTTACTAAACGAGCTGATTTTCTTCTGTATTTTTTCTCGTGTATAGGGGCAACTGATACTGGCGCGGGTTGGTTCTCTGGTTTAGCCGCAGTGCCTGCCACTGGGATTGGAGTGGCTGCAGTGCTTGTTGTTCTGTCATCAGATCCAGAGACCTTCTCTTTCTTTTGAGTGTTGACCATGGCTCGATAGGCATGGCCCAGCCCCCCGCATGTTGCAATGATTTGTGTCTCTCTGGAGCTACCAGGGTGACAACATACTTTTTCCAAATACTTTACTAATTCTTCAGGAATCTGTGCGTGTTCAGGGGTGAAGTTCCAAAACACTGCAGGTGCCCACTGTCCTAGGTACTTGCCCATAGTATCCCACACACCCTGCCACTCATAACTCTCCAGCCTTGGGGCAGATCTCTGGATGATATTCTTAAATTGCTTACTAACCTTTGTCAAAAGTTAACCTTTGTCTTAACTGCCCAGGGGTGTTCAAGATACTGGAAAGTTGTTGTAATGAAGGAGGAAACATCATAGAAGAAGGTAGCAAAGGTGCCATTCTGCATTTCCTCCACAACAAGCCTCTCAGAGTAAGAAGTATAATCGCTAACTCTCTCCATGAGGTAGTACCCGAAGTACAGTAATGACTTCTGTATGAAACCCAAATACCAAAGAATGCTCAAGGTCAAGGTTTTGATAAGGAGCCTCCCAAGCAAAAGATCATGAATCACTGCAGAGCATAGCACACTGCACAAACCAACAACAATCTTTAACATGTACTGCAAAAAAAAGAACATGGCGCAGATCAGATGAACTAATATCGTGACCGGCAACTGCTAACAGACTCCTTAATACACTCTGGTTAATCTGTTATTATCTCAAACCCTTCGAGCCCCACGTTGGGCACCAAAAAGGACTGTTGTGGTTTAGCCCCAGCCAGCAACTAAGCACCACACAGCCGCTCGCTCACTCCCCCTACCCTGATGGGATGGGGGAGAGAATCGGAGGAGTAAGAGTGAGAAACACTCCTGGGTTGAGATAAAAACAGTTTAATAATTGAAATAAAGTAAAATAGTAATGATAATAATAACAATATGATAATGATAATTATAATAATATACAAAGCAGGTGATGCACAATGCAATTGCTCACCACCCGCCGACCGATACCCAGACAGTTCCCGAGCAGCGATCGCTGCTCCCCGGCCAACCCCCCCCAGTTTATATACTGAGCATGACGTCATATGGTACAGAATAGCCCTTTGGTCAGTTTGGATCAACTGTTCTGGAAGAATACTAGGAAGAAAATTAACTCTATCCCAGCCAAAACCAGGACAATCTGGTTATGGGATTTTTTCCCCCAAAGAAAAAAGTTCAGCTTCTTGTTTTTTCACCTGGATCTGTTAGTGTATGAACAGGTTCCCTTTATGCCTTGTTTGTTTTCACAGAGATTTTATCTCTCTACCTGGTGCTGCTTTCTCTGGTTAAAAGCATGCATTTGCGGGTAATCTCTTTCATTGGAACCTGAGCATCGTGTGGACTATCGTGTCTGTAAACATGCACATCAGAGTCTTTCTCTTGAACTACATTCTCTAGGACTGCTACTAAATGAACAAATTGATGCAAGCCCTCATATATATGAAATTCAGGATCAGATGAATATGTATTTAGGTCGTAGGGTTCTTTATATAACTAATTTAATTTTAGTGTCTTATTGTTTGTCAGTAACTGAATTTCCTTTTGAAATCTTTTTTATAAATAGATCGAGCATTTAATGTTGAATTGTCTATACCTTGTTGCATTGTATTTTTCTTTTTTTTTTTTTAAATACTTGTTAATTGTCTTTTTGCATATTTCTCTTTTGGGTTTTTTGGAATCCATGGTCATCAGGCAATTGAAGACGGTAATTTGGAAGAAATGGAAGAGGAAATCCGGCTTAAAAAACGGAAGAGACGAAGAAATTTGGATAAGGATTCTGGGAAAGAGGATGGGGAGAAAGCAAAGAAAAGAAGAGGCAGACCTCCTGCAGAGAAGTTGTCACCCAACCCACCTAAATTAACAAAACAGATGAATGCCATTATCGATACTGTGATAAACTACAAAGACAGGTGAGCTCAGCCTTTTTTGATTTTGACAAATAATTTCTGGAAACTTAATCCTGTGTAATTTTCAGTTGTAGTTAGTTATAAATAAAATAATTCCATTTAGGGCCTGATCTTGTAAGTCTTCCTCTACATAGAGGGCTTTTTAAAAGATCTGGTTGATCGAAACTTGTCAAAATGTAATTTAAAAGATGGGTATATCATGTCTGCTTAGAAATGCTACTGTCCTGTTTAGTAGATATATTTCAGTACTGCAGGTTTGGGAAGGGGTTTTCTTTAGCTTAATGGAGTATTCTGTCTTAATAATTATATAAATAATTTTAAATGCATGGATATAGTTTTGTCAATACAAGTTCTCACCATGACACTTAAGAATACTCCCAAAATATTTAGGGTTTGCCTGATAAACACTTGACTTTTCAAAAGAAAAACTGTAGAAATACTGAGCACTAGTAGGTTGTTCATAAATGAGACTGAAGCGTTTTTGTCCTTAAAACCCAATTTTCAACATATATATTAATTTCACATGTTAGACAACTGAACCTCAGGAAGAAATATAACTCACTTCTAATCCAAACTGAAGTTTTGAGATTTTTATTTTTCTTACTTTCCAACTGAAAATCATCTTTTTTATTGAGAAACGGCTCATCTTCGGCTATTGCTTAATAGCAACTCTGTATCAGGCTTCAGCTATATGGGGAACTTGTACTGTTTGATCTCAGGTTCCTGATTTACTTAAATTGGTGCAACCTTCCTGTGTAGACATTCTTATTTTGCCATTCATTTATTTACTTGTTTGTCACGAATGCAGGTTTGTGAATCCTGTTGATTATGTCAATTTACTATGAATGAGTGAGCTTACACAGTTTGATTTAGTAACAGTTAGAATTTACTTGTAGCAAATATATATATCAAATATTTCAAATATATATATATCAAATTTTTTTCTCTGCGCCTTATTTATACACAAAACTTACAGAATTAGTAATTACCATGCTATCTGCTATTGGTTAACTATATTCTAATTAGCCTTGCTTGCTACGTAAATAAGCACGCATGATCCTTGGGGGGGGGGGGGGAAATCTTTTTGGTCCTAAATTGAGTCGATGGTCGTGATCCCTCCGGCTGGAATTACCTTTCCCCCAGTTACTGTTCTTCAGCAATTGTCCAGTTTTCCAGCACCTTCTGGGGTACGATGTTCCCTTTTTTTCAGTTTCTCAGTAATTCTTCAAGGTCTAGTTGCTCCGGGATGTCTTTGGTTAAAGGATGCTGAATGTGTGTTCTTCTGATTAAGGATGATTAAGTGTCTTTTGCCAGCTCCTGCTACGATGTTAGCTTTCAGAGTTAGCCTTCAACAATTCCAGTGGGGGGGTAGGTGATAGATCTTTGATCACAGGCTAAGAGGAGCAATGTTGCTAGCATTTGGAATAGTAACATGAACACAGCATTTCTGTACACCATCCTGCAGGGTGCTGCAAAAGAGAGAGAAAAAACAAACCTGTTTTGGCAGGGAGAGTCCAAACAGGTTACCCCTTTTATGATACAGGATAAATCTACCTAGTAGTAATTCTGTGTTTTGTACCACTGTTATCAATAGCTTTCCAAGCAAGTGTGTCACGAGGTTTAGTCAGTCATAGGCACATTTCCGATTTGTGGTAAATTAACCATAACCGCTTTTCCTGTTTGCTCTCCACCTCTGAACCCTAGGTTGACAATTTATGGGTTTCAGTTTCTGGGAACTATTTTGGGGTGTTTGTTTAATTTGTCTGATGTTATGATTAGAATTTTCAGTTTCAACAGATTGATTACTCCATCCCACTTCTCGCCCATGTTTTATAATGTCATACATCAACGTTGCCCAGGTGGGGAGATCTCTGCACACTAGGGCCCCTTCTTGTCCATTGACAACCTCCCTCATGTCTAATAGGGCACTGAACTCTGCGTTCCCCCTTATTTCATCTCGTTTTGCAATAAGGTAGGATTTGGGCATAACAGGGACTCTCTTAATTAATGGCTTTAGCATCTCATGATGCACGATTGCTGATATGGGACTGTCAAAAATGCTGCAATCATACATGGCCTGGATACAGGCAGCTTTTGTAATAGCTGTGGAAAGTTCATTTAGGGATTTAATAGGTATTACTAGAGGTTCTCCTCTCTCCCATACATCAATTCCACCAGCCCAGTATGCCACTCTACTGGTTATCGAGTAGGGATCATTCAGAGGCATGGGGCCAGCATCTAAAAAGACACCAGGGCCCCAAAATCCATTGGTTTCATCGCTGTTTAGTAAAATTCTGTCCCCTCCAGTTAAACATGCTCTCCATAAATATTCAGTTTCAGTTTCGCCTGGTTTACGGCCATAGCGTTCTTGTAGGTCAGCCATTTGGAGTGGATCAAATGGGGTTATTTTTCGGGTACGATTTCCTACTCCACCCCGAGGCCCAGTAGTTTCTTCTGTTTTTATAATGGGCCTAGCTACATATGTAGGGGTATTTGGAGGAGGTAAGGAATCATCTTTCCCCATTTCGTTATCATCGGGGTCACCCCAGATGTTTCCATCCCATTCTTCAGGAGATACAATTAGTTTCCTAATTTGTGCAATGTCAAGAGAATTGGGAGCTTGCATGAGCATCATCTCAACCTTTTCTGCCAATTTTTGTTTTTCCTCCTTTTCTTTCTGCAACTGTTTCTGTAGTTGTTCAATTTGTAGGGACAGTATTAATTCAGCTGCCTTCCTGCCTTCTATTTCTTCCTTTAGATCCTGCTCCCTTCTCTTAGATCTTTTTTTGTCTTTGCAGGCAGCTTCTAGGCAAGTGCCTAGCATTTTACAGATGATTCCTTTTCCTTTACTATTTTTAATATTCCCTCTGGCCACCTTTAGCTGTTTTTCCACTTCTTCCCAATTATCCCAGTTATCAAGAGCCCATTCGTCTGAGAATTTAGGACTTGGACTTATTCCATGCACTTTTAAGTAATCAGTGACACTGCTTGCCATCCTGCTGACTACGCCAAATTGTCACGAATGCAGGTCTGTGAATCCTGCTGATTATGTCAATTTACTATGAATGAGTGACTTTACACAGTTTGATTTAGTAACAGTTAGAATTTACTTGTAGCAAATTGCAGAATTTGATTATAATATTTTTAATAGCACTCAATCATCAATGATTAATAAAGTGATTAGACAAAATTGATCAAAACAGCAACTCAGTTACAGATTCGAAGATGGCAAGGTTCACTCTATTACTACATGGAAGCGCATAAAAGAAAATTAAATCACACTGAGTTGGAATGATTCATAAAGGGATTGCATATATAGGAGATAAGGAGGACCCTCCCGTTGAGTCACGAGGTTTAGAATAGACCCCCTTGCTTTCTAAACTCCTTCTCAGAGAGGAGCCTAGGTGCGGCTGGGCCCACTCTTAGTCTCAGACTTGGTCAATGGTTTAGGAGAGTAATGCTATAAGAATAATGCAGCAGTATAAAACTCCTTTTAAAATTAAATCATACATCTACAAACTACTTAAATTGATTCATGCATGCATACTCACAAATATGAATGCATATATGAAAATGGTATACCTGTTAAAAATTCCCCTCGAGTTTAGTGAAATACTCATGTCTAATGCCTTGGCGTTTCTCAACGCGCAAGAGTAGAGCATCGAGGAGTGAAGAATTTCAGCCCAGGCTCCATTGCCAATCTTCGGCAATGGAGTTGTAGTTGCAGCAGACTTTCGGAGTCTACTAGTTTTCGCTGACTCTGAGAGGCATTTCGATCAGAGGGAGATGCTGGTGCAGCCCTCAGCAGTCCAGGAGAGCTCAAAGGGCCTCACTTAGGACTGCTGTTTATAGGATGTGAGATGATTGACTTTAATCACCAGTAAATTTCCATCCGAGCCACAATTCAGGTCGGCTATTGTTGGAATTCCAGCAGCGATGATACCACTCTGTTTCAAGGCTGTCAGGGGTAGCTGTTTGTTCTTGCTCCCCTTGTTAGCCATAATATGAAGATTTTGATAAGGACAGGGCCACTCTCTGCTTCAGCCATGTAGGAGTTTCTAGTACAATTAAGGGGCGCTTAACTGACTAACTCGCTACACAAAAGCAGCGGCCTGGAATTCCTGAGATTGTAAAGCCGTTGAAGAGAAAGAGGAATTGGGCGGGGGGGATGCACCACCACAAAGTTGAATAAGGAGCAGGTGTAAACTAAATCAGTATAAAATTCATTCAATAAGAAGGCGTTTTCACACCAGAGGAGCTGCACCGGTGTAATCTATTTGGTTTCTGAACTGAGTACCTAATTTACTACAATTTTTATATAAACAAGCTTTTCAGAGTGTGTGGCTTCAAATGGCAGGATGCATGTTTTCGTTTTTGCAGCTACAGTTTGATCTGTGCTTGTACAGGGATATCTACACCAATGCACGCAGCATGGGCAACAAACAGGAGGAGCTGGAAGCCCTTGTGCAGCAGGATAGCTATGACTTAGTCGCCATCACAGAAACATGGTGGGATGACTCTAATGACTGGAGTGCTGCACTGGAGGGCTATAAGCTCTTCATAGGGATAGGCATGGAAGGAGAGGCGGTGGGGTGGCTCTGTATGTTAGGGAGTGTTTTGACTGTATAGAGCTCGACAGTGGTGATGATAAGGTCGAGTGCTTATGGGTAAGGATGAGGGGGAAGGCCAACAAGGCAGACGTCCTGTTGGGAGTCTGCTATAGACCACCCAACCAGGATGTAGAGATAGATGAAGAGTTCTATAAGCGGCTGGCAGAAGTCTCGCAATCGCTAGCCCTTGTTCCTCTGGGGAACTTCAACTTGCCGGACATCTGCTGGAAATACAACACAGCAGAGAGGCAACAGTCTCAAAAGTTCCTAGAGTGTGTGGAGGATAACTTTCTGACGCATCTGGTAAGCGAGCCTACCAGGGGAGGTGCCTCGCTTGACCTGCTGTTTACAGAGAAGGACTTGTGGGAGATGTCGTGGTCGGAGTCCATCTTGGGCTTAGCGACCATGATATGATAGAATTCTCGATTCTTGGCGATGTAAAGAGGAGGGGCAGCAAAAGTGTTACCATGGACTTCCGGAGGGCAGACTTTGGCCTGTTGAGGATGCTGGTTGGGAAAGTCCCTTGGGAGGCAGTCCTGAAGGGCAAAGGGGTCCAGGAAGGCTGGGCCTTCTTCAAGAAGGAAGTCTTAAGGGTGCAGGAGCGGGCTGTCCCCATGCGCCGTAAGACCAACCAGCTGGGAAGACGACCAGCCTGGCTGAACAGGGAGCTTTTGCGGGGACTCAGGGAAAAAAGGAGAGTTTACCACCTTTGGAAGACGGGGCGGGCACCTCAAGAAGAGTACAGGGACCTTGTTAGGTCATGCAGAGAGGAAATTAGAAAGGCAAAAGCCCAGCTAGAACTCAATCTGGCCACTGTTGTAAAAGAAAATAAAAAATGTTTTTATAAGTACATCAACAATAAAAGAAGGGCCAAGGAGAATCTCCATCCTTTGCTGGATGTCGGGGGGAACATTGTTACGGAGGACAAGGAAAAGGCTGAGGTACTTAATGCCTTCTTTGCCTCAGTCTTTAACAGCCAAACCAGTCATCCCCAGGGGACTCAGGCCCCTGAGCTGGAAGACAGGGACAGGGACCAGAATGGAGCCCTCATAGTCCAGGAGGAAGCAGTTAATGACCTGCTATGCCACCTGGACGCTCACAAGTCTATGGGGCCAGATGGGATCCACCCAAGAGTACTGAGGGAGCTGGCGGAGGAGCTTGCCAAGCCACTCTCCATCATCTGTCAGCAGTCCTGGTTAACAGGGGAGGTCCCAGATGACTGGAGGCTTGCCAATGTGACGCCCATCTACAAGAAGGGCCGGAAGGAGGACCCAGGGAACTACAGGCCTGTCAGCCTGACCTCAGTGCCGGGAAAGGTTATGGAGCGGTTCATATTGAGTGAACTCAACAGGCAAGTGCAGATCAACCAGGGCATCAGGCCCAGCCAGCATGGGTTCATGAAAGGCAGGTCCTGCTTGACCAAGCTGATCTCCTTTTATGACCTGGTGACGCGCCTGGTAGATGATAGAAAGGCTGTGGATGTCATTTACCTGGACTTTAGCAAAGCTTTTGACACCATCTCCCACAATATTCTCCTTGAGAATCTGGCAGCTCATGGCTTGGACAGGCGTAGTCTTCGCTGGGTAAAAAACTGGTTGGGTGGCCGAGCCCAGAGAGTAGTGGTGAATGGAGTTAAGTCCAGTTGGCGGCCGGTCACGAGCGGTGTTCCCCAGGGCTCCGTTTTGGGGCCAGACTTGTTTAATATCTTTATCAATGATCTGGATGAGGGGATTGAGTGCACCCTCAGAAAGTTTGCAGATGACACCCAACTGGGTGGGAGTGTCGATCTGCTCGAGGGTAGGATGGCCCTGCAGAGGGACCTGGACAGGCTGGACTGATGGGCCGAGGCCAACTGTATGAGGTTCAACAAGGCCAAGTGCTGGGTCCTGCACTTGGGTCACAACAACCCCATGCAACGCTACAGGCTTGGGGAAGAGTGGCTGGAAAGCTGCCTGGCCGAAAAGGACCTGGGGGTGTTGGTCGACAGCTGGCTGAACATGAGCCAGCAGTGTGCCCAGGTGGCCAAGAAGGCCAACAGCATCCTGGCTTGTATCAGGAATGCTGTGGCCAGCAGGAGCAGGGAGGTGATTGTCCCCCTGCACTCGGCACTGGTGAGGCCGCACCTGGGATACTGTGTCCAGTTTTGGGCCCCTCAATACAAGAAGGACAGGGAGGTGCTGGAGCGTGTCCAGAGAAGGGCAACGAAGCTGGTGAAGGGTCTGGAGCACAGTCCTTATGAGGAGCGGCTAAGGAAAATGGGGTTGTTTGGACTGGAGAAGAGGAGGCTGAGGGGAGACCTTATCGCTCTCTACAACTACCTGAAAGGAGGTTGTAGTGAGGTGGATGTTGGTCTCTTCTACCAAGTAGCTAGCGATAGGACAAGAGGAAATGGGCTCAAGTTGCAATTGGGGAGGTTTAGATTGAATATTAGGAAAAATTTCTTCACTGAAAGGGTAGTCAAGCATTGGAACAGGCTGCCCAGAGAGGTGGTGGAGTCACCATCCCTGGAAGCATTCAAAAAACGGGTAGACGTGGAACTTTGGGACATGGTTTAGTCTAGTCTACCCTTAACTGGTTTAGTGGTGGACTTGGTAATGTTAGGTTAATGGTTGGATTGGATGATCATAAAGGTCTTTTCCAACCTAAACAATAATGTGATTCTATGATTCTAACTTGGGCAATATGCAATAAAGGATTTAGTGTAGTGATACCTTTTTTTTCAGGCACATAACTGCAGAAGTGGACTCCAGATCATCCTGTGATCTATAGGTTCTCTTTAGAGTGTGTTGAAAAGTTTATTGCTTCAAAATGGGTTACAAAACCTGAGCATGATGAGCAGGAACTGCCTAAAAGGTCAGCAACATTCAATTTGCTGTGGATTTTAACCAGCAGAAAAGCTGGGAAGAGTGGAGTGTTCTAAGTTCAGGCATTTCAATCAGAGCTGCAAGAAATTATCTCTTTCCATTTAGGGTCCCTAGCCTTGTACTTTTTCCACAAGTGACTTCTACCTTTCTCCTATGTATCTGTCGTGGTTTAGCCCCAGCCAGCAGCTAAGCACCATGCAGCTGCTCGCTCACCCCCCCTACCCCGATGGGATGGGGGAGAGAATCGGAGGAGTAAGAGTGAGAAACACTCCTGGGTTGAGATAAGAACAGTTTAATAATTGAAATAAAGTAAAATGGTAATGATAATAATAACAATATGATAATAATAACAATATAATAATAATAGTAATAATAATATACAAAGCAAGTGATGCACAATGCAATTGCTCACCACCCGCCGACCGATATCCAGACAGTTCCCGAGCAGCGATCGCTACTCCCCGGGCAACCCCCCCCCAGTTTATATACTGAGCATGACGTCATGTGGTATGGAATAGCCCTTTGGTCAGTTTGGATCAACTATTCTGGCTGTGCCCCCTCCCAGTTTCTTGTGTACCTGGCAGAGCATGGAAAGCTGAAAAGTCCTTGACTAGCATAAGCAGTACTCAGCAACAACTAAAAACATCAGTGTGTTATCAACATTCTTCTCCTACTAAATCCAAAACACAGCACTGTGTCTGCTACTAGGAAGAAAATTAACTCTATCCCAGCCGAAACCAGGACACCTGGGGAAGTATTTTCACTCCTCACTCCAGCTGCAGTTTGTGTCCCAGTGTTTTGGGTTTGGTTTGGGTTTTTTTTTCCCTCCTTATTAAATATGGTACCACAGAGGTGCTACCAATGTCACTGATTGGCTCAGCCTTGGCCAGCGGCGGGTCTGTCTTGGAGCTGGCTGGCATTGGCTCTATCAGACATGGGGGAAGCTTCTAGCTTCTTCTCACAGAATCCACCCCTGTAGCCCCCCTGCTACCAAAACCTTGCCATGCAAACCCAATACACCCTGTCCTCCATGTGCTTGAGTATAGCTTCTAGGAGGATCTGTTCCATGATCTTCCCAGGCACAGAGGTGAGGCTGACAGGTCGGTAGTTCCCAGGGTCCTCCTTTCTTCCCTTTTTAAAAATGGGCACAATGTTTCCCTTCTTCCAGTCAGCAGGGACTTCACCTGACTGCCATGACTTTTCAAATATCATGGAGAGTGGCTTGGCAACTACATCAGCCGATTCCCTCAGGAATCTCATCGGGTCCCATAGACTTATGCATGTGCAGGTTCCTCAGGTAGTCTCAAACCTGATCTTCTCTTACAGTGGGAGGGACTTTGCTCCCCCAGTCCCTGCCTTGAGATCCATCCACTCAAGAGGTGTGGGAAGAGAGGTTGCCAGTGAAGACTGAGGCAAAAAAAGTTATCGAGTACCTCAGCCTTCTCCTTGTCTGTTGTTACCAGTTTGTCAGTTGTGTTCATCATGGGGGGTACACTTTCTTTGGCCTTCCTTTTCTGGCTGAAATACCTGTAGAAGCCCTTCTTATGCTTTGCGGCCCTCGCCAAGTTCAGCTCCAGCCACGCCTTGGCCTTCCTGACCCCATCCCTACACAACCAGGCCACATCCCTATACTCTTCTCAGGATACCTGTCCCTCCTTCCACTGCCTGTGCATTTCCTTCTTGCCCTTTAGTTTGACCAGCAGGTCTTGACTCAGCCATGCTGGTCTCTTCCCTTCCTTGCCTGATTTCTTACACATGGGTATCAAGAGCTCTTGTGCTCTGTGGAAAGCATCCTTAAAGATCTGCCAGCTCTGTTCTGCTCCCTTGTCCCCGAGGACCGTTTCCCGGGGGGTCCCATCGACTAACTCCTTGAAGAGCTGCTTTTCTAAAATTTAGGGTCCTGACTATACTCCTCGCTTTCCCCGTATTCCTCAGGAGTGTGAACTCCACCAATGCGTGATCACTGTAGCCCAGGCTGCCTCCAATCTTGACATCACCAATGAGCTCACTTGCATCGGTGACCAACAGGTCCAGTACTGCATCCCCTCTGGTAGGGCTGTCTATTACCTGGCTTAGGAAGTTATCCTCAATGCATTCCAGGAGTCTCCTGGATTGCTTACAGCTCACCATGCTACTTTGCCAGCAGATGTCAGGGTGGTTTAAATCCCCCAGCAGGACAAGAGCCTGCGAGTGCAAAGCCTCCTGGAGCTGGAGTAAGAAGGCTTCGTCAGTAGGCTCCCCTTGATCGGGCGGCCTGTAGTAGACGCCGACCACAAGGTTCCCTTTGTTGCCTCCGTCTCTAATTCTTACCCATAAGCTTTCAACCTGCTCGTGGCTATTCTTCAGAGATAGCTCTTCACACTCTATCCATTTCTTGATGTAGAGGGCGACCCCTCCTTCCTCACCTGTCCCTTCTGAACAGCTTTTAGCCATCAATAGCCACACTCCAGTCATGGGGTTCGTCCCACCAAGTTTCAGTAATGGCAACTAGGTGGTAGCTTTCTAGCAGCACGGTGGCTTCCAACTCCTCCTGTTTGTTGCCCGTGCTGCGTGCATTGGTGTAGAGGCACTTCAGCTGGGCTGTCGGCCATGTCACCTTCTTAGAGGAACACACCCTAATTCCTTTGAGGTATTTCACCAGTGTTCCCCTGTTGACTCCTATTACCTCAGGAGCCCCTGGCTCATCTCTGTAAGACTTCAGGTGTGCTCCAGTATACCCAGCAAGTCTCACAGCAACAGGCTGAGGGCCCTTGCTAGCACCCCATCCCTCAAATTTTGGCGTGTCATCCCACAGCTTGTCACAGGCAAGCCTGATATTATCACACTCCCCCTTCAAGTCTAGTTTAAAGCTCTGTCAATCAGCCCTGCTAGCTCGTGAGCAAAGACACTCTTCCCCCTTTGAGAAAGGTGAATCCCATCTGATGCCAGCAGGCCTGGTGCTGTGTAGACCATCCCATTATCAAAAACCCCAAAACTGTGACAGTGACACCAGCCACGGAACCATGTATTATTAGACTGGGCCTGTCTGTTTCTTCCAATATCACTGCCTGCAACTGGAAGGATGGAGGAAAAAATTACCTGTGCTCCAGATTCCCTTACCAACTGTCCCAAGGCCTTGAAGTCTCTTTTGATTGCCCTTGGACTACGCGTTGCAGCTTCCTTGCCACCCACATGGAAGAGCAATGACAGGTAATAGTCCAAGGGTCATACCACACTAGTAAGTTTCTTAGTGATGTCCTTAACCCAGGCCCCAGGGAGGCAGCAGACTTCCCTAAGAGGAGGGTCTGTCCAGCATATTAGACCCTCTGTTCCCCCCAGAAGGGAGTCACCTACAACTATAACCCATCTTTTTTTCCCTCATGGAGGTGGTCATGATACAGGAGGTAGGCCTTTCTGACCTTGGCAACACCTCTAGTGTAGATGGACTATCATCCACATTGCTAATTGACTGACCTTCCACATCCAGAGCCTCATATCTGTTGTATAGAGGCACCTGGGAAGGTGAGGTAGGCAAGGAGGGGGCTCGTCTGCCACCCCGAGCATAGACTTGCCTCCATTTGCTCCTTTCCTTTAAGTTACTGCCTTCTGCCTGGTGGGGGGAAGGATACAGGATCCCCTTGATCTTGTATTTTTTTCTGGTGGCTGTTTCTGTCTCAGGGAGGGCAGAGCATGGTTCTACCAGTCTATCTCTTTCTCAGACACCCTGATGCTCCTTAACCTGTCCACTTCCTCTCAAATCTCTGCCACCAAGCAGATCATCTACTTGGTCACACCTCACACAGCTGTTCTCACTACTGCCATCAGGCTCTGGCACTCCCTGCAGCCTGAAACCTGGATGGTTGCATGTCTTCATAGGAGCTCTGTCTGGTTCACCACATCCATTCTGGCAAGTGCAGAGGACATAGCTTTCTGCTGGGTAGATACCACCTTCTGGGAGGGTGATAACCACCAACTGAACTGACCTTTGGAGCTGGAAGGGTGACGATGCCCTTCCCGTACACCCTTCCACACAAGCTGCCGCGCCACAAGCTAGTCGCTAGAGCTCCTAGGCTGCTTTTTATAGATGTAGGGGTGGCCGCGGTTGCTCTGGAAACCCCCAGGCCTCGTCAGCGTCTCTCGCGAGAGCTGCCGGCTCCTAGTGTTTCTCTGCCTCAGGAAACCTCCCTGTACGCCAAGATCTGCCACTCCGCCACAGACCGGACGGGCACCGGAGCAGCTCGCCTTGGTGACTCAGTGTTGCATTGCTGTTCAAAGTACAGAAGCACTAGAACAGTTGTAAGAACAGAATTTTTAACTTCACAGGAGTTTGTCTGCTAGCTTTTCTTTTTAGAAGTTTAATTGTTTGAATGAAGCCTTCCAAAATAAATCACCCTGAAGCAGATATCTGGCATTAAAAATAAACAAAACCCTTGTCTAGGTAATTAATTTCCCAGTGTTACAAAAAAAGGAAAACATTAGGAAATTGTACTTATTAGCCCCTCTGATAGCTGTGCTTTTTTTCACTACACTGTTCTTACTGTTGTCTCTAGTATGAATTTCTAACACTAAATTATGAGCAGTTACAATTTGAATTTCCCCTTCAAGGGGAAAGATGGTTGAAATGAATACGTCCAGCACTTCCATCTTTTTTTTTTTCTCCAGTTCTGATCCTCATTTTTAACCTTTCTGTCTTTCATTCCCTCTGAAATTGAGAATGTCCACATAGAAGGCTGGTGTAGAGATGAATTTGTAATTCTTTTCTTATGTTTTTAGAAACCAAAGTTTCTCTATATGACCAGGGTAATTATTTTACCCTTTTGAAATTAGGAACAATTTTACTGGAAATAAAAACATGTTTTTACTGCACTAGGAATTTATATGCCAAATGAGATCAAGCTGAGCCCTAGCTGCTCTGTTTGCACCATGGACATGCATGCTGCTTTAGACTCCAAAACCATCTTCTTCCTCGTGTGAGTACTTTCCCTTACTTTTAGATTTCAAAGAAAGATAAACTATTAGTCTAGAATCCTCCGAAGTTAGTTTTTCCCTTTCCTGACTGAAACAAAAATTCACGGATACTATCCTTCAAAGTCTGAACCTCCCTGTAGGAGGAAACGGAGTATTCAGAGAGTTCCCGAAATAAAACTCAATAGCAACAAAGTTACTATTAAGCAGGCATCCTTTATTACAGCGCTGGGCAGCACTGGGGATCGTTCCACCATGAGTGCTCTAACGATTTGGCAAACTTCCAAAGATTATATACTATAAAGTCATACATATTCACAGGATTTCTGAGAATTCATCTACATAAACATGAGATTTCCTAGAACTCATTAACATATGCAAATGTCCAATCCGCATGCATAGTCGTCCTCTTTGGTGGTCTTCGGGGGTCCTCCGGTGGTCTCCAATAGTCTTCCTCACTTGTCCGCTAGTTGAACTTTGGGCCTCCTTTGTCCAAATATGGTCATTGAATAAGCTCATCAGTCCTTCAGCCTTGGAATGCTACAAAACCAGTTCCTTGAGTGCTCATCTTGGCACTGGTGTCCTGAGTCTATGTTATCAGTGCTTTACACAGGAAGCCTAACGAGCTTGCTCAAGGTCTGTTTAATCGTGCCGGGCAAGGAGTCACCTTCTTTAAAATATCTATCCTATTTATCTCCTCATGGTAAGGTCTGAGTCAGGGAATTAGCCCTTTCATGACTTTTAAATGATCCAATATTCCTCCATCTTCCCTACAACTTCACTGTACTCTCCTCCCTTGCAGTAGTTTGTTCTTTAATGCCTTGGTGACATTTTACTGCACCTGCTACTTTGCATTAACTTTCCTTAGATAGCAACAGTTGACTCCTACCAGATCTCTACGACCATAACAGCGCTCTGATATGAAGTGGTGTGCTTCTGTGATCCACCTACTCTCCACTCAGCTTATTAGACCTAGACAAAGTAGTGAGTGCAGAGCCTTACCTGATAACTTCATAAAGCTTCCTCCTCTTAGTAGGTGGTTGTTAACCATGTTTAATAAGGCTGATAAGAAAGTTGGAGGGTTGGATCATCATGTCCTGCTCATGTTTCTTGCTTGAACAGAAGACTTCCCATATTTTCGGTGTGTAGCATTTTCATCACTGCATCATTAAAGCTAAAAACGTTTAAATTAGTACTTGTACCATTCTAGTTTTGACAGATTAGTTCAGGGGAAAGGATTTTTCTTTGTATGTAAAATTGTTTTCATTTGCACTGTTTCAGAGGTTTCCTCAAGTGACTAGCTTTTTAGCTGTGTTATAAAATAGTGAGTAATGTAACTGGTCATCAGTAATGTAAATAGTAATTAATTATACCAATCAATACTCTGAAGTCTTCAAGTATACAAAATAAATAGTTGTGATTGATACCCTGATCAAGATTATGGCCTACGTAGCCATACATCAAAAATAGGAATTGCTATTTCTATCTATTCCCATTTAAATAATAGGGAAATGACTGCCATCTACTAGTGAAGTCAAATAATCTTGGAAAGGGAAAAAAAATAAAATAAATTTAACAAAAGTGAATAATCTCTCCACCTGTCTGGATTACTGCTGGAAGGTTAAAAATACAAAATAACAACCTTAACATGAAGGTGGGTTTTTTGTATTTGTTTGGAAAATTTTTAGAACAACTTCACTGTGAGTTGCACTTGAATGAGAGTTGTAATTAGCACACTAATACCAGGTGTGAGAACTCTGACTAGAGCAAGCATGCAGGACTCTTCACTCATCCCATGTAAATGGAATTTCAGTGCTTGTTGTGAAATTTGCCAGAGAAATGTGAAATTTGCCAAAGAAATGTGAACATCTTGCAGTTTCAGCTTCATTGTTATCTTTCCTTTCTGGTTTCATTAGTTTCAAATACCTGAAGGGGAAAGAGTCTTGATAAAAAGGAGTAGTATTCCTTAAGGAATTTTAACCTATATAATATGTAATTATTCCCATGTGAACACACATGGGAATAAAAGGATGAACTAATACAATAGTGAACCATCACTCATCTTTCTGTCACAGTCAATTCTGTTAATTTATTCTGGTCACTCTTGCTCTTCAACCTGTAGTCTGCTAGTTGCTAGGCAAACATAAATGATTACTGCTCATGCTTTTTTATATGGTGGCTATAGAGTTTATTATTTTTTAATTATAAAAGTGGAAATATGGATTAAAAATCAGAGAATGTGTCCTGGTTTTGGCTGGAATAGAGCTAATTTTCTTCCTAGTAGCAGGCATAGTGCTGTGTTTTGGATTTAGGATGAGCAGAATGCTGATAACACACTGATGTTTTAGTTGTTGCTAAGGACTGCTTATGCTAGTCAAGGACTTTGCAGCTTCCCATGCTCTGCCAGGTGCACAAGAAACTGGGAGGGGGAACAGCCAGAATAGTTGATCCAAACTGACCAAAGGGCTATTCCATACCATATGACATCATGCTCAGTATATAAACTGGGGGGGAGTTGGCCGGGGAGCAGCGATCACTGCTTGGGAACTGTCTGGGTATCGGTCGGCGGGTGGTGAGCAATTGCATTGTGCATCATTTGCTTTGTATATTATTATTTCTATTATTATTATATTGTTATTATTACTACTACTGTTTTACTTCAATTATTAAACTGTTCTTATCTCAACCCAGGAGTGTTTCTCACTCTTACTCCTCCGATTCTCTCCCCCATCCCATCGGGGTAGGGGGAGTGAGCGAGCAGCTGCGTGGTGCTTAGTTGCTGGCTGGGGTTAAACCACGACAGAATGGCATTCAGAATTAATAATTCTTTTCTACCATCCCCATAACAGTCATTTTTGATTACATAAATATTGTCTTTTCAAACATGCAATATGGAAACACGTACACAGAGGGAGCAGGAGGTAATGTTTCTGTGATAGGAGATTCTGGGAAAATGGTACAACAGAATAAGTTGTTACTGATCTGGGTAGACAAAATTAAAGGGCAGTACATCTGTTTTTACCATTTACATGACAAATCAGGAGACATGCTCTTTGTGGGGTTTGGGGTTTTTTTTTTTGTTTTTTGTAAGCACTTTGAAGACTATATTTCATATCTACTATAACGGTGCATTTGTAAATTTGTGTTTGTTCCCATTAAAGTATAGTATTAGCTGCTGAAAGTAGAGTTTTACTACTTTTTAAAAAAAATTTCATTTTTACCAATTTTTGTTTTAATGGGAAAATGTTTTGGTTTAATTTTTGAGGAAGTACAGAGTGTGGATGTCTACAAAATAACATACATTCTGGCTTCTGAAGACACAGTTTTGTCACAATATTGGATGACTCCACGAGTCATCTGCTAATTGTGTGCTAATTTTGTAAGTAACTTATTGTGCCTTTTGAAGAATTAGCTTACATCTGCATGATATGTGTTGTAAAACAGAATTATTAAGAACATTATTAAGTTTGTGAAGTCAAGCAGTCAGAAGGTAAGTACAGCCTGTAATGCCATGTCAGAGTACTGGTTTCATTTGGTTTTTTCCACAGGATCTTTGCCTCATATCATGCACAAGATGGGCAATGATCACTTAATGAACAGCTATTTGTTATTTTGCTTTATCTTCATTCCTGAATACGTGGTTTTGTGCCTTACTTGTTATGTCCAGTATTCAAACCCTATTAGAAGACAGAATTATGAATTTTCTTATGGGCTTCTTTATGGTGTTCATCAGTATATAGTCTAAATGCTTTGCAAACATATAATTGAGTTTTACAACACCATAGCATTATTCTAATTTTATGGATGACAAATAGAGACTTAAACTTTAAGATACCATTTGGACACCAGAGGTCTGTTTTCAGAGTACTTATTGTTTTATATGTTCAGGAACAAATTTCATTAATGTCATTTGTAGCTATGAATGTTCTACACTTTTGGTTATTAAAGAAAATAATGTAAATGTAGCTTTTGTTTGCAACTTCCCATTTCTCTTTGAAAACGCAAACTGAAACAAAAACAAATCCTGTCATGTGGAATCACATTGTCACTCACATAGTTCATTGATAGGATTGGAGCCTTTAAATCCACAGTACAAACCTCTCTCCCTTTGACTCATGAAGTATAGAAGTAGTAAATGGAAATGAGAAAACAGGGCCCCTTTGGAGTAAGTTGTGATAGAATTAAGCAGTGATATTTCTGTCTGTGAAATATGGGCTGAGAAACACTGGTGAATGCTGTCTATGTAAACAGGCTACAGTTCTTCTCAGAAGCTGATTTTTTATGCTGCCATGACTGTCAGCTAAACCACGACACAGATAAATGGCAATACATACATAAATATATATATACTTGAGCCCATAAGGCTCAGTCAGCTATTACCTGGGAAGCCACAAATGAGAGGATAAAAAGAAGTTTTATTCAGAAGCATTAAAGTAGCTATTAATCATAGAATCATAGAATGCTTTGGGTTGGAAGGGACCTTTAGAGGTCATCTAGCCCAACACCCCTGCAGTGAGCAGGCACAGCTTTAACTAGATCAGCTTGCTCAGAGCCCCATCCAACCTGACCTTGAATGGTTCTAGGGATGGGGCCTCTACCACCTCTCTGGGCAACCTGTTCCAGTGCTTCACCACCCTCATTATAAAAAATTTCTTCCTTATATCCAGTCTAAATCTACCCTCCTTTAGTTTAAATCCATTATTATTCCTCCTGTCACAACAGGCCTTGCTAAAAAGATTCTCCCCATCTTTCCTATAGGCCCCCTTTAAGTACTGAAAGGCTGCAATAAGGTCTCCTCACAGCCTTCTCTTCTCCAGGCTGAACAACCCCAACTCTCTCAGCCTGGCCTCATAGGAGAGGTGCTCCAGCCCTCGGATCATTTTGGTGGCACTCTTCTGGACCCGCTCCAACAGGTCCATGTCCTTCTTGTGCTGAGGGCCCCAGAGCTGGACGCAGTACTCCAGGTGAGGTCTCACCAGAGCAGAGTAGAGGGGCAGAATCACCTCCCTCGACCTGCTGGCCACGCTTCTTTTGATGCAGCCCAGGATACGGTTGGCTTTCTGGGCTGCAAGCGCACATTGCTGGCTCATGTCCAGCTTTTCACCCATCAGTACTGTCGTGGTTTAGCCCCAGCGAGCAACTAAGCACCACGCAGCCGCTCGCTCACTCCCCCTACCCCGATGGGATGGGGGAGAGAATCGGAGGAGTAAGAGTGAGAAACACTCCTGGGTTGAGATAAGAACAGTTTAATAATTGAAATAAAGTAAAATAGTAATGCTAATAGTAACAGTATAATAATGATAATAATAATAATGATACACGAAGCAAGTGATGCACAATGCAATTGCTCACCACCCGCCGACCGATACCCAGACAGTTCCCAAGCAGCGATCGCTGCTCCCTGGCCACCCCCCCCCCAGTTTATATACTGAGCATGACGTCATATGGTATGGAATAGCCCTTTTGCCAGTTTGGATCAACTATTCTGGCTGTGCCCCCTCCCAGTTTCTTGTGCACCTGGCAGAGCATGGGAAGCTGAAAAAGTCCTTGACTAGCATAAGCAGTACTCAGCAACAACTAAAAACATCAGTGTGTTATCAACATTCTTCTCCTACTAAATCCAAAACACAGCACTATGCCTGCTGCTAGGAAGAAAATTAACTCTATCCCAGCCGAAACCAGGACAAGTACCCCCAAGTCCTTCTCCGCAGGGCTGCTCTCAATCTCTTCATCCCCCAGCCTGTATTGATATCAGGGGTTGCCCCGTCCCAGGTGGAGGACCTTGCACTCGGCCTTGTTGAACCTCATGAGGTTCACACAGGCCCACCTCTCCAGCTTGTCCAGGTCTCTCTGGATGACATCTCGTCCTCCTGGCATGTCAACCGCACCACTCAGCTTGGTGTCGTCTGCAAACTTGCTGAGGGTGCACTCGATCTCACTGTCTATGTGATTGATGAAGATGTTAAATAGCACCGGTCCCAGTACGGACCCCTGAGGGACTCCACTTGTCACCGGTCTCCATGTGGACATCGAGCCACTGACCACGACCCTCTGGATGCGAACATCCAGCCAATTCCTTATCCATCGAACAGTCCACCCATCAAACCCATATCTCTCCAATTTAGAGAGAAGGATGTTGTGGGGGACTGTGTCGAACGCTTTACAGGAATCCAAGTAGATGACATCCATAGCTCTTCCCTTGTCCACTGATGCAGTCACTCCTTCATAGAAAGCCACTAGGTTGGTCAGGCAGGACTTGCCCTTGCTGTATCTGTGCTAACTGTCTCGAATCACCTCCCTGTCCTCCGTGTGCTTGAGCATAGCTTCTAGGAGGATCTGTTCCATGATCTTCCCAGGCACAGAGGTGAGGCTGACAGGTCGGTAGTTCCCAGGGTCCTCCTTTCTTCCCTTTTTAAAAATGGGCACAATGTTTCCCTTCTTCCAGTCAGCAGGGACTTCACCTGACTGCCATGACTTTTCAAATATCATGGAGAGTGGCTTGGCAACTACATCAGCCGATTCCCTCAGGACTCTGGGATGCATCTCATCAGGTCCCATAGACTTGTGTACATTGAGGTTCCTCAGGTGGTGTCGAACCTGATCTTCCCTCACAGTGGGAGGGGCTTTACCCCCCTGGTCCCTATCTTGTGGTCCATCGACTCAGGAGGGGTGAGGAGAGAGGTTGCCAGTGAAGACCGAGGCAAAAAAGTTGTTGAGTACCTCAGCCTTCTCCTCGTCCGTTGATACTGGGACGCCATTCTTGTTCATCGGGGGGGTACGCTTTCTTTAACCTTCCTTTTCTGGTTGACATACCTGTAGAAGCCCTTCTTCTTCTTCTTTACATCCCTTGCCAAATTCAGATCCAGCCGTGCCTTGGCCTTCCTGACCTCCTCCCTACACAACCAGGCCGTTTCCCTGTATTCCCCCCAGGACACCTGTCCCTGCTTCCACTGCCTGTGCAGTTCCGTCTTGCTCTTTAGTTTGACCAGCAGGTCTTGACTCAGCCTTGCTGGTCTCTTCCCTTCCTTGCCTGATTTCTTATACCTGGGGACTGACAGCTCCTGTGCTCTGTGGAAAGCATCCTTAAAGATCTGCCAGCTCTGTTCCATTCCCCTGTCCCTGAGGACCGTTTCCCAGGGGGTCCTTCTGACTAACTCCTTGAAGAGCTGGAAGTTTGCTTTCCTAAAATTTAGGGTCCTGACTATACTCCTCGCTTTCCCCATATCCCTCAGGAGTGTGAACTCCACCAATGCGTGATCACTGCAGCCCAGGCTGCCTCCAATCTTGACATCACCGATGAGCTCCCTTGCATCGGTGACCAACAGGTCCAGTACTGCATCCCCTCTGGTAGGGCTGTCTATTACCTGGCTTAGGAAGTTGTCGTCTATGCATTCCAGGAATCTCCTGGATTGCCTACAGCTCGCCGTGTTGCTTTTCCAGCAAATGTCGGGGTGGTTGAAGTCCACCAGCAGGACACGAGTCTGCAAGCGCGAAGCCTCCCGGAGCTGGAGGAAGAAGGCTTCGTCAGCAGGTTCCCCTTGATCAGGCGGCCTGTAGTAGACACCAACCACAAGGTTCCCTTTGTTGCCTCTGTCTCTGATTCTTACCCATAAGCTTTCAACCTGCTCGTGGCTATTCTTCAGGGACAGCTGTTCACACTGTATCCATTTCTTTATGTAGAGGGCAACGCCTCCGCCCCTCCTTCCTCGCCTGTCCCTTCTGAACAGCCTGTAGCCATCGATAGCCACATTCCAGTCATGGGATTTGTCCCACCAGGTTTCGGTTATGGCAATCAGGACGTAGCTTTCTAGCAGCACGGTAGCTTCCAACTCCTCCTGTTTGTTCCCCATGCTGTGTGCATTCGTGTAGAGGCTTTTCATCTGGGTTGTTGGCCGTGTCACCTTCTTAGTGGAACATCCCTTGTTTCCCTTGGGGTGTTTCACGGAGGTTTCCTTGTGAGCTCTATCTCAGGAGTCCCCGGCTCATCTCTGCCAGACTTCAACTGTGCTGCAGCGTCCTCATCATGCCTCTGGGCAACAGATTGAGGGCTCATACTAGCACCCCGTCCCTCTAACCATTGTGTGTCATCCCACAGCTTGTCACAGGAAAGCCTGATATGTTCCCCCTCCCCCTTCACATCTAGTTTAAAGCCCTGTCAATGAGCCCTGCAAGCTCCTGTGCAAAGACCCTCTTTCGCCTTTGAGAAAAGTGGCTCCCATTTGACGCCAGCAAGCCTGGCGCCATGTAGGCCATCCCATTGTCGAAGAACCCAAAGTTGTGACGGTGGCACCAGCCACGGAGCCATGTGTTAAGAGATTGGATCTGCCTGTTCCTACCAATGTCACCTCCCACAACTGGAAGGAAGGAGGAAAAGATGACCTGTGCCCCCGATTCCCTCACTAAGCGTCCCAAGGCCCTGAAGGGATGGACAAGGGAAAATCTGGAAATCTCAGAAAATAGAAACAGTTGCAAATCATAGGCAAAGTGTTTCTTAGGATATCTGAGGAATTTAAATAATCCATTACTTCTGACAATTCTTTCTGGATGATTGAAGAGGTAGAAACTTTTCAACACACAATTATCTTCCCAGAAACCTAACATTCATTAATGAAAGTTAATACTGGCATTTATTGTAAAACCTAGTTGATCTGATTTCAATCAGCATCTGGTATAATAGCACCCAGTATGGACAAACAGTTCGCTATGAACCAGAGTTATAAAAATAGCTGTAAAAAAGACCAAGAGGAAGATAAGGTGAGAAGAAAGAGAATAGTTAAGAATAATAAAAGAAAATTAAGAATAAAACTGCCCTAGACAAAGCACTAGAGAATTCAGACTCAAATCCTGATCCTTCTCCTTTATGATCTACACATATGATGGTGGTGATGTATCAGGACAAGAACATGGAAGTTGTGCATTAAACTGCAGATTAATTATTTATATCAAATCAATAAGATCAATTCAGAACAAAGTCTGTTACTAATCCTTTACAAGAAAAAAATGCTATATATTTAATAATTTGGTTGTATACAATTTATTTTCTGAGAAAGTTGTAGTAATTCTTTGTATTGTGCGCTTGTTTTTCTCAACAGTTCAGGACGGCAGCTAAGTGAAGTCTTCATTCAACTCCCATCTAGAAAAGAATTACCAGAGTATTATGAATTAATTAGGAAACCAGTGGACTACAAAAAAATAAAGGTGAGAACCATTTTTGGGTGTGGACATTTCTTTATTCCTTTTCACTATATAGAAATATGAGCATTAAGTCATAATTAAAATTATGATCATGTAGATATTAAATTTGCCTGTGTTTTTTGCTTAGATTTTAAATTTTAATATACCCCTTGTTATGTATATTGCAGTATTTCACTACTAATACCTATGTCAAAGCAAAACACAGGATGACATAAATCATACTTTCAGAGATGATACATTAATGGTTTTTTTGTAAAGGACCAAATCCTGAATCTGTAAGCAAAACTTAAATAAGTGTAGTGCTTGCAAAAATTTTATGTTGTTAGGAGGGATATAATCATCTTTCAACTAGCATCACATCTTGGAACAGCCACAGTTGGATAGGTGAGGATTAGGCAACTTCTTGCACCTTAGAGGCCATGAGGAGTTCATGGCTATCTCTTTTACCTTCACTCACACTGTACCTCTTTTTGTTTCTGTACTGAGAAGAAACTTGGAATTGAACTCCTTTCTTACCCACAACAATACAATTTCTGTTGCTTTTGGCCCTTCCAATTCACACAACAATTGTAAAATTTTTAGTCTACCTTTGGCTATGATGCATTTTGTCAGCATATTCCTCTCACACAGGCTTTAAATTTTGTTTGTTTTAATCGAATACTTGTCATTCCACTTAGGTAAAATGTTTAAAGAGAAGGTTTTAATGTATTGAAAATCAATATTAATTGATTGTCCTGTCTGTTATTTTTCTTTTTCTCTCTCCACTGCTGTCATCCATCCTTCTCCCCATCTTCTTAACAAATGCAACAGGAAAGAATTCGTAACCATAAATATCGGAACCTCAGTGATCTGGAGAAAGATGTCATGTTGCTGTGTCACAATGCTCAGACATTCAATTTGGAGGGATCACAGGTCTGATTGAACCACTTTATGTTAAACGTGTCTTCCCCACTCAGTGTTTTCAGTGCTTGTTTAATTCTGACAATTCTGTATTGTCGTGGTGTAGCCCCAGCCAGCAACTAAGCACCACGCAGCCGCTAGCTCACTCCCCCTACCCCAATGGGATGGGGGAGAGAATCGGAGGAGTAAGAGTGAGAAACACTCCTGGGTTGAGATAAGAACAGTTTAATAATTGAAATGAAGTAAAATAGTAATGATAATAATAACAATATAATAATAATAGTAATAATAATATACAAAGCAAGTGTGGCCAGCAGGAGCAGGGAGGTGATTGTTCCCCTGTACTCGGTGCTGCTGAGGCCACGCCTGGAATACTGTGTCCAGTTTTGGGCCCCTCAATACAAAAAAGACATTGAGGTGCTGGAGCGTGTTCAGAGAAGGGCAACAAGGCTGGTGAAGGGTCTGGAGCACAGACCTTATGAGGAGCAGCTGAGGGAACTGGGATTGTTTAGTGTGGAGAAGAGGAGGCTGAGGGGAGACCTTATCGCTCTCTACAACTACCTGAAAGGAGGTTGTAGTGAGGTGGGGGTTGGTCTCTTCTCCCATGGAGTTAGCGATAGGACGAGAGGAAATGGGCTCAAGCTGCGCCAGGGGAGGTTTAGGTTGGAAATTAGGAAAAATTTCTTTACGGAAAGGGTGGTCAAGAATTGGAACAGGCTGCCCAGAGAAGTGGTGGAGTCACCATCCCTGGAGGTGTTCAAAAAACGGGTAGACATGGCACTTTGGGACATGGTTTAGTCTAGTCTACCCTTGATTGGCTTAGAGTAGACTTGGTAATGTTAGGTTAATGGTTGGACTGGATGATCTTAAAGGTCTTTTCCAACCTAAACGATTCTATGACTCTATGATTCTATGATTCTATGATGCTCACCACCCGCCGACTGATACCCAGACAGTCCCCGAGCAGCGATCGCTGCTCCCCGGCCAACTCCCCCCCAGTTTATATACTGAGCATGACGTCATATGGTATGGAATAGCCCTTTGGTTAGTTTGCATCAACTATTCTGGCTGTTCCCCCTCCCAGTTTCTTGTGCGCCTGGCAGAGCATGGGAAGCTGAAAAGTCCTTGACTAGCATAAGCAGTCCTTAGCAACAACTAAAACATCAGTGTGTTATCAACATTCTTCTCCTACCAAATCCAAAACACAGCACTGTGCCTGCTACTAGGAAGAAAATTAACTCTATCCCAGCTGAACCCAGGACATGTATATAAACCCTCTATTTTTAATCTTATTAGTGCTTTTAATGAATAAAAATGCTCAGATTCTTTGAAGCATCCAGAATTCTTTGGTCACAACTGGAATTCAAACATTCAGCAAATTTAGTTTTGATTCCATAATCCTGAGATCCGTTTGTTCTGATATACTTTAGGACAGTTTTCAGACTATTTGGATCTATGCTAAATGGCTGTGCCCTGAAGAGCCATATGTTGGTTTGCTCACCAAAGTGCATAATACAAGCAATTGAGAGAATGGTCCAGCTTAGGGACAGTTGTTAAGTGTTTAGTGGTGAAAGTTTCAGCTCTGCTAATGGAAGATAAAATTTATAGTTTGTCTGACGCTAGATCTTTGTGTATATAGTTCATATTCTCTGGACATTGTTGACATTTTTTTCTTGTTGAAAGAACAATATCCATTTTGAGAGACTGCAATAATGTACCCTCATTAATAAATAATGTACCCAAATCTCTCATCTTGGAGAGATATAGAGTTCAGGATTTTGCCTGGTTTACACACAAGGATGCACTCAGTCCTATGAATTCACAATAGAAGAGGTAAACAGCGATACAAAAGAAAAGAGTACAAAAACCTGGAAGACAGATGAGAAAGTTGAAACACATGCTCTGGATTCTCTGAGATTTAGTTACGAAAGGATAAGATCTAAATCTTGGATGGGACAGACACACTAGGCTAGTTAAGAAGGCATTAAACAAACAAAGGGTTATGTGAAAAGGGGAAAAATAAGTGTTGAACAAAATGAAGATCATTGGAACAAAATATGTCTAAGCACTGCAGGACATGAAGAGAATAAACTCTTTGCTTTCTTATACACCAGTCTTAGGAGCCTGGGCAAACAAACAGAATTAGAATTGTTCATTATGAAAACAAATTCAGCCTACTTCATCCTGAAAGCTGATGGGAAGATTGGAATGTTTACATTTTTATGAAAAGATTGAGTTGGCAGTAGGAAAGAAGATAGGGAACAGCAATATATGTGGAAATTTATATTTATATGGCAACACATGTAGAATAAAGTACTACCTGTATCAGAGTCTCTGACACAATTTTAAATATGCATTCTAGCAGATGAGGCCCAAATAGCATGATGCAACACACTATTAAACTGCAGTAGATAACATGATGACTGCTTCCGTAATGTTCAAGGAAAAAAAAAGATGTCATGGGGGACTTCAGTAAAAATGTTATAAACTGGATGTCATATGCTGCCAATATTAATGCATTCTGCAAGTGTCTAAATATTATAGATGACCCTTTGCTATACAGAGGAATTTTATATCATGTTATCTTGACAAATAACAAAGAAATTGAACATTCAATTAAAAATGAGGGGTTGTTTAGTACAAATGATCATTACTTGATTATTTTTGTTGTGTACAAGCAGAATAAAATATTGTCTGTTGTACAGACATTTTTGCTATCTTAACAACATTCAATTAAATGAAAAAATCAAAATCAGCTCAATTATTCAAGCAAAAAATATTAATGATTGGAAGTGTGGAAGAAAATTTTACTAATTGTTCAGAAGTGATAGTGATATAGATGTATATAGTGATATAGATGTTTATAGCTATTTTACTGCTAATGAAAGTAAATGGAAAAAAATAAGAAGGGAAGCTGATATTAAAAAACATGACTGAGAAGTTTGAAATTGTTTGGAAGTTGATCAGGGAGGTAAAAATATGCAAGGAAAAATCAATGGTCACATGAGAAATCAATATAGATAATTATTCTTGTCAGAAAACTTTGGTTGTTCTTCTCTTGGTAGGATTACCAGTAATGATACTGAAATGGTAGAAAAGTTCAGTAGATATTTCTGTTCTTTGGAAATAATCAGATTCATATCACAGAATGATGCAGAAATATTTTCCATTCCAACATACTAATGTTATCTACCAAATTTAGTATTACTTTTTAAAGCTTGAAGTCCAAATAACTTGTACCTACGATTTTTTAAATTTCTGTCTGAGACACTCCCTGTACCATTAATTTTGATTTTCATTAAACCTTGGGACATTCCTGCAGTAGTTCTCAAATTTTTTAGGTTTTCTTTTCTTCTGTGTAATAGTTTGGATCCACTTTTGCCCTGACACATACTTATTAAAATATAATATTTATGTGTGTACTACTTAAATGAAAAGATACAAACCCATAAGTTTAATTTGGACGGAGATACTTAAGTATACAATAAAGTAAAATTTAAGTGAGATACTTCATATTTGTTTTATTAGTATGATGCATGCTCCTTTTTTTTTTTTTTTTTTTTTTTTTTTTTTTTTTTTTTTTTGAGCAAAGCATTTCTATCTGGGCTGGAGGCTTAAAAGGTGCTTTCAGGGAGAGACAGATCTTATATGGTGTGTTCAATTTAACCAATGCATTACTTCCAAAGTTTTACAGAGCAGTATGTGCAAGCTCATTTTGTTAAGATGATTATAGTGTCTCATTATTATTTTTATTTCTGTTTCATTAATCTGGCAAATACATTACAAGCCAGATGTAGTCCTCTTGTTCATAGATGCTCTTCCAATGAGGTTAATATAAAAGTTGATAGTACCAAAAATACTTAGCAGGCTTCAAAATATTAATAGAGTTTTGGATAAGCATTGATTTTCAGTCTTTTTGGATCTTAAAGGAAGGAGTCTTAAAGGAATCCCAAAGCTGCTTGGGATAAATTATTTTCTTTTTTACCCACTTTGGATTTTGGAACAATTTTTCAAGGCTGTTAAGATCTAATTAAAATATATCATACTTCTAGTGGTAATAAAATAATAATGAAAGAAAAACAATTGCATTCCAGGATGGACTCTCTCTCTAATTGGTTGTTTTAAATGTGATACATTTTAAGAGTTGTATTTTTGTGGCTCACTGTTGGCCGGATTCTTCATTTAGAGCATGAAAACTCAATGTTGACATTTTTTTGTAAAATTCATGAAACAAGCATTGTTACTTGTAATAAAAAGGCTACATTCTGTGAGTTTGTATAGGAAGAAAAGTGAATTTTTGATGATGCTTGGCTTGCAGTTCTGACATAGGTTTGCTTTCATACTGTAGATCTATGAGGATTCCATTGTTCTTCAGTCTGTATTCAAAAGTGCACGACAGAAGATTGCCAAAGAAGAGAGTGAGGATGAAAGCAACGATGATGATGATGATGATGAAGAGGAGTCAGAGTTAGAATGTAAGTTCCCTGCTGAATGCTGAGAAAGAAATACGTTTAGGGAAGAGGGGGGAATTAATTTTTCCATTTGTCCATTTGAAACTGGTTATAGGCTTTCATTTTCTACTGCTGGAAGTAGTTTCTTATAAAGTTTGCTGGTTTGGCTGCTTCCATTCAGCTTAAGTCTCTTGGCTACTCTGTTCTGGCTATATTTCTTAGAATTGTGCTGAAGACTTCAAGTGCTTTTAAGCACTGCTCAGATGGAAACAGATCTGACTTATCCTTATCTGATTGACCATGAGTACATATAGACCCTTCTTTTCCTGATCATGTCGCTTCTAAATATAAGTGCCTAGAACTAGTGACTTCCTTAATCCATAGGTGAGCAACCTTTCTGATATTATGCAACATATATGATTAAGAAACAGAAAATGTTACTTCAGTGAGACAAAGGGAAAATGGAACTCAGATTGTTTACAAACAGGAGATGACATTCATAATTTAAGAGGCACAGCTAATCTGCTGTGAGATGGGCCCAGGCTGGGCCAAAAATTCATCTGGGATCTAGGGCATGCTGCAGGTTAAGTTGGAGCATCTCTTTTAAGAAGTGATACTCTCGTCTCTTATTAAATTATTCTGATATAATTTATTATCTCCGTTGGTAAAAATGTATGTCTTTTATTTCCAATTTTAATTTGCTGCATCTCTGCTATTCCACAGAATTGCCAATAGGTTCACAACACACTGATGTCAAAAAAATGACTATAGAAAGAGCCAGATCTACATATTACCTTTCAGCTCGCCTGACCAATTAAAGTTTCCTCAATAGGTACCTTCTCACATAACCTCTAAACTTGAAGTCCCTGCAAATTTGGAAACATGATATTGTGGAAAAGGAGGGATCCCTCCATTCTGCTTTCTGCCACCCAAGTGCTTCTACCCCATACTTTCTAACTACCTAGAACTGCACTTCGAAAGTATGTCTGGATAGAGAAACTAGAGTACTTTTGCCTTGAGCTACAATGCAAATATTACAAGCAGCTGTGCAGAGCATGCAACTTCAGCAGTTCATCTGGAACTGGGCACTTGTGTTCTCTTCAGTAAGCTGTCAACTCAAAAATTTCCAGTCACCTTTGCATGGAGTCTGTGTAGTTAAAAAAACCCAAAATTGTCTGTTCCTACTGAAGGCAGACATTTTTCTTTGTGCAGGCAACAAAACCTACTTTATTTCTTAATATGCATCTTCTTGTACAAGGTTCCCTGAGTGTAGTTGCAACACTAAATGCTATCTGTAAGTGCCATGCATTCTCAAAGTGAAAGAAGGATGCACCTGATCAGTTCTCAGATTTTCCTGATAGTTTAATGCAAACTAACTCTGCAACTGTCAAGAACACAAGTAAAAGCAAATATCTCTACTTAATTCCACAATCCAGACAAAGAACAGAAAGAGGATTTTTTCAGGCTACAAGGGGAGAATTTACATGAAGACAGACTGTTTAAAAGTTGCTTAAAAGTTATTTAGTAGGAAAATGGTATACAATAAAGGCAGATGTTACATTCACATTCCACTTTTTACAGCAAGATCAGTGAAAGTCAAAATCAAGCTGAACAAGAAGGATGAAAAAAGCCAAGACAAAGGCAAAGGCAAGAAGAGGCAAAGCCGAGTAAAAGCCAAGCCTGTTGTGAGTGACAATGACAGTGATGAGGATCAAGATGAAAACGTAAGTTTTGTTCACTGAGATTTTGGAAATGGTTGCAGTGATTTCATCTATATCCTGTCCTGTTTGCACTCAGAATTTTCACCCTTTCATGCTTAGAAACGTTAAGCATTGTTTTTAATCTGTGTCGTCATCTTGGGAGGATGGGGGAGCAGGTTCAAACTGTTAGGGTTTGCTTGTGGGATCTGGTCTTGGTGCTGGAAGACAAAAAGTCTGACACTTTTGGCACTTATTTTTTGAAGATGTTCTTTCTTTCATCAAAACTTTAAAACTCATGGTTTGTTTGCTTTCATTCCCACCCTAGAAACACTTGGTTTTAATTTCTCGTAGGTGTTTCTATTAATGCAACAAATGAAGACAGATCTTTCCAGACATTTTTAAAATACTTGGGTAGACAGAAAGGAGCTAGTGTTTCCTGACTCTGTGCCTTTTCTTCTCTAAAGAGGCCCACAGCAATTTAACTGGAATGAAATGTCATGAAAGGAAAATAGTAAATAACATATTACTTTTCTTATGGCTATCTTGATTTGTCAGTTTAACTGTAATTTTTCTTTTTTTCTTTAACAAAATCCATAGAATACTTGGCAAAGAATTTCTGACTTTTCTTGTGTCTCTTACCTCTAGGACCAGTCAGAAGCAAGCGGAAGTGATGATGAGTAATTCACAGAGTTTATTTCCTTGGCAGAACTGACCCCATCCCCTTCCCTTCTCTCATTTTACAACCACTGAATTCATTTTGTCAAACAGATATTGGGTTGTATTCTCATCCTCTATAAACTAGCTCTAGGACAGTGCCTGACAAACATATGATAGAATCATAGAAGATTCATAGAATCATTTAGGTTGGAAAAGACCTTTAAATCATCCAGTCCAACCATTAACCTAATACTACCAAGTCCACCACTAAACCAATTAAGGGTAGAGTAAGAATTTCATGTTTCCTGGCTTGGTGGATGGATTATTTTTAATAAAAGTAAACACTAGGAATCATTAAGATTGGAAAGGACCTCTAAGATCATCAGTCCAACCATCAACCCAACACCACCATGCCCACTAAACCATGTCCCAAAGTGCCACATCTACCCATTTTTTGAACACTTCCAGGGATGGTGACTCCACCACCTCTCTGGGCAGCCTGTTCCAATGCTTGACTACCCTTTCTGTGAAGAAATTTTTCCTAATATCCAATCTAAACCTCCCCTGGCGCAGCTTGAGCCCATTTCCTTTTGTCCTATCGCTAGCTACTTGGTAGAAGAGACCAACACCCACCTCAGTACAACCTCCTTTCTTGTAGTGAATCATAGAATAGAATCATAGAATTGTTTAGGTTGGAAAACACCTTTAAGATCATCCAGTCCAACCAAAACTGGACACAGTATTCCAGGTGCAGCCTCACCAGTGCCGAGTACAGGTATCAGTTTAAAAAAGGAAAAAAGTAACATACTGTGACCAAATGGGCCTCAAAGATTTTTTTAAAAATCTCCAATACAACAAAAAAGCTTTTGATGAAAAAATGTGCATTGATAGTATATTTCTCTGGGTTGGGTTTCCTTGGTAATGGTTTCATCGTGCCTGGTTTTATCATTTGATGTTTTCAGTGTCATCAGAAAGACAAAAGAAAAAGTCTTTTATAGCATTGATAACCAGGAGAAGCCATAAAAAGCCACTGGTTGTTTTATTTTTCATCAGGCAGTTTTCTGCTCTATTGTTTTTTTACACTGTGGTGAATATATGCAACTTTGTTTAACAGCTTATAAATGTACAGTAGTTAGCCTTCACCTCATCTTGTCCTGTATACATTTTTTCACTTTATGCTTGATGATCTTCAGAAAAATGCTTTTTTGAATTGTAGCAAATTTATGTGTACTGTAAACTTTGCTAAACTTTTCTCCTCTTGATTAAAAACAATGGGTTGAAAAATGTTTTAGAATATTGCAATCTATATAGTGTAATGAATGGCTTCTTTCATCAAACTGATCTTCTATGTTACCAGTGTGAATTCTCACTTTTTCCCTAAAGTGTACTTAATCTTTGCTTTCTTTGCACAATGTCTTTGGTTGCAAGTCATAAGCCTGAGGCAAATAAAATTCCAGTAATTTTGAAGAATGTTGTATTGGTGCTTTCCTAATAAAGGGATATTTTATCTCAATAAACACAGCCTTGTGTTATGAATTCCACAAAAATCATATTTACTATAGTGACAAGAGTGCCTCTTGTGGAGAGACCCAATGTGCTCTGCTCTAAACAGTTAACATAAGAGCTTGTCTGAATTCCATAGGAACATCCTCAAAGAGAGATACAAGACAAGTGACAGCTATTAAAAGATACCTTGAAATGGAAGCATAATTCCAGTCCCCAACTAGAATTCAAGTGATTAATCAATAAAACAAACATCTTTGTTCCTTTTTATTTTTTTTAGGAAATGTTTTTGTCATATGTTTTAGTGGGAGTGAATACAATTAGGTATGTAGGCAGTCACACCATCTATAAATTAGTTTATTTTCGTCATTACAAAGAATCAGATAGTACTTTCCAGGACTGAGATGCACTAAGATGTGGTAACGTAAAGAGACTACAAGTATGTAATATCTACACTTAATATTGCTGTTACTTCCTGTAGAAACCCAAACTCCTCACATTCTAAATATACGATCAATATAAAATTTTTACACCTAGAACATTTCTTAAACTGAAGATTTCTGAGTTAAATGAACCATTTGTTTCTCAGTATGTATCCTCACTGTTAAGGATGTTATGGGAGCTGTCAAACCTAGAGGACTCCCAGACTTGTGAATTCTTCTGTCCTGGCCACTGAAGTCCAGCTGGGTGGACTCTAAGAACCACTCTAAGATGCCGCTGCTGCTGTCCACATTTACAGGTTTGGCCAGTAGTGAAGCTGAGCATGTATTCCACAGAGACACATGCACAGACATGGGCTACTAACACAGGTGGCCACACAGAGTATAACAGACAGAATCATAGAATATCTCGAGTTGGAAGGGACCCATAAGGACCGTCGAGTCCAACTCCCTGCTCCTCGCAGGACTACCTAACACTAAACCATATGACTAAGAGCGTTGTCCAGACGCTCCTTGAACTCAGACAGGCTTGGTGCTGTGACCACTTCCCTGGGGAGCCTGTTCCAGTGATCAACCACCCTCTCAGTGAAGAACCTTTTCCTAAGGTCCAATCTGAACTTCCCTGACACAGCTTCGTACCATTTCCTCGTGTCCTGTCACTGGTCACCAGAGAGACGAGATCAGCGCCTCCCCCTCTGCTGCCCCCCTTGAGGAAATTTGTAGACTGCAATGAGGTCACCCTTCAGCCTTCTCTTCTCCAAGCTGAACAACCAAGTGACCTCAGCCGCTCCTCGTAAGTCTCACCCTTGAGACCTTTCACTATCTTGGTCGCCCTGCTCCAGACACACTCTAATAGTTTGATGTCCTTCTTATATTGAGGCACCCAAAACTGCACACAGTACTCGAGGTGGGGTCACATCAGCGCAGTGTAGAGTGGGACAATCACCTCCCTCGACTGGCTAGCTATGCTGTGCTTGATGCACCCCAGGACACGGTTGGGCCTTTTGGCTGCCAGGGCACACTGTTGACTCATATTCAACTTGCCATCAACCCAACCCCCCCCCCCAGATCTCTTTCTGCGGGGTTGCTCTCCAGCCTCTCATCCCCCAATTTGTATGTATAACCAGGATTACCCCATCCCAGGTGGAGAATCTGGCGCTTGCTCTTGTTAAATTTCATACAGTTGGTGATTGCCCAGCTCTCTAGGCTATCCAGATCTCTCTGTAAGGCCTCTCTACCCTCGAGGGAGTCCACAGCTCCTCCTAGTTTAGTATCATTGGCAAACTTACTTAATGTACATTTGACTCCCGCGTCCAGATCATTTATAAAAACATTAAAGAGCGCTGGCCCTAAAATTGAGCCCTGGGGAAGCCACTGGTGACTGGCCGCCAGCCTGATGTAACCCCATTTACTATAACTCTTTGAGCCCGACCTGTCAGCCAATTGCTCACTCAACATATTATGGACTTGTCTAGCTGTATGCTGGACGTTTTGTCCAGAAGGATACTGTGAGAGACAGTATCAAAAGCTTTGCTAAAATCCCAAAAAACCCCACATCTACTGGCTTCCCTTGGTCAACTAGATGGGTGACCTTGTCATAAAAGGAAATTAAGTTAGTTAAGAAGGACTTTCCCCTTGTGAACCCGTGTTGGCTATGACCAATGACTGCATTGTCTCTCAAGCGTTTTTCAGTAACTCCCAGAAAAAGCTTCTCCATAATTTTACCAGGCACTGAAGTGAGACTGACAGGCCTGTAATTACCAGGGTCTTCCTTCTTACCCTTCTTTAAAATTGGGACAACATTTGCTGGCTTCCAGTCGACTGGGACCTCTCCAGACTCCCAAGACCATTGAAAAATAATGGAAAGATGTCCCACGATAACATCGGCCAGCTCTTTCAGCACCCTGGGATGAATCCCATCAGGCCCCAGAGACTTATGTGCATCCAGCTGGAGCAGCAAGTCTCAAACAACTTCAGAGTTGGCTGGGAGTTTATCATCACCCCAGTCACGGTCTTCCAACACAGGGCTCCGGGGGTCCCAGGGCCCATCATCAGTGTTGAAGACGGAGGCGAAGAAGCCATTAAATGTCTCCGCTTTGTCTACATCCCTATTTGTGAGATGACTGACCCCATCAAGCTATGGACCAATGTTATCTCCGATTCTCCTTTTGCTATTAACGTATTTTAAAAAGCCCTTTTTGTTGTCCTTCACAGTGCTGGCCAGCTTGAACTCTAATCGAGCTTTGGCCACATGAATTTTCTCCCTACAGTGGCGAACGGCATCTCTGTAGTCCTCCTTTGTAGCCTGTCCTTGCTGCCAATGTCCGTACACTTTCCTTTTCTGCCTAAGTTCTAGAAGATCCCTGCTCAGCCAAGCTGGTCTTCTGCCCCGCTTGCTTGACTTCTGACACTTTGGAATTGCCTGCTCCTGCACTCTTAAGAGATGGCTCTTAAAAAGTGACCAGCATTCATGGACCCCAATACCTTCAAAAGCAGATTCCCAGGGGACCTTACTAACTAGCTCCTTCAGCAGCCCGAAGTCTGCTCTCCCCATATCCAGGGTTGAAGTTTTGCTGGCAGTTTTTCTCCTATCGCCAGCAATTTGAAACTCAACTACTTCGTGGTCACTGTGACCAAGACAGCCACCAATCACCACTTTGCCCACAAGTCCCTCTCTGTTTACAAACAACAAATCTAGGAGGGCACCTTTCCTAGTCGGCTTCCTTAGTACCTGCACCAAGAAGTTATCTTCAATGCGCTTCAGGAATTTCCTGGACCTGTTTGTGTCTGCTGTATGATATTCCCAGTTGACGTCTGGGAAGTTAAAATCACCCATAAGGACAAGGGCAGCTGATCTAGAGATATCCCTTAATTCCTTGTAGAATAATTCATCGATGTCATCGTCCTGGCTGGGTGGTCAACAGTAGACTCCCACAACAACATCCGCTTTATTTGTTTTCCCCTTAATCCTTACCCAGAGGCTCTCATCTGTGTCATTGCCAACTGCAAGTGCCATACAGTCCAACCCCTCCTTTACATACAGCACCACCCCCCCGCCTCGCCTGCCCTGCCTATCCCTCCTGAAGACCCTATAACCGGCCATCATGGCACTCCAGTCGTAGGACTCATCCCACCAGGTTTTGCTTATGCCAATGATGTCGTAGCTCTGGGACTGGGCCAAAGGTTCTAGCTTCTCTTGTTTATTCCTCATGCTGCGTGCATTAGTATAGAGACATTTCAAATGTGCTCCAGTGTACTCAGCACATCGTGGAGCAGGCCAAAGGACCTCGCTAGCACACTGTCCCGCAAACATTGGCATGCCATCCCATGGCTTATCACTAGCGAGCCTGGTTTTATCCCCTTTTCCCCTTCAAATGTAGTTTAAAGCTCTTTCTATGCCCTGCTAACTCCTGCGCAAAGATCCTTTTCCCCCTTTGAGACAGGTGTACCCTGTCTGTTGCCAGCAGGCCTGGTATTGTGTAGACTGACCCATGATCAAAAAAACCCCAAAATTCTGCCGGTGGCACCAGTCACGGAGCCAGGTATTGATCAGCTAGGTCTTTCTGTTTCTTCCAACAACATTCCCTGCGACTGGAAGGATAGAGGAAAACACTACTTGTGCTCCTGATCCCTTAACCAGTCATCCCAAGGCCCTGAAGTCTCTTTTGATCACCCTTGGACTTCTTACTGCAACTTTGTCGCTGCCTACATGAAAAAGCAATAATGGATAATAATCCAAGAGCCGCACCAGGGTAGGAAGTTTTCTCGTAACATCTTTAACCCGGTCCCCAGGGAGGCTGCAGACTTCCCTAAGAAGTGGGTCTGGTGAAGATCCGTCTTTTTGACAAAAAGTTATTTCATAAAATCAAAAACATTCATTGGCAAAATAAACCAAAACTCTAGGATTCAACTGAAAACATAAATGTTGAAGAGCTATGGTGCCCATTTTTAACATGATCAGGCTCCATAATGCTCAGTTCCTCTCTCCAAATACAGCAACTATTTTGAAAGTACATGGCATTTTAAATTTCATAACAGGACAGGTAAATCAAAGCTACAAACTTTAGTTTGGTTCCCACATAAAAACCTTAAAACATTTACTGAATCTGTGTTACAGTATATTGTAAACCTACAGTTAAGGGTTTTACACAACAATAAATGTTTCATACTCACTAAAATGGAGATGGAGTAGAATGCAGTATATAGTACCTCAAAATTAACTTTCTAGTCTTTTATTTTCAAAATAATCAAAAGAAGCCTGCATCTATATCTATACATCCCATTTTCCCTCCATTGGTAAGATTTCTACACTTCAGGAAAAAAGTATGATTACCACTTCAGCTCTCACTAAATACTCATGCAATTTGTAATTCAAACATGAAATAAGTAAAGCAGTTGGAAAAGTGATAGTGTTCTCACACAGTGTTCTGGTGGCATAAGCTCTGCAACTGTTGATTCCCCTCCCCACCAATATTTCATACATTCAATATTTGGAAAAAGCTAGCTGTTCTTTTTTTAAAAAACAAACTCATTACATATTTTGTGGGCGTGCATATACTTGAATGCGTGTGTGTATGGGAAGAAATGAAAAAAATAAGAAGTGGAGGGGAACAGAAGAAATTTGAGAGTTAAAAAAAAAAACCACCAACCCTAACAACAATGAAAAAATCACATGCTTATGCCTTCATTAAGTAAACTATTAAAAAATGCCCCCAAAATCCTGCAAAAGAATACGAGAAGTCCAAAATATTTGGATTCTGAACTAGTGAAACTCTCTCTCTTCCTCTCAATGTATGTGCATTTACTATCATCTTGAATTACTCAATAATATTTTTTCCTTCAATTTTATCATATTTTTCTCTAAACCAGAAATATGCAGAGCTAGAAGAGAAAGCATGTGCAATTTTTAATGTAGTCTAGTAAAAAATGCAAGTGAAAATTGTGAGAAGTATACAACAAATAATACTGATGCAACATCTCACATGTTAAGCTAAGTTCTAACTGATGACATCTTTGGTACCCTCTTTGGGAGCATTCCTAGAATGCATTTTCAGAGAGGTTCCAATCCTACAAAAAGGCATGTTTGTAACGGAATGATAGGGAGCAGCAACATTGCTTTTAATATATGTCACACTGGAAAGAATTGTATGAACATGTGAAGTAATAGTATAAATCAAACCTGTATCACAGTGAATATAAAAAATTTATTAGCTTTGTATATAGCTGGAGACTGTCTAGTCCAACACCCCTCCACATCCCTCAAACAGGGTCAACTAGAGCAGGTTCCTCAGGGCCATGTCCAGTTGGGTTTTTAATATCTCCAAGGACAGAGACTCTACAACCTCTCTGGGCAACCTGTTCTAGTGTTTGACCACCCTCACAGTAAAAAAGAGGGTTTCTTTCTTATTTTTAAACAGAATTTCCTGTATTCTTGTTTGTGCCCATTGCCTGTTGTGCTGTCACTGAGAAGAGTCTGGCTCCATTTTCTTTACTTCCTCCCATCAGGTATTTAGACATGTTGATAAGATATCCCCCCCGCAGCCTTCTCTTCTCCAGGCTAAACAATCCCAGCTCTCTCAGCCTCTTCCTTATGTCAGATGCTCCAATCCCTTAATTATCTTAGTGGCCCTTTATTGGACTCGCTCTAGTATGTCCATTTCTTTCTTGTGGTTGGAAGCCCAGAACTGGACACAGTACTCCAGATGTGGTCTCATCAGTGCTGAGTAGATACTTGGTATAGGCTCAGTTGACCCTTGACGGAGTTTGTTCCTCCTCAATTGTTCCCCCTCAATTGTTCCCAGGGCACTTTACCTGTTCTGTAATTGCAGGTCTGCAGGCAGAGAAGGAGTCTTCCTTCTGTTGCCAGAAGTCACACGCTTCAGGTCTTTCCTGACATGGGAGTCTCTGTCTACTGGTCACAGGATCACATGATAATTTGGGTCGGAAGGGTCCTCAGTAGGTCATCTAGTCCAACCTCCTCCTCAAAGCAGGGTCAGCTATGAGATTGGACCAGGTTGCTCAGGGCTTTATGCTCCTCTGAGCACAGCCTCTAAATGTACCTCCTTTGCATCATTTGCAAGCTTTTGCCTCTGCAGGGTCTCTGAAGACCATCTCCTGCCCATCCTCCCACAAGCTACACAGCTGTATTGGGAGCCTTGCGGAAGACATTGTGTTCGAGGAGTTAGGGATCTTGAACAGGCTGTCTGCTCTATTGGGGCTCGTACTTGGGGCTTGAGAAGCCCGTACGTTATTAATATAATCTGTAACTATAATCTGTAAAATCTCTAACTGATAAATATATCTTTGGTAAAGGTAAACTGTATGTGGATCAAAGGGTGGAATGTAGAGATCCTGACCAAGAAATCGTTGCACATTTAGGAGTTAGTGATGCACATAACAGTTAACCTGAGTAGGCCCAGGCCTGTGCTGCACATACAACTTGGCTTTCAGGCCTGCGTTGTGCTGCACAACTTCCTTGGCCACAGGATAAACTCAGCCAGCTCATTGTAACAGAGGAGCCTGCAGGCAGCTCCCACTTGGTACCGGCGACTACGCCACCTGCATGGCCTCGCCTTTATCTAACAGTGCAGCAACAAGTTCTCATGAGAATATCCTTTAGGAATAGAGTTGTTTTCTTGTAAGGAAATTATATAGAATCATAGAATCATAGAATGCTTTGGGTTGGAAGGGACCTTTAGAGATCATCTAGCCCAACCCCCCTGCAGTGAGCAAGGACAGCTTTAACTAGATCAGCTTGCTCAGAGCCCCATCCAACCTGACCTTGAATGCTTCTAGGGATGGGGCCTCAACTACCTCTCTGGGCAACCTGTTCCAGTGCTTCACCACCCTCACTGTAAAAAATTTCTTCCTTATATCCAGTCTAAATCTACCCTCCTTTAGTTTAAATCCATTACTCCTTGTCTTGTCACAACAGGCCTTGCTAAAAAAGATTGCCCCCATCCTTCCTATAGGCCCCCTTTAAGTACTGGAAGGCCGCAATAAGGTCTCCTCACAGCCTTCTCTTCTCCAGGCTGAACAACCCCAACTCTCTCAGCCTGGCCTCATAGGAGAGGTGCTCCAGCCCTCGGATCATTTTGGTGGCCCTCCTCTGGACCTGCTCCAACAGGTCCATGTCCTTCTTGTGCTGAGGGCTCCAGAGCTGGATGCAGTACTCCAGGTGAGGTCTCACCAGAGCAGAGTAGAGGGGCAGAATCACCTCCCTCGACCGGCTGGCCATGCTTCTTTTGATGCAGCCCAGGATTCGGTTGGCTTTCTGGGCTGCAAGCGCACATTGCCGGCTCATGTCCAGCTTTTCATCTACCAGTACCCCCAAGTCCTTCTCCGCAGGGCTGCTCTCAATCTCTTCATCCCCCAGCCTGTATTGATATCGGGGGGTTGCCCCGTCCCAGGTGCAGGACCTTGCACTTGGCCTCCTTGAACATCATGAGGTTCACACAGGCCCACCTCTCCAGCTTATCCAGGTCTCTCTGGATGACATCTCATCCTTCTGGCGTGTCAACCGCACCACTCAGCTTGGTGTCATCTGCAAACTTGCTGAGGGTGCACTCGATCCCACTGTCTATGTCATTGATGAAGATCTTAAACAGCACTGCTCCCAGTACGGACCCCTGAGGGACACCACTTGTCACTGGTCTCCATCTGGTCATCGAGCCGTTGACCACTACCCTCTGGATGCGACCATCCAGCCAATTCCTTATCCACCGAACAGTCCACCCACCAAATCCATATCTCCCCAATTTAGGGAGAAGGATGCTGTGGGGGACTGTGTCGAAGGCTTTACAGAAGTCCAGATAGATGACATCCATAGCTCTTCCCTTGTCCACTGATGCAGTCACTCCTTCATAGAAAGCCACTAGGTTGGTCAGGCAGGACTTGCCCTTGCTGTATCTGTGCTAACTGTCTCGAATCACCTCCCTGTCCTCCATGTGCTTGAACATAGCTTCTAGGAGGATCTGTTCCATGATCTTCCCAGGCACAGAGGTGAGGCTGACAGGTCGGTAGTTCCCAGGGTCCTCCTTTCTTCCCTTTTTAAAAATGGGCACAATGTTTCCCTTTTTCCAGTCAGCAGGGACTTCACCTGACTGCCATGACTTTTCAAATATCATGGAGAGTGGCTTGGCAACTACATCAGCCGATTCCCTCAGGACTCTGGGATGCATCTCATCAGGTCCCATAGACTTGTGTACATTGAGGTTCTTCAGGTGGTGTCGAACCTGATCTTCCCTTACAGTGGGAGGGGCTTTACCCCCCTGGTCCCTATCTTGTGGTCCATCGACTCAGGAGGGGTGAGGAGAGAGGTTGCCAGTGAAGACCAAGGCAAAAAAGTTGTTGAGTACCTCAGCCTTCTCCTCGTCCGTTGATACTAGGACGCCATTCTTGTTCATCGGGGGGGTACGCTTTCTTTAACCTTCCTTTTCTGGTTGACATACCTGTAGAAGCCCTTCTTCTTATTCTTTACATCCCTTGCCAAATTCAGCTCCAGCTGCACCTTGGCCTTCCTGACCCCATCCCTACACAACCGGGCCATTTCCCTGTATTCCCCCCAGGACACCTGTCCCTGCTTCCACTGCCTGTGCAGTTCCCTCTTGCTCTTTAGTTTGACCAGCAGGTCTCGACTCAGCCTTGCTGGTCTCTTCCCTTCCTTGCCTGATTTCTTACACCTGGGGACTGACAGCTCCTGTGCTCTGTGGAAAGCATCCTTAAAGATCTGCCAGCTCTGTTCTGTTCCCCTGTCCCTGAGGGCCATTTCCCAGGGGGTCCTTCTGACTAACTCCTTGAAGAGCTGGAAGTTTGCTTTCCTAAAATTTAGGGTCCTGACTATACTCCTCGCTTTCCCCATATCCCTCAGGAGTGTGAACTCCACCAATGCGTGATCACTGCAGCCCAGGCTGCCTCCAATCTTGACATCACTGATGAGCTCACTTGCATTGGTGACCAACAGGTCCAGTACTGCATCCCTTCTGGTAGGGCTGTCTATTACCTGGCCTAAGAAGTTATCCTCAATGCATTCTAGGAATCTCCTGGATTGCCTACAGCTTGCCATGTTGCTTTTCCAGCAGATGCCAGGGTGGTTGCAGTCCCCCAGCAGGATGAGAGTCTGCAAGCACAAAGGGTCCCGGAGCTGGAGGAAGAAGGCTTCGTCAGCAGGTTCCCCTTGATCAGGCGGCCTGTAGTAGACACCAACCACAAGGTTCCCTTTGTTGCCTCTGTCTCTGATTCTTACCCATAAGCTTTCGACCTGCTCGTGGCTATTCTTCAGGGACAGCTGTTCACACTGTATCCATTTCTTTATGTAGAGGGCAATGCCTCTGCCCCTCCTTCCTCGCCTGTCCTTTCTGAACAGCCTGTAGCCATCGATAGCCACATTCCAGTCGTGGGATTCGTCCCACCAAGTTTCAGTTATGGCAATCAGGACATAGCTTTCTAGCAGCACGGTAGCTTCCAGCTCCTCCTGTTTGTTGCCCATGCTGCGTGCGTTCGTGTAGAGGCATTTCATCTGGCCATGTCACCTTCTTAGTGGAACACCCCTTGTTTCCCTTGAGGTGTTTCATGGAAGTTTCCTTGTTGGCTCCTAGTACCTCAGGAGCCCCCAGCTCATCTCCGCAAGACTTCGACTGTGCTGCGGTGTTCCCAGCACGCCTCTGGGCAACAGGTTGAGGGCTCATACTAGCACCCCATCCCTCTAACCATTGTGTGTCATCCCACAGCTTGTCACAGGAAAGCCTGGTATGTTCCCCCTCCCCCTTCACATCTAGTTTAAAGCCCTGTCAATGAGCCCTGCAAGCTCCTGTGCAAAGACCCTCTTTCCCCTTTGAGAAAGGTGGCTCCCATTTGATGCCAGCAAGCCTGGTGCCGTGTAGGCCGCCCCATTGTCAAAAAACCCAAAGTTCTGACGGTGGCACCAGCCACGGAGCCATGTATTAAGAGATTGAGTCCACCTGTTCCTACCAATGTCACCTCCCACAACTGGAAGGAGGGAGGAAAAAATAACCTGTGCCCCAGATTCCCTCACTAACCGTTCCAAGGCTCTGAAATCTCTTTTAATCACCCTTGGGCTACGTGCTGCAACTTCATCACCACCCACGTGGAAGAGAGTAATGGGTAGTAGCTTATAATAGCTTGTGGTCTCAGGCAGTCCCAAGCTACACTCAAACTGCACTCTCGCCTACCAGTTATATAGCTGCTTCCCAAGCACCAACTGAAACATCTTCTCTTTGATTGTTTTTAACTGCCTTACCTCATTTTCTTCCTCATGTTCTAATATAGCCTGTAGAAAAGCCCTCCGCTCATGGCTTGAAGATTTCTGATCAAACATTCCAGCCTGAATAACTTTTTGATCTACATTCAGTTTATACTTTGCAGCAGCGAGTATCTTCTCCTCCACACTGTTCACAGTGCACAGTCGCAGGACTCGAACCTCATTCTGCTGACCAATTCGATGAGCTCGGTCTTGGGCCTGCAAGTCCTATTAGGCAAAGAATATGGAACGATGCATAACATAACTGTGCTACACAAATCACTCCCTGCTTAAAGGACACTGTAATGTTGGGTTTTAGTAGCATAACAAAAAGAAGTGTTCAATCTACAGCCCACCACAGTTCATCTAGCTCATTCCTGATTATCCTCCTTCTTGGGAGTTCATCAGACCCAGGCAGGCAAACTGGAGGGAAAAAAATATGTGCATGCTCTGTACGATGTGAATGCAGTATAGAATCATAGAATGGTTTGGGTTGGAAGGGACCTTTAGAGGTCATCTAGCCCAACCCCCCGGCAGTGAGCAGGGACAGCTTTAACTAGATCAGGTTGCTCAGAGCCCCATCCAATCTGACCTTGAATGTTTCTAGGGATGGGGCCTCCACTACCTCTCTGGGCAACCTGTTCCAGTGCTTCACCACCCTCACTGTAAAAAATTTCTTCCTTATATCCAGTCTAAATCTACCCTCCTTTAGTTTAAATCCATTACTCCTTGTCTTGTCACAACAGGCCTTGCTAAAAAGATTGCCCCCATCCTTCCTATAGGCCCCCTTTAAGTACTGAAAGGCTGCAATAAGGTCTCCTCGCAGCCTTCTCTTCTCCAGGCTGAGCAACCCCAACTCTCTCAGCCTGTCCTAACAGTAAGTCTAACACTTCTTGAAAGCATGTGTAGTAAGTGACCAAGATAGGCCGCAGTATGTAATTCTTCTCTGCCACTCAGAGTTCATGGCCTTTCAGGCCAGAAAGGAACCCTGAAGTAAAGCAACTCTCTAGTCCAGGTATAAGAACAGAGGCAACGATATACCTAGGTATATACTATAAAGTCCAGATATAAACCTGTGTATTCAAAGCAAACCACTGTTTCTGAATATCTTAAATGCATTAGTATTTTTATGTATTGGGTCTGGCTAGAATGGAGTTAACTTTCTTCATACCTGCTTGTTGGGGGCTTGTCCGGGATGGTGCTGTGATAGGGATTTGTTACCAAAAGAGTGTTGATAACGCAGCAATGTTTTGGCTGTTGCTGAAGAGTGCTTGCAGAGTGTCAAGGCCTTTTCTGTTTCTCACTCTGCGCCCTCCCCCAGGGAGTAGGCTGAGGGTGGGCAAGGAGTTGGGAGGGGACACAGACGAGACAGCTAACCTGAATTGGCCAAAGGGATATTCCATGCCATATAACGTCATGTTCAGCAATAAAAACTGGGCAGAGTGTGTGTGTGTGTGTGTGTGTGTGTGTGTGTGTGTTGGGGGGGGGGGGGCGGGGCGTGTATATGTGTGTTGGCTTCCAAGGTAGAACAGAACAAAATAGAACAGAACAGAATAGAATAGAATAGAATTGAATCAAATCAAATTGAACAGAACAGAACAGAACAGAACAGAATCGAATCGAATCGAATCGAATCGAATCGAATCGAATCGAATAGAATAGAATAGAATAGAATAGAATAGAATAGAATAGAATAGAATAGAATAGAATAGAATAGAATAGAATAGAATAGTTCAGTTGGAAGAGACCTACAACGATCATCCAGTCCAACTGCCTGACCACTTCAGGGCTGACCAAAACTTAAAGCATCTTATTAAGGGCATTGTCCAAATGCCTCTTAAACACAGACAGACTGTTGAGCCTACTGTCAACCAGCACCCCCAGATCCCTTTCTGCAGGCCTGCTCTCCAGCCACTCCTCTCCCAATCTATGCTTGTGTCCGGCATTACTCTGTCCCAGGTGCAGAACCCGGCACTTGGACTTGTTAAATTTCATGCCGCTGATGATTGCCCAATGCTCCAATCTATCCAGATCCCTCTGCAAGGCCTCTCGTCCCTCAAGACAGTCAGCAGCACCTCCCAGTTTAGTACCGTCAGCAAACTTGCTAAGGGTGCATTCAACTCCTGCATCCAGATCATTGCTAAAAATATTGAAGAGAACTGGCCCTAGAATTGAGCCCTGAGGAACACCGCTGGTGACTGGTCACCTGCCAGATGTAGCCCCATTCACTACAACCCTTTGAGCCCTGCCATTCAGCCAGTTCTTCACCCAGCGCACCGTGTACCTGCTCATCTCACAGTTGGACAACTTGTCCAGAAGGATGCTGTGAAGGACAGCATCAAAAGCCTTACTAAAACCCAGAAAAAGTACATCCACCGCTTCATCCGCTAGGCGGGTGACCTTATCATAGAAGGATATCAAATCCATTAAACAGGACTTTCCCTTTGTGAACCCATGTTGGCTGTGCCTGATGATTGCATTGTTCTTTAAATGCCTTTCAATAGCACCCAGCATGATCTTCTCCATAATTTTTCCAGGTACTGAGGTTAGATGAACAGGTCTGTAGTTTCCTGGGTCTTCCCTCAAGTTCTTCTTGTAAATTGGAATTACGTTGGCTAGCTTCCAGTCAGCGGGGGCCTCCCCAGACTCCCAAGACCTTTGGTAGATGATCGAGGGGGGTCCTGCTGTAACATCCGCTAGCTCCTTCAGTACTCTGGGGTGAATCCCATCAGGCCCCATGGACTTATGAACGTTCAGCTGATACAACTGGTCCCTTACAATTTCAGTGCCCACAAATGGAAAGGCACTGTTCCCCCAGTTGTGGTCCTCCAACTCAGTGGACTGGGCAGCCCAAGATCTATCACTGATATGAAAGACTGGGGCAAAAAAAAACATTGAATGCCTCCGTTTTTTCTTCATCCTTATTATTCAGGTGACCATCTTCAACAAGTATTGGTCCAATGTTTTCCTTAGACCTCCTGTTACTATTAACATACATAAAAAAAGCCTTTCTTGTTGTCTGACACAACACTGGCCAGTTTTAACTCTAGTTGAGCTTTAGCCTTTCATGTCTTCTCCCTGCATATGCGAGGCACGGCTCTGTAATCTTCCTGCGAAGCCTGACCTCGCTTCCAGAGATCATACGATTTCTTTTTCTGCCTGAGTTCCAAGAGGACTTCCCTGTTCAGCCAAGCTCGTCTTCTGCCCTGCTTGCTTGACTTGCAACACCATGGGATTGCCTGCTCCTGTGCTTTTAAAAGGTGGTTCTTAAAAAACTGACCAGCACTCATGGATTCCTAAGCCCTCAAAAGCAGATTCCCAGGGGACACTGCTAAGTAGCTCCCTGAGTAGCTTAACGTTTGCTCTCTTGAAATGCAGGGTAGCAACTCTGCTGACCTTTTTTCTCATTGCACCGAAAATTTTACACTCAGCCATTTCATGATCACTGTGGCCAAGACAGCCACCTACCATCACATCCCCCACGAGTCCTTCTCTATTCACAACTAGCAAGTCTAGGAGGGCACCTTTCCTAGTTGGCTCACTGAGTACTTGTGACAAGAAGTTATCTTCCACATACTTCAGGAATTTCCTGGGCTTGCTTGTCACAGCAGTATGATATTCCCAGTTGATGCCTGGGAAGTTGAAGTCTCCCATAAGGACAAGGTCTACCGATCTAGAGATTTCTCCTAATTGCCTATAGAATAACTCATCAGTGCTTACATCCTGGCTGGGTGATCGATAGTAGACACCCACAAAGGCATCTGCTTTGTTTTCCATCCCCCTAATCCTCACCCAGAGGCTCTCAACCACATCATCCCTAACTGTGAGGGCTGTACAGTCAAACCTCTCCCTTACATACAGTGCAACTCCTCCACTTCACCTGCCCTGCCTATCCCTCCTGAACAGCCTGTAGCCCTCCATCCCAGCACTCCAGTCGTGGGACTCATTCCACCAAGTCTCACTAATACCATTGACATCATGGCTCTGGGAAGGGACCAACGCTTCCAGTTCATCCCGTTTGGTTCTCATACTGCGTGCATTGGTGTACAGGCATTTCAGATGTGCTCCTAAGCCCTCAGTGCTCTCTGGAGCAGAGTAAATGCTCCCATTAGCATTGCCAGCCTCAGGCAATGCCATGCCAACACTTGGTTTACCTTCGGCAATCCTCTTGGTATCCCCTTCCCCCACTGATTCTAGTTTAAAGCCCTCTCAATCAGTCCTGCCAGCTTATGAGCAAAGATGTGTTTCCCCCATTGGGTCAGGTGGATCCTGTTAGGGCCCGGCATACCTTGTGTTTCAAAGACTCTTCCATGGTTAGAAAAACCAAAGTGCCACATCTACCCGTTTTTTGAACACTTCCAGGGATGGTGACTCCACCACTTCTCTGGGCAGCCTGTTCCAAATCTTGACCACCCTTTCCGTAAAGAAATTTTTCCTAATTTCCAACCTAAACCTCCCCTGGCACAGCTTGAGCCCATTTCCTCTTGTCCTATCGCTAACTACTAACTACTTGGGAGAAGAATGAATATGCTCCCTGTTCTGCTGTTTATCACCATTGGGAGCTGGGTCAAGGTTATTGTTTTGATGTACTTTGTAACACTGGCTTATGATATGATAAAATGGCTGGTTGTGAGACTAATCTGGCATTTGTACTCAGCATTTCTGTCATCTCTGTAATTTGGGAGCCATCTGTCGGAAACAATTACACTGTGTACCTTTTATCCTCGGAGAGCCAATTTATGGGGAGACACCTTCTTTCACCTTCCCCCACCTTCCCCTTCTCCTCCAGGCTAGTTACAATAGCTCTTGAGAATTTTGAATATCCTTGGGATGTTCAAACTGGCATGTTCCTGTTGCTCCTACTCCTGAATGTGTTTCAGGACTTGTTTAAAGTTAAACATCTATTTAAGAATATCACCCAGAGATCTACCCTGAGGCTAGATGAGTGGCAGCGTATGTGGGATAGTATGGACAAGTACCTAAGAAAGCGGGCACCTCCAATGTTTTGGAACTTAACCCGTGAACAAGTGCAGAATCCTGAAAAATTAGCAGAATATTTGGAAAAAGTATGCTGTCACCCTGGCAACTCCAGGAAGACACAAATCATTACAACATGCTGGGACTTGGCCCACGCCTACTGAGCCCTGTTCAACACTATTCAGTACCCTCAAGGGGAAAAGAAGGTCTCTGGATCTGATGGCAAAATGACAGGCACTGCGGCTACTCCAACCCCCGCCACAGGCACTGCAGCTACTCAAACCCCAGTGACAGGCACTGCAGCTGAATCAGAGAACCAACTCGTGCTGGTATCAGTCGCCCCTATACACAAGAAGAAACATTGAAGAAATTCAACTCATTTAGTAAGGGATGATGAAAAAGCAGGGCCATCACAAGGAGACAAGGAGGAAGAGGAAGAACTCATAAACAAGACAGTAACCACCCGACCCCTATCCCTGAGGGAGCTGCGAGATATGCAAAAAGATTTTGGCTGTCGTCCAGGCAAGCACATTGTCACCTGGCTGCTCCAATGCTGGGATAACAGGGCCAGTAGCCTGGATTTAGAGGATAAGGAAGCCAAGCAGCTGGGATCCCTTTCTAGGGAAGGGGGCACTGACAAAGCAAGTGGAAAAGGAGCACGAACCCTTAGCCTCTCGAGGTGAACTCTGTCAGGCATGAAGGAAAGGTATCCCTTCAAGGAAGATGTTATATATAGCCCAGGCAAACAGACCACCATGGAGAGAGAATACCTGAGGGAATTAGCAGTGCTGGAGGTGATTTATAGTGACCTGGACAATGAGCAGTTATCCAAAGATCCACATGAAGTCAGGTGCACATGACCCATGTGGCGGAAGATTGTATGAAGCATACCAGCATCGTATGCCAACTTGTTGGCAATACTGACCTGGAAAGATGGAGAGGAACCAATGGTGTATTAATTGGCTGGACAACTCCGGGAATACAACGAAAATATTTCTTCCTTCCTCATCTCGGCTGTGGAGAAACTGTCCCGGGAGGCCCAGCAACTCAGAGAGGATATGTCCTACTCCCCACTTCTACAGACAACTATCTCAGCTATTAGGAGTAAGCATTCCTCTGCTCAGGAGGGAGGGTACAGAGAGTACACACCACGGGGCGCCCTGTGGTTTTTCCTGCATGACCATCAAGAGGACATGAGGAAGTAGGATGGGAAATCTATCTCGACCCCAGAGGCACGGGTACGTGAGTTGCAAAGAAAAACAATCACAAAAGGGGGTTCTTCCAGGAAAACTGCTGCTCCAGTTTCCAGTCGGCATTTCCCCACTCAGCATAAAAGGGCCAAATTTAATGACATCTGACTCATATTTACAAGAAATGAGTAATGAATACTATGACCAGGATTAGAGGGGCCCTGCCTCCAGCCAGCTGGAGGAAAGGGACAACCGGGTTTACTGGACTCTGTGGATTCGATGGCCTGGAACATCAGACCCACAGGAGTAGAAGGCTCTAGTGGACACCGGTGCACAGTGTACCCTAATGCCATCAAACTATAGAGGGGCAGAACCCATCTGTATTTCCGGAGTGACAGGGGGAATCCCAACAGCTAACTGTATTGAAGGCCAAAGTGAGCCTAACCAGGAATGAGTGGCAAAATCACTGGCAAAAGCAAGACTCACTCATCCTTTAACAGTCCCATGTGGCCAGTGCAAAAGTCTAACGGAAAGTGGAGATTAACAGTAGACTACTGTGGCCTGAACAAAGTCATGCCGCCACTGAGTGCTGCCATGCCGGACATGCTAGAACTTAAATATGTACTGGAGTCAAAGGCAGCCAAGTGGTATGCCACAATTGATATCGCTAATGCATTTTTCTCAATCCTTTTGGCAGCAGAGTGCAGGCCACAGTTTGCTTTCACATGGAAGGGCGTTCAGTACACCTGGAACTGACTGCCCCAGGGGTGGAAGCACAGCCCCACCATTTGCCATGGACTGATCCAGACAGCACTGGAACAGGGTGAATCTCCGGAACATCTACAGTGTATTGATGATATCATCATGTGGGGCAACACAGCAGAAGAAGTTTTTGAGAAAGGGAAGAAAATAGTCCAAATCCTCCTGAAGGCTGGTTTTGCCATAAAACAGAGTAAGGTCAAGGGACCTGCACAGGAGATCCAGTTTTTAGGAATAAAATGGCAAGATGGACGTCGTCAGATCCCAATGGATGTGGTCACCAAAATAACAGCTATGTCCCCACCAACTAGCAAAAAGGAAACACAAGATTTCTTGGGTCACTTTTCAAGTGACCCAGAAGAAGAATGACATTGAATAGGGCCCTGAGCAATGACAAGCCTTTGAACAAATTAAACGGGAGATAGTTCATGCAGTAGCCCTTGGGCCAGTCCGGGCAGGGCAGGATATTAAAAATGTGCTCTACACCGCAGCCAGGGAGAATGGCCCTACCTGGAGCCTCTGGCAGAAAGCACCAGGGGAGACTCGAGGTCGACCCCTAGGGTTTTGGAGTCAGGGATACAGAGGATCCAAAGCCTGCTATACTCCAATTGAGAAAGAGATACTGGCAGCATATGAAGGGGTTCGAGCTGCTTCAGAAGTGGATGGCACTGAAGCACAGCTCCTGCTGGCCCCCCGACTGCCGGTGCTGGGCTGGATGTTCAAAGGGAGGGTCCCCTCTACACATCATGCAACTGATGCTCTGTGGAGTAAGTGGGTTGCACTAATCCCACAACGGGCTCAAACAGGAAACCCGAGTCACCCAGGAATCTTGGAAATGATCATGGACTGGCCAGAAGGAAAAGATTTTGGAATATCACCAGAGGAGGAGGTGACGTGCTGAAGAGGCCCCACTATATAATAAACTGCAAGAAAATGAGAAGCAATATGCCCTCTTCACTGATGGGTCCTGTCATCTTGTTGGAAAGTATCGGAGGTGGAAAGCTGCTGTATGGAGTCCTATACGACAAGTCGCAGAAACTGCTGAAGGAGAAGGGGAGTCGAGTCAGTTTGCAGAGGTGAAAGCCATCCAGCTGGCTTTAGATATTGCTGAACGAGAAAAGTGGCCAGTCCTTTATCTCTGTACTGACTCATGGATGGTGGCAAATGCCCTGTGGGGGTGGTTACAGCAATGGAAGCAGAGCAACTGGCAGCGCAGAGGCAAACCCATCTGGGCTGCCACATTGTGGCAAGATATTGCTGCCCGGGTAGAGAACCTGGTTGTAAAAGTACGTCATGTAGATGCTCACATACCCAAGAGTGAGGCCACTGAAGAACATCAAAACAACCAGCAGGTGTATCAGGCTGCTAAGATTGAAGTGGCTCAGGTGGATCTGGACTGGCAACATCAGGGTGAATTATTTATAGCTCTGTAGGCCCATGACACCTCAGGCCATCAAGGAAGAGATGCAACATATAGATATGCTCATGATCGAGGGGTGGACTTAACTATGGACAGTATTGCACAGGTTATCCATTAGTGTGAAACATGCGCTGCAATCAAGCAAGCCAAGCAGTTCAAGCCCCTCGGGTATGGAGGGTGATGGCTGAAATATCAATATGGGGAGGCCTGGCAGATTGATTATATCACACTCCCACAGACCTGCCAAGGCAAGTGTTATGTGCTCACCATGGTGGAAGCAACCACTTGGTATAGATGGTATAGAATAAGGGGTGGATACTGTCCTGGTTTCGGCTGGGATAGAGTTACTTTTCTTCCTAGTAGCGGGCATTATGCTGTGTTTTGGATTTTGGATGAGAATAATGGTGATAACACACTGATGTTTTAGTTGTTGCTAAGTACTGCTTACACTAAATCAAGGACTTTTCAGCTTCTCATGCTCTGCCGACTGAGAAGGCTGGAGATGCACAAGAAGCTGGGAGGGGGCACAGCCAGGACACTTGACCCAAACTGACCAAAGGGCTATTCCATGCCATATGAGATCATGCTCAGTATATAAACTGGGGGAAAGCTGGCCAGGGGGCACCTGCTCAGTACCTGGCTGGGCATCGGTTGGTGGGTGGTGAGCAATTGCATTGTGCATCACTTATTTTGTATATTCCTTTATCATTGTTATTATTATTATTATTATTTTCCCTTCCTTTTCTGTCCTATTAAACTGTCTTCATCTCAACCCACAAATCTTACTTTTTTTTTCCCAGTTCTCTCCCTGATCCCACTGGGGGGTGGGAAGTGAGTGAATGGCTGTGTGGTCTTTAGCTGCCTGCTGGCTTAAACCACAACACCATAACTCACCGTTGTTTCTTCTCAGCACTGGTTTTAATGCAGGTCTTGTTGCAAGGGGTTGGTTGATCTGACCTTGGTGAGAGTGCTTGCATGGATTCCTCCTCTTCTATCTCATTATGCACTTTGTTTTCCATACCCAGGGCCTCGTACCTATTCTGTAAAGGTAGCTGAGAGGGTAAGGAGGGGCTCCTCTTTCAGCTTCGTGCAGTAACTTGCTTCCACTCCTCCCTATCCCTCATAACACTGCCTTCATCCTGGCGTAAAACAACTACTGGACCTACCTCAGTAGTGGCCATACTGAGTTCACTTGTATGTACCAGAGATGGCAGAGCACAGCTCCACTGGTCGATCTCCTTCTCAGATTCTTGGATGCTCCTTAGTCTGCCCACCTCCTCCTAAAGGTCAGCCACCAGGCAGAGCAGTTCATCTACCTGGGCACACTTCTCACAGGTGTGCTTGCTATCATCCTCCATCTCTCAGAGTATTCCTGCACACATGATGCAGTCTCAAGTCTGTGCAGTCACTTGCTCTGACAGGAGCTCTGTCTGTGTGCCTGCATTGGTTCTACTGGATCCTAGAAGCTCAGGAGAAGCAGAGGACATAAATTTTTGCTGGGTGGTCAAAAATCTAGATGTGATGTAATTTAGATGTCTCAGAGGAGAAATGAGCCTGGCAACACATAGGACAGGGCAGTGTTTGGTTACTGTCACCCTTTAAAAAATAGTAAGGAACATTTATAGTGGCAGACAAGTCCAGTCAGTGAATTGTGGTATTGACCTGTGTCCTGGTTTCGGCTGGGATAGAGTTAATTTTCTTCCTAGTAGCAGGCATAGTGCTGTGTTTTGGATTTAGTAGGAGAAGAATGTTGATAACACACTGATGTTTTAGTTGTTGCTGAGTACTGCTTATGCTAGTCAAGGACTTTGCAGCTTCCCATGCTCTGCCAGGTGCACAAGAAACTGGGAGGGGGCACAGTGAGAATAGTTGATCCAAACTGACCAAAGGGCTATTCCATACCATATGATATCATACTCAGTATATAAACTGGGGGGAGTTGCCCAGGGAGCAGCGATTGCTGCTCGGGAACTGGCTGGGCATCAGTCGTTGGGTGGTGAGAGGTTGAATCACTTGGGTTTTTTTCTTTCCCTGGGTTTTGTTCCTCTTCTTGTTGTTCTCCTTCTCATTACAATTTTTTAATTACTATTATTATTGTTGTTGTTGTTGTTGTTATTATTATTATTATTTTATATCAGTTATTAAACTGTTCTTATCTCAACCCACGAGTTTTCTTACTTTTGCCCTTCCGATTCTCTCCCCCATCCCACCCGGGGGGGAGGGTGAGCAAGCAGCTGTTTGATACTTGGCTGCCAACAGGGGCTAAACCACAACAGCCTTTCAGATAAACAGAAATATCTTTCATGCAGAGTTGTTAAAACTACTATTGAAAAAAAAAAGATTTGGAAGTTAACATTGTGTGCTGGTTTTGGTTGGGATAGAGTTAATTTTCTTCATAGTAGTTAGTATGGGGCTATGTTTTAGATTTGTGCTGGAAACAGTGTTGATAATACAGGGGTGTTTTAGTTACTTCTGAGCAGTGCTTACACAGAGTCACCTTTTCTGCTTCTCACTCCACCCCACCAGCAAGTAGGCTAGGGGTGCACAAGTAGTTGGGAGGGGACACAGACGGGACAGCTGACCCCAAATGACCAAAGGGATATTCCATACCATATGACGTCATGCTCAGCAATAAAAAACTGTGGGGAAGAAGGAGGTAGGGGGGGACATTTGGAGTTATGGTGTTTTGTCTTCCCAAGTAACCGTTACATGTGATGGAGCCTCACTTTCCTGGAGATGGTTGAACACCTGCCTGCCAATGGGAAGTAGTGAATGAATTCCTTTTTTTGCTTTGTGTGGCTTTTGCTTTACCTATTAAACTGTCTTTATCTCAACACATGAGTTTTCTCGCTTTTACTCTTCTGATTCTCTCCCCCATCCTGCTGCGGGGGGAGTGAGCGAGCGGCTGTGTGGTGCTTAGTTGCTGGCTGGGGTTAAACCACAACATATTGACCATATTCCCTGAATCAAAGTCAGTAGAGGAAGTGTCTACCAGATTAAAACGTGCACAATGCAGGAAACTTAAAGAAGGAAGCAACTGGCATCTGAACTCTGCTCAAATATGTTCCTCTGAATGTTTTTGTCAAGTGAGGTGGGGCTGGTATTATCTAGCAGGTTACTCATACTGATTACCATGCTCTTTCTAAATAGCTGCAGAACAGCTAAATCCCAAACTGGAGCAAAAGATAAAACCAAAGTTTATACTCTAACTGAGCCATATAATATTCTGTGGGTTAGTCACAGGTATTGTTCCAAAATGGAATAGGGAAATTTGCCTTTCTATTTGTTCTGGTTTAACCCTAGCTGGCAACTAAACACCACACAGCCGCTCGCTCACTCCTCCTGCAGCAGGATGGGGGAGAGAATCAGAAGAGTAAAAGTGAGAAAACTCGTGGATTGAGATATGTCCTGGTTTCGGCTGGGATAGAGTTAATTTTCTTCCTAGTAGCAGGCATAGTGCTGTGTTTTGGATTTAGTAGGAGAAGAATGTTGATAACACACTGATGTTTTTAGTTGTTGCTAAGTACTGCTTATGCTAGTCAAGGACTTTTCAGCTTCCCATGCTCTGCCAGGTACACAAGAAACTGGGAGGGGGCACAGCCAGAATAGTTGATCCAAACTGACCAAAGGGCTATTCCATGCCATATGACATCATACTCAGTATATAAACTGGGGGGGGTTGGCCGGGAGGCTGTGATTGCTGCTTGGGAACTGTCTGGGTATCGGTCAGCAGTTGGTGAGCAGCTGCATTGTGCATCATATATTATTTTTATTATTATTTTCCCTTCCTTTTTTGTCCTATTAAACAGTCTTTATCTCAATCCACGAATTTTCCTTCCCCTCCCCCCCCCCCCGCCTATTCTCTCCACCATCCCACTGGGGATGGGGGGAGTGAGTGAATGGCTGTGTGGTGTTTAGCTGCCTAACAGGGTAAACCACAACACCCTCCTAGACTCCTGATAAATAGGGATGAAGAAAAGGCAGAGGCATTCAATGTTTTGGTTATTTTTTAAATCAGTCTTTAATAATACTAATAGACCTTGGGCTGCCTGGTCCTCTGAGTTGGAGGACTATGACTATGAGAACAGTGACTTTCCATTTGTGGAGCATAAAATTGTAATACCCACCTAGTGGATGAAGGGAAGGTGGTAGATGTAGTTTTTCTGGATTTTAGTAAGGCTTTTGATGCTGTTCTTCACAGCATCCTTCTGGACAAGTTGTCCAACTGTGAGATGAGCAGGTACATGGTGCGCTGGGTGAAGAACTGGCTGGACAGCAGGACTCAAAGGGCTGTAGAGAATGGGGCTACATCTGGCAGGTGACCGGTCACCAGCGGTGTTCCTCAGGGCTCAATTCTAGGGCCAGTTCTCTTCAATATTTTTATCAGTGATCTGGATGCAGGAGTTGAATGCACCAGTAGCGAGTTTGCTGAGGATACTAAACTGGGAGGTGCTGCTGACTCTCTTGAGGGATCTGGATAGATTGGAGCATTAGGCAATGATTAATAGGATGAAATTCAACAAGTCCAAATGCCAGATTCTGCACCTGGGATGGAGTAATGCCAGACACAAGTATAGATTGGGAGAGGAGTGGCTGGAGAGCAGCCCTGCAGAAAGGGATCTGGGGGTGCTGGTTGACAGTAGGCTCAACAGGAGTCAGCAGTGTGCCCTGACAGCCAAGAGGGCAAACCGCATCCTGGGGTGCATCAAACACAGTATAACCAGCTGGTCAAAAGAGGTGATTATCCCGCTTTATTTAGCAATGGTGAGGCCCCATGATTTAAAAAGGATGTTAAGGTCCTTGAATGCATCCAGAGGAGGACAACAAATCTGGTGAAAGGGCTGGAAGGCATGTCCTATGAGGAGCAGCTAAGGGCTCTGGGTTTGTCTAGTTTGGAGAGAAGGAGGCTGAGGGGTGACCTCATTGCTCTCTACAGCTTCCTGAGGAGGGGAAGTGGAGAGGGAGGTGCTGATCTCTTCTCCCTGGTATCCTGTGATAGGACGCGTGGGAATGGTTCCAAGCTGTGCCAGGGGAGGTTCAGACTAGACATTAGGAAACATTTCTTTACCGAGAGGGTGGTCAAACACTGGAACAGGCTTCCTGGAGAGGTGGTCGATGCCCCATGTCTGTCAGTGTTTAAGAGGCATTTGGACAATGCCCTTAATACATGTTTTAACCTTTGTCAGCCCCAAAGTGGTCAGGCAGTTGGACTGGATAATCGTTGTAGGTCCCTTCCCACTGAACTATCCTACCCTAAAACAAACTATGAAAGTATGGGTTATTGGCCTTGGAGGGTAAGTACTGGAAAGTTAAATTTCCTCTACAACTGAAGACTGGTCTTCCTTTCAGAATGAAGTGTGATATTGTTTCCATTTATGAGTGGATATGTTTTGAAATACAACAGAATATTGTCTTTTTCTTTTTTATCATGTGCAACTCTTAAGAAATTGTCCCTGTCTCTGTTATAGATCTCTGGTACCATCTCTTCTTAATCTCTTTTTTCCCCACCGTTAGATTTACAGTCTGAAAGCTGTTAGAATCTGCCAGCAAATTTCTAAATGTATAGAATATTTAATGCAAATAAACTTTTTGGGGTTTTTTGGGATTGTGTTTGTGGTTTTCCAGAATTATACGTATATGTAAGTGTGTGTGCATGTATGTATATATGTATAAAAGATATATTTTTGTCTTGATGCAGTTTTTATTGTTTTCTAACTCAGTGTAACAAATGGGGGAAAAACATGAGAGGCCTTAGACTAGAGCTGTGTAAAGCTATGATTAAGACGAAGTACTTTCAAATGCTAATTTGTATTATTATTTTGCAATTAAAAATACCACAAGTTGCATTTGCTCTAATGCACTAATGAACTATCTGGCTTTAAAATGTGTTTTGTGTTGTGGTGGTTTTTTTTTTTTATTTCCCTTTGGAAAGTGTGCAACTGTGAGAGACTGGCTAATACTTGGGTGGATGTCCTGGTTTCGGCTGGGATAGAGTTAATTTTCTTCCTAGCAGCAGGCATAGTGCTGTGTTTTGGATTTAGTAGGAGAAGAATATTGATAACATGCTGATGTTTTTAGTTGTTGCTGAGTACTGCTTATGCTAGTCAAGGACTTTTTCAGCTTCCCATGCTCTGCCAGGCGCACAAGAAACTGGGAGGGGGCACAGCCAGAATAGTTGATCCAAACTGACCAAAGGGCTATTCCATACCATATGACGTCATGCTCAGTATATAAACTGGGGGGGGTTGGCAGGGGAGCAGCGACTGCTGCTCGGGAACTGTCTGGGTATCGGTCGTCGGGTGGTGAGCAATTGCATTGTGCATCACTTGCTTTGTATATTATTATTACTATTATTATTATATTGTTATTATTATTATTTTACTTTATTTTATTTCAATTATTAAACTGTTCTTATCTCAACCCAGGAGTGTTTCTCACTCTTACTCCTCCGATTCTCTCCCCCATCCCATCAGGGTAGGGGGAGTGAGCGAGCGGCTGCGTGGTACTGAGTTGCTGGCTGGGACTAAACCACGACAGTCCTTTTTTGGCGCCCAACGTGGGGCACGAAGGGTTTGAGATAAGAACAGATTAACTAGAGTGTATTAAGGAATCTGTTAACAGTTGCCGGTCATGATATTAGTTCATCTGATCTGTACCATGTTATTTTCTTGGCTGTGCATGTTAAAGCTTGGTGTTGGTCTGTGCATTGCGCTATGCTCTGTAGTGATTAAGGATGTTTTGATTGGGAGGTTCCTTATCAAAATCCTGACCTTGAGCATGGTTTTGTATCTGGGTTTTATACACAAGTCATTACTGTACTTCGGGTACCACCTCATGGAGAGAGTTAGCAATTATACCTTTCCCTCAGAGACGTTTGTTGTGGAGGAACTACAGAATGGCACCTTCATTACCTTATTCTATAATGCTTCCTCCCTCATTACAGAAAGTTTTCAGTATTTTGAACATCCCTGGGCAGTTAAGATACTTCTATTGATACTTCTTGGGAATATTGTTTTGGTTTTGACAAAGGTTAGTAAGCAATTTAAGAATATCATCCAGAGATCTGCCCCAAGGCTGGAGAGTTATGAGTGGCAGGGTGTGTGGGATCGTATGCGCAAGTACCTAGGGCAGTGGGGACCTCCAGTGTTTTGGAACTTCACCGCTGAACAAGTGCAGAATCCTGAAGAACTAGTAAAGTATTTGGAAAAAGTTCTCACCCTGGCAACTCCAAAGAGACACGACTCATTGCAACATGCTGGGGACTGGCCCATGCTTATAGAGCCCTGTTCAACACTATTCAGTACCCTCAAGGGAAAGAGAGGGTCTCTGGATCTGATGACAAAACAACAGGCACTGTGGCTACTCCAACCACAGCCACAAGCACTGCAGCTACTCCAACACCCACCACAGGCACTGCGGCTACTCCAACACCCACCACAGGTACTGCAGCCACTCCAATCCCAGTGGCAGGCACTGCGGCTAAACCAGAGAATCAACCTGCGCCAGTATCAGTTGCCCCTATACACAAGAAAAAATACAGAAGAAAATCAGCTCGTTTAGTAAGGGATGAAGATGAACCAGGGCCATCACGAGAACCAGAGGAGGAAGAACCCATAAATGAGATGGTGACCATCCGATCCCTATCCCTGAGTGAGCTGCGAGATATGCGAAAAGATTTCAGTCGTCATCCAGGCGAGCACATCATCACCTGGCTGCTCCGATGCTGGGATAATGGGGCCAGTAGCCTGGATTTAGAGGGTAGGGAAGCCAAGCAGCTGGGATCCCTTTCCAGGGAAGGGGGCATTGACAAAGCAATTGGAAAAGGGGCAAAAACGCTCAGCCGCTGGAGGCGACTTCTGTCAAGCGTGAAGGAAAGGTATCCCTTCAAGGAGGATGTTTTATACCACCCAAGCAAATGGACCACCGTAGAGAAAGGTATCCAGTACCTGAGGGAATTAGGCGTGCTGGAGGTGATTTACAGTGACCTGAATGATGAGCAGTTACCCAAAGACCCAGATGAAGTCAGGTGCACACAATCCATGTGGCGGAAGGTGGTACGGAGCGCACCAGCATCGTATTCCAACTCGTTGGCAATACTAGCCTGGAAAGATGACGAGGCACCAACGGTGGATGAAGTGGCTAGACAACTCCGGGACTACGAAGAAAAGCTCTCTTCCTCCCTACGGGCCTGTGTCTCGGCTGTGGAAAAACTGTCTGAAAAAATGTGCCAAGAGTTCCAACAACTCAGAGAGGATCTGTCCTACTCCCCACCTGCACGGACCAGTGTCTCAGCCATTAGGAGTCAACGTCCCTATACTCAAGAGAGAGGATACAGAGGATACACACCACGGGGCACCCTGTGGTTTTACCTGCGTGATTATGGAGAGGACATGAGAAAGTGGGATGCAAAACCCACCTTAATCTTAGAGGCAAGGGTGCGTGAGTTGCAAGGAAAAACTATTAGAAAAGGCGGTTCTCCCAGGAAAATTGCAGCTCCAGTTTCCAGTGAGCAGTTCCCGAGACAGAGTAAGAGGGGTAATTTTACTTCCGACCTTGATCAGGGGACTTTTGATTCACATTTACAGGAAGTGAACAGCGAATACTGTGACCAGCGTTAGAGGGGCCCTGCCTCCAGCCAGCTGGAGGAAAGGGACAACCGGGTTTACTGGACTGTGTGGATTCGATGGCCTGGAACGTCAGACCCACAGGAGTATAAGGCTCTAGTGGACACTGGTGCACAGTGCACGCTAATGCCATCAAACTATAGAGGGGCAGAACCCATTTGTATTTCTGGAGTGACAGGGGGATCCCAACAGCTAACTGTACTGGAAGCTGAAGTGAGCCTAACTGGGAATGAGTGGCAAAAGCACCCCATTGTGACTGGCCCAGACGCTCCGTGCATCCTTGGCATAGACTACCTCAGGAGAGGGTATTTCAAGGACCCAAAAGGGTACCGGTGGGCTTTTGGTATAGCTGCTTTGGAGACAGAGGAAATTAAACAGTTGTCCACCTTGCCCGGTCTCTCAGAGGACCCTTCGATTGTAGGGTTGCTGAAGGTTGAGGAACAACAGGTGCCGATTGCTACCACAACTGTGCACAGGCGGCAATATTGCACCAACCGAGACTCCCTGATTCCCATCCATAACCTGATTCGTCGACTGGAGAGCCAGGGAGTGATCAGCAAGACTCGCTCACCCTTTAACAGTCCCATATGGCCAGTGCGAAAGTCTAATGGGGAGTGGAGACTAACAGTGGACTATCGTGGCCTGAACGAAGTTACGCTGCCGCTGAGTGCTGCCGTGCCAGACATGCTAGAACTTCAATATGAACTGGAGTCAAAGGCAGCCAAGTGGTATGCCACAATTGATATTGCTAATGCATTTTTCTCCATCCCTTTGGCAGCAGAGTGCAGGCCCCAGTTTGCTTTTACCTGGAGGGGTGTTCAGTACACCTGGAACCGACTGCCTCAGGGGTGGAAGCACAGCCCCACCATTTGCCATGGACTGATCCAGACAGCACTGGAACAGGGTGAAGCTCCAGAACATCTGCAGTACATTGATGACATCATTGTGTGGGGCAACACAGCAGAAGAAGTTTTTGAGAAGGGAAAGAAAATAGTCCAAATCCTTCTGAAGGCTGGCTTTGCCATAAAACAGAGTAAGGTCAAGGGACCTGCACAGGAGATCCAGTTTTTAGGAATAAAATGGCAAAATGGACGTCGTCAGATCCCAATGGATGTGATCAACAAAATAACAGCTATGTCCCCACCAACTAGCAAAAAGGAAACACAAGCTTTCTTAGGCGTTGTGGGTTTTTGGAGAATGCATATTCCAAATTACAGCCAGATTGTAAGCCCTCTCTATCAAGTGACCCGGAAGAAGAACGAATTCAAATGGGGCCCTGAGCAACAACAAGCCTTTGAACAAATTAAACGTGAGATAGTTCATGCAGTAGCCCTTGGGCCAGTCCAGGCAGTGCACGATATAAAAAATGTGCTCTACACTGCAGCCGGGGAGAATGGCCCTACCTGGAGCCTCTGGCAGAAAGCACCAGGGGAGACTCGAGGTCGACCCCTAGGGTTTTGGAGTCGGGGATACAGAGGATCCAAAGCCCGCTATACTCCAACTGAGAAGGAGATACTGGCAGCATATGAAGGGGTTCGAGCTGCTTCAGAAGTGGTTGGTACTGAAGCACAGCTCCTGCTGGCACCCCGACTGCCGGTGTTGGGCTGGATGTTCAAAGGGAGGGTCCCCTCTACACATCATGCAACTGATGCTACATGGAGTAAGTGGGTTGCATTGATCACACAACGGGCTCGAATAGGAAACCCCAGTCGCCCAGGAATCTTGGAAGTGATCATGGACTGGCCAGAAGGAAAAAACCTTAGAATATCACCAGAGGAGGAGGTGACACGTGCTGAAGAGGCTCCACTGTATAATAAATTGCCAGAAAATGAAAAGCAATATGCCCTGTTCACTGATGGGTCCTGTCGTCTTGTGGGAAAGCATCGGAGGTGGAAAGCTGCTGTATGGAGTCCTATACGACAAGTCGCAGAAACTGCTGAAGGAGAAGGGGAGTCGAGTCAGTTTGCAGAGGTGAAAGCCATCCAGCTGGCTTTAGATAGTGCTGAAAGAGAAAAGTGGCCAGTCCTTTATCTCTGTACTGGCTCATGGATGGTGGCAAATGCCCTGTGGGGGTGGCTGCAGCAATGGAAGCAGAGCAACTGGCAGCGCAGAGGCAAACCAATCTGGGCTGCCGCATTGTGGCAAGATATTGCTGCCCAGGTAGAGAACCTGGTTGTAAAAGTTCGTCATGTAGATGCTCACATACCCAAGAGTGAGGCCACTGAAGAACATCAAAACAACCAGCAAGTAGATCAGGCTGCTTAGATTGAAGTGGCTCAGGTGGATTTGGACTGGCAACATAAGGGTGAATTATTTATAGCTCGGTGGGCCCATGACGCCTCAGGCCATCAAGGAAGGGATGCAACGTATAAATGGGCTCGTGATCGAGGGGTGGACTTAACTATGGACAGTATCGCACAGGTTATTCATGAGTGTGAAACATGCACTGCAATCAAGCAAGCCAAGCAGTTCAAGCCCCTCGGGTATAGTGAACGATGGCTGAAATATAAATATGGGGAGGCCTGGCAGATTGATTACATCACGCTCCCACAGACCCGCCAAGGCAAGCGCTATGTGCTCACCATGGTGGAAGCAACCACTGCATGGTTGGAAACATATCCCGTGCCCCATGCCACCGCCCGGAACACCATCCTGGGCCTTGAAAAGCAAGTCCTGTGGCGACATGGCACCCCAGAAAGAATTGTGTCAGACAACGGGACTCATTTCCGAAACAACCTCATAGACACCTGGGCCAAAGAGCATGGCATTGAGTGGGTGTATCACATCCCCTACCATGCACCAGCCTCCGGGAAAATTGAGCGATACAATGGATTGTTAAAGACTACCCTGAGAGCAATGGGTGCTGGGACGTTTAAACATTGGGATACGCATTTAGCAAAAGCCACCTGGTTAGTCAACACCAGGGGATCTGCCAATTGAGCTGGCCCTGCCCAATCAAAACTTTTACGTACTGTAGAAGGAGATAAAGTTCCTGTAGTGCACATGAAAAATATGCTGGGGAAGACAGTCTGGGTTACTTCCCCCTCTGGCAAAGGCAAACCCATTCGTGGGATTGCTTTTGCTCAAGGACCTGGGTGCACTTGGTGGGTGATGCGAAAGGATGGGGAAGCCCAATGTGTACCTCAAGGGAATTTGATTTTGGGTGAAAATAGCTAATGAACTGAATTGTATGATATTAATTGCTTTATAATACTGTATGTTATCTCTTAACTGTATGTTATCTCTTAACTGCATGTTAATATAATAATATAGTAGGTTAATATTAAGTATATAATACTGTATATTATGATTGCTATATGCTACATCAATGGTATTGCAGTAAGAATTGCCCAGCTTAATGAAAATGAAGTTTGATGAAACCATGTTGGAATGAGAACTGACTTCAGCATGCAACAGTCCAACACTGCACACCACCTCTCCTGCTCTGAAAGACTGTGATGACAGATGGAACCCAAAGTCATGGGCTAAATGAACTCAATGGACATTTTAGAGGGATGGGCCATAGACGAAAGGAATGATATCTGTGTGTATATCAAGATAGGGAAAGCGGTGGTGATTAATTAGAACACATTGGAAAGGGGAGGGCCTGTGCATGATGTAGATGGTATAGAATAAGGGGTGGATACTGTCCTGGTTTCGGCTGGGATAGAGTTAATTTTCTTCCTAGCAGCAGGCATAGTGCTGTGTTTTGGATTTAGTAGGAGAAGAATGTTGATAACATGCTGATGTTTTTAGTTGTTGCTAAGTACTGCTTATGCTAGTCAAGGACTTTTTCAGCTTCCCATGCTCTGCCAGGCGCACAAGAAACTGGGAGGGGGCACAGCCAGAATAGTTGATCCAAACTGACCAAAGGGCTATTCCATACCATATGACGTCATGCTCAGTATATAAACTGGGGGGGGTTGGCCGGGGAGCAGGGATCGCTGCTCGGGAACTGTCTGGGTATCGGTCGTCGGGTGGTGAGCAATTGCATTGTGCATCACTTGCTTTGTATATTATTATTACTATTATTATTATATTGTTATTATTATTATTTTACTTTATTTTATTTCAATTATTAAACTGTTCTTATCTCAACCCAGGAGTGTTTCTCACTCTTACTCCTCCGATTCTCTCCCCCATCCCATCAGGGTAGGGGGAGTGAGCGAGCGGCTGCGTGGTACTGAGTTGCTGGCTGGGACTAAACCACGACAGTGGAGAAGGGAAGAAGCTTTTTGTTGTTGCTTTTCCCATCCCTGCACAGAGCTTGTAGACTTATGGTCTCCTTTTGATAAGCTTTTAAAGTATTTTTTACATGGAGAAATTAATGAGTAAAATATCCAGTGATACACTGTTTCCAGCAGAAAATAAGTGAACTTTTTATGAATTGAAGGGGATGGGAAGCAAAGGGTTAAGACTTAATGGGCACCTTTGAGGAGGAGGATAAGGATGAGTTTCAGTATTAGCAGTCCCTGAGTGGCTTTATTCAGTAAGTTTAGCAGTGATTCAGGGGAAGGAATGAACAATGAAATCACCCAAGTTTGTAGATGATACTGAGCATTCTCAAGTAGTCTGATATTAGGCCAGTGGCAAGGAACTTGCTTTCTCAGTTTTGTGAGATCCTTCCATGGGTAAAAGGAGTAGATGAGCTTCAGTATAAATTTATACATCTACGGAAAAATAATGTAAATCATTTATCTAAATGTACATGGTATTGAACTTGTAACATGTAGTTACAGGTCAGGGAAGAGATCTTTGATGGTTCTTTGAAACCATCAGCACAGTGTGGAGCAGCAATCAAAACATTAGGTAGGCATCTTATGAAAGGTTATTGAGGAAAAGACAGGTGGTGCTACTTTGCTGCTATGTAAAACTGGTGGACCCACACTTTCAGTATTGTGCAGTTCTGGTTTCTGCATCTGGAGGGAGGACATAGTGGAGTTGAGAGAACAACAACTGTGATCAAGGCAATGGAGCAACTGCTTTGTGAGGAGAGACTAAAAAGGCTGGGACTTTCCAATTTGGAGAGGAAAAGAGTGATGGGAAATGGTCAAGGTTTACAAAATCAAATTGGTGAGTCAAGTGGATGCAGAACTAGTACTCACCAAATCCTACAATACTAGTTCTAGGGGACACTTTAATCACTTAAAACAGATCGACCAATTAAATGAAAATGCTATTTCACACAGCAGATAGTGAGCTTCTGGGATTTATTGTCACAGGAGGCAGACAGTACCAGCAGGTTCAAAACGGATAGGGGAAATGTACAATGGATCCATAAAGAGCAGTAAAAGAAACAGGTAGGGATGTGCCTGGGATGGACTGCAGAAAGTGGCCAGGCTTGTGTGTGGTGCTAAAATTGCATGTCCTCTTGCCAGTTGCTACAGCAACTCACCTTAGCAGGAAAAGTCAATGAACTCTCCTAAGTCTCTTTGGGAGATAAACTATCTCAGGTGCTGTTACAAGAGTTTACAGACTTCCCTTGCAACATTTGCCTCTCTTCAAGACTTATGCTGTATGTCGGTAGAATGCTTTGACAATGGCACAGTCCCTGACAGAAAAAAATCTAGTTTGCCTTGGCATCTGGATCTTGCTTCTTGACTGCCATATCTTTTGTGCTAGCTGTAAAGTGGTTGGAGAGAGCTGCAGGACAGGAGCCAGTGGTTCTTTTGTGAAGAAAAGATGTTTTCTGGAAGTGATGACTGATTGTTGAAAGAGTGTACTAAAGATAATAGGCACCAGGATATCTATAACGAGGAGCAGAAGGCCAAGAGATCTCTAAAACAATGAACATATATCCTTGAGTGTCAAAACTTCCCTTTACACCTCTTTTACTAGTCAGCAAGATCCACTAATTAGTGTCCCCTAAGTGAACCAGCTAATTATAATATGAAAACCACACCTCTGTTGGAAGAGCTACCCACCTCCAAAGGGAGACCCCTACCCACTGAGCATGCATAGTGATTTTAAAGGGAGCTGGGTCTTTAAATCAAAGCGAAAGTAGAAATAATCAACTACTAACAAGTAGGTGTTAACAGTAGGCTTAGTGACTTTTGGGCCCCTCAATACAAGAAAGACATTGAGGTGCTGGAGCATGTTCAGAGAAGGGCAACGAAGCTGGTGAAGGGTCTGGAGCACAGGCCTTATGAGGAGCGGCTGAGGGAACTGGGGTTGCTTAGTCTGGAGAAGAGGAGGCTGAGGGGAGACCTTATCGCTCTCTACAACTACCTGAAAGGAGGTTGTAGTGAGGTGGGGGTTGGTCTCTTCTCCCATGTAGTTAGCAATAAGACGAGAGGAAATGGGCTCAAGCTGCGCCAGGGGAGGTTTAGATTGGATATTAGGAAAACTTTCTTCACGGAAAGAGTAGTCAAGCATTGGAACAGGCTGCCCAGAGAGGTGGTGGAGTCACCATCCCTGGAAGTGTTCAAAAAATGGGTAGACATGGCACTTTGGGACATGGTTTAGTCTAGTCTACCCTTGACTGGTTTAGTGTGGACTTGGTAATGTTAGGTTAATGGTTGGACTGGATGATCTTAAAGGTCTTTTCCAACCTAAACGATTCTATGATTCTATGACTTTGTTTAATTGTATAAATATGTGAAGCAAGGATAACGAGGTGTGCTAGCTTTGTGGAATTACCACCTAGCACCCATCTCTGCGCAGAAATGGAATAAAGCAAATATCTCGACTCAGCGTGTGAATTGGTTCTTGCACACCAGGTAAAGAACCCCTCTTTGGGACAACAGAAGTAGTGTCACCTTCTGCTGGCTGCAACTTTAGGCTGTTGTAGCTGAAGGAAATCTTTGCTGAGTGTCTTGCACATGCATAGAAACATGGTGGTGATAGAAGTGTCACCATTATAGTGTAGAAGGTTGATGGACTAAGTAGAATGGCTTATATACAGAGAGCAGATAAGTGCAATGATGGGACTAGTTTGACAACTAAGAAGGTGACTTCATCATGATGCCAAAATAAGGGAAAGATGATGATGATGTAGTAGGAACAAACATTTCGCAAAACTGTTACTCCCTATCTAATTTTCAAAGGTAAGTCTAGAAACTAAACTTCTTAACTCTAAATACTGTACATAATTGAGACAGATGTTGATTTTGTCACATACACTGTTTCCTATCTTAGGAAAAAATGGAAAGGGCACTTAATGTGCCCTTGGGAACAATTAGCATTTTGTCCACCCCACTGGGAATAATGTCTTTGTTTGTGCTTTTTCTCCTTCGCAGCCACCAAACACTTTTATAGTCAAAACTGACCAGTCAACATAGTTGCATCAATGAGAGAGTAGTGAGAGAGTAAAGAAAAGTGGAAAAAATGGGAGTAAAGTGTGCGTGTTTACATTAAAAGGCTGATGCTCCTATTTCCATAGATAGAAGGTTGGTGTGCTCAAAAACTTCTCCGTTCTCCCATCCTCCAGTTATATCACTTGATTTATTAAAAGACTACGACTTCCTGCCAGCCTCTAGACAAAATAATGATGTATGGCAATGCTTTTCAGGCCCTCAAACTGAGGAGGGGTTTGACCCTTAGAAAGGAGGCTCTCTTTGGTAAGAGCTGAGAATTTCAGAGCAGCTAGGTAGGCACATGTTCTCTGTATGCTGCAAAAGCATTTCAGAGTAATTGTCACTGTGTGAGCAATCCCCAAAAGGTATAATTTTCTACACATTGGGACTAGCACTATTCCACAATAAAACTTGTCTCTCTCCTTGTGATAGCTAACATAAGGATATTGAAAAATTTACAAGGGAACTGATCCAAAAAATTGTCTGGGTGGCTGTCTACTTTTTGGGGAGGAAGTGGGTTTCTTTTGTTGATCTGGTCACACTGTCCTTGCAGAAATTAACCGAGACTAATAGCAGCATCGATGTCAGATAGATACATGTAAAATGCTGAAAAGATGAGAAAGAAAAAAAAAAAAAAGCTGAGAGCAACCTGCTACCTCTGAACACCCCAGTCCCTGAGCTGTGCAGCGTCAGGATCAGCGCCAGCACCCGTCCCTTCACCTCCAGGCAGTTTACTTCTGTGCCTACACCAAACATCCCCTCTACTACCTGTCTTCTCGTGATATTCCTTGCCCGGGGGAGGCTAACGCGTGGGGGGCGGTGGTGAGCATGCGCATCGGGCTGACTCCCTCCGCCCCGTGGCGGAAGTGAGCTAGCGTGCATACGACTATTAGCCGTGGTTGCGGTTAGGATGTCGGTCGCATGCGCTGCGTCCTGCAAAGCGCTGCTGTCGCGGCCCAGGAGTGAGAGGAACTCGCTGACGAAGGCGATGCGCAGGGGGCCGCGACGAGGCGAGGAGGAGGGGGAGGGGGAGCAGCCGTCGTCGTTGTCGTCGTTGTCGTCGTTGTCGTCGGGAGAGTGTAGGGGCGGCGAGCGAGAGGCGGAGGCGATGGCGCTTCCGAGCGACGAATGGCGACGGCAGCTGCAGGAGTCGAAGGTGTTGGCGGCGGCCACAGTAGCCAGGGCAGAGGAGGAGCGGTTGGAGCGGGAGCATTTCCGGAGGATCATCAACGCGTTTCGATACTATGGGTAACCGAAATGTGCTGTCTCATATATACGGCTACGTGGCCTAGTTCTGTGATGCGGTGTTGCCCTTATAAGTCCTGAAAAACAATAGTAGCTCCTACTGGCAAAGAAATGCACATGGTGTTTTGTGTAGTCGATTGTCGGGGAAATTTTTGAAAGACTTGTAAATTTGCAGAAGAAATAAGGTTGTCTGAAAGCACTGATGGATGCTATTTTGTTATAACTAGCTATCTAGGCATTTGTTGAGTCAGAAAAGTGCTGGGTAGCCCTTTTAGGAATGAGATAAATGAAAGGGGAAAAAAAAACCTGACCCCTGACTTGCTACCTGAATCTATAGAATGAAGGAGAAAACATAAGTAATTCAAATGGTGGAGGAAAAAAACAGATTTGGCTGAACAAAATCCAGTCCTTGACAGTATTTTGGGGAAAGGGAGGAGTTATTTTTTGCCTGGATCAGTTATACAATCAATTTCATAGTACTCATAGTTGAGACTGTTAAAAGAAGGCAATTTAATGCCTTAGTAGGGACACCAAAACTCCAGCATGGTCTGGCCTTGACTGTTACGATTCCTTCAGAAGCAATCCTGCTTTCAGCTGCCCTATTTCCACTCCACATTCCAATTTTTCTGTAGCCAAAGGTTGCCATGATATTCAGCTGGTTTATCCCATTTAAATTGTATTTGTGAAATAATATGGCTATTTTTATGGGTTTGTGGGTTGATTATTTACTAAGTTACATCATTTTGTAGATCCATGTATTAGAGGTTGTGATCACCTATGCTGGAAATGAGAGGCTGGGGATGGAGCTGCAAAATAGTGGTCCTCTTGAACTGTAACGTGTCGTTAAAAGAGCGGTAACATGGAACTAGAGCTTAAAACAATCATTTTGCCTACAGAATTCTTGAGAACTTGTTCTCTAGTAAGGAATTGCAAAGTCTGACCACTTTCTGAGTTGAAAGAATTGGATAGTTGTAATTGGAGTAGCTTTGAGTGAATTCTTTATATTTATAATATGTATTGCTGCTAAATATCTGAAGGTTTTTTTTGTTTGTTTTTTTTTTTATTCCCCTAGAACTAATATGCATGAACGGGTGAACAGAACAGAGAGACAGTTTAGATCTCTCCCAGATAACCAACAGAGTCTTCTTCCTCAATTCCTTCCTCACCTTGATAAGATTCGGAAGTGTGTTGATCATAATCAAGAGATACTACAGACCATTGTCAATGACTGTATTCATATGTTTGAAAACAAAGAATATGGAGATGTATGTTAAAATGAACTTTTTCATACTTCAGAACTAAATTCTGTACTCTTTGGGATTTTCTAGCTCTGCCCTGGTTACATTTTAAAGTTAATTTTTCAGTTGGCTATGTAGACCATAAATGGTATTGTATATCTTATTGTAAGTTATTGTATGTTATGGCATCCTAAATTAGTTAAATTTTAGGTAGTCCAAGTATTCTGAATGTTAGCATTTGTAAAATTTAGTGCAATTTTTGCACTACTTATCTGCCTTTGTAGCGTCTAGCAAAAAAAAAAAAAAATTGCACTCAGACTTAAAAGACTGTTAGTGATGGAAACCGAAGTCTTTTTTGGTATCTGCAGGCTAGGTACAGTTCTGGGCAGCTCTAGTGTGAGTTTTCCATGTTGCATCAGTAACATAGAGGGATCTCTGTCTTATGGTGAGCAGTTCAGTCTCATCACTAGCGAAGTCCTGATCCTTTCCTGAATAACTACTAGTTGTGCTCAGTTATGCCATACTGTATGTTGGTTTTGTGATATGGACCCTGGTCTCTTGGGGGCTGAACTGAGACCACCAAACTCAATCCATTTAACAGGGCTGGATTTGAGCCCTGGCCCCAGAAGTGAGAGGTAAGTACTTTGTCAATTAAAACTCCCAACAGCTCTAATACCATGACTTTTTGTCTGTTTCTATTTTACTTTCTGTTTTTCAAGATTAAAGATACTTGGTGCGTTTTTCATTAATTATTTTTTTTCCTGCTTTAATTAGGGAAGAGGGAAGATTACACCAGCTTCGACATTTGACATGGATAAATTAAAATCAACTTTGAAACAATTTGTGAGAGACTGGAGTGAAGAGGGGAAGCCTGAGAGAGATTCCTGCTACCAGCCAATCATTAGTGAAATTGTAAAGAACTTTCCAAAAGAAAGATGGTAAATGTATTTTAAGACTTACTTTTATGTGGGCATACACTGTTGTACAAAAAAACCAAAAGTTTTTATGGAGTAAGAAAAGGCTTGGTTTTAAAAATACAGAAATTACTGTGAATGCTGTGGAATTGATTGTTTAATTGAGAAAGTTTGATTTTTAGTAGAAGGTATTGGAAAAGAGCAGACTCATAAACTTGACATGGAATTAAGCCAAGAATAAAAACTTTTTTCATTTTTCTGTGGCTTGATATAACAGGGTCCATGATAACTTTTCATGTAATAGTCTTCAGGACATTGTGGAGTTAACCCAGGGGTGGTCAGTGAGTTAAAGTTTACAGGTTAGCAGATACTCAGAGTGTGGGTTCTGCAGATTAAGGGAAAGGCCCTTAAGACAGCAGCAAGTATGAGTATTGCCCTTCTTGGTGGAAGGAGAAAGGAAGGAAGAAGACTCATAAACCTCAGTGTAGTTTTATTGCGCTTTAAATTTATAATACAAATGCTTAATTTTAGCCTTGATTTCAGAAAGATAATACAATGCAAGTCTTGTAAAAACTTCATTGCATGTGTGCATGTACCTTTGTAACTGCATTGGCTTATTAAGAAACACTACCAAAATAGTCATTGTTGTGGGGTTTTGTGCTGGTTTTAGCTGGGACAGAGTTAATTTTCTTCATAGTAGCTTGTATGGGGCTATGTTTTGGATTTGTGCTGAAAATAGTGATGATAATACAGGGATGTTTTTATTACTGCTGAGTAGTGCTTGCACAGAGTTAAGGCTTTTTCTGCCTCTCACACTGCCCCACCAGCAAGTAGGCTAGGGGTGCACAAGAAGTTGGGAGGGGACACAGCTGGGACAGCTGACCCCAACTGACCAAAGGGATATTCCATACCATATGATGTCATGCTCAGCAATATAAAGCTGGGGGAAGAAGAAGGAAGGGGGGACATTCAGAGTGATGGCGTTTTTTGTCTTCCCAAGTAACTGTTACATGTGATGGATCCCTGCTTTCCTGGAGATGGTTGAACACCTGCCTGCTGATGGGAAGTAGTGAATGAATTCCTTATTTTGCTTTGCTTGTGCACGTGGCTTTTGCTTTACCTATTAAACTGTCTTTATCTCAACCCATGAGTTGTCTCACTTTTCTGATTCTCTCCCCCATCCCACTGGAGGGGAGTGAGTGAGCGAGCAGGCGGCTGTGTGGTGCTTAGTTGCCAGCTGGGGTTAAACCACGACAGGTTTTTAAGGTAACTTTAAGTTGAAGTATACTGGTAGAATCTAGGAAGAAACTATTGCTGTAAGAATTCTATAGTTAATGTTTTTGCCATTTAGTCAGCCCAGTTATCATAAAGTACATTCCAGTTTAAATTTGATGCTCGTAAAATGGGAAAATTATCCAATACTGTGTGTGTTTTGATATCACTTGTGAGCTTTGTATTCATAAGCTTAACAGGTCAAAGCTTAGATTTGATATATCTGGGAGCTAGATTTGATATAGCTGGGAGCTATTGTGGGTTTCCTTTGTTCTCAGTGATTACTAATAATTCACTTGCACCAATTTAAAAATACCTTCCACTAGCCATTTCTTAATTTTCATGAGTGGGGATAGCTAGTGGTGGCAGAACATGGCATGGATTTTTATATGGTTGAATGGACGTGTCAGATTCCTTGGTTTCTTTTGCTTTGGGCTAGCTTATCTCAAGGTGGATGCATCACTTAGGATGTTTTATTTGAAGATGATTATTCTGCAGTACACTGAAAAATAAAACTTGAATAACCTTCCTTTGTTTGATGCAACGCGTTCAAGAACCTTCACTTGTAGAAGAAAACTACAGTACGCTTAGTTTTTACACATTTAGGTAAAAGAATTTTTTAAAGAAATCTCCCTAGCGAGATGACGACCATGGAAAAGCACTAGAAATAGAGCTTCTTTGCTTTCTATGTCTGAGAGTTTACATATAAATACTTGGTAACTGCCTTTTGGAAGATGTGATATTCAGCTGGATTTTAACCAAATTGAATCTTCATCTCTAAAACTGGTTTTGAATTTTGACTTTATGGAAATCTTCCTTTATTTCTTAGTTTTTATTATTTTAGTTTATATATAAAAACTTTTCATGTTTATATATAAATATAATATATTAAAAAGTTATATTATAAATATAATGTTTATATTATATAATATATATTTATATATTATTTTATTCATAAAATATTTTATATAAAACTAAAATAATACTGTCATGGTTTAGCCCCAGCCAACAACTAAGCACCACACAGCCACTCGCTCACTCCCCCTATCCCGATGGGATGGGGGAGAGAATCGGAAGAGTAAGAGTGAGAAACACTCCTGGGTTGCGATAAGAACAGTTTAATAATTGGAATGAAGTAAAATAGTAATGATGATAAGAACAATATAATAATATACAAAGCAAGTGATGCACAATGCAATTGCTCACCACCCACCGACCAATGCCCAGACAGTTCCCGAGCAGCAATCGCTGCTCCCCGGCCAACCCCCTCCAGTTTATATACTGAGCATGACATCATATGGTATGGAATAGCCCTTTGGTCAGTTTGGATCAACTATTCTGGCTGTGCCCCCTCCCAGTTTCTTGTGTACCTGGCAGAGCATGGGAAGCTGAAAAGTCCTTGACTAGCATAAGCAGTACTTAGCAACAACAAAAAACATCAGCATGTTATCAACATTCTTCTCCTACTAAATCCAAAACGTAGCACTATGCCAGCTACTAGGAAGAAAATTAACTCTATCCCAGCCAAACCCAGGACAGTATCCACCCCTTATTCTATGCCATATACGTCATGCACAGGCCCTCCCCTTTCCAATGCGTTCTGCTTAGTCACCACCACTTTCCCTATCTTGATATAGACACAGAGATATCATTCCCTCAGTTTGTGGGCCATCCCTCTAAAATGTCCCTTGAGATCATTTAATCCATGACTTTGGGTTCCATCTGTCATCAGTCTTTCAGGGCAGGAGAGGTGGTGTGTGGTGTTGGATTGTTGAATGGTGAAGCAAGTTCTCATTCCAACACGGTTTCATCCAAGTTCATTTTCATTAAGCTGGGCAATTCTTACTGTAATATTATTGATGTGGCATATAGCAACCATAACACAGTTTTATATACTATAGACATTAATGTACTATATTATTATATTAACATTATACTATATTATTATATTAACATACAGTTAAGAGATAACATACAGTATTAGACAGGAATTAACATCATACCATTCAGTTCATTGACTATTTTCACCCAAAATCAAATGCCCTTGAGGTACACATTGGACTTCCCCATCCTTTCGCATCACCCACCAAGTGCACCCGGGTCCTTGAGCAAAAGCAATCCCACAAATGGGTTTGCCTTTGCCAGAGGGGGGAGTAACCCAGACCATCTTCCCCAGCATATTTTTTTATGTGCACTACAGGGACTTTATCTCCTTCTACAGTAAGTAAAAGTCTTGATTGGGCAGGGCCAGCTCAATTGGCAGATCCCCTGGTGTTGACTAACCAGGTGGCCTTTGCTAAATGTGTATCCCAATGTTTGAATATCCCACCACCCATTGCTCTCAGGGTAGTCTTTAACAGCCCATTGTATCGTTAGATTTTCCCGGAGGCTGGTGCATGATAGGGGATGTGATATACCCACTCAATGCTGTGTTCTTTGGCCCAGGTGTCTATGAGGTTGTTTCGGAAATGAGTCCCGTTATCTGACTCGATTCTATCTGCGGTGCCATGTCGCCACAGGACTAGCTTTTCAAGGCCCAGGATGGTGTTCTGGGCAGTGGCATGGGGCACGGGATATGTTTCCAACCATGCAGTGGTTGCTTCCACCATGGTGAGCACATAGCGCTTGCCTTGGCGGGTCTGTGGGAGCGTGATGTAATCAATCTGCCAGGCCTCCCCATATTTATATTTCAGCCATCACCCTCCATACCCGAGGGGCTTGAACCGCTTGGCTTGCTTGATTGCAGCGCATGTTTCACATTAATGGATAACCTGTGCAATACTGTCCATAGTTAAGTCCACCCCTCGATCATGAGTATATCTATATGTTGCATCTCTTCCTTGATGGCCTGAGGTGTCATGGGCCCACCAAGCTATAAATAATTCACCCTTATGTTGCCAGTCCAGATCCACCTGAGCCACTTCAATCTTAGCAGCCTGATACACCTGCTGGTTGTTTTGATGTTCTTCAGTGGCCTCACTCTTGGGTATGTGAGCATCTACGTGACGAACTTTTACAACCAGGTTCTCTACCTGGGCAGCAATATCTTGCCACAATGCGGCAGCCCAGATGGGTCTGCCTCTGCACTGCCAGTTGCTCTGCTTCCATTGCTGCAGCCACCCCCACAGGGCATTTGCCACCATCCATGAGTCAGTACAGAGATAAAGGACTGGCCCCTTTTCTCTTTCAGCAATATCTAAAGCCAGCTGGATGGCTTTCACCTCTGCAAACTGACTCGACTCCCCTTCTCCTTCAGCAGTTTCTGCGACTTGTCGTATAGGACTCCATACAGCAGCTTTCCACCTCCGATACTTTCCAACAAGATGACAGGACCCATCAGTGAAGAGGGCATATTGCTTCTCATTTTCTTGCAGTTTATTATATAGTGGGGCCTCTTCAGCACGTCACCTCCTCCTCTGGTGATATTCCAAAATCTTTTCCTTCTGGCCAGTCCATGATCATTTCCAAGATTCCTGGGTGACTCGGGTTTCCTGTTTGAGCCCGTTGTGGGATTAGTGCAACCCACTTACTCCACAGAGCATCAGTTGCATGATGTGTAGAGGGGACCCTCCCTTTGAACATCCAGCCCAGCACCGGCAGTCGGGGGGCCAGCAGGAGCTGTGCTTCAGTACCAGTCACTTCTGAGGCAGCTCAAACCCCTTCATATGCTGCCAATATCTCTTTCTCAATTGGAGTATAGCAGGCTTTGGATCCTCTGTATCCCCGACTCCAAAACCCTAGGGGTCGACCTCGAGTCTCCCCTGGTGCTTTCTGCCAGAGGCTCCAGGTAGGGCCATTTTCCCCGGCTGCGGTGTAGAGCACATTTTTTATATCGTGCGCTGCCTGGACTGGCCCAAGGGCTACTGCATGAACTATCTCCCGTTTAATTTGTTCAAAGGCTTGTTGTTGCTCAGGGCCCCATTTGAAATTGTTCTTCTTCCAGGTCACTTGATAGAGAGGGCTTATGATCTGGCAGTAATTTGGAATATGCATTCTCCAAAACCCCACAACGCCTAAGAAAGCTTGTGTTTCCTTTTTGCTAGTTGGTGGGGACATAGCTGTTATTTTGTGGATCACATCCATTGGGATCTGACGACGTCCATCTTGCCATTTTATTCCTAAAAACTGGATCTCCTGTGCAGGTCCCTTGACCTTACTCTGTTTTATGGCAAAACCACCTTTCAGGAGCATTTGGACTATTTTCTTTCCCTTCTCAAAAACTTCTTCTGCTGTGTTGCCCCACACGATGATGTCATCAATGTACTGCAGGTGTTCCGGAGATTCACCCTGTTCCAGTGCTGTCTGGATCAGTCCATGGCAAATGGTGGGGCTGTGCTTCCACCCCTGGGGCAGTCGGTTCCAGGTGTACTGAACAAACCTCCAAGGGAAAGCAAACTGTGGCCTGTACTCTGCTGCCAAAGGGATGGAGAAAAATGCATTAGCGATGTCAGTTGTGGCATACCACTTAGCTGCCTTTGACTGCAGTTCATATTGAAGTTCTAGCATGTCTGTCACAGCAGCACTCAGTGGTGGTGTAACTTCGTTCAGGTCGTGATAGTCCACTGTTGGTCTCCACTCCCCATTAGACTTTTGCACTGGCCATATGGGACTGTTAAAGGGTGAGCGAGTCTTGCTGATCACTCCCTGGCTCTCCAGTCGACGAATCAGGTTATGGATGGGAATCAGGGAGTCTCAGTTGGTGCGATATTGCCGCCGGTGCACTGTTGTGGTAGAGATGGGCACCTGTTGTTCTTCGACCCTCAGCAACCCTACAATCGAAGGGTCCTCTGAGAGACCGGGCAAGGTGGACAGCTGTTTAATTTCCTCTGTCTCCAAGGCAGCTATACCAAAAGCCCACCGGTACCCTTTTGGGTCCTTGAAATACCCTCTCCTGAGGTAGTCTATGCCAAGGATGCACAGTGCGTCTGGGCCAGTCGCAATGGGGTGCTTCTGCCACTCATTCCCAGCTAGGCTCACTTCAGCCTCCAATACAGTTAGCTGTTGGGATCCCCCTGTCACTCCAGAAATACAGATGGGTTCTGCCCCTCTATAGCTTGATGGCATTAGGGTACACTGTGCACCAGTGTCCACTAGAGCCTTATATACTCCTGTAGGTGTGATGTGCCAGGCCATCAAATCCACACAGTCCAGTAAACCCGGCTGTCCCTTTCCTCCAGCTGGCTGGAGGCACGGCCCCTCTAACGCTGGTCACAGTATTCGTTGTTCACTTCCTGTAAATGTGAATCAAGAGTCCCTTGATTAAGATCGGAAGTAAAATTAGCCCTCTTACTCTGTCTGGGGAACTGCTCACTGGAAACTGGAGCTGCAATTTTCCTGGGAGAACCGCCTTTTCTAATAGTTTTTCTGGCAACTTACGCACCCATGCCTCTAGGGTCGAGGTAGATTTCCCATCCCACTTCCTCATGTCCTCTCCATGGTCACGCAGGTAAAACCACAGGGTTCCCCGTGGTGTGTATCCTCTATATCCTCTCTCTTGAGCATAAGGACGTTGACTCCTAATGGCTGAGATACTGGTCCATACAGGTGGGGAGTAGGAAAGATCCTCTCTGAGTTATTGGAACTCTTGGCATATTTTTTCAGACAGTTTTTCCACAGCCGAGATACAGGCCCGTAGGGAGGAAGAGATACTTTCTTTGTATTCCCGGAGTCGTCTAGCCACTTCATCCACCGTTGGTGCCTCATCATCTTTGCAGGCCAGTATTGCCAACGGGTTGGCATACGATGCTGGTGCACTCTGTACCACCTTCCACCACATGGGTTGTGTGCACCTGACTTCATCTGGATCTTTGGGTAACTGCTCATTGTTCAGGTCACAGGGATACCTTTCCTTCACAGTTGACAGAAGTCGCCTCCAGCGGCTGAGCGTTTTTGCCCCTTTTCCAATTGCTTTGTCAATGCCCCCTTCCCTAGAAAGGGATCCCAGCTGCTTGGCTTCCTTACCCTCCAATTCCAGGCTACTGGCCCCATTATCCCAGCATCGGAGCAGCCAGGTGATGATGTGCTCGCCTGGATGACGACTGAAATCTTTTCGCATATCTCGCAGCTCACTCAGGGATAGGGATCGGGTGGTCACCATCTCATTTATGGGTTCTTCCTCCTCTGGTTCTCGTGATGGCCCTGGTTCATCTTCATCCCTTACTAAACGAGCTGATTTTCTTCTGTATTTTTTCTTGTGTATAGGGGCAACTGATACTGGCGCAGGTTGATTCTCTGGTTTAGCCACAGTGCCTGTCACTCGGGTTGGAGTAGCCGCAGTGCTCGTGGCTGTGGTTGGAGTAGCCACAGTGCCTGTTGTTTTGTCATCCGATCCAGAGACCCTCTCTTTCCCTTGAGGGTACTGAATAGCATTGTCCACGGCTCGATAGGCATGGCCCAGCCCCCAGCATGTTGCAATGATTTGTGTCTCTCTGGAGCTACCAGGGTGACAACATACTCTTTCCAAATACTTTACTAATTCTTCAGGAATCTGCGGTTGTTCAGGGGTGAAGTTACAAAACACTGGAGGTGCCCACTGCCCTAGGTACTTGCCCATACTATCCCACACACCCTGCCACTCTTTAACTCTCCAGCCTTGGGGCAGATCTCTGGATGATATTCTTAAATTGCTTACTAACCTTTGTCAAAACCGAAACAATATTCCCAAGAAGTATCAATAGAAGTATCTTAACTGCCCAGGGGTGTTCAAGATACCGAAAAGTTGTTTTAATGAAGGAGGAAACATCATAGAAGAAGGTAGCAAAGGTGCCATTCTGCATTTCCTCCACAACAAGCTTTTCAGAGTAAAAAGTATAATTGCTAACTCTCTCCATGAGGTGGTACCGAAAGTACAGCAATGACTTCTGTATGAAACCCAAATACCAAAGAATGCTCAAGGTCAGGGTTTTGATAAGGAGCCTCCCAAGCAAAAGATCATGAATCACTGCAGAGCATAGCAAACTGCACAAACCAACAACAAGCTTTAACATGTACTGCAAAAAAAAGAACATGGCGCAGATCAGATGAACTAATATCATGACCGGCAACTGTTAACAGATTCCTTAATACACTCTGGTTAATCTGTTATTATCTCAAACCCTTCGAGCCCCACGTTGGGCACCAAAAAGGACTGTCGTGGTTTAGTCTCAGCCAGCAACTAAGCACCACGCAGCTGCTCGCTCACTCCCCCTACCCCGATGGGATGGGGGAGAGAATCGGAGGAGTAAGAGTGAGAAACACTCCTGGGTTGAGATAAGAACAGTTTAATAGTTGAAATAAAGTAAGATAGTAATGATAATAGTAACAATATAATAATGGTGATAATAATAATAATAATATGCAAAGCAAGTGATGCACAATGCAATTGCTCACCACCCACCGACCGATACCCAGACAGTTCCTGAGCAGCAATCGCTGCTCCCCGGGCAACTCCCCCCAGTTTATATACTGAGCATGACGTCATATGGTATGGAATAGCCCTTTGGTCAGTTTGGATCAACTATTCTGGCTGTGCCCCCTCCCAGTTTCTTGTGCACCTGGCAGAGCATGGGAAGCTGAAAAGTCCTTGACTAGCATAAGCAGTACTTAGCAACAACTAAAAACATCAGTGTGTTATCAACATTCTTCTCCTACTAAATCCAAAACACAGCACTGTGCCTGCTACTAGGAAGAAAGTTAACTCTATTCTAGCTGAAACCAGGACATATATAAATATTCTTTTATATCAATATTTTTATATAAATATTATATATAATTTATTCTTATTTTCTTAGATGGATTATGCCAATGTGTTGCATATCTGATGTAAGACTTTGAAAGCCAAACAAGTTGGATAAAAACTAGAGAAAGTGCTTAATTTGTAAGATGCAGTGTATTTCTTGTGCCTAACAGGTCAAATCAGTGTTCTAAAAGCAAAACTTAGTTTCTGTAACTAAAAAGCATAACTTTAACTGTATTCATGGAAATAATTATGAAGATTTACAAGAAGTAATTTAAGAATTATTGCTTTTACTCCTACCTCGTTGATCCTTCATAGGAAGTCGTAGTGCCATTTGGGTTTTTTTTATACAATTTTTCTAGGAGATCACATTTCTTTTCAGATATAGACCTTCTTTATTTCCAACCTTTTGTAATGTCATTAAATTACAATAGTGTGTTTTATCCTGGCTAAAGTTAAAGACCACCTTAGCTGTAGAGGGTTGCAAAATAGTAATGTTCAAAAACCTTCCCATTTTTAGGAGGGTATTTGAAAAAAGAAACAGAAGCATCTTAATTTCATTTTGCAAAGGCAGTAATGCTGCATAAATTGGCTTATTCACTCTTTAACTGTTCCTCAATTTTTTTCAGTAGGTCTTCAGTGCTTAATAGCACCCTAGATGAGGTAAAAATGAATTAAATATTCCAAATTATCTGACGTACCTCTAGTGTAGATCTATAGGAGAGGTCATAGTTCTGTTTTGAAGATTAAAATTATTACTTTCAGCAGTTTATGTTTTGGGGTGGGGGTTTGTATGTTAACTTTTAAAGCTTTTGGTTATAGAAGAAGTAACTGATCTGAAGTCTTAGAGATGTATGACTGAAGTTGGAAAGTTTTGACTTGTACATTTATCATCAATAAATTTTATCTTAAAACTTCAGATTAGTATGAGGAAACAACATCTAGTAACAGGTTGTATGATTCTGAAGTCAACAGCTTTGTGCAACTTTACTAGGACTTCTGTTTTTGTTGTCTGTTGTCAGACACAACTAATGTGATACCACTTCTGTACCTGTTGTGATAGCTCTGAAATACCAGTTGGGTTTTTTTCTCAGTTTAGAACAGTCTTTGTTACAAGTTTGAGTTTCTGTTGAATGAAATGTTTTGTATTCTAAATATATGTATTGCTTGTGTATCTATTTAAAGTTTAATATCTGTGATCGTTATGGAGATGTGGTAGCACTTATGTAAACCTCCCCCTCCTTCTGGCCTTCCTTGTAGAAGAGAGGCAAATAAAAACTTGTTTCACAGAAGTGCCTTTAAATAATAATGAAGTGCTATCTTGATTTCTTTCTTCTTGTTAATTGGAAAATTAAAAAAACAAAAACAACCGAACGTATAACTTTAAAGGAATAAAAATTAGGAGTTAAAAACTTTTTTTTTATTTGGGAGGCTTCACCAATTATGCGATTAATCCACAAACCAAACGGCACTGTTAAAATTGCTTTGTTAGTTTGTGTGGCCTTTAGGAAAGGACAATACTTTCTCTCTTCTGTTCAGTAATGATCTTCAGAAATAATGCTAACTTTCAGAAGTTACTTAACTCCCTTGCTCATCTTCATGTTTACACAGCATGCTAACCCTTTTGATCCCTTTTTGGCATCCTGGATTTTTAAGGGATCAAAAGGCTTTGTGTTTTGCTTTCTCTCACGGTGGGGGTGTGTGTTTGGTTTTGTTGGGTTTTTTGGGGGGTTGTTTTTTTTTTTAATGCTGATTGTGGCTTCATTTAGTTGCATTTGTATATTAAATTAATACACAGATGTTTTGCCTTTGAAAGTGAGTTGTAAACGGGAGGGAGGACTGAATATTCACACTTGCTTTTTTGATATATGAAATTAGAAAGTCTTCTTCAGGACTGGAAATTGGAAAAATATTGAATATTAAAATATGTAATGCTTGCATTATTCATATGTGGGTGACACTAGATGGTTCCCTTTGGCTGTATGTGTAAGACCAGATTTCTGTGAATAGCCTTGCCCTTTGAGTCGGCATCTGTGCTATATTCACCCTTTTGCTTCCCACAGCAAGGAGTATAGAAGTCCAAATGGCAATACTTAGTTGCAAGATTATAATCCTGTACTGTCAGTGATTCTTTGCTCTAGAGAGTATATTACAAACTTGAGTATTATCTTCTTAAATTATAATTTCTTTTGTTATTTGGAATATTCTTTTTAGGAGATACATCTTTTCAGTTTGGTGTGGGGGAGTGTTTGTTTTAAGAGTGAAGGTTGTATTGTATTGTGATGTGACTGCTGGTTAGTTAGAATATGTATAGATTGCCTTTTCTCACAGTATCACAGAATGGTTGGGGTTGGAAGGGACCTCTGGAGGTCATCTGGTCTAGCCCCTATGCTCAAGCAGGGCCACCTAAGGCAGGTTGCATAAGACTACATCCAGACAGCTTTTGAGTACCTCCTGAATTTTCTGCCTAGAAGAGGAGAATATTTTGAGATTCTTAGTTCTTATATTTGCTAGTTGCTCGATTTGGAAGGTGGGAAAGGTTGGCTTAAATCTCTCAGTAACCACACAACTGCTGGATGTCTTCCTGTAGTCTTCAACTTGATTTCTAGTTATGGGAAGTGAAGGGGCAGAGAATTACACTGTACTTTAGTTTAGGAAATCTTGTGTTGATTATGTGCTTGAGTGAAATCTGCAAACAGCATATTTAAAAACTCACAGTTGCTGAAAAGTTAACTATTTCCAAGCTTTTAGAATCTGAATTGCTCGTGAGCTCATTTACTTTGTGGTTCTGATGTCAAAATACTTTTTATTGAGTATAAAATGATATAAGAACGAACTGCATTTCTGATTGCTAGAATACTAGTTATCAATGGACATTATAGAAGAATAAATGGTGATATGTGATCGTGTTTGTTCTTTCTGCAAATAAGGAGTATTTTACCTTGATAACTATAAAAGTTATTAGAAAAATATTTTTCTTAATTATGCACTATACTCTGAATAAGGATTACATAAGTGTAAGTACTTTTATTCTGTGCAAATATTATTTTGAGTCTTTTCTGTGGGTTTTTCTTACAATTAAGTGATCTGATCAGAACTGGCTCAGTTTGTCTTTAAAAAGTAATGTCATACAGGAAGTACATTATAATGTCTAAGCATATGGGGAAAAAATGTTGGACTGGACCTCAATATCTTTTTGTTAAAGAGGTATATGATAAAGACTTAACTACTTTTTTTGTTTTGTTGCAGGGATTTCTCCAAAGTTAATATCCTGGTACCTGGTGCTGGGCTAGGTAGATTGGCATGGGAAATAGCTATGCTCGGTTATGCTTGCCAAGGAAATGAATGGAGCCTCTTTATGCTCTTTTCTTCTAACTTTGTACTCAACAGGTACATAGCTTATGTTTTACTTGCTGTTTGAAACCTGCAGGTACTAGGGAGGCTAAAGTATAAATGAGGAAAAACTTGAATAAATAAAGCTCTCGAGAATAGATTTGTAAGTCCTAACAGACAACCACTTGTTAGAGTGTTTTGATGAAAAAAATGAGTGGGGATAATTGGAGCAGGAAGCACTGTATTTGAGTCTAACGGGTAAGTCATTAGGCTTATAGTAGGAAGCATGGCTTTTAAATTACAAGACTTGAGATTTCTGGACTCTGCCACAGACTTCCTGCATAATCTTGAATAGGTTTTATGATTTTTGTTTCAAATGTATTTCTGTAAAATGCACATCTGTCTCTGGTATCAAATATGGCTTAAGATATGCATGATACTTAGTGATGGTGATTAGTAACAGAGGAAACCTATTAACAAAAATATTGTATTCCATACTAAAATTTAAGGTATTGTTTCTATGTTAAAAGCAACCAACAAAACGTGCTGCACCACTTCTTAAGCAAGTTCTGTCACTTGAGTAAAGTTAAAATAATATGATAGTTCTACAATTAAACTGTGGTACTAAATTTAAATGTAGGGCAATAACATAAATTTCACTGTATAGGTTTAATTTAGAGTGACGTTTTTGTATTTGGTGTTCTGTCACTTGTACTGGTAATTATTGGTCTCACAATGAACTTAGAAGGAAGAAGGTAATAAAATGTAATTGTGCTTGTAAGAATGAAGATGGGAAGATTATGGGTGGGCAAGTATGAAATTATATGCCTTTAAGCCAATATTTTAGTTGTTTTCATACTCTGTTATCATGGTGTTTTGGAGCTCTGTTTGTGGACTATTATTCCCTTATGCTCGGCATGGGAACAAAAAGATGATCCCAAATCTGTTATTGCTTACCATTCAAATATAGACCAAGGGGAAGACATTGTTTCTTATGGCTGCTGCATGTCTAAGACAGTAGTGGTCACTATAATGGAAATAGATATTTGCTATAGATTTATTTGCTCTTTCCTTACATTATTCAGAAATTATTATCATCTGGTGATGAAATTGCATGTTACAGTTCATTTGATCTAATGCCTTGCAGCTACTGAAAGGAGGAGGTTGTGTTTTTTCTTATCCCTAGCTATACAGCCCTACTGGCTCTTACATTCTTTAGAACTTTTGAAATGATTCAGAGCAGTATAAAATTATTTAGTTCCCCTATTTGGCAGCACTGGTTAGATGTCACGTTGGTTGAAACCAGAATGTTAACTGGTGTTTGTCTTCATTACACATGGAGTCTTTGGTCCATATGTGGAATTCTCCTGAAAATTCATGCTTAGCTTACTCTAGTACTCCATAATTCTTAGCATCTAATGTTCATGTGATGTTTCCTATTAGTATAAAATGTATTTAGCAAAGAGGTATGTATGTGTGTTATATTTGCTAACAGTATTTAATTTTAGACAGTGAAATTGAGTGTTTCTCAGCTGCTGTAACCTTCATCTTTCCTGGGCAAGTTATCAATTACAAGTTTTGTTATTAGCATGGAAGACAATACAGATAACTGCTAACTTGACTTTGAATTTCAGTCAGTTCAGTTGAGGTGCAGGCATTCCTTTCTGTCAGATTTAACCTTGGGATGTCTATTAAGAAGGTTAGAAAGTTTTTAGGGACTTTTGAGATCTATCATTTTAGTCTTAAGTGACTGTTCCCAGTTAGCCTTCTGAAATTGACATGTTTGCCTTCCTGGAACTGGAAGAAACAACAATGAACAATATGAGCTGAAGATACCAGTTAAGGAAGAATATGGTAAGAAAGAAGGATTTTGCAAATAAGTGTTTAGCTACAGTTCCTTTTCTCTTTCCTTCTTAATTTATCCAGAAAGGGGACCGAGTTGGTGCCTAGGGCTTTCCATGTTGGAAGAAAAACAACATTTTTGAATGAAATCCTATTTTAGTTTATTGGTGGGGTTTTTTTTGTGATTTAAAAAAAAGTTAAATATGAAATAACTTTTTGAAAATTCGTTTTAATTTTACCATTTAAACAGCATGACACGATTCCTAATTCATTTTTATTTTCAGTTGATAGTGGCATGAGGGGTTTGCTTTTGTATGCTTACACTTTGGATCTGCATTCTTTCTCAGTACTTTGTATTCCTAAAAATAAACCAAGGTCAATCTTGAATATCAAGTCTACTACTCCAGTGGGCCTTCTAGATTTGGTATAGTAACTTAAATCTTCTGTATACAAAGTGCTATCTGCTGTTTTTTTAATATGTGTTAAAAAAAAAACCAAAAAAACCCCCCCCAAAAACTCTCAATTTAAGAGCTTTTGTTATTGTGGATAAAATGTCATAGTTTGGTATGTTGTGAACACAGAAGTGCATCAAGGCATAATTATGGCTGCTATGAATATTTGAAATTAATCAACACAGCTTTGAAAGACTATATTGGTTCAAGTGCATTATTCCATTAAGGAAGGTACAATTTGAAAATGAAGTGGCTCTGAAGTTAAGCTATAATGGCTCCAAAGCTGCTGCAGTCCTTGCATGGGAGATTGCCATCTGTCATTATAACACAAGAAAAATATACCAGGTACATAAAGAATCTTATCCATACAAAAAAAAAAAAGGCAGCAGAGGTGATCACTGGTGATATGCAGACACGCTTCTTTTCTTATGTGGTTTTTTTGTAGAACAAAAACTGTAAGAAGCATAATCAGTCCTCCTGCCTCCAGAAAGCATACCAAATTTTTCAGGTGGATTAGAGTCACAAGGACACATTGCATCCCTTTGACAGCTGATGGGAGGGGAGACACCAGGGTGGTATCGAAGTGGAAGAGACACCAGATCTTATGTGGTCTTATTTCTCCACTGTGCAACAGGGTTGATCTAGTGTGCAGCTGATTGCTGACTTGCTGTGTTTTGCAGCTGGAGATTCAGAGCAGACTCGGTAGCCTCAGTCTAACAGCCCTTCAGTAGAAGCAGCACTTATGAATATTTGAGAAAGTTCAGTTGGAGTAATACAAAATCGCTTTGTACCCAAATGAGAGTAGGGGTGGTTTAAAATGCTTTAATTTGTACAAGTAGGATTCACACTGACAGGTTGGCTAACCTTTACTTTCCTAAAAAAGCATCTTTGTAGATAAATCTTGATACCTTGAGAAAGTTTCTTAATTGGTCAAAAGTAAGATTTGACCTAATCATCTTTTCTAGAATTACTTTTTCAGACTGAGCATTATCCAATATATGTACTGTACCTATTAGAAAGAAGTGCCTCACGCTCTACTACTTTAACAACTTTAACTCCCTACCTATATTTTTCATTGGAAGGATGTTAGCTGTAAAGGACTGCAGTACTTAAGTTTGAGATATAAATTATAAAAGCTGGAAAGGGGAGGTTTTCAAGTTTGAATATGGAGAGGGTTTGGCCTTTTATATTAAATAGGGAATTGCTGCTGGGACTGTTGAAGTCTACATGTATATATTTTATGCTCAAAAATAAGAAGAAAAGTACTGGAAGGTGTGTGTTCCCTTATAGCTCGGAAAAGATTTCCTTTGTTATCTACTCTGGTCTCTTAGTTTCTTTGCCTTGCTTTTCTGAAAATTTAATTGTTTTACAGAAATGTTCTGAGGATGATACAAATTGACTGTGAGACAGTTGATGAACTCGGTATACTGTTCAAATACAGTTAACTTTTGTTTTTATTGAGAAACCTAAATGCTACATGGAGATGGTAAATTTTTTTTTATTCCAGAAACTTTACCTCAGATGCTTTCTATCCACGAGCCAAGAGTGCATTTTCTATTACCTGGTAGACTGCTTACGTTTTAAAAAGTGCTTGTTGACAACATCTGTCTCATTCAGAGATAACAGAAGATATGCATTTTATATCTAGTTATGTATGTGTAATATAGCTTTAGTAAGTGGGCTTGACTGCAGAATTTGGTGGTGATGCATGGGAGAGAAAATGGGTTTTGTTTTTTTTTGTTGGGTTTTGTTTTTTTGTGTGTGTGTTGGTTTTTTTTTTAATTACAAATTGTTTGCAGGACTGGGAAAAGCTTTTTATACTTTAATCCTATTTTTATCACTTCTTAGAGTAAGCATTCACTTAGTTGATCATGTCAATCCACAAATAAATAAAAATGTTTTATAATATAAAATATTATAAGTATTGTAATACATTATATATTTATATATAAATATTGTAAAATATATAAATATTATAAAATATTATAAAATAATAAAAAAATTGCAATACTCCAGATATTAACTTAAAATGACATCTAGTGAAAAGCTACTGTGCTTTGTGAAATTTATTAATGTTTTGAAATTTAAATGCATCATTTCATTTTGCATCTGAAAAATGCTTTTGTTTTGCTGTGCTTCAAAACCCCTGTGATTATGGTTCAGGAAAGGCAGAAGAGTCTAGAATGAGAACAAATATTCCCAAGGAAATTTAAGACAAGCATGGGACTATTGTTTCTTTTTTTAATAAAACAAACAAAAAAAGACAATCCCAAAAGGCTTACCTTTTCTGGATATACTGAATCACAAATTTCATCCATCACACAGAAAGAATCGGGTTTGGTAAGTCCCTTAGAAAAGTTCTAGCTTTAGCATTAACTTTATCAATAAAACAGTGGATGTTGGTGAAAGTCTTTTTATGTATCATTTTATATTCAAGACACATTTCTAGATAATACATAAACAGTTAATTGAAACTGAATTGTTCTGACTTCAATGTCTTGCAGATGCTCTGAAATTAACTCATGTAAGCTTTATCCCTGGATTCATCAGTTTAGCAATAACAGAAGATCTGCTGATCAGATACGACCAATTTATTTCCCTGATGTTGACCCTCATAGTCTTCCTTCTGGTTCCAACTTCTCTATGACAGCAGGGGATTTTCAAGAAATTTACTCTGAGTGTAGTGAGTAAATGCAAATATTTAGTCTTTCCATGTAACTATCTTTAGTGTGTTTGTTATGAGACAATAAGAAATGATTACAAATAGAGTGGAACTGTATCTGTAATAATTAAGCAAAAAGTACCAACTATAGCAAGATTTTCTTATTCAAAATCAGCTTTTTTTTTTTTAATAACTAAAAAGAAAACCCCCCACATACAGATAATATATTTGCTGTAGCTAGCTACTAGCCTAACAGATCTTTGTTGCAGTAGTCTCGTTCAGAATAAAGACAATATGGCAAAGTTAGGGAAAGGTTTACTTGATATTTAAAAAGTGATGTTAAGGAAGCGAACAATGTAATTAATGCATTCTTTTTTTTTTAGTGGGAAAAAAAAGTATTTTTTTTTGTCAATTAATTTTCTGTTGTAAAAGCAAAGCAAACTTTTTCATAGTAGTTAATTATAAATGAAACAAATATATGCTTATTGACTGTCAGTAGCAAGTATTTCAGGGTGTTGTGGTTTAACCCCAGTCGGCAACTAAGCACCACACAGCTACTCACTCATTCTCTCCACCCCCCTCAGTGGGATGGGGGAGAGAATCAGAGAAAAAAGTAAAACCCGTGGGTTGAGATAAAGGCAGTTTAATAGGACAGCAGAGGAAGACAAAGTAATAATAATGATGATAAAAGAATATACAAAGCAAGTGATGCACAATGCAATTGCTCACCTCCTGCTGACCAATGCCCAGCCAGTCCCCAAGCAGTGATTGCTGCCCCTTGGCTAACTCCCCCCGGTTTATATACTGAGCATGACGTTATGTGGTCAGTTTGGATCAACTATTCTGGCTGTGCCCCCTCCCAGTTTCTTGTGCACCTGGCAGAGCATGGGAAGCTGAAAAGTCCTTGACTAGCATAAGCAGTACTTAGCCACAACTAAAACATCAGTGTGTTATCAACATTCTTCTCATCCTAAATCCAAAACACAGCACTATGCCTGCTACTAGGAAGAAAATTAACTCTATCCCAGCCGAAACCAGAACACAGGGGCACATTATAGGGATTATAATTATTAAAGATTGAGACTTCCCATCAGTACAAATACCCTTACTTTTCCTGGTGATATCAGATTAATCATGCTGTCTTCGTTGCAGCTATAAAGTAGTCTGTGTATGACTAACCTAATGTTGAATTAATCTGCAGAAGATGACCTTGTTTAGCACATACCAATTACACGTTTATTCTTTGATCAAAGAATAGCACTTATCCAGTTTTTTTTCTTTCATATGTAGTCTAATATTTAACACTTCAGGTCCTAGTAGAGCAAATAAGAAACATGAAGTATGCCTGTTTAAAGGTCACTATTTTTTTTTCCTTACATAGCATTCATAGCATATCATCAAGGATTTCTGTTTTCCAATTCCACATTTCTGTCCTTGTTGGACCCGTATTTCATTCTGATGAAAAATAACTAGCTTTTGATCTGCCCCTTTTTTGTGCAGCTAGGCTTCCAGATATTTTCTTGTAAGATGCCTTCCTTATATAATTGCTTAATTTTCTGCAGATTCTGTCTTGTTAGGATATCTGATGCTGGTGATATTTTTTTTTTTTTTTTTTCTAAATTTACAGAACTTAAACTTTTACAATTTCAGAGATGCAGGTTTAGACACAAACAGACTCATGCTTTAAAAGGTAGTTTTTGAAGATCTTGCTTGTTAAATAAGCTAGTAAAAAAAAATTGGAGAAACATTCAGATACTGGATAAAATATTTTAAAGTTACATGGGTTGTAAAAGTACTCTTTAGCGTACAGACTTGTATTGTTCTAGGTTTTAACATAACTGGAGAGTCCCAAAGCTGCTGAGTATTTCTGCTTTTCTATTTTTAACAGTTGTGGTAACGAAGTTCATAGAACAGGCGAGTATTGGCACATTTGGGCCTTCATATATTATAATATATATGTTACAGTAATTATGTTTTATAATATAAAATATAAATTGCTTATATATAAGATATGCAGATGATTGTTTCATAAAATACATATCTATATGTATGCATTAATATTTTAGATTTTTTCAAAATATAGACCCCACAAACCCCAAACTTAACTGTCCATCATTTATGTAAAACAATGTTTTGCATTTAGTTTCTGGTAAACATGAGAAGTCTTCAACTCTTATTGTTAATTGAAGTAAATCCTGAGTGCAAAATAAATATCAGTGTTGTATGATGTAATGATACATTTTTATGGGGGAGAAACATTGAAACTAATATCTGTATAATATGTTCTTTTTGTGCAGATACATGGGACTGCATAGCAACTTGCTTCTTTATAGATACAGCACATAACGTTATTGATTATATTGATACAATATGGAAAATACTAAAGCCTGGAGGAATATGGATAAATGTAGGTAAGTGTGACCAGTCTTTTTTTCCACAAACTTGACATCTGTTTCCTCACATACTAGGCACCTAGTACCTGAAGAGAGTTGTGGGGATGAAAGTGTCTGTGCTGAAAATCCTGCAGAGCTAGGGCTTTCAAATTATATCAGGCCTGTTCAGAATATGTCTAGATGTGTTAGTTATAATCATGTTAACACCATGTGTTTGGTTTGGGGTTTTTTTGTTTGGTGTGGGTTTTTTTTAAAATAGAGAAGCAAAGCTGCCCAGTGCCAGGTTTCACTTTCACGTGTCACACATTTAAGTTTGACAAATTTAGTGTCCTGTATTCTTTTTGCTGGTTTTCTAAGAAAATAGACCTTATTCTGTCTGTTAATACATCCTTCTTATTTTTCTTAATCGGTTGTCTAATTTGTACTATGCTTGTAAGTAGAATAAGGCATAAGATCCTTGGCTTAAAACAAGAGAGACTTAAAAATTTTGCTGTGGTAAGGGAACGGCAGACCAAACTTGGGCATTAAACATTTTGTATAGTAGCAATTGGTCAGTCAGTCACTGCACCAGTCCTGGGCAGTCACAAAATGTGAACATAGCTCTTGAATAGCCCACAGCATGTCCTGCTTCCTATTCTGTAGAGAGAACAGTGATGCTAGACTGAAATCATTATAAAAATCATATTTGAGTAACAGAAATATGTGGGGATTTTTTGTCTGTATTTGAATGTTGTGAGCCTGGATATTAGCATTCTTAACACTTTTGGTATGTACTTCTGATTTAAAAAAAAAAAAAAATTTTGCCTTTTTTTTAATAGCTATTTCCATTGTGTCTTTGTACTGTAGGTCCTCTCCTTTACCATTTTGAAAACTTGGCAAATGAACTTTCTATAGAATTAAGCTATGAGGATATAAAAAATGTTATACTGCAGTATGGATTCCACATAGAGGTAAGATGATGCTGCAATTCGGAATTAATAGTATTGGTATAAAAAGAATGAACTTCTTCATACGAACCTTTACCTTAAATGTACTTCAATTTAATGGCTAGACTAATAACTTTTAAGAGACTTAAATGTTTATAGTTGTGTTGCAACTTTTTAATTTCATTGTGGTTGGTGGTTTTTGTTTGTGGGTTTTTTTGGGTTTGGTTGGTTGGGTTTTTTTAACATGTGTAGATAGACTGTGAAATCTGTTGGTAGAAAGTATATAGCAATTTCTTATGGAGAGAAATTTCTACAGGGCCAGCAGAGAAAGTATTTTGAAGACTTCTGATTTTTACTTTCAGGTGGAGAAAGAATCTGTATCGTCAACATACACTGTGAATGAACTCTCCATGATGAAATACTACTATGAATGCGTGTTGTTTGTGGCGAGAAAACCAGAATAAAAGTGGGTTTGGATAGGTTAATGGGAAAGAGACGCTGGCTCAAATACTAAAATTGAGAACAAAACAGACTGGGTGATGTCTGGACAAATCAGTGGTGCCTTCTTATGCCTAATAGGATTTAGATAGCATCTATTTTCTTAACATCATCCAGACATGTAGTGTGCCATGCATATTTGTAATGTATTATTGAAAATTGAAGCGGAAATGTTCACATACACTATCTTTAGAATATTTGGAATGCATTAAAAAAAAAAAAAAGCAACATTTTCATGTGTATAAAATGTAATGTTTCCCTTAACCAGGCTAGTTCTCCATAAATGCTGCCTCATTTTTTCAGAAATTTATAATGATTTTATTTTTTCTTTTTTCTGATATTAGGGATGTATAGTGGTATTTAGAGTACTAGCTGTGTCACAGTTCAGAGAAGTATTTCTAAACGTACACTTAAATTATGAAGTCTGAAATGGGTTGAAAAGTTGTAAAACGATTCTTGACACATAATAACTATCAGAACTGTTAAAGCATTTTCTGTGGAACTGGAAATAGTGTAAATAGGAACAAAGTAGACTATCATATGAATTCTAATCTTTGAATCTGACTGTACCTCTGTTAACCATTTACTCAAAACACAATCTGTAGACAATTTGAAATACTATGTGAAAGCATAGTATCGAATGAAGAAAAGCAGCATGTCACAGGAGCAGTAAATTAACCTCAGTTCAGGAATAACACTAATTCTGATGAATCTTAGTGTTGAAACTGAAATATTGGATGCTTTGCAGACTTAAAATACATTGTTCTTTTGAGTCACCTACCTATTGCTTACACCAAAGCTGTGGAAGCAATATTTTTGTTTAAGAGAACTTTCTGTTATAATTATCTTTTACTTTGAGTTCTTTTCTTTAAAATTAGTAGCATAGCTGAGTTATCCAGCTGGTGGGACATAGGAAATGCCGGGTTTTGTCACAAAAAAAAAAAAAAAAAAAGCATGTAAATAATGTGCTGTAACCAAACCATATCCTTATCAGAGTCAGCATACACAGGCCAATTGGTAGATAATTTGTTTGTGACTTGAAGGCAATTTACCCATGCTACCTTAAGATCTGCCTCTTGTTTCCTTATCCTAACCTCTTGCTTCCTTATCCTAATGTTTTTCCTGGCAAATGAGGTTTAGGTGGATATTCAATCTACAAATCCTGGTATTACGCAAGAGAGATAGATGCCTGCTCCAAGAAAGACTGAAACACTAACATTATAACAAATTTTAAAAGAGCCAAAAAACCCAACAAAACCCAAACAAACAAAAAAACCCGCCACAAACAAACAAGAAAACAAAAACCCTTGCACACCACAAAAAAAGAAGAAATTTTTTCCTTTAATTTCCTTATTGTACTATTTATTCTTTCTTTTTTTCCTATGAACTTGGTGTCCTGGTTTCGGCTGGGATAGAGTTAATTTTCTTCCTAGTAGCTGGCATAGTGCTGTGTTTTGGATTTAGGATGAGAATAATGCTGATAACACACTGATGTTTTAGTTGTTGCTAAGTAGTGCTTACACTAGTCAAGGACTTTTCAGCTTCCCATGCTCTGCCAGGTGCACAAGAAACTGAGAGGGGGCACAGCCAGAATAGTTGATCCAAACTGACCAAAGGGCTATTCCATACCATATGATGTCATGCTCAGTATATAAACTGGGGGGAGTTGGCTGGGGAGCAGCGATCACTGTTCGGGAACTCTCTGTGTATCGGTAGGCGGGTGGTGAGCAATTGCATTGTGCATCACTTGCTTTGTATATTATTATTATTATTATCATTATTGTATTGTTATTATTATCATTACTATTTTACTTTATTTCAATTATTAAACTGTTTCTATCTCAACCCAGGAGTGTTTCTCATTCTTACTCTTCCGATTGTCTCCCCCATCCCATCAGGGTAGGGGGAGTGAGCAAGCGGCTGCGTGGTGCTTAGTTGCTGGCTGGGGTTAAACCACAACAGTCCTTTTTGGCACCCAACGTGTGGCTCGAAGGGTTTGAGATAATAACAGATTAACCAGAGTGTATTAAGGAATCTGTTAACAGTTGCCGGTCATGATATTAGTTCATCTGATCTGCACCATGCTCCTTTTTTTTGCTGTACATGTTAAAGCTTCGTGTTGGTTTTTGCAGTTTGCTATGCTTTGCAGTGATTAGTGATGTTTTGCCTGGGAGATTTGTTATTAAAACACTGACTTTGAGCATTGTTTGGTATCTGGGGTTTGTACTGAAGCCATTACTGTATGTTGGGTACCCCCTCATGGAGAGAGTTAGCGATTATACTTCTTACTCTTAGAGGCTTGTTGTGGAGGAAATGCAGAATGGCACCTTTGCTACCTTCTTCTATGATGTTTCCTCCTTCATTAAAACAACTTTTCAGTATCTTGAACATCCCTGGGCAGTTAAGATACTTCTATTGATACTTCTTGGGAATATTGTTTCAATTTTGTCTAAGGTTAGTAGAGCAATTTAAGAATATCATCCAGAGATCTGCCCCAAGGCTGGATAGTTATGAGTGGCAGGGTGTGTGGGATACTATGGGCAAGTACCTAGGACAGTGGGCACCTGCAGTGTTTTGGAACTTCACCCCTGAACAAGCGCAGAATCCTGAAGAATCCAGAAGGCCTCTGGATCTGCTGACAAGATGACAGGCACTGCAGCTACTCCAACCCTCGCCACAGGCACTGCGGCCACTCCAACCCGGGTGACAGGCACCATGGCAAAACCAGAGAATCAACCCATGCCGGTATCAGTTGCACCTATACAGAAGAAAAAATACACAAGAAAATCAGCTCATTCAGTAAGGGATGAAGATGAACCAGGGCCATCAAGAGAAACAGAGGAGGAAGAGACAGAACCCATAAATGAGATGGTAACTACCCGATCCCTATCCCTGAGTGAGCTGCGAGATATGTGAAAAGATTTCAGTCGTCATCCAGGCGAGCACATCATCACCTGGCTGCTCCCATGCTGGGATAGCGGGGCCAGTAGCCTGGATTTAGAGGGCAACGAAGCCAAGCAGCGGGGATCCCTTTCTAGGGAAGGGGGCATTGACAAAGCGACTGGAAAAGGGGCACAAACGCTCAGCTTCTGGAGGTGACTCCTGTCAGGCATGAAGGAAAGACAACCCTTCAAGGAAGATGTTATATATCACCCAAGCAAATGGACCACCGTAGAGAAAGGTATCCAGTACCTGAGGGAATTAGGCATGCTGGAGGTGATTTACAGTGACCTGAACAATGAGCAGTTGCCCAAAGATCCAGATGATGCCAGATACATGAGCCATGCGGCGGAAGTTTCTATGCAGCACACCAGCATCGTATTCCAACTCGTTGGCAATACTGACCTGGAAAGATGAAGAGGCACCAACGGTGGATGAAGTGGCAAGCCGACTCCAGGAATACGAAGTAAGTATCTCTTCCTCCCTACGGGCCTGTGTCTCGGCTGTGGGAAAACTGTCCCAGAAGGTCCAGCAACTCGAAGAGAATAGATCCTACTCCCCACCTGTACTGACCAGTATCTCAGCCATTAGGACTCAACGTCCTTATGCTCAAGAGAGAGGATATAGAGGATACACACCATGGGGAACCCTGTGGTTTTACCTGCGTGACCATGGAGAGGACATGAGGAAGTGGGATGGGAAATCTACCTCGACCCTAGAGGCATGGGTGCGTAAGTTGCCAGAAAAACTATTAGAAAAGGCGGTTCTCCCAGGAAAATTGCAGCTCCAGTTTCCAGTGAGCAGTTCCCCAGACAGAGTAAGAGGGCTAATTTTACTTCCGACCTTGATCAGGGGACTTTTGATTCACATTTACAGGAAGTGAACAGCGAATACTGTGACCAGCGTTAGAGGGGCCGTGCCTCCAGCCAGCTGGAGGAAAGGGACAACCGGGTTTACTGGACTGTGTGGATTCGATGGCCTGGAACGTCAGACCCACAGGAGTAGAAGGCTCTAGTGGACACCGGTGCACAGTGTACCCTAATGCCATCAAGCTATAGAGGGGCAGAACCCATTTGTATTTCTGGAGTGACAGGGGGATCCCAACAGCTAACTGTACTGGAGGCTGAAGTGAGCCTAACTGGGAAAGAGTGGCAGAAGCACCCCATTGTGACTGGCCCAGACGTTCCGTGCATCCTTGGCATAGACTACCTCAGGAGAGGGTATTTCAAGGACCCAAAAGGGTACCGGTGGGCTTTTGGCATAGCTGCCTTGGAGACAGAGGAAATTAAACAGTTGTCCACCTTGCCCGGTCTCTCAGAGGACCCTTCGATTGTAGGGTTGCTGAAGGTTGGGGAACAACAGGTGCCGATTGCTACCACAACTGTGCACAGGTGGCAATATCGCACCAACCGAGACTCCCTGATTCCCATCCATAACCTGATTCGTCGACTGGAGAGCCAGGGAGTGATCAGCAAGACTCGCTCACCCTTTAACAGTCCCATATGGCCAGTGCGAAAGTCTAATGGGGAGTGGAGACTAACAGTGGACTATCGTGGCCTGAACGAAGTTACACCGCCGCTGAGTGCTGCCGTGCCAGACATGCTAGAACTTCAATATGAACTGGAGTCAAAGGCAGCCAAGTGGTATGCCACAATTGATATTGCTAATGCATTTTTCTCCATCCCTTTGGCAGTAGAGTGCAGGCCCCAGTTTGCTTTCCCTTGGAGGTTTGTTCAGTACACCTGGAACCGACTGCCCCAGGGGTGGAAGCAGAGCCCCACCATTTGCCATGGACTGATCCAGACAGCACTGGAACAGGGTGAAGCTCCAGAACATCTGCAATATATTGATGACATCATCATGTGGGGCAACACAGCAGAAGAAGTTTTTGAGAAGGGAAAGAAAATAGTCCAAATCCTTCTGAAGGCCGGTTTTGCCATAAAACAAAGTAAGGTCAAGGGTCCTGCACAGGTGATCCAATTTTTAGGAATAAAATTGCAAGATGGACATCGTCAGATCCCAATGGATGTGATCCACAAAATAACAGCTATGTCCCCACCAACTAGCAAAAAGGAAACACAAGCTTTCTTAGGCGTTGTGGGATTTTGGAGAATGCATATTCCAAATTACAGCCAGATCGTAAGCCCTCTCTATCAAGTGACCCGGAAGAAGAATGATTTCAAATGGGGCCCTGAGCAACAACAAGCCTTTGAACAAATTAAACGGGAGATAGTTCATGCAGTAGCCCTTGGGCCAATCTGGGCAGGGCAGGATATTAAAAATGTGCTCTACACTGCAGCCGGGAAGAATGGCCCTACCTGGAGCCTCTGGCAGAAAGCACCAGGGGAGACTCGAGGTCGACCCCTAGGGTTTTGGAGTCAGGGATACAGAGGATCTGAAGCCCGGTATCCTCCGACTGAGAAAGAGATATTGGCAGCATATGAAGGGGTTTGAGCTGCCTCAGAAGTGGTTGGTACTGAAGCACAGCACCTGCTGGCACCCCGACTGCCGGTGCTGGGCTGGATGTTCAAAGGGAGGGTCCCCTCTACACATCATGCAACTGATGCTCTGTGGAGTAAGTGGGTTGCACTAATCACACAATGGGCTCGAATAGGGAACCCGAGTCACCCAGGAATCTTGGAAGTGATCATGGACTGGCCAGAAGGAAGAAGATTTTGGAATATCACCAGAGGAGGAGGTGACACGTGCTGAGCAGCCCCCACTGTATAATAAACTGCCAGAAAATGTGAAGCAATATGCCCTGTTCACTGATGGGTCCTGTCGTCTTGTGGGAAAGCATCGGAGGTGGAAAGCTGCTGTATGGAGTCCTATACGACAAGTCGCAGAAACTGCTGAAGGAGAAGGGGAGTCGAGTCAGTTTGCAGAGGTGAAAGCCATCCAGCTGGCTTTGGATATTGCTGAAAGAGAAAAATGGCCAGTCCTTTATCTCTATACTGACTCATGGATGGTGGCAAATGCCCTGTGGGGGTGCTTGCAGCAATGGAAGTAGAACAACTGGCAGTGCAGAGGCAGACCCATCTGGGCTGCCACATTGTGGCAAGATATTGCTGCCCGGGTAGAGAACCTGGTTGTAAAAGTACGTCACGTAGATGCTCACATACCCAAGAGTCAGGCCACTGAAGAACATCAAAACAACCAGCAGGTGTATCAGGCTGCTAAGATTGAAGTGGCTCAGGTGGATCTGGACTGGCAACATAAGGGTGAATTATTTATAGCTTGGTGGGCCCATGACACCTCAGGCCATCAAGGAAGAGATGCAACATATAGATGGGCTCGTGATCGAGGGGTGGACTTAACCATGGACAGTATTGCACAGGTTATCCATGAATGTGAACCATGCGCTGCAATCAAGCAAGCCAAGCGGTTCAAGCCTCTCTGGTATGGAGGGCGATGCTTGAAATATCAATATGAGGAGGCCTGGCAGATTGATTATATCACACTCCCACAAATCCACCAAGGCAAGTGTTATGTGTTCACCATGGTGGAAGCAACCACTGGATGGCTGGAAATCTATCCCGTGCCCCATGCCACCGCCTGGAACACCATCCTGGGCCTTGAAAAGCTAGTCCTGTGGCGACATGGCACCCCAGAAAGAATTGAGTCAGACAACGGGACTCATTTCCGAAACAACCTCATAGATACCGGGCCAAAGAGCACGGCATTAAATGGTTGCATCCTTCCCTTATCATGCAGCAGCCTCTGGGAAAATCAAATGATACAATGGACTGTTAAAGACTACCCTGAGAGCAATGGGTGGTGGGACATTCAAACATTGGGATACGTATTTAGCGAAAGCCACCTGGTTAGTCAACACTAGGGGATCTGCCAATTGAGCTGGCCCTGCCCAATGAAAACTTGTACATACTGTAGAAGGAGATAAAGTCCCTGTAGTGCACATAAAAAATATGCTGGGGAAGACAGTCTGGGTTATTCCTGCCTCATGCAAAGGAAAACCCATTTGTGGGACTGCTTTTGCTCAAGGACATGGGTGCACTTGGTGCATGATGCAAAAGAATGGGGAAGCACGATATGTACCTCAAGGGGATTTGATTTTGAGTGAAAATAGTCAATGAACTGAACTGTATGATGTTAATTGCTATATATAGTACTATATGTCATCACTGCTATGATTGCTGTGTGCCACATCAATGCTATTACAGTAAGAATCACCCAGCTTAATGAAGATGAACTTTGATGAAACCGAGCAAAGTGCAGCAGTGATCGAACCAGAACTGGCTTCAGCATGCAACAATCCAACACCACACACCACCTCTCCTGCCCTGAAAGACTGTGATGACAGATGGAACCCAAAGTCATGGACTACATGAACTCAATGGACGTTTTAGAGGGATGGCCCATAGATAAAGGGAATTATATCTGTGTGTACATCAAGACAGGGAAAGTGGTGGTGATTAACTGGAATGCAGTGGAAAGGGTAGGACCTGTGCATGACATAGATGGTATAGAATAAGGGGTAGATACTGTCCTGGTTTTGGCTGGGATAGAGTTAATCAGCAGTCCTGGTTAACAGGGGAGGTCCCGGATGACTGGAGGCTTGCCAATGTGACGCCTATCTACAAGAAGGGCTGGAAGGAGGATCCAGAGAACTACAGGCCTGTGTGCCTGACCTCGGTGCTGGGGAAGATTATGGAGCGGTTCATATTGAGTGTGCTCAACAGGCATGTGCAGGTTAACCAGGGCATCGGGCCCAGCCAGCATGGGTTCATGAAAGGCAGATCCTGCTTGACCAACCTGATCTCCTTCTACCACGTTTCTGTGATGGTGACTATGTCATAGCCATCCTGCTGCTTGCTTTGTATATTATTATTACTACTATTATTATTATATTGTTATTATTATCATTACTATTTTACTTTATTTCAATTATTAAACTGTTCTTATGTCAACCCAGGAGTTTTCTCACTCTTACTCTTCTGATTCTCTCCCCCATCCTACCGGGGCAGGGGGAGTGAGCGAGCAGCTGCATGGTGCTTAGTTGCTGGCTGGGGTTAAACCATGTCACTTGGATACTTTGCCTTTATTATGGTGGTTTTGTGGTGGGTTTGTTTTTTTTTTTCCCTTAGATAAAATGTGATTAGTTTTTAATTTGATTTTTTCAAGCTCCTTGTTGATTATGCAATTGCTGAGTAGTTACATCTGCAGTACTGCCCAACTTACGTCTATTTTAACCAGTCTGTAGTTACTCTTAAAATGTGGTGTTCTTGTTTTTACAAATAGCATTCTGGTTGAATCTCAGTATGATTTGTTTTCTTGTTGTTGTTCTTCACTACCCCACACTGTCAAAAGTGCCATTTTTTGCATTGTTTTTGGAAGAAATATATTTTTTTTATTGACTTAAATCAGATGTATAGTGATGTGCTTCTACTTTAAATTTAGAAAATAACCAATTTTTTCTGATGCTTTACTTTTGAAGTGTAACAGTTACATTAAGAGTTGGAAGCAGAATAATCTTATTAATTACTTGTATGAGTTAGTGTTTTTTTCCTGCAGTCCTACTTATGAGTTCTTAAAAATCATTATTTGTGTCTTTATGGACAGGGATAGTTGTGTATTATTTGTGACTGCGTTCTTTTCTTCAGTTGTACACACAGGGGAAAAAAAACTGCATAATTTGTTTAGCAGCAGAAGCTAAGATAATTTAGGTCACTTAAACTGTATGTGGTACTGTAATTGTGCAAAATAAAGTGCTGCATAATCTGAAGAGTAATACTTCTTTATATGGAGTAAGTTTGACAAATGTAGCGTGTCCTGTATTTACATGTAGTACATTATAAAATCAGTTATGACAACAATGTGTACAATGGGCTTTTTTCTTGGATATTCAAGTTTGCAGTATGACTCGACTCATCTTTGATTTTTATAATTTACTCAAGGGTAAGATTTGATTGTTGTGGGGTTTTATGGAGGGGGTGGGGGGGTTGTTGTGTGTGGTTTTTTTTGTTTTGGTTTGTTTTTTTTTATTCTTGGTATGTAATCAACTATTGCATTAAAAATCCCAGGAATGTCAGAGTTGTCTGAAAGTTCTGAAGTGTTTTGTTGAATGTATGGTTTAAGTGTCTTGTGGAAACATTATGACTAAGAATTGCTCTGAGAGGTTTTTCCAACTTCCTGGGGTGCTGTAACAACCTCTGTCTCCTAAATGTTGCAGCATGTCATATAGCCTATGATGCCAAGCCAACAAAGGAAACCTTGTGGCTGGTGTTTACTACAGGTTGACTAATCAAGGGGAGCCTGTTGATGAAGCATTCTTACTTCAACTACAGGAAGCATCATGCTTACAGGCTCTGATCGTGCTGGAAAAATGGCACAGCAAGCTATAAGCAGTGCAGGAGACTCTTGAAGGGAGTGCATCGAGGATTATTTCTTGATCCAGGTGATTGCTCACCAACACTGATGAACACATTAGAGATGTCAAGATCGGTGGCAGCCTGGGCTGCAGTAATCATGCCCTGCTGGAATTCACAATTGTGAGGGATATGGGCCAGGTGAAGATGAGAGTCAGGACCCTGGATTTTAGGAGAGCAAACTTTCAGTTGTTTAAGGGACTGGTGAATGGGGGCCCCCTCAGGTACAAAGGAGCAGAACAGAGCTTGCAGCTCTTTAAGGACATATTTCTTAGAGCACAAGAGCTCTAAATTCCCATGTATTGGAAATCAGGCAAGAAAGTCAGGAGTCCAGCATGGCTGAGTAAGGACTTCCTGGTCAAACTAAGCTGTAAGAAGGAAATGCACAGGCAGTGGAACCAGGGACATGCATCCTGGGAAGAATATAAGGATGTTGCCAGGGTGTGTAGGGATGGGATCAGGAAAGCTAAGGCACAGTTGGAGCTGAATTGGGCAAGGGATGTAAAGAATAATAAGGGCTTCTACAGGTACGTTGGCCATAAAGGAAAGATTAAAGATGATGTACCCCACACCCCCATAAGTAAGACAGGAAATCTAGTGACATGGAGAAGGCAGAGGTACTCACCAATTTTTTTTTTTTAACCTCAGTTTTCAATGGTAATCTCTCTTCCCACATCTCTCAAGCCCCTGACCCTCAAGGCAGGGTTTGGGGGAATGAAGTCCCTCCCATTGTAGGAGAAGATCAGGTTCGAGATCACCTGAGGAACCTAAACCTATGGAAGTCCAAGACCCTGACAAGATATGTCCCAGGGTCCTGAGCGAATTGGCTGATTTAGTTACCTTTGTGGTCCCCAACAATGTTCTTGTAAATTGGAGAGATATCGATTTGATGGATAGATTAGTCGATGGCCAAGGAATTGGCTGGATGGCTGCATCCAAAGAGCTATAGTCAATGGCTCAATGTCCAAGTGGAAACCAGTAATGAGCGGTGTCCCTCAAGGGTCCATACTGGGACCAATACTATTTAATATCTTCATCACTGACATAGAGAGTGCGATTGAGTGCACCCTCAGCAAGTTTGCAGATGACACCAAGCTGAGTGGTGCAGCTGATTTGTTTGAGGGAAGGGATGCCATCCAGAGGGACCTTGACAGGCTTGAGGAGTAGGAGAATGTGAACCTCATGAGGTTCAACAAGGCCAAGTGCAAGGTCCTGCATCTAGGTCAGGGCAATCCCTAGTATCAGTACAGACTGGTGGATGAGTGGATTGAGAGCAGCCCTGCAGAGAAGGACTTGGGGACTCTGTTGGATGAAAAATTGGACATGAGATGGCAATGTGTGTTTGCGGCCCAGAAAGCCAACAATATCCTGAGCTGCATCAAAAGAAGCGTGGCCAGCAGGTCGAGGGAGGTGATTCTTCCCCTCTTCTTCACTCTCGTGTGATCCCACCTAGAGTGCTGCGTCCAGCTCTGGGGTTCCCAGTACAAGACATGGACCTGTTAGAGTGGGTCCAGAGGAGGGCCACAAAAATGATCAGAGGGCTGGAACACCTCTCCTATGAGGAAAGGCTGAGAGAGTTGAGGTTGTTCAGCCTGTGGAAGAGAAGGCTCTGGGGAGACCTTAAAGGGTTTTAAACTGAAAGCAGGTAGATTTAGATTGGACATAAAGGAGAATTTTTTTATGAGGATGGTGAGACACTGGAACAGGTTGCCCAGAGAAGTTCTGTATGCCCCATCCCTGGAAGTGTTCAAAGTCAGGTTGGACTGGTCTTTGGGGAACCTGATCTAGTGAAAGATGTCCCTGCCCACGGCAGGAGGGTTGGACTAGATGATCTTTAAAGGTCCCTTCCAACCCAAAGCATTCTATGATTCTATGCTATGTGCTGTAGCTGCTAGTTGTGTGTTGCTTTGGTTAACCTAGGGGAGACTGAGGTGCCCTGGCAGGTGGGTGAACGGGGGCTTCCTTCTGGCGGGGAGCTTGCTTACGACCGCTCTGCTCCCCCCGGCAGAGCGGGCTCTGTGCAGCCGTCCCCTGCCCACAGTGTGAGCCTTCCTGGTTTGTGGGAAACCTCTGAGGAAGGGGATTCTTCAGGTGCTGAAACAGGGGTGTTTTCCTCAGCGCAACCTTGACTTTGCCCTCTGCTTCACGACCTGTCCTTGCTAACAGCAGTTTGCGGGGCTCTCCTAAAACTCATCCGACCCGTCCCCCGTTACTCACCGTGGGTAGGGTGTATAGCACTGGGCTCCACCCCCTCCCCAGCGGACACGGTGGGGAGTAGGGCGCGCATGCGCTCTTCCCATGCGGCCAGTGGTGCCCGCCCTTCTGTGGGACGCGTGTTATAGAGCTGCTGGCTCGGCCTTTTCATGGCCAAGCGACGTGCAGAGCCGCTGATGGGTCACGTACCCTTCAAAAGTCTCTTGTGCGAGCCGTCGTTGTTGCTGTCCCGTGCTGCTGCGCTCGAGAGATACCCTCAGAGTGAAGAGACGAGCGTTAGCCGTGCGGTCCCGAAGCGGAAGCTGGAGGAGGTTGAGGCGCCGCCGGGCAAGCGGCCTGGACTGGGGGGAAACAGTTTCTGGGGAAAGCAGGGTGATGTGGGGGACAGGTGGCGCGATGGGCCCGCAGAGTCCCAGGGCCAGCGGACGGCAGAGGGAGGCGCTGGTGGCCGGGGCAAAGAGCGGGGTGCCGACCAGGTAACGGGGAAGGGGGAGCTAGGGTTGGGGCGGTGGGAGGTGCTGCTTCTGTCTTCTCTCTGCCGGGGATACTGCTGGAGCTCCCCGGCCGGCGGCTTCTCCCGAGGGGGAAAGCTACGTTGTAGCTGTGGTGGGCCGGGACTGCTCGCATTTAAGGAGATAAAAATCTCGGCACGGTAACAGATAGGGTTTGTTGTTATTTAGATATTGCTGTAGGGCTGAGTATACTGCTTAACCCGCCGTTTGAAGGTAGGACCGCCCTGTGGGTGGTAGCGTTAGGGCCCTGGTATCACCTAGGGAATTAGGGAGTGATGTACCTTTTCCATCGATTTAACAAAACGTGCACACACAGTCCTCTTCGATCTTTACTAGGCAAAGCACAGCATTCGGTGCTCTTCAACCCTTTCTGTGGCTCAGTATATTAATAGGTTGTAGGCCTCTCAAGCTTTTTTTTTCTGATCCAAAAGAGCTAACATTTAGATACTTTTATTTTTCCTATAGAAAAACTTAGATGAGCTCGAGGCAGACTAAGTTTAGTCTGCCTTCAGTCATGTCCACATCTAAAAGCATGGTGAAAGTTTGAACAATTTATTTTGATAGCATCTCTGTTATTTGAGGTTGGAGGTGAGGCTTTATAATATCAGACAACTTTCTTAACCTTTTGTTTGGGATGAGTGTTTAGTAGCGATACCAGGACTGTCTTTCAAGCCAAAAGGTCTAGTGAAGATGGTGATCAGGGGAAGGGGATCAGTGGTTTAGTTATCAGGATGTATTGTAATGCTTGGTTGACTTTTAATGTTTCTGGTTAATGTTTCCAGTTAACATTCTTCTCCCTGGCCTGGACCATATTTTACACAATAGGTCAGAAAACAAAATAGTGGTATCAAGAAAGTTTTAGTTTTGCAAAATTAAAATGTTGGCTTAAATTTTGTGCCCATATAGAAGTTTGATATATGAAAACTCACTTCTCTTGCCACTTGAACTTTTTAACTAAAAGTAAAGGATTTGATCCAGTGAATTGGAAATGGCAGGAAGTCTAATGAGGTCAGATGGACTTTGAACTCTGGCTTTAGTGTCCAGTTTTGGGGAGAAAAAAAAAATTGGTCCCTTGATAATATAACACTCGTCTACAATCTGTAAATGTATTTGTGGCTTCGCTTTCACTATTTGTCATTTTCTAAAGTTCTAGATAACAACTTTACTCCATAACAAATATATTGCTGAATTCTTTACTTATCCCTAGGGTTATTAGTTAGTCAGAATTATGTAAACTTTAGATATGGTAGGGAAGGCAGTAAGCCCACTGGATTCCCACCCAGTAAAGAGTTGAGAAAGTACTTTCTGAAATAATTCCATAGGAAGATTTTGTGTTTACTTGTATATTTCTCTATATTAAATATTTTTCTTGGACTGTATTTTTAAACAGTTTGTTTCCCAATGTACAGTATTGTATAAAAATATTTCCACTTTAAAATAAAGCTTGATTTATGGTAGGAGAAGAGGTGTGTTTTCCATCTTCTGTGTACTACCTGTATGTTTTAAATCTTTCATAAGAACAAATATTTCTGATTATAATTTCTACACCTCCCTGAAAATACAGTCTTAGGTTGGCATTATTCTTTGCTGGTTTGTTATTTGTTATAGTAATAAGCATTATACTGTAAAGTTTGTACTGCTGTTTGGTAAAGTTATGAGCACTTCCAATACTACTGCAGTTGGCCAAAGAATAAACATTAGTTGAGTTATATTTGCAAGCACACCTTTGAAACTAGAGTTAGGAAATCAACTTCAAAATGAAACAACTTCATCTATAGAAACTGAGCCATAATATCTCTGACTTTGCTGTACGTAGCATACTTAGCTAGCATTTCTTCTCAAAACAGGTTTTGAAAGATGTTTAGGTCAATGGGAATATTTGATGCTTTACTATATGTTTTTATGTATTAATGTTGAATGTTTGCTGTCTCTTGTGCTGTTTGGTTTTGTTCATTTTCACACTGAATCTTTCTGGAGGATACAAATAAACAGCAATGCTGCTGCTCTGGAGAACTGAATGCTCTTCAGATTAATCTCATGTAGTCTGAGTCTGAAATTAGGAGTATGTATATTTTTGTGGTGGTTAGGTTTTAGATTATAATCTCTGGAACAAGAATGCTGTCACTTACTCTGCATACAAAGTAGGTAGCACAGTGGTGTTCTGACTTTTAAGTATCTACCTCACAGTTCGAGCAGCAACTTCTTATTAAACTAGAAGTGGAATTCCTTTTAAATCTGAGAAGAATCTGTAAGGGTAACAGACAGGTTATAAAATTCCATTGTTAAACATTCCCCCCCCCCCCCCCCATTTCTCATTATCTCCTTATCTCCTTTTGCTCTTAAAAGGCCTTTGACCAGATACCCTTAAAGGAACAGATGCGCTCTCCTTCCACATACCCTTACAGTCCTTTGCAAGAATATTTTAAAGGACAAACGTAAATTATGATTTGGTTGAGATTTCTTTTTTTTTATGGTGTTTTGCTTAGCTCACTTTTTTCCTTATAAAATGATAAGATCTGACAATATAGAACAATTGAGTAACCCTTTCCTTACCTGCCTACACTTTTTTGTTAAAGTGGTTTTGTTTTTTTTTTTTTAAAGTATCTTCTTTTACTGCTGTGGTATACATTAATGTTTTGTTGCCTTTTTGCTTGTTTGTCTCTTTTTAAAGCAAGAAGAAGAATTTTGTCAATATAACTCATTCCTGTATTGGAGAGCACCATTGCCTACTATTGATTTGTCTGACATTCAGGACTTAGATGGAGAGGCTGCACCAAGAGCTAAAACTTCTTCAAGGACTGATACCACAGAGACTGAAATGGAGTCCTGATCGGTTATTTCATAGTTATACATCTACTTGCAGGAGGGTTGTTTCAGTTTGTATTCATGTTTTTCTGCTTCGGAGAAAAATAAGCAAGCTTCTGCCTTCTTGAAGAAACAATGTTAAGCCAGTCTTGCAAATGCAAGACTGAATTTTCGAAGTTGGTGGAACAATCACTATTAGGTACTTGTTAGTAAGCTAGTTGGAGAGGTAAATTAATCTATCCATTGAGTAGGCGGCTATGTTTGTCTAGCAAGAATACTTGAAAACATGGATACAGGCTAAAAGAAACTACAGAAAATCAGAACATCTTGATGCAATTATAAGAAACAGCTTGATGTGTTACATATGGAAAAGAAATTAAAAATCATTCTCCCTGTCATGAACAAAAAGTTATAACTGTGAAAGCAAACATGGAAATGAATGCTTTCATGTACACTGAAAGTGTACATGAAAGTGAAGTTTATTATATGTGAAATTAAGTGAAATTTTTATCATTTGAATTTATCTTAAGACACAAATACACAGAAACTGTAGTGTTTCCTAGTGTATTTTTTCACTTTAATAGCTAAACCAAAACATAAGAGCCCACTAAAACCCAACACAAAATTCCCTTTCCTGTGCAAACCAAAAACAATTGTGGCAGGGAGCGGGAAGAAAAAAAGAGATCTGTTCTTCTGTAAGCTCCCACTGTTGTGAAAGTTGCTTCACATTTTCCTAGTGATCACCCAAAGCAGTGGGTGGCTAGCTTTTAGTTTTTTGGTCCATTCTCAAGTTAATGCTATTCCTATTTTTTGTGATGTTAGCTCTGAATGCATTAGTAATGTTGAAACGGCAGGCATGCGCAAAGTTGTCACAAAGTTAATGCATTATAAAATTATAATGTATGCTTTTTCCATACTTAACTGACAGGTTTAGTTTTTGCAGAGACTGTAGATCTCAAATTTTTACACAAGTTCATTAGTTAGTGGATTTTTGTTGTGAATTATGAACTTAATGCTTATCTCTTTATTTACAAATTAATACAGTTACAAATACTTGTCTTTAATAATAGTATGAATTTATAGTTGTATTGGCAGACTGTTAGACTTTGAAAATGTGATTTGTCTTTACGTATAGTGAACACTTCTGGGATTTTTATCATTTTGTTGGGATCATCTCTGAATAAGGCAACTTGTGAATTTTTAATAATGTGCTTGTTAAAGAACAATAAAGTGTCATCTGTGTGTATTTGAACATTTTGGGACTATTTAATAAGTCCAAATAAATCAACTTGTTCTTAGGAGATACTTAGGTTTTTAAAAACAACCTCCTTTTCTGACAAGAATGCATCCACTATTGCATGTTTACTCCAACTAAATTAATGAGGACACACATTTTTCTTTTTTTTTTTTTCTAACCTTAGCTAATTTACTACATTCCTATATTCACAGTATTTCTTATGTTTCATGCCATCCAATGTTCCCAGGATCTAGTATTTACCAATATTAGCTAGTATCTATGCAGATGCACTTCAGTCATTGTGTTTAAGATCTGCTTTGAGGTTCGTATACAGTAGGTACATCCTAGCAGTACACTGCATTTCTTGTGTTTAAAATGCATCTCTCCTTTCCCTTATATTCACAGGACAGAAGAAACTTTTATGATTTTCTTCTTTAAAGTATATATTTGAGCTCTTCTATAACAAAATAAATAAGCCCTTTAAAAATGTAAAGCTTGCACCATTAATGTAAGCTATATATTCACTTTGTGTGTAATTATGCTGTAGGCAGGCACTTTCCTCATAGCTTGTTCCAATCCCGGACTTTGGGTTATGGGATGGAATGTTATTGGTACTTTCAGAGTATTTTCTGAGCAGATTCACTTTTTTCCATTCATCTGTTTGCAAGTAGAGGCAAATTTAAAGGTCTTGGAAAGCCTTTTGAAATGAGTCTGAGAGTTTGGGTAATACAAAAGACTAGGCAAGGTAAGGGGGAGTGTTGACAGAGTACATAAACTTTCCATTAGAACCGTCACGAAGCATGATCAAGAAATGTCATTGCTCAAAGTTTGGTGTCACTGTGGGTTATCAAAACACTGGTCTTGACTTCTGGCTCCATTTTTCTAGAGTTAGAACTCAAGTGCTGTACATAAATTATAAATAAGCTAAAGATGTTTTAATTTGCATGTGCAAATAGGAGGGTTTCATGTTTGATCAGAATTTCTATTCTACAAGACCTTTAAGACTTCTTACTCTTAAAAGCAGAGATGGTGTTAAGGCTCAAGAAAGGCTCCTCAGAAACTTAGAAAAATTTTAAGGTGTTACTGTTTAGCTACACAAATCATCTGAGTCATCCTTTAATAGTGAAGTAAGAGAAGAAACTGAAGTGGATATCCTCTGATACTGCAACTTCCTTGTGCTTGTCTCTGCCCGGCTCTCTATCCAACAAAATTATATAATGCTTCTCCATTGCTATTAAGGGATTCTTCTAAAGAGACGGACTACTACATCTTAAAGATGCAGAACATACTCTTACACTGAGTCCTCTTAGGACTTTTGCTCATTTTCCTACCTCTGTTAAGAAAATTGAGTAACATAAACCAATGATGCCATCTGAAATATTTCTCAATTCTGGACAGTGGCATCCTGTCTTAGGAAGCAGGATGCTGGTTTCCTTGGTGCTATTGATAGAAGCACAGAAAATATTTTGATTGTAATGAGAGGCTAAACAGTACCATCATGTTTTGTTCTTCTTTGGGTCTGTACTGACTCCAAAGGTATTTACAGAATGCATTTTGGGAGAGTTGATGATTGGATATTTGTGAGTCTGAATGTCAAGCTGACCATGTCCACCATATTACATTCTTGTCACTTACTTGGAGTCTAAAAAAAACTTTTCAAAATATCAAATTTTCTCATAGGATAAATTCTGCAAACAGTCCTATACATTTTGGATGAGCACATCATCACCTGGCTGCTCCAATGCTGGGATAACGGGGCCAGTAGCCTGGATTTAGAGGGTAGGGAAGCCAAGCAGCTGGGATCCCTTTCCAGGGAAGGGGGCATTGACAAAGCAATTGGAAAAGGGGCAAAACCGCTCAGCCTCTGGAGGCGACTGCTGTCAAGCGTGAAGGAAAGGTATCCCTTCAAGGAGGATGTTTTATACCGCCCAAGCAAATGGACCACCGTAGAGAAAGGTATCCAGTACCTGAGGGAATTAGGCGTGCTGGAGGTGATTTACAGTGACCTGAATGATGAGCAGTTAACCCCAAAGACCCAGATGAAGTCAGGTGCACACAATCCATGTGGCGGAAGGTGGTACGGAGCGCACCAGCATCGTATTCCAACTCGTTGGCAATACTAGCCTGGAAAGACGACGAGGCACCAACGGTGGATGAAGTGGCTAGACAACTCCAGGACTACGAAGAAAAGCTCTCTTCCTCCCTACGGGCCTGTGTCTCGGCTGTGGAAAAACTGTCTGAAAAAATATGCCAAGAGTTCCAACAACTCAGAGAGGATCTGTCCTACTCCCCACCTGCACGGACCAGTGTCTCAGCCATTAGGAGTCAACGTCCCTATGCTCAAGGGAGAGGATACAGAGGATACACACCACGGGGCACCCTGTGGTTTTACCTGCGTGATTATGGAGAGGACATGAGGAAGTGGGATGCAAAACCCACCTCAACCTTAGAGGCACGGGTGCGTGAGTTGCAAGGAAAAACTATTAGAAAAGGCGGTTCTCCCAGGAAAATTGCAGCTCCAGTTTCCAGTGAGCAGTTCCCGAGACAGAGTAAGAGGGCTAATTTTACTTCCGACCTTGATCAGGGGACTTTTGATTCACATTTACAGGAAGTGAACAGCGAATACTGTGACCAGCGTTAGAGGGGCCCTGCCTCCAGCCAGCTGGAGGAAAGGGACAACCGGGTTTACTGGACTGTGTGGATTCGATGGCCTGGAACATCAGACCCACAGGAGTATAAGGCTCTAGTGGACACTGGTGCACAGTGCACGCTAATGCCATCAAACTATAGAGGGGCAGAACCCATTTGTATTTCTGGAGTGACAGGGGGATCCCAACAGCTAACTGTACTGGAAGCTGAAGTGAGCCTAACTGGGAATGAGTGGCAAAAGCACCCCATTGTGACTGGCCCAGACGCTCCGTGCATCCTTGGCATAGACTACCTCAGGAGAGGGTATTTCAAGGACCCAAAAGGGTACCGGTGGGCTTTTGGTATAGCTGCTTTGGAGACAGAGGAAATTAAACAGTTGTCCACCTTGCCCGGTCTCTCAGAGGACCCTTCGATTGTAGGGTTGCTGAAGGTTGAGGAACAACAGGTGCCGATTGCTACCACAACTGTGCACAGGTGGCAATATTGCACCAACTGAGACTCCCTGATTCCCATCCATAACCTGATTCGTCGACTGGAGAGCCAGGGAGTGATCAGCAAGACTCGCTCACCCTTTAACAGTCCCATATGGCCAGTGCAAAAGTCTAATGGGGAGTGGAGACTAACAGTGGACTATCGTGGCCTGAACGAAGTTACGCCGCCGCTGAGTGCTGCCGTGCCAGACATGCTAGAACTTCAATATGAACTGGAGTCAAAGGCAGCCAAGTGGTATGCCACAATTGATATTGCTAATGCATTTTTCTCCATCCCTTTGGCAGCAGAGTGCAGGCCCCAGTTTGCTTTCCCTTGGAGGTTTGTTCAGTACACCTGGAACCGACTGCCCCAGGGGTGGAAGCACAGCCCCACGTTGGGCGCCAAAAAGGACTGTCGTGGTTTAGCCCCAGCCAGCAACTAAGCACCACGCAGCCGCTCGCTCACTCCTCCTACCCCGATGGGATGGGGGAGAGAATCGGAGGAGTAAGAGTGAGAAACACTCCTGGGTTGAGATAAGAACAGTTTAATAATTGAAATAAAGTAAAATAGTAATGCTAATAGTAACAGTATAATAATGATGATAATAATAATAATGATACACGAAGCAAGTGATGCACAATGCAATTGCTCACCACCCGACGACCGATATCCAGACAGTTCCCAAGCAGCGATCGCTGCTCCCTGGCCACCCCCCCCCAGTTTATATACTGAGCATGACGTCATATGGTATGGAATAGCCCTTTGGTCAGTTTGGATCAACTATTCTGGCTGTGCCCCCTCCCAGTTTCTTGTGTACCTGGCAGAGCATGGGAAGCTGAAAAGTCCTTGACTAGCATAAGCAGTACTCAGCAACAACTAAAAACATCAGCATGTTATCAACATTCTTCTCCTACTAAATCCAAAACACAGCACTATGCCTGCTGCTAGGAAGAAAATTAACTCTATCCCAGCCGAAACCAGGACATTCTTCATTCAAATACTTAACTATCTTGAAAGATTTCAAGCTATGTTCAGATATTGGTAACTGTTTGTTGCAACCACTGAGTGATCTGAGTGAGAAAACACCATAAGCTCCAAGACCATGTAGCACCCTTATTGTATATAACTCAGTATTCAAGACCGCCCTTGTTCTTGCCTCCTATTAAAGCACATGTATCATGTGAACTAATAGCTGATGGACGTTTATATGCCTGCCTGCGATACAAAAATTCACGGATACTATTCTTCAAAGTCCGAACCTCTCCGTAGGAGGAAACGGAGTATTCAGAAAGTTCCCGAAATAAAACTCAATAGCAACAAAGTTACTATTAAGCAGGCATTCTTTATTGCAGCGCTGGGCAGCGCTGGGGATCGTTCCACCATTCCACATAAACATGAGACTCATTAACATATGCAAATGTCCAATCCGCATGCATAGTCGTCCTCTTTGGTGGTCTTCGGGGGTCCTCCGGTGGTCTCCAATAGTCTTCCTCACTTGTCCGCTAGTTGAACTTCTGGGCCACTTTTGTCCATTTATGGTCATTGAATTAGCTCATCAGTCCTTTGGCCTTGGAATGCCACGAAACCAGTTCCTTGAGTGCTTATCTCAGCACGGGGGTCCTGAGTCTATGTTATCAGTGCTTTACACAGGAAGCCTAAGGAGCTTGCTCAAGGTCTGTTTTCAATCATGCCGGGCAAGGAGTCACATTCTTCGAAATACCTGTCTCAGCAGATAACTAAAACTATCTGAGTCAGGTATTGTCAGAGGTTTAGCCCTTTCATTCACCTGGGTTGTGTCATCCTTAATTTGAATCAAAAAGTGAGTTTATTCTTGATGAAGGAAACCACATTCTCCTTCCTGGAAAAGCTTTTGTTGGCAGATAAGTTTCTAATATCAGTATGCAATGGGCACCAGGAGGGAAGAGTTACTGCAGCTAGACCTGGAATCTTCATTGCATATTCACATACTGTGAAATAAGCAATAAAGCATGACTTAAGCTCACTCTGATAGGTTGCTTATACACATCGTAAGTAGAAGGGGAAGACCAAGGCAAAATATTCTGTTCTGTTGTAGTCCAGAAGCTGCTATAATGAAAAATAACCCTGTCTCTGCTACGGTGCCTTTCTACATCATCATATAACAGTAGCTGAAAAATGTCATCATCTGATGAATTCATCTGATGAATTCACTGTATCTGCTGCTGACCTTCACTGTTGGACTGACTTATGAAACTTCTTTAGTTAGTTAGTGTTGGAAAATAAAGCTAAATAAGCTTAGTGGCAGGCAGATTTGTTGATGAGGATATGGCAGGGGGGAATGTAAAAGCAGTCATTACCAGTTTTGTTCCTGTCGTGGTTTAAACCCAGCTGGCAACTAAGCACCACACAGATGCTCGCTCACTCCCCCACTCAGTGGCATGGGGGAGAGAATCAGAAGGGTAAAAGTGAGAAACCTCGTGTGTTGAGATAAAGACAGTTTAATAAGTAAAGCAAAAGCTGCGCACACAAGCAAAGCAAAACAAGGAATTCATTCACTGCTTCCCATCGTCAGGCAGGTGTTTAGCCATCTCCAGGAAAGTGGGGCTCCATCATGCGTAATGGTTACTTAGGAAGACAAACGCCATAACTCTGAATGTCCCCCCCTTCCTCCTCCTTCCCCCAGCTTTTATTGCTGAGCATGTCGTATGGTATGGAATATCCCTTTGGTCAGTTGGGGTCAGCTGTCCCAGCTGTGTCTCCTCCCAACTTCTTGTGCACCCTGCAGCCTACTTGCTGATGGGGCAGAAAGGCCTTGACTCTGTGTAAGCACTGCTCAGCAATAATGAAAACATCCCTGTGTTATCAACACTGTTTTCAGCACAAATCCAAAACATAGCCCCATACTAGCTACTATGAAGAAAATTAGCTCTATCCCAGCCAAAACCCGCACAGTTTCTTGCTCCTCTCTTCGCTGCTTTATCACATCTTGTAGATCTGTCAGGGCACTAAGGAAAAAGTAAAAGTTTAGTAGAGTCTTATGAAACCCAGTGTCTTCAGTATGTGTTTGGAGGTGATGAAACAATGAAACTGGGAGTTCCCATTAAAGCAAATTTGCACATATGGAGATTAGTTTTGGCTTTTTCATTCTAAAATATGGACACTCCTTCAATAGTAAATAAAATATAGGAGGCCCTTTGCCCTGACTTATGAAAGAGCTTTAATGAATGCCAGTTATAAGAGAGAGGTTGTGGAATCTCCCTCCTTGGAGATATTCAAAAGCTGTCTGGACGTGGTCCTGAGCAACTGGCTCTAGGTGATCCTGCTTGAGGAGGGGGGTTGGACCAGATGACCTCCAGAGGTCTCTTCCAACTTCAACCATTCTGTGATTCTGTAAATAGATCTTGCCTGATTAAATATGGTTGATGAAAAACACTCAACTTTAATATACTTGCTGGATAGGAGGTATGATCTAACAGAACATAGGGAACAGAGCGGGTACTTTGGGTGTTTAATTCCCCTTACAGGCACCTCATAGAAACAAAAGAAAAAAAGCCATCGCTGTTTTGGTACAAGTTTCTCTTAGGTGTATTATTCTATTAAAATCTCTTTTTGGAAAGAGATTTTTTGATTTTGAATAAAATGCAAGGTTCTGCATGGATAAATGTGGTCATACTTTGACATGTATACGTTTCGCTTGTTTAGGATATGAAAAGCAGGAAGGGTGAAGCGTTGTTTCTAATGGGCTTCCGAGAACTGAGCTAGCCTCATTGCTGTTGAAGTAACAACTTAACACTGGGAACATAGGACATATGAAAACAGAAGCTTAAAGAATGGGCAAACAAGATATCTATGATCTTAAGGTAAGTCTGTAGAAATAGGATCGATGCTCTGTGGTAGGACTTCAGGAGAAAACATCTTGGTAGTTCTGATTTCTAGAGATAACAAGATAAAGGAGTACACAGTAGTTATGTGGACTTTGAACCACCATAATGCCTGTTATAAAATATATCATACATGCCTTTTCATACTTGTGAATATTAGGGAATTGGGTGTGAGAATTTTCAGCATGGGAATTTGTATGGCTTTGCAGAATAGATTTTTATGTCTTTGTATTAGATTGTAAATGCTGAGTCTTCATTCCAGGGAAGAGTAAGAATCTTATCATGTCTGAAAGAAGATGCACAACTTAGAATGAAATGGGAGAAATTCAGAATTAAGAAAATGCTTTCAATCAGAGGAATATACATACCTAGTTATGTCCCAGTCAAAAATCTAGAGCATCTGCATGTGCCGGGATACATGTGTATGCAGGTTTCTTACAAGGTTCAGATTCATATTAAGAGTGGGCCTGGTAATAGTGACTGATAAGTTTGCCTGATATGATACAAAAATTCGCGGATACTATTCTTCAAAGTCCGAACCTCTCCGTAGGAGGAAACGGAGTATTCAGAAAGTTCCCGAAATAAAACTCAATAGCAACAAAGTTACTATTAAGCAGGCATTCTTTATTGCAGCGCTGGGCAGCGCTGGGGATCGTTCCACCATTCCACATAAACATGAGACTCATTAACATATGCAAATGTCCAATCCGCATGCATAGTCGTCCTCTTTGGTGGTCTTCGGGGGTCCTCCGGTGGTCTCCAATAGTCTTCCTCACTTGTCCGCTAGTTGAACTTCTGGGCCACTTTTGTCCATTTATGGTCATTGAATTAGCTCATCAGTCCTTTGGCCTTGGAATGCCACGAAACCAGTTCCTTGAGTGCTTATCTCAGCACGGGGGTCCTGAGTCTATGTTATCAGTGCTTTACACAGGAAGCCTAAGGAGCTTGCTCAAGGTCTGTTTTCAATCATGCCGGGCAAGGAGTCACATTCTTCGAAATACCTGTCTCAGCAGATAACTAAAACTATCTGAGTCAGGTATTGTCAGAGGTTTAGCCCTTTCATTCAGATATGTCCTATTAAAAGAATTTTCTTTTTTAATTTCACTTATAAACATTGGTGAAACTGGCAAATTGAGCGGAAAGTTTTTATGCTGACTCAGGATAACTTGTTGGAGAAAATTAAATTCAAACTAGTCTTATTTTTAAAGGTATTTTTAGAAAAAGAATAAACATGCTGTTTATCACCTGTTGAAAATTTCTAGCACTGTGTTCTATTTTTTGAAGCTGTAAAGGTTTTTTTTAAGTGCTATTGTATAAGAATTGCAATGTAAGAAGTCTAAGGAGGAAACAGAAGCAATGTAAGAAGCAGAAACTTATGTTTGGCAGGGTGCTGAAAACAATTTTCTTATCCTCCTCATCTTTGAAAAAATTGTTTACGTGAAACCACTACTAAGTTTAACAGGTAACATTTCAGAAGGCCCTGAGGTATGCTCCAGGGCTGAACAGGATTCTCTGCTTTGATTTACTGGGTATTGCTAAGGCTGGGTACTTGACCTCACAGTGGGAATACTTCCTCCCCATGCTCTCTGGTGACTTGCTACGGAGAAAGAGACTACTTGGTCTGAAAGCAGAGCTCTCCTGTGTGGGAGGCAGAAGAGGGAGAGATGGGCACCAAGGAGGAAGACTAGGATTGGCTGGTGTTCTGCACCCGGAGGGGGAGAGACAGTGCAGGGTTCTTTCTGGATCTCTATAAGAAAGGCCCGACAACAAACGGCTTAATAAAATAGCTGTTTAATAAGATAGAATAAAAAGAGGAATATAAATAGCGAGTAAATCTTACATCACTTCAGATGCTGGGAACACCATGTTTGTGCAGCATCGGACAGATCCTGGATGGATTTTTTCCCACAGCATGCTGTGCAGAGCAGATCCTGCCTGTGCAGAGAAGCTCTCCCTTTTGGTCATTTGAGCTATCATATAATTTCCTTACAAGAAAACAACTCTATTCCTAAAGGATATTCTCATGAGAACTTGTTGCTGCACTGTTAGATAAAGGCGAGGCCATGCAGGTGGCGTAGTCGCCGGTACCAAGTGGGAGCTGCCTGCAGGCTCCTCTGTTACAATGAGCTGGCTGAGTTTATCCTGTGGCCAAGGAAGTTGTGCAGCACAACGCAGGCCTGAAAGCCAAGTTGTATGTGCAGCACAGGCCTGGGCCTACTCAGGTTAACTGTTATGTGCATCACTAACTTCTCGATGTACAATGGTCTCCTGATCAGGATCACTACAGCTGGACAATTAGAAACAGAGAGACCAGGAAATGGGAGAAACATCCAGGAGTAAGTGGATGGGAAATTTAGATGACATGCAGAGGGAGGCAGACATCATATCTCAGAGTCAATAAAATGGCACAACTGAAACCAACAAAATATAAGAAACATTGGGCATAAAGTCAGAAGGGGATCAAATGCTGGGGTAGAGAAATCAGAAAACTGGAGGCTGGGATTTATTACAGAAAGAGAGAAGAGGCAATGGGCAAAAATTAAAAAACAGAAAAATCCATCTGAACACAAGAACACACTTCTTTACTGTATCTCCCTTACTAGATATTGTAACTTTGGCTAACACAGTTTATTGCCATCCCTCAGGACTATGAGCACAACACAGGTCTGAAAGCCACGCTGTATGTGCAGCACAGCATGGGCCTGTACCTACTCAGGTTAACTGTTATGTGGATCACTAACTCCTAAACATGCAACAGTCTCTCAGTCAGGATCAATACACAAGCTTTCAGCCATTAATAGTGATTAACTTGGCATCATTGCTGTGTACAGTCATTATGTTCTGTACAAAATGCCTGGCTTAGAGAGCTTGCTGCTTGGTGCAGGTATGATTCTGAGACAACTTGTGATGCTTCCATGCTAAGGAAAAAAGGAGTTCTGAATAGAAGAGAAATAAAAGTGAAATGAATCTCTCTTTCTATAGCTTGCTTAATTGTTTCAAAGCATAGTTCTGTGAAGAAACACTTCAGATTGTGTCTGTGGAATGATGCTAAAAAGGGGGCTGATGCAGCAGCAGCAGAAGTCCAGGCACAGGAAAATGCATCCAAAAGTGACTTAGTAAGCATATACAGAGGTAAAAACAAACTACGTTTCAGCTGTTTGTCATGACCTGAAGGGTTACCCGGCCTGTGGATGTGTAGAGATCGAGACTGTGGGTTCGAGACTGTGGGTTCGTAGTAGTCTGTAGTACACAAGGACACAGAGGCTTTGTCTTCTAAATGTCTCTACTCTATTACAGATTACCACAAATGCCACACAAATCACCACTAGCAAGTATAATACCCTAAAAATCACCACTAGTAAATATATTACCACAAAAACCACCACTAGCAAGTATATCTATGATTAATAAAGTGAATATATATATCAAGTTATTGCAAATTGCTATCAGCAAAAAATAATATACTATCAATCAATAGTATGGCAGCAATCAATAATAGAAAGAATCAATACTATAGCAACATCCAATAACAAAACCAAGTAGGTATATACTATTACAAACTTATCATTAGTGAAGCAAACTTATAAAAAATATAACAGTAGATATACTTATGATAGATTACTTATGTGGATATATAATAATACCAGTATCAAGCGAACTAGACAGATTTCAGAAGGGGCCAAACCATACCAAAGGGGAGGACAAACTAATCCCAGAGGGGGACCCAACCATACCAAAGGTAGGAGGACACACTGAACCAGACCGCAGAAGTGGGTCCAAAGGGGGACCAATAAGATAACAGAGTCTCACTTCAAAGATGATCCACATCACAGAGTCTGGAGTCAACCAGGCATCCCTGGTGAGAGTCCAAGAGCTCATAGAAAGTTTATGTGGAATTCAGCCTGTTTAGGAAAGGAAAAGTTTGTGGAGCATGGGAAGTTCTCAGAGAGGGAAGCTCCATTTTGGGTAAGAATTAAGGCCTTTATATATCATAGAGACATAAGAGGACATAGGAGACCACCACTCTGAGCAGCCAATAGATGCTGTTAATTTATATTTTTCACCTGGGATAGCCAATAGATGATGATGTTTTCTATTCTTTTAGACCAATTTTTATTTTCCCAGACTGTTTTCCTGTTCTTGCAGTTTTAAAAGGCAATGACAATTACCAATTTTTACTTTCTCAGGATATTTTCCCCTTTTTCCAGACTATTTTTCAACTTTTCACATGATAAGTTTCTGTTACAGTTCCTTGGTTTTGTGCTTATTGATGGTATCTCAGGATGTCTCCTTTTTTTAGGTACCCAGCTGTACTTCAAAGATGCCAGCTGCAATTTTCAGGGATGCTTCTGGTTCACAGGCCTAGTTCCCAGGCTCACAGTTCCCAGGCTGGCAGGCATTTTCTCTGTCAGTAATTTTCCCCTTCTAACCAGATCACCTTTATGGCTGCTCACATCACTGTTGCATAACAACACAACAGTTTATAATTTATAGAGCTCATCTCACAGTTCATACTTTTATAAAATAATTTGTAGATTTTGACAGAGCTATTTGCAAAGGAAAGTTAAAAATGTGGTTAAGGATTACAAGCTTGAGTCCTAACCAAGCAGAGATGACAAATCGCATCAACATCTTGGGACTGTAAAAGGAATCTGTTCTAATGAGATTCCTTCAAGATTATTTGGTATTTCCAAGATATGGGTTTTGCTTCTGACACTGAAACGAATCAGGCAATAGGAAAATCTCTCTAATTCTTCCTTTTCCCGATCTTTGAACAGACATAACAGCATTTTCCTGCAATTCTTTCTTAGTGATCAAAATTCTTACTGCAAGTGATCAAGAACAGGAAGAACTCAGATAAGGCTGATTTAAAAATGAGAACAGTCTAATGCACATGAAGGAATAGGAAAACTTTGTTTCAGAGGGCCTTTAGGGGAATTCTATTAGCATATCCTGTATTTTTGCTCCTAAGTCTGAATTTCTACTGCCCTTGAATATGCAATCAGTTATTGAGAGTTTTTAAATTATTACATTCTATACTAATTTATTATATTCTAAAAGATACTTATTACACTTAAATCTTTTCTTGGTTTATTCATAAAACTCCATATGTAACCAGTGGAGACTGACTTTTAGTTTGAAGCTCTGCCTCAACATAATCGTATTTGCAGGTCTCCATGCTCTGTTCATGTCTGTCATAAAAAAGGAAATATTATTTCCAATTCTGCACCAAGATAAGAATGACATAATTAATTCCACACATTTTGTCTTTAAATTTTGATTCTTTCAAATTCTTAAAGCATTGGACAGTTTCTTAACATAAGGCTCATAAAGCATTTACACACTTTAGCAAATCTTTCTGTCGTGGTTTAACCCTGGCTGGCAATTAAGCACCATACAGCAGCTCGCTCACTCCCACCCCTGGTGGGATGGGGGGAGAATTGGAAGGGTAAAAGTGAGAAACTCATGGGTTGAGATAAAAGCAGTTTAATAATTAAAAAGAAATAATAATAATTTACAAATTGTAAGGAAAAGAGAGAAAAAAAAATAACAAAGAGAGAGGGAAATAAAACCCAAGACAGACAAGTGATACAAATGAAAACAATTGCTCACCACCAACTGGCTGATGCCCAGCCAGTCCCTGAGCAGCAGCCCCCACACCAACCTCCCCCCCCAGTTTTCTGGCTGAGCATGACATCATATGGTATGGAATATCGCTTTGGTCAGTTGGGGTCAGCTGTCCCAGCTGTGTCCCTCCCAACTTCTTGTGCACCCCCAGCCTACTCACTGGCAGGGCAGTGTGAGAAGCAGAAAAGGCCTTGACTCTGTGTAAGCACTGCTCAGCAATAACTAAAACATCCCTGTATTATCATCACTATTTTCAGCACAAATCCAAAACATAGCCCCATACTAGCTACTATGAAGAAAATTAACTCTATCCCAGCCAAAACCAGTACACTTTCATACTCAGTCCTCTGTCAACTTCTGACCCTTCAACTTTCAACCCTGTCAACTTTCAACCCTGAACTGTTTCTGGGCTTTTAGAAAATTCAGTGTTGCTTCCCTGCCCCCAAAGGAAGTAGCTGAAGCAGTTTTGAGTGCTTGGTATACCAAAATCAAAATATGAAGTCAGGTATGGGAGAGCTAATGTACATCACCAGATACAATCTTTCCATTTTTTCTGCTTTGCCACAATGTTGTTTTTAGAGAGGTTATGCCTATGAGCAAATAACTTATTATTAAATTTTTGCTATAACTTTCAGTGAATACATCATATAATTCATTCATTCATAAACTTCCAGATCCATTTGTTCTTACTTTAAACTGTCATAAACTTTTAGCATGTTGTGAAAGTGTTCTTTCCCTTAATGTACAGAAGTAACTAGTAGCTGTAAAACACTTAATCCTATTTTGATGTATCATTTTAACTGTACATAATTCTCAGAAAACAATAGCATTTAATTTGCTATCATGGTCAAATAACCTATATAAATAAGAACAGATAGCAATATGGAACACTACTGTAGCTCTTCAAAGCAGCCACCTTGTCCTTTGTTGTGTTTTCAAATTTCTTAAAAAGAAAATTTCAGGAAAGATGGTCTAAGAAATCACACTAGAACTTGTCTCTTTGCCAAACTGTTTTGTATCTGAAACTTCACGATAAGTTTCTGAGGCATTTATTTTGCATTAAATACAGCAGACCAGATGACAGCTAATGCTATGATTACTTGCCCAAATAAAATCATCACTTCAGGATAGGATACACTCCAGGAGTGTGTCTTGCCTTCTGATAGCAAGTTATTGCCACAGTCACTGTCACAATCCCTTCCCATGCATAAGGATGACACTAGAGATAACAGACAATTAAGCAGGGGGGTTCTTATCAATCTATATAAATACCTGAAGGGAGGGTGTAAAAAAGATGGAGCCAGGCTCTTTTCAGTGGTGCCCAGTGACATGAGAAGAGGCAATGGGCACAAAGTGAAACACAGGAGGTTCCATGTGAACATCAGGAAACACTTTTTTACTGTGAGGGTGACTGAGCACTGGAACAAGTTGCCCAGAGAGGTTGTGGAGTCTCCCTCCTTAGAAATATTCAAAAGATGTCTGGACATGGTCCCTGACAACCTGCTCTAGGTGGCCCTGCTTGAGCAGGGGGGTTGGACCAGAAGACCTCCAGAGGTCTCTTCCAACCTCAACTGTTCTGTGCTTCTGTGAAGTTCCCAGAGCCCCATTCTAGCTGCATTTCCTTTAGCTAGACTTGAACTGGTCTAGACTAGAAACATACTTAGTCAGGCTGGAATTTTTTTTTTAAACTTCTTTTTGGTAAAGAAAGTAATTTCTGCACATTTAAAGTCTATACATTGACATATGACCATTTGGATGTAAAAGTGCTACATAAAGATAAAATTAAATGATAAGTGATTTGGGAAAACAAAAGCATATTCTGGAAAGAGAGCGACTCAGGTCAAAACCAGTAAACAGCTTCCTGTTGGCTCAAAGAGCTACACTGGCTCTCCAGGGGATGAGTATGGGAGGGAGAGCTAGGAAGGAAGAAGAACTGTGAAGCCAGGAGAAGGGAGGAAAGGAAACTTGCCTTGACTTCCAGATTGTTCATCTCCAAGTTTTCAAGTATTTCAAAAGCACAGAAGCTGTTGCAGTAAGGCAAGAACTACTAACTACTTGAATATTTGAACCCCTCATACTGTAATGTTGAGGTTTATTATTATTATTATTATTACAAGGACAATGCTTTTGTTTATTTTAAAAATAACTACATCTCAAATAGCATGTTATAGAAAATGGAAATTTTATAGATGTTTGGAATTGCAATACTATGGCAACTTAAAAGTCATGTAACAAAAGGCATGGTACTGTAGTTTTCAAATAAAATGTTGGTAAACATATTCTAAGCATCTCTTTCTGAGCAGCTCTTCTCTTTATGATCATTAATGCTCTATAAGTAGATTGAAAAGTTAATATCAAAATGATGGCCGTTATCTAATGAGTCATAGATTTTTGTCTGTCTGTAATACAATGGGGAAAAAAGATAAGCCTGTTCCACCATTTTTTCTAAGGAAGTTAGCAATACCTGGTCAGGAGTTAAATTCTAGACAAATTGTGGAATGCCCTCATAAATGTCAGTGGTTCAAAGAGCATAGGCATTAACTCTAGGGAAAGGGCTGAAACTAAAGTATGTAAACTCCCTTATCGCTGTTGTAATTTTGCACATACAAGTTTTGCCAGAAGCCATTACTTCTAGAATCATGGTTTTCTCCTAACTGACTATATTTGTAAGCCTTTTCTGACCCTTTAAGGATTAATTTCCTAACACTTGAATCAGCAGTTAGCATGGGAGCTTTAGGGCACACAAGGAAACAATACACCTAACCTTTCCTAGGAAATAAAACTGATTCTAAAAATTTGTCCTGTAACATTAAATGCTGGGAAGAGGGACAACTGAAACAACAACAAAAAGGTCAGAAGTAAGAGAATTAAAATCTTTTCACGAAGGCAGGAAACAATATCTGACTCAGAAAAGACAGATGTTAAATGATGGGGACTGAAACAGGGAGGCAGGAAAGGAGTTTGTCCATCACAGTTATAAATGAAAGGCTATTTGAGAAAACCAGATTTAAGCATATCAGAAGCAGGAGGCTTTTGAAATGAATACTGGCTTTGCTGGATTTCCAGGTAAAAAGAATATAAAGACTCATTAGGAAAACAGCAAAGAAATTGCTGTTTCTTTCTTCACTACCAAGCATAGTGAGGGTGCATGGGGCAGGTTTCTCAGTAAGTAAAGCTCAGGTTCAGCTAGAAACCGAAGTCAAAACTGAAGTTGCTAAGTGCAAAGTAAAATTAGCAAGTTCTGTATGCCAGAGGTTTGTCAGACAGATCATTTGGTTATATTTCTTGACAGAAATTGTTCAGAGTGTCAGAGCACTGAAAAACAGAAGCCCCAACAAAAGTTTTGTTGCACTTTAAACTGACAGTTTTCTATGAGCCTGACCAGGGACACACGAGGTCATACTTTTCTGCAAGTGTGATAATAATAATTATAATATAGCAGCAACCATTTGAGCCCTCACTTTGAAAAATGAATGTGCAGACAAACACACTTGCATCATATGCTCTTAGGCAAACCAAAGAATGAAGCATGGCTTCTTCCAGAGTGATTGATGTCATTGACACATGTGGCTGTCAGAATAGTAGGAGCCAGAAATACCCTCTTTACAGGAGGAAAATATACTGTAGCTTGTCATTAACATGCTCTGACCTAACAACTCGGGTCTGAAATTCCCAGTTTTCTGACAGACTTGGTGTTCCAGTCAGCAGGGTTTTCCTTTTTCTTTTCTTTTTTTTTTTTAATTATTTAACTGAATGTGCATTGTCTAAAAGTACTGGGCAAAGAAAGCAGTTTTGAAAGTCTCCCTTCTATGCTGCAGCAGTTAACAAGAACTTGTAAATGGGAATAAAACATGGTAAATGGAAAAATTTTCAAGTGGGGTGAAAACGTTACCCTTACTACTCCAAAGCCCTAGACTGGGTTGCTATCAATTGTTAAGGGATGTTAAGAGTGTGGCCACCTCCTCCAGCCCAGGACTCCCTCCTCTCTGGCTGCTGGAACCCAGCCCAGTGCGCTTGGGGACCGGGGGTCTTTGCCCAAGCTGAGGGACACAGCTGCTGCTTTCCCATTTGCAGGTTCAACCAGTAGCAAAGCTGAGCATGTATCCCAGAGGCGCACACACACACAGGACACTGTCACGGCCAGTTACACAGACTGCCACAGGCAAGGCACTGCCTTCAACAGCGCTTACATATGGGACTTGCATAAAATATAAACACAGACAGTCACATCCCCTTCCTCCTCTTCAGCTGGTAGAGACAGAAGTTCACTAGCAAAAGCATACACATAACACTCTCTAGCTTCACAAGCACATGCACATTTGCAGATCCTCCAAGTACTGGCACTGCCCCCTCTGTCTGTCTATCCTCTTTTTGTTCCTCCCTGCTCCCCCTTCCCTTGCATATTGCCTCATCAGCTGGAATAGTTCAGCCGACCCCCTCCAACATCCTGGACCCTCAGGTTTGCAGCCTTATCAGTTGCAAGTCCTGGTTTGCCTTCGGTTTCTTGATAGCCCATCAGTTAGTGTGACTGGCCAGGTTTGTTTCTGGTTATTGTCTTTGTTAATACTAAATGGTCAGGTTTTATGTCTCTGTGTGTTTGTCTCCCTCCTTTTCCTTATCCTCCCAAATTAAAAAAAAAACATTCTCACACTTCACATATCCTTACCAATTTAGTCTCTCTGTCCAGGTTTGTTCTTATCATGACCTCCCTTATCAGGTGTCAGTCAGGTTTGTCTCTGTATGTTCTTGTTTATGGCTCCTTTGACGAGATACCCTTAAAGGAGCAGACACTCTCCTTTCACATATCCTTACATCAATAAATGTCAAATGCTTGGTTTGTTAATTGATTGGCAATTTATCACCAGGCCAAATACAGTAGCATTGGCTCTACTGTCACTTGTGATGACTTCAGTGTCAGTTCAAACCAGGGGCCTTTACCTGAACTGGCACAAATATACTTGAGGAGAGTCTGGCTCATTATGCCTTCTGGCTTCAGGCAATAAAACTTCTATACAAATTTACCAGCTGGGAAATTATATTTCCCCTGTGAAATATAAGGTTCTGTCTTGTTGTGGTTTAGCCCCAGCCAGCAACTAAGCACCACGCAGCCACTCCCTCACTCCCCCTACCCCGATGGGATGGGGGAGAGATTCGGAGGAGTAAGAGTGAGAAACACTCCTGGGTTGAGATAAGAACAGTTTAATAATTGAAGTAAAATAGTAACGAAAATAATAACAATATAAGAATGATGATAATAATATACAAAGCAAGTGATGCACAATGCAATTGCTCACCACCCGCCGACCGATACCCAGACAGTTCCCGAGCAGCGATCGCTGCTCCCCGGCCAACCCCCCACAGTTCATATACTGAGCATGTCGTCATATGGTATGGAATAGCCCTTTGGTCAGTTTGGATCAACTATTCTGGCTGTGCCCCCTCCCAGTTTCTTGTGCACCTGGCAGAGCATGGGAAGCTGAAAAGTCCTTGACTAGCATAAGCAGTACTCAGCAACAACTAAAACATCAGTGTGTTATCAGCATTCTTCTTCTACTAAATCCAAAAGACAGCACTGTGCCTGCTACTAGGAAGAAAATTAACTCTATCCCAGCCGAAACCAGGACATGTCTAAACAGGCTGTTTTGTTCAAAAAAGAGCTTCTTGCAGTGGCTGCCAAACTGTCTGAAATGTAGCAGCAAGCCCCCCCCCCCCCGCCCCATCGTTTGGGCCCCTCTTTCCATCAGCTCAGGTGAAAATATTGCATATTAATACAATTTATCCATCTTGTTTGAGAAGGATACAGTAGTGTAACTGTAATAATTCACTGTAATAAATTAACTCAGCATAGTCCAGTGCTGGTAATGTGAATTGATTTTCCATTCTCTGTCTCAGAGCTTATTTCCTTGAAAAGAGACAAGTCTGGATGCAAACTTGGATAAGCAGTAAATCAAAAAAGCTTTTCTTTCTTGTTATATAGTTGGACCAGTTTCCGTGACCATTGCTCTTGCTTGTCTTTAAAATTTTAATGTTTTTTATAAAAGTATGTGTCGTAATGTCACCCCAGGGATGTTTGGAATAGCCAGCAAGGTTAAGAGCTTTGATATTCATTGAGTAAGTTAATGTACTATAGCTGAGGCTTCACATTTGACCAAAAAGTACCTTTTTATTAGTTATAATAGTCCATAAATTCTCCTGATTCCAAAACCTTGAATCTTTAAGTTTGCTCTTTGAGATGTTTGTTCTGTCATCTTAAGCTTCAGGCCTTTAAATTTCCAAAGCATTTATACATTGTAGTAAGTGAAATAATAGTTCAATTATCATTTCCTATATACCATCATAACTCCCCAGTCATATAAGATCAGTCTCTGACTTGAGCTGTTTATGGTGTAGTTCAGAAACAGCAAAGATGAATTATATGAAATAGTTGAACTGAAAGGTTCCAGGATGTGCCAAGGTATTTATCAAAGCAGCTTTAATTAATTTTTGAGTCAGAATAGAGTTGCCTACATATAAGGGCTTTGCTTCAAGAAAACAGTTATAATGGTAATAAAGCTGAGGGAGACAATGGATAGGATTTGGGGTTACATGGGAGGGCCAGTAGATCAACATCTGGTTTACAGAAAACCTCAAACAACTATTCATTCAAAGAGCTCATAAAACTGAATGCAGGCAGATGTAGAAAATGCATTGGGACATCAGGACATGTCTGCTGCCCAGGGCCAGCTGAATAAAGGTGCTCAGTTTCTCAACCACCATGACATCTTGCTCAATTCAGCTGCCAACAAGTTAAAATCCTGTTAAAATAAGAGGTGACGGTCAGTGTAAATGAAAAGCTGTGTGGCTGGGAGCACCTTGAACGTTCTTAAAGCTTCTTTTATTTTTATTCCTCTTAAACTTGGCTCCTACACACTGAAACCCTGTCAGCTACCTGGAAGTGCAGTCACATGCAATACTGAGACAGACAGGGGAGATTTCTTACATCTTCTTGTTGCTACATGCTTTGTGCTTTTCCTTCAAATTGGAGTCCCTTGCTTTTATACGTTTTGCAGTATAAAACTAGAGAGCAGAGTTATTTTTATTAATTTTATTTCTCATTTTTTCTGTCTACACTTTTCTCTTCAAGCAACTTTCATTTCCCCATGCTTTTATTTTTAGCACTTTGTTGAAGTTTGACCTCTTACTAGTCTCCCAAAAAATGTCACATATTCTAGTACTACAGGTGTTACAATAACAGAAATGACAAAACAAGGGTTATATAAAATTCCCAGTGAACCAAAACAGTTTACCATATTCTTACCCAGGATGCTTGTGAGCTTGTTTCTGTGACAAGCTGGGTAAGTGATTGAATTATAGCAAATAAGTATTTTTACACAACAATGTTCATATCATCTCACTTATTAAATAAGCTGGGGATATTCCTGCTGATACATTCACATAAATTAGAGCTTGTAAAATGAAATGTTGCCAGAGTATGATGCTATATCCAAACCAGAATATTTCTTGGAAACTAATAATTTTTGACAAGCTTTTGCTTAGGAGAGGGGGCTCATAAGATTGTCTCTAGCGGCCTGTGCTTGGGGAAATTTCTTCGGGATATGGGAGCCACATCAGACAGAAAGGAGACCTGAACATGGATCTCTCATACATTATACACAAGTGCTTTGTGATTAAAAAAAAAAGCCAGGTGGTGGTTGCATTTTATGAATGAACAGCATGTGCCTTCCTCCAGTCTGGTGAGGATTTGTGGGAAGGTTGTTTGATGTGTGCCTGCTGTGGACCTGTGCATGACTTGCTACAAGGTAATAAGTATCCCTTAGGTACAGTTAGTTTCAGCTTATGCTGTAGGTGATATCTGACACCTCAAAGTACAAGACAGAAGGAATAAAGGGAGAACACTGTGGCTGGGCAACCTGGGAGCTGGTTTTAGCAATGTTACCGAGGATCTCTTGTGGCTCAAATAGTGCTGTGCTGGGACAATAGTTTGCTCAGCCCAGGATGGGAGACTGCTGAGAATAACTTGCACTGCAGGCATCTCATCTGTTGCTCTGCATATGTTGTTGCCCACTTCACCCACCCTGCCCCCAGTATCTATATATGCATTTTCATCTATGCATGTACATTGAATCTTTCCTTCTAAGTCTAGCCTGAGGAAAAGGATGAGGTATATGGGAAACTGCTTTATGAACTGATAAAACTTTGGGTTTTCATTCTCCCAGAGACAGTTTTTTCATGGTTTCTACCTATTCCCTTCTCAGTCATTCTCTGTGTGCTGGTAGCTTCTGGCTAGTTTAAATTCAAACCACAGATGTTAACAATCCTTCTCCATGAAGCCTGCCTCAGTGCTGCTCAGTTGCACAACTTCTGGGAAACCACAAGACTTTATTGAGGGGGTTATCATAAAAAACATTATTTCTTGGCCATGTGCCTGGAATTTGCATTCATGTGGAGTTACCTGGAAGAACTTGGAAAAGGTAGGGGTCCAGGTGTACAACACTCAAGGTAGGGAGTGTGTTAAGTGCATAAAACCCCTGCATGATAAAATTAAGAACACCACCAGCAAATCTGACAAGTCCACCCTGCTTTGATGAGTCTGGGCCTTGAGCATATGTCCCGCTGACCTGTCCTAATCAATCACTGCCTGGTGAGCAGGATGGGGGGGGAGGTCCTCCATAAACCAGCATGATAGAAGCCCTGCAAGCAGCTCTCAGTGCCAGATACCCATGCAATGGCCATGTGGCTGAAGGATGAGTGGATTTATCAACTGCATTTTCTGGTCAGTCAAGGGAATGGTCTGAGGAGAGTGTGAGCTGCAATTACTGTATCTAGTATAAGGAAGCTACCAGGAACTTCTGGCAGACTGTGACCAAAGTAGTTGTCACAGAGCAGACGGAATAGGATCAGACGAAGAGGAGTTGGGGGTAAGAAAAGAAGCAGCTCTTTTTCCTTACACATTGTCAGAGGAAAAGGATGAAAAACACATAATATTTTGTATTAACTTAATGTATTGCTTGCCTTAACTTCTAAGCAGCAGCAGCCTATTACAGCATTGGCCTTCCTCATCCATGTTGCTGAGAGGCACTTTTCCCACCCCAGTAAGAATACAATAAAATAGAATAGAGTAAAATAGAACAGAACAGAATAGTTTAGTTCAGTTGGAAGGGACCTACAATGATCATCCAGTCCAACTGCCTGACCACTTCGGGGCTGACCAAAAATTTAAGCATATTATTAAGGACATTGTCCAAATGCCTCTTAAACACTGACAGACATGGGGCATCGACCACCTCTCTAGGAAGCCTGTTCCAGTGTTTGACCACCCTCTCGGTAAGGAAATGTTTCCTAATGTCTAGTCTGAACCTCCCCTGGCACAGCTTGGAACCATTCCCACGCGTCCTATCACAGGATACCAGGGAGAAGAGATCAGCACCTCCTTCTCCACTTCCCCTCCTCAGGAAGCTGTAGAGAGAAATGAGGTTGCCCCTCAGCCTCCTTCTCTCCAAATTAGAAAACTCAGAGCCCTTAGCTGCTCCTCATAGGACATGCCTTCCAGCCCTTTCACCAGCTTTGCTGCCCTCCTCTGAACGCATTCAAGGACCTTAACATCCTTCTTAAATTGTGGGGCCCAGAACTGCACACAGTACTCAAGGTGAGGCTGCACCAATGCTAAATACAGCGGGATAATCACCTCTTTTGACCAGCTGGTTATACTGTGTTTGATGCACCCCAGGATGCGGTTTGCCCTCTTGGCTGTCAGGGCACGCTGCTGACTCCTGTTGAGCCTGCTGTCAACCAGCACCCCCAGATCCCTTTCTGCAGGCCTGCTCTCCAGCCACTCCTCTCCCAATCTATGCTTGTGTCCGGCATTACTCTGTCCCAGGTGCAGAACCCGGCACTTGGACTTGTTAAATTTCATGCCGCTGATGATTGCCCAATGCTCCAATCTATCCAGATCCCTCTGCAAGGCCTCTCGTCCCTCAAGACAGTCAGCAGCACCTCCCAGTTTAGTACCGTCAGCAAACTTGCTAAGGGTGCATTCAACTCCTGCATCCAGATCATTGCTAAAAATATTGAAGAGAACTGGCCCTAGAATTGAGCCCTGAGGAACACCGCTGGTGACTGGTCACCTGCCAGATGTAGCCCCTTTCGCTACAACTGTTTGAGCCCTGCCATTCAGCCAGTTCTTCACCCAGCGCACCGTGTACCTGCTCATCTCACAGTTGGACAACTTGTCCAGAAGGATGCTGTGAAGGACAGCATCAAAAGCCTTACTAAAACCCAGAAAAAGTACATCCACCGCTTCATCCGCTAGGCGGGTGACCTTATCATAGAAGGATATCAAATCCATTAAACAGGACTTTCCCTTTGTGAACCCATGTTGGCTGTGCCTGATGATTGCATTGTTCTTTAAATGCCTTTCAATAGCACCCAGCATGATCTTCTCCATAATTTTTCCAGGTACTGAGGTTAGATGAACAGGTCTGTAGTTTCCTGGGTCTTCCCTCAAGTTCTTCTTGTAAATTGGAATTACGTTGGCTAGCTTCCAGTCAGCGGGGGCCTCCCCAGACTCCCAAGACCTTTGGTAGATGATCGAGGGGGGTCCTGCTGTAACATCCGCTAGCTCCTTCAGTACTCTGGGGTGAATCCCATCAGGCCCCATGGACTTATGAACGTTCAGCTGATACAACTGGTCCCTTACAATTTCAGTGCCCACAAATGGAAAGGCACTGTTCCCCCAGTTGTGGTCCTCCAACTCAGTGGACTGGGCAGCCCAAGATCTATCACTGATATGAAAGACTGGGGCAAAAAAAAACATTGAATGCCTCCGTTTTTTCTTCATCCTTATTATTCAGGTGACCATCTTCAACAAGTATTGGTCCAATGTTTTCCTTAGACCTCCTGTTACTATTAACATACATAAAAAAAGCCTTTCTTGTTGTCTGACACAACACTGGCCAGTTTTAACTCTAGTTGAGCTTTAGCCTTTCATGTCTTCTCCCTGCATATGCGAGGCACGGCTCTGTAATCTTCCTGCGAAGCCTGACCTCGCTTCCAGAGATCATACGATTTCTTTTTCTGCCTGAGTTCCAAGAGGACTTCCCTGTTCAGCCAAGCTCGTCTTCTGCCCTGCTTGCTTGACTTGCAACACCATGGGATTGCCTGCTCCTGTGCTTTTAAAAGGTGGTTCTTAAAAAACTGACCAGCACTCATGGATTCCTAAGCCCTCAAAAGCAGATTCCCAGGGGACACTGCTAAGTAGCTCCCTGAGTAGCTTAACGTTTGCTCTCTTGAAATGCAGGGTAGCAACTCTGCTGACCTTTTTTCTCATTGCACCGAAAATTTTACACTCAGCCATTTCATGATCACTGTGGCCAAGACAGCCACCTACCATCACATCCCCCACGAGTCCTTCTCTATTCACAACTAGCAAGTCTAGGAGGGCACCTTTCCTAGTTGGCTCACTGAGTACTTGTGACAAGAAGTTATCTTCCACATACTTCAGGAATTTCCTGGGCTTGCTTGTCACAGCAGTATGATATTCCCAGTTGATGCCTGGGAAGTTGAAGTCTCCCATAAGGACAAGGTCTACCGATCTAGAGATTTCTCCTAATTGCCTATAGAATAACTCATCAGTGCTTACATCCTGGCTGGGTGATCATAGAATCATAGAATCATCTAGGTTGGAAAAGACCTTTAAGATCATCCAGTCCAACCATTAACCTACACTACCAAGCCCACCTAAACCAATCAAGGGTAGACTAGACTAAACCATATCCCGAAGTGCCACATCTACCCGTTTTTTGAACACTTCCAGGGATGGTGACTCCACCACCTCTCTGGGCAGCCTGTTCCAATGCTTGACCACCCTTTCCGTAAAGAAATTTTTCCTAATTTCCAGCCTAAACCTCCCCTGGCGCAGCTTGAGCCCATTTCCTCTCGTCCTATCGCTAGCTACTTGGGAGAAGAGACCAACACCCACCTCACTACTACCTCCTTTCAGGTAGTTGTAGAGAGCGATAAGGTCTCCCCTCAGCCTCCTCTTCTCCAGGCTAAACAACCCCAGTTCCCTCAGCCGCTCCTCATAAGACTTGCTCTCCAGACCCTTCACCAGCCTTGTTGCCCGTCTCTGAACACGCTCCAGCACCTCAATGTCTTTCTTGTATTGAGGGGCCCAAAACTGGACACAGTATTCCAGGTGCGGCCTCACCAGCGCCGAGTACAGGGGGACAATCACCTCCCTGCTCCTGCTGGCCACAGCATTCCTGATACAAGCCAGGATGCTGTTGGCCTTCTTGGTCACCTGGGCACACTGCTGGCTCATGTTCAGCTGGCTGTCAGCCAACACCCCCAGGTCCTTTTCAGCCAGGCAGCTTTCCAGCCACTCTTCCCCAAGCCTGTAACGTTGCATGGGGTTGTTGTGACCCAAGTGCAGGACCCGGCACTTGGCCTTGTTGAACCTCATACAGTTAGCCACGGCCCATCGATCCAGCCTGTCCAGGTCCCTCTGCAGGGCCATCCTACCCTCGAGCAGAATGACACTCCCACCCAATTTGGTGTCGTCTGCAAACTTACTGAGGGCACACTTGATCCCCTCATCCAGATCATTGATAAAGATATTGAACAAGGCTGGCCCTAAAACAGAGCCCTGGGGAACACCGCTCGTGACCGGCTGCCAACTGGACTTAATACCATTTACCACTACTGTCTGGGCTCGGCCACCCAACCAGTTCTTTACCCAGCGAAGAGTATGCCTGTCGATAGTAGACACCCACGAGCGGTGTTCCCCAGGGCTCTGTTTTGGGGCCAGTCTTCTTCAATATCTTTATCAATGATCTGGATGAGGGGATGGCCTCAGCCCATCGATCCAGCCTGTCCAGGTCCCTCTGCAGGGCCATCCTACCCTCCAGCAGATCGACACTCCCACCCAGTTTGGTGTCGTCTGCAAACTTACTGAGGATGCACTCAATCCCCTCATCTAGATCATTGATAAAGATATTAATCAAGGCTTGCCCCAAAACAGAGCTTGTGACCGGTCGCCAACTGGACTTAACTCCATTCACCACAGCTCTCTGGGCTTGGCCACCCAACCAGTTTTTTACCCAGCGAAGACTACGCCCGTCCAAGACATGAGCTGCCAGCTTCCCAAGGAGAATATTATGGGAGACGGTGTCAAAGGCTTTGCTAAAGTCAAGGTAAATGACGTCCACAGCCTTTCCATCATCTACCAGGCAGGTCACCAGCTCATAGAAGGAGATCAGGTTGGTCAAGCAGGACCTGCCTTTCATGAACCCATGCTGGCTGGGCCTCATCCCCTGGTTGATCTGCACTTGCCTGTTGAGTTCACTCAATATGAACCGCTCCATAATCTTTCCTGGCACCGAGGTCAGGCTGACAGGCCTGTAGTTCCCCGGGTCCTCCTTCCGGCCCTTCTTGTAGATGGGCGTCACATTGGCAAGCCTCCAGTCATCAGGGACCTCCCCTGTTAACCAGGACTGCTGACAGATGATGGAGAGTGGCTTGGCGAGTTCCTCTGCCAGCTCCCTCAATACTCTCGGGTGGATCCCATCTGGCCCCATAGACTTGTGAGCATCCAGGTGGCATAGCAGGTCATTAACTGCTTCCTCCTGGACTATGAGGGCTCCATTCTGGTCCCCGTCCCTATCTTCTAGCTCAGGGGGCTGAGTACCCTGGGGATGACTGGTCTGGCTGTTGAACACAGAGGCAAAGAAGGCGTTAAGTACCTCAGCCTTTTCCTCATCCTTTGTGACAATGTTCCCCCCCACACCCAGCAAAGGATGGAGATCCTCCTTGGCTCTCCTTTTATTGCTGATGTACTTATAAAAACATTTTTTATTATCTTTACAACATTGGCCAGATTAACTTCTTGCTGGGCTTTTGCTTTTCTAATTTCCTCCCCGCATGACCTAACAAGATCCCTGTACTCTTCCTGAGTTGCCCGCCCCTTCTTCAAAAGGCGGTAGGCTCTCCTTTTTTCCCTGAGTCCCCGCAAAAGCTCCCTGTTCAGCCAGGCCGGTCGTCTTCCCCGCCGGTTGGTCTTACGGCACACAGGGACAGCCCACTCCTGTGCCCTTAAGACTTCCTTCTTGAAGAAGGCCCAGCCTTCCTGGTCCCCTTTGCCCTTCAGGACTGCCTCCCAAGGGACTTTCCCAACCAGTGTCCTCAACAGGCCAAAGTCTGCCCTCCGGAAGTCCATGGTAACACTTTTGCTGCCCCTCCTCTTTACATCGCCCAGAATCGAGAACTCTATCATGTCGTGGTCGCTAAGCCCAAGACGGCCTCCGACCACCACACCTCCCACAAGCCCTTCTCTGTTAGTAAACAGCAGGTCAAGCGAGGCACCTCCCCTGGTAGGCTCGCTTACCAGCTGTGTCAGGAAGTTATCTTCCACACACTCTAGGAACTTCCGAGACTGTTGCCTCTCTGCTGTGTTGTATTTCCAGCAGATGTCCGGCAAGTTGAAGTCCCCCATGAGAACAAGGGCTAGCGATTGCGAGACTTCTGCCAGCCGCTTGTAGAACGCTTCATCTATCTCTACATCCTGGTTGGGTGGTCTATAGCAGACTCCCAACAGGACGTCTGCCTTGCTGGCCTTTCCCCTAATCCTTACCCATAAGCACTCAACCTTGTCATCACCAGTGTCGAGCTCTATACGGTCAAAACTCTCCCTAACATACAGAGCCACCCCACCACCTCTCCTTCCATGCCAATCCCTTCTGAAGAGCTTATAGCCCTCCAGTGCAGCACTCCAGTCATGAGAGTCATCCCACCATGTTTCTGTGATGGCGACTAAGTCATAGCCATTCTGCTGCACAAGGGCTTCCAGCTCCTCCTGTTTGTTGCCCATGCTGCGTGCATTGGTGTACATGCACTTGAGCCGAGATATCGATTTCACCCCCAATGTTGCCATGCCACCCCTGGGCTCCTCACTAGCGGGCCCGTTTATATCCCCTTCCCCCTTCGAACCTAGTTTAAAGCCCTCTTGATGAGTCCCACCACCTCATGGGCAAGAATCCTTTTCCCCTTTGGAGACAGCTGAACTCCATCTGCTGCCAGCAGGCCTGGTGCCTTGTAAACCTCCCCATGATCAAAAAAAAAACAAACTTCCAATGACGGCAGCAGCCTCTGAGCCACTTGTTAATCAGCTGGGCTTTCCTGTTCCTTTCAGCATTCTTCCCTGCCACTGATGGGATAGAGGAAAACACTACCTGCACTCCCAATCCTGCGACTAATCACCCCAGTGCCCTGAAGTCCCTCTTCATTGCTTTAGGACTTCTCTCTTTAATCTCATCACTGCCAACCTGTACAACCAGCAGTGGGTAGTAATCGGAGGGCCTTACCAGATCAGGGAGTTTCTTAGTAACGTCCCTAACCCGGGCCCCAGGGAGGCAGCAGACTTCCCTGTGGGATGGGTCCGGGCGGCAGATTGGGCCCTCAGTTCCCCGCAGGAGGGAATCGCCTACGACAGTTGCCCTCCTTTTTTTCTTAACAGGGGCAGTTGTAATCCATGAGGTTGACTGACTGGCCCTCGGCAACCCCCTGGCTCGACCTTCGCCTTCACCTCCCTCCCGGCTTGCCTGGCCCTCAACTTCCAGAGCCCCATATCTGTTATGTGAGGGCAGCTGGGAAGGTGAGGGAGGCCGGGAGGGGATTCGCCTGCCTTCCCCGGCAGGGACCTGTTTCCATTCCCCCCCATCTCTTGGATCCCCTCCTTCTGCTTGCCGGCAAGAGGGTAGGAGATCCTCTGCTCCTTGTGGGGCCTCCATTTGCTGCCTTGGCCCCAGGGATGGTAGGGTGTGGCTCCACCAATCTATCTCCCTCTTGCACTCCCTGATACTCCTTAGCCTTTCCACCTCCTCCTTCAGTTCTGCCACCAGGCTGAGGAGATCATCTACCTGGTCACGGTGAAGACATCTACCATCTCCACTGCCCTCTGGTACAAGCGACAGGCTCAGGCACTCCCTGCAGCTGGCAACCTGGACGGCTGCATGTTTGTGCGGGAGCTCCGTCTGGGTCGCCGCATTCTTTCTGGCAGAGGCTTTCGGGCGGGTGGTGACCATAGCTGCCAGGTGTTCTCCTGGGAGGATGATGACCACTGCCTGAGTTTCCCTTTGGAACTAGGAGCACTCGGCCTTCTCCGCGCCACGCCCTTCTGACGCACCACGCCCTGTTTGCTCGTCCTGGTCGCTCGCTCTCCCTGGGGGCTGCTTTTATAGGTGGGGGGGATTGGCCTCCGTCACTCCTGGCCCCGCCCACGCTGCGTCAGTAGCTTGCCCTTTCCCGCTCTTCCCTGCTCTAGGCGGGGGGCTGGGCTGCCCGCTCTTGCCCTGCGCTTTTTGCCGCCTCAGCAAGGGTGCCCCGGCACGAGCGTCTGCTCTGGAGCCCTTCGCCTCGGTGACTGCGCTCAAGTGGCAGTTACACCGGGTTTTAAATGTTGGATTAAAGTGACTATGCAATTATGGCCTGAATAACTGTGGCTCCTGGCCCAGTTGTCTGTAGAAGGCTGGTTGGGGATGTTAGAGCCACTGGACAATCAGAAAGAATATATGTCAGCTGTTTAGAACCTGTAATGAGAAACAGGGATAGAAGGAGTTTAGTTCCAGGACAAAGGTATGTGAGGCTTTATGTTTCCATTGTTTTTGCCTTTTCTATAAAAGTTGCTCCGAACCATGTTGGAATATATGTGGAGCCCTAGCCTTTAAATGTGCTTTGTTTTTATACAAGCCAGAGCTAATGCTTAGCTCAGACTGGCAATCACCAAAAAAGTGTTCACAATATGGCTCTGTGAATGCAATTGTGTGTTTAAGGGCAGGAATCTAACCATTTAAATTTAGCTGTGGGTGTCACAGCTAAATCACATCATGGATTACTATCTGGTATTAACCATCCCAGTGGATTCTGCTAAATTTGCATTCCAGTGCTTGAATGACCCAGCTTCAGAATAGTCCAATGTATCGTTCAGTCTTTCTGGAGGCTGGTGGGTGGTAATGAATGTATTACACCCAATCAATGTTCCTTGTCCCAGGAGCTTATGAGGTTATTTCAGAAATGGGTCCCATTGTCTGTCTCAGTTCTTTCTGGGGTACCATGTCGCCACAGAATTTGCCTTTCAAGGCCCAAGGTGGTGTTTTGGGTAGTAGCATGGTTTACAGGGTATGTTTCTAGTCACCCGGTAGTCACTTCCACCATGGTGAGTATGTAGCACTTGCCTTGGTGGGTTCATGGCAGTGGTCCAATATAGTCAATTTGCCAGGCCTTGCTATATCAAAAACCCAGCCACTGCCCTCTATTCTAGGGACACTTTACTCACGTGGCTTGCTTGATTGCTGTACATGTTTCACATTCATGGGTGACCTGCGTGATGGCCTCCATGGTCAGGTCCACCCCTCAATCACGAGCCCATGTGTATGTTGCATCTCTCCCTAGGTGTCCCAATGTTTTGTGGGCCCATCGAGCTACAAATAGCTCACCCTTACACTCCCAGTCCAGGTCCACCTGGTCAGTCCATGATCTCTTCCAGGATTCCTGGGCGACTGGGGTTCCCCATTCGAGCCTGTTGCATGATCAACGCTACCCACTTACTCCATGTAGCATCAGTTGCATGATGTGTAGAAGGGATGTTTCCTTTGAACATTCAGTGTAGCACAGGCAATCGCGGTGCCAAGAGGAGCTGTGCTTCTGTACCACCGATTTCTGAAGTGGCTTGAACCCCCTCATATGTTGCTAGTATCTCTTTTTCAGTTGGGGTGTAGTGGGCTCCCGATCCTCAATACTCTGGGGCTCCAAAATCCTAGAGGTCGACTTTCGGTTTCTCCTGGTGTTTTCTGCCAGAGGCTCCAGGTGAGACCATGCTCCCTGGCTGCAGTGTAGACCACATTTTGCACAGCTGGTCCTGTACGGACAGGCTGAAGGGCTACCGCATGAGCTATCTCCTGTTTGATCTGCTCAAAGGCTTGCTGTTGAGACGGAAGGGCCCCACTCAAAATAGTTGTTCTTTTGGGTCACTCAATAGAGAGGGCTCACAAGCTGACTATAGCCTGGAATATACATTCTCCAGAATCTCATAAGGCCTAGGAAAGCTTGTGTTACTTTCTTGTTAGCTGGTGGGGACATAGTTGCTCTCTTATTGATCACATCCATAGGGACCTGACAACATCCGTCCTGCCGTTTTACTCCCAAGAACTAGATCTCCTGTGTAGGTCCTTTAACCTTGCTTTGTTTTATGGCAAAAATAGCTTTTAGGAGTATCTGAATTATTCTTTTTCCCTTCTCAAGCACTTTTTCTGCTTTGTTGCCCCACACGATGATGTCATCGATGTATTGTAGATGTTTAGGTGCATCACCCTATTCCAGTGCAGTTTGCATTAGTCCATGACAAATGGTAGGACTGTGCTTTCACCCCTGGGGCAGTCAATTCAAGGTGTATTGGACACCCCTCCATGTGAAAGCACACTGTGGCCTGCACTCTGCTGCCAAAGAGATCGAGAAAAAGGCATTGGCAATAACTATAGCATACCACTCGGCTGCCGTTGTCTCTAGTTCCATCATGTCCAGTACGGCAGCACTCAGTGGTGGCGTGACTTTGTTCAGGCCACAGTAGTCCACTGTTAACCTCCACCCTCCGTCAGACTTTGGCACTGGCCATATGGGACTATTAAAGGGTGAGCGAGTCTTGCTGATCACTCCTTGGCTCTCCAGTTGATGAATTAGCTCATAGATGGTGACTAGGGAGTCTCAGTTGGTGCAATATTGCTGCCAGCGCGCTGTCCTGGTAGCAGTTGGCACCTGCTGTTCTTTGACTCACAGCAAGCCCAGAACAGCGGGATCTTCCAAGAGGCTGGGCAAGGTAGATAGCTGTTTAATCTTCCCTGTATTCAGAGTGGCTACACCAAAAGCTAATTGGTACCCTCTTGGGTCCTTGAAGTACCCTCTTTTGAGATAGTCAGCGCCAAGGATAGAAGGGGCCTCCGGGTCAGTCACAATGGGGTGCTTTTTCCACTTGTCCCCTGCTCAGTTCACCTCGGTCTCCGATAAAAACAACAGTTGGGATCCCGTTGTCACTCCAGAAATTAAGATGGGTTCCGCGCCCTTATACCCTGATGGCATTAGCATACGATTTGCACCAGTATCTACCAAAGCCTTATACTTCTTTGGATCTGATATGTCAGGCATTCGAATCCACACAGTCCAGTAAATCCGATCATCCCTTTCCTCCTCCTGGCCAAAGGCAGGGACCCTCTATTCCTGTTCCTGGTCAGAGTATTCACTCTCTGACCCTTGCAGTGCCAGACCAGAAGTCCCCTCACCAGAATCAAGGGAGGTTACCTCAGTTCATCTTCTACATCTGGGGGATTGCTGATTGCCGCCTTGTGTCTTAACAGCAACTAAGCTGACAGCCTTCTTGGGTGGCCCCTTTTTAGCAGGTCTCTTCCCCCTCAGTTCACGTACATGGGCTTCCAGCTTAAAGGTGGGCTCACCATCCCACTTTCTCATGTCCTCCCCCCGGCCACGCAGGAAGAACCAGAGAGTGCCACGCTGCATGCTCCTGGGGCTCCTTTTCCCTCTGACAGAAGGAAACTGGCTCCATGGGGCACCCCTCACAACTGAGGCACTGGCCCGTGGGGATGAGGAGGGACAGAGATTTTCTTCAAAGTTTTGGAGCCAGGAAGATGCTCTCTCCACAGTTGGTGTATCCATATCCAGGCAATACATTGTTGCCAACTTGTTAGAATATGATGCTGGGGTGTTGTGGACCACCTTCCCCCACATGGCCTGTATGCACAGGACATCATCCAGATCTTTGGAGAATTCATCGTTGTCTAGATCACCATAGATGACTTCCAGCATCTCTAATTCTCTCAGGTACTGGATGCCTTCATCTGCGGTAGTCCGCTCTCCTTGGTAATTCACAAGATCTTCCTTGAAAGGATATCTTGCCCTCACACTTGACAGAGACGCCTCCAGAGACTGCGAATTGCTGCCTCTTTTCCAATTCCTTTGTCAGTTCCCTGATTTCTAGCAAGGGATCCCAGCTGTTGGGCTTCCTTACCTTCTAGTTGCTGACTATTGGCACTGCTATCCCAGCATGGGAGCAGCCAGGCAGCACCTGGCTGGTAGCTGTAATCTTTCCACATACCTCAAAGTTCTTTTGAGGTCAAGGACTGGGTAGTTTCCACCTCTTGTCTGATTTCTCTTACTCCTTCCTCCCATCTTTGCTGAAGGACCAGCTTCCTGATCAGACCCTTCCTCCTCCTCCCTGACTAATCGATGATATGGACCCATTGACCTCCTTGTCCACTGTTTCTTTTTCACTACTGGGGCAATTACTGTACTTGGGGTTTCAGTCACTATCTCAGCCATGGTGTCCTCAGATGCAGTTTGCGTCCCTGTCTCAATTATCATGTTCTGAGATGTAGTTTGTATCCTGGTCTCAATTGTGGCATTCTCAGAGGTGTTTTGGGTCCCTGCCTTAACCACAGTCCTCTGATAGTACTGAATTGTGGCTCAGTAGGCACAGGCCAGGCCCCAGTACAGTGCTAGAAGCTGCTGATTTTTCATTGGGGTAGGCAAGGCACCCTACTATCAGGTGGCATGTCAATCTACCAGGATTACTTGCCTGTTTAGGTGTAAAATCCCAGGCTATGGGATGTGATAACCGCCCTAGGTACCTGCCAAAATCCTTCCACACACCCTGCCACCCAGGGACAGGCCGCCTCAGGGCATGTTTCAGTATCACCTCACCCAAAAGTTGTCTCCTCTTATGCCAGGATGACACCAGATTCCACAAACCTGACAACAAGCTGACAGTGTTAATTAGTAGTATTAAACAGCTCACATAAGGGTGAACAAGGACCTCGGGAGCCTGCATAATAAAACCACCCATATCAGTCCCAGATAGGAAGAGGGAGATGTATTCCCTCATCCTCTCCACAAAATGGCTCCCCCAGCACAGTAAGGGCATCCATGCATAGCCATTGTTTGTATTAACGTGTTCCCAAGCTCAGCAAAATAGATAAGCATCGCAGCCAGCAAACTCCATGACCCACACAGAAGCCTGCTACTAAATTACAAGTATAGCTATAACACACTCAATTCAAAACTGCCATTGTCTCATGTCCCATGTTGGGTGCCACAAAGGACTGTGGTGGGTTAACCTTGGCTGGCTGCCAGGTGCCCACCAAGATGCTCTCATATTCCCCCTCCTCAGCAGGACAGGGGGAGAAAATAAGATGAAAAAGAACTCGTGGATTGAGATAAAGGCAGTTTAATAAAGAAAAAGCAAAGGTCGTGCATGGAAGCAAAGAAAACCAAAAAGATTTATTCTCTACTTCCCATCAGCAGGTGATGCCCAGCCACTTCCTGGGAAGTAGGGCCTCAGTACACATAGCGGTTGCTCTGCAAGACAAATGTAAATAAAGAATGCCCCCCCCTTCCTCCTCCTTTCTCTTACCTTTTATTGCTGAGCCGACCTCATATGGTATGGAATACCCCTTTGGTCAGTTGGGGACAGCTGTCCTGGCTGTGCCCCCTCCCAACCACTTGCCCACCCCCAGCCTACTGGCCTTTTTGGGCAGGGGGAGAGGTTGGAGAGACAGTCCTGATGCTGTGGGAGCACTGCTCAGCAGTAGCCAAAACACTGGTGTGTTATCAACACCTTTCTCACTACCAATACAAAGCACAGCACTATGAGGGCTGCTATGGGGAAAGTTAACTCCATCCCAGCCAGACCCAATGCAGTACTGCAAGGAGATTTGACCTTAGGTGAAAATAACTGTATTGAGTTTCCATGGCAAGGTTTTTGGTAGCGGGGGGGGCTGCAGGGGTGGCTTCTGTGAGAAGACATCAGAAGCTTCCCCTCCATGCTGGATGCAGCCAGTTCCAGTTGGCTCCAAGACAGACCTGTCGCTGCCTAAAGCTGAGACAATCAGCAACATTGGTAGTGCCTCTGTGATAACATATTTAATAAAGGGTAAAAAATGCTGCACAACAACAGCTGGGAGAGAGGAGTGAGAAAATGTGAGAGAAACAACTATACAGACACCAAGGTCAGTGAAGAAGGAGAGGGAGGAGGTGCTCCAGGCGAGCATCTCCAGCAGAGATTCCCCTGCAGCCTGTGGTGAAGACCATGGTGAGGCAGGCTGTCCCCCTGCAGCCCATGGAGGTCCACACTGCAGCCCATGGAGAGCCCACACTGTAGCAGGCTTCTGGCAGGAACTGCAGGCTGTGGAGAGGAGCCCACACAGGAGCAGGTTTTCTGGCAGGACCTGTAACCCTGTTGGGGGACCCACACTGGAGCAGTGCATTCCTGAAGGACTGCACCCTGTGGAAAGGACCCATGCTGGAGCAGTTCTTGAAGAACTGCAGCCCGTGGGAAGGACCCACATTGGAAAAGTTCGTGGAGGACCGTCTCCTGTGGGTGGGACCCCACGCTGGAGCAGAAGAGCATGAGAAAGAAAGAGCAGCAGAGATGAAGCGTTATGAGCTGACCCCAATCCCCATTCCCCATTCCCCTGCAACACTCAGGGGGAGGAGGTAGAAGAGCTGGGGGTGAAGTTGAGCCTGGGAAGAAGGGAGGGGTGGGGGGAAGGTTTTTTTTTTAAGATCTGTTCTATTTCTTATTATACTACTCTGTTTAATTGGCAGTAAATTAAATTAAATTTCTCCAAGTCGAGTCTGTTTTGCCCATGACAGTAATTGGTAAGTGATCTCCCTGTCCTTATCTCGACCCATGATTTTTTTGCCATATTTTTCTCCCCCTGTCCTGTTGAGAAGGGGGAGTGATAAAGTGGCTTGGTGGTCACCTGGCGGCTACCCACAGTCAATCCACCACAGTAACCCATGATTTGAGTTGTAGGATACAATTGCTGTATGATGCCACTGCTGTATGACACCACTGCAGTATGTCGCCATTGCTCTATGTCAAAGGTACTACAGCAGGAGCCACCCAAACTAATGGAGAATGAACCTCATAAGGAACTGGGCAAGTGCAGCAGTGATCCAACCTGACCTGGTTTCGATGCCTAACAATGCAACACAACACATTGTCTCTCTTGTCCTGAATGACCATCGTAACAGACAGAGCCCAAATAATGGATTAAATTAACTGAATGGACATTTGAATAGACATTTGAATGGGGATGACCCACAGGCTAAAGGAATGATATCTGTGTGTATGTAAAAGACGGGAAAGGGGGTGGCTGTTCATGAAGATGTATTGAATAATGTAGAACCTGAGCATGATGCAAATGGTATGGAATAAGGGGTGGAGATTGCACTGAATCTGGCTGGGACTGACGGAAGGAGCAGCAGAGACAATGTGTGATGAACTGACCACAACCCCTATTCCCCTGTCCCCCTGCGCCGCTCAGGGGGAGGAGGTAGAGAAAATCAGGAGTGAAGTTGAGCCCAGGAAGAAGGGAGGGGTGGGGAGAAGGTATTTTAAGATTTGGGTTTATTTTTCATTACCTTACTCAGTTTTGACTGGTAATAAATTAAACTGATTTTCCCCAAGTCGAGTCTGTTTTGCCTGTGACGGTAATTGCTGAGTGATCTCCCTGTCCTTATCTCGACCCACAAGCTTTTTTGTTATATTTTCTCTCCCCTGTCCAGTTGAGAAGGGGAGTGATAGAGCAGCTTTGGTGGGCACCTGGCATCCAGCCCGGGTCAACCCACCACAAATGCAGTATTATGAAGAGATGATTAGACCCATTTATTCAGAGGAAAACTGTGTATTTATCAGGTATATTAAGTCCTAGTAGCTTTGTTGCCTGTGTATAAAATGTTCTGTTACATAAGCAAAGTTGGAAGTAGATATTGAAATACACAACAGCATGGTTTTATTTTATTTTTTGCTTATAGTTTGTGCCTTTTGTGTCAGAAACCACACCCCCCATCTATAGTAGGAAATAAGGAAGTCAACAGTAAAATTCAGAGAAAAGATCAGAAAATAGATTTTTCATTTATCCTCTTCAAAAAACAAATCAAAACTGCAGAAGATTCAGGTTTTGTGACCCATTGATTGCTATGTACTTCAGTAAGGTGGCCATTCATGATTAAACATATTTTAAACATTCCAGATATAGAAAGAATCATAGAATCATTTAGGTTGGAAAAGACCCTTAAGATCATTGAGTCCAACTGTTAACCTAACACTACCAAGTCCACCACTAAGGAAAATAGTAGTTTTAAAGGTAAAAGAGTAGAGGTCTGGAGGGAGGGGAAAAGGCACTCCATGTGTGACTTTCTGTAAAATATTTAACCTCTCATATTTCAGGTCCCTGTGATAAGAATGATGGTTGCCTGATTCTGTAGGACACCTTAAGTTTGTCAGAGAAAAAAATATTTTTTTGAAATGATAAGAGTACTTCTCATATTCTTTCCAAATAGTAGTGAATCCTTGCAGTACCTCTGTTAGAATTTTATAGAGACTTATTCTAATTTTCAGATAAAAAAGAGTAGATCTATAGGTTGTTCAAAGCTACTGTGGTGGTTCTAAGGTTTAGTCTGACAAGCAACAGTACCAGCTTAGACAGTTGCTAGTTTTCTTACATCCTATCAGGGCACCACCAGTTGCTTGTTCCTTTCCTGCCTGACAGTTCCTCAGGCTCTTGTGCTTGCAGCTCTCTGCATTCTGTGTCAGCATAAGCACTTGTGCAGATACATGGCAAACCATTTCTTTTTCAGGTCAATATGCATTCAGTTGCCTGAAGCATTTCACAACATGCCTGCATGATTTGTGGAAACACAATACAGGGACAGGGATGAGCTGCCAGGGAAAGTGGATGGTGTACTGGTGTACTCTTCCTCAGCAGGACTGTTGCTCCTCTATGAAATATTGAACAATGTGCACTGCCATCAGCTGCTTTTTTTTTTTTTTTTTAATGCAGTGACCATGCATGAACTTTGGAGGACATTTTAACACTAAATAAAATCAAATCATATTTGTAAAATGATGATCAGGATGCCCAAGGAGAATCTTGTGAGAAACTAGGAGGCATAGTTGGCAAAGGTTTGAGAGGCAGCTTCAGGGTTGCTCTTGTTTAATATTTGGATTAATTCCTGTAGCACCCAAACATCATTGAGGTGGGCCTCACCGTGCAGGGGCTGTGCAGGCACATCCCTAAGCACCTCCTTGGCTCCAGGACCCAGAGGGGTCACAAAGGAGGTGCTGCAGACGGTGCCATACATGGGGCCTTGCTGCAGGCCTCGCACCTCACCCACGGCTCCCAGTCTCAGCAGCGAGAGCGGCAGATTCCCGGCCCGATGGAAGAGGGGAGCCCTTGGGCGCAGGGGCTCCGGTGTCTGGGGCCGGCGGTAGCTCCGGGCGCTCGTTGCACGGAAGAGAGCGAAAGGGGGCGGCAGGGCACAGGGCCGGCGCGACTGCCATTTCCCCTGACCCTCGGCGCTGCCGGGCGGCGGGAAGGAGGGAAGGCGGGAGGAGGAGAGAGGGAGGAGAGAGGGAGGTGACCGAGCCTGACTGAACTGAGGCGCTCAGCTGCCAACACTCACACTGCCTGCTGCTGCCGCCGTGCTGCTCCGGGACTCCGGGAAACGGGGAGAGGGAAGGAGAGGAAAAGCGAGAAGCAGGAAAGGAGACAGAAGATCACTAGAAGGGGGAAATCTGAGAGAGGAGGGAAGAGCAGAGAGGGGAGAGAAGGAATCCTCCTCCCCACAGAGAAGAATTTCCATGTAGCTGGGGACCGAGGGAGAAGACTGGAGCTCAGAAACCGTGAGAAAAGCTTTCCAAGCAAGTTAAGCAATTTACTTAATCCCTGAAGAGCAGAGGGAGGAGGAGAGAGCAGTAATCATAATTGCTGATCATAATCATTATTCCCAACCCCTCATAATTTAACACCCAGACAGTTCAATGCACTATTCCAAGCTTTTCCTAGTTTCCTCCTCGGGGTAACTTCGGAGGACTTTGCCGTCGGTTTCGCCTGGAGGTGAGCCTCAGAAGAAGTAAGGAGAAGTTTTGTGGGGGTTCTGTACGGAGAAGATGGACTGGAACCGCCGCTGCTGCTGGGGAGGCAGAGGCGGTGGGGACCTTCTCTGCCGGCTCACCCTGGTGCTGGGGTTTCTGCTGCCCGCCTGCAGGACGCGCCTGTACACCAACCACTGGGCTGTGCGGATAACTGGGGGGCTACCGGAGGCCAACAGGATAGCTAGCAAATACGGATACGTCAATATAGGACAGGTAACCCTCCTTCCAACTACTTCCGAGTAGGCGACGGCGGCGCAGCCAGACGGCGGGGTCTGCTACCAGCCTCGCGGCTCCCGCTGCCACCCCGCGCCGCCGGGGCAGGGGACGGGCAGCTGCAGGGCGGACTCCCCGGCCCTGGCGTCGCCCCAACCCCGCCGCAGGCCCCGCCGCCGCGGGGAGGCCCGGGAAGCTCTCTGCCCCCTCGGCCTCCCGCCGCGGGGCCGGGCGACTGGAAGAAGTGATGCGTGGGGACAGGTATAAAGGAGCTGCGCTGTATCAAGTCAGCTTCTGCAGTCGCAGTGCCCCCTCCGCGGCCAGGTGCAGAGCGGGGCGCGAGCTGCCGAGCCGTTCGCAGGCCGAGAGGGAAGGTGGTGGTGGCTGGGAGGCCCTGCCGGGGCCCTGCTTGCCTCCTCGCGCTGGTTCCGCGGCACCGCCCCCCGCCCCTCCCCTCCATCAAAATAAAAGAGGAGGTTCGCCTTTTATCGAGCGTGTGGTGTCCCCGAGAGCCAGGACGCGGGTGGTATCTCGACCCCCCTTTTGGCAGGGCGTGCGGAAGGGAAAGGTGACAAGGGTGGCCCTGGTGCCCTGAGGCTGCTTCCGGGCGTGCGCCGGCTGCTACAACCCGCGGCGAGCCTGGGGTAACTCGGAAGCAGGGGTCCCACTGGAAAGGGGGAACATGAAGGAGGCAGGGGCACTGAGGCTTGGAAGGAACCTTTGTGGGTCTACCCTGAAGGTCAGACCTGGTCAGCCTTCCTGGCAGGGCCCGTGCTCTGTCATGGCCCCCATGTTTCTGTTCCACAGTCCAATAGCCACCGCTTTCTGCTGGGTTTGTTGTGAAATGAGGGAAAAGAGGTCAGCTCTTGGATGCCAGTGCTCTTAAAGTAGAATTATGCAGAACTTCCTTGACCTCTGCCTGATCAGTTAGGCAACACCTAACTGGTCAGAGTTAGGTATACATGTAACTCTGAAGCATCCACAGATGTTTAGCTAGAAAACACCTGGAACTAGCTAGATCCAGAAAACAGTCTGTGAGAAAATTCTTGGATCCAGACAGATCCAGGAACTACAAGTGAGGAAACACCTGGTTCTCACTGGATCCAATCACACTGAAAAATTCTCTGCTGCTATAGCCTAGGCACAGTTGCTGTTAAAAACATAAGATCTATTTTTTCTGACACATTTTCTGCCATGGTATTGATACAAAAATTCGCGGATACTATTCTTCAAAGTCCGAACCTCTCCGTAGGAGGAAACGGAGTATTCAGAAAGTTCCCGAAATAAAACTCAATAGCAACAAAGTTACTATTAAGCAGGCATTCTTTATTGCAGCGCTGGGCAGCACTGGGGATCATTCCACCACCAGTGCTCCAACGATTTGGCAAACTTCCAAAGATTATATACTATGAAGTCATACATATTCATAGGACTTCCGAGAACTCATCTACATAAACATGAGATTCATTAACATATGCAAATGTCCAATCCGCATGCATAGTCGTCCTCTTTGGTGGTCTTCGGGGGTCCTCCGGTGGTCTCCAATAGTCTTCCTCACTTGTCCGCTAGTTGAACTTCTGGGCCACTTTTGTCCATTTATGGTCATTGAATTAGCTCATCAGTCCTTTGGCCTTGGAATGCCACGAAACCAGTTCCTTGAGTGCTTATCTCAGCACGGGGGTCCTGAGTCTATGTTATCAGTGCTTTACACAGGAAGCCTAAGGAGCTTGCTCAAGGTCTGTTTTCAATCATGCCGGGCAAGGAGTCACATTCTTCGAAATACCTGTCTCAGCAGATAACTAAAACTATCTGAGTCAGGTATTGTCAGAGGTTTAGCCCTTTCATTCATTCCCCCCTTTTCTTTAAACTTTGTAAATTTCGTTACAAAGTTGCTAAATTTTCATATTTCATTTCCTTAGGCAAAGCCCAAACTGTTATGGCCAGTTTCTTTAGCTTATACCACAAAAGGCAATTGACGACTGTTAGTATGATAACAAAACACTAACAATATCAAAAGCGGGTGAACTAAAATATTCAAAGTTTTCTCTGCAGAGGGTGAGTATCCTGAAAAGATATCCCACCAGTGATGGGTGGTATTAGATTCAATTTGACTAGACAGTCTAACAAGTTTGTCTCTAGTTATTACCGTTTTAATAACAGATTCTGTTGGTGTCTTGTTTCTTTTTCTTAAATGTTCTTGAAGTTCCTGAGATTGGATTAAGATCTCATTTAGTTTTCTCAGAGGTAAACTTGCATGACTTAATTTTAGGCTCTCATAATGCCAAAACATTGCTACTTGTTCTTCTGTATATGCAAAAAATGAATACGTTTGACCATGCCAAGTTAAATGGGTTATATTCTTAAGGCATCCTATGAATGGGGTGGTCACGTTGTATTCTTCAACTACTGATTGATTGTTCGTCACTAAGCACACATATCTAGCATTAACTTCTACAAACATTTCAAACACGTTAGGAGACAGGATCGTCCATTTACAATTGTTAACAGAATGTTCTAACAAGCAGGGTTCATATAATTGAGATTGTTGTCCACATAAGATGCCATCAGAGGTGGTTTCACAAAGATCTAAATCATATGTTTTATTATCATTCCCAATATATTTCCCTCGGAATTCTGGTAACTAATATTCTAGGCTCTCTTGACTCGAGAATAGTGTTGGCAGAATTAAGAATTTACACATTATTTCAGGGTTGGTTACATTACAGAATATTAATTTTCCTGCACACCATCTATCATAGCACTGCACAAATTGCGAATATGCTTTTACCCAGTGTCTGGGGTGGTCCCATTGTCCAAATAATTTTATCCACATAAACTCATTATTACTCATCGAGTAGGACTGTACCTTATTCTTTTGTTCTAATTGCCACATAACTTGTAGGGTACAAATGGTCCAACCCATAAATTTGTCAGATTTTTAAGTGATTGTATCCGGGTGTCATGGTTTAGTCCCAGCCAGCAACTCAGTACCACGCAGCCGCTCGCTCACTCCCCCTACCCTGATGGGATGGGGGAGAGAATCGGAGGAGTAAGAGTGAGAAACACTCCTGGGTTGAGATAAGAACAGTTTAATAATTGAAATAAAGTAAAATAATAATAATAACAATATAATAATAATAGTAATAATAATATACAAAGCAAGTGATGCACAATGCAATTGCTCACCACCCGACAACCGATACCCAGACAGTTCCCGAGCAGCGGTCGCTGCTCCCCGGCCAACCCCCCCAGTTTATATACTGAGCATGACGTCATATGGTATGGAATAGCCCTTTGGTCAGTTTGGATCAACTATTCTGGCTGTGCCCCCTCCCAGTTTCTTGTGCGCCTGGCAGAGCATGGGAAGCTGAAAAAGTCCTTGACTAGCATAAGCAGTACTCAGCAACAACTAAAAACATCAGCATGTTATCAACATTCTTCTCCTACTAAATCCAAAACACAGCACTATGCCTGCTGCTAGGAAGAAAATTAACTCTATCCCAGCCGAAACCAGGACACCAGGCAATTATACTTTTATTAAAGAGATTCAAGGACTCTTTATCATATTTTAAAGTTTGCATCTGAGGATTAAAGGTGGTTGGCATCCATTCAGCCTGAACCTTGATGGCTTGAGTTACATCAAATCCTGCTGCTCTAACTTTGTTCTTTAAAGTTTCAAGGTCTACTGAGTTTAGGAGTCCTGTTCCGGTTCCTACGCCTCCAAGTAAAGTGTCATACCAAGCTCGTTTTGCTCTACAGGGAGGTGTAGCTGGAAAGGATATATTAAAGAACAACATATGTTTTTGCCTTATCTTTGCTACCTTCTTACAAGTGGATGGTAACCTAATTATTTGGTCTTGATTCACAATGGGTCGTGGATTCAACAATGTTAAGGAGGCCCCCACTCCAGCAGTTCTATTAACACTTCTATTTGTACACATTAGTGTAATTTCCAGTTAATTTCTAAAAGTCTACTAACTTGTTGAACTACTTGTGACACAAAGTGTGGTCCCCTATCAGAGGAGATCACTTCTGGCACTCCAAATCTAGGAATAATTTCTTTCAACAGAATTTTTGTTACTTCTCGGGCTTTATTTGTTCTGCAAGGGAAAGCTTCAGGCCACCCGGAAAAGGTATCAGTTAATACTAATAGATACTTATACCCCCCTTTTCTAGGGAGCTCCGAAAAATCTATTTGCCAATTTTGACCTGGAACATTCCCTTTATCAATACTTCCAAATTTTACACGATTCTCTACCTTGGGATTATTCTTTAAGCATATTTCACATATATTAACCATAGTTTTTACAGTTTGAAACAGATTTCTGGCTACTATTTGCTTGGTGAGGGAATTATACAAAGCTTCAGTTCCCCAATGAGTTTTGCCATGTTTTGTTTTTACCAATTTCCATAATATTCTAAAGGGAACTATTATTCTGTTATCTTTCAACATTGCCCACCCTGATGGGCAAATTTCAGCCTTTAAATCAGTAATTAACTTCTGATCCTTTTCATCATATTCAACTACCTCAGGTAGTTGCAAAGATTTTTCAGGAATTAGACTTAATATCTCACCTTGTTCCACAGCTTGCGTTGCCTTATGATCAGCCAATTTATTTCCCACTTCCCTGTCAGTGTTACCTCTCTGATGTCCTTTGCAGTGCATAATCGCTACAGCTGACGGAAGTTGTATAGCATCTAAAAGTCGCAAAATTATATCAGCGTGTTTTATGACTTTTCCTTGAGCGGTTAAAAGTCCTTGCTCCTTCCAAATCGCCCCATGGGCATGAACTACACCAAAGGCATATTTTGAATCTGTCCAGATATTCACTCGCAATCCTTCAGCAAGCTCTAATGCTCTTACTAGAGCAACTATTTCAGCTCGTTGTGCAGATGTGCTCTTAGGGAGTGACTTTGCTTCTACCACTTGGTCTGTGGTGGTCACAGCATATCCTGCCATTCGAACTCCATTCTTTACAAAACTGCTCCCATCGGTATACCAGGTGTGGTCAGCTTCTTCTAGCGGCTCCTCCTTCAAGTCAGGCCTACTCGCATACACAGTCTCAATGGTTTCTATGCAATCATGCACGACAGCCTCCATTTCCGTAGTTGGTTCTGGAGTCCTGCAAATGGCTTCTTTTCGGTCATTCCCGAGCTGTCTCTGTCCCTTAGAAATCACGAATTCCAGATATATTACTTCCTTCTTCAAGATCTGGGTTTTCTGTAATGAGACTCGATAACCCTTTAGTCCAAGAAAATTTAACAAACTCACAGTCCATTCTTTACATTCTTCATCCTTTTCGGTGGCTATCAAAATATCATTCACATACTGTAAAAGGATACCTTTTCCTGGAGGTCTTTCCCAGGTCTCTAATTCTTTAGCTAATTGATTTCCAAAGATCGTGGGGCTATTTTTAAATCCTTGAGGTAACACTGTCCAGGTTAGTTGGGTTTTTTCGTCCTGAACCAGGGTTTTCCCATTCAAAGGCAAATAAATTGCGGCTTTCAGAGGCCAAGGTGAGGCAAAAGAATGCATCTTTCAGATCTAGTACTGTGAACCATTCATAGGTTTCTTTTAAACTAGTTAATAAAGTGTATGGGTTTGCCACTACTGGGTGTAAATCTCTGCCCGCAGGTCTTGTACCAATCGATAGGTTTTGCCATCAGGCTTTTTGATAGGCAAAATAGGAGTGCTATACTCTGAAGAGCATTCAATCAATAATCCGAATCTTATAAATTCTTCTATAATGCTTTTCACTCCTTGCCTGTCTTCTAATTTCAAGGGATATTGCTTTACCTTAATAGGTCGTGCTCCCTCTTTGAGTTTAACAACAATCAATTCTGCATTTTTAGCCTTTCCTGGTATTCCTGAGGCCCATACTCCTGGGTATACCTGGTCTTTTATTTCTTGTATAATTTCTTCTTTAACTCGGGGTTCAGTGAGAGCCAGACTTAGAATTTCAATGTGTTTTTCTTCTGGTATTTTAGAAACAATTTCTCCATTGTTAAATTTTGTTTCAGCTAATAAGTCTCTTCCCAAAAGTGGTCTAGGAGCTTCAGGCAGGTAGAGAAATTTGTGAATCCCTACACTCTTCCCAATTCTGAATTTTAAGGGTTTCAAAAAGAAAGCCTTCTCGACCTGTCCAGTTGCTCCCACAATATTAACATTTTGTCTACTTACGGGCAATAAATTATGATTTAATACTGAAAACGTGGCACCTGTATCTACTAGAAATTCTACAGGTTTTTCCTCTTTCCCTAGCTGTACTCTTTCTTACCAAGGGCTCTGCTAGGGAAGATTCCCCTGGTCCCCGTCAATTTTCTTCCATGTTGGCAACTTTCACCAATTTGCCCAATCTTGGGCAATCCTTTTTCCAATGCCCCGTTTGTTTACAATAAGCACACTGGTTTCTTAAGAGGGGCTGATTTCCTTTGGGTGGGGCACTTACACCCCTTCTCATGGCTCCTCTCCCTCCCTTAGTGTTGTTTCCTGAGGAGTTCCAAGAGGGTGGTGTCTGACCCCCCTGTGGTGTGCAAGGCAGCCACTGTAGCATTAGCAATTGTTTTGCCCATTATTCTCTCTTTCTGACTATCTTTGTTCCAATACACTTGCCAAGCAGTCTCCAGCAATTTTTCTAAATCTCTTGCATCTGTTCCTTGCACCTTCTGTAACTTTCTCCTTATATCATAAGCAATCCATTCCCTGTACCAAAACCAGAGCCTGTACTTCACTAAACACCACATCCAACATTGCATCCACATCCTCCCAATCAGGGTCCTGAGTTTTCACCAATCAATTCAAATCCCTTAGCAACCTTTTCGGGATCATCCCGATAATTCCTTGCAGTAATTCACCAGCAGTCCAAGCCTGCTAAAGTAAAAGGCACTTTAATTCTAACAAGTCCTCCCACTGCCTGCCTTAGTGGAGCCTGTATAATAGGTCCCACTTTACTCCGAGTTCTGGCAGTGATGGGAGAAAATCCGATATTAGTTTCTTCCCTGACTCGTGCCTCCGATTCTTCACCCCCAACAGCACCAGCATCTCCTTCCCTATCACCTTCTCTCTCTGGCGGAGGCAAATAATCCTCCAGCCTTTCATTCTGCGGGCCAACTTTTAAACATCTCTGTCCAATGCTACACGCCGAGCAACACCTCTTTAATTCTCTCCCCTGCTTATTTTTCTCTCCTTCTATCGCCAGAACCATAGGGTCCTGGGGCGCTAGATTAATTCCACATACTTTCTGCCATTCAGGGTGATTTCGCAAAGTGAAAAACATATCTGCATAAACCACTTCATCCCATTTTCTCTCTCTTCGTAGAAATAACATAAGTTGCAACAAAGTATTATACCTTAAAGTTCCGTTAAAAGGCCATTTTTCGCTATCATCTAACTTATATAAAGGCCACCACTGATTACAATATTTTATCAAGGTTTTACGATCCACATTCCCTCCAGATGGCCCCCCAATGTCTTTCCAGTGAGCTAAAATGCAGCCCAAAGGGCTCTTTTTCAGAACTCCGCCTTGTTGGTTCCCCATTCTAAAATTTATACAACACAAGGACAAGGACAGAGACTGGGGCACGAACACCACACACAACTAACAATTACTATCACAGATACAATAACAACTACTACCCCCGATAATAAATGTCGACATAGGATGATCAGAGATTTTCAAATATGTGTATTCCAAGCATATAACTATATAACACACGCGTATGTAAACCAAAATCAAATACAAATGCACAAATGAACGACCGTACTAATCAAATGAACAATACAGCCATGCAACGTAGTAACCAGGTGATTAATACAAATCGTACATGCAATTGTATGCCACCCTGCGGGGTTCTCACGAACCGCGACTTACGAGTAGCTTCAAATGACCGGTCAAAACAGAAAAAAAGAATGCCTTATTCTTACCAGAGGTCCTTGTCTGCCCCCGCACGGATCCGCCGAATCGGGGAGTCCCTCCAGAGAAGTCTCCGGGGCCGGCCAAGGGAGTCTCCGACTCAGGGGGTCCTGCAGCTGGACAGAGATGGTCCCACCTGGGTCGCCAAAACTGATACAAAAATTCATGGATACTATTCTTCAAAGTCCGAACCTCTCCGTAGGAGGAAACGGAGTCTTCAGAAAGTTCCCGAAATAAAACTCAATAGCAACAAAGTTACTATTAAGCAGGCATTCTTTATTGCAGCGCTGGGCAGCACTGGGGATCATTCCACCACCAGTGCTCCAACGATTTGGCAAACTTCCAAAGATTATATACTATGAAGTCATACATATTCATAGGACTTCCGAGAACTCATCTACATAAACATGAGACTCATTAACATATGCAAATGTCCAATCCGCAGGCGTAGTCATCCTCTTTGGTGGTCTTCGGGGGTCCTCCGGTGGTCTCCAATAGTCTTCCTCACTTGTCCACTGGTTGAACTTTGGGCCTCCTTTGTCCATTTATGGTCATTGAATTAGCTCATCAGTCCTTTGGCCTTGGAATGCCACGAAACCAGTTCCTTGAGTGCTTATCTCAGCACAGGGGTCCTGAGTCTATGTTATCAGTGCTTTACACAGGAAGCCTAAGGAGCTTGCTCAAGGTCTGTTTTCAATCATGCCGGGCAAGGAGTCACATTCTTCGAAATACCTGTCTCAGCAGATAACTAAAACTGAGTCAGGTATTGTCAGAGGTTTAGCCCTTTTATTCAGTATCCGAGGCTTTTCTGACAATTGGCCTCAAAATGTGAGCCACATATGCAGGGCTTATAAAGCTGAATGCCTAAATAATAAACAAGTCTGTTGCATGCTTGTGTGCAAATATCTAAGCACAGATCATCAGTGATACTTACCCGTTTGTTATTTGTGTGATAAAATGAGTTCCCACATACTGTCATTGACTCAAAAGTTTGAAGCATGTATCTCAACCGTTCCCAATTATTGCACACCTGAATGAATCAGTTGTGCAGTTTATCTAATATAAATAATTTACATAAGAAAAGCTGGAAAATGACATTGAGGCAGTACAAAACATGGTGTATAAAGACTGAGTACCGGCTTCCCTCTTGGAGCACTTGTACAGGTAGGCAAGGCTATTCCCATTTGGAGGCACAAAAATTCAGGAGGAATTTTTGTGTCAAAATTGAATCCACATCTGGAAATTGTCATTTTATAAGATGAAGGAATCCAAGAGTAAAGTTTTTTTCATTGATGTGTTTTTTTCTTTTCTTATACATGTCTTTTGCTCAAGGTGGTTTTTTTTTTTTTATATTCCTATCTGGGCCTTTGCAATGCTGAAATAAGCAACAGTTAGCTGGTTGGAGGATTCACTTCTTCCCCTTTTGTCTTTTGCCAGGCCAGCTGGCTAATTCAGGGCCTACTTTTTTATACCTAGCACATCCAAATCTCCTGTTGGATTAAGGAAAGAATGTAGTAAGCCACTACTGTCTTCTTATGTGTCAGTGAAATTCCATGTACCCACCTATGACATATTAATAATAGATACATTACTGATCAGGTGTACAGATAGGAATGAGAGAAAATAGAGACTGAATAATGAACGACTGAAAAATACATTACTAGGTACAGATGAAAAGAAGGCACATGTGAAGGGAGTCAATACTGTTATTTAGTTATGCAGATAGGGAGAATGCAAGTAGAACAGAAATGTAAGAATGTTAAATGATTCATGCACGAGAAGGAAAACTGTAGTAATAATATGAACTACACTGATGGGTGAATTCTAGTCTTCTGGCTGTTACGAGCCTTAAAGCACAAGAAGCAGGCAGTGGGCATATGCGAAGAAATTCCACAGAGCTTCCTGTATGTAATTTGGATTTGGAGTGCTATATTTCATTCTGTCCTGCCAATGTAGAGCTCAGAGCTCTACTGTTGTACAGTTATTTGTCTTAAGAAGTCTTATACATTTGCACAGTCTTACTCAGAATTTCCTTTCATGGGTATCTTTTTAGCATGGCCAGTTTTAGTTTCTGATCATTCCTAGCAAAATCATCTCCAGATGGTATTTCTTTCTCAGCATGTTCATTAGTACTGAATTCTGATGTTTGCAGTGAATCTGTTCTTCTTTTACTCCTACCCTATCCTTATACAATTTTATCAGACTGACCTGGTCACTAGATAGGACTTAGAATTTAAGAATTCAGAGTGCATAAGATAATCAGAATGTCTATGATCTGACCATACATGGTTTAACATATAAATTATGGTTCAAAGCCTACATAAAATAATTATAACTGTATTTCTTAAAATGTACAAAAAAAGTGTATGCTTTTTTGTGAAGCTTATCAAACATATGTAGAGTATATCACTTGTTAGAGATGGGTGAAGAGGAATAAGGCATTTTAGAGAAAGGAAGCTAGGAAGAGTCAGGACTGATGAGTAGGATTTGGCTGCAACAGGCTTTTTGCATAGATTTGAAAAAGCAGGGCGTTATTTGACTCATAATCAAAACAGGAAGTACAAAAGAATCTATAAGAAAGGGCAAGAATTGGCTGTTTATTATTGAGAGACAATTGGAAATGATTTAAAAATCTGTACTTGAGTGTAAGATGTTGAAAGACTTTTTTTATCTGAATATAGTATCAAAACACTAAAAGAGAGATAACCAGTAAGCAGAATTCTGTTAGAGGCAGGACTTCTCATGCTTAATGTCTGCATATTGTAGCAACTATGGTCAGGTAGTTAAACTTTGGTTTTGCAGATAACATCTCTTCCAGTTAAGCTGAAACATTGTGATTAAAGCTGAATATGTCAGTAAGAGCTAAGCTGTTTGCTTTTGCTTGAAGAAGGTAATTGCAGATCTCATAAAAGTACACATCTTAGGGATCTGAAATAATAATAATCTGAAATAGATGACAAAAAGTATAGCGCATTAAGCATAATATTTCTGATTAAATTAAATTTGAGAGCTCATATTTAAGAAGAAAGTGCAAAAATCAAAATCCAGGTTCCACTACAGCTGACCCAAAGAACCAACTGAGTACAAATGACCCAGAAAAATAAAGAAATTAAAATATTCTAGATAAAAGTTAATGAAATTGTGTATAAAAAATGGAAGTCAGGTAGGGACAATTGCAAAGTTGCAAACCTGGAGGATTCTGACAACATACTTAACTGCATGATTAGAGCTGAAGGGAACAGTGGAAAAGAGGGGAGGGTTGTAGGTGTTATTCTTACCAGATAGCTTGTCAGGTTTGAATGAATGGAGATACAAGAAGCCATGAGAGATATATTAGGATAGTGTAGGAGTAAGGCAGTTAATAGTAGGCAATATTTGGGTTGCGTTTGTGGAGAAATGACATTGAAGTATACATTAAGTTGGTCAGTGGAGACAAGATGGTAGATACAGAAGGCTGCAAACTGTAAAAATCAACAAAGATCCCTTCTCTCAGTTTTTGTTATTTGGCGTGTTCCTGGTAATAGACAGAATTTAGCCCTCCCTTTTGGTGCTCATGTGATTTCCAGTGGGTTAGCTCAGTTGGTTAGAGCATGGTGCTAATAACGCCAAGTTCACAGGTTCAATCCTTGCTTACTGCAGGGGGGTTGGGCTCGATGATCTGTCAAGGTCCCTTCCAACCTAAAGCATTCTATGATTCTATGAAAATAATATCTGGTTGAGCCTTGAAATATCTGTAAGTCCATTTTCATTGCCATGATGATGTCAGGAAAGCTACAAAACCTAGCTGAATGATTGGACCAGTCAGTCAGAAATAGATAGATGAAAGGTATGTTAAAGGAGGCCTAGAGATCACCTGCTGCTGAGTAGCTGAGTTCTGCAACTCACAGCTTCTGGTAAGCTCCTGTTGCTCTTGAATTCTCCTTGTGGTCTCCATCCCTTGTTACAACTTCCCAGAAATTTGAAGCTTTAGCTTCTCTGCTTATTGAAAAAAGGAGTTTTTCATGAACTTTTTGGAGATATGGCACAAAAGAAAAAGAATTCTCTGTTACTCTGTACTTCAGGCTCCATATTCTGCTTCTTGTTTCCTATTAATTGCCCCAATGTACTGCTCATTTAGCCTGTTTTTTCCTTACCATTGCCAATGTGAAATTAATAGTAGACATAAAAGTTTGGTTGTCCTTCACAGATATTTGAATTCTTACAGTGAATCTAGTCAGACTATCATTCATTTTCTTCATGTATGGCTTGGAAAAGCAAAGAGCAGCAACTTAGACCTATCATTATATCAACTGTTATTCAATTTCTGTTCAAAGACTCTTTTCCCCATAGGACTGAATGAAAGTTAGGTATCACAGAAATTGAGGCAGTAGATCGCCTTATCAACTGAGACAAGTAGGCAGGATATCCTTCTGAAAGTCTGTGAATTTGATTGCTCTAGTTAGTGCCACCAGTTTGGAACTTCTGATTTGAATGGTAGGGCCTGCTTAAGCTGACACTCAAATCAGCAGGCCTTCATTTAAGGCCTATTAAAGGCCTTTTCCATGACTTGAAGCTTGAGTACTTAGTTACTGATAATGTCAGTAACATAACCACAGCTGCATTAAAGCTAATGGAGCAAACACAATGAAGCATCAGTCAGTATAAGCTACAAAAGAATTTGGAGACCAGCAACTAGTGGTGTACCCCAGGGGACAATACTGGGTCCAGTCCTATCTAACATCTCTCTCTGGGTAATTTTTCTTTTGGGCTATTTGTGGCTTCACCAAGGGGAAGTCATGCTTGACCAGCTTGATAAACTTCTGCAATGAAATGACTGCAATGAAAGACATTGAGGTGCTGGAGCGTGTTCAGAGACGGGCAACAAGGCTGGTGAAGGGTCTGGAGAACAAGTCTTATGAGGAGCGGCTGAGGGAACTGGGGTTGTTTAGCCTGGAGAAGAGGAGGCTGAGGGAAGACCTTATCGCTCTCTACAACTACCTGAAAGGAGGTAGTAGTGAGGTGGGTGTTGGTCTCTTCTCCCAAGTAGCTAGCGATAGGACGAGAGGAAATGGGCTCAAGCTGCGCCAGGGGAGGTTTAGGCTGGAAATTAGGAAAAATTTCTTTACGGAAAGGGTGGTCAAGCATTGGAACAGGCTGCCCAGAGAGGTGGTGGAGTCACCATCCCTGGAAGTGTTCAAAAAACGGGTAGATGTGGCACTTCGGGATATGGTTTAGTCTAGTCTACCCTTGATTGGTTTAGGTGGGCTTGGTAGTGTAGGTTAATGGTTGGACTGGATGATCTTAAAGGTCTTTTCCAACCTAGACGATTCTATGATTCTATGACTTCAGGAAGGTCTTTGACACTGTCTCCCATAAGATCCTCATAGACAAGCTGTATGGATAAGCAGACAGTGAGGTGGGTTGAAAACTGGCTGAATGGCAAGGCCCAGAGGGTGGTTATCAGTGACACGAAGTCTAGTTGGAGGCCAGTAACTAGCAGGGTACCCCAGGGGTCAATACTGGGTCCAGTCCTGTTTAACATCTTCATTAATGATCTGGATGCTGGGGCAGAGTGTACCCCCTCAGCAAGTTTGCTGATGACACAAAACTGGGAGGAGTGGCTGATAGACCAGAGGATCGTGCTGCCATTCAGAGGGACCTGGACAGGCTGGAGAAATGGGCTGACAGGAACTTCATGCAGTTCAACAAGGGGAAGTGCCAAGTCCTGCACCTGGGGAGGAACAACCCCATGCAACAGTATAGGCTGGGAGCCTCCCAGCTGGAAAGCACCAGGTTGAACATGAGCCAGCAATGTGCCCTTGCGGCAAAGAGGGCCAATGGTATCCTGGGCTGCATTAGGCAAAGCATTGCCAGCAGGTCGAGGGAGGTGATCCTTCCCCTCTCCTCAGCACTGGTGAGGCCACACCTGGAGTCCTGTGTCCAGTTCTGGGCTTCCCTAGTATAAGAGAGACATGGACATACTGGAGAGAGTCCAGCAAAGGGCCACAAAAATGATGAAGGGACTGGAGCATCTCTCCTATGAGGCAAGGCTGAGAGAGCTGGGACTGTTCAGCCTAGAGAAGAGAAGGCTCAGGGGGGTTCTTATCAATCTATATAAATACCTGAAGGGAGGGTGTAAAGAAGTTGGAGCCAGGCTCTTTTCAGTGGTGCCCAGTGACATGAGAAGAGGCAATGGACACAAAGTGAAACACAGGAGGTTCCATGTGAACATCAGGAAACACTTTTTTACTGTGAGGGTGACTGAGCACTGGAGCAAGTTGCCCAGAGAGGTTGTGGAGTCTCCCTCCTTGGAGATATTCAAAAGATAACTGGACATGGTCCTTGACAACCTGCTCTTGGTGGCCCTGCTTGAGCAGGGGGATGGACAAGATGACTTCCAGAGGTCCCTTCCAACCTCAACTGTTCTGTGCTTCTGTGATCCTGAGAAACCTGCTCCGATCTCCTTTTATGACCTGGTGACCCGCCTGGTGGATGAAGGAAAGGCTGTGGACGTCATTTACCTGGACTTTAACAAAGCCTTTGACACAGTCTCCCATAGCATTCTCCTTGGGAAGCTGGCAGCTCATGGCTTGGACAGGCGTACTCTTCGCTGGGTAAAAAACTGGTTGGGTGGCCGAGCCCAGAGAGTAGTGGTGAATGGAGTTAAGTCCAGTTGGCGGCCGGTCACGAGCGGTGTTCCCCAGGGCTCTGTTTTGGGGCCAGCCTTGTTTAATATCGTTATCAATGATCTGGATGAGGGGATCGAGTGTGCCCTCAGTAAGTTTGCAGATGACACCAAGTTGGGTGGGAGTGTTGATCTGCTGGAGGGTAGGATGGCCCTGCAGAGGGACCTGGACAGGCTGGACCAATGGGCCGAGGCCAACTGTATAAGTTTTAACAAGGCATAGTGCCGGGTCATGCACTTGGGTCACAACAACCCCATGCAACGTTACAGGCTTGGGGAAGAGTGGCTGGAAAGCTGCCTGGCTGAAAAGGACCTGGGGGTGTTGGCTGACAGCCAGCTGAACATGAGCCAGCAGTGTGCCCAGGTGACCAAGAAGGCCAACAGCATCCTGGCTTGTATCAGGAATAGTGTGGCCAGCAGGAGCAGGGAGGTGATTGTCCCCCTGTACTTGGCACTGGTGAGGCCGCACCTGGGATACTGTGTCCATTTTTGGGCCTCTCAATAAAGGAAAGACATTGAGGTGCTGCAGCGTGTTCAGAGAAGGGCAACGAAGCTGGTGAAGGGTCTGGAGCACAGGCCTTATGAGGAGCGGCTGAGGGAACTGGGATTGTTTAGCCTGGAGAAGAGGAGGCTGAGGGGAGACCTTATCGCTCTCTACAACTACCTGAAAGGAGGTTGTAGCGAGGTGGGTGTTGGTCTCTTCTCCCATGTAGTTAGCGATAGGACAAGAGGAAATGGGCTCAAGCTGCGCCAGGGGAGGTTTAGGCTGGAAATTAGGAAAAATTTCTTCATGGAAAGGGTAGTCAAGCATTGGAACAGGCTGCCCAGAGAGGTGGTGGAGTCACCATCCCTGGAAGCATTCAAAAAATGGGTAGACGTGGCACTCTGGGACATGGTTTAGTCTAGTCTACCCTTGACTGGTTTAGTGTGGACTTGGTAATGTTAGGTTAATGGTTGGACTGGATGATCTTAAAGGTCTTTTCCAACCTAAACAATTCTATGATTCTATGATTCTATGATTCTAGGTGGCCCTGCTTGGGCAAGAGGGGGTTGGACCAGATGACCCAACCTCAACCATTCTGTGCTTTTGTGATTTTGTGAAATGCTCCATCCCCTCAATTTCAGTCTGATAATCACCAAGCTGTCCTAGTGCAGGATAACATCCCCCAATCATCTTCCCATAGCAGACCCTAGCAAGGACATTATTGACCCTTTCAAGGCACAAGGGGCACCCTCTAACATGCAGGTTTTCATGCTGGGTATAAAAGGTTCTGTATCAAGACCAAAAAGTTATGTGAATATACGCCTTGCCTTGTGGCTAGTTCCCCTAAATAGTGACCAGCCTCAGCTATATTTGTCTAGAATACTGTCTTATCATCCCAGTCAGTAGGTGAGGGATACTGTATTTTTGTAGCTTGCTGGAGCCATGCCTACAGGGAGTGGGATACATTACCCTGTGCTTCTCTTAGCTGCTGGATAATCATTGGGTTTTGCCCTATGGCACCTAAACAGTTCGATTTGTTAGGATTTAAATGTAAGTCATCTCCTCCATACTCCCATAGCTATTCTGCCAGCCTTTCTCCCAGCTTTTGCTGGTATGTTTTTGCTAGATCCTGCAGTTCAGATTGTGTAAAGTTGTGCTGGGGCACTTCTGGGGGCTTCTTTGCTTTATGAATCACTAATGGCTGGACAGAAATGCTTTGCGGCACTCATCCTCCACCCTCTCTGTCCACTCATCCTCACCAGAGGACCAGCAGTCCTCATCCCACCATTTATCCTTCCGGGGCATAGCTCGTACCTCAGTGGTGCCCTTCCTAGGCTGCTCCATGCACCCCTCCTACATCGCTTGTGCCTGCGCCGCAGGTATCTGTACCGCAGTGGATGCAACAAAGGCGTCTGCATCATGGACGTGTGCGCCACAGGCGACTGTATCAAAGACATTTGCACCACAGGCACCTGCACCATGGGTGCTTGCACCAGGTGGTATAATCGCTTGTACCAAGTGGGAACTATCTGCAGGCTCCCCTGTTACGACGAGCTGGCTATGTCCTGTGGCCAAGGGATTTGTGCAACACAAAACAGGCCTGAAGGCCACACTGTATGTGCAGCATAGTGCAGCACAGCACAACACAGGCTTGGGCCTACTCAGTGTTCAATGGTCTTCCAGTCAGGATCACTACAGGAGGAAGGAAGGAAGGAAGGAAGGAAGGAAGGAAGGAAGGAAGGAAGGAAGGAAGGAAGGAAGGAATAGAGGGAATAGAGGGAATAAAGAAGTAAGGAAGAATGGACGGAAGGTAGTGATAGAGGGAATACAGAAGGAAGGAAGGAAGGATGGAAGGAAGGACAGAGACTGCCAAATAGGGTAGCGGTCTCCACACTTTTTTGGTCACGCACCTCGGTCATTAAAAAATTTTGGGCATGCACCCCGGTGTTCAAAAAACATGTAGATGTGGCACTTTGGGACATGGTTTAGTCTAGTCTACCCTTAGTTGGTTTAGTGTGGACTTGGTGATGTTGGGTTGATGGTTGGACTGGATGATCTTAAAGGTCTTTTCCAACCTAAACGATTCTATGATTCTAATGTATGTGTATTTATTTACTTTTAAATTATAAACATGTAATACTGTAATACTATATTTTGTACATTATAAAACATACACAAAATACATTTTAGAAAAGGGCGAGATAAAGAGGAAGTAAACAATCCAGCAAACTCTGAGAGATGATTTGATTCTGGTGATTCATATTTGTAAAAAAAAAAATGCTTGACTAGCATAAGCAGTACTTAGCAACAACTAAAACATCAGTGTGTTATCAACATTCTTCTCCTACTAAATCCAAAACACAGCACTATGCCAGCTACTGGGAAGAAAATTAACTCTATCCCAGCCGAAACCAGGACACAGTCATATACTCATGCCTGATCCATACCAAATTTGTAATATGAGGTGATCTGTTAGTGTACAGTTGTGGTATTCCTGAACAGACAGTCATAGCGCCATCATGATAAAACTGACTAAAACCTCTTTTAATCCCCTACCTGAACTGGAATACCCCTCCTGTCTGGAGCATCTCTCCTATGAGGCAAGGCTGAGAGAGCTGGGACTGTTCAGCCTAGAGAAGAGAAGGCTCAGGGGGGTTCTTATCAATCTATATAAATACCTGAAGGGAGGGTGTAAAGAAGTTGGAGCCAGGCTCTTTTCAGTGGTGCCCAGTGACATGAGAAGAGGCAATGGACACAAAGTGAAACACAGGAGGTTCCATGTGAACATCAGGAAACACTTTTTTACTGTGAGGGTGACTGAGCACTGGAGCAAGTTGCCCAGAGAGGTTGTGGAGTCTCCCTCCTTGGAGATATTCAAAAGATAACTGGACATGGTCCTTGACAACCTGCTCTAGGTGGCCCTGCTTGAGCAGGGGGGTGGACAAGATGACTTCCAGAGGTGTCTTCCAACCTCAGCCATTCAGTGATTCTGTAATAAGTCCCAAGACCTCATCTCTTCGATTGGGCTTTTGACTAGCATAAACATGTAAAGTCATGGCTTAAATGCATAGATGTGATCTTTTTCTTTCCCCGTATATTTCAGGCATGTCTGGCCTACCCTTCGTTCTGCAATGGGCATGGGGGATGGGGGTGTGTGTGAGGTGAGAAAGAGAGAGACGGTGCAGGGTTCTTTCTGGATCTCAGTAAGAAAGGCCTGGCAACAAATGCCTACATAAAATAGCTGTTTTAATAAGACAGAATAAGAAGAGGAATATAGATAGCAAGTAAATCTTAAGTTCCCTTCAGATGCTGGGAACCCTGTGTTCATGCAGCATCAGACAGACCCCGGATGGATCCGCAGATCCTGTTTGTGGAGAGACGTTCCTCCTTTGTGGCCATTTGAGCTATTATATAATTTCCTTACAAGAAAACAACTCTATTCATAAAGGATGTTCACATGAGAACTTGTTGCTGCACTTTTAGATAAAGGTGAGGCCACGCAGGTGGCATAATCGCCAATACCAAGTGGGAACTGCCTGTAGGCTCCTCTGTTACAATGAGCTGGCTGAGTTTATCTTGTGACCAAGGAATTTGTGCAGCACAACACAGGCCTGGGCCTACTCAGGTTAACTGTTATGTGGATCACTAACTCCTAAATATGCAATGGTTTCTCAGTCAGGATCAATACATTCCACCCCTTGATCCACATACAGTTTACCTTTCCCAAAGATATTATAAGTTACACATTATATTACTAAACTGTTCAGCTAATAGGAAGCTTCCTGACAGGTTGGAATATTATGTCTGTCACAACATCCACCAGTGTGCAGCAGAGGCCTGCACTGGGTATTCCAGCAGATTCCCTTACAATGGCTACTCATGCTAACATATGGGCTTCTCAAGCCCTAAGTACAAGGCCCAATACAGCAGACATGGCTTATTCATGATCACTAACTCCTTGAATACAATGTCTTCTGCAAGGCTCCCAATACACCCTTGAAGTGCAATTAGTCATTTCTCTAGTGAACAAATCTTTGTCTTGTGAAAAGTTCCTCTCTGCCCTATGTGAATGGGTCTTTTAAGAAAGCCAGGAAATGACAATCCCTCTGGGGTTGTGATAAGGCAGTATAATGCAAAGCAGCCAAAGAATGGCTCTAAGTTGCACACTGGATGGAGCTATATGGAACTGTTGTGGTTTAGCCCCAGTCGACAACCAAGTACCACACAGCTGTTCACTCACCCTCTCCCTTTCAGTGGGATGGGGGAAAGAATCGGAAGGGCAAAAGTAAGAAAACTCATGGGTTGAGATAAAGACAGTTTAATAACTGAAATATAATAATAACAATAAAAAATTGTAATGAAAAGGAAAACAACGAGAGAGAGAGAGAGGAACAAAACCCAGGAAAAACAAGTGATGCAACCGCTCACCACCCGCTGACCGACGTCCAGCCATTCCCCGAGCAGCAATCGCTGCCCCCCGGCCAACCCCCCCCAGTTTATATACTGAGCATGACGTCATATGGTATAGAATATCCCTTTGGTCAGTTTGGATCAACTATTCTGGCTGTGCCCCCTCCCAGTTTTTTTGTGCACCTGGCTGAGCATGGGAAGCTGAAAAGTCCTTGACTAGCATAAGCAGTACTTAGCAACAACTAAAACATCAGTGTGTTATCAGCATTATTCTCATACTAAATCCAAAACACAGCACTATGCCAGCTACTAGGGGGAAAATTAACTCTATCCCACCTGAAACCAGGACAGGAACATATCCTGTCCTCAGCAGTTCCCTAATTAAATATTTTACCCTTCTGTCTCACAGTGGCTACACAGACCAGACCTTTCTCTTAGAGCAAAGTGTCTGTCGTTGACTTTTGGGAAAGTTTGGCTGTCTAGATGGCAGCTGCTGAGGATTAAACATATTGAAACATATAGTCTGTGTTGCATTTTGTACAATTGGCAGAAATATTATGACTGTGCTGATAGAGTGGAGATTTGTTACTATTCAGTGAAAGAAGGAAGCTTTCTTTTGATATAGCCATGAAAATTATAGTATACTGATATGTCATCTTGGTTCCCATGGTTTTCTTTGTTTCTTGTAAACACAGCTTCTCTCTGGATATAAATCTGTGGTTTGGTGCTAAAATATTCTTAATAGACTGGAGAAAGTAACACCAGCTTATAGAGGGATGACTTGTGAAACATCTGAGAAGCTGGGAATGCTGCTTCTTGCTCTGACGCTGAAGCCCTTCGTGCTCTTGAGCTAATGACTTAAACTTTTTCTCCCCACTTCTTTATTCATAGACACAAAAGAAGAGAAACACCAGTAACTGGTAACACATGAGTTTATTTTCATTTCAAACATGTGAGCTTCAAAATAAGGAAAGCTTTCTAGGTTTGTGCTCTTCTGGGTGCTTCATCAGTTTGCTGCTATCAGGAGCCAGGGATTTCTCATTCAGGCAGGAGACTTTCCTTGAGGCTATAGGAGAGAATGAGAGAAACAAAGAGCTGATATCCCCAAGGGGACAGAAGAATGGGAGAGGTGAAGATATCTTTTCTGTGGGTCCAACAAGGAAGAGAAATGCTGCATTAATTAATATAGGAGTAAACTTGAGGTCCCTCTGTTCCTTTTTCTTCTGATACAAAAACTCGCAGATACTATTCTTCAAAGTCCGAACCTCTCCTCAAGAGGAAACGGAGTCTTCAGAAAGTTCCCGAAATAAAACTCAATAGCAACAAAGTTACTATTAAGCAGGCATTCTTTATTACAGCGCTGGGCAGCACTGGGGATCGTTCCACCATGAGTGCTCCAACGATTTGGCAAACTTCCAGAGATTTTATACTATCAAGTTATACATATTCATATGATTTCTGGGAATTCATCTACATAAACATGAGATTTCTTGGAACTCATTAACATATGCAAATGTCCAATCCGCAGGCGTAGTCATCCTCTTTGGTGGTCTTCAGGGGTCCTCTGGTGGTCTCCAATAGTCTTCTTCACTTGTCCGCTAGTTGAACTTTTGGGCTTCCTTTGTCCATTTATGGTCATTCGAATTAGCTCATCAGTCCTTTGGCCTTGGAATGCTACGAGACCAGCTCCTTGAGTGCTTATCTCAGCACAGGGGTCCTGAGTCTATGTTATCAGTGTTTTACACAGGAAGCCTAACAAGCTTGCTCAGGGTCTGTTTTAATTGTGCCAGACAAGGAGTCACATTCTTCGAAATATCTGTCTCAGCAGATAACTAAAACTATCTGAGTCAGGTATTGTCAGAGGTTTAGCCCTTTCATTCCCCCCTTTTCTTTAAACTTTGTATATTCCTTTACAAAGTTTCTAAATTTTCATATTTCATTATCTTAGGCAGAGCCCAAACTCTTATGGCCAGTTTCTTTAGCTTATACCACAAAAGGCAATTGACAACTGTTAGCATTATAACAAATACTAACAATATCAAAAGCGGGTGAACTAAAATATTCAAAGTTTTCTCTGCATAGGGTGAGTATCCTGAAAAGATATCCCACCAGTGATGTGCGGTATCAGATTCAATTTGACTAGACAGTCCAACAAGTTTGTCTTTAGTTATTACCGTTTTAATGACAGATTCTGCTAGTGTAAGTTCTTGAGATTGGTTTAAGATCTCATTTAGTTTTCTCAGAGATAAACTTGCATGGCTTAATTTTAGGCTCTCATAATGCCAAAACATTGCTACTTGTTCTTCTGTATATGCAAAGAACGAATACGTTTGGCCATGCCAAGTTAGATGGGTTATATTCTTAAGGCATCCTATGAATGGGGTGGTCACGTTGTATTCTTCAACTACTGATCGATTGTTAGTCACTAAAGACACATATCTAGCATTAACTTCTACAAACATTTCAAACACATTAGGAGACAGGATCGTCCATTTACAATTGTTAACAGAATGTTATTGTTGTAGATTAATTTATCTAGTTTGAAATGGTCTCCCAAATAGAATTTCAAATGGACTCAATTCTTGGTTTGACTCGGAGCCTTAGTAATGCAATAGGGAGGGCTTGGTCCCATCTTAAATTGGTTTCCTGACAAATTTTACTCAATTGTGTATTTATTAAATGATTCATCTTTTCTACTTGCCCACTTGCTTGCGGGCGATAAACTGTATGTAATTTCCAGTTAATTTCTAAAAGTCTACTAACTTGTTGAACTACTTGTGACACCAAGTGTGGTCCCCTATCAGAGGAGATCACTTCTGGCACTTTACTTCTCGGGCTTTATTTGTTCTGCAAGGGAAAGCTTCAAGCCACCCAGAAAAGGTATCAGTTAATACTAATAGATACCTATACCTCCCTTTTCTAGGGAGCTCCGAAAAATTTATTTGCCAATTCTGACCTGGAACATTCCCTTTATCAATACTTCTAAATTTTACACAATTCTCTACCTTGGGATTATTCTTTAAGCATATTTCACATCTATTAACCATAGTTCTTACAGTTTGAAACAGATTTCTGACTACTATTTGCTTGGTGAGGGAATTATACAAAGCTTCAGTTCCCCAATAAGATTTGTCATGTTTTGTTTTTACCAATTTCCATAGTATTCTAAAGGGAACTATTATTCTGTTATCTTTCAACATTGCCCACCCTGATGGGCAAATTTCAGCCTTTAAATCAGTAATTAATTTCTGATCCTTTTCATCATACTCAACTACCTCAGGTAGTGGCAAAGATTTTTCAGGAATTAGACTTAATATCTCACCTTGTTCCACAGCTTGCGTTGCCTTATGATCAGCCAATTTATTTCCCACTTCCCTGTCAGTGTTACCTCTCTGATGTCCTTTGCAGTGCATAATCGCTACAGCTGACGGAAGCTGTACAGCATCTAAAAGTCACAAAATTATATCAGCGTGTTTTATGACTTTTCCTTGAGCAGTTAAAAGTCCTCGCTCCTTCCAAATCGCCCCATGGGCATGAACTACACCAAAGGCATATTTTGAATCTGTCCAGATATTCACTCGCAATCCTTCAGCAAGCTCTAATGCCCTTACTAGAGCAACTATTTCAGCTCGTTGTGCAGATGTGCCCTTAGGGAGTGACTTCGCTTCCACCACTTGGTCTGTGGTGGTCACAGCATATCCTGCCATTCGAACTCCATTCTTTACAAAACTGCTCCCATCGGTATACCAGGTGTGGTCAGCTTCTTCTAGCGGCTCCTCCTTCAAGTCAGGCCTACTCGCATACACAGTCTCAATGGTTTCTATGCAATCATGCGTGACAGCCTCCATTTCCTGTTTATTGGTTAAAAAGGAAGCAGGATTGATAACAGTAGATGTGACAATTTCTACATCATCTTGTTCTATCAAAACTGCTTGATATTTCAAGAATCTTGATGGCGAGAGCCAGTGTCCCCCCTTTTGTTCTAAAACGGAGGTTACAGTGTGGGAAGTGTGCACAATCATCTTCTGCCCCAACGTAAATTTTCGGGCTTCCTGGATGATCAAGACAACGGCAGCCACTGCCCGAAGACATCCTGGCCATCCTTTGCTTACTTCATCCAATTGTTTGGAGAAGTACACTACAGCTCGTTTATAAGGACCCATCTTCTGGGCCAGAATTCCCAAAGCCACTCCTTGCCTTTCATAAGAGAACAGCCAGAAGGGCTTCGTTACATCGGGCAGGCCCAAAGCTGGAGCTCTCATTAATTCCAATTTTAGTTCTTTGAATGCCCTCTTGGCCTCATCAGTCCATATTAATTGTATCTGGCTGTTTTTCAGCAGTTCATATAGAGGTTTAACCAAAAGTCCATAGTTATATATCCATAATCTGCACCAACCTGTCATTCCCAGAAAGGTTCGAAGTTCTTTTACCGTAGTCAGTTCTGGAGTCCTGCAAATGGCTTCTTTTCGGTCATTCCCGAGCTGTCTCTGTCCCTTAGAAATCACGAATCCCAGGTATATTACTTCCTTCTTCAGGATCTGGGCTTTCTGTAATGAGACTCGATAACTCCTTAGTCCAAGAAAATTTAACAAACTCACAGTCCATTCTTTCATCCACATACTGTAAAAGGATACCATTTCTTGGAGGTCTTTCCCAGGTCTCTAATTGCTTTTCAAAGATCATGGGGCTATTTTTAAATCCTTGAGGTAACACTGTCCAGGTTAGTTGGGTTTTTCGTCCTGAATCAGGGTTTTCCCATTCAAAGGCAAATAAATTGCGGCTTTCAGAGGCCAAGGTGAGGCAAAAGAATGCATCTTTCAGATCTAGTACTGTGAACCATTCATAGGTTTCTTTTAAACTAGTTAATAAAGTGTATGGGTTTGCCACTACTGGGTGTAAATCTTCAACTATCTTATTTATTGCCCGCAGGCCTTGTATCAATTAATATGTTTTGCCATCATGCTTTTTGATAGGCAAAATAGAAGTGTTATACTCTGAAGAGCATTCAATCAATAATCCGAATCTTATAAATTCTTCTATAACGCTTTTCACTCCTTGCCTGTCTTCCAATTTCAAGGGATATTGCTTTACTTTAATAGGTCGTGCTCCCTCTCTGAGTTTAACAACAATTAATTCTGCATTTTTAGCCTTTCCCGGTATTCCCGAGGCCCATACTCCTGGGTATACCTGGTCTTTTATTTCTTGTATAATTTCTTCTGGTATTTTAAAAACAATTTCTCCATTGTTAAATTTTGTTTCAGCTAATAAGTCTCTTCCCAAAAGTGGTCTAGGAGCTTCAGGCAGGTAGAGAAATTTGTGAATCCCTACACTCTTCCCAATTCTGAATTTTAAGGGTTTCAAAAAGAAAGCCTTCTCGACCTGTCCAGTTGCTCCCACAATATTAACATTTTGCCTACTTACGGGCAATAAATTTTGATTTAATACTGAAAACGTGGCACCTGTATCTACTAGAAATTCTACAGGTTTTTCCTCTTTCCCTAGCTGTACTCTTTCTTACCAAGGGCTCTGCTAGGGAAGATTCCCCTGGTCCCCGTCAATTTTCTTCCATGTTGGCAACTTTCACCAATTTGCCCAATCTTGGGCAATCCTTTTTCCAACGCCACATTTGTTTACAATAAGCACACTGGTTTCTTTAAGAGGGGCTGATTTTCTTTGGGTGGGGCACTTACACCCCTTCTCATGGCTCCTCCTCCCTTAGTATTGTTTCCTGAGGAGTTCCAAGAGGGTGGTGTCTGACCCCCTGTGGTGCGCAAGGCAGCCACTGTAGCATTAGCAATTGTTTTACCCATTATTCTCTCTTTCTGACTATCTCTGTTCCGATACACTTGCCAAGCAATCTCCAGCAATTTCTCTAAATCTCTCGCGTCCGTTCTTTGCACCTTCTGTAACTTTCTCCTAATATCATAAGCAATCCATTCCCTGTACCAAAACCAGAGCCTGTACTTCACTAAACACCACATCCAACATTGCATCCACATCCTCCCAATCAGGGTCCTGAGTTTTCACCAATCAATTCAAATCCTTTAGCAACCTTTTTGGGATCATCTCGATAATTAATTCACCAGCAGTCCAAGCCTGCTAAAGTAAAAGGCACTTTAATTCTAACAAGTCCTCCCACTGCCTGCCTTAGTGGAGCCTGTATAATAGGTCCCGCTTTACTCCGAGTTCTGGCAGCGATGGGAGAAAATCTGATATTAGTTTCTTCCCTGACTCGTGCCTCCGATTCTTCACCCCCGACAGCACCAGCATCTCCCTCCCAATCACCTTCTCTCTCTAGCGGAGGCAAATAATCCTCCAGCCTTTCATTCTGCGGGCCAACTTCTAAACACCTCTGTCCAATGCTACACGCCGAGCAATACCTCTTTAATTCTTTCCCCTGCCTATTTTTCTCTCCTTCTATCGCCAGAACCATAGGGTCCTGGGGCGCTAGACTAATTCCACATTCTTTCTGCCATTCAGGGTGATTTCGCAAAGTGAAAAACATATCTGCATAAACCACTTCATCCCATTTTCTCTCTCGTCTTAGAAATAACATAAGTTGCAACAAAGTATTATACTCTAAAGTTCTGTTAAAAGGCCATTTTCGCTAACATCCAACTTATATAAAGGCCACCACTGATTACAATATTTTATCAAGGTTTTACGATCCACATTCCCTCCAGATGGCCCCCCAATGTCTTTCCAGTGAGCTAAAATGCAGCCCAAAGGGCTCTTTTTCAGAACTCCGCCTTGTTGGTTCACCATTCTAAAGTTTATAAAACACAAGGACAAGGACAGAGACTGGGACACAAACAACACACACAACTAATAATTACTATCACAGATACAATAACAAATGTCGACATAGGATGATCAGAGATTTTCAAATATGTGCGCACCAAACTTAGAACTACATGACCCACGCGTATATAAACCGAAATCAAATACAAATGCACAAACAGACGACGGTACTAACCAGATGATCAATACAACCATGCAACGTAGTAATCAGGTGATTAATACAAATCGTATATGCAATTGTATGCCAGAAAAACAAACACACGCGTATGTAAACCAAAATCAAATACAAATGCACAAACAGACGACCATACCAATCAAATGGTGAATACAACCATGCAATGTAGTAACCAAGTGATTAATACAAATCGTATATGCAATTGTATGCCAGAAAAACAGACACACGCGTATGTAAAGCAAAATCAAATACAAATGCACAAACAGATGACCGTACTAATCAAATGGTCAATACAACCATGCAATGTAGTAACCAGGTGACTAATACAAATCATATATGCAATTGTATGCCACCCTGCGGGGTTCTCACGAACCGCGACTTACGAGTAGCTCCAAATGACCGGTCAAAACAGAAAAACAAAACAAAAAAAAAGAATGCCTTATTCTTACCAGAGGTCCTTGTCTGCCCCTGCACGGATCCGCCGAATCAGGGAGTCCCTCCAGAGAATTCTCCGGGGCCGGCCAAGGGAGTCTCCGACTCAGGGGTCCTGCAGCCGGACAGAGATGGTCCCATCTGGGTCGCCAAAACTGATACAAAAACTCGCAGATACTATTCTTCAAAGTCCGAACCTCTCCTCAAGAGGAAACGGAGTCTTCAGAAAGTTCCCGAAATAAAACTCAATAGCAACAAAGTTACTATTAAGCAGGCATTCTTTATTACAGCGCTGGGCAGCACTGGGGATCGTTCCACCATGAGTGCTCCAACGATTTGGCAAACTTCCAGAGATTTTATACTATCAAGTTATACATATTCATATGATTTCTGGGAATTCATCTACATAAACATGAGATTTCTTGGAACTCATTAACATATGCAAATGTCCAATCCGCAGGCGTAGTCATCCTCTTTGGTGGTCTTCAAGGGTCCTCTGGTGGTCTCCAATAGTCTTCTTCACTTGTCCGCTAGTTGAACTTTTGGGCTTCCTTTGTCCATTTATGGTCATTCGAATTAGCTCATCAGTCCTTTGGCCTTGGAATGCTACGAGACCAGCTCCTTGAGTGCTTATCTCAGCACAGGGGTCCTGAGTCTATGTTATCAGTGTTTTACACAGGAAGCCTAACAAGCTTGCTCAGGGTCTGTTTTAATTGTGCCAGACAAGGAGTCACATTCTTCGAAATATCTGTCTCAGCAGATAACTAAAACTATCTGAGTCAGGTATTGTCAGAGGTTTAGCCCTTTCACTTCCTTAATTCTAGGCAGGGTCAATACTTTTCTAAATCCCATCTTTTCTCTCTTAATGCTATTTGTTGTGGTTTAGCCCCAGCCAGCAACTAAGCACCACGCAGCCGCTCCCTCACTCCCCCTGCCCCGATGGGATGGGGGAGAGAATCAGAGGAGTAAGAGTGAGAAACACTCCTGGGTTGAGATAAGAACAGTTTAATAATTGGAAGAAAGTAAAATAGTAATGATAATAGTAACAATAAAATGATAATAATAACAATATACAAAGCAAGTGATGCACAATGCAATTGCTCACCACCCGCTGACCGATACCCAGACAGCTCCCGAGCAGCGATCGCCGCTCCCCGGCCAACCCCCCCCCCAGTTTATATACTGAGCATGACGTCATATGGCATGGAATAGCCCTTTGGTCAGTTTGGATCAACTATTCTGGCTGTGCCCCCTCCCAGTTTCTTGTGTGCCTGGCAGAGCATGGGAAGCTGAAAAGTCCTTGACTAGCATAAGCAGTACTCAGCAACAACTAAAAACATCAGCATGTTATCAACATTCTTCTCCTACTAAATCCAAAACACAGCACTGTGCCTGCTACTCGGAAGAAAATTAACTCTATCCCAGCCGAAACCAGGACACACTCCCCTTCTCAGCAGGACAGGTGGGGAGAAAATGAGATGGAAAAAAAACCTTGTGGGTCAAGATAAATGCAGTTTAATAAAAAAGGAAAAGCAAAGGCCGTGTGCGGAAGCAAAAAAAGAAAACAAAGATTTTATTCTCTACTTCCCATCAGCAGGCGATGTCCAGCCACTTCCTGGGAAGCAGGGCTTTGGTATGTGTAGCAGTTGCTCTGCAAGACAAACGTAAATAACGAATGCCCCCCCTTCCTCCTCCTTTCTCTTAGCTTTTATTGCTGAGCCGCCCTCATATGGTATGGAATGGCCCTTTGGTCAGTTGGGGTCAGCTGTCCTGGCTATGTCCCCTCCCAAGATCTTGCCTACCCCCAGCCTACTGGCCTTTGGGGGGAGAAATGTTGGAGAGACAGCCTTGATGCTGTGCCAGCACTGCTCAGCAGTCACCAAAACACTGGTGTGTTATCAGCACCTTTGTAGCTACCAATATAAAGCACAGCACTATGGGGGTTGCTATGGGGAAGATTAACTCCATCTCAGCCAGACCCAAGCCAGCAAATCACACACAAAGAGATAACAAATATTAGTTCATTTCAAACCTGAGGTCCCAATGATGGCACAGAGAAGATGTTGTGTAACAAGATCAATTGATCAGAAAGAATGGGAAGAATGGCTGTTTTCCATTTTCCAAATCTGTTCCCAATGGGAGGCAAAAGGAAATCTTGCAAACTAAGTAGTTGTCACAAATGCAGGTTTGTGAATTCTGCTGATTATGTCAATTTACTATGAATGAGTGACTTTACACAGTTTGATTTAGTAAAAGTTAGAATTTACTTGTAGCGAATTGCAGAATTTGATTATAGTATTTTTAATAGCACTCAATCATCAATGATTAATAAAGTGATTAGACAAAATTGATCAAAACAGTGACTTAGTTACAGATTCGAAGATGGCAAGGTTCACTCTATTACTACATAGAAGCACATAAAAGAGAATTAAATCACAACAAGTTAAGATGATTCATAAAAGCATTGCGTATATATGGAATAAAGGCAAGGGGGGGGGGGCCCTCCCGTTGAGTCACGAGGTTTAGACTAGACCCCCTTGCTTTCTAAACTCCTTCTCAGAGAGGAGCCTAGGTGCGGCTAGGTCTAGTCCTAGTCTCAGACTTGGTCAACAGCTTATATGGATAAGGGTAATGTATGTATGTGCATATATGTATATCTAGTACATAGGAAAAGTATATAAAGGAAATTGGATTATATGAGAGAGAAAGAGAAATTGTATGTAGGGGATACGGAAACCCTCCCGTTGAGTCACGAGGTTCAGTATGGACCCCCTTGCTTTCTAAACTCCTTCTCAGAGAGGAGCCGAGGTGCGGCTGGGCCCACTCTTAGTCTCAGACTTGGTCAACGGTTTAGGAGAGTAATGCTATAAGAATAGTACAGCAATATAAAACTCCTTTTAAAATTAAATCATGCATCTACAAAACTACTTAAATTGATTCATGCATACACACTTACAACTATAAATGCATATATGAAAATAGTATACCTGTTAAAAATTCCCCTCGAGTTTGGTGAAATACTCACGTCTAATGCCTTGGCATTTCTCAACGGGCGGGAGTAGAGTTTTGAGGAGTGAAGAATATCAGCAGCCCAGGCTCCGTTGTCAATCTCCGGCAATGGAGTTCTGGTAGCAGCAGACTTTCGGATATCTGCTAGTTTTCGCTGACTCCGAGCGACATTTTGATCAGAGGGAGATGTTGGTGCAGCCCGCGGTGGTCCAGGAGAGCTCAAAGGGCCTCACTTAGGACTGCCGTTTATAGGATTGTGAGATGATTGACTTTAATCACCAGTAAATTTCCATTCGAGCCACAATTCGGGTCGGCTTGTTGCTGGAATTCCAGCAGCGATGATACCACTCTGTTTCAAGGCTGTCTGGGGTAGCTGTTTGTTCTCGTTCCCCTCGTTAGCCATAATATGAATGTTGATAAGAACAGAGCCGCTCTCTGCTCCAGCCATGTAGGAGTTTCTGGTACAATTAAGGGGCGCTTAACTGACCAACTCTCTATGCAAAAGCTGCGGCCTGGAATTCCTGAGATTGTAAAGCAGACGAAGTAAAGGGGAAAAACAGAACAGAAAAAAAACAGGGGGGGGGGGGGGGATGTACCACCACAATTTGTCCAGTAGATTATTCTTGATTGGGTGTAGTACTTTGCATATGTCTTTGCTGAATTTTGTCTGATTTTTCCAGACCTTGTTTTCCAGTTTGTCAAGTTCATTTGGAATTCTGTTCCTGCCCTCCAACATGCTTGTAGTCCCTGTTTCTTGTTGTATGTATGCTTAATAGGTGTATTTCCTGTGCTAATATCCAGATCACTAATGAAAATATTGACCAAAAATAGTTTGTAGAAGAACTCTGGCAGGCAGTAATTTGCTGCCCTGCTGTAATGAGCAGATACATTAATGTTACCTATATAGGTTTTGCTTACCTTTCCATAGTTTAGTTTTAGGCACTACTTCAAGAATTCAAAGGGACTGTCAATCAAGTAATATTTGTATATATATTTATAGATGTGTATATATATATGTATATATAAATATATTATATTAATATATATTATATATAAATGTCTATATTATGTATAGATGTGCATATATATTCATAGTTTTGTATATATATTTATAGATGCAATTTTTAATTTGCAAAGTATCAGCTCAAAATAAATATAAAAATCACAGGGATATTGGACTACATTATCAGGTCCAGTTCATTGCTGTTATAAGCCTTTAAGTCTTTAAAAGTGGATCTCTTTCCACCGGTTTTAAATCAGTTTATAACTTACCAGTTTTAAAAGTGGTTAGGTTACTTGTCCTCAGTCTGGAAAGCTGCTTCTTCACTGATTTCCAATTTACAGACTAAATTTAGTCATGGCTAGTACGTATCTATTTGCCTTTGTGCTTCAATAGCTCTTCTGTTTCTTCAGTGCATTTGCTGGGGGAACCAGCCTTTGGTTTTGCTAATGTAACTTCTGTTTTCCTTTTAGAAGGATGACTCCCATGGTCATCCCAATTGCTGTGTTTTAGTTGAAATCCATTTATCTTGACCAGAAAGATGGCCAGCTTGTGTACAGCCTCACCACTGCTTTGTACAATGTCATAAATAATTCTCTGGGCTTTGTCAGGCAGGATATTTCCAGTATCATATTTGCATGTTCTGTGATTCTGTGATTGACCAGTATATCTTTCTCTTCCTTTCTAAATGATGAACTGTAAAATCACAACATAGGGAGATACCTATGTCAGCCATGGATCTGATTAAATCATATGACCCCTAGTGAGGAACTGTGGTGCTCTTTGACATGTGCCACACACAGGGAAAAATGTGATCAAACAGAATCCTGCTTGCCAGAGATCCAGCCTGAGCTGGATGTGATTTCTGTGTACTTAGAAATTTTAGGATTTTTTGTCCAGACTCTCAAATAAAAGTGAACTTTCAGTGTCCACAATATTCTTCGGTGAGGTTTTTAAAAGTCTGCTACTTTACAGACAGTGAGGAGGGTGTTGGTCTCTTCTCCCAAGTAGCTAGCGATAGGATGAGAGGAAATGGGCTCAAGCTGCGCCAGGGGAGGTTTAGATTGGATATTAGGAAAAATTTCTTCATGGAAAGGGTAATCAAACATTGGAACAGGCTGCCCAGAGAGGTGGTGGAGTCACCATCCCTGGAAGTGTTCAAAAAACGGGTAGATGTGGCACTTTGGGACATGGTTTAGTGGGCATGGTGGTGTTGGGTTGATGATTGGACTGATGATCTTAGAGGTGCTTTCCAACCTTAATGATTCCTAGTTTTTACTTTCCTTAAAAAATAATCCAGCCACCAAGCCAGGAAACATGAAATTGCTACTCTACCCTTAATTGGTTTAGTGGTGGACTTGGTAATGTTAGTTTAATGGTTGGACTGGATGATCTTAAAGGTCTTTTCCAACCTAAACAATTCTATGATTCTATGATTCACTGCATGAAGAACCACCTCTCTTTTGCTTGTTTTGAACCTGACTCCTATTAGCTTTGTTTGATGGCCTGTAGTTCTTGTACTGAAAGAGACTGTGAAAGTGAATCCTTGTCCACTCTTCTTATGCCATACAAGACTTTTAGATTTCTAACATTTCCCCCTAAATTGTCTCTTCTCTGGACAGAAGAGTCTTAGCTTACTTAGCTATTCCCCATAGAGAAGGTGTTCCACACCTTTGTTCATCCTTTTTATCCTTTGAAACTTTTCCAGCTATATTATGTCATCTTTGAATAGAGAAGACCAGAACTGCACACAATACTCAAAGTATGGGAAAACCTTGGATGATCTGTATAGCGGCATCATGATGTTCTCTGCTTTGTTCTCCATACCTTTCTTGATAATTTCAAGTATGTGATTTGATTTTGGGGCTACTACTAAGCTGAGGTTTCCATGGACCAGTCTGCCATAACCTTGAGATCATCCCTCCTCCGTGGTACTGGGCAGCTCAAAACACTTCATCTTATGTCTGAGGTTAGGATTATACATCGGTTCATCTACATTTATCTACATTAAATTTAATTTGCTGTTTCATTGTTGACACTCAGTTTTGCAATGTCCTGTAGCTCACGCATAGTCAACTGTAGCTTTTACAGCTATGATTAGTAACAATAGCTGATTTCTATACCTCATTGCATACTCCCTTTTCCATGTCATTTTTTTTGTGAAATAGTATAGGTCCCAGAAAAGATTTTAGCACAGACCCTGGCAGAACTCCAGTGGGGACCTCCCTCCATTGTGAGAACCAAACTAATTATTACTAATCTATGTTTTCAGTCTTTTAACCGACCTGTGCAAGGACCTTCCTCTTATGGCATGGCTTCTTAATTCCTTAAAAGCTGTTGGTAAAGGACATTGTTAAAAGCTATTTGGAAATCAAAGTAGAGTATATCTACTGGGTCACCTTTATCTGCATGCTTGACCTTTTCAAAGAACACCAATAAATTTGTAAAGCATAATTTTCCTCTGTTTGACTTTTTCCAAGTAGGTAATTTTTTATCCAAGTGTCATCTATCTATCTATCTATCTATCTATCTATCTATTAATACTCTTTTTTCTTATAGTTTCTACTCATTTGCCTAGTAGATACCTGCAAGTCTATAGTTCCCAGATATCTTTTTTAAAAACTGACATCATATTTGTCACCCAGCTGTCCTCAGATATGAAAACAGTTTTGAAAACCTCAGTGAGAGGTTTCATGCCACTGCTCCTATTACTTTCAATTACTTAATTTACTGATTTTTTTTCTTCATCCTATTTTTTATTTCATCCTTATTCTGTTAGAATTCTTGGATTGCAGGATATTTGCACTTAAAGTATCACATCTCAAGTAGCCCATCTGAGCTGAACTGAAGCAAACAAATCAATCGAATGCTAAACTGTGAAAAATACTTTATGATCTGTAGGTACCCTGGTATCCAGGGGGCCAAGTAGGAGAATGAACAACAATGGCAGGGCTTTAAGCTGAGAAAGTTCCCCTACCCCTCTTGGAAATCAATGGCACAGTTTCATTGCAGGAATGGACTATAGAATAAGCTCTGTAGGAGTTTTAACAGCTGGAAGTGGAGAGGAGCCAGTGCAGATATTTGAACAATGGTCTTACAGCTCAGATTAGCTTTTTCTGCTTTTAAAGAAAAACACTTCTCTCACTGGACCTCAAAGAAAGTCTCTGAAATGTAGCTCAGCAAAGCATTCAGTTGAAATTTGTAAAGATCTCAATAGCCTTTAAACATGAATATTAGAAATACAGTTGCAAGTACCCCAATAATATCAGAGAGTCTGACAAACCAGATGCATTCCATCAGTGCCACACAATAAGAGCTCCAGCCCCAAACAGCATTACAGTATTATGGTTTGATATTGCTTTCAGTTTTCTTCTCAGAAGATTCCCTTTTGCTCCACTGTAAGCCAAATCATTCCTCTTCATAGAATCATAGAATGCTTTGGTTTGGAAGGGACCTTTAGAGATCATCTAGCCCAACCCCCCTGCAGTGAGCAGGGACAGCTTTAACTAGATCAGGTTGCTCAGAGCCCCATCCAACCTGACCTTGAATGTTGCCAGGGATGGGGCCTCTACCACCTCTCTGGGCAACCTGTTCCAGTGCTTGACCACCCTCATTGTAAAAAATTTCTTTCTTATGTCTAGTCTAAATCTATTCTTCTTTAGTTTAAATCCATTATTCCTTGTCCTGTCACAACAGGCCTTGCTAAAAAGATTGTCCCCATCCTTCCTATAGGCCCCCTTTAAGTACTGAAAGGCCACAATAAGGTCTCCTCGCAGCCTTCTCTTCTCCAGGCTGAACAACCCCAACTCTCTCAGACTGGCCTCATAGGAGAGGTGCTCCAGCCCTCAGATCATTTTGGTGGCCCTCTTCTGGACCCACTCCAACAGGTCCATGTCCTTCTTGTGCTGAGGGCCCCAGAGCTGGACGCAGTACTCCAGGTGAGGTCTTACCAGAGCAGAGTAGAGAGGCAGAATCACCTCCCTCGACCTGCTGGCTACGCTTCTTTTGATGCAGCCCAGGATACTGTTGGCTTTCTGGGCTGCAAGCGCACATTGCCAGCTCATGTCCAGCTTTTCACCCATCAGTACCCCCAAGTCCTTCTCTGCAGGGCTGCTCTCAATCTCTTCATCCCCCAGCCTGTATTGATATCGGGGGTTGCCCCGTCCCAGGTGCAGGACCTTGCACTTGGCCTTGTTGAACCTCATGAGGTTCACACAGGCCCACCTCTCCAGCTTGTCCAGGTCCCTCTGGATGACATCTCGTCCTGGCATGTCAACCGCACCACTCAGCTTGGTCTTGTCTGCAAACTTGCTGAGGGTGCACTCGATCCCACTGTCTATGTCATTGATGAAGATGTTAAATAGCACCGGTCCCAGTACGGACCCCTGAGGGACTCCACTTGTCACCGGTCTCCATGTGGACATCGAGCCATTGTCCATGACCCTCTGGATGCGACCATCCAGCCAATTCCTTATCCACTGAACAGTCCACCCATCAAACCCATATCTCTCCAATTTAGAGAGAAGGATGTTGTGGGGGACTGTGTCGAAGGCTTTACAGAAGTCCAAGCAGATGACATCCATTGCTTTTCCCTTGTCCACTGATGCAGCCACTCCTTCATAGAAAGCCACTAGGTTGGTCAGGCAGGACTTGCCCTTGGTGAATCCGTGCTGGCTGTCTCGAATCACCTCCCTGTCCTCCATGTGCTTGAGCATAGCTTCTAGGAGGATCTGTTCCATGATCTTCCCAGGCACAGAGGTGAGGCTGACAGGTTGGTAGTTCCCAGGGTCCTCCTTTCTTCCCTTTTTAAAAATGGGCACAACATTCCCATTCTCTTCTTTGGATCTAAAGCATAACATTAGTATAATTTTATTCACATCTATTTGAAGTGCAAGGTCATTTCCGGAGTGGATACACATCACAATATCTGGGATTTCCTTGAGTCTCTGACACGTGCCCATCTCTGCATCACTGTCTTTACACCTTTCTGCCTGTCTGGTCGAGAGATACCTTTGGTTCAGTACTAATCACCTTAGGGAAGTTTAAATATCCCTTATCACTGAACAGATCCCTCCCTATATTTCTTAGGCCAGTATATGATGATCGTGGCCAACTGACAAATCACAAAGCCATCACCTGGGCAAATTGATAAATACAAATAAACAGGGTTGCTGAGCCTTTCTTTCTAAAAGACTTAACCACCCTATGACATGAGGGTCTCTGGACTGTGTTGGTAAGGGCAGCAATAAATATGTCATCAATAAATGGTTCTACTATTGCAATAGACTGCTCTTTTGGAAGCTTTCTTGTAAATAAATATAATTTCCATCTTGTGAAATTTAAATAACTTCCATTTTTTGACTGGAAACTAGGAATATTAATCTGACACATTTAATTACATAGGGAGCAAGTTTTAGTGGTGGCTGGTATCTTTGGTGATTTCTTAATCTTTCTGACCTTGTAGGACTGATATGGCATGAAAACAAGTGTTTCAAAATGGAAATGCCAATCCATTTATATAGAAGAACACCTGGTTTTATCCAATTCATTGTTACCATTCCAGCTGACCAGCTTTCCCCTATTAAGTATTTCCCCTATTTAAATATTTCAATAACAATATGTTAAACAAATATGCAGCAGAAACATTTCTCCTTTCTCCAAGGAAATGCAGTTTGAGATATGCAGCTAAGCTTTCACTGAACCCTCAAATTGTAAGATTTTGTTTTCCGGACAATTAGGCTGCTAAGGAATATTCTTTAAATGTGTGAAATGGACATTTTATGCAAGCTTTGACCTGATTTTTGTCATTGGTTTTAGTAACTTCAGATATTTAATCACAAACTATAATTGACTGTCAGTTCTCCTTGACTTTTCTCTGTAGTTTGAAGTAATTTCACAGCTGATATAAGAACCTGGGCATTAGGACGCTAACTTACTATAGAACGTAGGCCTTGTTCCTCATTGAAGTCTAAATTAAAAAAAAAATTAAGTGTTTCTTCATTAAGTCCTTATTGCAGCCCCCATTAAATACAATGAAAGATCCCACTGATTCCAATGAAAGCTGAATTGAACCTTAATAGATCTTCCAGCACTATGGAAGCTGGCAGCGAAGGAGCGAGACCTATATATCTGAACTGATACATGTTCCATTTTTTTCCTCTGTCACTGGAAATAGCTACTTTAAATTGAATCTTACCTGACTATGCCTAGACTTAACAGTCCCTTGATGTGCTGTAATCTTCTTTTTTCTCATCAGTAAACATTAGTTATGATGATATTGATGTTTTCTTTCTTAATAGGTTTGAATGCTACATAATACATAATAATTTGGGGTTGGGGTGGGTTTTTTTTTTTTGTCTTGCTTGCTTACTTGTTTGTTTTTTTCTTTACACTTGCCTGCAGATTCTGTCAAATGGATTTTTTTTCCCCATTAAGAAATTATTGAACTTCAGTTACTCTATAGGATCCTATCCAGAAACTGTTACTCATATGAATAGTTGTTGCTCAAGTTGCCTTATACAAATTAAATGAGATTACTCACGGGAGTGGAGATTGCTTATCTAAATAATGGCTACTGACAAACATCACTTTTCTACAAAATAGTATAAACTTTTTTACAGCTCTAACACTGATGAAATAAGATGGGTGAACATATCAGCATCATGTCTGATTCTGGACAAGTTTTGTATCTGTATTTGGTTAAGTACACTTTACAGAGTGGTAGATCATCAGACTTTGATACAGTACAAAGTCAAAGAGGTATGTTGTAGGTTCACTGTAAAAGAGCAGTGGATTCAGTACCTCCATACATCATGTAGATGAACTTAACTGATTCCTAGATATTCCCATGAGTCACTACTTTATTACTCTTCAGTAAATTGTATTTGTGATAGAGGAGGAATTTACTTAAATCAAGTCTCCTGTGAAAGTCAAATGAAAACCTTGTACTTACTGTGACCAATAAAAGCTGAATAGAGATTTGAAAGGCAAAGTACAGTGTGAAAAGGTTTATTGCTGGCAATATAAATGCTCACTGGAAACAGTATGACTACTGTAGGTAACTGCTTTACTCAATTTGAATGTTATAAACTCTGTTGATATTAATGTGCTTAAAATGTTTAAATAAACTTGGTGCCCAGTTCTTAAATTTTTTACTTAAACAAGTATTCCCATTAGATATGATTTCCCTTGATTTACAACTTTTAAATTCAATTAGATTCAACAGAGCTATTTCTGATTTACAGTTTTGTAAATGAGATGACACTTGATCCCATTGGGACTGAGCAAATGTTTTCAAGCTTCAGGACAGGTACCATGGTTATTAAATACTTCATGATCAAGATTTAAAGGGAAATGAACATGAACTTCCTTTGCTGTGTGTTGTGGTTTAACTCCAGTAGGCATCTAAGCACCACACAGCAGCTCGCTCACACCCCCTCACACTTTTTAGTGAGAAAAATCGTGGGTTGAGATAAAGGCAGTTTAATAGGTAAAGCAAAAGCTGGGTGCGCAAGCAAAGCAAAATAAAGAATTCATTCCCTACTTCCCATCGGCAGGCAAATGTTTAGCCATTTCCAGGAAAGCAGGGCTTCATCACACACAACAGTTACTTGGGAAAACAAGCAAATATCCCTCCCTTCCTCCTTCTTCCCCCCAGCTTTTATCATATGGTATGGAATATCCCTTTTGGTCATTTGGGGTCAGCTGTCCCAGCTGTGTCCCCTCCCAACTTCTTGTGCACCCCCAGCCTACTCGCTGGCAGGCTGGCAGGGCAGTGTGAGAAGCAGAAAAGGCCTTGACACCTGGAAGCTTTGTAAGCACTGTTCAGCAATAGCTAAAACATACCTGTATTATCAACACTGTTTTGGTTTACAAATCCAAAACATAGCCCCATACAAGCTACTGTGAAGAAATTTAACTCTATCCCAGCTAAAACCAGTACACTGTGAAACTTTTCTTGTTGTAGTTTATTAAAACAAAACCTATTTCTTAATTAACCTTTATACTGTTTGCATGTTTGAAATAACAGTTTCAGAACCTTGTCAAGCCACATTCTTCTGCCATCCTTTTTAGTAGGGCAGATTAAATTAATAATTCTTAATGTGATTAAACACATATTAGAATAAAGCTATTGATGCAGATGCAGTTCTAATTTATATCTTTTTAATATCTGAAATTATTTTATAAATTCATACTATTTCCCAAGACCTGTGACTTAATACTTTCCCATTCTTGCAAAGATAGTTCTTCTAAAACTTAGTTGTGCTAAGGCCTCTCTGTTAAGTGTCAATACATATATGTTGTTTTTTAGCTTTTTTCATGTAATTTCAGGTGTTGAATGAGGTCGCAAAGAGAGCATTAAAGTACTGGAATCCCAAAAAGCAGAATTTAATTTGACAATATGTTTCAAAATGCAACTGCATACAATACATGTATGCAGAAGATATGATCTAGGAAGTTTTGTTGAATGCATCCTGAGCTTTGTAAAATTAATTAATCAATTATTAGTTCACCTTATTGTCTGGAGGCAAATTATTTTGGTTTATATTGCTAAGTATATTTTATAATATATTTAGAATAGAATATTTCTCTATTTAGAGGAGTAGAATATTGGAACTGTAAAAATATTTTAGACTGTTTCTAACTAGGAATTTAGAATTCTACATTTAATTTTAGATTCTAATTTGAATTGAATTTTAATTGTAGTTTAGAATTGAAGCTCTAAATATATTTAGATTGTATTCTGGAACAGAATAGAAACCCTTGAAAAGAAAAGCTACTAGAAAAAGGGATTGTTATAGAGGTAATCCAAAATGGAATATACAAACTCATATAAAGAATTTCTACTGCAAATTAAAATGTTCTTTTTATGGTCTTTTTAACCTGCATGGTCACTTAATTTAGCTACAGTCAATGTAAATTCTCATTAAAATTTACAAAATTACTTTGAAAAAATCTCAGCCTTGATAGTGAATTAGAATGATATCAAGACTTAAAATTGACCTTAGAGTATTGTTACTTTTTTATCCTACTAACAAAGGCACATGAAAAGTTAAAAGACTAAAGAGTTTATTTTCAGTTTTCCACTGAAAAACTTAATGTGCTACTTTATTTTTTTTGAAGTAAAATGCACCAGGAGGTAAGCAACAGTAATAACATTCTTATCTGAAAGAACACAATTCAGAGCTACATTATTTTAATGGCTTTGTTATTCATTTTAGACATCAACTAATTTGATGTCAAGGTAAGTCCACAGGGAGAATTTCTCCATGTAAATAGCTGAAACACAGAGAAAAATTGCCAAAAAACACAAAAGAAGTCAGGAGTGCGTAATACTAATTCAGTAAGGTGACATTTTTTTCCCCCATTTAAACAGAAGGAGAGGGAATTTCAAAGGTAAAGTATCAGCATATTTGTACCTAGAATGTGAAGAGATACAACCTGATTTATTTATATGGAAATTGTGATGTTTCTGTTGTAATAGCTAGGTGGTTTAATTTATCTGCCTAGATTGGATTTTTCCTTGTGTTTCATGCGCAGGTGATTCAGAAGGGTATCTTGTTTTCCTGGCTGAACTCTTTTGTCTTCCATACCAAGGATTTAAGGAACTGAGCAAGAACTCTTGAGTACAGTATAGCTTTTTTTACTGAGTTGATGGTAATTAGCATCTCATTTTATCTGGAATCTCTATCTATGAGACTCAGAAAAAATGTTTCAAGAAAGTGTAAGGATTGGTACAAGAGGGGTACATTTGAGGTCAAGTCCAACTTGTTCAAGAGTGTTACTATTCAGAAATGGCAACTCTGGCAATACTTGTGGACATATCTGTTTGCTATGAAACAAACCTGAAAAGAAGGGAATGTGAGAGGAGGACAGATATGAATTGGCAATTTTGGTTATGCCTACCTCAAGCACACACAGAGATGTTTGTACAACTTGGGCCATCTAATTTATGTTAGCTAACTGGGCATCAAATGGAATTGAAAACTGGGTTACTTGGACATTCGAACATAATTTGAATTCAGACTTTCAGAATAGACTTGGCTGAGTCTGAGGTGATAATCCATATTCATACCCACATTGCCTTGGTTCTGCTGCTGTTTCAGATTCTTTTATTGAACTAAGTTTGAGCACATCAAAAGTGCACTTTTCCCCTACCCAACAGATATTCCTTAATGTACTGATTTAGAACCTCTGTAATACAGAAACTGAATATCATCATTTCTCTCCTTTAGACTAGGCAGACTGATATTATCTTGCTGCTGCAGATCAAGACAAGACCACAGTGTTCATCAGTTCTGGTAGTTCCTGTGGTTTTTTTTAATGCCATCTGCCTGTAGTGTTGTGGTTAGGCACAGCCAGCAACTAAGCAATATGCAGCTGCTCGCTCACTCCCCCAACCCCGATGGGATGGGGGAGAAAATCGGAAGAGTAAGAATGACCACTTCCGAAGCAGCTTGAACCCCTTCATATGCTGCCAATATCTCTTTCTCAGTTGGAGTATAGTGGGCTTCGGATCCTCTGTATCCCCGACTCCAAAACCCTAGGGGTCGACCTCGAGTCTCCCCTGGTGCTTTCTGCCAGAGGCTCCAGGTAGGGCCATTCTCCCCGGCTGCAGTGTAGAGCACATTTTTAATATCCTGCCCTGCCCGGACTGGCCCAAGGGCTACTGCATGAACTATCTCCTATTTAATTTGTTCAAAGGCTTGTTGTTGCTCAGGGCCCCATTTGAAATCGTTCTTCTTCCAGGTCACTTGATAGAAAGGGCTTACGATCTGGCTGTAATTTGGAATATGCATTCTCCAAAACCCCACAACGCCTAAGAAAGCTTGTGTTTCCTTTTTGCTAGTTGGTGGGGACATAGCTGTTATTTTGTGGATCACATCCATTGGGATCTGACGACGTCCATCTTGCCATTTTATTCCTAAGAATTGGCTCTCCTGTGCAGGTCCCTTGACCTTACTTTGTTTTATGGCAAAACCAGCCTTCAGAAGGATTTGGACTATTTTCTTTCCCTTCTCAAAAACTTCTTCTGCTGTACTGCCCCACACAATGATGTCATCAATATACTGCAGGTGTTCTGGAGCTTCACCCTGTTCCAGTGCCGTATGAAGCAGTCCATGGCAAATGGTGGGGCTGTGCTTCCACCCCTGGGGCAGTCGGTTCCAGGTGTACTGAACATCCCTCCAGGTAAAAGCAAACTGTGGCCTGCACTCTGCTGCCAAAGGGATGGAGAAAAATGCATTAGCAATGTCAATTGTGGCATACCACTTGGCTGCCTTTGACTCCAGTTCGCATTGAAGTTCTAGCATGTCTGGCACGGCAGCCCTCAGTGGCGGTGTAACTTCATTCAGGCCACAATAGTCCACTGTTGGTCTCCAGTCCCCACTAGACTTTTGCACTGGCCATACGGGACTGTTAAAGGGTGAGCGAGTCTTGCTGATCACTCCCTGGCTCTCCAGTCGACGAATCAGGTTATGGATGGGAATCAGGGAGTCTCGGTTGGTGCGATATTGCCGTCGATGCACTGTTGTGAATAGTTTAATAACTGAAATAAAGTAAAATAGTAGCGATAATAATAACAATATAAGAATGATGATAATAATATACAAAGCAAGTGATGCACAATGCAATTGCTCACCACCCGCCGACCGATACCCAGACAGTTCCCGAGCAGCAATCGCTGCTCCCCGGCCAACCCCCCACAGTTCATATACTGAGCATGACGTCATACGGTATGGAATAGCCCTTTGGTCAGTTTGGATCAACTATTCTGGCTGTGCCCCCTCCCAGTTTCTTGTGCACCTGGCAGAGCATGGGAAGCTGAAAAGTCCTTGACTAGCATAAGCAGTACTCAGCAACAACTAAAAACATCAGTGTGTTATCAGCATTATTCTCATCCTAAATCCAAAACACAGCACTATGCCAGCTACTGGGAAGAAAATTAACTCTATCCCAGCCGAAACCAGGACATGTAGTAATCCAAGAACCTGTTTTAACTCATGCAGGGTAGTGTAGGATATCAGCCCCCCCCAAAAAAAGGTGATTTAGTTTATTGATTAGGTTAGAAACTGTTGGGAAGGCATATCTCAAGCTGCTTCCATTAGTGTTAACAACTTCCCTGCTAATGTTTTGTTACATGAACATATCAGTTGTTGTGTCAGAGTCTAGTCATGTAGGTCAGTTTGGTTATCATATATGGATATTTAAGGTGTATTTCATTGGCAACTTTGGCATTTATTGCCTTACAGAATTTATGAAGACACTCACATGTCAAGGTAGATGAATTCTTTCAGTCATTATATCCTAAATTATCTTAATACTGTTATAGAATATAAAACTGCATATTGAAGACTAAACCTAAAAAGTTTGGCTCTTGTTTCATTGTTAATATCTTTTAAATTCATTGATTTTCTCAACTTTAAAAAGAAAATAAGACCTACTAAATATAAAATTAATGTATACATATGGATATTTGTGTTTTTGTGGGATTCTACTGCAGTGTTGTAGGATTTTTGTTTCCAGGAGTTATTTTTATCCTTGAATAAGCATAATATGGTACTATTTAAATGTATGTTTGTATCTATTTAAAATTTTCAGTGATGAAGATTACCTCTGAAGAGTAATCCACCCCCCTTCTACTCATTCTCCTTGCTTTTGCCCAGGCAATTCCTCAGGAATGTTTCTCAATCTCTTTTTAAAGAAATCAGGCCTTCCAGGTCAAAAAGAAGATTACAACGATTTCCTAAGGATAAAACAGCTAAATTGTCATCAGTCTCGAAGGTGGTTAGATCTACAGTTTGGTGTTTCTGTCTTTGTATTCCTTTCCCTCTGATAGTGCCTCTAAACTTGGTAGTTAAAAGTATAAAAAACAATTTAACAAGAACATCCATAATAATAAGTTTTATTGTGCTATATTTCCATGGTTTAACTATTTGCCAAGTGGTCCAAAGATTTGGAAGGTCTAAATAAATTCCCATTAAGGGAAAAAAGGGCAATATAATTTTTAATAATACTGGTGTTACCTTACTGCAAGAGGCACTGACAGTTAGAAAATATGAATTAAATTCCATTTAAAAGATTTAGGATCCTTTTATTTCCCTGAGAATTATGAACTAAGGCAGGAGATGTCAGCATTTTTAAAATTTTTTATTATTATTATTATTATTATTATTATTATTATTATTATTATTATTAAAGTGACGGTGCCTGGAAGACATGGCATTACAGTTACCACACTTAATTCTGTCTCCTGAGGACAAGGTCTCAGAGGGAGTACAGCCATCAAGCATTACAAAGCCTCAGGCTTTTCTCCTTTGATTGGAAAGTAGAACATGCACATCCCTGCATGTGTGCACAAGTCTAGTCAGTAAAATAAACATGGGACTGTCTTCTATCCCCTCCAGTGTCTTTTGTGGGTGGCCAGTGGTGCTAAACTGTAGGACCTCCAGGAGTGCAATTAGGCCACCCTCTAACTCTGCCATTTTGGATGCTCTTAAAGAGGTAAGCTACAGTTTATCCTTAGAAAAAAAGGCCCCAAACTAGTGCAAGACAAAACAGAGAACTGGACGATATTGAGATCTATGCAGCACAAAACAGGACAGTTTTGTTTATTTTCCCTGAAATACAACATGTTTCTATCTATGCAGTTCTGTGCAGTGGTAAAATGCAATTACCTGCTTGAGCTCTGACTTTTAAATAATGTATGTGTTTGTGTATACACACACGTACACACACAGTAGTATGTCTCCAATTCACACTAAAGATAGCAAGGTTCATAAAAGCCTAACCTCTTTACAGTATTGTGGTATGGTTAATATGCATATTACTAGTTTCTGAGGATTTAAGAAGCAAGAGTAGCATCATTCGACAGTGGTTAGCACTTCAGCACTGTTTTAGGCTACTCGTGTGTTAAGGACACATCTAGGAAGTGACTGATGTCCCTTTGTCTTGAGGCAGCATGCTGTCACCTGTACTGGTGCTAACCCTGGAGCCAAATTTCAGTGGTTGATATAAATAATAATAATTCAAAAACCATGAAACATTGGCCTGATATTTAGGGACATTCGTTGTGCTGCAGGTTGTTCAACTATCAGAATAAACAAATTAATACAGTCACAAGTGATATAACAACACAACTGTGTACAATAATGTCCTTAATTACCTTTTGGACTGGCTAAAATCATCATGGAAACTGCATGTTATTCTGACTCACACTACGTCACCAATAGAGTATGCTCATCCATGGACAAAGAAACAGTGTTTGCTTTGGTACCTGCTGTGGTGATAGATTTTGGCCCACAAAGAACTGCATGTGAATGATCTCAGGATGCCCAGGGTCCTGCAGCTCTGAGATGTCTGTGAGAAGACTTTCCCCTGGAGATTTAAGGAGGGTTTATTCACAGATATGCACATGGAGACTGAGACCAGGCTCCTCCATGGGACAGAAATGCACCATTTCAGCTTGAATCTCCTCTGAAACAGAAGGCATCATGGGAATTGCTATTGTAGTATTAATATGCTTTATTTAGGCTTAGTCAAACCAATTCCTATTTAATTTATGATAAACTGACTTGGTTTAACTGAATGCTTCCATATTTGACTTAAAGTAAACATAAATCATTCTTTCTGAAAATTAAATGTTGATGGACCCATTTAACTGTACAGACTGAGAATAATATCGTAAACCCTGGTGCAGTTTCCCCTTTAGAAATATTCATTTAAATTGTGGACTTTTTTTTCCAAAAGTTCTCCCTCATTCCCCAGTGCTGTTTGCATTTTAAACTTTAAGATAAAATATTCAAGTGCTCCTTGGGAACAATAATTTTCTATCAATATTTGTTCTCAGTCTACTCTGATATTTTGTCAAGATTTTTGTGTTCTAATATTTTAAAAGCAGATTTTTGGAGTTCCTCAGTGGCTTATTTCCAATTCTCTTTGAACCTTTAATGTTGAACACTCTAGTTTCCTACATGCATATTCTTATAGATATAAATTCAGAATATAGGATCTTTAACATTAGAGCTTTTCAGTGTTGCTCCATCCTATTTGGTGATTTCATTCAGATTTATTTTTAAAAACCAAACCTGTTTTCTGAGGCCAATTTGATTTTCAACTTGAAATAACAGTAAGCTCCATTGTGTCTTTTTTACTCATCATTAAGAAACCTTTAACTAAATTATTAAGTGTCTTACAAGATTTACAGTGTGATAGAAGGACAAATTCCAAATCTCTTGGGGAGACATTGCTCTAAAGACAAGGAAGCTGAATGTTTGCTTGTAGGTATGTGAAAGTAAATTTTCAAGTTATGAATATTTAGATATTAATGACTCTGGAAGTGGAAATTTCTTAAAATTGTGAAGGCTGTTTTAGTTTAATATTTACATTGCTACTGTGTACTGATGGAATGAATAAGTATTTTTATTGTACTGTTTTGTATTTGCAATTTTGCATGAATTGATTTTGTACTTCTAGTTATCTTATGAAGTTACCATTTCCATCTTTCTTTCTTCTACTTCTTTCTTGCCCACCTTCTGCAGAAAGAGAAGCCTATTCCTGGTGCATAGTCTGATGCTGTGGATGTCTTTTTAATAATTTTTTTATAAATAACAATCTAGTGCATTTTACGGTATATTTCCTTATGCAAACTAGATGGAATGCTTTTTAATAACCATATACCCATTTGGTGATTATTATATGTTCCATTTGAAGACAGCTTGGATATAGATTAATATAGAATTGCTTAAAATACTGGATAAAATTTAAACATTAAAAAGGTAGATACGGACAGACTAAGCAGCTCAATTATAAACTATGGTTATGCAGTTACTGTCTCAAGGACACTCCATCCATTTCATATCATATGTCCTTCTTTTGAAAAATGATCACTTGGTTCAAGTAACATTTCAGCACAGTAGGAAACTGCATAATTTACAGACCTTCAAAAATGAAAACGATAAAACTACTTTCCATTAATTATATCTCCCCCTCTGTTTTTCTTTTCTCCCCTTACAGATTGGAACACTGAAGGATTACTACCACTTCTACCATAGTAAAACAATTAAAAGGTCAGTTCTCTCAAGTAGAGGTACCCACAGCTTCATTTCAATGGAACCCAAGGTAAGAAAATCCACCTACGTGTCTGAGGCAAAAGCCTTTACATTTTTTATATGAAATATTATACCAGGAGACATTCACCTGAATGGGATATAGCATTACAAGAATTGACCCTTTTTTACCAAGGTTCTGCTTCCCATTAAAATTAAGACAATACCATGCTATTAATTATGTGCTGTTGTTGGAACATAAGGTCTGACATTATTGGAGGAGCTGTAGTATAGGAATTTTGTACTAATCACTACCCTATATTCCCCTACAAAATCACCTATGTAACATTAATGGCTGTTATCTTCTGTAAATCAACAAGCTTTGGGAACGAAAATCAGTAATATAGGATGATATCAATGTTCAGATGAAGGTTTCTTTTTTTTTTTTTCTGGTCTTTTTTCTGGACTTAGAATGTGTGAGGGATTAAAATAAGAATATTCTTTTCTGTGGTCTTTCTGGCAGTTTCTACTGACCTTAATTTTAAGAGACTTCCCTCTGTATGAAAAATGGTATCAGACCTTCAGAGTATATATTATGTAATAGGCAACTGGCAGCATAATTTAAGTACTGATGTACAGTTGGGTATAATATTGTCATGTAGCTGTATCCACTTTTGTTTTAAACCTTTAACTTATGTGGTTAGTAGCTTCATCCCTAACTGCAAAATCGTATTTCTTGTGGTTGTCTTTTAGAAAGGAAGTTTAAAGCATATCTTCTTTAGCATTTTTATGCTGTTCAAGCAACCCACTCCCCCACAACAAAACCCTCAAAACCCTAGTGGTTTCCACTGGTTAAAATAGTCATTCTTTTTTTAGACCTTGGATTAGAATTGTGGTCTGTGAAGGATTTGTGCTATCTTAAAACTTGGCAAGAATTTAAAAGAAGTCTAAGTTATCAACAAAAGACAGTTTGAATGCTCCACATTTACCATTTCCTACAAGTTAGGCATCATAGAGGAATGCTAAAGGATACACGAATACTTCTGCAGTCTGGAAAGCCATATGTTGTGGTTTAACCCAGCAGGCAGCTAAACACCACATGGCTGTTTGCTCCCTTTCCCCCTCCCCAGCAGGATGGGGGAGAGAATCAGAAAAAAAAAGTAAAATTCGTGGGTTGAGATAATGACAGTTCAATAGGACAGAAAAGGAAGGGAAAATAATAGTAATAATAATAATATGCAAAATAAGTGATGCAGAACGCAATTGCTCACCACCCAATGACCAATACCCAGCCAGTTCCCGAGCAGTGATCGCAGCCTCCCGGCCAACCCCCCCCAGTTTATATACGGAGCATGATGTCGTATGGTATGGAATAGCCCTTTGGTCAGTTTGGATCAACTATTCTGGCTGTGCCCCCTCCCAGTTTCTTGTGCAGAGCATGGGAAGCTGAAAAGTCCTTGACTAGCATAAGCAGTACTTAGCAACAACTAAAACATCAGTGTGTTATCAACATTCTTCTCCTACTAAATCCAAAACACAGCACTATGCCAGCTACTAGGAAGAAAATTAACTCTATCCCAGCCGAAACCAGGACACTGTATTTAGGACTGAAGTCCCTCCTGAGGAAGGTACAGGATGAGGGAAATGCATACAGAGCATTTCACCCCTGTATTAATAGGGCTGGGCTGCTAATTTCTGTAAGAGGCTCAGAGGCTCTACTGAGCAGCATGTTTCAGGGATTAGTATGAAAATGGTTAGGGCACAATTCTCTGTTCCCATGAATGTTGACACCCACCATTCAAACATTAAGCACTGTACTCAGAATAGGTGACACTCCAAAAGGAAAGGAAAGTGTTCACATCTGTCTCATTCCATGCTGTTTCCCACATGCACAGAGGTTGTGAAGTGATTTATATGCAAATGCACAAGTTCACATGTACATACAACCTTAAACATACCTGTTACACCCAGCTTCCAGATACCCCTTCTGCATCTCTGGCAGCCAGCCCAAATTACTGTGGCTAAAATCATGAGAGATTCTAAGGCAGAGCACAGCAGAAAATTGAAGACATAATTTCATTTCTCAGTGCCTTCTATGTTATACAATTTGGGTCTTGTCCCATATGCAGCATTCTGTGCTAGTGCTGGTACAGGAATCACATTGTGGAATCATTGTTAAATATCACATTAATAATGAGAAACTCTACTGAGGGTTGTGCGAGACACTCCACCCTGTTAATGATTCTGTACCCAAAGGGAAGGTTACAGTCTAATACCTTGATCTGGCAAAAGTGTTTGTGATTGACTTTGTGATTGCTCTACTGAATCTGGGCTTGGGAATTCTTGTGTGGCTGCAGACATGTCAAAATATGGACACCAGTATTTGTAGGCTAATGTCTGGTTTGTCCTCAGCGTATATAACATTTCATGATTATTAAAGTAGGCTTAAATGCAATTGTTTTGTATAAGCTGGACCTTTTAAAAACAAAACGTTTAATCTTAAAAAAGGCACATTGCATGGCTACGATTTTTTCATGCTAAGAAGATGGTCATCAAGGTGTGTTTTCCATTTATTTCTGAATTTAAATGTGCCAAGATTGGAGTATGAGGTTGAGTTAAGGAGAAAATAAAACTTTGGCCAATTTATATTTCATGTAGGAAGCACAAAATACAGCAGGAATGAAGAATTTCATTACAATACTAAAACCCTGGGTTTTTAAAAGCAGCATCTTGGACTTCAAGCTTAGAGGAATTCTGATGAGAATGCTGTTATGGGAAAGCTTATGTTTCATATTGGCAATGCTAAGTGTTAAGTTGTTAAACCTCATTAGTGAACAAAAATATTTTGTTAGTCAAATAGAATAACAGAACCATTAAACCTTGGGATTAGGTGAACTACTGATGTCTGCCTGGGTAGACATAATCTGTATTAGTACTCAGAGAACAAAGAATCAATAGCACTTGGTAAAAGAATAATAGGAACTGCCACTCTGTTTTCCATGTTCAGAGTCTGACTGGGGAATTTTAGTTAGTTATTAAGTAATGATGTGCTTACCACTGTGGACCCTTTATTTAATTGTCTCAGAATCATAGAATCATAGAATCGTCTAGGTTGGAAAAGACCTTTAAGATCATCCAGTCCAACCATTAACCTACACTACCAAGCCCACCTAAACCAATCAAGGGCAGACTAGACTAAACCATATCCCGAAGTGCCACATCTACCCGTTTTTTGAACACTTCCAGGGATGGTGACTCCACCACCTCTCTGGGCAGCCTGTTCCAATGCTTGACCACCCTTTCCGTAAAGAAATTTTTCCTAATTTCCAGTCTAAACCTCCCCTGGCGCAGCTTGAGCCCATTTCCTCTCGTCCTATCGCTAGCTACTTGGGAGAAGAGACCAACACCCACCTCACTACTACCTCCTTTCAGGTAGTTGTAGAGAGCGATAAGGTCTCCCCTCAGCCTCCTCTTCTCTAGGCTAAAGAATCCCAGTTCCCTCAGCTGCTCCTCATAAGACTTGCTCTCCAGACCCTTCACCAGCCTTGTTGCCCGTCTCTGAACACGCTCCAGCACCTCAATGTCTTTCTTGTATTGAGGGGCCCAAAACTGGACACAGTATTCCAGGTGCGGCCTCACCAGCGCCGAGTACAGGGGGACAATCACCTCCCTGCTCCTGCTGGCCACAGCATTCCTGATACAAGCCAGGATGCTGTTGGCCTTCTTGGCCACCTGGGCACACTGCTGGCTCATGTTCAGCCGGCTATCTACCAACACCCCCAGGTCCTTTTCGGCCAGGCAGCTTTCCAGCCACTCCTCCCCAAGCCTGTAGCGTTGCATGGGGTTGTTGTGACCGAAGTGCAGGACCCGGCACTTGGCCTTGTTGAACCTCATACAGTTGGCCACGGCCCATCGATCCAGCCTGTCCAGGTCCCTCTGCAGGGCCATCCTACCCTCGAGCAGATCGACACTCCCACCCAGTTGGGTGTCATCTGCAAACTTTCTGAGGGTGCACTCAATCCCCTCATCCAGATCATTGATAAAGATATTGAACAAGGCTGGCCCTAAAACAGAGCCCTGGGGAACACCGCTCGTGACCGGCCGCCAACTGGACTTAACTCCATTTACCACTACTCTCTGGGCTCGGCCACCCAACCAGTTCTTTACCCAGCGAAGAGTATGCCTGTCCAAGCCGTGAGCTGCCAGCTTCCCGAGGAGGATATTATGCAAGATGGTGTCAAAAGCTTTGCTAAAGTCCAGGTAGATGACATCCGCAGCCTTTCCATCATCTACCAGGCGGGTCACCAGGTCATAGAAGGAGATCAGGTTGGTCAAGCAGGACCTGCCTTTCGTGAACCCATGTTGGCTGGGTCTGATCCCCTGGTTGACCTGTACTTGCCTGTGGAGTTCGCTCAATATGAACCTCTCCATAATCTTTCCCGGCACCGAGGTCAGGCTGACAGGCCTGTAGTTCCCCGGGTCCTCCTTCCGGCCCTTCTTGTAGATGGGCGTCACATTGGCAAGCCTCCAGTAATCTGGGACCTCCCCTGTTAACCAGGACTGCTGATAGATGATGGAAAGTGGCTTGGCGAGCTCCTCTGCCAGCTCCCTCAATACTCTCGGGTGGATCCCATCTGGCCCCATAGACTTGTGAGCGTCCAGGTGGCATAGCAGGTCATTAACTGCTTCCTCCTGGACTATGAGGGCTCCATTCTGGTCCCCATCCCTATCCTCTAGCTCAGGGGCCTGAGTACACTGGGGATGACCGGTCTGGCTGTTGAACACAGAGGCAAAGAAGGTGTTAAGTACTTCAGCCTTTTCCTTGTCCTCGGTGACAATGTTACCCCCCACATCCAGCAAAGAATGGAGATCCTCCTTGGCTCTCCTTTTATTGCTGATGTACTTATAAAAGCATTTTTTATTGTCTTTTACAGCACTGGCCAGATTGAGTTCTAGCTGGGCTTTTGCTTTTCTAATTTCCTCCCTGCAGGACCTAACAAGATCCCTGTACACCTCCTGAGTTGCCCGCCCCTTCTTCCAAAGGTGATAGACTCTCTTTTTTTCCCTGAGTCCCCGCAAAAGCTCCCTATTCAGCCAGGCCGGTCGATTTCCCCGCCGGTTGGTCTTACGACACACGGGGACAGCCCGCTCCTGCGCCCTTAAGACTTCCTTCTTGAAGAGGGCCCAGCCTTCCTGGACCCCTTTGCCCTTCAGGACCGCCTCCCAAGGGACTTTCCCAACCAGTGTCCTGAAGAGGGCAAAGTCTGCCCTCCGGAAGTCCATGGTAATAGTTTTGCTGCCCCTCCGCTTAGCATCACCCAAAATTGAGAACTTTATCATGTCGTGGTCGCTAAGCCCGAGACGGCCTCCAACCTCGACATTTCCCACAAGCCCTTCTCTGTTGGTAAACAGCAGGTCAAGCGGGGCACCTCCCCTGGTAGGCTCGCTTACCAGCTGCATTAGAAAGTTGTCCCCCACATACTCTAGGAACTTCCAAGACTGCTGCCTCTCTGCTGTGTGGTATTTCCAGCAGATGTCTGGCAAGTTGAAGTCCCCCATGAGAACAAGGGCTAGCGATTGTGGGACTTCTGCCAGCTGTTTATAGAATGCCTCATCTACCTCTACATCCTGGTTGGGTGGTCTATAGCAGACTCCCAACAGGACATCCGCCTTTCCGGCCTTCCCCCTCATCCTTACCCATAAGCATTCCACCTTGTCATCACCACTGTCAAGCTCTATGCAGTCGAAACACTCCCTAACATACAGAGCCACCCCACCGCCTTTCCTTCCCTGCCTATCCCTTCTGAAGAGCTTATAGCCCTCCAGTGCAGCACTCCAGTCATGAGAGTCGTCCCACCACGTTTCCGTGATGGCGACTATGTCATAGCCATCCTGCTGCACAAGGGCCTCCAGCTCCTCCTGTTTGTTGCCCATGCTACGTGCATTGGTGTAGATGCACTTAAGCTGGGCTATCGATTTCGCCCCCAACGTTGTCATGCTGCCCCTGGGCCCCTCACTAGCGGGCCCGTTTATATCCCCTTCCCCCTTCAAACCTAGTTTAAAGCCTTCTCAATGAGTCCCGCCAACTCATGGGCGAGAATCCTTTTCCCCCTTGGAGACAGCCGATCTCCATCAGCCGCCAGCAGGCCCGGTGCCGTGTAGACCTCCCCATGATCAAAAAACCCAAAATTCCACTGATGGCACCAGCCTTTGAGCCACCTGTTAATCAGGTGAGTTTTCCCATTCCTTTCAGCATTCCTTGCTGCCACTGACGGGATTGAGGTAAATGCTTTACACAAGCCATCTTTCTTTCTTTAGCTCAGTGAAGATCAAGAATCAGATTTGGTATTTTTAAGGAGCCTGTTGCTCGGTGAAATAGAATATGAACTGATTCACAATGTATGAGAGGACATAGCAACATTTCACTTTAGTACCTGCCTCTGGAGTATTAAACACAGTTTGATATAAACATGAGCAAATAGTCCTACACTTAGATCATGTTATAGGGCTTCCTGAGATACAAAGTTGCTGATCACTGGCACCCAACTGCATTAGATCCTGTTATAATTAGCGCTGTTCTAACAGTTCTTATATTGTTGTAAAGTTTGTACAAGATGGTTGGTATTTTGTTTGTTTAATGGTGATTGAAATCTGTACTTACAGGGGTGCCTGGTATATTAGTCCTAGCTTAAACCAGATTCTGCATCAGCAAAAATCCCTGAGAAACCTGTATTGCTTGAGCAAGAATCAAGAATAATTTAAACATGCTGAGGATGCATGACAGCATCACACTTATTTTCAATTGTGATCCAGTATGAACTAGATTGCAGTTCACAACGTACCTAGACCTAGAGGTTTCATCCTGAGAGTAGGGTAAAACATCCTGTTCTGTCTAATCATTTTGGGGAATAGCAACCTAAGAAGTTGGTGTTCCTTTCCTGCACATGAAAGAGTGTTTGGTCTGTACGTGATACAAAACCAGCTCAAAGCTGAAACTTGTGTGACAGTAACCTAAAGGTGAAAGGCTGAATCCTATCATAATGTCATGATTAATCCTTAATCATAATGTTAATGGGACTGAGATTTCTTTGTGAAGAATAAAAACTTTGTTAATGTCCAATTCTATTACCACATTAATGAGATGATAGCTGATTTTTCTATTAGTGCTTAAAAAGAAAACCCTCAGAAATAATCATCAAAACTACCTACTGGAATTACCTTTTGATGTTTTCTGCTAAAAGCAGAAAAAAGGCTGGTAGGGTTTCAGTGTAATACAATTTTAGAAATTAAAAATGTACACTGTCAGAGAAGTGCTTCTTGACATAAATTATCATGTTTGATTACTTACACTTATATTTCAGCTTCATCATAATTATCCCAGTTGTTAGCACCTGCCTTAAAGGGTTTTTCTCCTGTCCATATCCTTAATTGCATCTGGATTAAAAAGAAAAATTAGATTACAGAAAATTCTAATTTTCTGTTTGCCAAGTCATTTTGCAGAACTCCTTTGCAATGATAATATTGCTGTTAACTGTTGGGCAAGAGTTGGAGATTAGTCTAGAGGTTTTAACCATCTCACTTCCTAAATAGTATAGCAAATGGTTTCAGAAAAGAAAAGAAATTTATTCAGCAGGATTGCATTCTCTAGCTATTTTCTTATAGTGATTTTCTTAAGCTGATAGAGGGATGGGCAGGGAAATTAAAAGACAAGGTGGCAAGTAGTTGGGTTGAGATTTTGACCAGTAGTATGCTGTGAAAAACTGCAGTGCCTCACCCTTTTTATCATGTTATCACGGCATCACATAAGCCCAGCATCAGAACAGGTGGCAAATATATCATTCTAGTGAGCAACAGAGTTTACAGGGATCTTGGTGCAGCTGCTATTACAGTCTCTGGGTTTCATGGTCAATGAGAAAGGTGGTGGCTGACTATAAAGACAGAGGCAATGGCTCAGCCATCTCTGACAGAAGTAGCCAAAACTTTGTGAGATAAGAATATTCAAAATGAAGCAGATCACATGGGACTCTGGACTTAGATGTTTCTGGAGCCTTTTGGCTGTGGAAAGGCAAAAGCAAAAGATATAAGATATATGCTATGACCTGGGGCTTTGCCAAGGACTCTATGAAGAAAAAAAATTCTGAAGCATCCCAAAGCTCAATTAGAGCTGAAACTGGCCAGTGCCGTATCTCACAACAATAAGGGCTTTGTTAAGTACATTAATAGCAAAAGGAGGTCTAAAGAAAACATTGGACCGATACTTGTAGAAGATGGTCACCTGACTAATAAGGATGAAGAAAAAAATGGAGGCATTCAATGCTTTTTTTGCCTCAGTCTTTAATATCAATGATAGACCTTGGGCTGCCCAGCCCACTGAGTTGGAGGACCACAACTGCAGAAACAGTGACTTTCCATTTGTGGGCACTGAAATTGTAAGGGACCAGTTGTATCAGCTGAACGTTCATAAGTCCATGGGGCCTGATGGGATTCACCCCAGAGTACTGAAGGAGCTAGCAGGACCCCCCTCGATCATCTACCAAAGGTCTTGGGAGTCTGGGGAGGTCCCTGCTGACTGGAAGTTAGCCAATGTTATTCCAATTCACAAGAAGAACTTGAGGGAAGACCCAGGAAACTACAGACCTGTTCATCTAACCTCAGTACCTGGAAAAATTATGGAGAAGATCATGCTGGGTGCTATCAAAAGGCATTTAAAGAACAATGCAATCATCAGGCACAGCCAACAAGGGTTCACAAAGGGAAAGTCCTGTTTAACGGATTTGATATCCTTCTACGATAAGGTCACCTGCCTAGTGGATGAAGGGAAGGCGATGGATGTATTTTTTCTGGATTTTAGTAAGGCATTTGATGCTGTCCCTCACAGCATCCTTCTGGACAAGTTGTCTAATTGTGAGATGAGCAGCTACATGGTGTGCTGGGTTCTGAAGGGCTGGGCTTCAGAACTGGCTGAAGGGCAGGGCTCAAACAGTTGTAGCGAAAGGGGCTACATCTGGCAGGTGACCAGTCACCAGCGGTGTTCCTCAGGGCTCAATTCTAGGGCTGGTTCCAATCAATATTTTTATCGATGATCTGGATGCAGGAGTTGAATGCACCCTTAGCAAGTTTGCTGACAGTACTAAACTGGGAGGTGCTGCTGACTGTCTTGAGGGACGAGAGGCCTTGCAGAGGGATCTGGATAGATTGGAGCATTGGGCAATCATCAGCGGCATGAAATTTAACAAGTCCAAGTGCCGGGTTCTGCACCTGGGACAGAGTAATGCCGGACACAAGCATAGATTGGGAGAGGAGTGGCTGGAGAGCAGGCCTGCAGAAAGGGATCTGGGGGTGCTGGTTGACAGCAGGCTCAACAGGAGTCAGCAGCGTGCCCTGACAGCCAAGAGGGCAAACCGCATCCTGGGGTGCATCAAACACAGTATAACCAGCTGGTCAAAAGAGGTGATTATCCCGCTGTATTTAGCATTGGTGCAGCCTCACCTTGAGTACTGTGTGCAGTTCTGGGCCCCACAATTTAAGAAGGATGTTAAGGTCCTTGAATGCGTTCAGAGGAGGGCAGCAAAGCTGGTGAAAGGGCTGGAAGGCATGTCCTATGAGGAGCAGCTAAGGGCTCTGAGTTTTCTAATTTGGAGAGAAGGAGGCTGAGGGGCAACCTCATTTCTCTCTACAGCTTCCTGAGGAGGGGAAGTGGAGAAGGAGGTGCTGATCTCTTCTCCCTGGTATCCTGTGATAGGACGCGTGGGAATGGTTCCAAGCTGTGCCAGGGGAGGTTCAGACTAGACATTAGGAAACATTTCCTTACCGAGAGGGTGGTCAAACACTGGAACAGGCTTCCTAGAGAGGTGGTCGATGCCCCATGTCTGTCAGTGTTTAAGAGGCATTTGGACAATGTCCTTAATAATATGCTTAAATTTTTGGTCAGCCCCGAAGTGGTCAGGCAGTTGGACTGGATGATCATTGTAGGTCCCTTCCAACTGAACTAAACTATTCTGTTCTGTTCTGTTCTATTTTATTCTATTCTGTTCTATTCTATTCTATTCTGTTCTGTTCTGTTCTGTTCTATTCTATTCTATTCTATTCTATTCTATTCTATTTTGAATATTGCAAAGCAACATGTGGCTTGAAGTCTTTATTACTTCAAAAAATTAGCTGGATTTTAGCTGAGAGCTGTTTAAAAACACAGGTGATTGTTCTTTTGAGGAATTGTGGTTTTTGACCTTTCTGCATTTGGTGAATCTGGGGCTCCTGCCAACTGAACTTCTTGGCTTTTGCTTCATACTGTGTGTTCTGTTGTTACATTTCCTTTTCAGTACACATGTAGACCAGATGTTAGGAACAGTGGCAATATTTATGACCATAGTCTAGATCTTGTTACAGAAATTGGTTTAGGGCCCTCAAAAAATATGCAGACATGTTATTTAGGAGTGATGGAGAAGAAAAGTTGGAGAGTATCAAAAGTGACTACAGAGCTCTGGGGGCAGTAGTCAAGGGCATGGTGGCCCAGGTGGTGTTCTCCTCAGTCTTGCCGGTGAGGAGAAAGGGTGTGAGGAGAAGGGCACTAATAGGACAAGTCAATAATTGCCTGCAGAACTGGTGTTGGCGACAGGGTTTTGGTTTCTATGACCATGGAAACCTGTTTGCAGACCAGCGTTTGCTTGGGAGATGGGATCCATCTCACTAAGCAGGCCAAAGGTATTTTTGCCAGCAGGATGGCTAACCTCATAAGGAGGGCTTTAAACTAAGAATGATGGGGGAGGGAGAGAGTAACCAGCAGCCCTGTGAGTGAGTGATGGACAGGATTGCCGAGCAAAGGGCCTAAGGTGATGTGACTGAAAGGGATCACAAAATCAACAAAATGGGGCTTAAGTGGGGCCACCTCTGTCACTTGCATGTAAGCAAAGAATTGCATACAAGGCACCATTATGGAAAAATCCCCCAAACCCTCTCCAAAAACTCAACATGCTGGAGTGCCTCTCTAAAGTGCCTGTATACTAATGCATGCAGTATGGGGAATAAGCATGAGGAGTTAGAGATCTGTGTGTAGTTGCAGGGCTAGGATCTTGTTGGGATCATGGAGATGTGGTGGGATAGCTCCCATGACTGGAGTGTTGCAATGGAGGGATACAGGTTCTTTAGGAAGGACAGGATAGGAAGATGAGGAGGGGGAGTTGCCCTTTATGTGAGAGAACAGCTGGAATGAATGGAGTTCTGCCTGGGGATGGAGGCACTCCACAGACAGATAGGAGCAGCCTCAAGTTTGCAGGTTTTGGTCCTCATGGGGGACTTGAACCATCCCAGTATCTGCTGGAGGGACAACACAGCAGGACATAAGCAATCCAGGAGGTTCCTGGAGTGTATCGATGACAACTTCCTGACACAAGTGATAGAGGAGCTAGCGAGGGGAGGTGTTCTGCTGGACTTCATACTCACCAACAAGGGGCTCGTTGGGGATGTGAAGGTCAAAGGCAGCCTTGGCTGCAGTGACCATGAGATGGTGGAATTCAGGATCCTGAGGGCAGGGAGCAGGAGAAAAAGCAAGCTCACTTCAGGAGAGCAGACTTTGGCCTCTTCAAAGATCTGCTTGGAAGATTCCCTGGAGGGAAGAGGGGCCCACAAAAGATGGTTAATATTCAAGGGTCACCTTCTCCAAGCTCAGGAGAGTTCCATCCCAACAAATATAAAGTCAGGTAAAAATGGCTGAAGGCCTGTGTGGATGAACAAAAAGGTCCTAGCCAAAATCAAATACAAAAAGGAAGCATACAGAAGGTGAAAGTAAGGATGGGTAACCTGGGAGGAATACAGAGACATTGTCCAAGCATCCAGGGATGGGGTTAGGAAAGCCAAAGCCCAAATAGAATTGAATCTGGTCAGGGATGTCAAAGACAACAAGAAGGGCTTCAGTAAGTACATAGGTGACAAAAGGGAGACAAAGGAAAATGTGGGCCCATTGCTCAATGAGAAAAGGGAACCTGCTTACCCAGGACATGGAAAAGGCTGAGGTACTGAATGCTGCCTTTGCCTCAGTCTTTACTAGCAAGACTGGCCTTCAGGAATCCCAGGTCCCAGAGACCGGGGGAAAGCCTGGAGCAAGGAAGATGTGGTCCCTTGGTGGAAGAGGATCAGGTCAGGGAATACTTAAGCAAATTGGACATACATAAGTCTATGGGCCTTATGGGGATGCAGCCATGAATGCTGAGGGAGCTGGCTGATGTCATTCCAAGGCCACTCTCGATAATCTTTGAACAATCATGGTGACTGGGAGAAGTGCTTGAGGACTGGAGGAAAGCAAATGCCACTCCTATCTTCAAGAAGGGCAAGAAGGAGGACCCAGGGAGCTACAGGCTGGTCAGCCTCACCTTGATTGCTGGGGAGGTGATGGATCAAATAGTCCTGGAAGCCATTTCCAGGCACATGAAGGACAAAAAAATCATCAGGAGTAGACAGCATGTCTTCACCAAGGGGAAGTCATGCTTGACCAGCTTGATAAACTTCTGCAATGAAATGACTGGCCTGGTAGAGAGGGGAGAGCAGTGGACATTCTCTAGATGGACTTCAGGAAGGTCTTTGACACTGTCTCCCATAAGATCCTCATAGACAAACTGTTGAAATATGGGCTGGATGAGCTGACAGTGAGGTGGATTGAAAACTGGCTGAATGGCAAGACCCAGAGGGTGGTTATCAGTGACACAAAGTCTAGTTGGAGGCCAGTAACTAGCAGGGTACCCCAGGGGTCAATACTGGGTCCAGTCCTGTTTAACATCTTCATTAATGATCTGGATGCTGGGGCAGAGTGTACCCCCTCAGCAAGTTTGCTGATGACACAAAACTGGGAGGAGTGGCTGATAGACCAGAGGATCGTGCTGCCATTCAGAGGGACCTGGACAGGCTGGAGAAATGGGCTGACAGGAACTTCATGCAGTTCAACAAGGGGAAGTGCCAAGTCCTGCACCTGGGGAGGAACAACCCCATGCAACAGTATAGGCTGGGAGCCTCCCAGCTGGAAAGCACCAGGTTGAACATGAGCCAGCAATGTGCCCTTGCGGCAAAGAGGGCCAATGGTATCCTGGGCTGCATTAGGCAAAGCATTGCCAGCAGGTCGAGGGAGGTGATCCTTCCCCTCTCCTCAGCACTGGTGAGGCCACACCTGGAGTCCTGTGTCCAGTTCTGGGCTTCCCTAGTATAAGAGAGACATGGACATACTGGAGAGAGTCCAGCAAAGGGCCACGAAAATGATGAAGGGACTGGAGCATCTCTCCTATGAGGCAAGGCTGAGAGAGCTGGGACTGTTCAGCCTAGAGAAGAGAAGGCTCAGGGGGGTTCTTATTAATGTCCCTTGCTGAAAGGTACCCGAGGGTCCTGGTGGACAAGCTGAACATGGGTCAGCAGTGAGCCTCTACAGCAGCGAAAGCATATTGGATCCTGGGCTGCATCCACAGGGGCATTACTGGCAGAGATAGATACATGATTATCCCATTCTACTCAGCACTTGTCAGGCCATACCTGGAGTACTGTGTCCAGTTCTGGTCCCCACAATTCAAGAAAGACGCAGAATGGCTGGAGAGGGTCCAAAAGAGAGCCATGAAGATGATCAAGCGGCTGGAGAACCTGCCCTATGAGGAAAGACTGAGGAAGGTGGGTCTTTTCACCCTGGAGAAGAGAAGGCTCGGGGGGGCCTCATCACAATATTCCAGTACTTAAAGGGCAGCTACAAAGAGGATGGAGGCTCTCTCTTCACAAGGAGCCACATGGAGAGGACAAGGGGCAACAGATACAAGTTACACTGGGAGAGGTTTCATTTTCATAGAATCATAGAATCATAGAATGCTTTGGGTTGGAAGGGACATTTAGAGGTCATCTAGCCCAACCCCCCTGCAGTGAGCAGGGACAGCTTTAACTAGATCAGGTTGCTCAGAGCCCCATCCAACCTGACCTTGAATGTTGCCAGGGATGGGGCCTCTACCACCTCTCTGGGCAACCTGTTCCAGTGCTTCACCACCCTCATTGTGAAAAATTTCTTTCTTATGTCTAGTCTAAATCTATTCTTCTCTAGTTTAAATCCATTATTCCTTGTCCTGTCACAACAGGCCTTGCTAAAAAGATTCTCCCCATCCTTTCTATAGGCCCCCTTTAAGTACTGAAAGGCTGCAATAAGGTCTCCTCACAGCCTTCTCTTCTCCAGGCTGAACAACCCCAACTCTCTCAGCCTGGCCTGATAGGAGAGGTGCTCCAGCCCTCAGATCATTTTGGTGGCCCTCTTCTGGACCCGCTCCAACAGGTCCATGTCCTTCTTGTGCTGAGGGCTCCAGAGCTGGACGCAGTACTCCAGGTGAGGTCTTACCAGAGCAGAGAGGCAGAATCACCTCCCTCGACCTGCTGGCCACGCTTCTTTTGATGCAGCCCAGGATTCGGTTGGCTTTCTGGGCTGCAAGTGCACATTGCCAGCTCATGTCCAGCTTTTCATCCACCAATACCCCAAGTCCTTCTCCGCAGGGCTGCTCTCAATCTCTTCATCCTCCAACCTGTACTGATATCGGGGGTTGCCCCGTCCCAGGTGCAGGACCTTGCACTTGGCCTTGTTGAACCTCATGAGGTTCACACAGGCCCACCTCTCCAGCTTGTCCAGGTCCCTCTGGATGACATCTCGTCCTCCTGGCATGTCAACCGCACCACTCAGCTTGGTGTCGTCTGCAAACTTGCTGAGGGTGCACTCGATCCCACTGTCTATGTCATTGATGATGATGTTAAACAGCACCGGTCCCAGTACGGACCCCTGAGGGACTCCACTTGTCACCGGTCTCCATGTGGACATCGAGCCATTGACCACGACCCTCTGGATGTGACCATCCAGCCAATTCCTTATCCACCAAACAGTCCACCCATCAAACCCATATCTCTCCAATTTAGAGAGAAGGATGTTGTGGGGGACTGTGTTGAAGGCTTTACAGGAATCCAAGTAGATGACATCCATTGCTTTTCCCTTGTCCACTGATGCAGTCACTCCTTCATAGAAAGCCACTAGGTTGGTGTCGTGGTTTAGCCCCAGCCAGCAACTAAGCATCACGCAGCCGCTGTACTTGAAACATGCTTTGTCTAAGATACCTGGGGCTGGTTCAGTTGGAAGCCACAAGATAGGAATCCAGGCTCCCTGGAACTTGTTGTCAGGTCTGCCCCAAAGCTGCTGTGTGATTTTCATCCTGTAATTTTGAACTGGTCTGTGGTCTGCTGTCGTACAGTGTGCAAGGGAGGAGGTTGGGCAGAGGCTGCTGTCTTGTTCACTCAGCAATTGCTGCAGTCACATCCATGAATAGAAAACCTGCCAGTAATTCCCCAAGGAGAAAAGCTGTGTGTCTTTTTGTGTCTGCCACTTTGATTGTCCCCTACCTTTCCAGTGGGACATGAGTCCCGGCCATTCACAGACAAGTTGAGCTTCTCCAAAATTTCATTGTAACACCTGTCTTCCCGAGCCATTCAAACTGCTTAATAGACTCCCTTGGGGCAGGGACTTTGTATCACCAACTCCACCTGGGGTATGCCCCTTTTTTTTGTTTCTATTCCCAACTTATTCCTCTAAAGCCCTGTTTCTAAAGCAGGAATAAGATTTTGCTATCACACACGGTTGTAGACTAAGATGTGTTGATATTTATAAAGGGCTCTCTGAGATCCTGGAATGGGAAGGATGCACTGGAAAGGCAAAGGGTGTTTTAGGTATGGTAAAATATACAGCTCTAGATGTGCATGTATGTGGAGGTATGACTGTAGTGCTCTAACGGATTACTTGTATGTAGCAAAGTAGATGGAAACCACTTAATTCATAGCAGGACTGACTGGCTTTTCTGTGGCTGAGAGATGGAAAAAATATGCATTGAATTTCAGCTTTGTTCCACAGGTCTGTTGTGTAAGATGTGTTTGGGCATAAGTGGTAATTTCAAACATCTGCTGCTGCTGTCTTTCCTCCTCTGCTTTTCCTTTGTCTTTCCAGCCTTTCCTAACATCTGTTTCCTTTTTTTCATCTTGCTTTTTTCAGAGTATGTGTAGCATAATTATGACAACTGCGTTAACTGTGGATTGTCATTGACCCTTACTGAAGAAGCACTTTGTCAGTCAGCAAGAACACATCACTTAGTGCTGCTCAATTCATTGACTTTTTATCAAACTTTAGACCCCTGCAATTTATGAAACGTTATCTGCAATAATTTTCCATGTTCTTGACCTATGACAACAGCTACTTTATCCAACTGTCTTCATCTATTTTTATGTACAAACTGGCTGCTGTGAGTCAGAGAATACTGATAGGTTAGGAAAATATCTCAGTGTTCAATTATTGTTAAAAAGCCCATGCAATTCTTAAGCAGAATAGTCCATTTTTGTGGGTCTCACTTTTGTGACTCTGCCCATAGGCAAGAGATGTGCCACCAGTCTCAATCTCCCCTCCTACATGACTAACGGCTTAGGTCTCAAGTGTTCAGTAACCCGAAAATAGTCATTGGATATTGGCATATCCTCCTGATGCGCTTTAATCCCAATTTTTCTTTTACTTCTTTTTCTTTCATTAGAATGTGAAATGCAAATGGAGAATGTAGTCAACTGGTATGTTTAAACAGAACTTGTATCACAGAAAATTTCATGACAGGACAACTAAGATATGCAAGTGACTGTTTTTGCTACCATGACCTGTAGGAACTATTTTTCTCCTATGGCCTAATATGGGCCAAGTACAATCTCATTTTCTCTGTCTGAGAGTGCCAACCTCACTTTTGTCCTTCTTCAACTTGGTGTATTTGAATTCATTTGCATATGAATATTAGGATTATTTAAACTAGTAAAGAATAAAGTACATCAGGTGCAGAGTGAGAACATCCACATGGGGAGGCAGGCTGCTATTCCAGAATAATTCCTTCTGTAGAAAAAATCTAAGTGAAATTTCTGCAATGCAGTACAGCACGAGTGTTGCCTCTTTTGCTCATTCAACCCGACTCATTACAGATTCATTGTTTGTTTGGCGATACTTTCCATGCCCCTTATCTAAGTTTTCTCTCTCTTTTTCTCTTTAATTTATGGTGTTCCCATGGCACCTGCTTGCTTGTTATCTGAGCAGGAATTTCTAATTTCTTCTTACAGGCATAGGACAGATTGAGGTGAATGATGGCAGTACAAGGGATAAAGCCATGACTGCATTTGGGCGTGGCGCATTCAGCAACTCTTCCTCATAGACTGAAGACCCAAACCTTCATGTTTCATTCTGCGACATAAAAATAATAGATTCTGGTATGAAATTTATTCCCTACTTCAGAGTTAGGGTCTTTTTTTCCCCATGCATGCTTTCCTCATACTGGAAATGCCTTCAGCTTGTCTATAACTTCTGCTCTTTAATAATTGTATTTTCACATAGTTGACACATTTCTAATCCATTTGAAAATATTTACTCAAGCAGACCCCCTCATGATATATTTTAACAACAAAATAACTACTCTTTCACAAGTGTCCAGTGTGTGCATGTTAAAAATTGCATTGCTTTGATAAATAGGTGGATTATTTTTTCCAGTATGTTATTTTTTTTTCCCTTTTTTTCAAACGTGGTTTTTTTTCCACAGTTTATTGCACTGGCGAAGGTCTTACTGCAACATTCTTATATGGGGCTTTTCTATGAATTCTGTTGAATGAAGGAGAGGGAAAATAGAAAATAGTTTGATTCACATAGAGATGACATTTTATTATATGCTTTAGTGCTTAAAGAGAATGAAAGATTGGTATGCTTGAATTAGCTCAGAGCAGCTTTTATTCCATAGCATGGTTTCATGCAAGTCTATGAAGAAGAGCTGCATTGTTATGGAACAACCCTGTGAGTGCTGATGACTGGAAATGATGAACTTTTAAAATAATTTGGTCTCTAGTCTGGCTTGGTTTTGACTTCTAGACATTCAGGAGATGAAACTTTCAAAGCTGAAGTCAGTGGGAAAATGTGCATTGTTCCCCCTCAGTAAGAGTGACTTTATGGAAATGTTAAAATGTACCTCATTGTTTGCATAGAGTCTTCTTTTGGCAAGAAATGAGAATCCATATAATTACTCCAGAGATTTTCCTTCAAGGCCTATGGGTTAGGAAGTGTGGACACTTTTAAAAAGAAAATATTTTTATATAAATGAACTCTTTTCATACAAAATCAGCAAATCCAAGATACATCAGGCATATGACAATGATGTGTGCATGAATACCCATGGAATAGTCGAAGGAAATATATGTCAGAATATTAAAATAACTGCTGAGTCTTGAGATAATCTTCATTAATATAACCCAGTCATTGTACAATTTAGCTTAGGCTGGACTTCTGTCAAGTTTTTCTGTTCACTTATTAGAGGAAAAACCAAAACCCTGTAATTCAGTGGAGTAAGCTATTTCTATAGAAATGATATTTTCTGTAAACTAAATTTTATGCACTGACTTCTCAGCTGAGAAAATCGGTTTCCTGTGGTTTTAAATTATATTCCAGATGTGTATTCCAGTGCATCCTCAGTGTAAAAACAATTATTAAGCAGATCCCAACAGATGTTTGCTAAAAATCTTACAGACAAAGCTACAATCAGGACTGTGATCAGGCATGCTGTGTTCTTTTGGGTTACTCTGTCTAGCATCCTGTGCTGTCTCTCTCATGAGAGTGCACAGAGTCATAATAGTCATTTTCACTTCCCGCTTCCACATATGTGGATAGCTATAGGCGCCCAAAATGAATCCTAATGTTTTACACTGTTTCCATCATTACAGAGCTGCTTGCACTATCCTCCCATACGTATATTCACACAAACATGACATTTGCCCCTCTCTGTATTTTATAAAATAAAATAGATATTTTATTTATAGTATATATTTATAGTATTTATGCTTACATAAACTTCTTTCAGTTGCTAATGATAGTTCTTGTAGGAGCCTTGATGCAGAGGAGTTCCTAATGCCAATTTAAATGCCATGGGATCTCTGACTGACAGCTCCTCTAGGCAATAGTAGTACTGGTGACTACCTTCTTCCATTAATGTTCATGCATCTAAATCAGAGTTGGCAGTGGTAGAAAGGGTAAAAGTTTAAACTGATTCTGCTCAGTCTATCTCATTGTTTTTTTCTTTGTGGATGTTTTTACACCATCCTGAAGTTGTGTTGGGAATAGGCATTTATAACTCCTCCCTACAGGCTCAAATATGAATGAGTTTTCACAATGAGTTGCCATGCATGGCGTGCTTTATGTGTGCTCTTAGCCCGTGCAGTGCTGAAATTTGTTGGCTTAAATAATTTTCTTCATAACTTTTAAAGGCATGGTAACATGGGGATGAGTTAAGGTGACAGTAAATACTCTTGCAGCAAAGAAACCTTAGATCCCTCATCAGTTGAAAATGTTTCTAGCAACAATAGCCAGGTCTGATACTAAGGTTTGGGAGGTGGATCTGTATAAACCCTGAAAACCATGGTTAGTTTTTCAGACCTGTTGAAGCTTTTTTTGTTACTCATTTCTAAATACTGGTAATAGAAGAAGAGAGGTCCATGATCTAAGGCAACCCAGTCACCTAGTGAGTCAGAGATTAAATGGTACATAGAATGCCTCTCAGCTGGCTTCAGATGTGTTGGGAGAGCTGGGCTACCTGCAAGAAAAGAAGATTAAGAGAAAAAACCCAAGCTTGTGTTGTGGATATCTGGAAAAGAAATCATGCGTTAGCAGCAGGTGACAAGGAAGTACGGCTCATTATAAATCTGTTATAAATCAACCTTTTTGATGGAGGAGAGCTCCAGTTAAAAGGGATCTCAATCCCACTTTAAATCAGTCTCTTCAGTCTTAAGGCTTAGTGCTTACCAAAGTCTTTGGCTCTCCCTTTTTTGGCTTCTTGACAGATATACTCTATACATCTTGCAGGCCTCCAGACATTGCTACATCAAACAGCACCTAAGACTGATTAGCTGCCTCCTCCTGCTGAAGGGACCTCTGGATCATGTAAGATCTGAAGGTGGCAGTCAGCTCTTGGTTTCTTGAGAGGAAGTCCACCAAGATAGATTTCAGCCCAAGCTGAAAGAGGAGCTGAGTAACCAGGAGAGAAAGGCACCCTATCCAATTTCTCAGTTCTCTCCAAAGTTGAAAAGGAATTATGACTGTTACTAGAAGATTTAACAGACAATTTCTGTGTAAGCATTACCAGATAGTCTGTATTCCTAAACTGCATAATTTATCCTCTAGAAGAATACTGTTGACTCTGAAGTTAATTCTTGGGAAGGGGAAACATTCAATTCTTCTTTATAAAGATGTGGTGAGTTGACCTTGCCCGGCTGCCAGATGCCCACCCAGCTGCTCTCTCGCTCTCCTCAACAGGACAGGGGGAGAAAATAAGATGAAAAAAAGTTCATGGAGATCATGGAGTTCAGGGAGATCACTTACCAATTACCTTCATGGGCAAAACTTGACCTGAGGAAAATTATGATTCTATGACCAGGAAGTAGAGGCCTGAAGCCAGGGTAGTATCAACCTCGAACAAATTTTCTGTTAATGTCAATGGAGTTATTTTTGTGTAAGTATCCCATGATTTGAAGTTGAAGTGAAGATGCATAGTGCAGACATTAGCCTGGTAAGGAAAGACATTAATACCGTCCCTGACAAGTGACAAAGAGAAATACGTGAGCTGAAAATAAAGTTCTTTTATATATATGTATGTGTGTGTGTATGCATGCACAGATATTCATAAACAGCACAAATCTAAGGCGCAGAGTTGGCTGCAAGTAGGAAATGGCTGGCTTTCTTGGAGAGGTAAATTTAATTTTTATAGTTATATCCTGTGAAACAATTCAGCAGAAATATGAGATGTCAGGAAGCTAGATGCATGTAAATGTAACCTGAGTTTCTCTGTGAATAGTTTATATTGTTTACATTTATAAAAAATAGCTCTCATTTAGACTAGATAATGCAGAAACGACTGCAAAGTCCTGTCTGCTGTAAGGCTGATGTCAGTTTTGGTGTTGCCCTTTCTGGATGTCATGAATCTTTGAAGAGGTGTCTGACAGATAAGAATCTGACTTTCAAAACTAGATTTTTAACCCCAATCTTCTTTTTTTTTCTGTTTCAAGCTTTTTTTTCTTATTGTTGCAATTTAACCTGTTGCTCAGTACCCAGCTGTTTCTTCCTTGGGAGTACTATAGTATAAAATAAAGTTTCAGAGAGCCTGACTGAGTGAATCTTGACAAAAAGTCACTCTGCTATAAAATACAGTTTAATTTTTTTTTTCACTCCAAGTGGTGAAGCTGATTTACATATTGGTTGAGTAGAATGTTTGAGTATGTTACTGAACTTTTTTTTTTCAAGAACAGACCTAAATAAAACAAAAGAAAAAACCTATCATTCATTTCTCATTGTGATATACTGTTAAGCTTTGTAATTTTTTTTTTGTAGAATTGAAAGAGGAGCTAGTCTAATAATGAAAAATAATAAAATAATAATGTTATTATTCAAAAGATGCTAGCCAATGAAATCTTTCTAGCAGGGGATTTAAATAGACGTTCATGGAGACTTGTAGTAGTAACTAAATTGGATGTATTCCTGAGTGAACAATACGCCAAGGTGAGCTTTGCATTCCCACTGCCAAAATGAACTCTACTACAAGACATGCAGTATATCTTGGATTCTGGTAAATGGGAAAATTCCCAAGATTTCACACATTTCTTGATAGTCTCCATGGAATCCTAACACTTACCAAATGTTTTCCTTGTTTGCAGGTAGAGTGGATACAACAGCAGGTGGTTAAAAGAAGAATAAAGAGGGATTATAAACATGGTGGTACCCAATCCACTTATTTCAATGATCCCAAGTGGCCAAGCATGTGGTACATGGTAAGTACATAAAGGGTCATTGGTTCTGTTTCATGCTAGCATTTAGTTCTTTGCTGTGATATTTTGAAAAGGGGCAAAATAGTATGTTCCAAAAAAGCAAACTTTTCTTTTCTGCTTTATGTAACTAATGAAGGTTTGTAAACCTTATAAGTATTATGAAGACTTCCCAGTGGGCCCCACAATAAGAAACATTTATTAATGCATTCATTCATGAATGCTTCCTATTGCAAGATGCCTTGGGAAGTATTTATTAGAGGATAAACTTTCAGCAATGAGAAGGGAAGGAACATAGCCACAATATGTGAGAGCAGCAAATCCACTTGTTTTCAGTGTGCCCAATTCACATTCTCAGCCATCAGTGTGACACAAATTTATCATGTCCTGAAACAGGAGAAAAGAGCCACAAACAATGTCTGTTTAGTGTTATAAGTACACCCTTTTTAGTAAAGAATAATTCAGTTGAAATAAATGGATTATTTGTGCTGCTTCCTGTCTGACATGAGTTCCGTGTTATTTGAGCAAACTTTTTTCCCTGGTTATAGTCACAGTTAAAGCCTGGAGTGAAACTTCTTTATGCAAGAAATAAAAATAAATCCTCATTTTGCCTAGGAAGATGCAAATTAAAAGTTCATGTATTTAGTTAAAGAAAGTTCGGAGCAACAAGTTAGGCAATTGACTCCAGCGCACATATCTGCATTTTGGCGATTAAAGATTTGTTCTCTTTCCCTACTGTTTTTCCCTACTGTATTGATGTAGTTCTAAGTCCTTATATCTTGTTTTATCACTAGGTCACCTATGTAGCTGAGAGCAGGGCATTCAGAAGGTTTATGACTTGATAGCTTGAATTGCTTCAGATAGATAGGGAGGAAAATATTCCTTTTGGGAAACAATATGTAAAATAATTTCCTTGTAAGTAGACGTCTTTTCAGGCATTCTGCTAATTCCAGAGTGTTAGTTTACTATTTCATGTGAATAAACAAGATTGTCCTAACACAGCTTCAAAATGTTTTAAAGTTTTAATATTTATTTCATCTTGGCTTGTAGTTTGTTGCTGCATACATTCAAAACCAAAAATCTTAGAATGTCATAGGTTTGCAGTAATTTGCAACTAACAATAAACTCAGACATTCAGAAGTCCTTATCTTCAAGTATGTACCATACAAGCATGTAATCAGTCAGCAAGTCTAGTAGCTTGGCTATTCAGTTTCCAGAATTCCTGTGTTTTACTAAGTAATACCTTACTTTCAAAATTCCTCTTATATTTATTAATGGACTATATTACTGACTCTTTTCTTTTCTCATGGAAAAATGATCCCATCTTAATTTTCAGAGCTACTGAAGATCTTTGAGGCAATAACTCTCCTCATACACTAGAAATCTATTTCATTTATGCTTTATTGCAGTACTGTACTGATGTGGCTACGGGTGTTTTAGCTTTTATCCACAATGTAATAGTTTTCAGTTCTTTGTGAAAGCCTTATTATTTTGGGTCATGGGATCATGGCAGGATTTTTTCCCCATCAACTAAAAGGCATATATTTGTCTCCTCTTATATCTATGTTTATTCAGTCTGCCTATCCTATAAATATGTGCATAATGTGACAGATTCCAATAAATGGCCGTAGTTTGTGTTATTGTGGCCTGTCAGTTCTCAATTTTTTAATTTTATTTCAACATTTTAATTGAAACTAGAACATAACAGTGATTTATCCATAGATAGTCTGCTCTTATTGTGATAAAATTTCAGCTCTGTGTTAGAATAGAAAGAGGGAGGCCAAATTTCAGGAGAAACACTAGTAAAGCAAAAGCCCACTATGGTTTACAATAACTTATGTAATTTCTCCTTTGTGCTCTTAGATATGCATTCAAGGTTTTTACTGTTACCATACCTTTTGGGTGCTATTACATTAGGGTTGTATTTTTTTTTTTTAATTGACAATAGATGCTTATAACAGTTACCTGTAATTTTCTTTAGGAAGGTAAGTATCCTGTTTACAAATATTGCCTAGCCACATTGCTTCATGGCTACCTTGCCTAATATGAAAAGCACTTTAGGTCAACAAATGGATTTTACTGGTTGTCTTGTACAACTTTCAAGAGTACTTTCAGTTCTGTACCTGTAGAAGAAAGTCCTCACTTACAGACATGCTGGGAAGGGAGTGTTATTGGCTGATTGTGTTTGTCTCCACTGAATAACTGCATATTTGCTGTGATGTTAGTGGTAGTGGTTTGATGACATTTTGCTGAGAGTAATCAGTAAAGTATTATTATTCATCAAGAAAGAATAGCTAAAAATATCTTAATGAATTGACTTGAGGACTGACTTGGGTCATTACCAGATATCCTCATATGACTGTATTTGTGACTGTAGCCATAGCTACTTCTGTTAATATCTTATTTATCTTTACAAGTTGAAGAAAAAAAAAGGAATTCCAGGTTAGTTAATGGTTTCAGTCATCGCTATGTCAGAAAGAGGTTTTTAGATTTCTGTCTGCAAACTTGTTATTGAGAAAGTAATAAAGTATTAATTATCATGTACAGGTTTACATTTTGATTAATAAGTAACTTCATTGTGGGTTAAGATTGTTACCTTTGGCCATTGATCTGGTATAACCTCTAACAGGGCTGTAAACGTAGTTCAGATTTGTTGACATAAACCTTTTATTCAAAGACTTTGTCAAACAAAATCTCTGATTTCCTTCTGTTTTTCTTCCCTGGCTTTTTCTTCACAAGTATCACCCCTTGTAATTTTAACAGTCCTGGGTAGCAATAATACATTTTTGTTTGTGTGATATCCATGGCAAGAAGTTGCAAGGGGGATTCAGGCCTTCTCTCCCTTCTGGGTAATTAAAAAGGTCTCAAGACCTATTCCATGAGGAAATTAAAAGTTCTTTTTTATCTCTATATTTTTCTCCATTGACTATAAACACATTCCTAGAAAGAGTAGAAAGATTCGGAATTTGCAACACTTGCAGCCAGAATCTGCAAGATATTTAGCACCTTACAGTTCTGTGAAAACTGAAGCAAATAGAGCTTCCAGAGACACTCATCACCTAAATGAGTATGCTTTTACTTTTTCATTACTGGAGTATTATCTATTGAGAAATTATTGCTTCTCATGCTTTCTAATACCTAGGAAAAGGCAACCTTAAAAAAATGCTTTATCATAACCTCTGATTTCTGAGGCATCTCTGCTTAAGACTGAAATAGAATCTTTTTATAGATTAAGTAACACATGAAACTTCACGAGAGTCACTATTCAAATATTGAAAACTGATAGAATCGGGCTCAGCTTGCTCAGGATGAATTGATATTAAAAAAATAATGTCAAAGGGAAAGCAAGTCCTTAGTTAATATCCTTTTTGAAACTTTGGGTCAGGAGAGAGCTAACAGTCCAGTATGTTGTCCCTAGGGCTTAACTATCTATGTATCATCATGTTATATCTATTCTTCTCTTTCATTAGTGTTGGCAAAATATTCTGTTTCTCAATAACTGGATGAACTATATACAGTCAGTTTGCATAACTGAAAGACTTCAGTCAAGTCTAAAATTGCATAATTTTGTTACATAGAATGTAGCTTCAAGAAATTGATTTAACCATTGTCTATTTTTTAACAAACCATTGCTAGACTACAAAGACACTGACCATGTCTTTGCAGTCAGTTCAGACAGGAACAAGTCTTTTTCAACACTCATCAAGGATAATCCTCTCCACTATTGTTATCATCCCTTATACTGCTAATAATAATCACTAGTACTGACAGGCCTCTCTAATTTGGAGAAGAATTTTCCATAGTCCTTGGTCCTGCCAGCTTCTTCCCACTCTGCTTTGCCTAGTTGCTGCTGGGCAGGAATTGAATATATAAAAGAATATTTTTGTGAGGATGAGAATTTACCAGAGAAGTAAGATGTTTTGAGATGTGAGGCTGTCTAGAGGGAGAGGCCCTGTTCTGTTAGAGCATCTAAGAGTAAATGTGATAGTTAAGTCTATAAGCTAAGTGTTTGCTTGTTGCTGGATGCCACTACATCAGAGAAAGAGGAAATGTATATCCAGAGGTTACTCTATAGCTAGAGAAGGTATAGCACTGTCAGAGAGAAAGAGGGTAAAGCTAGAACTTCCACTGAAGTAAACCACTGGGGCCAGGTGGTATTCCTCTGAGAAACTACAGCATAAAATAACTGAGCTACCCACAAAAATAAATAATATATCTTTAAAAATGGTGCTATAGTGAGAGAAGAAGCTAGTCAGTTTCTCTAAAATGCATACTTGCGGTAATCTTAAAAATTTATATACCAGTGAACTTCACCTAAGAACCTAGGGAAATATCTGACATTATCATTAAGTTTATAAACCACAGCAAGAAATGGAACATGGGAAGTTGCCTGTCAGCTTCTCAAAAAGAAAATGAGCAAGAAAGTCAAATTCATAAGCTGCTTGGAATGGAGGAAAAAGGACATCACCTATTACATAATTGTCATTGTCATTGCTAAATGCATGCCAAACTAATATTAAACATAATTCAAAACTTCATAGAAGTAAAACTTTCATTTTATTTTACATATATCTTAAGTCTACAGAGGTGTCAGCTCATCTTAAATCCTTTTGAAATGTCTATTTTTGCTGTTGATTTCTCTAAATTCAGTCCTGCCTTTTTTGAAGATTGTTTTATTTTTTCTGAATCTTTTTCTCAACTTTTATTATTTTCTCTTCCCTATTCATTCCTCATTATTCTTTTTTTTAGACATAAACCATGCTGTGGGAGAGTAGGTGGAAGACAAAATGTGTTTGGAAGAGTGCTAAATGCAGGCAATTTCAGAGGTTTTTTTGGAACCAAAAAGAAGGGGTTTTGTAAAGCTGCATTGTACCTCTCTATAGTCTGTTAGTTTTCTCTGAAAGAGGTAACAATATAATGGATAAAGGCCTGTCAGAAAGTATAACTTATGCAGTCTTTTTAAAAGAAAAGTATATTAGGCAAATATAATGAACTTAGGCTGCTGAAAAAGTCAAATTTTCTCACAAAATCTCTAAAAAGATACTCTAATAGAAATCTGTAAATCCAAACAAAGATACAATTCCTGGCTGTCCTGTTTCTCCAACTGTTTATATTTTACTTAACTCTGTGGGCTTTAGGAAAAGCATTCCTGATTTTCAAAACTGGACTGAAAGGACAAACAGATGCACAAAGTTTTGCTGTGAATGAATACTTGGTAAATAAACAGAAATAGCATATGGTCACATGGCTAGTTATCTAACACCAAAAGAGGTTAATAAAAGGAGCATCAGTGCTGGAACTGGGTGTTGTTCAGCACAATGAGTTGGCAAATAGATGGAGTGAGTCAGCAAAGTGTTTTAGGGAATTCAAGGTGAAAGAGGATTATAGCAATGCCAATAGGGCACAATAAAACTAGGTAACTGAGCCACAGTGGAAACTAATGTTTAGTAATTACTTGGTGAATAAGTTGAATGAGAGGTATAATATTGTTGCACAATTATAGATGTAGAGAGACTATTCAGAGTTTTAGAAAGCTGTTGAAGATAAAAGACTTGCTCCAAAGTTTCACTCATCAGCCAATATTTATCAGTCAGCCTCTTATACCATAAGATTTCTGGTACAGACAGATGAAATGTAATACTGCAATTTAAAGTAGTCCATACACTGATGAGCTCTGAATTAGTTGCATCTAGGGCTGGCTGCCTTCAGTGCTGATGCTGAAACCAAAACCCAGGAAAGGTCACATAGTTTTCATTTTCAGTGAGGACTGTGAAATCAAGCATTGTGTTGAACTTCGATGAAGGATCTGATGAACTCAGCTTACTTTGTTTCTCTAGGAAACTCCTCCAGTATGATACATCAGTTAAGGATGAATAGTGTTTTCCAGGCATATTTGTGAGCTCCCAGGTGAGCTATACTAGCATCCACATAGAGGGACAGACATTCCTGCTCTGACACTATACAGTGGACTCTGGAAGGCAGCTAGAATAAGGCTAATAATGTGAGTAATGTGAGTATCCCAAGATCCTATAGCCATTAAATAAGGTGGAGGTGAAAAGTTAGGCCAATTGCCTCCCTAATGCTGATGATGAGATCTGTGAGGAGTTGGCTTATCTTGTGCCTCTCTTCCAACTCTAAGCATGACAGGTAGAACTGAGTAAAGGATTTTACAGCTCTGGCGTGGTCCTTAATGAGGTCACATAAGGCAAGTGGGATTATGGAACAACACAGAGAAAGACAAAGAAACTAGTGACAAGCACCTGATGGAACAGGTTGGAGAGAGATGAGGGGAAAAGAGAAAGAGAGATCACACTGGGTCCAAGTGCAAGTTAGGGTACAGGAGAAGTAGAATTCAGAGACAGAATTTCACATGACACTTGTTAACACTATAGCAAATGAATGCATGTCACCTTCTCTTACTACCTTCTAATATTGTATTTCAAACCCACCTATGCCAGGCATTGGCAACTAAGGAAAAACCTCACTGTCTTTAATGTCCTCCAAAGAATTATTCTCTCTCTTTCCATCTGTGCAATGGAAGCCAAATCACTGTTCTTTCTGAAGTGGCATGGCATGTTTCTAAGTGTTTTGCATATTTTGTAACTTGGTTTGGTTTTTGCATGCACTTTTTGTATGTGTTTTGTATTGCATGAGAAGATCAAGCCCTTAGCTTTTTTAGAAAGTTAAAAAGACAGTCTGTGACCTACTTCAGTGGAAGTGTCACTAGAAAGAATCAAACTGCCTGTCAAAACATTACCTTGCGAATCTGTATATGAAAACATACCTGTCGTTCTCCGTAGACAAGATAGAACTGATACCATAAGATCAGGTGATACACAATTTGACCTAAACTCATTTCCTGTTGAAAAAAACGCAGTATATTTTTAGTAATCAGAAACCTGAAGAAGTGAATTTATCCTTATCTACTGAAAAGTGATTATTAATGCAACTAGTTTAGTGAGATTAATAAATAGCTTAATGATGGAAAGACCAGATAGGCTACTTGATCTGTTCCTCTGGGATATTCAGTTCTGACTTCCAGATAAGCAACCCTGGAAGTTCCCAGGAAACACAAAATGGAATTCAGCACTGTTTGAGGATTGTGAGAGCATTTCCACTGAACCAATAAGTAGCAATATTGAAATAATTTCCATACTTGCTCTCAGGAGAGATTTCCCGCATGTCAAAGATTCAGTAATAAATCATATAGCAACAGCATATGTTCCACTGCCCATTTACTACAATGTTTTTATCTTCAGAAGGGGAGATTCCACTTTTATTTTATCTTTTAAGTATTTATTTAAAATGGGATTTGTTTTGAGCAACAACTGCGTCACACTAGGAAACTGCAGGTCTCTTTCTGTATAATGTTGTCTTGTGAAATATCATTTCTGTATCGTGCTTTTCTGAACTGCCTTCCTTTTTCTGACTAGTTTTTGCAATTAGTAAGGAAATGATAGTGCCACAAAATCTATGCTGAATTTCTAATGACATGCAATAAATATCTGCCTTTAACTTGAGTCCAAAATAAAGTGCTGACAATAAATGATATGGAATATAAATGGATAGATAATTGCTGACATTGAGACCAGTAAAATGTGTTATACCTGGGCACAATTTGATGTATTTTAGTTTTTATCTCTCATAGCATTTCAACAGGAAAATCATTCATTTAAATATAGAGGCACATACTTATCCAGAAGTACACTTTTTTCTTCTTGAAGGAGAAGGAATTTGCCCAGTTACTTTCCAAGAGCAGTTTTTCAAGAACAACTGCTTATTTAGCTGCCCACTTTTCAGATTTTTCTTGATCAAAATCAAGTAATCAAAATCAAAACAGAAGCCACAGAACTTTTTTTTATTGTGCAGTACTGTGAATACTCTAGATGACTAAAAAATGGAAGAGGTAATTTCATTAATTGTAAAGAACACTGCTTTGCTACAAACACTCACTTTATGTATTTTTGGTATTGTTTGCTTACTAAAATTGTGGATACTTCAGGAAAGTTATTGTTAAATACGATGTATATTTAATTGATATTGTATAGCTTTTTTCACATAAACGACACTGTACAGACATCAGGAACCCCAAAATGGCCAGAACTGCACAGCCAGCGTATACAGAAGAATTGATTCTGAAGCTTGCTTCTCTTGTGGTCTAATTGTGACCTGGTGTGATGTGTTCAGTTGACTTTCTTAGGAAGCCAACTTGTAGACTATGAGAGTTATATAAATTTCTGATACAAACAGTAGCTATATTATTGCTCAGTCAGGGAGCAGAAAATTAGTTTTGAGCCATTATGTTCCCAAGAGAGTCCAATCTATGTAGTGTCCTTTACAAAGGGAAGATTGGAGAACCGCTATTTAGCTCTAGGATGTTAGGTCTCATAGCATTTTTAAATACCATTATGCCTATATTTTCCTCAATACAGATGCCACATGACTTAGGATATCATGAGAATGGGGACATCAGAACTCCAGCTTTCCTGATTCCTACATCTGTGCTCTAACCTGTCCTTCCATGTATCACATGAGCAAATGTTTATGTGCTCTGAGTATGCTGGTGGACAAGTATGCAGAGGACCTTAATTCTTGCTGTTCCTAAGACTCCCTTTTCAACCATGTAAAAAAAATCTGAGCAAATTTAGAGTGAGGATAGAGCCTTTCAATCAAATTTGTTCTGCACAACTTTACTGGATGCAGGACATAATTGGTTTCTTTTGCAGCTACTTTAATATCATGACATTTCTGCTGGGAATTACAACTGTATTGGGTTTGCGTGGCAAGGTTTTGGTAGATGCGGGGGGCTACAGGGGTGGCTTCTGTGAGAAGATGCTAGAAGCTTCCCCTATGTCCAGTAGAGCCAATGCCAGCCAGCTCCAAGATGGACCCGCCGCTGGCCAAGGTCGAGCCAATCAGCGACAGTGGTAGCGCCTCTGTGATAACATATTTACGAAGGAGGAAAAAAACCCCCCAAAACACAACAACGGGACACAAACAGCACCTGGAGTGAGGAGTGGGAAAATATGAGAGGAATGACTATGCAGACACCAAGGACAGTGAAGAAGGAGGGGGAGGAGGTGCTCCAGGCGCTGGAGCAGAGATTCCCCTGCAGCCCGTGGTGAAGACCATGGTGAGGCAGGCTGTCCCCCTGCAGCCCATGGAGGTTAATGGTTGGAGCAGATATCCGCCTGCAGCCTGTGGAGGACCCCACGCCGGAGCAGGTGGATGCGCCCGAAGGAGGCTGTGACCCTGTGGGAAGCTCACACTGGAGCAGGCTCCTGGCAGGTCCTGTGGACCCGTGGAGAGAGAGGAGCCCATGCTGGAGCAGGTTTGCTGGCAGGACTTGTGACCCCGTAGGGGACCCATGCTAGAGCCATCTGCTCCTGAAGGAATGCACCCCGTGGAAGGGACCCACATTGGAGAAATTCATGGAGGACTGTCTCCTGTGGGAGGGACCCCGCGCTGGAGCAGGGGAAGAGTGTGAGGAGTCCTCCCCCTGAGGAGGGAGGAGCAGCAGAGACAACATGTGATGAACCGACCACAACCCCCATACCCTGTCCCCCTGCGCTGCTTGGGGGGAGGAGGTAGAGAAAATGGGGAGTGAAGTTGAGCCCGGGAAGAAGGGAGGTGTGGGAGGAAGGTGTTTTAAGATTTGGTTTTATTTATTTATTACCCTACTCTGATTTGACTGGTAATAAATTAAACTGATTTTCCCCAAGTCGAGTCTGTTTTGCCTGTGACGGTAATTGCCGAGTGATCTCTCCCTGTCCTTATCTCAACCCATGAGCTTTTTGTTATATTTTCTCTCCCCTGTCCAGCTGAGAAGGGGAGTGATAGAGTGGCTTTGGTGGACACTTGGCATCCAGCCAGGGTCAACCCACCACAACAACTAATGTTCAAGCTCTGTGAAGAGGTTTTTCTTCTGCCCAAAAAAGAAACAAGTAGCAGAGAAGACTATAAGTATATCAAACTCTACCAGTGCCATTTTGGAGAGAAGACCAGCAAGTGTTTGTTCATATGTGTGGGAAAGGCACCCAGTGACTTTTAAATACAGATTCAGTGAAAGTTAACCTAAATGAATAAAGTGATTGTTGTGAACTCAGACACTGAATACAAGAGTCTGTTCGCACACGACATCAAGTCTCCTCAAAAATATGTAGGGATTTTTGGAAAATATGCCAATTCCAAGGTGAGGAGCAAGGCAGACAACATCTGTGCTTGCTCTTTTCCTATGGAGGTTATAAATTCTACAAAAACTTAAACACTGACTGTTTCAAAATTAGCTCATTGCAGCATACAGCTGAAATGCATGGTGGTCAGAGGGCGGAAATGTGAGGGAGGGAAGAGCCTTAGCACCAAGAGATGCAAGTGTGAATCTTTTAGGGTGTTGATATCACTTATGTCTTACCCTTTCTATTGCATTAGAATCCACTAAACCATGAGTAGCATGCCATTTAAGCATATAATTGCCCTGTCTTTATCTATTTTTATGTCAATTTCTAACAGAATAAGCAAGTTACTTTCAGTTTTGAAAACAATTCAAAACTACATTAAATCCAAATAGTATAAGCACAGGAGCCTAAGAAGCAGCAAATATAAATATACATGTGTTGTGGTTTAACCCAGCAGGCAGCTAAACACCACACAGCCGTTTGCTCCCTCTCCCCCCTCCCCAGTGGGATGGGGGAGAGAATTGGAAAAAAAATGTAAAATTCGTGGGTTGAGATAATGACAGCTTAATAGGACAGAAAAGGAAGGGAATATAATAATAATAATAATATACAAAATAAGCGATGCACAATGCAATTGCTCACCACCCACTGACCAATACCCAGCCAGTTCCCGAGCAGTGATCGCTGTTGTATATTTTAGGACAAGACAGTTCATTAATAAAAAGTAAGTTACTACTTGGGAGATAGTGTTTTGGTTTTTATGAATATCAAATCCTGGCTACAAGAATCACAGAATGGTTGGGGTTGGAAGGGACCTCTGGAGGTCATCCAGTCCAACCCCCTGCTAAAGCAGGTTCACCTAGAGCAGGTTGCACAGGATTGCGTCCAGGCGGGTTTTGAATATATCCAGAGAAGGAGACTCTACAGCGTCTCTGGGTAGCCTGTTCCAGTGCTCTGTGTGGCGAATACGATTTTTTTACACGGCTTTGGTTAGCAGCAATTCAAGATTTATTAATATTTTTGAGATAGATCACAGTATTAGGTTGTATAATTCTTAACAACACTTAAGCATCAGCCAATTTGAAACAGCGATTTGATGGAATTTGTTATAATCAAGACAGCGACTTAGTTAAAGATTCGAGAATGGCAAGGTTCACTCTATTACTTACATGGAAGAAGTACACAAAGGAGAATTCAGCTACACAGAGGGATCGTGGGTGCAGAGGATAAGGGGGACCCTCCTGTTGAGTCACAAGATTCAGAATAGACCTTCTTGCTTTCTAAACTCCTTTTAGAGAGGAGTCTTCCCTTTTCGTGAGTTTCGTGAATTACTCACTTTTATGTGCTGGCATTCATCAACGGACGGTCGGTGAACCTCACAAAGTCAGTTCTTTGAGTCCTCGCAAAATCAATGCACAATCCTTTAATCCTCGTGAAATCTACGGACAATTCTTCAATCCTCGCGAAATCTACCCTGAGAGGCATCCCAGCTCAGGGGGAGATACTGGGTCACACAGCCCGCTGCATTCCCAGAGAGCTCAAAGAGGTCTCCCTCTTGGATCGCTATTTATAGGATCTCGAGATGATTGGCTTTGGTCAGTAATTTACATTCTGGCCACAATTTGTGCTCAGTGGTTCTGATGTACCATTCAGGCAGCAGATAGCCCAGGTGTGGACAGAGATTGCCTGACGCCCAAGTCGTTAGGACCAAGATAACAACACAATAGGGCTTTTCAGAATGGCCGGGAGGGGGGGGGGGGGGGGGGGGGGAGGGCTGTACCACCACACTCTGTCACCCTCAAAGTAAAGAAGTTTTTCCTCATATTCAGATGGAACTTCCTGTGTTTCAGTTTGTGCCCCTTGCCCCTTATCCTGTCATTGGGCAGCACTGAAAAGAGTCTGGCCCCATCCTCTTGACACCCGCCCTTAAGATATTTGTAAGCGTTGATAAGATCCCCTCTCAGTGTCCTCTTCTCCAGGCTAAAGAGACCCAGCTCTCAGCCTTTCCTCATAAGAGAGATACTCCAGTTCCCTAATCATCTTCATGGCCCTCCACTGGACTCTCTCCAGTAGTTCCTTGTCTTGAACTAGGGAGCCCAGAACTGGACACAATACTCCAGATGTGGCCTCACCAGGGCAGAGTAGAGGGGGAGGATCACCTCCCTCGACCTGCTGGCCACACTCTTCCTAATGCACCCCAGGATACCATTGGCCTTCTTGGCCACAAGGGCACATTGCTGGCTCATGGTTAACTTCTTGTCCACGAGGACTCTCAGGTCCTTCTCAACAGAGCTGCTGGATTCCAGCAGGTCAACCCCTAACCTGTACTGGTGCATGGGGTTATTCCTCCCCAGGTGCAGGACCCTACACTTGCCTTTGTTGAACTTCATTAGGTTTCTCTCCGCCCAACTCTCTAGCCTGTCCAGGTCTCGCTGAATGGCAGCACGATCCTCTGGTCTATCAGCCACTCCTCCCAGTTTTGTATCATCAGCAAACTTGCTGAGGGGGTACACTCTGCCCCAGCATCCAGATCATTGATGAAGATGTTAAACAGGACTGGACCCAGCACTGACCCCTGGGGAACACCACTAGCTACAGGCCTCCAGCTAGACTCTGCGCTGTTGATCACAACCCTCTGAGCTCTGCCATTCAGCCAGTTCTCAATCCATCTCACTGTCCACTCATCTCACCCACACTTCCTGAGCTTACCTATGAGGATGTTGTGGGAGACAGTATCAGAAGCCTTGCTGAAGTCAAGGTAGACAACATCCACTGCTCTCCCCTCATCTACCCAGCCAGTCATGCCATCATAGAAGGCTATCAGATTGGTCAAGCATGATTTCCCCTTGGTGAATCCATGATACTCCTGATAACCTTCTTTTCCTCCGCATGCTTAGAGATGACATCCAGAATGAGCTGTTCCATCACCTTTCCAGGGATGGAGGTGAGGCTGACTGGCCTGTAGTTTCCTGGGTCCTCCTTCTTGCCCTTTTTGAAGACTGGAGTGACATTGGCTTTCCTCCAGTCCTCAGGCACCTCTCCTGTTCTCCATGACCTTTCAAAGATGATGGAGAGTGGCTTAGCAATAACATCTGCCAGCTCCCTCAACGCTCATTGCATCCCATTGGGGCCCATGGATTTGTGGGTGTCCAATTTGCCTAAATGATCTCTAACTCAATCCTCCTCAACCCAGATTACATTTGGGAGCCAGAAAATCTGTTTAGAAAAAAATAAAGACAAGTTTAAGCAAAGACTTTTTTTCCTTATATGACTTCTGGTCTGGCTGCAAGTAGGCTTGCTATCTACTACTAGCTAAGTAGTACTTAGCAAGTGTTACAGCCTTTACACTGGTAAGGAGTCAGTCTGCTTACAGAGCATGTGATTCTAGAACTCCCCAAATGCTTCTAGCTCAGTGACTGTACCTCAGAGAACTTCCTCGGAGCCCTCTCCTGAAGATGAAGTTTCCCAAGACATCAAAGACAATCTAGAGACTCAGTGTCATATGTGGTAGACTCACATTCTACTACCTACACTCTCTTTGCCCCCAGCTTCTCAATACTGTCCCCATTCCTTGCACCACATCTTATGACAACCTGAACAGGCCCAAGAGAAGCAGCAGAGAACAAAGAAATTGAGGAGGATGTTAGGGTAGTACAACTTTCATGAGGATCTTCACACTCAGTTTAGGGTGTCTATTCTCTTAGTTTGGATTGCATTATTAGGTGTATTTGTTACCCTGGTGTGGTTTTCCTCCTTTTTAAAATGTTGTCTCTTGCAGTTTCCATTTGCATTGCATTTAAAAGTTTTGTTGATCTGTCAATGTCCCACAAACCAGCGTTTGTTTACTGCTAACTGGCCCAGACCTTGTATTTAAATAAACCTGTTGTTACATTCTGATTACTGTTTAGTTGGTTTTGTGGATTGTTTTATGTCAAGCCCTAGATCTGTACAAGAATTGACTGGAGTGTCTGTAACAAGAATCTGAAATGGATCTTCAGTTGGATCAATGTAAAAGCATTATTTATTTTGGACAGCACCAAGGTTAAGAAAAACAGAAGCAACTTTCTACTTGCTTTTCTTAGAAACCTTTCTGCCTGGAAAGATCTTTACCTTTCATATAAATAGCAGAACAACATTTAAGTAACATACAGTAGTATTTTTCTGTTTTAAAACAATCTATATTTATGTGAAGAGATGCTCACCAACTAAAAATTTATAGATTTTGCTCCAGAAGTAATATAAACTTGTTTTCAATAATTTCTGTCACCTATTCCAAAATGTAAAGGCCAAAGTGAAAAAACCCTAAAACATTACCTTATCTGAATGTTTCATATCAGTTCTGTTTTGACATTGCTTTGCATATTTAATTGAATATCAAAGAGTATTTTATTCACTTTAATGTGTTTGTACATATTTAGAGTTGTTCAGAATATGCATATATTTAAAGCAGCACCTAACTCCAGGCACCAAAACTCCCTCCCAAAGTATTTGAAGGCAGTTAAATAACAGAAAAAGTTTATTTCTCCTAGATCCTACTTCCTATTGAGGCTTCCCTGGAGTTCCTGACACATAGCTGCTTTTGTCTGATAGAAGCCAGCATCAGTATCTGAACTGCTTTGAATGATTCTTTTCAGAAATACAGCAGAGGATTTCTATGTTCATTTAGTTTGATCAATGTTCACTACAACTAGTAATCTACAATTACAAGCCCACGATTTCTAATTGGGCTGCAATAGGTTTTCAGTAAGACACACATATATGAGATAAAAGATTGCATTTGTACAAGTCACATCCATAAGAATACTGTCTTAATGATTAACTAAAAAACCTTGCACTTCATAGTTGCATATTTATCTTGCTAGGCCATTTTCTACTAGATTAAATAAACATCCACCTTCAATAATCAAGAGGTGTGTTGCACTCAAGTAATCTCTACACCTTCTCTTGAATAAAATACATTGAGCTTGTTAAGGCACTGTAAACTGTATTTCCAGCACTTGTTTCAGGAAAAAAAAGCAATGAGGAGGACTCATTTCTCATTTTCCAACAGCATCCTTTTTGAAACATTAATACTAGACACATGCACATAGCATTCCAGAAATAGTCTCATTACTGTCATTTTCATTTACATTATTTGCAATTGGGGGGAGTTCTTTAATAGCACTGCCGCAGTCTAGCTGTCTTTAACAATAAGGATGGAGTTCAGTTTAGCAGCAACTCCCAAAGTGCCTATAAGTCCTCTTATTAGAAAGCTCTATAAACATTGGTCTATGCCCAGTTCTCAACAAAATTAGTGTTTGCAAATATATTGTACTTCTCCAGAACTTTTCTGCAATATCTGTATTTTCTGATATAACTTGAATCCTGACACTCTGCTGAGATTTCCTTTAAGACCCTTTGCAATTTTCACAGCATTTTTACATTCTATGTCTACTTTGCACAGTCTTTCATACAGCTGTGTCATATGCCTCTGGACTAACCTTCTTCAGCATTTTAGAAGGACTTTAACATTTAATTTCCTGAGACAGTAACAAGAGTAACTCTGTGGTACTTTTTAGCTTTATGCAAAAGTTTTTGGTTTGTTCTTGAATAGTCTTTTTCTTTCCTGGGCTTAACTAGATTTCTCTGGGCTTGTTCTCTCAGTTCTGCCAGATGTTCTCATCTGCAAAATATAACTAGCCACTCCCTCTAGCGGCTTGGCTTTATCTTCCTAAGTTTCTCCTATAATATGTAGTGGGCCTTGCTTTCATCAACCATAGGACATTCAAATGGTGAGAAGCCCATTGGTGCCTAGGATACTTACTTCCCTATAGACAAACTAAAACCAGCAGCCATTCATCTTAGTCTGACCCTATACTGTTAATGAATTTTCACAGCATGCATTTCAGTGTTAGATTAAATATTTCTATAAGGCTGTCTAAGGATGGTATAGAATGATTTTTATACTTATTTCTCAAGAGAATAGTTTCATGTCCTTTAAGTTTGTACTCTAACAAGTTATAATCTCCTCTGATATACCAACCCAAGCAAATCGTGGGACCAAGGGTACAATAACCCAAGGGCTCATTATTGTCCTTAGGAGAAAGGCTTCTAGGTATCGAGTAGCCTAGATGTTCATTGCTGAAGTAAAGGTACAGTGAACAGCTCCAGCCTTAATAACTCCGTATGTCCACGGGAAAATGAGGAAAAGCTCCTGCTCCATTACTAATAATGGAATATGGGATTACTATCATATTCTGAGCTACATGTTCCCTGTTTTTGCTACCCTCTTTTGTCCCTTGAGGAATAGTAGAGACACACATCTTTCCTACAGCTTTCTGAACAAGTCCTGCTGTCTGACGTCCCACCCTCTCATTGACCCTCTCCCCCTACTTCTCCCCCAGAACATCCCATTGTTAACAGCAGATATCATCAAGCTATTGCCTCATGGATCAAAGGGACCCGACCACAACATAAAATAGAAAAAGTGCAACAGTAGTGCAACAGTCCTTAAAAAGTGATATACGAGTATTCAGAGCCAGCATCTCTTAATCTGTTTCCTCATAAGTCCTCTCACCCATACAAGTTCAAAACACTCTTAGAAAAGCAAGCTTCTCCCCAAGCATTCCTGCAATAGCACATCTTTCCTTTTCCCTGTGAAATAATACATAAATAAATAAATAAATAAATAAATAAATGGATTTATATAAGGCCCAGGCTCCTCTCACTCTCATCAGTCTCTAGGAAGGTTAATCATTAACTGGAGCCATCTGTTTAGGGCCTTCTTTCCTTGTGGTTAGTTTAATTGTCACATATGTTCACACAAAGTCTAAATAGAACCATATCCCTCTCCAATACTTCTTAACAACTTCATATAGAAGTAATGGGTTTTGACTTGAAAACAGCTTAAAATGTAAATTGTGAAAGGGAGTTAAGGAGATGAGTATTATCAGCCTGAAGCATTCAAAACTCACAGGTCATGCCCAGAATATAGTCTTGAATTTGCATTTAAAATCAAGAGATTATAAAAGCCAAACAAATCTAACCTCTGTTCTTTTTATTTGGCTTTTGTGATCTGAGACCAATGTTCAGATTTTCGATTTTTTTTATAACCGAAAGGAATAAAAAAAACCCCAACAAACAAAACCTTAAAAAATGGAACACTCGGTCTCAAACAGTCATATAGTCATATGGACTCCATGAACTGATGCTTAAAAAAAAAAAAGCATCTTGGGACTTTCTGTAAAACTGCCATATTTTTATTTCTTTTTTGGGACTTAGAGGACGTTAAAAAAAATATGAGGCAAAAGCAAAAAATGGCAGAACAGAAAGAATTTTCTCTCTGGGGAATTATTCATCCTTCATAAATACTGGATCTCCAGGGTTGATGATCTACAGCTGTTCTGCTCAACATATTAATAAAAGAATCGCCATTCTTTTTTTCTTAGACATGACTTTAAGCAGGTAAAAATGCATTACCTTTTGTTCCACTTTCTGGCCTTCTCTGGCTAAGTAGGCTATTTATATAGTAGTGATAGTAGTAGTAGCAGTAGTAGTAGCAGTCATTGGATAGGTCTCCTGAGGGAATACTGCCACATACAGAGATCCATTTCCATACATGCTTCTTTCCTTCCTGCATTAATTAGTAGTAGCCACAGGTTGTGGAAATTATTTCTTTCCTCCCCTCTCCCTCCTTTACTGACTTCCCATGATGTTCTGCATCAGGTTCACATAATTTTCCCAACACTTCCCAGGCAGAAATCTGTCCATATATCAACATATAGCTCACAATATGTGAGCACTGATTCAAAGATATTTGGGTTCATGAAAGGCAGGTCCTGCTTGACCAACCTGATCTCCTTCTATGACCTGGTGACCCGCCTGGTGGATGAAGGAAAGGCTGTGTATGTCATCTACCTGGATTTCAGTATAGCCTTTGACACAGGCTCCCATAGCATTCTCCTTAGGAAGCTGGCAACTCATGGCTTGGATGGGCGTACCCTTCACTGGGTAAAAAACTGGCTGGGTGGCTGAGCCCAGAGAGTAGTGGTGAATGGAGTTAAGTCCAGTTGGCAGCCGGTCACAAGCGGTGTTCCCCAGGGCTCTGTTTTGGGGCCAGCCTTGTTTAACATCTTTATCAATGATCTGGATGAGGGGATTGAGTGCGCCCTCAGTAAGTTTGCAGATGACACCAAACTGGGTGGGAGTGTCGATCTGCTCAAGGGTAGGATGGCCCTGCAGAGGGATCTGGACAGGCTGGACCAATGGGCCGAGGTCAACTGTATGAGATTCAACAAGGCCAAGTGCCGGGTCCTGCACTTGGGTCACAACAACCCCATGCAACGTTACAGGCTTGGGGAAGAGTGGCTGGAAAGCTGCCTGGCTGAAAAGGACCTGGGGGTGCTGGTTGACAGCCGGCTGAACATGAGCCAGCAGTGTGCCCAGGTGGCCAAGAAGGCCAACAGCATCCTGGCTTGTATCAGGAATAGTGGGGCCAGCAGGAGCAGGGAGGTGATTGTCCCCCTGTACTCGGCCCTGGTGAGGCTGCACCTGGAATACTGTGTCCATTTTTGGGCCCCTCACTACAAGAAAGACATTGAGGTGCTGGAGTGTGTCCAGAGAAGGGCAACGAAGCTGGTGAAGGGTCTGGAGCACAGGCCTTATGAGGAGTGGCTGAGGGAACTGGGGTTGTTTAGCCTGGAGAAGAGGAGGCTGAGGGGAGACCTTATCGCTCTCTACAACTACCTGAAAGGAAGTTGTAGTGAGGTGGGTGTTGGTCTCTTCTCCCATGTAGTTAGCGATAGGACAAGAGGAAATGGGCTCAAGCTGCGCCAGGGGAGGTTTAGACTGGAAATTAGGAAAAATTTCTTTACGGAAAGGGTAGTCAAGCATTGGAACAGGCTGCCCAGAGAGGTGGTGGAGTCACCATCCCTGGAAGTGTTTAAAAAATGGGTAGACTTGGCACTTTGGGACATGGTTTAGTGGGCATGGTGGTGTTGGGTTGATGATTGGACTGATGATCTTAGAGGTTCTTTCCAATCTTAATGATTCCTAGTTTTAACTTTCATTATAAATAACCCAGCCACCAAGCCAGGAAACATGAAATTGCTACTCTACCCTTAATTGGTTTAGTGTGGACTTGGTAATGTTAGTTTAATGGTTGGACTGGATGATCTTAAAGGTCTTTTCCAACCTAAACGATTCTATGATTCTATTCTATGATTCTATGATGTACACCAGGTCTATGATGTACCATTCATATGGATTTGTGCATCCAAAGTAAGCTGGACACATTCTGGCTGCATTTATACAGAATTTCTTCCTTATTTTTTTTTTCCTTCCTTCTATACATATATGTATTCTTATTCTTTGTGATTATAAGGTGGACCTTTCATAGTTTTTGTGAATGCCTCTTCTCGCATTTGCCACTTAGTGGAGACAGCATGGCATGCACAATGGCCATGAGGCAGTTTTAGCAAGATTTTTGTATTTGCCTTGAAGAAGCCTTTGCTGTTGCCTCCACATGGGAAGAAAGTAGGAGTAGAGGCACACAACCTATCAGAGCCACAAGTTATGCCCCACAAAGCATGAAGGGGTGATATTAAAGGTAGATTCTTTCTGTGCCTCTGCAGGTTCCAGTACTTACAACTGGGAGAAAAACTCTGCAGTCCGCAGACCTAGAAAGGGCAGGAGGGGTGTGTGTGTGTTTCCCTTGCTAAAAAGGCTGAACCATCCTCAGCCTGGCTGCTTGTGGAACATGGACATATAGGACATTCTTGAATTATCTCATGTTTAAGCCAGCACACAGCTTACAGAAAAACCAGTGTTGACTTGAAAAAGTTCCAATGTTGGAAAAGTAATGGAATTGTCCTGAATATGAATTTAATGCATTATAAATTCTATTTTTGGAAAGACTAGTAATGTAGTCACAGCCATAGAATAACAGTTATGAGCTCCTTACTTTTCACTGAAAAAAAAAAATACATAGTCTTTCAAATTATTCTTGATTCATTAGAGCCATTAGATACTGCTATGAATACAAGAAGCCTTTTTATATTGATTTCCTGTTCTACTTCATCACTTAAACAGACATAAAGTCATATATGACTGTGATTGTTCTTATTGGCCTCTAAGTATATTTTGTTTCTTAACTTAAAGAATCAATAAAGCTTAAGAACCAAAAGAATCTCTTGTCCTGGTTTCGGCTGGAATAAAGTTAATTTTCTTCCTAGTAGCAGGCATAGTGCTGTGTTTTGGATTTAGTATGAGAAGAATGTTGATAACACACTGATGTTTTAGTTGTTGCTAAGTACTGCTTATGCCAGTCAAGAACTTTTCAGCTTCCCATGCTCTGCCAGGCACACAAGAAACTGGGAGGGGGCACAGCCAGAATAGTTGATCCAAACTGACCAAAGGGCTATTCCATACCATATGACGTCATGCTCAGTATATAAACTGGGGGGGGTTGGCCGGGGAGCAGTGATCGCTGCTCGGGAACTGTCTGGATATCGGTCGGCGGGTGGTGAGCAATTGCATTGTGCATCACTTGCTTTGTATATTATTATTATTATAATATTCTCATTATTATCATTACTATTTTACTTTATTCCAATTATTAAACTGTTCTTATCTCAACCCAGGAGTGTTTCTCACTCTTACTCCTCCAATTCTCTCCCCCATCCCACCGGGGAAGGGGGAGTGAGCGAGCAGCGTCGTGGTGCTTAGTTGCTGGCTGGGGCTAAACCAGGACATCTCTGAAGTAAATTAACTAAACCCTCTGGAGCTGCATGAGCAATGAATTTGGTATTTAATGTGGTACAGTTTTGAAATATTTGTCTTGATACAGACACCAATAAAAAAAAAAAAGTAGCAATTCAGTAAAACCTGACTCTAGAAGTCAGATACCATTTAATGCAAAACATCTTGTGTTTGAGATTAATCAGACCTTCTATTATGTTCCTAGTCCTGGTAGACTTTTAAAATATTGTGTGCAGCAATAATCCAAACTTATTTAAAGGTGAAACTGAAAGGGAAATTATTTCCTATGCAGTTAGCAATTTCTGTGTATCATGCAATAAATATCGGGTTATAGCTAAGAAAAATTAAAAATTCTCTGCAAGCATACCTTCTTCTTCTTAAAATAATCCTTCTTTCACCTTCTTTTAATTGTGATGAAGGAATAAAAGTGTGATAAATACTTCTGTACATTATTTTATTAAAGAGTTGTCTTAGAAAACATAGCTTTCAACTGTACCCTGGAGAAGACAAAGAAAAAAATAATTTCAGTAGATCACTTCAGCTCTTCAGGTTATGATGTTCTTCAAAACACATCATGATTTCTATTAGATTATATGAGCCATTTTAATAAGGAGCTTACCTTTCCAACTCTCTTGAGTACCTCCCTGCTTACTTATTTCATTCCATTTTAAAATTGTATCACATCAAAAGCATAAAGAAAAGAGATTATTTCTCTTTTTTTGCAGGAAAAGAGAAAACAATTGGCAAGTTTTAACTTAGAACACTGCATGAAACCGTACCTCAGAAAGCTGAACATAGCATCAGCATGTCTCCTCTACTAAAGTTAAAACCTGCTAAACTTTTCTGCCTATGCATTTGCCCAGATGTCAGAGTCCAATGCTCTCTGATTAGGTTATTTTAGATGTTCCATGTGTGGAGGGTATAATGTTTAATATCAAATTTACTTATTTGAAGACAGTTGATGTTACACAGGATTTCTGATTTAGCAGAGTGATACAAAATATACTGCATAACACAATACAAATGTAAGGTACACTTAGCAAAAGATAGCAATTGCAATACACAGTTCAAGCATAATACCAATGTGATCTCCATTACCGGTCTCTGTAATATGCTCACCGTCACAATGCTGGGCATCCCCCCAGTTGCCAGAAAAGAATACATTCGAAATTCTTACGTTAGTTGTCTAGTTTTTATACTCTATGTTAGGCTGAGCCATGTATTCACTCCCCCCATGCTGGTCTGGCTAACCCAGGAGACATTCACACTCTTTTAATGAACTCATTTACATTTACACCACCAGTTGATCCACTCAATTGACATAGCTGTTTATCTAAAACAAAGGCCACCCTCCGGTCCCCTTTGTGTTGAGATAAAGTCAGCTTTCTTTGCAACAGCTGTGGTCAGTCACATGAGCTTCATGGGCCCATCACTTGTCCCATCTCCTCTGAGCTTTCTTCCATTTTAGGGGATTTTTGGTCAGTCACACCAGATGAGCTAAGAATGCCAAATACCCCACATTACATTCCCTTCACAGAACAGGTAGATGATCTCTTTTTTTCTGATAGCTCCACAAAATGCCAGGATCCATTTCTTGGCCCTGTGTGCTCCTCTTCTCCCTGTTTGTGTTGATCAAGATCAATGCATAGGATCTTGACTGTCCTTCCTCTGTGTGCAATCTTGTACAATTTCTCTGGCCTCTCCATGCTCACACCTTAATAACTGACACATCCCCCTGATGTAAAGAACATGACTGTAATCTGCATAGCTTGTTTTACTATTGTAATGAAACCTGAAAGAGTTTTTTTTTCTTTTTTTCTTTTTTTTTTTTTTAAATACTATAAAGGGACTAGTATTTCAGAGCTTTCATGGGGTCAGAAGCATGTGTAATGTTCCGCCAAATTAGTTCCAAGACCTGCCAGCTCACATGATTGGTCTTTAAAATTATGTCATTCTAATTATTATCCTGTATTTCTCTATTTCCATTAGATATTGATAAGAACTTCAACTACTGCTAACTCAGGAAATCAATGCTATGTACCTCATAAAGACTTATAGAGGGCATAATGTGCACTTTCTGAAAGACTGCATGTCACAGGACTAGAAACTTCTGTTTCTTTTCTGTTTTTTATAGACTAATGGGCATTGCAAAATACAGAATTTTACAGTCACTGTTTAAATTTGTTTTTTAGCTCTGGAATCCCAAAAGATTTTGACCATTAATATGATTCCCAATTTCTCAGTTTAGTCATTCAATTTTGTTATTGATCACTAACTGGATAAACCAAGCCTCAAACCACCAAAATTAGTGCAGCAGACAGAAAACATTAAGGTAATGATAATGACAGTAAGCTCGTTTTAGAGAGAATTTCACAAAATAGCTAAGGGAATGCAGACACGTCTGACAATGTCAAAACAGAAAACCTTTCTAATTTCATGTCTGCTTTTTAATTGCAAAGGAGAGATTCCAAATTGTCTGTCCAAAAGATGTCCAAGTGATTCTTTTGGCCTTTTACCCTTGTAAGACATGAATTTCAAGTATCAGAAAAGCTTTGTAACTGAAATTTTCCTTATTATGCCCCTCTTCCTTCCTACAGGCCCTTCAAGAGTCTCTCAACCCTGCATATGGTTCCTATTAAATACTAACTGTGGTATCATTAACATTTTCCAGTTAAACATTAACATTTTCCAGTTAAACAGTCCAAAGACAAACATAATCCTTTAATTGCTTTTTTAAAACCTTAATCAAATTACTCTGTGTAACTGAGTGAGGGGTTGTTTATTCCTTTTGATGGTATCCTCAACTAATGTTGCTTTAGTAACAGCAAGGGACCATTCTTAAATCCTCTGCTTTGTATATGAAAGTATTGTGAATGGGAGAAAGAGGAGGAGGAAAACACAATTTGACAGCAATCTGACTTCAGTTTGCACTGAACATGGCTAATGGTTGCCTTCAGTGTGCTTATGTTCAGGAGGACAGGGATGGACTAAGTCAAAGCAAAATGCATCTCTCAATGTATTTATACTCCTTACAATTTGTGGAGTGCTTAAACATTACACTGAGATAGGAGCATCTCAGTGTAATATTTAATGTTACTCTGTGAGGCAGAGGGAGTGAATGCCAAGCATGCTCATGTGGCTGCTATTGCTATGATACAGGTTTCAAGTATTTCTGTTTTTTTCCATTTCTTTCTCCTCTCTCCCACTCTCTGCTTCCCCCCTTCCCCCTACCCCCTCTTTTTTACCTGTTGCTCTGGCTGAGTGGAGGAGCTGGAGAAAAGCAGTGCTGATGAGGGGCTGGTTGGACTCACTTTCCAGGGGACGGCTTTGTGTGTTGATCAGAGTTGCTAATGGGGCATATGAATACCCAAGGTTCACATCTCATTGCCATGGCAAGCCAGATTTCTTCATATGAACTGGGTGCATTCGTGTTGGGGAAAGGGCTTTTAATTTTAATACACCCTAAATGAACTTTCGCCCCAACACCAGACTGGGTGTCTCAGAAAGTAGTTCCCCAGGCTGTTCTCAATGTAACTATCTACAATTCATCAGATACCTTAATCTGCAAGTTTTTCAGGGTGTTCTTTTGGTTACAGGTTCTTCACTGCTGCTCGTCTGCTGTTATTGCACAAAATCTGCCAAAAGCCGCCTTTTATAGATAAAAAAGAATTTGGATTAGTTTCCAGACATTCTGTAAAGAAGTTATACAACACATAAGCTCCAAAAATCAGGTTTTGTTTCCATGGCTGTTTCTGTACAGGCATTTGTCTGCTTTTATGCACATACGATTTGTTTTCTTGAAGAAAAAAAATCAAACAATTCAAATGCACATTTCAAATGAGTGGGTTTAAGAGTCAGGAATAGATGCTTTATTTTACACAGGGCTTTTAGTGGTTCAGTGTGGCTGAACACTTCCCTTTTCTATTGCTTAACATGAAGAGTAATCTGAAAGAGAAATAAGCAGGTTTAGCAACTGTCATTTAATTTGGCATTTCTTTTTTAATTATCCCTGTATTTCTAAATGAATGTTGAACTTGTATAGTTGCTATTCAAGTCAATATGCTCATCTGCTAATTTAAATGGTAATGTTAATGTGAATAGGCTAATATCTCAAACCCACACTGTTCAGTAATCTGCAACATCCAATACTTTTATCTCCTCTTCTCTCCTTAGCACTGCAGTGATAACACCAATGATTGCCAATCAGATATGAATATAGTAGGTGCTTGGAAGAGAGGCTACACTGGAAAGAATGTTGTGGTCACTATCCTGGATGATGGCATTGAAAGAAACCATCCAGACTTGATGCAAAATTATGTGAGTCTCTGCAGTATTCCAGATTTGCTGCTTTATTATTACCCTGCAATTAATTTGCTGCTCATAGAAAGACAATCATGTTCAAGTTACTGAAGGAGGAGGGAGGAGGGAGGGAGGAGGGTTCATATTCCTCAAATAGTGACACCAATAGGAGGAAAACATTCTTCCAGGAGGAAAACAGACAGCTTTTGGCAATCTGTATTATTTTAGTTAAAACTGTATGCAGTCTTAATGTCTTTAATATATGTGGATGCCTTTCATATTTGAGTCCATTTCTGAAGGGTTGGAACCAATTGTGTGATGTTCTTTCTCTTCTCTGTGATTATTTTACTTAATATCCTTATATCCTGAACACTCTGAGAAGTTATGAATGGAATACACTGCTTTTGAGTTAATGCATACAGCTGAAGTCCACTTTTGGTCAATATGTTTAGCTAGCAAGACAGCAGCTCTTCTCCAAGACTGTAATTTTAGGCATATCCTCCTATGAATTTATTTTTAATTTTATTTTTAATGTTTATGTTTATTTTCTGTCTTATCACTAGAAATAATATTAAAGGAAAAAGACATGACTTGTGAGTCAGTTAAAAATAGGTGTAAAATATTTTGAGGTCTTTCTAGTAAATCTCTGTTAACTACAGTGAGCCCCCTCCCGATTTGTAATAGGAGGAGAACCGTATCCTTTGTTTACTGTGTCCTATGTTTCATGTATCCTCAGAAGGTTTTTGTTTGGTTGTGGTTCATCACATTTAAATGATTGGTTTAATATACCTTTGAAGGATTGTGTAATGTGAGGAGAAGCTGCTTCTCTAGTGGGTGATTTCTTGGTTTAGTGCCACACTTTGAAGCTGTTTAGAATGTTAGGGTTGCGCTTTGCTGGAGTGATTATTCCCGTGGTTCAGGAATAGGTATTATCTGAAATCACATGACCTTAAGGACCTTATTATTTTTCTGAAATTAAATGTACAAGCTGTACATTCACACGAGGTAAGAAAGCAAACAAATATATTTGGACTGAGTCAGATTGGTGAAGATAACACACACAAGGCATAGATCTTGTAAAAGGGCCTCGAACACAGGCTTTGTGCCAGGGAGCATATCATCTTGACAGAGCATTCAAGAGATGAAGGTGACAGTACCAACATTAACAACCCATCAAAAGCTACAATGGTGTCCACAGTTCTAAAGCCATTTATTTAAAATTAGTCACACTTATATCTGTATCCTTCCCCATTGCATGTGGAACTCAGCTTTGAAATACATTACTGCATAAGCACAAATGACAGGATATTGACCTATTTATCAACATATGCTTAGTTTGATCCTAATGCATAACACATTGCTTGCTTGATGCCTTCTATATGACAGATTATTGCTGGTGTGGCTGCAAACAGGAATATTTGAGGTGGATGTGGTAACTGGCTTTGAACAAAGAGGAGATTAAAAAGAACTGCTTTCCATGTCAACACACCACATGCTACCACATTAATTAACAGAAACCCTACAAACCTGCAGTTATTTGCTCTATAAACTATTTTCAGCTCTAAGAATCTCAGTAAGTGTAAAATATGGAACAAAAATATGCAGATATTTTGCATATATTTGAACCCTCCCAGCCAATTAAGGGATGTTTAGAGAGACACTTTTTTCCAAATGGGAATGTACTTTATGTTTCATTTCAAACTGTATTTTAATAAAAATGTTATTAGGATAGTGATATTATTCTTTTTCCTTGAAACAATGACTGAAATTTCAGTCATCATCTTGCAGATAATTTCTTGAATCTTGAAACATTTAGCAAAATCCTGATTTTAAGAATGAACACTCTCAATTTCTGAAAGTTTCTTAGAAGGAATATAGTCTTTTGGTTTAATGAAACACCTCTTTCTACTTCCTCACAGACATTGGAACTATGCTTTTTCAGGGCATTTATTATCCTACTCCCTTTTAAAAAAATAAAATAAAATATGTAAATTTTATAATTATTAAATATATAATCCTTTCCTAAAACATGCAATCATAAAACCACAGGAATGTTAGTTAGCCTAATTGCTTTCTTGTAGAAACCTGCTGAAGAATGTATAGGCCACATGAGTCAATGGCTAATTAATGAGAAACTGGTTTTCTTTCTCCTGTTGGCTACAGGATTCACAGGCCAGTTTTGATGTCAATGGAAACGATTTTGACCCTATGCCTCGGTATGATGCCAGCAACGAGAACAAGTAAGGCACTACGAATTTCATGACATTTTCAATTTAGTTCATCAAGTAGAATACACCAATTCTGCTATGAAATACTAGGAATCTTGAATCTTCATAAAGCAGTGGGATTTGCATTTAAATCTCTGTGAAATATGTATTTATGTTACTCCCAAGCACACTGCATGATACTTACTCTTTGAATGCATTTGGACTCATCTGAAAATACCTAAAAATTAGTTTGAGAGTTCTGGGCATGTGAAATGAACCATTTTTAATCCCTTTGGGATGCAGTAAAGGGTGACTCTTACCTTTTTTGATATCTCTGAGTTATTGGGGTTTGTTATGTGTGAGAACTGACTTAGCTTCTGACTCTATTGAACTTTATAGATTTTGTGCTTTGAAGAAATACACAAGTTAATGGAGATTTTACTCTCTAGCCATTTATTTTAAACTAATAGAGATTTTACATGCGGAGGTTTGCTAGACATCGTATAAAAACCAGAAATAGCAATTCTTTCTGATTATAATGTCTGTGGCTGATGACTGGTTAGATATATCTGTATGAGTGATATATTACTCCTTCAGAGCACAGCTTCCTGGTATTTGTCATTCCAACTCTGCTCTTCTTTGGATGTGCTATGGTGAAGGCCCGGGGGAAACACTGGGAGGGACACCTTCCCTCAGGAAACAGGCTACCTCTCTGTCCCATTGGGTACTTGAGGGTACTTTTATCAGTTACATTTTCAAAATAGGTACTTGGCATAAAGAAATTCCTTTCTGTGGAATTGCATGTATTAGAGGAAGGTGAATCCTACCAGTTGTCAACATGCTGTCTGTACATTTCGTTTTGTTGAGTTTTTGGGGAGAAAGCAAGGCTGTGATTACATGGTCAGCACAAAAGGGTTGCTCCACTCCTTACCTTGTGGTTGCTCATTCCTCCTCCCTTTCCCTAGCCTTTGTGCAGCTATCCAGAGTAAAGAAGTAATCTAACTGAAAACTGTGCTACCAACAACAGCAACAACAAAATTCTTTTTCAGTCAGGTACTTCATTCATCTCAGCTTGTGGTCAGAGGAGAGCTAGATAGGCACAAGAGAGGTGGGGAAAATGAAGCATGGCCTGAACCTGTCAGTGCCAACTTCAGAGAAATAAGGTCACTGTATGACAGTGTCCCAGATGCCTACAATGGTCGTCCACAAAACTCAGCGTGATGGACAGGCAGTTGCCAGCAGTAGCTGTCAAGGAGTTTTGAGAAAAGATGTGACAGTCAGCCCCGGCCCTCTCTGACTACTTCTCAGCTGAGCTGCCAGCTTGCATCAAGCTCATCCTTCTCTCCTGCTGCCCTCACTCTCCACTTTGGAAACACATCCTGGCTCATCTGTGTGAAGGCATTCCTGTCCTTGGAGTTGGGACATGGCCAGGATACACTTGGAGCCCTTCCAATTTAAGTGCAAATTCAGGGATTCACCTCTACTGCGCTGTGAGGAGCCATGTATCTCCACCTGTGAATGATGGCTGAATCTTTGTCTTTAACTGGATACTGAAGCCATCACTTTCTCACAAAGCATGTCCAGAGGAGGTTGTTTTGCATTTTATTGCTAGTTAGCATAGGATATAAAACTGGATAGGTTATTTTCTCTCCTAGGCCTGGGAGATTTGAATTTTCCTATTCTACCTCCCAAGTGAATACTCTCATTGCCCAGTTCTTAAGGTCCTGAGGTGAGATGTGGTGGTGGGGAGGGCAGATGCTGAGCTGTACTGAGCCTCCTCAGTATTGTCAGGAGGTAGGGCATCAGTCTAGAGCCAACTTTTGGACACACAGGTAACTTGGAGCATGCTTTCAGTATAAGATTAATTGGCAGCCTAACCTCTGCATAGAGGCTCAGTATTTCTGATTTGCAGATATACTGAGCTTGGTAAGCAGCACCTAAGTACCTTCAACTTCTGCGGTTGTAGCCCCTCCTTCGCTAATTCCCACTAGACTCAATAAGAATTAAATAACTGCATAGGCATTGAAAAGCCTTACTAGCAGCCTAACTTTTTGTGTGTCCAAAATATCATCAGAAATCTGAACAGAACAGAAAAGAAGAGAATAGAATAGTATATTTTCAGTTGTAAAGGACCTACAATGATCATCTAGTCCAACTGCCTGACCAATTCAGGGCTGACCAAAAGTTAAAACATAGAATCACAGAATCATAAATCATAGAATCATAGAATGCTTTGGGTTGGAAGGGACCTTTAGAGGTCATCTAACCCAACCCCCCTGCAGTGAGCGGGGACATTTTTAACTAGATCAGCTTGCTCAGAGCCCCATCCAACCTGACCTTGAATGTTTCCAGGGATGGGGCCTCCACTACCTCTCTGGGCAACCCGTTCCAGTGTTTCACCACCCTCACTGTAAAAAATTTCTTCCTTGTATCCAGTCTAATCTACCCTCCTTTAGTTTAAAACCATTACTCCTTGTCATGTCACAACAAGCCTTGCTAAAAAGATTGTCCCCATCTTTCCTATAGGCCCCCTTTAAGTACATGTTACTGTCCAAATACCTCTTAAACACTGACAGGCATGGGGCATCGACCACCTCTCTAGGAAGCCTGTTCCAGTGTTTGACCACCCTCTCGGTAAAGAAATGTTTCCTAATGTCTAGTCTGAACCTCCCCTGGCACAGCTTGGAACCATTCCCACGCGTCCTATCACAGGATACCAGGGAGAAGAGATCAGCACCTCCTTCTCCACTTCCCCTCCTCAGGAAGCTGAGATCACCCCTCAGCCTCCTTCTCTCCAAATTAGAAAACTCAGAGCCCTTAGCCACTCCTCATAGGACATGCCTTCCAACCCTTTCAACAGCTTTTTTGCCCTCCTCTGGATGCATTCAAGGACCTTAACATCCTTCTTAAATTGTGGGGCCCAGAACTGCACACAGTACTCAAGGTGAGGCTGCACCAATGCTAAATACAGCGGGATAATCACCTCTTTTGACCAGCTGGTTATACTGTGTTTGATGCACCCCAGGATGCGGTTTGCCCTCTTGGCTGTCAGGGCACGCTGCTGACTCCTGTTGAGCCTGCTGTCAACCAGCACCCCCAGATCCCTTTCTGCAGGCCTGCTCTCCAGCCACTCCTCTCCCAATCTATGCTTGTGTCCAGCATTACTCTGTCCCAGGTGCAGAACCCGGCACTTGGACTTGTTGAATTTCATCCTATTAATCATTGCCCAATGCTCCAATCTATCCAGATCCCTCTGCAAGGCCTCTCGTCCCTCAAGAGAGTCAGCAGCACCTCCCAGTTTAGTACCGTCAGCAAACTTGCTAAGGGTGCATTCAACTCCTGCATCCAGATCATTGATAAAAATATTGATTGGAACCAGCCCTAGAATTGAGCCCTGAGGAACACCGCTGGTGACTGGTTGCCTGCCAGATGTAGCCCCATTCACTACAACTGTTTGAGCCCTGCCCTTCAGCCAGTTCTTCACCCGGAGCACCATGTACCTTCTCATCTCACAATTGGACAACTTGTCCAGAAGGATGCTGTGAGGGACAGTATCAAAAGCCTTACTAAAATCCAGAAAAAGTACATCCATCACCTTCCCTTCACCCACTAGGCAGGTGACCTTATCGTAGAAGGATATCCAATTAGTTAAACAGGACTTTCCCTTTGTGAACCCATGTTGGTTGTGCCTGATGATTGCATTGTCCTTTAAATGCCTTTTGATAGCACCCAGCATGATCTTCTCCATAATTTTTCCAGGTACTGAGGTTAGACTAACAGGTCTGTAGTTTCCTGAGTCTTCCCTCATGCCCTTCTTGTAAATTGGAATTATGTTGGCTAGATTCCAGTCAGCAGGGACCTCCCCAGGCTCCCAAGACCTTTGGTAGATGATCGAGGGGGGTCCTGCTGTAACATCCGCTAGCTCCTTCAGTACTCTGGGGTAAATCCCATCAGGCCCCATGGACTTATGAACATTCAGCTGATACAACTGGTCCCTTACAATTTCAGTGTCCACAAATGGAAAGGCACTGTTACCACACTAGTGGTCCTCTGACTCAGGGATTTCTGATTATCCAGTATATGTGATCGTTTGGCGCTAGATATCTCAAGTTGTGCCTGAATGTTGAGGTAACCACAACAATTTTTAAAGCAAGACTTTGTAATGTGCAAGATCAGTTGATTCCCGCTTCCTGCTATAGCAACTGGACAACATTGCATAAAGGCAACTTGTATCTTCCAGTAAAGTTGGGACATACAAATGCACTATTGTTTCATGAAATGATCTAGTTTATTCTGCCTCACTGTATAAACCATATTTAAGGAGTAGAATGACAGAAAGTAAAAAGAAATGCTGTAAAAATATGCAGGTTGCCCAAAGAGGTTGTAGATGCCCTATCCCTGGAAACATTCAAGGTCAGGTTGAACGGGGCTTTGAGCAACCTGATCTAGTTGAAAATGTCCCTGCTCATGCAGGGGGGTTGGACTAGATGACCTTTAAAGGTCCCTTTCAACCCAAACCATTCTATGATTCTATGATAGGTGTTTCTGTGCAGCTTTACACACAGCTATGAAACATCAGGACACTGCATCTGTTTCCTAGCATTTTACTTTCAATTAGTAGTTGTGGTGGGTTGACCTTGGTTGGCCGCCAGGTGCCCACCAAGCCACTCTATCACTCCCCTCCTCAGCAGGACGGGGGGGAGAAAATAAGATGAAAAAGAAATTGTGGGTCAAGATAAAGACAAAGGAAAACAAAAGATCTATTCTCTACTTCCCATCAGCAGGCAATGACCAGCTACTTCCTGGGAAGTAGGGCCTCAGTACACATAGCGGTTGCTACCACAAATGCCTTAATAGCGAATGCCTCCCACTCCTCTTCTTTAATCTTAGCATTTATTGCTGAGCATGATGTCATATGGTATGGAATATCCCTTTGGCCAGTTGGGGACAGCTGTCCTAGCTGTGTCCCCTCCCAACCTCTTGCCCACCACCAGCCTACTGGCCTTTGGCAGGGGGGTGAGGGGTTGGAGAGACAGCCTTGATGCTGTGGGAGCACTGCTCAGCAGTAGCCAAAACATTGGTGTGTTATCAACACCTTTCTCACTACCAATACAAAGCACAGCACTGTGAGGGCTGCTATGGGGAAAGTTAACTCCATCCCAGCCAGACCCAATAGTGAAGGCTTTCCATTGCTGAGGCTTATTAGTGAGGAAAAAAGGAATGAGAAAGAATTAACTGTGGGTTTATGAAGAGACTTTAGATAACCAGCGTCGCATATTCTGAAAATATATTTTTTATGTTTTAAATTAAATCTATTAGTTAAAGAGAATAGGAGGTCAGACAGAAAGATTAGATTAATCTTTCAAGCCTTGTAGTCAAAACCAGAGTGGGACAATAATATCTTTAACTGTTATGGTATGTAGGAGTCCTACCAGAAGTTTACTTTGTTTTGTAAAAATTGGCAGCAAATCTTGAAGCTTGTAAATGGTACAGGCCTATTCTAGAGCTTTCTTTTGCTCAGAGGCTAAAGACAAGTAAGCTGTGGATGAAGGCATTCCTGCTATGCAAATCATCTTGTTTTGGTTTACTGATGAGTGTTGCTGCTTAATTCTTTTTCTGTTATTTCACTGTTACCTGTAAACATCTATGTTGAAACAACTGCATTATTAGTCACAGGTCCAACATAATGACATTTTTTTCAGTGGCAGACCAATACATCCATTGCGATCAGTTATTACTTTCCTTTGTTGGATGCGTGGGGGGGGAACATTGTCACGAAGGATGAGGAAAAAGCTGAGGTAAATAATGCCTTCTTTGCCTCTGTGTTTAATAGCCAGACCAGTCATCCCCAGGGTATTCAGCCCCCTGAGCTGGAAGACAGGGACGGGGAGCAGAATGAAGCCCCCATAATCCAGGAGGAAGCAGTTAATGACCTGCTATGCCACCTGGATGCTCACAAGTATGGGGCCAGATGAGATGCACCCGAGAGTACTGAGGGAGCTGGCGGAGGAGCTTGCCAAGCCACTCTCCATCATCTATCAGCAGTCCTGGTTAACAGGGGAGGTCCCTGATGACTGGAGGCTTGCCAATGTGATGCCCATCTACAAGAAGGGCCGGAAGGAGGATCTGGAGAACTACAGGCCTGTCAGCCTGACCTCGGTGCTGGGGAAGATTATGGAGCAGTTCATATTGAGTGTGCTCAACAGGCAAGTGCAGGTCAACCAGGGGATTGGGCCCAGCCAGTATGGGTTCATGAAAGGCAGGTCCTGCTTGACCAACCTGATCTCCTTGTTGCGTCAAGAGGGCTTTGGAAGGTACCCAATTTGTCGTTATAAGTCCAGTCGCGTTCAGTGCACTGAAGTATCACGATTACGGATTCACAAATAACATAGGCACCTTCTGTCTAGTCGTGCTGCATGAACTACCACGGCCACGCTTAAAGCGTCTGGTCGCGTTCAATGAGAACTATCACGCCTAGACCAATGAATCAAAGCAATTCATTAAAGCAACAGACACACAGGTTCTTTGGATTACCGGTGATAAATTCACTGACTGCAAGGCACATGCAAATACCAAAAGCATGGGTAACACAGATGCATCAAAAGATATAAAGCAACTCTATATAGAGGTTTCTAAGTTTCCCGGGGAGGCACTTGGTATAACCAAGTGTTAGAATCTTACCCAAAGGCGTCCTGATGGGGGGGAAGAGAGGCTCAGCCCGTCGACTGATCCCAGAAGTCAGAGTGGTACGCGATGGTATCTTCCCTAACATCCCCTCTCTCTTATATATATATATATCTATCTATCTATCTTTTATATATATCTTATATCTTATATATATATAATTTATACTATCTTTTACCTTTCAGGTGGAGCTTGAGGGACTCTAGTCATACATACTGTGTTATGATTGGGGTAAAACTTTCTTGCTTTGCTTTAAAGGTATAGGCTAGGAAAAATTCAAAGCACAAGCTCAGTGAGGAGTGGTCGCACCTTAGAGGCGGGTAGGTTTTGGGATGGAGGTGTGTTTTGGTATTATAATGATATTATAATGAGCAAAGTTTACCAAAGGGCAGCATTTTGTCAAAAACATGACAGGTTGTTGGCCCAGGGTCTCATATTATACCCTTTCCTATTGTCCTTCTTCATTCATCCATTGTTTGCCCAAGTTCTCGCAGTGTTCCATTATACTGCACTCTGTTCCTTTGGTAAGTGCATCTACAATAAATAATTTGCCATGTTCTGGGACAATCAGGACTATACAGGGGCTAAAAGCAGCAGCAATAAGGCGACAAATGCTTCATCTTTTCATGTCCGTAGATAGACCAAGTCTCCGGGCTTGACGGAGTGTACTGGGGAATCCAAGGGCACAGGAGCTGCCCCGGCTGGGCAGAAGGCTTCACAGCAGTCCCATCTGGGGTGCCACACAGAGCCTGGCCGCAGTGTCTCCACACTGCTCCACCCTCCGGGCAGTTCCTCCTAGAGCCAACACACCAAGTTCCCCTGGTGTTGCCGGTGTCTAAGGTTGCAGGCCCAGGGAACTTCCGTGAAATGGATTCCTTGCATGCCAGCTGCACTCCACCCTGGAGGCTTCTTCAGTGCTGTGCCTTCCCTAAAATTGTGAATCTAAGTTTAATCTCTAAATCACTAGGTGGTTTGTTTTTTTTTTAAGAACACAGAAAAGCAAATAAAGGAGGCATTTCACTTGGTAGGTTTTCTAAGCTCTGCTGAATTACTACAAATTGCCACTAACGTGCAACATACATTACAGATACGTTTGGCAAGCTAGCCCTGTTTCCTGCTCATTTTTGAGAGCCCCCTTCTCTCCCTGTAGGAACTCCATCAGAGCAGAGACCTCACCTGCATGTACCACACTGCCATAACAATCCCTTTGCCCCTTACAGGATCTGCTGGAAATAAGCTCAAAGTTCTTTCAGAGAGAGAGAGTCCAAACTGCATCAAATAGATGCTAATGTGGTACATTGAAATACCCTTTACAGATGACTTTAACATTATGTTTGTGATTGACACCCAGATCCTACTGAAGCAGGAATTGACACAGAAACAAATGCATAACACAAAATACTATATAGGAGCTTCTTAAACTGTTGAGCAAAAATGCTAAAGCTTTACCTGAAATAAACACAGAATTGTTTAGGTTGGAAGGGACCTCATGACATCATCTAGTCCACCCACCCCCTTCCCCTGCTCAAGTAGAGTCAGCTAGAGCAGGTTGCTCAGAAGCATATGCAGATGGCTTTTGAATATCTCCAAGGAGGGAGACTCCACAACCTCTCTGGGCAACCTGTCTGTCCTGGTTTTGGCTGGGATAGAGTTAATTTTCTTCCTAGTAGCTGGCATAGTGCTGTGTTTTGGATTTAGGATAAGAAGAATGCTGATAACACACTGATGTTTTTAGCTGTTGCTAAGTACTGCTTATGCTAGTCAAGGACTTTTCAGCTTCCCATGCCCTGCCAGGTGCACAAGAAAATGGGAGGGGGCACAGCCAGAATAGTTGATCCAAACTGACCAAAGGGCTATTCCATGCCATATGACGTCATGCTCAGTATATAAGCTGGGGGGAGTTGGCCCGGGAGCAGCGATCGCTGCTCAGGAACTGTCTGGGTATCGGTTGGCGGGTGGTGAGCAATTGCATTGTGCATCACTTGCTTTGTATATTATTATTATTATTATTATATTGTTATTATTATCATTACTATTTTACTTAATTTCAATTATAAAACTGTTCTTATCTCAACCCAGGAGTGTTTCTCACGCTTACTCCTCCAAATCTCTCCCCCATCCCACCGGGGCAGGGGGGTGAGCGCGCGGCTGCGTGGTGCTTAGTTGCTGGCTAGGGTTAAACCACGACACTGTCTCAGGGTTTGACAAGCCTCAGAATAAAAAAGTGTTTTCTTGTGTTCAGATGGAATTTTGTGGTTTTTAATTTGTGCCCATTGCCTCTTGTCCTGTCAGTGGGCACTACGAGAAGAGTCTGGCTCCCTCATCTTCATTCCCTCCCATCAGGTATTTATATACATTGATAAGATCCCCCTGAGCCTTCTCTTCTCCAGGCTGAAGAGTCCCAGTTCTCTCAGCCTCTCCCTGTATGAAAGATGCTCCAGTCCCTTCACCATCTTAGTGGCCCTGCACTGGACTTTCTCCAGTAAGTCCACATCTTTCTTGGACTAGGGAACACAGTACAGATAATCGAGAGTGACAATGACATTGCAATGACAGTGCAATGACATCCCTTTCCCATCTTCCTTCCCAAAGGCAAAACACTCTCTGTTTGGGATGAAGAGACAGTGGATTTATAAAATTCATGGTAGTGTTCTAAGCAACATCATGCAAAGCTATCACACTTTTTTTCTACTCCCTCCATTGTTGTGGAATAACCGGAATGCAATTTTGATCAGGTCAGAACAGAAGCAGTTTATTACTATAGCTGTAGGAGAGAACACAGAGCAGCAGAGGGACAGACTGCTGCTAAGGACTCTGCCCAAATAAGGCAGTAACAGAGTTTATATACCTTTGGGTTATACTACTCCTTCATCAAACTGTGTCAGGTAAGCAGGATATGGTAAATAACAACAGTGACTGGAATTCTTCAGATAAGGAGACTCTAGACAGTCAGATAAGGAAGCCTTAGGCAGTAATAGATCATAATAGCTGAATCAATGCTATGGAACAAGATTAATATCTACAACTGTCCAAAGGCCAATAGAGCGTGCAATAAATGAAGAATCTCTTGGCTTCCCGTCCCTTTCAGGAAGCCAGATTGTACAGGGTGGGGTTTGTGAAAGCACTGGGTATAACTTGGCAGAACAAAACAAATGTTTTCAGTTTAATAAGACAACATGTTAATGGTCTGGTAGTATTATTTGAGGTATTCCTCATGTGGAAATTACAATCTTCAGCTAGAAGGCCTGTGTAAAGACAGAAATCCCACCATAATCCGTCATGATTTAAAATGCAGTTAGCATTCGCTGCTGTAATCTAAAATATTTTGCAAAAAAAATGCAAAGAATAGATATTGGCCTCAATGAGTGCTTAACTCAGTGACACATTTGTTCTGCTCCTACAAGGAACTGCCTACAGCATTTCCCCCATTCCAGCAGAGGTTTGATTTGGCCCCCCACAAGATGCATTTTTGTATTGAGCAGTAACTAATATGCAGGCAAAAGAGACAGCGAAGGCCTGGTCCTAGGAAAGCACTGCAATGCTGTTTGGTATCTGAACTTCAAAATGTTCCAGTTAAAACTTACTTATCTCTTTCCCTTTTAACTGTTTCCTCCAGCTCCTTCCTCCACAGCTAGCCAAGAGCATACTCCAGTTGTTTTAACCTGTAACATCACTCTGCAGAACATGGAAGTGTTGACAAGTTTATAAAGCAGCAGTTCAATAAAGCAGTTGATTTTTACATTGCTTACATGTCTCGGTACTTAGCAATTTAACCTGACACCATCCCAGCTCACACGCTGTAATCACAAACTGCTTTGTTGGAGCAGTCTAAAGTAGCATAAAGTAGACTTATAACTGCAGCATCAGGGCAACTGCCTACTTCTGCCACCTCATGACAGGAGTAGCAACCTCTTATCTTGCCACAGCTGGTTCGCTAAAGCCCTTCAGTTGCCGAGATGTAAAATTTGGCCATTACATCTCATGTCATAAGTGATTCCTTTTGGTTATTTTTAATTCAGGGTCCAGTTTGATGCTTGGCCCCACAAGAAGCTGTATGGTACAACTCGGGAGGGGTGGAAGGGAGAATTGGAATCACTTAAAAAGATCTCAAAGAAAAAAAAATCACCCCTCAAGGACTGCTGAGGTACAGGCATGTGTGGTGGGTTGACCTTGGCTGGCTGCCAGACCACCACCCAGCCACTCTCTCACTCCCCCTCCTCAACAGTACAGAGGGAGAATATAAGATTAAAAAAACCTCATGGGTCAAGATAATAACAGTTTAATAACAAAAACAAAAGCTGCCAGCGCAAGCAAAGCAAAAAGAGGAATTAATTCTCTACTTCCCATCAGCAGGCAGATGTCCAGCCACTTACTGGGAAGCAGGGCTTCAGTACGCGTAGCGGTTGCTCTGGAAGACAAACGTTGTAATAAGGAATTCCCCCCCTTCCTCCTCCTTTCTCTTAGCTTTATATGTTGAGCAGACATCATATGGTATGGAATATCCCTTTGGTCAGTTTGGGTCAGCTGTCCCAGCTATGTCCTCTCCCAAGATTTTGCCCACCCCCAGCCTACTGGCCTTTGGGGGGTGAGGGGTGATGTTGGAGAGACAGCCTTGATGCTGTGCTAGCACTGCTCAGCAATAGCCAAAACACTGGTTTGTTATCAACACCTTTCTCACTACAACAAGCTGGAGAGGTGGGCCTGTGTGAACTTCATGAGGTTCAACAAGGCCAAATGCAAGGTCCTCCACCTGGGATGGGGCAACCCCCGATATCAATACAGGATGGGGGATGAAGAGATTGAGAGCAGCCCTGCGGAGAAGGACTTGGGGGTACTGGTAGATGAAAAGCTGGACATGAGCTGGCAATGTGCGCTTGCAGCCCAGAAAGCCAACCGAATCCTGGGCTGCATCAAAAGAAGCGTGGCCAGCAGGTCGAGGGAGGTGATTCTGCCTCTCTACTCTGCTCTGGTAAGACCTCACCTGGAGTACTGCGTCCAGCTCTGGGGCCCTCAGCACAAGAAGGACATGGACCTGTTGGAGCGGGTCCAGAAGAGGGCCACCAAAATGATCTGAGGGCTGGAGCACCTCTCCTATGAGGCCAGGCTGAGAGAGTTGGGGTTGTTCAGCCTGGAGAAGAGAAGGCTGCGAGGAGACCTTATTGCGACCTTCCAGTACTTAAAGGGGGCCTACAGGAAAGATGGGGAGAATCTTTTTAGCAAGGCCTGTTGTGACAGGACAAGGAATAATGGATTTAAACTAGAGAAGAATAGATTTAGACTAGACATAAGAAAGAAATTTTTTACAATGAGGGTGGTGAAGCACTGGAACAGGTTGCCCAGAGAGGTGGTAGAGGCCCCATCCCTGGCAACATTCAAGGTCAGGTTGGATGGGGCTCTGAGCAAGCTGATCTAGTTAAAGCTGTCCCTGCTCACTGCAGGGTGGTTGGGCTAGATGACCTCTAAAGGTCCCTTCCAACCCAAAGCATTCTATGATTCTATGATTCTATGATAAATATAAAGCACAGCACTATGAGTGCTGCTATGGGGAAAGTTAACTCCATCCCAATAAGACCCAATACAATCTCCACTCCTTATTCCACACCATTTGCATTATCCAGATTATTTTTCCCCCAAGGTTAAATCTCCTTGAGGCACACACCGGGTCTCCCTATCCTTCCGCATTACCCACCAAGTACACCCAGGTCCTTGAGAGAAAACAATCCCATGAATGGGTTTGCCTTTTCCCATGGGAGGAGCAACAAGCACCGCCTTCCCCAGCCACTTCCCTATGTGCACTACAGGGACCTTATCTTCTCCCACAGTATGTAGGGGTTTTGTTTGGGCAGGACCAGGACAGTTAGCAGATCCTCTCGTGTTAACCAGCCAAGTGGATTCTAGTAAATTTATATCCCAGTGCTTCCATGCCCCATTGCCCAATGCTCTCAACATAGTCTTTAATAGCCCATTATATCTCTCAATCTTTCCAGAAGCTTGTGGGTGATAGGGGATGTGATAAGCCCAGTCAATGCCGTGTTTTTTAGCCCAGGAGGTTATGAGGTTACTTCGGAAATAAATCCCATTGTCTGATTCAATTCTTTCTGGGGTACCATGTCACCACAAAATTTGCCTTTCAAGGCCTAAGATGGTGTTTCGGGCAGTGGCATGGTTTACAGGGTATGTTTCTAGCCACCCGGTAGTTGCTTCCACCATGGTGAGTATGTAGCACTTGCCTTGGTGGGTTTGTGGCAGTGGTCCAGTATAGTCAATTTGCCAGGCCTCGCCATATCAAAAACCCAGCCACTGCCCTCTATTTCAGAGAGACTACTGGTGTGGCTCGCTTGATTGCGGCACATGTTTCACATTCATGAGTGACCTGCATGATGACCTCCACCGTCAGGTCCACCCCTCAATCACGAGCCCATCTGTATGTTGCATCTCACCCTAGATGTCCCGATGTTTCGTGGGCCCATCAAGCTACAAATAGCTCCCCCTTACACTCCCAGTCCAGGTCCACCTGAGCCACGTCAATTTTGACAGCATTGTCTACCTGTTTTTGTTGTGTGGTTTAGCCCCTGTCGGCAACCAAGCACCACACAGCTGCTTGCTCACCCTTCCCCCCAGTGGGCTGGGGGAGACAATCGGAAGGGCAAAAGACAAGTTTAGTTTGCCCAGGTGTGTTACTAAGTTGGCATCATCATAACATCACAGTCCCAAAGCTAGTAATTTGAAGCCAACATGGGTATCTCTGCATGTTGCTGTCTGACGCGATGTAGATATGCCTAATTCATATTAGGTTTTTCCGCTCACCAAATTGCTGCCAGCTCTAAGTGATGCTTTCAAAGATCCTATTGCTACTACCAGCAAAACAGATTTGTTTCTTGACCAATATCTTGCAGCCTGTCAGTAGGCTTCAGAACATATCCTCCTTTCCTTTCTTTTTTAATCCAAGTCTCATTAGTTTTCATACTTTACATACATGATTTTAGAAGCAGTTTTCTTGCCTACCTCTCTATTTTCTTGGGTTTATTTGGATCCAGTATTATTCATATTGCTGCCTGTTCCTGGTAGCTGATATTTTGTAAGCAAGGTTAACCTCATCTTTCCTGTATTGCTTCTCATCTCATTCCTAAACAATCTGCATCCATTTTCCATTATGTTCTCATTTTAGCTGGAAAGTCAGGAATTGTTATTAATTCTGTTTGATAATCTATTGATACCATTAGTATTTGTATGCTATGGTATATCTGCTTTTGCAAATTGAGTGGATTTAATATGCTTTTCAATAGTCAATATAAAATTCCTTTTAGCCTTTTACACTTGTATTAGGATTAATCAGGTTTGTTGATCATGGTCTTCTTCCAAGCTTATTTATTCTGGTGTATAACTTGAAGATCTTAATTTCTTCCTGATCAGAAAATTTAGGGTTCCCCCCCCTCCAAATGTTGTCTTCTTAAGCACGGGTTTGATATTAGTTTCTTTCTGGTCCATAGTAGATACCTCCTTTGCTGTCAGAGAGAAGTTAAAAATACTTGCAGCTATTTTTTTTTTTAATAGTCTGCTTTGTCTTTCAGGATTCTGGGATGCTGGTCATCCCTTCTTGGAACCTTCCTTATTTTCATATGATCTAATTTTTGTTTTCAACTTGTTCTGAAGTACCTCTTTTTTCCAGTAATTTTTCTGTTCTTTACTTGCTTCTCTCCACAGAAACCTTATCTCTTTATCTCTCCTGGCATGTTTCTTGTTCTCCCTGGTAAATAATAGCAAAGAAAAGAAATTACTCCATTACCTAGCAGTCCTCACTTCCGTGATTAAATTTCTTGGCTTCTATGATCATGGATCTACCTTTGAGAAGCCAGGTCCAACAGGGAGCTGATGAGATTCGCCTGACCAAGTGGGGCAAGAGGGTTTTTGCCAACAAGCTGGCCAGACTTATGAGGAGAACTTTAAACTAGACTCAGTGGGGGAAGGGAATGGAGTTTTAAGCAACAGAGAAGAGCCAGGGGCTGCTGATGTATTAGGAACCAACAGGGAAACACCTGTGAAAAGCCTCAAAGGAATTAGGGTGTGTTACTCTAAAAAGGTGACACAGTCAATAGCCCAACTGAAGTGCCTCTATATCAATGCATGCAGTATGGGTAACAAATGAGGAGTTAGAAGCCACTGTGCAGCTAGAAAGCTATGATCTAATCGCTATCACTGAAATTTGCTGGGACGAATCACATGACTGGAGCACTGCAATCAATAGCTATAAACTGTTCAGAAGGGACAGGTGAGGAAGGAGAGGTTGCCCTCTATGTAAAAAAATGGATTGACTGCGCACAGCTGTCTTTGAAAAACAGGGATAAACAGGTTGAGAGCTTGTGGCTAAAAATTCGGGGCCGTGTGCAAAGAGTTGCAGTCAATGGCTCAATGTCCAAGTGGAAACCAGTAATGAGTGGTGTTCTGCAAGGGTCCGTACTGGGACTAATACTATTTAATGTCTTCATCACTGACACAGACAGTGGGATTGAGTGCACCCTCAGCAAGTTTGCAGACAACACCAAGCTGACCGTCACAGCTGTCTGAGAAGGCTCCAGGGAGCCCTTATTGCGGCCTTTCAATATATAAAGGGGGCTTATAAGAAAGATAGAGAAAGACTTTTTACCAAGGCCTGTAGCGACAGGACAAGGACTAACAGTTTTTAACTAAAAAAGAGTAGATTTAGATTGAACATAAGGAAGAAATTTTTTGTGATGAGGGTCGTGAGATACTGGAGCACGTTGCCCAGAGAAGTTGTGGATGCCCCATCATTGGGAAGTGTTCAAGGTCAGGTTGGATGGGGCTTTGAGCAACCTGATCTAGTGAAAGATGTCCTTACCCATGGCAGGAGGGTTGGACTAGATGATCTTTAAAGGTCCCTTCCAACCCAAACCATTCTATGATTCTATGATTTCCTCTACTATCCTTTAAAAGACCTTCACTAACTTCTTTTTCATGTTTAAGCAAGGCTAATACAATGTGAGGTGAGCAGAGATGATTGTGATTCTCCGGTTTGACCTCTTGCATAACGCAGTCTATAGGACTTCCCTGAATCCTTCAAATCCCATGGTTATGGTCAACTCAAGTATAATTTTTACAAACACACCCTATCTTGCTTTCAAAATTTCCAGTGACAGAAAATCCACTAAAATCTAGGGTAAATTGTTTACCCATTCCAATTAAAATTTTTCACTCGTTTGCTGTCTGAGCTCTTCTAGTTTCTATTTCTAGGCATTTGGTCTTGTCACATTTTATTGCTCATGTGAAGAGCGCTTTAGTTGTCTGACTTCTTTCACTTAGCCCATGTAAGTCTGATCAAATCTTCAATTAATCATCTTTGATAAACAAAGTCAAGCTCTTTGCATCATTCTATATAAGGCATGTTTTCTTCTTAACCCTCTCCCATTTTATGGGCTTTGGGCACCTGAACTGGACACACCATTGCAGTAGTAATGACATCAGTGCCAGATACACAGGGTAATGTGTATCTGTGAGTGCCAGCTCAGTTCTCCTCTCTTTATACATTAAAGCTGAATGAGATGTTAGCCTCGCTGTCATGTTACATGTTCATCATTGTGTGACTCCCAAATCACATTCAGAGCTCTTTCTAGTCTTTTTCAGTTGTTGCTGTGAGAATAGATACGAGAGTAGGCATGGTCTCTTTAGTGGGCCATTTACGATTGGCAGTACTGATTTGGTACTCAATCCAGACCTACCCTCATCATCACTTTCTCTTTTGCCAATGTTTCTACAAGTACAACATTTATCAGAAGTTGCTGGTGTTTTCTTCCAGACTTTTGATAAAATCTTTAAATAATATTAAGGCCAAGAACTAAATCTTCCTAGGCTCGATTAGAAACAAGGCTCTTTTACATATGCTTATATTTTGAGGCCTAGTAATTATGCCATGCTAAACCATGTATTATGTATCTGTGGTGGGTTAACCTTGGCTGGCTGCCAGGTGCCCACCAAGGCGCTCTATCACTCCCCTCCTCAGCGAGACAGGAAGAGAAAATCAGATGAAAAACTTGTGGGTGGAGATAAAGGCCATTTAATAAAGAAAAGCAAAGGCCGCACGCGGAAGCAAGGGAAGCAAAAAAAAATTTATTCTCTACTTCCCATCAGCAGGCAATGTCCAGCCACTTCATCTCTTCCAGGATTCCTGGGTGTTTGGGGTTCCCCATTCGAGCCCGTTGCATGATCAACGCTACCCGCTTACTCCATGTAGCATCAGTTGCGTGATGTGTAGAGGGGATGTTTCCTTTGAACATCCAGTGTAGCACAGGCAATCGCAGTGCCAAGAGGAGCTGTGCTTCTGCACCAACAATTTCTGAAGCGGCTCGAACCCCCTCATATGCTGCTAGCATCTCTTTTTCAGTTGGGGTGTAGTGGGCTTCCGATCCTCGATACCCCCGTCTCCAAACCCTAGAGGTCGACCTTGGGTTTCTCCTGGTGTTTTCTGCCAGAAGCTCCAGGTGAGACCATGCTCCCCAGCTGCAATGTAGAGCACATTTTGCACAACTGGTCATGTATGGACAGGCTGAAGGGCTACCGCATGAGCTATCTCCTGTTTGATCTGCTCAAAGGCTTGCTGTTGCTCATGGCCCCACTCAAAATAGTCCTTCTTTTGGGTCACTCAATAGAGAGGGCTCACAAGCTGACTATCACCTGGAGTATCCATTCTCCAGAATCCTACAAGGCCTAGGAATGTTTGTGCTGCTTTCTTGTTAGCTGGTAGAGACATAGTTGCTCTCTTATTGATCACATCCATAGGGACCTGACAACATCCATCCTGCCATTTTACTCCCAAGAACTGGATCTCTTGTGCAGGTCCCTTGACCTTGCTTCTTTTTATGGTGAAACCAGCTTTCAGAAGAATCTGGATTATTCTTCTGCCCCACACAATGATGTCATTGATGTATTACAGATGTTCAGGGGCATCACCCTGGTCCAATGCAGTCTGGATTAGTCCGTGACAAATGGTAGGACTGTGCTTCCACCCCTGGAGCAGTCGATTCCAAGTGTATTGGGCACCCCTCCAAGTGAAAACAAACTCTGCTGTTCTTCACAACTCAGCAATCCCACAATGAAGGGATCTTCCAAGAGGCCAGGCAGGGTAGATAGCTGTTTAATCTTCTCTGTATTCATAGAGGCTACACCAAAAGCCCATCGATACCCCTTTGGGTCCTTGAAGTACTTTCTCCTGAGGTAGCCTGTGCCAAGGTACACGGGGCCTCCGGGTTGGTCATGATGGGGCGCTTTTGCCACTTGTCCCCTGTTAAACTCACCTCAGTCTCCAATATACTCAATTGTTGGGATCCCCCTGTCACTCCAGAAATCCAGATGGGTTCTGCCCCCTTGTACCCTGATGGCACCAGCGTAGCCTGTGCACCGATGCCCACCAGAGCCTTATACTCCTGTGGGTCTGATGTTCCAGGCCATTGAATCCACACAGTCCAGTATACCCAGTCATCCTTTTCCTCCTCCTGGCCGAAGGCAGGGACCCTCTATTCCTGTTCCTGGTCAGAGTATTCACTCTCTGACCCTTTCAGTGCCAGACCAGAAGTCCCCTCACCAGGATCGAGGGAGGTGATCTCAGTCCTTCTTCTGTGTCTGGGAGATTGCTGATTGCCTTCTTGTGTCTCAACAGCAACTAAGCTGACAGCCTTCTCAGGCGGCCCCTTCTTAGCAGGTCTCTTCCCCCTCAGTTCGCTTACACGGGCTTCCAGCTTACCATCCCGCTTCCTCATGTTCTCCCCCTGGCCACGCAGGAAGAACCAGAGAGTGACATGCGGTATGCAGCTGGGGCTCCCTTTTCCCTCTGACTGGAGCAGGAGGGGGCTGGCTCCGTGGGGTGCCCCTGACAGCTGAGGCACTGGCCCGTGGGGATGAGGAGGGACAGAGATTTTCTTCAAAGTTTTAGAGCCAGGAATTGTTGCCAAGCTGTTAGAATATGACACTGGGGCATTTTGGACCACCTTCCCCCACATGGCCTGTATGCACAGGACATCATCCAGATCTTTGGAGAATTCATCGTTGTCTAGATCACCATAGATGACTTCCAGCATCTCTAATTCTCTCAGGTACTGGATGCCTTCCTCAGCAGTAGTCCGCTCTCCTTGGTAATTCACAAGATCTTCCTTGAAAGGATATCTTGCCCTCACACTTGACAGAGACGCCTCCAGAGACTGCGAATTGCTGCCTCTTTTCCAATTCCTTTGTCAGTTCCCTGATTTCTAGCAAGGGATCCCAGCTGTTGGGCTTCCTTACCTTCTAGTTGCTGACTATTGGCACCGCTATCCCAGCATGGGAGCAGCCAGGCAGCACCTGGCTGGTAGCTGTAATCTTTCCACATATCTCAAAGTTCTTTTGAGGTCAAGGACTGGGTAGTTTCCACCTCTTGTCTGATTTCTCTTACTCCTTCCTCCCATCTTTGCTGAAGGACCAGCTTCCTGATCAGACCCTTCCTCCTCCTCCCTGACTAATCGATGATGTGGACCCATTGACCTCCTTGTCCACTGTTTCTTTTTCACTACTGGGGCAATTACTGTACTTGGGGTTTCAGTCACTATCTCAGCCATGGTGTCCTCAGATGCAGTTTGCGTCCCTGTCTCAATTATCGTGTTCTGAGATGTAGTTTGTATCCTGGTCTCAATTGTGGCATTCTCAGAGGTGTTTTGGGTCCCTGCCTTAACCACAGTCCTCTGATAGTACTGAATTGTGGCTCAGTAGGCACAGGCCAGGCCCCAGTACAGTGCTAGAAGCTGCTGATTTTTCATTGGGGTAGGCAAGGCACCCTACTATCAGGTGGCATGTCAATCTACCAGGATTACTTGCCTGTTTAGGTGTAAAATCCCAGGCTATGGGATGTGATAACCGCCCTAGGTACCTGCCAAAATCCTTCCACACGCCCTGCCACCCAGGGACAGGCCGCCTCAGGGCATGTTTCAGTATCACCTCACCCAAAAGTTGTCTCCTCTTATGCCAGGATGACACCAGATTCCACAAACCTGACAACAAGCCGACAGTGTTAATTAGTAGTATTAAACAGCTCACATAAGGGTGAACAAGGACCTCGGGAGCCTGCATAATAAAACCACCCACATCAATCCCCGGTAGGAAGAGGGAGATGTATTCCCTCATCCTCTCCACGAGACAGCTCCCCCAGGACAGTAAGGGCATCAATGCCAGGGCAAAGCACATAGCCATTGTTTGTATTAACGTGTTCCCAAGCTCAGCAAAATAGATAAGCATTGCAGCCAGCAAACTCCATGACCCGCACAGAAGCTTGCCACTTAATAACTACTATAGCTATAGCACACTCAATTCAAAACAGCTGTTGTCCTGTGCCCCACGTTGGGCGCCACAAAGGACTGTGGTGGGTTAACCTTGTCTGGCCACCAGGTGCCCGCCAAGCCGCACTCTCACTCCCCCTCCTCAGCAGGACAGGGGGAGAAAATAATATTAAAAACTTGTGAGTAAAGATAAAGGCAGTTTAATAAAGAAAAGCAAAGGCCACGTGCGGAAGAAAAAAGGAATGCAAAAAGATTTATTCTCTACTTCCCATCAGCAGGTGATGTCCAGCTGCTTCCTGGGAAGTAGGGCCTCAGTACACGTAGCAGTTGCTTAGGAAGACAAACACTTTAATAACAATTTCCCCCCCCTCCCCTTTCTCTTGGTTTTATTGCTGAGTACAACGTCATATGGTATGGAATATCCCTTTCGTCAGTTTGGGTCAGCTGTCCCAGCTGTGTCCCCTCCCAACCTCTTGCCCACCACCAGCCTACAGGTCTTTGGGTGGGGTGGGGGGTGTGGAGAGACAGCCTTGATGCTGTGGGAGCACTGCTCAGCAGTAGCCAAAACACTGGTGTGTTATCAACACCATTCTAGCTACCAATACAAAGCACAGCACTATGAGGGCTGCTATGGGGAAAGTTAACTCCATCTCAGCCAGACCCAATACAAACTGTCAGAGTTTTTATTTCCTCTGTAACTTCCATATTCATAATTTATCTTATGATTATTTTCAGAGATGGTTCTGTTGCTCTCCATTTATTATTCTCCCCCACTAACCCTGGGGGCTTAGGAACTCTAAGGTGCTTCTTTGAGAGGCAGTTTGGTATAGACAAAGGAATCATGAAGGCCCTGTGTCCCATGATTTCTCTGTCCCCTCCCTCTGCTCTCCAAGATGCACTCCCTGTGTCCATCATCTGATTGACAGTCTTCAGGATCAGAGTCACACTGCTATGAAAGTATAACATGCCCAATGTTTAGCACTTCAAACATGTTTCATTAATTCCCAAAAGGTATGACTGCTGTTTATAACTATGACCGTTACTGAAGCAAGGGAGAAAGTCATCCATGGTTGTACATTATAATGTATATGTTAACTGTGCTTGTGTTCACATAGAGAAGGTTCAAAGATGCATTTTCTCAGCAGATAAGTGATACTAAAGCAGGTAATTTGGTGGTAAACAATAGGGACTAAAATAGGGGTTGGAAATCAAGACTTTTCCCAGAAAGAATTTTTTATTTCCCCTCTTGTTGAATATATTGCTTGCATTATGTGTATGCTGATACTGAAGTGAAAAATGAAATGTATTTGTAGGAACTCCTTTGGAGATCAACTGGTCCTCAATAAATTACCTAAAGCATGTGTCAGCCCTGTCTAACCTTGCATAGAAAATGACTGAGAGGCTGCCACAGATCTGCAGTCTCTTCTTTATTCTTCCCAAAGAACTAAAGTTTTTCTAATTTGTGGAAACAAATGACTCTGTGTAGGATACTTATTGCTGTCATCTGCTGGTAATATTAATATCTAACAGCGGGATAGTGACCAAATCAAGAAACTGATGGTACTAGGAATGTGGTTTATTCTGTTTTGTATTATTAGTGATTGCCTTAGGAAGATGCAAAAATTAGTTTATTTATGCAGGACTACAGTATTATTTCATCATCATTAAAAGTCAAGGTTATCAGGATGCTACAGAATCTAAAACCTAGGATCTGTTCTCTTTATGGAGTCTCTTTGATGCAGACTGGGGAAAGCCAGTTTAATTTTTATATTGAACTATTACCAATAAGTGCAAGTTTGAAAAAATATCTAAATTGCCCATTTTTACAAGGCGATTACAAGAGTTTTCATAGTGCAAAAATGCATGTCCTATTTTGTCCATCTCCTTCCCTTATTAAGTTGTATAATACAGTAGTAGTTACCACATTTCATATATGAGATTTAAATTTGCGCCTTCATTTGTCCTCTTTTCTGTATGTCATGAGTGAAGTGATTAAACTGTCTAATGTCACAGATTAAGAATGGGGAAAGGGAAAATACAGATAGATATGTAGTTCCTCCCAAATGTGTGTGCTACTCTATTCTTTGGGTGCACATAAAAAGTGATCAACCAATGTATAAGCATAAAAAGATTGCAGAAATTGTTTGGAGCACATCCTCCCTATTATGTGACATTCCATTCCCTCTACAGCCTCTCAGTTGGCTTGAATTAGTTCAAAGAAAGATCATTTTGCTTATGTGGCAAGGAAGCCTTCGAGTCTAAGCAGCTACATATTCTTCTGTTTCAAAAGCACACGGAATAGTCCTTTTGATTAGGTATATCTAAAAAAGCTTAATAAAAAGCTTAATTGACAAAGATTTGCTGTTTGGTGGCTTTTGAACTAATTCCTTTTTCATCAATACCCTCCAGAAAACAGGATGAATTAAAATTTTACCCTGGGCTAAAACATCATAAGACATCAGTAAATAATCCTTTTTATTTTTAATACATAGAACTATATACTTGGCTAAATATATTATTTGCTGATTTGTTTGCCTGTTTCTGATTCTATGTCATATTTCAGTGGCTCCATCAGAGCTTTTATTCATTATTTGTTTTGCCTTTGGTAAAAAAATACAGAAAAAAAAAAGAGGCATATTTGTTTTATACATTCAGATTCATTTACCCACTCACATAAAAAACCCCTGTAAATTGGTAATTGATACTGTAGAATCACAGTCCTTTTCTGGGCTCATATCAGAACTTCACAGTTCTGAGAAATTAGCTTTTTGCTGCTAACAGCTAACAAATACAGAGAGTGGGAAGGGAACATCACTGTTAGCCATGCTGTTAAATCTGAGTGGGATGTGAAACATTCCATGTATTGGTTTTAATGTTGTCATCTTTGATTTTATTTGAGAGAAATAGATGAGTTAATTTCAAATTATTCCTTAAGTAAACTTCCAATAATCATAGAAAAAGGCATAAGTCTGAGGAATCCTGATTCAAGCTGGCCTCCAGTCCTGCACTATAAACACATTACAACACTGTATTTGATGCTCAGAAGCAGGATCCTGTCTGTGTAATGCCAGACCTTTGACATTTTTCCTGATATTTCACACTGAAGATTTGTGTAACCTGTTTTTCATATTTACTTTGTCATCTTGTCCTGGTTTTGGCTGGGATAGAGTTAATTTTCTTCCTAGTAGCTGGCATAGCACTGTGTTTTGGATTTAGTATGAGAATAAATGGGGCTGGATGGGATCCACCCGAGAGTACTGAGGGAGCTGGCGGAGGAGCTTGCCAAGCCACTTTCCATCATCTATCAGCAGTCCTGGTTAACAGGGGAGGTCCCTGATGACTGGAGGCTTGCCAATGTGACGCCCATCTACAAGAAGGGCCGGAAGGAGGATCCGGGCAACTACAGCCCTGTCAGCCTGACCTCGGTGCCGGGAAAGATTATGGAGTGGTTCATACTGAGTGTGCTCAACAGGCATGTGCAGGTCAACCAGGGGATCGGGCCCAGCCAGCATGGGTTCATGAAAGGCAGGTCCTGCTTGACCAACCTGATCTCCTTCTATGACCTTGTGACCCGCCTGGTGGATGAAGGAAAGGCTGTGGACGTCATCTACCTGGACTTCAGTAAAGCCTTTGACACCGTCTCCCACAACATTCTCCAAGTTGGCGGCTCATGGCTTAGGCAGGTGTACTCTTCGCTGGGTAAAAAACTGTCTGGATGGCCGAGCCCAGAGAGTAGTGGTGAATGGAGTTAAATCCAGTTGGCGACCGCTCACAAGCGGTGTTCCCCAGGGCTCAGTATTGGAGCCAGTTCTGTTTAATGTCTTTATCAATGATCTGGATGAGGGCATTGAGTGCACCCTCAGTAAGTTTGCAGATGACACCCAACTGGGTGGGAGTGTCGATCTGCTCGAGGGTAGGATGGCCCTGCAGAGGGACCTGGACAGGCTGGACCGATGGGCCGAGGCCAACTGTATGAGGTTCAACAAGGCCAAGTGCCGGGTCCTGCACTTCGGTCACAACAACCCCATGCAACGCTACAGGCTTGGGGAAGAGTGGCTGGAAAGCTGCCTGGCTGAAAAGGACCTGGGGGTGCTGGTTGACAGCCAGCTGAACATGAGCCAGCAGTGTGCCCAGGTGGCCAAGAAGGCCAACAGCATCCTGGCTTGTATCAGGAATAGTGGGGCCAGCAGGAGCAGGGAGGTGATTGTCCCCCTGCACTCGGCCCTGGTGAGGCCGCACCTGGAATACTGTGTCCAGTTTTGGGCCCCTCAATAAAAGAAAGACATTGAGGTGCTGGAGCGTGTCCAGTGAAAGGCAATGAAGCTGGTGAAGGGTATGGAGCACAGGTCTTAAGAGGATCGGCTGAGGGAAGTGGGGTTGTTTAGTGTGGAGAAAAGCAGGCTGAGGGGAGACCTTATCGCTCTCTACAACTACCTGAAAGGAGGTAGTAGTGAGGTGGGTGTTGGTCTCTTCTCCCAAGTAGCTAGCGATAGGACGAGAGGAAATGGGCTCAAGCTGTGCCAGGGGAGGTTTAGGCTGGATATTAGGAAAAATTTCTTCACGGAAAGGGTAGTCAAGCATTGGAACAGGCTGCCCAGAGAGGTGGTGGAGTCACCATCCCTGGAAGTGTTTAAAAAATGGGTAGATGTGGCACTTTGGGACATGGTTTAGTGGGCATGGTGGTGTTGGGTTGATGATTGGACTGATGATCTTAGAGGTTCTTTCCAATCTTAATGATTCCTAGTGTTTACTTTTATTAAAAATAATCCAGCCACCAAGCCAGGAAGCATGAAATTGCTACTCTACCCTTAACTGGTTTAGTGGTGGACTTGGTAATGTTAGTTTAATGGTTGGACTGGATGATCTTAAAGGTCTTTTCTAACCTAAATGATTCTAGGATTCTATGATTCTATAATGTTGATAACACACTGATGTTTTAGTTGTTGCTAAGTACTGCTTATGCTAGTCAAGGACTTTTCAGCTTCTCGTGCCCTGCCAGGTGCACAAGAAACTGGGAGGGGGCACAGCCAGAATAGTTGATCCAAACTGACCAAAGGGCTATTCCATACCATATGACATCATGCTCAGTATATAAACTGGGGGGAGTTGGCCGGGGAGCAGCGATTGCTGCTCGGGAACTGTCTGGGTATCGGTCGGCAGGTGGTGAGCAATTGCATTGTGCATCACTTGCTTTGTATATTATTATTACTGTTATTATTATATTGTTATTACTACTACTATTTAACTTTATTTTATTTCAATTATTAAACTGTTCTTATCTCAACCCAGGAGTGTTTCTCACTCTTACTCCTCCGAATCTCTCCCCCATCCCATCGGGGTAGGGGGAGTGAGCGAGCGGCTGCGTGGTGCTTTAGTTCCTGGGTGGGGCTAAACCACTACAGTCCTTTTTGGCACCCAACGTGGGGCATGAAGGGTTTGAGATAATAACAGATTAACCAGAGTATATTAAGGAATCTGTTAACAGTTGCTGGTCATGATATTCGTTTATCTGATCTGGCCATGTTCTTTTTTTTGCAGTACATGTTAAAGCTTGGTGTTGGTTTGTGCATTGCACTATGCTCTGCAGTGATTAATGATGTTTTGTTTGGGAGGTTCCTTATCAAAATCCTGACCTTGAGCATTGCTTGGTATCTCGGTTTCATACACAAGTCATTACTGTACTTCGGGTACCACCTCATGGAGAGAGTTAGCAATTATACCTTTTCCTCGGAGAGGTTTGTTGTGGAGGAAATAGAGAATGGCACCTTTGCTACCTTCTTCTATGATATTTCCTCCTTCATTACAACAACTTTTCAGTATCTTGTACATCCCTGGGCAGTTAAGATACTTCTATTGATACTTCTTGGGAATGTTGTTTCCGTTTTGACAAAGGTTAGTAAGCAATTTAAGAATATCATCCAGACATCTACCCCAAGGCTGGATAGTTATGAGTGGCAGGGTGTGTGGGATAGTATGGGCAAGTACGTAGGGCAGTGGGCACCTCCCGTGTTTTGGAACTTCACCCCTGAACAAGTGCAGAATCCTGAAGAACTAGTAAAGCATTTGGAAAAAGTATGTTGTCACCCTGGTAACTCCAGAGAGACACAAATCATTGCAACGTGCTGGGGACTGGCCCATGCTTATCAAGCCCTGTTCAACACTATTCAGTACCCTCAAAAGAAAGAGAAGGTCTCTGGATCTGATGACAAAACAACAGGCACTGTGGCTACTCAATCCCTGGCCACACGCACTGCAGCCACTCCAACCCCTGCCACAGGCACTGTGGCCACTCCAACCACTGCCCCAGGCACTGCGGCCACTCCAAACCCTGCCACAGGCACCGAGGCCACTCCAACCCCGGCCACAGGCACTGCGGCTACTCCAGCTCCAGGCACTGGCACTGCAGCCACTCCACCCCGGTGACAAGCACCGTGGCTGAACCAGAGAACCAACCCGCGCCAGTATCAGTTGCCCCTATACACAAGAAAAAATACACAAGGAAATCTGCTCATTTAGTAAGGGATGAAGATGAACCAGGGCCATCACGAGAACCAGAGGAGGAAGAACCCATAAATGAGATGGTAACCACCTGATCCCTATCCCTGAGGGAGCTGCGAGATATGCGAAAAGATTTCAGTCGTCTTCCAGGCAAGCACATCATCACCTGGCTGCTCCGATGCTGGGATGCATGAGTTGCAAGGAAAAACTATTACAAAAGGCAGTTCTCCCAGGAAAATTGCAGCTCCGGTTTCCAATGAGCAGTTCCCCAGACAGAGGAGGAGGGATAATTCTACTCCCGTTCTTAATCAAGGGACTCTTGATTCACATTTACAAGGAGTGAACAACGAATACTATGACCAGTGTTAGAGGGGCCCTGCCTCCAGCCAGGTGGAGGAAAGGGACAATCGGGTTTACTGGACTGTGTGGATTCGATGGCCTGGCACATCAGACCCACAGGAGTAGAAGGCTCTAGTGGACACCGGTGCACAGTGAACCCTGACGCCATCAAGTTATAGAGGGGCAGAACCCATCTGTATTTCTGGAATGACAGGGGGATCCCAACAGCTAACCGTATTGGAGGCCGAAGTGAGCCTAACCAGGAATGAGTGGCAGAAGCACCCCATTGTGACTGGCCCAGATGCTCCGTGCATCCTTGGCATAGACTACCTCAGGAGAGGGTATTTCAAGGACCCAAAAGGGTACCGGTGGACTTTTGGTATAGCTGCCTTGGAGACGGAGGAAATTAAACAGCTGTCCACCTTGCCCGGTCTCTCAGAGGACCCTTCTATTGTGGGGTTGCTGAGGGTCGAAGAACAACAGGTGCCGATCACTACCACAACAGTGCACCGGTGGCAATATCGTACCAACCGAGACTCTCTGATTCCCATCCATAACCTGATTCGTCGACTGGAGAGCCAGGGAGTGATCAGCAAGACTCGCTCACCCTTTAACAGTCCCATATGGCCAGTGCGAAAGTCTAATGGGGAGTGGAGACTAACAGTGGACTATCGCGGCCTGAACGAAGTTACACCACCACTGAGTGCTGCCGTGCCAGACATGCTAGAACTTCAATACGAACTGGAGTCAAAGGCAGCCAAGTGGTATGCCACAAGTGACATTGCTAATGCATTTTTCTCCATCCCTTTGGCAGCAGAGTGCAGGCCACAGTTTGCTTTCCCTTGGAGGCATGTTCAGTGCCCCTGGAATCAACTGCCCCAGGGGTGGAAGCACAGCCCCACCATTTGCCATGGACTGATCCAGACAGCACTGGAATAGGGTGAAGCTCCGGAACACCTGCAGTACATTGATGATATCATTGTGTGGGGCAATACAGCAGCAGAAGTTTTTGAGAAGGGAAAGAAAATAGTCCAAATCCTTCTGAAGGCCGGTTTTGCCATCGAACAAAGTAAGGTCAAGGGGCCTGCACAGGAGATCCAGTTCTTAGGAATAAAATGGCAAGATGGACGTCGTCAGATCCCAATGGATGTGATCCACAAAATAACAGCTATGTCCCCACCAACTAGCAAAAAGGAAACACAAGCTTTCTCAGGCGTTGTGGGGTTTTGGAGAATGCATATTCCAAATTACAGCCAGATCGTAAGCCCTCTCTATCAAGTGACCCGGAAGAAGAACGATTTCAAATGGGGCCCTGAGCAACAACAAGCCTTTGAACAAATTAAACGTGAGATAGTTCATGCAGTAGCCCTTGGGCTAATTGGGGCAGGACAAGATGTAAAAAATGCACTCTACACCGCAGCTGGGGAGGATGGCGCTACCTGGAGTCTCTGGCAGAAAGCACCAGGGGAGACTCAAGTTCGACCCCTAGGGTTTTGGAGTCGGGGATACAGAGGATCCGAAGCCCGCTATACTCCAACTGAGAAAGAGATACTGGCAGCATATGAAGGGGTTTGAGCTGCTTTGGAAGTGGTTGGTACTGAAGCACAGCTCCTGCTGGCACCCCGACTGCCGGTGTTGGGCTGGATGTTCAAAGGGAGGGTCCCCTCTACACATCATGCAACTGATGCTACGTGGAGTAAGTGGGTTGCACTAATCACACAATGGGCTCGAATAGGAAACCCGAGTCACCCAGGAATCTTGGAAATGATCATGGACTGTCCAGAAGGCAAAGATTTTGGAATATCGCCAGAGGATGAGGTGACATGTGCTGAAGAGGCCCCACTGTATAATAAATTGCCAGAAAATGAGAAGCAATATGACCTGTTCACTGATGGGTCCTGTCGTCTTGTGGGAAAGCATCGGAGGCGGAAAGCTGCTGTATGGAGTCCTATACGACAAGTTGCAGAAACTGCTGAAGGAGAAGGGGAGTCGAGTCAGTTTGCAGAGGTGAAAGCCATCCAGCTGGCTTTAGATATTGCTGAACAAGAAAAGGGGCCAGTCCTTTATCTCTGTACTGACTCATGGATGGTGGCAAATACCCTGTGGGGGTGGTTACAGCAATGGAAGCAAAGCAACTGGTAACGCAGAGGCAGACCCATCTGGGCTGCCACATTGTGGCAAGATATTGCTGCCCGGGTAGAGAACCTGGTTGTAATAGTTCGTCACGTAGATGCTCACATACCCAAGAGTGAGGCCACTGAAGAACATCAAAACAACCAGCAGGTGTATCAGGCTGCTAAGATTGAAGTGGCTCAGGTGGATCTGGACTGGCAACATAAGGGTGAATTATTTATAGCTAGGTGGGCCCATGACACCTCAGGCCATCAAGGAAGAGATGCAACATATAGATGGGCTCGTGATCGAGGGGTGGACTTAACTATGGACAGTATTGCACAGGTTATCCATTAATGTGAACCATGCGCTGCAATCAAGCAAGCCAAGCGGTTCAAGCCTCTCTGGTATGGAGGATGATGGCTGAAGCCTAAGTATGGAGAGGCCTGGCAGATTGATTATATCACACTCCTACAAACCCGCCAAGGCAAGCGCTATGTGCTCACCATGGTGGAAGCAACCACTGGATGGTTGGAAACATATCCCGTGCCCCATTCCACCGCCCGGAACACCATCCTTGGCCTTGAAAAGCAAGTCCTGTGGTGACATGGCACCCCAGAAAGAATTGTGTCAGATAACGGGACTCATTTCCGAAACAACCTCATAGACACCTGGGCCAAAGAGCATGGCATTGAGTGGGTATATCACATCCCCTATCATGCACCAGCCTCCAAGAAAATCGAACGATACAATGGACTGTTAAAGACTACCCTGAGAGCAATGGGTGGTGGGACATTCAAACATTGGGATCCACAATGCTGGCAAAAGCCACCTGGTTAGTCAACACCAGGGGATCTGCCAATTGAGCTGGCCCTGCCCAATCAAAACTTCTACGTACTGTAGAAGGAGATAAAGTCCCTGTAGTGCACATAAAAAATATGCTGGGGAAGACAGTCTGGGTGACCTCCCCCTCTGGCAAAGGCAAACCCATTTGTGGGACTGCTTTTGCTCAAGGACCTGGGTGCAATTGTTGGGTAATGCGGAAGGATGGGGAAGTCTGATGTTTACCGCAAGGGGATTTGATTTTGGGTGAAAATAGTCAATGAACTGAATGGTATGATGTTAATTGCTATATAATACTGTATGTCATCTCTTCTATGGTTGCTATATGCCACATCAATGGTATTACAGTAAGAAATGCCCAGATTAATGAAGATGAACTTTGATGAAACCGAGAAAAGTGCAGCATTAATGGAACCAGAACTGGCTTCAGCATGCAGCAATCCAACACCGCACACCATCTCTCCTGCTTTGAAAGACTGTGATGGCAGATGGAATCCAAAGTCATGGACTAAATTAACTCAAGGGACATTTTAGAGGGATGGTCCATAAACCATCTGTGCAAGGATCTGTGCATGGCATAGATGGTATAGAATAAGGGGTGGATACTGCCTTGGTTTTGGCTAGGATAGAGTTAATTTTCTTTCTAGTAGCTGGCATTTGCTGTGTTTTGGATTTAGGATGAGAATAACATTGATAACACACTGATGTTTTAGTTGTTGCCAAGTAGTGCTTACACTGGTCAAGGACTTTTCAGCTTCCCATGCTCTGCCAGGTGTACAAGAACCTGGAAGCGGGCACAGCCAGGATAGTTGATCCAAACTGACCAAAGGGCTCTTCCATACCATATGATGTCATGCTCAGTATATGAACTGTGGGGGGTTGGCCGGGGAGCAGCGATTGCTGCTCGGGAACTGTCTGGGTATTGGTCGGCGGGTGGTGAGCAATTGCATTGTGCATCACTTGCTTTGTATATTATTATTACTATTATTATTATATTGTTATTATTGCTACTACTATTTTACTTCAATTATTAAACTGTTTTTATCTCAACCCAGGAGTGTTTCTGTCGTGGTTTAGCCCCAGCCAGCAACTAAGCACCACGCAGCCACTCGCTCACTCCCCCTACCCCGATGGGATAGGGGAGAGAATTGGAGGAGTAAGAGTGAGAAACACTCCTGGGCTGAGATAAGAACAGTTTAATAATTGAAATAAAGTAAAATAGTAATGCTAATAGTAACAGTATAATAATGATAATAATAATAATGATACACGAAGCAAGTGATGCACAATGCAATTGCTCACCACCCGCCGACCGATACCCAGACAGTTCCCGAGCAGCGATCGCTGCTCCCCGGCCAACCCCCCCCAGTTTATATACTGAGCATGACGTCATATGGTATGGAATAGCCCTTTGGTCAGTTTGGATCAACTATTCTGGCTGTGCCCCCTCCCAGTTTCTTGTGCGCCTGGCAGAGCATGGGAAGCTGAAAAAGTCCTTGACTAGCATAAGCAGTACTCAGCAACAACTAAAAACATCAGCATGTTATCAACATTCTTCTCCTACTAAATCCAAAACACAGCACTATGCCTGCTGTTAGGAAGAAAATTAACTCTATCCCAGCCGAAACCAGGACAGTATCCACCCCTTATTCTATACCATCTACGTCATGCACAGGCCCTCCCCTTTCCAATGTGTTCCAATTAATCACCACCCCTTTCCCTATCTTGATATACACACAGATATCATTCCCTTCGTCTATGGCCCATCCCTCTAAAATGTCCATTGAGTTCATTTAGCCCATGACTTTGGGTTCCATCTGTCATCACAGTCTTTCAGAGCAGGAGAGGTGGTGTGCAGTGTTGGACTGTTGCATGCTGAAGTCAGTTCTCATTCCAACATGGTTTCATCAAAGTTCATTTTCCTTAGGCTGGGCAATTCTTACTGCAATACCATTGATGCGGCATATAGCAATCATAATATATAGTATTATATACTTAATATTAACCTACTATATTATTATATTAACATGCAGTTAAGAGATAACATATAGTTAAGAGATAACATACAGTATTATAAAGCAATTAATATTATACAATTCAGTTCATTGGCTATTTTCACCCAAAATCAAATTCCCTTGAGGTACACATTGGGCTTCCCCATCCTTTCGCATCACCCACCAAGTGCACCCAGGTCCTTGAGCAAAAGCAATCCCACGAATGGGTTTGCCTTTGCCAGAGGGGGAAGTAACCCAGACTGTCTTCCCCAGCATATTTTTCATGTGCACTACAGGAACTTTATCTCCTTCTACAGTACGTAAAAGTTTTGATTGGGCAGGGCCAGCTCGATTGGCAGATCCCCTGGTGTTGACTAACCAGGTGGCTTTTGCTAAATGCGTATCCCAATGTTTAAACGTCCCACCACCCATTGCTCTCAGGGTAGTCTTTAACAATCCATTGTATCGCTCAATTTTCCCGGAGGCTGGTGCATGGTAAGGGATGTGATACACCCACTCAATGCCATGCTCTTTGGCCCAGGTGTCTATGAGGTTGTTTCGGAAATGAGTCCCGTTGTCTGACTCAATTCTTTCTGGGGTGCCATGTCGCCACAGGACTTGCTTTTCAAGGCCCAGGATGGTGTTCCGGGCGGTGGCATGGGGCACGGGATATGTTTCCAGCCATCCAGTGGTTGCTTCCACCATGGTGAGCACATAGCGCTTGCCCTGGCGGGTCTGTGGGAGCGTGATGTAATCAACCTGCCAGGCCTCCCCATATTTATATTTCAGCCATCGTTCACTATACCCAAGGGGCTTGAACTGCTTGGCTTGCTTGATTGCAGCGCATGTTTCACACTCATGAATAACCTGTGCAATACTGTCCATAGTTAAGTCCACCCCTCGATCACGAGCCCATTTATACGTTGCATCCCTTCCTTGATGGCCTGAGGCATCATGGGCCCACCGAGCTATAAATAATTCACCCTTATGTTGCCAGTCCAAATCCACCTGAGCCACTTCAATCTTAGCAGCCTGATCTACTTGCTGGTTGTTTTGATGTTCTTCAGTGGCCCGACTCTTAGGTACATGAGCATCTACATGACGAACTTTTACAACCAGGTTCTCTACCCGGGCAGCAATATCTTGCCACAATGCGGCAGCCCAGATTGGTTTGCCTCTGCGCTGCCAGTTGCTCTGCTTCCATTGCTGCAGCCACCCCCACAGGGCATTTGCCACCATCCATGAGTCAGTATAGAGATAAAGGACTGGCCACTTTTCTCTTTCAGCAATATCTAAAGCCAGCTGGATGGCTTTCACCTCTGCAAACTGACTCGACTCCCCTTCTCCTTCAGCAGTTTCTGCGACTTGTCGTATAGGACTCCATACAGCAGCTTTCCACCTCCGATGCTTTCCCACGAGACGACAGGACCCATCAGTGAACAGGGCATATTGCTTTTCATTTTCTGGCAATTTATTATACAGTGGGGCCTCTTCAGCACGTGTCACCTCCTCCTCTGGTGATATTCTAATGTTTTTTCCTTCTGGCCAGTCCATGATCACTTCCAAGATTCCTGGGCGACTGGGGTTTCCTATTCGAGCCCGTTGTGTGATCAATGCAACCCACTTACTCCATGTAGCATCAGTTGCATGATGTGTAGAGGGGACCCTCCCTTTGAACATCCAGCCCAACACCGGCAGTCGGGGTGCCAGCAGGAGCTGTGCTTCAGTACCAACCACTTCTGAAGCAGCTCGAACCCCTTCATATGCTGCCAGTATCTCTTTCTCAGTTGGAGTGTAGCGGGCTTCGGATCCTCTGTATCCCCGACTCCAAAACCCTAGGGGTCGACCTCGAGTCTCCCCTGGTGCTTTCTGCCAGAGGCTCCAGGTAGGGCCATTCTCCCCGGCTGCGGTGTAGAGCACATTTTTAATATCCTGCCCTGCCCGGACTGGCCCAAGGGCTACTGCATGAACTATCTCACGTTTAATTTGTTCAAAGGCTTGTTGTTGCTCAGGGCCCCATTTGAATTCGTTCTTCTTCCGGGTCACTTGATAGAGAGGGCTTACGATCTGGCTGTAATTTGGAATATGCATTCTCCAAAACCCCACAACACCTAAGAAAGCTTGTGTTTCCTTTTTGCTAGTTGGTGGGGACATAGCTGTTATTTTGTTGATCACATCCATTGGGATCTGACGACGTCCATCTTGCCATTTTATTCCTAAAAACTGGATCTCCTGTGCAGGCCCCTTGACCTTACTCTGTTTTATGGCAAAACCAGCCTTCAGAAGGATTTGGACTATTTTCTTTCCCTTCTCAAAAACTTCTTCTGCTGTATTGCCCCACACAATGATGTCATCAATGTACTGCAGATGTTCTGGAGCTTCACCCTGTTCCAGTGCTGTCTGGATCAGTCCATGGCAAATGGTGGGGCTGTGCTTCCACCCCTGGGGCAGTCGGTTCCAGGTGTACTGAACACCCCTCCAGGTAAAAGCAAACTGGGGTCTGCACTCTGCTGCCAAAGGGATGGAGAAAAATGCATTAGCAATATCAATTGTGGCATACCACTTAGCTGCCTTTGACTCCAGTTCATATTGAAGTTCTAGCATGTCTGGCACGGCAGCACTCAGCGGCGGTGTAACTTCGTTCAGGCCACGATAGTCCACTGTTAGTCTCCACTCCCCATTAGACTTTCGCACTGGCCATATGGGACTGTTAAAGGGTGAGCGAGTCTTGCTGATCACTCCCTGGCTCTCCAGTCGACGAATCAGGTTATGGATGGGAATCAGGGAGTCTCGGTTGGTGCGATATTGCCGCCTGTGCACAGTTGTGGTAGCAATCGGCACGTGTTGTTCCTCAACCTTCAGCAACCCTACAATCGAAGGGTCCTCTGAGAGACCGGGCAAGGTGGACAACTGTTTAATTTCCTCTGTGTCCAAAGCAGCTATACCAAAAGCCCACCGGTACCCTTTTGGGTCCTTGAAATACCCTCTCCTGAGGTAGTCTATGCCAAGGATGCACGGAGCATCTGGGCCAGTCACAATGGGGTGCTTTTGCCACTCATTCCCAGTTAGGCTCACTTCAGCTTCCAGTACAGTTAGCTGTTGGGATCCCCCTGTCACTCCAGAAATACAAATGGGTTCTGCCCCTCTATAGTTTGATGGCATTAGCGTGCACTGTGCACCAGTGTCCACTAGAGCCTTATACTCCTGTGGGTCTGACGTTCCAGGCCATCGAATCCACACAGTCCAGTAAACCCGGTTGTCCCTTTCCTCCACCTGGCTGGAGGCAGGGCCCCTCTAACACTGGTCACAGTATTCGTTGTTCACTTCCTGTAAATGTGAATCAAAAGTCCCCTGATCAAGGTCGGAAGTAAAATTAGCCCTCTTACTCTGTCTCGGGAACTGCTCACTGGAAACTGGAGCTGCAATTTTCCTGGGAGAACCGCCTTTTCTAATAGTTTTTCCTTGCAACTCACGCACCCGTGCCTCTAAGGTTGAGGTGGGTTTTCCATCCCACTTTCTCATGTCCTCTCCATAATCACGCAGGTAAAACCACAGGGTGCCCCGTGGTGTGTATCCTCTATATCCTCTCTCTTGAGCATAGGGACGTTGACTCCTAATGGCTGAGACACTGGTCCGTGCAGGTGGGGAGTAGGACAGATCCTCTCTGAGTTGTTGGAACTCTTGGCATATTTTTTCAGACAGTTTTTCCACAGCCGAGACACAGGCCCGTAGGGAGGAAGAGAGCTTTTCTTCGTAGTCCCGGAGTTGTCTAGCCACTTCATCCACCGTTGGTGCCTCGTCGTCTTTCCAGGCTAGTATTGCCAACGAGTTGGAATACGATGCTGGTGCGCTCCGTACCACCTTCCGCCACATGGATTGTGTGCACCTGACTTCATCTGGGTCTTTGGTTAACCGCTCATCATTCAGGTCACTGTAAATCACCTCCAGCACGCCTAATTCCCTCAGGTACTGGATACCTTTCTCTACGGTGGTCCATTTGCTTGGGCGGTATAAAACATCCTCCTTGAAGGGATACCTTTCCTTCACGCTTGACAGAAGTCGCCTCCAGAGGCTGAGCGGTTTTGCCCCTTTTCCAATTGCTTTGTCAATGCCCCCTTCCCTGGAAAGGGATCCCAGCTGCTTGGCTTCCCTACCCTCTAAATCCAGGCTACTGGCCCCGTTATCCCAGCATCGGAGCAGCCAGGTGATGATGTGCTCGCCTGGATGACGACCAAAATCTTTTCGCATATCTCGCAGCTCACTCAGGGATAGGGATCGGGTGGTCACCATCTCATTTATGGGTTCTTCCTCCTCTGGTTCTCGTGATGGCCCTGGTTCATCTTCATCCCTTACTAAACGAACTGATTTCCTCGTGTATTTCTTCTTCTGTATAGGGGCAACTGATACCGGTGCAGGTTGGTTCTCTGGTTTAGCCGCAGTGCCTGCCACTGGGGTTGGAGTGGCTGCAGTACCTGTGGTGGGTGTTGGAGTAGCCACAGTGCCTGTGGTGGGTGTTGGAGTAGCTGCAGTGCTTGTGGCTGTGGTTGGAGTAGCCACAGAGCCTGTGGTGGGTGTTGGAGTAGCTGCAGTGCTTGTGGCTGTGGTTGGAGTAGCCACAGTGCCTGTTGTTTTGTCATCAGATCCAGAGACCTTCTCTTTCCCTTGAGGGTACTGAATAGTGTTAAACAGGGCTCTATAAGCATGGGCCAGTCCCCAGCATGTTGCAATGAGTTGTGTCTCTTTGGAGTTGCCAGGGTGAGAACATACTTCTTCCAAATACTTTACTAGTTCTTCAGGATTCTGCACTTGTTCAGGGGTAAAGTTCCAAAACACTGGAGGTCCCCACTGCCCTAGGTACTTGCGCATACAATCCCACACACCCTGCCACTCATAACTATCCAGCCTTGGGGTAGATCTCTGGATGGTATTTTTAAACTGCTTACTGACCTTTATCAAAATGGAAACAACATTCCCAAGAATTATCAATAGAAGTATCTTAACAGCCCAGGGGTGTTCAAGATACAAGAAAGTTGTTGTAATGAAGGAGGAAACATCATAGAAGAAAGCAGCAAAGGTGCCATTCTGTATTTCCTCCACAACAAGCCTCTCAGAGTAAGAAGTATAATTGCTAACTCTCTCTATGAGGTAGTACCCGAAGTACAGTAGTGACTTCTGTATGAAACCCAAATACCAAAGAATGCTCAAGGTCAGGGCTTTGATAAGGAACCTCCCAAGCAAAAGATCATGAATCACTGCAGAGCATAGCACACTACACAAACTGACAGCAAGCTTTAACGCGTGCTGCAAAAAAAAGAACATGGTGCAGATCAGAAGAACTAATATCGTGACCGGCAACTGTTAACAGACTCCTTAATACACTCTGATTAATCTGTTGTTATCTCAAGCCCCACGTTGGGCGCCAAAAAGGACTGTCGTGGTTTAGCCCCAGCCAGCAACTAAGCACCACGCAGCCACTCGCTCACTCCCCCTACCCCGATGGGATAGGGGAGAGAATTGGAGGAGTAAGAGTGAGAAACACTCCTGGGCTGAGATAAGAACAGTTTAATAATTGAAATAAAGTAAAATAGTAATGCTAATAGTAACAGTATAATAATGATAATAATAATAATGATACACGAAGCAAGTGATGCACAATGCAATTGCTCACCACCCGCCGACCGATACCCAGACAGTTCCCGAGCAGCGATCGCTGCTCCCCGGCCAACCCCCCCCAGTTTATATACTGAGCATGACGTCATATGGTATGGAATAGCCCTTTGGTCAGTTTGGATCAACTATTCTGGCTGTGCCCCCTCCCAGTTTCTTGTGCGCCTGGCAGAGCATGGGAAGCTGAAAAAGTCCTTGACTAGCATAAGCAGTACTCAGCAACAACTAAAAACATCAGCATGTTATCAACATTCTTCTCCTACTAAATCCAAAACACAGCACTATGCCTGCTGTTAGGAAGAAAATTAACTCTATCCCAGCCGAAACCAGGACAGTTTCTCACTCTTACTCCTCCGATTTTCTCCCCCGTCCCACCGGGGCAGGGGGAGTGAGTGAGCGGCTGCGTGGTGCTTAAGTTGCTGGCTGGGGCTAAACCACGACACATCTCTTTCTCCACTGTTAATTTCCAAACTTCTGTAATTTCTTTTCTATCTCCTTTTTCAGATGTTCCCCAAACAACATCCCAACTTAGTGCCAATTTGGAAAGTATTATTCATCCTCCAGATAACTGAAGATCTTTATATGTTAAAAGCTCTAAAAAGAAGATATCTTTTGCACCATGTTAAACATTACTCCAGAATGCAATAAAATGCATTTCTGATGATTGCTCTTAATATATTTTTTCCAGCAGTCATCACATTTTTCCATTTACAAATAAATTCCAGTGTGATAGACACCTTAGAAGACATTTGAAACTTTAACTAAAGAAGTGTTATACAAAAATTGATGTCAACTTTAATATATTTTTGGACAGATAACTGTAGCTACCTAAAACTCCATTATTCCTCTCCCTTTAGAGGTTTGAAAATTATTTTATCATTTATTATTCATTCAGCAGTGATGAAAATATCACCAAAGACTTTAGGATTTCAGAAAATTGTAAATTGCCTCTAGTTAGAGTTGGAAACAGGTTTATCACCCATGTGGTTAATATTGACATTTAATGGCAGTTCTGCCAACTTTCAGCCCATGTTATCGTGTATAAACTAGTTTTTCAAGCGTATCTCCATTGTTTATGGCACCAACACCTCACTGAAGTAATAGGATCAGAATTTCACTAGATCAAAACTTCAGATTTGGATAAAGGTGCACCCATAGCATTCCTTTAATACTATAATTTTCTATATCCTGTAAAATATATTTGGCATACAATTTGGAGTTTTGTTAACTAGAAGAGAAAGAGGTCTCTTACTAGTTAGGGGTTAGTGGAAACCTAATTTAGTTCATGTTACAAATTCAATCCCTTGGATTCCACTGTAATTTATAATTAAAGCTAAGTAAAAAAAAAAGTTCGTAATATTAATGCATTGTATTTATGCATATGCAATGTTTGTTATGTAATCATGGTGAGAAAGGAAGCTGTGTTATCAGAAATAGAGGAGCAGCTGTTCAAGCACAGCCTATTAAAATGGAAATTATCTTGTGTAAACTTCAAGACTATTCTAACCTTTCTATCATAACTTGATATCCACTCTTACATGTGCAGCATAGACTGTGCAAAGAATGTGAAGTTTTCTTCTTTTTTGTAGACAGTTCCCTAGATAAAAAAGAATAACTGTTTTCCTTATTTGTGTACAAACTCTTGTGCTGAATATCTCTTTTAGAAAGTTACTTGTATTTGAGATCTGTTTGTGATGGGCTTGCATTGAAATACTCTGAAACTCTTTTCTCCCTAAGTTCCCTTTCTGAAAAGACTCAGCGGTGACAGTTTGAAGTGGGTCTGACTATAATGTTAGTGTCATGAAAAGCTGGAGGGCTTTAAACCCTCTAGTCCTCCGAGTTTTTTATATTCTAAAAGAGTTGATAAACTCCAGAAGAGTAAAAGACAGCAAAGAAATGCATCATCACAGCATTTGTGGAATTCAAAGAATAGCTGTTCAGAGTAGGAGGCTTTAAAATGAAGAGTCCATTTACATGGAAAGGGTTTTTCAAATTGCCTGCAGCTGTCTTTACTAACTGAATATTTCCTTACTCTAAACATTCAGAGGAGAGCTGTGAATCAATTAACTTTTATCTTAAAGATTATCTAAGTGCCTTATACCTTCCTCTTCTTCTAAAAGGCAAATTAAGAACAATTATTAACAAGATAGATGACATGTTTATATTATTGTCCTGGTTTCGGCTGGGATAGAGTTAATTTTCTTCCTAGCAGCAGGCATAGTGCTGTGTTTTGGATTTAGTAGGAGAAGAATGTTGATAACACGCTGATGTTTTTAGTTGTTGCTGAGTACTGCTTATGCTAGTCAAGGACTTTTTCAGCTTCCCATGCTCTGCCAGGCGCACAAGAAACTGGGAGGGGGCACAGCCAGAATAGTTGATCCAAACTGACCAAAGGGCTATTCCATACCATATGACGTCATGCTCAGTATATAAACTGGGGGGGGTGGCCAGGGAGCAGCGATTGCTGCTCGGGAACTGTCTGGGTATCGGTCGGCGGGTGGTGAGCAATTGCATTGTGCATCACTTGCTTCGTGTATCATTATTATTATTATCATTATTATACTGTTACTATTAGCATTACTATTTTACTTTATTTCAATTATTAAACTGTTCTTATCTCAACCCAGGAGTGTTTCTCACTCTTACTCCTCCGATTCTCTCCCCCATCCCATCGGGGTAGGGGGAGTGAGCGAGCGGCTGCGTGGTGCTTAGTTGCTGGCTGGGGCTAAACCACGACAGTCCTTTTTGGCGCCCAACGTGGGGCACGAAGGGTTTGAGATAACAATAGATTAACCAGAGTGTATTAAGGAGTCTGTTAACAGTTGCCGGTCACGATATTAGTTCTTCTGATCTGCACCATGTTCTTTTTTTTGCAGCACGCGTTAAAGCTTGCTGTCAGTTTGTGCAGTGTGCTATGCTCTGCAGTGATTCATGATCTTTTGCTTGGGAGGCTCCTTATCAAAACCCTGACCTTGAGCATTCTTTGGTATTTGGGTTTCATACAGAAGTCACTACTGTACTTCGGGTACTACCTCATAGAGAGAGTTAGCAATTATACTTCTTACTCTGAGAGGCTTGTTGTGGAGGAAATACAGAATGGCACCTTTGCTGCTTTCTTCTATGATGTTTCCTCCTTCATTACAACAACGTTCCAGTATCTTGAACACCCCTGGGCAGTTAAGATACTTCTATTGATACTTCTTGGGAATGTTGTTTCCGTTTTGATAAAGGTCAGTAAGCAGTTTAAAAATATCATCCAGAGATCTACCCCAAGGCTGGATAGTTATGAGTGGCAGGGTGTGTGGGATCGTATGCGCAAGTACCTAGGGCAGTGGGGACCTCCAGTGTTTTGGAACTTCACCCCTGAACAAGTGCAGAATCCTGAAGAATTAGTAAAGTATTTGGAAGAAGTATGTTGTCACCCTGGTAGCTCCAGAGAGACACAAATCATTGCAACATGCTGGGGACTGGCCCATGCCTATCGAGCCGTGGTCAACGCTAATCAGTACCCTCAAAAGAAAGAGAAGGTCTCTGGATCTGATGACAAAACAACAAGCACTGCGGCTACTCAAACCCCAGCCATGGGCACTGCGGCTACTCAAACCCCAGTGACAGACACTGCGGCTAAACCAGAGAACCAACCTGCACCGGTATCAGTTGCCCCTATACAGAAGAAAAAAATACACGAGGAAATCAGTTCGTTTAGTAAGGGATGAAGATGAACCAGGGCCATCACGAGAACCAGAGGAGGAAGAACCCATAAATGAGATGGTAACCACCCGATCCCTATCCCTGAGTGAGCTGCGAGATATGCGAAAAGATTTCGGTCGTCATCCAGGCGAGCACATCATCACCTGGCTGCTCCGATGCTGGGATAACGGGGCCAGTAGCCTGGATTTAGAGGGTAGGGAAGCCAAGCAGCTGGGATCCCTTTCCAGGGAAGGGGGCATTGACAAAGCAATTGGAAAAGGGGCAAAACCGCTCAGCCTCTGGAGGCGACTTCTGTCAAGCGTGAAGGAAAGGTATCCCTTCAAGGAGGATGTTTTATACCGCCCAAGCAAATGGACCACCGTAGAGAAAGGTATCCAGTACCTGAGGGAATTAGGCGTGCTGGAGGTGATTTACAGTGACCTGAATGATGAGCAGTTAACCCCAAAGACCCAGATGAAGTCAGGTGCACACAATCCATGTGGCGGAAGGTGGTACGGAGCGCACCAGCATCGTATTCCAACTCGTTGGCAATACTAGCCTGGAAAGACGACGAGGCACCAACGGTGGATGAAGTGGCTAGACAACTCCGTGAATACGAAGAAAAGCTCTCTTCCTCCCTACGGGCCTGTGTCTCGGCTGTGGAAAAACTGTCTGAAAAACTGTGCCAAGAGTTCCAACAACTCAGAGAGGATCTGTCCTACTCCCCACCTGCACGGACCAGTGTCTCAGCCATTAGGAGTCAACGTCCCTATGCTCAAGGGAGAGGATACAGAGGATACACACCACGGGGCACCCTGTGGTTTTACCTGCGTGATTATGGAGAGGACATGAGGAAGTGGGATGCAAAACCCACCTCAACCTTAGAGGCAAGGGTGCGTGAGTTGCAAGGAAAAACTATTAGAAAAGGCGGTTCTCCCAGGAAAATTGCAGCTCCAGTTTCCAGTGAACAGTTCCCCAGACAGAGTAAGAGGGCTAATTTTACTTCCGACCTTGATCAGGGGACTTTTGATTCACATTTACAGGAAGTGAACAGCGAATACTGTGACCAGCGTTAGAGGGGCCCTGCCTCCAGCCAGCTGGAGGAAAGGGACAACCGGGTTTACTGGACTGTGTGGATTCGATGGCCTGGAACGTCAGACCCACAGGAGTATAAGGCTCTAGTGGACACTGGTGCACAGTGCACGCTAATGCCATCAAACTATAGAGGGGCAGAACCCATTTGTATTTCTGGAGTGACAGGGGGATCCCAACAGCTAACTGTACTGGAAGCTGAAGTGAGCCTAACCGGGAATGAGTGGCAGAAGCACCCCATTGTGACTGGCCCAGACGCCCCGTGCATCCTTGGCATAGACTACCTCAGGAGAGGGTATTTCAAGGACCCAAAAGGGTACCGGTGGGCTTTTGGTATAGCTGCTTTGGAGACAGAGGAAATTAAACAGTTGTCCACCTTGCCCGGTCTCTCAGAGGACCCTTCAATTGTAGGGTTGCTGAAGGTTGAGGAACAACAGGTGCCGATTGCTACCACAACTGTGCACAGGCGGCAATATTGCACCAACCGAGACTCCCTGATTCCCATCCATAACCTGATTCGTCGACTGGAGAGCCAGGGAGTGATCAGCAAGACTCGCTCACCCTTTAACAGTCCCATATGGCCAGTGCAAAAGTCTAGTGGGGAGTGGAGACTAACAGTGGACTATCGTGGCCTGAACGAAGTTACACCGCCGCTGAGTGCTGCCGTGCCAGACATGCTGGAACTTCAATATGAACTGGAGTCAAAGGCAGCTAAGTGGTATGCCACAATTGATATTGCTAATGCATTTTCCTCAGTCCCTTTGGCAGCAGAGTGTAGACCCCAGTTTGCTTTTACCTGGAGGGGTGTTCAGTACACCTGGAACCGACTGCCCCAGGGGTGGAAGCACAGCCCCACCATTTGCCATGGACTGATCCAGACAGCACTGGAATAGGGTGAAGCTCCAGAACATCTGCAGTACATTGATGACATCATTTTGTGGGGCAACACAGCAGAAGAAGTTTTTGAGAAGGGAAAGAAAATAGTCCAAATCCTTCTGAAGGCTGGTTTTGCCATAAAACAGAGTAAGGTCAAGGGACCTGCACAGGAGATCCAATTTTTAGGAATAAAATGGCAAAATGGACGTCGTCAGATCCCAATGGATGTGATCAACAAAATAACAGCTATGTCCCCACCAACTAGCAAAAAGGAAACACAAGCTTTTTTAGGCGTTGTGGGTTTTTGGAGAATGCATATTCCAAATTACAGCCAGATCGTAAGCCCTCTCTATCAAGTGACCCGGAAGAAGAACGATTTCAAATGGGGCCCTGAGCAACAACAAGCCTTTGAACAAATTAAACGTGAGATAGTTCATGCAGTAGCCCTTGGGCTAATTGGGGCAGGACAAGATGTAAAAAATGCACTCTACACCGCAGCTGGGGAGGATGGCGCTACCTGGAGTCTCTGGCAGAAAGCACCAGGGGAGACTCAAGTTCGACCCCTAGGGTTTTGGAGTCGGGGATACAGAGGATCCGAAGCCCGCTATACTCCAACTGAGAAAGAGATACTGGCAGCATATGAAGGGGTTTGAGCTGCTTTGGAAGTGGTTGGTACTGAAGCACAGCTCCTGCTGGCACCCCGACTGCCGGTGTTGGGCTGGATGTTCAAAGGGAGGGTCCCCTCTACACATCATGCAACTGATGCTACGTGGAGTAAGTGGGTTGCACTAATCACACAATGGGCTCGAATAGGAAACCCGAGTCACCCAGGAATCTTGGAAATGATCATGGACTGTCCAGAAGGCAAAGATTTTGGAATATCGCCAGAGGATGAGGTGACATGTGCTGAAGAGGCCCCACTGTATAATAAATTGCCAGAAAATGAGAAGCAATATGACCTGTTCACTGATGGGTCCTGTCGTCTTGTGGGAAAGCATCGGAGGCGGAAAGCTGCTGTATGGAGTCCTATACGACAAGTTGCAGAAACTGCTGAAGGAGAAGGGGAGTCGAGTCAGTTTGCAGAGGTGAAAGCCATCCAGCTGGCTTTAGATATTGCTGAACAAGAAAAGGGGCCAGTCCTTTATCTCTGTACTGACTCATGGATGGTGGCAAATGCCCTGTGGGGGTGGTTACAGCAATGGAAGCAAAGCAACTGGTAACGCAGAGGCAGACCCATCTGGGCTGCCACATTGTGGCAAGATATTGCTGCCCGGGTAGAGAACCTGGTTGTAATAGTTCGTCACGTAGATGCTCACATACCCAAGAGTGAGGCCACTGAAGAACATCAAAACAACCAGCAAGTAGATCAGGCTGCTAAGATTGAAGCGGCTCAGGTGGATTTGGACTGGCAACATAAGGGTGAATTATTTATAGCTCGGTGGGCCCATGACGCCTCAGGCCATCAAGGAAGGGATGCAACGTATAAATGGGCTCGTGATCGAGGGGTGGACTTAACTATGGACAGTATTGCACAGGTTATTCATGAATGTGAAACATGCGCTGCAATCAAGCAAGCCAAGCAGTTCAAGCCCCTTGGGTATAGTGAACGATGGCTGAAATATAAATATGGGGAGGCCTGGCAGATTGATTACATCACGCTCCCACAGACCCGCCAAGGCAAGCGCTATGTGCTCACCATGGTGGAAGCAACCACTGGATGGTTGGAAACATATCCCGTGCCCCATGCCACCGCCCGGAACACCATCCTGGGCCTTGAAAAGCAAGTCCTGTGGCGACATGGCACCCCAGAAAGAATTGAGTCAGACAACGGGACTCATTTCCGAAACAACCTCATAGACACCTGGGCCAAAGAGCACGGCATTGAGTGGGTGTATCACATCCCTTACCATGCACCAGCCTCCAGGAAAATTGAGCGATACAATGGACTGTTAAAGACTACCCTGAGAGCAATGGGTGCTGGGACGTTTAAACATTGGGATACGCATTTAGCAAAAGCCACCTGGTTAGTCAACACCAGGGGATCTGCCAATTGAGCTGGCCCTGCCCAATCAAAACTTTTACGTACTGTAGAAGGAGATAAAGTTCCTGTAGTGCACATGAAAAATATGCTGGGGAAGACAGTCTGGGTTACTTCCCCCTCTGGCAAAGGCAAACCCATTCGTGGGATTGCTTTTGCTCAAGGACCTGGGTGCACTTGGTGGGTGATGCGAAAGGATGGGGAAGCCCAATGTGTACCTCAAGGGAATTTGATTTTGGGTGAAAATAGCCAATGAACTGAATTGTATAATATTAATTGCTTTATAATACTGTATGTTATCTCTTAACTATATGTTATCTCTTAACTGCATGTTAATATAATAATATAGTAGGTTAATATTAAGTATATAATACTGTATATTATGATTGCTATATGCCACATCAATGGTATTGCAGTAAGAATTGCCCAGCTTAATGAAAATGAACTTTGATGAAACCATGTTGGAATGAGAACTGACTTCAGCATGCAACAGTCCAACACTGCACACCACCTCTCCTGCTCTGAAAGACTGTGATGACAGATGGAACCCAAAGTCATGGGCTAAATTAACTCAATGGACATTTTAGAGGGATGGGCCATAGACGAAGGGAATGATATCTGTGTGTATATCAAGATAGGGAAAGCGGTGGTGATTAATTGGAACACATTGGAAAGGGGAGGGCCAGTGCATGACGTAGATGGTATAGAATAAGGGGTGGATACTGTCCTGGTTTCGGCTGGGATAGAGTTAATTTTCTTCCTAGCAGCAGGCATAGTGCTGTGTTTTGGATTTAGTAGGAGAAGAATGTTGATAACACGCTGATGTTTTTAGTTGTTGCTGAGTACTGCTTATGCTAGTCAAGGACTTTTTCAGCTTCCCATGCTCTGCCAGGCGCACAAGAAACTGGGAGGGGGCACAGCCAGAATAGTTGATCCAAACTGACCAAAGGGCTATTCCATACCATATGACGTCATGCTCAGTATATAAACTGGGGGGGGTGGCCAGGGAGCAGCGATCGCTGCTCGGGAACTGTCTGGGTATCGGTCGGCGGGTGGTGAGCAATTGCATTGTGCATCACTTGCTTCGTGTATCATTATTATTATTATCATTATTATACTGTTACTATTAGCATTACTATTTTACTTTATTTCAATTATTAAACTGTTCTTATCTCAACCCAGGAGTGTTTCTCACTCTTACTCCTCCGATTCTCTCCCCCATCCCATCGGGGTAGGGGGAGTGAGCGAGCGGCTGCGTGGTGCTTAGTTGCTGGCTGGGGCTAAACCACGACAATTATATAGCAGTGAGATGGGGAGTGATAGCTAATCATAGAACATGCACCTTTTCTCTTTCCATCCATTACTTGAAATAGTCACCTGTCCCCATCTCAAAGACAATCTGGTAGTAAAAAAAGTTACTTTGTGTAACAGATCAGTGTATAATGCTTAAATTTCTCTTTTGCTTATCTTACTTTTAGAGAGCCATCAAAAGACTGTACCTTTACCATCCAAGTCCTCAGTTCCTCTTCATTCATGCAGCAGCAGCAAAAAGTAACATACACCTTTTCATAGAAGTGTATTTTGTCAAATAAAACCAATTTATTTCAAGTTCTTCATGTAACAGTGAGGGCATCATAAGGCAAAAAAATGCACCTTTATTAAGGCCTTCCTGAAAAAATCTTTGACACCTTACCGACTTGCCATTAATGACAGACTGACAAAGTTCCTCCATATAAAAAGAGAAGATCAATCTGAATTGCCAGTGTATTTTCTTTGTTTTCCATCTTTCCAATATAAAAAAATGAAATTAAATAAATTTCTGAGAAAGCTATACCTAGTTGCCTGGAGTGGAAAAATTAGTCGAATGTTTTATAGTGGAAAGAGTTATCCAGCATGTAAGTACATTTTCTTTAAATATACTGCCCATGAAATCTCCTTTCATGGAGATTTTCTCTTCCTCTTGAGCCTAAATCTGTCTTTGGATAGGGATTTTTCATGTGTTTCTGCCGTGGGTTAACCTTGGCTGGCTGCCAGGCGTTCACCAAACTGTTCTCTCACTCTCCCACCTCAACAGGACAGGGGGAGAAAATAAGATGAAAAAGCTCATGGGTAGAGATAAAAACAGGGAGATGACTCATCAATTACCATTGCAGGCAAAACAGACTCGACTTGGGGAAAATTAATTTAATTTATTGCCAATTAAAAATAGAGGAGGATAGGGAGAAGCAAAAACAAAACTAAAAAAAATCTTCCCCTCACCCCCCACCCGTTCCTCACTCAACTTCACTCCTGACTCTTCTACCTCCTGCCCCACGGAGTGGCACAGGGAAGATGGGGAATGGGGGTTGCAGTCGGTTCATAACATTTCATCTCTGCCACTCCTTCCTTACACTTTTCTCCTGCTCCAGCATGGGGTCCCTACCACAGGCTGCAGTTCTTCAAGAACTGCTCCAGCATGGGTCCTTTCCATGGGCTACAGTCCTTCATGAACAGACTGCTCCAGCGTGGGTCCCCCATGGGGCCACAGGTCCTGCCAGAAAACCTGCTCCAGCATGGGCTCCTCTCCACAGCAGTAGTTCCTGCTCCAGCATGGGCTCTTCACAGGCTGCAAGCTTCCTTCAGGGCATATCCACCTGCTCCAGCATAGGGTTGTCCATGGGCTGCTCCACTGTGGACCTCCATGGGCTGCAGGGGAACAACCTGCATCACCATGGTCTTCACCACAGGCTGCAGGGGAATCTCTGCTCTAGTGCCTGGAGCACCTTCTTCCCCCCCCCCTTCTTCCCTGACCTTGGTGTCTGCAGAGTTGTTTCTCTCATATTCTCACTCCTCTCTTCCGGCTGCTGTTGTGCAGTGTTTTTTACCCTTTCTTAGATATGTTATCACAGAGGTACTACCACCATTGCTGATTGGCTCAGCTTTGACCAGTGTCGGGTCCATCTTGGAGCCAGCTGGAACTGGTTCTGTCTGACGTGGGGGAAGCCCCTGGTATCTTCTCACAGATGACACCCCTGCAGCCCCTCCCACTACCCAAACCTTGCTACATAAACCCAATACACACTCCTTACGAAATTAAAATAAAATAAAATAAATCTTTTCTTCTTTCCATTCTTTTTCTTCCTTTTAGACTCCAGGTGGAAGACCCTTGTAGATAGGCAGAATGCCTCATAACCAAGCTTTCTTTCATGTTTTTATTCTGTGATACTACATCACAGTGACATCAGCAAAAAGGACAAGCGCAAAACCTTTTAGCTAGTTTCTGTTCAAAGTGCCACTGGGAGCTTATTTCCCTTCAACATAAGCTATCAAAATATCCAGTGAAATGAAGCATCTACCTTGAAAGTTTATCAAAATAGGCCTTTGTAGAAAGGCATTTATGCTTTCTGCTAGGATTGCATAAATTTTTTAAGCTGTGTGTGATGCAGACATCCCACAAAGGGAGCAGATTGTTGTATTTTGAAATATATATGTACATGAAATTCTAACTTGAAATCAGTGCAACAGTTTCACCTCTTGTTAATGGTTAAGTCCTATAGCATGCTGCCTCCATAAACAGTTTCTGATTTCATGCTCAGTAGAAATTTTTGTAGCTTTAAAGCAGACCTAATAAATTTCAGGCATATGTTGCATCACATTTTTTCATCTAATTAGTTAAGAAATTAGTGTATCAATTAAACAGAAGGCTTTTTTGATTTTGTTTTTCTGATTATGATTTTTCTGTTCACAATTGTAGACCTCAAGTAAAATCTAGGACAGAGAAAAATAAAAGCAATGTGGAAAGAACATAGTTGTTAAATGCATTCTTTTAGAATGTCTTCCCTTTTACAACATAATTGAAGTATTACTTAAAGGACCCATAGCATTGAAAGAAATTGAGTTGCATATAAGATTAATTCATGCATTGGGAAGCTGCTTATAAAGAATGCAATTTTATACATATGATATTGAAATGAATAAAGCAACTTTTAATTTTGTCATTTCCCTTATAAATGTGGAATGCAATTAACAATAATCTTGGCAGAGAAGCAAGGCTCTAACATAAAAATCTGTTTACAAAATAAATGTATACCATTAATGGAATCAAAATATGTTAAAAAGGATTTTTCAATATGTGAAGACTAGTGAAATATTCAGAAATGTTAATTTAACACACATGTAAAACTGTCCAAAGATCTAATTTTCTCTGGCTTATGTTTTTTTCTATCAGCATTTTACCTGAAATTTCACATTGTGTTTTAATTCAATAAATATATGTAATAATACCTCCATGTCAGCCTTTTAAAGCCCCAGCTACTTCTAACTTATCACTTCCACTTCAGCTGGAATTTGTGATGCAGTTTCATGTTACATGTAATCCCATTTTAGTATGGGTTGCAGCTGAGAGGGGCAGTCACTCTTTCTCTCTCCCTCTTCCGCCAACAACACAGCTCTTCTGTTTCCTATGTACAAATGTTACATGGCCCTTTTGCAAATGGGGTCTGTCTGGTGACCCAGTGGAAATCTAACCCTTTTGATGGTGCTCAATGGATGTAGTTAAAGTGGCAGGCATTCATATACTCCTCTGTGAACCACAAACTCAAGCTGTTTCTGCTCCTTTTCAGGCAGCCTTCTTTCTCTATGTGTGTTTCTTATCTTTCCCCATTCTCTACTGAAAAAACTTAATTCATTCCCAGTCACTTCCCTCTGCTGTTCTTTCCAAAATTGGTTCCCAGGGAAGGTTTCATCCCAACGCAGCCTCTCTCTGGGAAGCTGCGTCTGGGCCACATGCATTTCACAAAGCAGGTGGTGATTTCTTAATAAAATATATGCACCAACATGATGTGTGTGTGTATATTACATATATACATTTTTAAGAGTATAGTCATCTGTGCTTTGAGTGATAACACCTATATACTTATATGTGAGACCTAACAAAATCATAATGAGAAAAAGGGAAGTTTTGGAATCATGTGTCAGAGCTACAAAGATGATTAAGGAGAATCTTTCATATGAAGAGAGGTTAGGAGAGATGGGACTCTTCAGCTTGGAGAAGAGAAGGCTTGGGGGAATCTTATCAATGTGTATAAGTACCTGATGGAAGGGAATGAAGATGAGGGAGCCAGACTCTTCTCAGTAGTACCCACTGATAGGACAAGAGGCAATGGGCACAAATTAAAAAACATTAAATTCCATTTGGACACAAACCCCCCACTTTTTTACTGTGAGGCTGACCAAACACTGAGACAGGTTGCCCAGAGGGGCTGTGGAGTGTCCATTTGTGGAGATATTCAAAGGCCATCTGGACATGGTTCTGTGCAACCTGCTCTAGCTGACCCTGTTTGAGCAGGAGGGGTGGACTAGATGATCTCAAAAGGTCCCTTTCAACCTCAGTGATTCTGTGATTCTGTCTTCTAAATAATTCTAAAGACAGGCATTTTCCTATAAATATAAATTTTTAAAGGCACTGTTTCAAACAAATAGGGAACTAGAAAATTATTTGAAAATACTTGAAAATGAGCAGGGATCTTTTTAAAATTCCATTTCATCTGTGATTCCTGAATGATTTACTCCAGGCTTTTCAAAATAATTCTATAATAGGATAAGATGTTGCCTGAAAAATTTCTGTTAGACTGGCTTTCTTCAAGTGAAGAAAATTAGGCTTGAAAAATAGGCTTCATATGAAAAAAACCCTTCAAATTAAGTCTTGAAAAATTCTTTGATCAAGTCTGGCAAGCACTCGATGAATTATGAACAGGTTAATAAGAAACAATTTGAGGAGATATACATATAATTGTGATACCTTGATCCAGCTTAGGATTAATCAGCTGGTCTTGTGAGTAAAAATTACGCTTTTCTGATAGAATATATTTCTAATTTACCTGATAAATTGAAAGATGTCCTTTGAAATTATAACAATTTAGGATTAATCAATCACTTTTAATGCTTATCATCTTTGTTTCGTCTTTTTTTTGTTTCCTAGTCTTATCTAGTTGTTGTTGGTTTATATTAATCCATTGCAAACTAGCTGTCTTGGTGTTTCTCAGCTAAATGTCTCAAAAGGTTAAGTGGAAAAAAACCCTCTTATGATATGGAGCTAAGGAGTGACTCTTCTCAAAGCAGGCTGTACTAAGAGAAAGCAACTGTGTTTCTTGTCTGTAACATAGGCTTCGACCTTAATTCAGAAACACCCCTGTTCTCCAGATGTCCACGTAAGCAGTCTTTCAACCACCACCAGTGGAAGCGTGCCTGAATACACAACTGACCTCACTTAGCCTCCTCTGAAGTGCTTGCCATGTTGTTATCTATTTTTTGCCTTGACCTTTTAAACTTCTTTCTCTGTGGCTACCTAAGCCTTATGTTATCTTTCTATCTCCATCTTGTCAACTCCCCATGTCTTTAATTGTCTGGTCTGAAACTCCATATCTCTGCACACACACTTTCTAAAGTTCCCCGTTCATTCCAAATTAGTTTTATCACATTTCTGTGATGGAGTTGGTTAACTGCATAATGATGAGGACAAAATTTACTGGTGGAGAATACTCCATGAAACCTATATTGGCAAGCAAATATCATGAAGACCAGAAACAGCTTTCCTACCATAGTGGTCATATGGATGACCACTGTCACCTTGTAGAGAGTGTGGATCAGGGCTAAGCAAGCATCCCACTCTGGCATTGCACAGTGGGCAAGGGGTTAAGCAAACCCCAGAGGTTTGGTGTTCTCCTTCAGCTGCTTCTGAAGATTATGCCCTTACAGCCCAGCTCTGCTTCCAGGTACAGAGTGTAGCTCCCATCAGGAGGGTAATTCAGCTGTTTTTTCTGCCCCTGGAAAGACAGCAGGCTTGCAAGGTTGGCCCAAGGCATGACCGGGATATACTTACACAACAGTTTTGAGTATATCTGGCTTATAGCCACTCTTAGGCATGCCTGTGAACACCTATGTGGGCATAAGCACAGTCTCAGCTTCCTCACAGAAGAATGGGGCACACGCTCTACCTAATGAGGAGCTCACTGGAGGTTGTACAGAGAGGCACATGCTACAAACATATTTGTCAGTGAGTGCTTGTGGGAGAATGGAGGACAAAAATTCTGTCCATAATGTAAATATTGGTTCAAAATCAAGAATTGGTGTCCCAGAGTTCTTTCTGTTGCTGTGGATTATGTATCATCTTAGTATGTCTTTGTTACATACTGTGTGTGTTTCCAATGGCTAGACAGTCTGTCATGAAGAGTTTAAGAAGATGGCTATGATAATAATGTTAAAATGTGTTTGAAGAAAAGTTGTAACAAGGGCATTAATTTGCTATGGGGAGGCACATAGTGCAACATATTGTGGATAATTCTGGTTTTAGCATCTGAGGATGAGCAAAGTCAATGCCTTTAAATCCCAACAACCTGAGCTGGTGGATTATCTTGCTTACTTGAAAAAAAATGTTTGTCTGACTGCAGGCATGGAACCCGTTGTGCTGGAGAAGTGGCAGCCACGGCAAACAACTCGCACTGCACAGTAGGAATCGCCTTTAATGCCAAGATTGGAGGTATGTGAAAGTCTCCCAGGAAAAAAAAAAGTAACTAGAGTCATTTGTACCAAATGGTACATTCAGAGCTTTCTAAACAAGAGGAGGAGATTTGTATAGATCATAGAATCATAGAATGGTTTGGGTTGGAAGGGACCTTTAGAGGTCATCTAGCCCAACCCCCCTGCAGTGAGCAGGGACAGCTTTAACTAGATCAGGTTGCTCAGAGCCCCTTCCAACCTGACCTTGAATGTTTCTAGGGATGGGGCCTCCACTACCTCTCTGGGCAACCTGTTCCAGTGCTTCACCACCCTCACTGTAAAAAAATTTCTTTCTAATGTCTATTCTAAATCTATTCTTCTTTAGTTTAAATCCATTACTCCTTGTCCTGTCACAACAGGCCTTGCTAAAAAGATTCTCCCCATCCTTCCTATAGGCCCCCTTTAAGTACTGGAAGGTTGCAATAAGGTCTCCTTGCAGCCTTCCCTTCTCCAGGCTGAACAACCCCAACTCTCTCAGCCTGGCCTGATAGGAGAGGTGCTCCAGCCCTCAGATCATTTTTGTGGCCCTCCTCTGGACCCGTTCCAACAGGTCCATGTCCTTCTTGTGCTGAGGGCTCCAGAGCTGGATGCAGTACTCCAGGTGGGGTCTCACCAGAGCAGAGTAGAGGGGCAGAATCACCTCCCTCAACCTGCTGGCCACGCTCTTGATGCAGCCCAGGATACGGTTGGCTTTCTGGGCTGCAAGTGCACATTGTTGGCTCATGTCCAGCTTTTCATCCACAAATACCCCAAGTCCTTCTCTGCAGGGCTGCTCTCAATCTCTTCATCCTCCAACCTGTATTGATATCAGGGGTTGCCCCGTCCCAGGTGGAGGACCTTGCACTTGGCCTTGTTGAACCTCATGAGGTTCACACAGGCCCACCTTTCAAGCTTGTCCAGGTCCCTTTGGATGACATCTCGTCCTCCTGGCATGTCAACCGCACCACTCAGCTTGGTGTCGTCTGCAAACTTGCTGAGGGTGCACTCGATCCCACTGTCTATGTCGCTGATGAAGATGTTAAACAGCACCGGTCCCAGTACGGACCCCTGAGGGACTCCACTTGTCACTGGTCTCCATGTGGATATCGAGCCGTTGACCACAACCCTCTGGATGCGGCCATCCAGCCAATTCCTTATCCACCAAACAGTCCACCCATCAAATCTATAACTCCCCAATTGTCACGAATGCAGGTTTGTGAATCCTGCTGATTATGTCGATTCACTATGAATGAGTGACCTTACACGGTTTGATTTAGTAAAAGTTAGAGTTTACTTATAGCGAATTGCAGAATTTGATTATAGTATTTTTAATAGCACTCAATCATCAATGATTAATAAAGTGATTAGACAAAATTGATCAGTGACTTAGTTACAGATTCGAAGATGGCAAGGTTCACTCTATTACTACACAGAAGCACATAAAAGAGAATTAAATCACAACAAGTTAAGATGATTCATAAAAGCATTGCGTATATATGGACTAAAGGTAAAAAGGGGGGGTGGGGTGGGTGAAAGGGAACCCTCCCGTTGAGTCACGAGGTTCGGAATGGACCCCCTTGCTTTCTAGACTCCTTCTCAGAGAGGAGCCGAGGTGTGGCTGGGCCCACTCCTAGTCTCAGACTTGGTCAACGGTTTAGGAGAGTAATGCTATAAGAATAGTACAGCAATATAAAACTCCTTTTAAAATTAAATCATACATCTACAAACTACTTAAATTGATTTATGCATGCAACTTACAACTATAAATGCATATATGAAAATAGTATACCTGTTAAAAATTCCCCTCGAGTTTAGTGAAATACTCACGTCTAATGCCTTGGCATTTCTCAATGGGCGAGAGCAGAGTCTCGAGGAGTGAAGAATATCAGCAGCCCAGGCTCCGTTGTCAATCTCCGGCAATGGAGTTCTGGTAGCAGCAGACTTTGGGAATCTGCTAGTTTTCGCTGACTCTGAGAGACATTTCGATCAGAGGGAGATGCTGGTGCGGCCCGTGGCGGTCCAGGAGAGCTCAAAGGGCCTCACTTAGGACTGCCGTTTTATAGGATTGTGAGATGATTGACTTTAATCACCAGTAAATTTCCATCCGAGCCACAATTCGGGTCGGCTTGTTGCTGGAATTCCAGCAGCGATGATACCACTCTGTTTCAAGGCTGTCCGGGGTAGCTGTTTGTTCTCGTTCCCCTCGTTAGCCATAATATGAATCTTGATAAGAACAGAGCCGCTCTCTGCTCCAGCCATGTAGGAGTTTCTGGTACAATTAAGGGGCGCTTAACTGACCAACTCTCTACGCAAAAGCTGCAGCCTGCGAATTCCTGAGATTGTAAAGCAGACGAAGTAGAGGGGAAAAAAACAGGACAGAAAAAAAAACAGGGGCAGGGGGAAGATGTGCCACCACACCAATTTAGAGAGATGGATGTTGTGGGGGATAACAATTGTATTTGTAGCATGGTAGTTAAATACCAGTACTGAAGGAATTTGTCTGCAGTGACGCCTCTCCAGTGTTCCCTGGGACACCACCTCTCAGTACACACAGGAAAAATAGAAAGCAAGGCCTTTGATGAAAACACAAACCCCAGAATTAGGACGTTTGGCTTTTCTCACAAATTCAAAGCTTTAACTGAGTTTTGACAAATCAGAAGTAAACGTACACATCACAAATATTCGCTTGCGTATTGATCCTTTTTTGTGTTGTTTGGCTGTGGTTGGAGAGTATCTTTTTTGATCCCTGTGTGTGATCAGATTATTACCTGAAATATGAGATCTGATTGCAGTTTTTCATTCTGTTCAGCCAAGAGATTCCAAGTGATTTCTATCAATTCTTAGTCAATGGCTGCTCAATTAAGACCTTTAGCTTAGTTCTTGAAATGACTGTCAAAATGTCATGTAAATATCTCCTAGGCAGTAGCCTGCCTGTGCCAGATTTTAAAACTTCAAGTGAAGTTTTACTCTGTATTTTTAATGAAATCATGGGATTGGTATATTGGCTTTCAGTAAAAACACCTATAGCTCAAACTCATTAACTGTTGATTTTCTGCCCCAAAATAGATGCCATCTGTGAAAAAAGAAACATGTTTACCTACATATACTATAGAAAACAGTTAAATATATGAGTAGGCATACTTGAGGCATGTTTCCACAATTAATAGTACTGTATCTGATCAGGAGCTGCCCCCATGTCAGACAGAGCTAGTTTCAGCTGTTGCCCAAAGCTGAGCCAATCAGCGACATTGGTAGTGCCTCTATGATAACATATTTAAGAAAGGGTAAAAAACGCTGCACAACAGCAGCTTGGAGAAAGAGGAGTGAGAAAAGATGTAAGAGAAACAACCCTGCAGACACCAAGGTCAGTGAAGGAGGGGAGGAGGTGCTCCAGGCACCGGAGCAGAGATTCCCCTGCAGCCCTTGGTGAAGACCATGGTGACACGCAGGTTGTCCCCCTGCAGCCCATGGAGGTCCACGGTGGAGCAGATACCCACCCGCAGCCTGTGGAGGACCCCACACCGGAGCAGGTGGATGTGCCTGAAGGAGGCTGTGACCCCGTGGGGAGCCTGCGCTGGAACAGGCTCCTGGCAGGACCTGTGGCCCTGTGGAGAGGAGCCCACATAGGAGCAGGTTTTCTGGCAGGACCTGTGGCCCCATGAGGGTCCCATGCTGGAGCAGGCCATGCCTGAAGGACTGTAGCCCATGGAAAGGACCCATGCTGGAGCAGTTCTTGAAGAACTACAGCCTGTTGGAGGGACCCCATGCTGGAGCAGGGGAACAGTATGAGGATGAAGGAGTGGCTGGGACAGTGTTATGAACTGATCTCTACCCCCATTCCCCATCCCCCCTGCTCTGCTGGCGGGGGGTGGATGTAGAAGAGCCAGGAGTGAAGTTGAGCCTGGGAAGTAGGGGTGGGGGGGTGAGGGGAAGGTGGTTTTAGGTTTTTTTTGTTGTTGTTTCTCACTAATCTATTTTTAATTGGCAATAAATTAAGTTGATCTTCCCCAAGTTGAGCCTGTTTTGCCCATGATGGTAATTGGTGAGTGATCTCCCTGTTCTTATCTCAGTCCATGAGCTTTTTCATTGTATTTTTCTTCCTCTGTCCTGTTGATGAAGGGGGAGTGATAGAGTGGCTTGGTGAGCACCTGGCAGCTAGCCAAGGTCAACCCACCACAAGAATCTAACAGCCTTCAAGAAACTTCATTGGTATAAATGAAATAGAAATGGTATCTACTCTGCTTAACACAGTGCTTCTGCAGAGCCATCAGTAACACTGTTTAAAAAAGCTGGAAAATACTATAGTGGCAGCTTTATAAACCTCGCTTGATATAATGTACCACCCTTATAAAGTATCTCAAACATAAGTCCTCAGGAGACCCAGCAGATAATCTGCTGAAAATCAGAAGCAAGAAGGAATTCTAGGGTATTGGGAAGGGAGGTTACGCTTCCCCTTCTACTAGGTGTATATGTTTAAGAGTTTCACTTTGGCTGATCTCTATTTTTGCATGCCTCCCTCCCTTCCCTCATAAAAGCCATAAGCTATACATGTGAATATGCAGAAGTTCTGTTCCCTCTCCATGGGCCAGATAGAGTGTAAAAATGTTGAATCGTATTATACTGAACTAATGTTCAGCTCACTTATTTCCCAGGGATTTAAAGACCTTCATTTTAGGAGAAGAAACTAGAGTTGAGGTATAGCAATTACATTCTTCTTACACAGAGGAGCACCTGCTGACAGTGATGTTGAATTTGTTCCACCAAAATGGGTCTACTTCAAACCAAAATGTGAGTTGCTGCACCTTTGGACACATAAGGGATAGTGAAGAGACCAAAGGGGAAAATAAATCCTTTTCATTGATATTTCATCAAATACTGGCAGCTGAACAAATCTGATTAATCATCTTTGTGATGGAAAGTCATTGACAAGATATCCACCAGTAATGCTCACTTTTTTTTTAAATGTGTTTGTCTCATTTCAACACATTTAAGAAAATAGATTAGAAAAAAGATTCTTAGAAAGTCTGAGTCTTCTTAAAACAGTGTGAGTGGGGAGTTAATCTGCAGATACGAAACTATGAGTGAAATTGCAATCTCGACATTCAGTTCTTTTACAGGTTGTGGGATGTTTCTTAGAAAAAATTATACCTGTAGTTCATGCTTATCTCAGCTATAGGCCCTTTCATTAAAAAACAAAGCAATGCACCAAAGGGGTAGATTTTATTTTTTTTTAATGTGTGACTCTGCAGTAATCACACATAGCAAATTACCACCTACAGAGTTTGCGAGACTTTTTATAGGAAGAGATGGTTAGCATGTTGCTATTGTTTACAGACTTATTGTGGAAGTTGCAAAGCATCTGTGGGGATTCGTGTGCTTAGTTACTTGGATGGGCTTGAGTTCTGATGGGAAAACAGTTACATGAAATTATGGCAGAACAGATTTAGATTTTCTGCAGTTGACAAGGAATTAGTTCATCTGTTTCTTTAAGCTTAAGTCAGATGCTGAGTCAAAAAAAAACATTTTAAAAGAAAATTTGCTGTCAGCACAGTTTTGCATGTTTCCTATGATTTGTTGAAAGTTTGTTCTGAATAAAATGCCACTTACATTTTGGCACTTATTGCAAATACCAGAAAATTTTTACAGAACTCTCAAATCTTAAGTGAAACAGTCTAGAAATGCAGTCTGTTAATTGCCTTCTGGCTTTTGTTGCACTATCACCACATGCCAAATGCAGTTTGGAGGTTTTGTGATTGGCAAAATTTACTACTCCAGCCTTTTCAAAGAGGAGAGGAGAGGAGAGGAGAGGAGAGGAGAGGAGAGGAGAGGAGAGGAGAGGAGAGGAGAGGAGAGGAGAGGAGAGGAGAGGAGAGGAGAGGAGAGGAGAGGAGAGGAGAGGAGAGGAGAGGAGAGGGAGGTTTTTTTTTTAATAGCCAATGAGACATCCATTGATCAAAGTTACACTTGAAGCATGTCTGTCAGTTGTTGGCAGAACAGAGCAACACTTAAGTCAGTCTTGTCTGTGTTGCTTTAGGTTTGATCACTTCACCATTAACAAAAAACATGGTGTAAATTACTTCAGATGCCAATGACAGAATTTGGAGTTATTGTTACACCCATCATTACTTTTCTGAGATTATGCTGAGGAAGAAAAATAAAACCTGAGATTCCCAAAGCTGTTTTAATGGCTTTTTTATAAAGTAAAGTTCATACTGAGATCACTGGACAAGTTTATCTCACAAAACCTGGGTAGCTTTTGTGTGAACTTAGAAATATGATCACTTTTCATTTTCAAGTCAGTTAGAGTGAGGAAAATAAAATAGACTCTCTATCAACAAAGCAACCCCTATACCTTTTTGTTAACTGGAAGTTAAGGTCTTTGTAAACACTCAAGTTAATTCAGTCTGAACTCATGAGCAAAGTGGAATGTGTCTATAACTAAAATATGTAAATTTGGTTTATAAATAGCAGTGGCCTTTTAAAAGGGAAAAAGCTTCAAACTTGTCAATTATGGAAATGATCATTATTCCCTACTATCATACAGTTACATGTTAATTATTATTTAATATCTTATATTCCTTTGATCTAATGTTACACTAACTATATGAAGGTCCTCTTTCTTATTTAGGTTAAAACTGGCATCAAGGGTTTTCTCAGTCAGAATTAAATTCAATCAAAATGTTACAGTTAGTTAAAAAACAACTTTAAGATACTCTCAGTTTTCAGCTTTAAGCCTACCTTATTTATTCTAGTGCTCTTAAAACATCATGGTGCCATTCACTTTACAAGGGCTGGCACATTGAATTGTCAAAACCCACATTCATGGATTTTTTTTTTAACACAAGAATTTCAGATTGTACCTTTAAAAAGCCTCTTCTGCACAATGGAGGATGTTCACAAAATTGTAGTTTCAGGTTGAATAATGTTAAGCATAGGGTATTTGTTAATAACTTTCTGTAATTGCCTTGCTACTGTGTATACTTATGCTGCATAATCCATCTGTACACAAGAGCATTCTCCTGTTTCTTCTTTGCAACCTCATATAATGAAGGAAAAATGCTGTGTTTATCTGTCAACAGAGATCCTGTGTTTATGTCTGTCAACATACTTAGGGCTATGAATGTCTCAGATTAAGTGCTGCAGTATAAAAGGAAAAAGCAAAGCAGATAATATCTTCAAGTGAGAAATATAAACATTTCAAGGCTCAAGTCTTTTTTTAAGTTTTCTTTAGTATAAAAGTTTCTTGTTAAAGTTCAAAGGCTATACAGTGGATAAACTGACTTGTAGATAATTCTTAAAACTTGAAGACAGACAAAAATATTAATTCCTATATGTATTTTGTCATATAGAAGCATTTTTTTCATCAGGGAAACACATATCCAAACAAATTGATTTTTTTTACAATAGAGATCTTTATGATCATTCAGTCCAATGTCCTACACAACAATTTTCTCTGGAAAAATGAAAAAAAGCACTTTGAGTTTGGTTGTCCTGTTCATTGTATCTTTTGTTCTGAAGGTATACGGATGCTGGATGGAGATGTGACAGACATGGTAGAAGCAAAGTCTCTGAGCTTTAATCCCCAATACATCCACATCTACAGTGCCAGCTGGGGGCCTGACGATGATGGTAAGACTGTGGATGGACCTGCTTCTCTAGCACGTCAGGCCTTTGAGAATGGCATCAGAATGGTAGGTTGGCATCAAAGTGCATATCCTGGATCTGCTCTTGTGTGTGGGTACATGTGCACTGCACGGGGAAGAGTCATATTCTTAAGGAAAGAAAAGCTTCATTTGTGTAAAATGAAAAATACACTTCCATTCTATAGCAACTAGATGTTCAATCCTTCCTGAAGTATCAGCTTTCTTCATTGTCAATTGGAATATATCATCCTCAACGTCCTTTAAAACTGCCCTGAGGTAATAATGTAATTCTGCAAGAAAAGCTAAGACTGAAAAATGATACTTTGCACAGCAGTGCCAAATCATCAATTCTAAATTGCTATGAAATTATAAAACAAAAGCCTTTGTCTTTTTCCTTCATCCTTCCTTCCTTTTGTTGTTCTGTTTTACTTAATTTCTTAATGGAAATTTGATGGATTTAAAAAAAATCTGCACTCATGTTTCTTTTAGAGTGTATGTCTAATCTCAGAGAACATTCACCCTTTTTATAACTTACATATGCATTTCTCTAACAGTTTGTACAACTGCAGTTTGTGTGATATAGTCCAGAGACCTTCAATAGTACAATACACAAAATACCAAACATCCCTATATGAAAAAATATAAGAACTTTTCAATTTTCTTTAATAAATAACTGTCAAACAAATAAGACCACAGAAGGAAATGAGCAGTTAGAGGAAATTTGATGTCAGAGGCCAATTTTTAGTTCTTTCCTTCACTTTCCTGCATGTTAAATAGATCAGGGAATTCCTGGTCTTCCAGTGCTCACACGTCTTTCCAGTATATAGGATTAGATGGAAAGCATTTTAAAGCTCTGCACTTGAAAGTTTGAGCGTTATTTTGAATACAGCAGAAGACTTCCTAGTTCAATGGTGAGTGGCTCTAGGATCAGAAAAGATGAGATTAGTACAAAACATTTATTTGAAGAGGCTGAAACTGTTGGACTAATACTGGAACATAGTAACACTGCAGCAAAATCGGAAAGTGCAGCTATTATTTAAGTCAATAGGAACTTTAACACTGTGTGTCAAGACTGATTTTAGCAAACTGTAACTAACATTCAGCCTGGAAGACTTGTGTCTTGTGTAAGAGACAGTGTCTGCCATTGAGAGATTATATTAATTTAAGATATACCATAAAAAGTGGTTGTAACAGGAAACGGTATAGAGGGATAATAGAAAAAGTTACAAGAGCATCCAGTCAAGCTGACAGTCTGTATGGACGGTTCAGTGTTTCAGGTGATTTACAGTATACTTGACTATAAGTTGTAAATAAATACAACATAAAATTAATACCCACTATCACTGTAACCACTGTATTGCAGCACAAGCCTAGGATCTGTGAATTCTTCAGTTCTAGTCACAGCTGTGTCACTGGTTTGTTTTCACTTCCTCGGTAAAGTTGCATAAATTGCTTACTCTCCCCCTGCCCCCCTGCAATGTGGATAATAATCTGTGTGCACCTATCTGACAGGTGTGTTATGAAGAGCAATTATTGAAATGCTAAACTAATGACAAGGACTGTGTGCATCCTATACTATGTAATGTTAAAAACATGTCTCATAAAATTCAGTATTGTGAATGCTTTACCAACCATGCAGCAATGGACCACTGCCTTCCTTTCATTTGGTCATATGATGACCATTCAGTGTAGAGGAGCAGACTTATGCTTTTGCTTGTTGTACACTATGTAACATGTTAAGCCTAGCACAGCAAACTACTCAAGCATGTACTTTATCCTGTGAGAAATTCCAGAGGCTTAGCAGTTAAACAGATTCAGGGACTCTGATTCTGCCCCCAGAGACCTCTGCTGTATTTAATAATCATTATTAGAGTAGTTGTTCATAGAGCAATATAACTAGCCTGTGAAAAGGCTGAATTCATCTCCATTATTGCGTCCCATGCATTGTCACTTGTCCTTTCAGCTGGAATATCAGCGCATGCCAGTACCCCACTACAGTGTACTACTCAATTTAAAAAGAATGTTAAGGTACTTGAACGCGTCCAGGGGAAGGCAACAAATCTGGTGAAAGGGCTGGAAGGCATGTCCTATGAGGAGTGGCTAAGGACTCTGGGTTTGTCTAGTTTGGAGAGAAGGAGGCTGAGGGGCAACCTAATGAGGCTCTCTACAGCTTCCTGAGGAGGGGAAGTGGAGAGGGAGGTGCTGATCTCTTTTCCTTGGTATCCAGTGACAGGATGTGTGGGAATGGCTCAAAGGTGCGTCAGGGGAGGTTCAGGCCAGATATTAGGAAACATTTCTTTACCGAGAAGGTGGTCAAACACTGGAACAGGATTCCTAGAGAGGTGGTCGATGCCCCATGCTTGTCAGTGTTTAAGAGGCATTTGGACAATGCCCTTAATAAGATGCTTTAAGTTTTGGTCAGCCCAGAAGTGGTCTAGATGATCATTGTAGGTCCCTTCCAACAGGAACTATTCTATTCTATTCTGTTCTATTCTACTCTTTGACAATCACCACACAGAAGAAAAACCAATAAAGTGTTGAAGAGACACTACTGGAACTGCAGGACACAGGGGAGGTTGAACAAAATAAGTTTTATATTTAAACATACGTATGTTTTAGTTTAAATATTGTATTTCATGTGGATTAGGCAATCATGAAAAGTTTAGCCCATTTTTCTATATCTGAAGAACTCAGCCATTTTCTCATCAAAATTTCAAACTCTGGATAAATCTAGTATAAATCAAGAATATAGATTAATTTTCCACGGGCAAGGATCTACCTACAAGCATTATTATTCCATTATTATTATAGCTGCAATATGAGACAATACCCTACAGACCACAAATAAACTTAATTGTACTACTACATTGTCCTGTGTTTTCATAGGCACCAGTATATAATGGAAACATAGTATTTTATTTTACACTTCTGAGCAGGTCTTTTTTCTGAGAACATGGCAGAAAAGTAGCTTGCTATATTTCTTGACACAAGTAATTTTTTTAATTTTTTTTTTAATGGTTGAACTTTTATTACATTTCATCAGCCTTCTTTTGTTCTGCCCAAAGTGGCCCATGCAGAGTTGAATAGATTGAAATACTTCCATGTATTTGGAAATGTTGTCTAGCCCTGACTGTGAGAGCTTTTTCATTTCTGCTAAGGAAATAAAAGTTCTTTTCAAAACTTATAGAAAACTGTGATAGTTTTGAAAATCATACTAATAAGAACAAGAAAATGGTTAAGGTTAATACTTCTCTAATTTTCGTTCTTTAAAATGTAATATATACTGAAAGGCTTTACATTTATGTCTCAGTCATCACCTTATTTAGAGGCTTAGTTTGCAGGCCAAAAATAATTTTAAGATTAATCTGTTTTCCATGTTCTCTTTAATAAAGCATGGCTTTCAGTTTTCGGATAAAGGTATCCTTTCCATTTTTCTTTACACTGTCATAAGATGTTGAATTTTAAAAGATGAAGCAAAGAGGAGAAAAAAAGGCAAATCGTCTCTGTGCCAAAAATCAGATCATTGGCCGAGGTAAAGACTGGATAAATACCCTGCCAAACACTGATTTCCCCAAGCAGTCACAGTAATTGCACAAATAATAATAGGCGGACAAAAATGCATATTATGCTGTACACAGCCCTTGACCTTACTTTTTTAGAAATATTGAACTGAACAATAACTATTACATCTAGTATCTATGAATTAAAGCAACATTGGTACAGAAAAGTTTCACAAGACCTTCTTTCAGATCTGTACAAAGGTTCAAGACTAATATTCTTCATTTATTCTGCATATGCAGGCTGTCCTGGTTTCAGCTGGGATAGAGTTAATTTTCTTCCTAGTAGCAGGCATAGTGCTGTGTTTTGGATTTAGTAGAAGAATGTTGATAACACACTGATGGTTTTAGTTGTTGCTAAGTACTGCTTATGCTAGTCAAGGACTTTTCAGCTTCCCATGCTCTGCCAGGTGCACAAGAAACTGGGAGGGGGCACAGCCAGAATAGTTGATCCAAACTGACCAAAGTGCTATTCTATACCATATGATGTCATGCTCAGTATATAAACTGGGGGGGGTTGGCCGGGGAGCAGCGATCGCTGCTCGGGAACTGTCTGGGTATCGGTCGGCGGGTGGTGAGCAATTGCATTGTGCATCACTTGCTTTGTATATTGTTATTACTATTATCATTATTATATTGTTATTATTATTATTTTACTTTATTTTATTTCTAATTATTAAACTGTTCTTATCTCAACCCAGGAGTGTTTCTCACTCTTACTCCTCCGATTCTCTCCCCCATCCCATTGGGGTAGGGGGAGTGAGCGAGCGGCTGTGTGGTGCTTAGTTGCTGGCTGGGGCTAAACTACGGCACAGGCATAACTGGATATTAATTTTTAAAAAAACAGGATAGAAAAGAGTGCAGTCAAGATTTTTTAAATGGATCTGAAAAGGAAAGTATGCTTGGTTTTTTATTTTGGAAAATTAGCGATGGTGCTGAATAATAATTAATTAAACTATAATTAAACTGACCTTATTTTTATTAAAGTAATGAAGTAAAAATGAAATGGATGCAAGAGACACAGTTTCTTATTCAGTATGATGTGAGACTGTGATCCTTTAAAAAAATGCCTAGTTTAACTTTAGCTCTTATTATTCCAATTAACAGCTCATGCAGAGTGTTTTAGAACTATTATTATTTTTAAATCTCCTGAGCTAATGTGATTACTCCTTCCAAATCTGGCACAACATAGCAAAGATAAATCACTACATGTTAGAGTCCCACAGAGACAGAACATGCCATAAATTGAAATACACAAATCTATTTCAAGAAAGGGTACCGAATAATAACTGAATTTATGAAATGAAAACCTAAACCAGAAATTAAATATGCTTTACAATTCTACCCAGGATCAGGGCAAAGGAAGACGAAAGGAATTTTTAAACCTGTCTCAAGTACAATGATTTTCTGTCATCTTTAGGGTATTTTGTTTAATTCTATTAAATTTACATACTTGAAGACTTTTACTAGTAAACAATTTCTATGCAAATAGCAAAGCTCCCTTTATATCATACCTACAGTTGACAAAGTCCTATTTCTTTGAAATGGTGTTGTTATAAGGATGAAAAATTCTGGAAGCCTCTGTTTTCAATATAAATATATTATAAGCTGTAGACCTAATAACCTCAAAAACAACTCCATTATAATTACACAGAACATGCCTGAAAAAAAAAAAGGTCAGTATGTCCAAAAGTAACATATTCAATATAAGATTGGATATATGACATCACATAGCACTCTCTGTTCAAGAATAAATATGCTTAGCATTGCAACATATGATTGTGACCAAACTGTGTAATAAAACTTCGCTGAATCTGGGACAAAAGGAAGAAAGCAAAAGCCTTTTCTTGATTCAAAAATATAAAACCAAGGCACCATTAGATTTTGAGATAACTGCTTCACATTTTACATGCTATAACCCTTTGTATTGAGTTTACGTGGCAAAGTTTTGGGGGGGCCTACAGGGGTGGCTTCGGTGAGAAGATGCCAGAAGCTTCCCCTATGTCTGATAGAGCCAGTGTCAGCTGGCTCCAAGATGGACCCGACACTGGTCAAAGCTGAGCTATCAATGATGCTGATGGCACCTCTGTGATAACATATTTAAGAAAGGGTAAAATACAATGCAAAACAGCAGCTGGGAGAAAGAGAAGTGAGAATATATGAGAGGAACAACTATGCAGACACCAAGGTCAGTGAAGAAGGAGGGGGAGAAGGTGCTCCAGGTGCCGGAGCAGAGGTTCCCCTGCAGCTTGTGGTGAAGACCATGGTGAGGCAGGCTGTCCCCCTGCAGCCCATGGAGGTCCATGGTGGAGCAGATATGCACTCTGTGGCCTGTGGAGGACCCCACGCTGGAACAGGTGGATGCACCTAAAAGAGGCTGTGACCCCGTGGGAAGCCCATGCTGGAGCAGGCTCCTGGCAGGACCTGTGGCCCCGTGGAGAGGAGCCCACGCTGGAGCAGGTCTTCTGGCAGGACTTGTGGCCCCACGGGGGACCCATGCTGAAGCAGTCTGTTCATGAAGGACTGCACCCTGTGGAAAGGACCCATGCTGGAGCAGTTCTTGAAGAACTGCAGCCTGTGGTAAGGACCCACGTAGGACAAGTGCGTGGAGGACTGTCTCCCATGGGAGGGACCCCACACTGGAGCAGGGGAAGAGTGTGAGGAGGAAGGAGCGGCAGAGACAACGTGTGATGAACTGACTGCAACCCCCATTCCCTGTCCCCCTGCAACGCTGAGGGGGAGGAGGAGGTAGAGAAAATCAGGAGTGCACTTGAGCCTAGGAAGAAGGGAGGGGTGGGGGGAAGGTGTTTTTAGATTTGTTCTTATTTCTCACTATCCTACTCTGATTTGATTGGCAATAAATTAAATTAATCTTCCCCAAATTGAATCTGTTTTGCCTGTGACAGTAATTTCTGAGTGATCTCCCTGTCCTTATCTCAACCCATGAACTTTTCCATCATATTTTCTCCCCCTGTCCTGCTGAGGAGGAGTGATAGAGCAGCTTGGTGGGTATGTGGCATCCATCCAAGGTCAACCCACCACACCATATTAGATACTCATGCTCTCTGAAACATGGGTCTGTGATACAGAGTTGAAACCAGTTCATTTTTTTTCATAGAAATAAGCCTATTATTCTGGGGATCGGTCTCAACATAATTTGGGTAGCAATATATTTCAGATATTCTGACTTTTTCTTTTACTGCTGTTTGACAAAGACCTAACAGTCAAGTTTCTGGAGAACTGTAACCCCACTGATGTTTCACATAGCAGGGTTTTGAGCGGGAGTTATTTCACCTCTCACAATGTGTCATCAACTATATGCTTTCTCTTATTTGTTTTGCAGTATCCATAAGGTAGTCCAAGCTAGTGGCAGGGCAGGTCATGCTTAATATAATGTAGGAAGGTGGACAGGCAGTGAAATTTACATGGAAATTTTTGGCTTTCTGACTGCATCAGTGCAGGAGCCTTCACCTTCTTGCCACAACACTATTCTGTTTAGCAAGCTGGACACAAGCCAAAATGTTTGATGGACATTAATGATGAGATGTTGTGTGGCAGAACCATTTGTGAGAATTCAGCTTGATGCCTTCCCTCCCATCATCATTGCTCCTTTTCATTTCATTTCACCAACTTTGGCTGCAGAGTGTGTTTTCAAGGCATTTGCTAGGAGCAGAAGACTCTCTTACAATCACTAAACAAGCTTGCAACCTGAATGCAAGAGAAGGAAAGGATTTCACATGATTTTTTTTATTATATGCTTCTACTCCAAAAGTAGAAGGGGTTGTTCGTAAATTGAAAGTATCAAGGCAAAAATTTTGTTGCCTATGTTGTGCCACAGATCAATTGCTCTTAAATTTATTTTAAAATATTATTGGCCTCTTCTGTCATCATATCTCTGCATTGTTCTGAGCAGGATGTATTACTGTATTGGGTTTACATGGCAAGTCTTTGGTAGTGGGGAGGGCGGGCTGCAGGGGAGGATTCTGTTAGAAGAGATCAGGAGCTGCCCCCATGTCAGACAGAGCCAGTTTCAGTCGGCTCCAAAACGGACCTGCTGCTGCCCAAAGCTGAGCCAGTCAGTGACATTGGTAGGGCTCTGTGATAACATATTTAAGAAAGGGTAAACAATGCTGCGCAACAGCAGCTGGGAGAGAGGAGTGAGAAAATACGAATGAAAGAGCCCTGCAAGACACCAAGGCCAGTGCAGAAGGAGGGAGAGGAGGTGCTCCAGGTGCTGGAGCAGAGATTCCCCTGCAGCCTGTGGTGAAGACTGTAGTGAAGCAGGTGGTCCCCCTGCAGCCCATGGAGGACTCCATGCCAGAGCAGGTGGATGTGCCCTGAAAGAAGCTGCAGCCCATGGAGAGCTCACGCACGAGAAGGCTCCTGGAACGAACTGTGGCCCTTGGAGAGGAACCCATGCAGAAGCAGCCCAGCCTGTGGGAAGAACCCATGTTGCAGAAGTTCGTGAAGGACTGTCCCCCATGGGAGGGACCCCACGCTGGAGCAGGGGAAGAGCGTGAGGAGGAAGGAGCAGCAGAGATGAAGTGTTATGAACTGACCCCAACCCCCATTCCCCATCCCCCCTGCGCTGCCCAGGGGGAGGATGTAGATGTAGAAGAGCCAGGAGTGCAGTTGAGCCTGGGAAGAAGGCAGGAGTGGGGGAAAGGTGTTTTTAGTTTTGTTCTTATTTCTCACTATCCGACTCTGTTACAATTAATTGGCAATAAATTAAATTAATCTTCCCCAAATCGAATCTGTTTTGCCTGTGACAGTAATTTCTGAGTGATCTCCCTGTCCTTATCTCGACCCATGAGCTTTTCCATCATATTTTCTCCCCCTGTCCTGCTGAGGTGGGGGAGTGATAGAGTGGCTTGGTGGGCATCTGGTGGCCAGCCAAGGTCAACCCACCACAATTACCTACAGAAAAGAAATTCTTCTGTTCTGCTTTGCTGGTGAATTGCACTATAAATATCAAAGATGGAAATTACTGTAAAGAGACTTCCAGTCAAATGTCCCAAAATAATTTCCAAAATGGCTATCATTTTATACACTGAAATATTGTGGTGCACAGAGGTTAAGACCAGGTTTTTAAAACTGCTTATTGTGTATGTTCATCTTGTACAGCTATAGTTTGAGACTGCATGAACACATATCTGTGTGTATGCATATCTCAGATCATATGTGGATAACTTTTGCATGCACCAGAATTCATGCACAGTTCTAATTAGTTAGCTAAAAACTTCTTGAAAAAAACTACTTGGGGGAAGGACTCAGAAAACATGACTTCCAGCATGCTGATGTACCCTGATGTTAGGTCCTGGCATTTATCTCTTACATATATTGCATATCTTCTGTGATGCAATATTTGAATATGCAATGTTGTATTTACTTCAGCATATTTAGTTAAACTTTGGGAGGCTCAGTATTACAGGTGGGGTTTGACTGTGTACTAGAGTTAACAAAGTTAGCTTGTTTGAGTTTTAAAATTGTAATTCTTCCTTCTGACATCATGAGACAGTACCAGCAGCTTGAAATAATTTTAATAGTTCTAAGAATTATTATCTAGTCCTAGGCTTCACCATATGCCAGACCAGGAAATTTCATCCAATTATTACTGCATCAATCTCTATTTATCAAACTATTATTTTCTGTTTACTCTACATCTCTTGGGAAGAGCCAGTCTTGACTGAAATACCTAGAGAGAACCTGTCCACAACTGTGCAAGTTGCTAACTACCTTCATTATTAAAAATATATACCTTATTGCTCATCTGAATTTCATAGAATCATAGAATCATAGAATGCTTTGGGTTGGAAGGGACCTTTAGAGGTCATCTAGCCCAACCACCCTGCAGTGAGCAGGGACAGCTTTAACTAGATCAGCTTGCTCAGAGCCCCATCCAACCTGACCTTGAATGTTGCCAGGGATGGGGCCTCTACCACCTCTCTGGGCAACCTCTTCCAGTGCTTCACCACCCTCACTGTAAAAAATTTCTTTCTAATGTCTATTCTAAATCTATTCTTCTTTAGTTTAAATCCGTTAATCCTTGTCCTGTCACAACAGGCCTTGCTAAAAAGATTCTCCCCATCCTTCCTATAGGCCCCCTTTAAGTACTGGAAGGTCGCAATAAGGTCTCCCTGGAGCCTTCTCTTCTCCAGGCTGAACAACCCCAACTCTCTCAGCCTGGCCTCATAGGAGAGGTGCTCCAGCCCTCAGATCATTTTGGTGGCCCTCTTCTGGACCTGCTCAAACAGGTCCATGTCCTTCTTGTGCTGAGGGCCCCAGAGCTGGACGCAGTACTCCAGGTGGGGTCTCACGAGAGCAGAGTAGAGAGGCAGAATCACCTCCCTCAACCTGCTGGCCACACTTCCTTTGATGCAGCCCAGGATACAGTTGGCTTTCTGGGCTGCAAGCGCACATTGCTGGCTCATGTCCAGCTTTTCATCCACCAGTACCCCCAAATTTGTTAGTTTCCTTTTCGTTGTAAAATTCCTTTTCTGCTAAAATCTCCACATGTAAGTAAATACAGATTTTGGCCAAGTGCTCTCTTGAATAAATTAAATTGGAACATAGGACCATGTCATGGTTTAGCCCCAGCCAGCAACTAAGCACCACGCAGCCGCTCGCTCACTCCCCCTACCCCAATGGGATGGGGGAGAGAATCGGAGGAGTAAGAGTGAGAAACACTCCTGGGTTGAGATAAGAACAGTTTAATAATTGAAAGAAAATAAAATAGTAATGATAATAATAAAAATATAATAATGATAATAACAATAATAATATACAAAGCAAGTGATGCACAATGCAATTGCTCACCACCCGCCGACCAATACCCAGACAGTTCCCGAGCAGCGATCGCTGCTCCCCGGCCAACCCCCCCCAGTTTATATACTGAGCATGATGTCATATGGTATGGAATAGCCCTTTGGTCAATTTGGATCAACTATTCTGGCTGTGCCCCCTCCCAGTTTCTTGTGCACCTGGCAGAGCATGGGAAGCTGAAAAGTCCTTGACTAGCATAAGCAGTACTTAGCAACAACTAAAAACATCAGCCTGTTATCAACATTCTTCTCCTACTAAATCCAAAACACAGCACTATGCCAGCTACTAGGAAGAAAATTAACTCTATCCCAGCCGAAACCAGGACAGACCATAAGACAGGAAATTACCTTGTAAGTCATCCAGTACAGTTCTCTTCTATCACAGGTATCATGTCGGGTAAATACATTTAGCAATTTCTATTTTAGAACGCGTTCAAATTCCCCCCCCCCCCCCCCCCCCCCCCCCCCGCATTTATGTTGGGAGACTGTTTCACAGCCATCACTAATTTATTGATTAGAGACTTTCTTCTAACTTATAGCCAGATTTACTCATGTGCAGTTTCTGCCCATTTGTGTTTTAGCTTAAATAGCTTCTCTCCTCCCTTTTTGCTTGTGACATTTATAGAACACAATCCCATCCCCTCTCAGCCTCCATTTTGCTTTGTTAAACAAGCCACGCTCATTAGTCACTTCTTAAAAACTTGACTCTCCATCTCCTTATCATCTTAGTGGTGCTTCTCTCCACACCTGCCAGGCTGAATTATTTTCTTGAATGCAGATGATCATAATTAGTAAATTCATCATTAGCATGTCCATCTCCATCTTGCTGTTATATTAATCTTCATCTTCTTCTGTTTTATTACTGATTTCGTTGAGGGATCAGTAAATGTTTTGCAGAAACCAGATAGACTGTATCGAATGAATTTCTCTGTATTAAGTCATCAGAGAAGAACTTAGCAGATTTATCTGTCAGTCTAAATTCAGTAAATACATGTTGCATTTCAACCTGTTTCCATTAACTTTGATGTCTCTTACTCTGTCCTTCAAAATCTGTTATAAATCCTTGAACAATAATGTTTTCTATATTCGGTCTCTTTCTGTTAGTCAGAATTTCCAAACCACAGTTCTTCATATAGTTCTTTCCTGAAATACTTTCTGTTTCCCAGCATAATTTTTTCAAGTGTGGATACCAGAATGGGGCATGGACTTCTCTATAGAGGTGTAGTACCATTTCCCTATTCCCTGTATATATTCATATTCACGCTGCTTACAGATCCAAGGATCAAACTAAATTTTATGGAAGCTCATTGCCAATTGTTTATCTGCCATGACCCTAAACTCCCTTTCAGAGTCACTGTTTTACAAGAGGTTGTCCAACCTCCTGTATGTGTTACCTACAGTCTTCATTACTAGGTCTATTACCTTGCATTTGGCTGATATGTCTCTCAGAATTCCTTTTGCAAGTATAGTTTATACCTGATGTGATCTAGTTTTCTCCAAACTGAGATTACCAAGCAAAAATCAAGGTATGTGGCAACCTTAACATTAAGCTAATAATAATTATTTGATCTTCCATTTGCATGTAGTTAGCAACTTTCAGCATTCAGTCAAAGCAAAATTAGGGATACTGTCTTCCAGTAAATGAAATAGTGAAGTTCAGGCTCAATGATACCTGGATGAACTATGATACTATGCACATTATTTTCTTTTGGAAATATATAAACAAAGCTGTTGTTAAAATTCCTCTCCTTCACTTTGTGTGGAAAGTGAGGTTTTTCACAGATAGTCAAGGTGTAGTACAAAAAAAGAATTTTCAGAAAATGAAATTCTGTATCAGAAATGTTCTTAAATTACATTCATTGGAATATACAAATCCAAAAGGCAGGAAAACTTGGAATTAGAGTTACAGGAAAATGTACCTCAAAACATCCAGTTTCCTTACAATGTCACAAAGTGTACTGGAAACAGAAACTGTTTAGTTACCTCATCCCATCTCTCACTCCTATATGGAAACTGCTGTAACAAGCCGGAATAGCATTACTACGGTTGGACTAGTTGTCAAAAGGGACCTCTGGTTTTGGGTGCCTAACTTGAAACCGGTGATAAATTTGAAAATAAAAACCCCACACCATTCTTGATCTGGGATAGTCTTAAGATGGAATGCCAATATTGAAAAGCAATTTTGGCAAAATGGGTCTCTTTCCATACACTTGAAGTATATGCATTTCAGAGAGTGCTTTTTTTGAAACATAAATCTGGTTACTTTGCATGGGCAAATCACTTATTCCCTTTCCTCATAGAATTGTAAGGACTTGAACAGCAGCAGAATCTATGCATTTCTATGCATCTCTATGCATCATGGGGGGGGGGGGGGGAATAGATGTCTTAAAGCCAAATTGCTGGAAGTTTGTCCTCAAGAGTTTTCTGTATGTAGAATTTTACATAAATTTAAGGCACAAAACATTGAGGGCAATGATTTTGCACACAGCCTAAGTGGATTGTTTCTTCCCAAACAAATGCTATGGGATACCAACTGAACAAAGAGATTACTGCAGTTCTCAGTCTGCAGAGGTAGCAGCAAAGCATTCTTATTTTCTCTTCTTCTACTAAAAAGAGCTAGATATGCAGAAAATCCACAAAAAGTTCAATAGACAGTTGAAAAACAGAAGTGTTCTATAAGGAAAAGTGGAATATAACTACTGAAACTACAGTTCTGTGGATCTGATAGACATAGATTCCTTTCTGGAGAGTTTAATCAGATGGCAGTATAAAGGCAATAAGAACTGCCTGAATCCTCTCCATAGAGTAGGGAGGTGAAATCTGTTCCTTATCCAGTCCCGATGCAGGTATCTTTTGTACGGTGCCTGCTTACTTTGGCTTTGCGAGCAGAGACAATTTCACCTATCATTAACTAGAGACTCTTGTGTAACATAAATTTTGGAAAACCTAGCTATTGTTTTGTCACAGATTGATACAATATACAGCTTGCTTTATCCCAGTAACATCAGCAACAATAACAATAGTAATGATAATATGGAGATATAGCCTAAACCAGAACTGCAATTCATGCAGCCCTGTAGCTGGCTCTATTTTGTTTAGGAAAATGAGAAATTCATTCCAGCATTCCACACGTTCAGATTTCAGGTTTCAGCCAGCACTTCTTTTGGTTGCACTTTAAGCACTAATTATAGCTCTGTGGGGAGTATCTTGGAGCTGTTTAAGCTGTTCTAGTGAAGAATAAAATAAATACACTATATGCAAGGATGCATGTTGATATGTTTCATTGATATATCCTAATAATTATTGTGTTAATGCATTTTTGTTTGTGGTTGCTCAACACTTTTTTTAAGTGCACATAAAATATTTTCACACTTCAACATTTTCAAGGTATCACATCCTACAACAATAGAATATATATATTCCCTTCTTTTTGAGATGATTAATTATTTTGTCATTCTTTTTCTTAATAAAGAAGTCATTTCAGAAATAGCCAAAAAGTTTAATTGTATTAGCAACAACTTGCCCTTTCAACAATGTAAGATAATAATTGTGTTTTATAAGTAGTAATATATTTTGTACATTGTATATGTATTGTGCATATGTTAGTTCCAGCACTAGGAAATTCTTTCTTGACTTCATAGTTTTCCTAATAGTAAAAATGGGAATGCTAATATAAAACCACAGGAATTAATTTGTAGACGTTCTCTGAAACATGCATCTTTACATTTTTTATATATATATACACACACACCCCTGTTAGGCTTATTGTTCATTTCTTTGTACAGATCCTTTAGCCGCACAGTTTTAATGAATTGATGCATTTTTCTGAGAGCATGGATACCTCAAAAGAATTCATGGCCTCAGAAATTTCTCCTTTTGTTCATGAGATTTTGCTTTTGAAACCCACAGAAGAGACTATTTTAATAAAAAGAATCTTTGAGCCTGTTTTCTTCTGATAACACTTCAGAATTGCTGTCTGGGACTCTCAGTTTACCGTTATGTCTTTTGGAGAGATGCCTGTTTTAAAGCGAGTGTTGTACAGTCTACAGAAGAGTCACCAGGCTTTTAAGGGTGGTGTGCCAGGCTGTATTTCTCATTCCCAAATTAAAGGTTAAATGTGCTAGTAGAACTCAGCAGGAGCTAGGAGATGCTGCTTCTCAAAAGCAAAATGCTGCCAGTCAGCATATTGGCATCATCTTGCCTCTACATGAGGCAGTGGCATCCATCTCCCAGGGAGTACAGAAATGAGTGGAAGCTGGAAGCAAGGCAATGCTGCATCTCATAGATGCATCTTGCAGGATGTTGTGATCCTTGGTGCTTGGCTTAAAATTGTGCCCGCATAATAAATATTTTAGGTCTCCAGAATACTGAACCCTGCTCTACAACTTCAATTATGAACATTTCCATTTTACAAATTAGTTTTTAAGGAAGAAGTAATCTCATCGGCTGCCTTTTCCAGCTTCCCCATCATGATCATTCTCACTTCTCATCAGTAGTTTTTGTTCTTGGAAGCATAAAGTAATTTTACAACAGTATTAAGAAGATCATAGAAAATTAAACATTCAGTCCCTAGGTGTGCCTAGGTTGTCCCTCCCTCTCTCTCCATTTTATATTTGCATGATGTTTTCTGCTCCTGAGTGTGGGATTTCTAGCATATTGGTGCCAAATTATGTCTCTCTGACTGCAGCTCCTGTTCTTCTCATTCCTCCAGGTCAACGGTTCTGGTCCTCTGTGTTTCCTGTTTCTTCACATTTACTCTCCCGTCTCTTGGTAAATTTAATAACTTCCACAGAGACAGCAAAACTCACCCAGTAGACAGAGAGGGTTATTAGGGAATTCAATTCCTGTCCCACAAAATGGGCAGGAAAACTTCAGGATTCCCAGGCTGATTAAGGCTGCTTGAGTTGTAAAGCACCAAATGAAAGGACAGTTTAAACTTTGTAAAATAGTTTGATTAAATCCTGCTCCACTGACTCAAACTATACTTATGTGGTGGGTTGACATTGGATGGCAGCCAGATGCCCACCAAGCTGCTCTATCACTCCTCCTCAGCAGGACAGGGGGAGAAAATATGATGGAAAAGTTCATGGGTTGAGATAAGGACAGGGAGATCACTCAGAAATTACTGTCACAGGCAAAACAGATTCAATTTGGGGAAGATTAATTTAATTTATTGCCAATCAAATCAGAGTAGGATAGTGAGAAATAAGAACAAATCTAAAAACACCTTCCCCCCACCCCTCCCTTCTTCCTAGGCTCAAGTGCACTCCTGATTTTCTCTACCTCCTCCTCCCCCTCAGCGTTGCAGGGGGACAGGGAATGGGGGTTGCAGTCAGTTCATCACACGTTGTCTCTGCCGCTCCTTCCTCCTCACACTCTTCCCCTGCTCCAGTGTGGGGTCCCTCCCATGGGAGACAGTCCTCCACGCACTTGTCCTACGTGGGTCCTTACCACAGGCTGCAGTTCTTCAAGAACTGCTCCAGCATGGGTCCTTTCCACAGGGTGCAGTCCTTCATGAACAGACTGCTTCAGCATGGGTCCCCCGTGGGGCCACAAGTCCTGCCAGAAGACCTGCTCCAGCGTGGGCTCCTCTCCACGGGGCCACAGGTCCTGCCAGGAGCCTGCTCCAGCATGGGCTTCCCACGGGGTCACAGCCTCTTTTAGGTGCATCCACCTGTTCCAGCGTGGGGTCCTCCACAGGCCACAGAGTGCATATCTGCTCCACCATGGACCTCCATGGGCTGCAGGGGGACAGCCTGCCTCACCATGGTCTTCACCACAAGCTGCAGGGGAACCTCTGCTCCGGCACCTGGAGCACCTTCTCCCCCTCCTTCTGCACTGACCTTGGTGTCTGCATAGTTGTTCCTCTCATATATTCTCACTTCTCTTTCTCCCAGCTGCTGTTTTGCATTGTATTTTACCCTTTCTTAAATATGTTATCACAGAGGTGCCATCAGCATCATTGATAGCTCAGCTTTGACCAGTGTCGGGTCCATCTTGGAGCCAGCTGACACTGGCTCTATCAGACATAGGGGAAGCTTCTGGCATCTTCTCACCGAAGCCACCCCTGTAGGCCCCCCCAAAACTTTGCCACGTAAACCCAGTACAAACTGGTAGATGGAAGCTGTTTCTATTAAGTAGAAGTGTGTTAGAATCAACTTACAAATATATGGGCTGCTGATTTTCCTTAGACTGATGTGTGAAGTCCTCTACCTTGTAATGGTACCTGCCAGTACCCGTAAGGCATTCACTCATAAAGTTGTGTGCACACATGCACACACAAACACAAATGCATGCATTTGGAGTGGATGATGTTCTTTTAATAGTGTTAGGAAATTCTGCAGATGTTATTACTAAAATTTTCATCCTGGCTCTGTTTTTTGCAGACTAACCAACCCTTCCATGTTCTTGCACTGGATAAAAAAAAAGGCCTCTCATATTACTTCTCCCCCTTGCAACTTGCTGACCAAGGAAAAGGTAGTACTAGTCAAAAAAAGTGGGAATGTCCTAGGACTCTTGTGCCATGCTTTTAAAGGTGCAGTTTCAGCACCGGGGCTTTTCTGCCAATGACATGAGTCCAAACACTTTTCATTTAAGGTCTTCAGCTGTATTTTGAGCACAATAGCTTTTCCCAAGAAATGTGCTACCAAATTGGACTTTGACTAGGTTGACAGCAAGTTTTAGTTGGTGAAACATTTTTTTTCTTTAATTTTTAAATTTAATTTTTTAATTTAATGTTTTGTAAGGCTACTTTTTTATTTGCCAAATAGCTTTTAGGGACAAGATCTTTAGCACATTTTCTAGACTGAAGTGCTGTTGTTTTCTGTGAAATGTTGAGTTTGTAAATGTGCTGCATTGCAATGTGTTAGAGGAACTGGAATTCTTTCTTTGTATGTATTAGAGAAATTTTTTTCCTTTAGTTGGTGCACCTGGTACTTATTTTTTATTGAAACAACAGAGATTATGATACTTTATATCTTTGCAGAAGACATTAATTTTGAAGAAATATTTTTAATCAATCTTTTACAAAAATCTTAGTATGTAAAGGTCAATTTGGGTGCAAATAACTGCTAGTTATTTTTGAAGACCTGTCATTATTATTACTATGTACATTGGTGTTTATTAGTTTTAAATACTGCATTGCAGAATTTCTAACATCCAGGGGCATGTATTCAGCAGAACTATGTTTTGTGCAGAACAAGAACCCCAAACCAAAAGGGGATTTTGATTTGGCAAGAGTTCATAATGTGGGGAAGGAGAGCTGCAAGATATGAATAAAACACTTCATAAAGCCTGTCTTTTAAAACAACAAAAATTTTATTATTTTGTATCATTTTATCAACATAGTAGCTAAGAACAACCAAAGGAAGAAAAAGAAGTTGAAATAGTTACACTTCCTGGATGTTTAGCCTGATCTTGTCTGGAGAATGTGGATTTAATAATACATTTAACTTGGCACACCGGGATTTTTTTCTCTGCTTGAAATGCTTTTTTTTATAATGAGAAGTTGTATTTTAGAGACATAACCTTATGTAAACACTACCCAGGAGAATTTGACATTTAACTTATTTTGCTGGAGAGAAGAGTCTCTCCAGGTATTTGTCACAAATGCAGGTTTGTGAATCCTGCTGATTATGTCAATTCACTATGAATGAGTGACTTTACACAGTTTGATTTAGTAAAAGTTAGAATTTACTTGTAGCAAATTGCAGAATTTGATTATAATATTTTCAACAGCACTCAATCATCAATGATTAATAAAGTGATTAGACAAAATTGATCAAAACAGTGACTTAGTTACAGATTCGAAGATGGCAAGGTTCACTCTGTTACTACATAGAAGCACATAAAAGAGAATTAAATCACAATGAGTTAAAATGATTCATAAAAGGACTGCGTATATATGGAATAAAGGCAAGGGGGGGAAGGGGCGGGGGGGCCCTCCTGTTGAGTCACGAGGTTTAGACTAGACCCCCTTGCTTTCTAAACTCCTTCTCAGAGAGGAGCCTAGGTGCGGCTAGGTCTAGTCCTAGTCTCAGACTTGGTCAACGGCTTATATGGATAAGGATAATGTATGTATATATATGCATAGGAAAAATATATAAAGGAAGTTGGATTATATGAGATAGAGAGAGAAATCGTATGTAGGGGATACGGAAACCCTCCCGTTGAGTCACGAGGTTCAGAATGGACCCCCTTGCTTTCTAAACTCCTTCTCAGAGAGGAGCCGAGGTGTGGCTGGGCCCACTCCTAGTCTCAGACTTGGTCAACGGTTTAGGAGAGTAATGCTATAAGAATAGTACAGCAATATAAAACTCCTTTTAAAATTAAATCATACGTCTACAAAACTACTTAAATTGACTCATGCATGCACACTCACAACTATAAATGCATATATGAAAATAGTATACCTGTTAAAAATTCCCCTTGAGTTTGGTGAAACACTCACATCTAATGCCTTGGCATTTCTCAATGGGCGAGAGCAGAGTCTCGAGGAGTGAAGAATATCAGCAGCCCAGGCTCCGTTGTCGATCTCCGGCAATGGAGTTCTGGTAGCAGCAGACTTTGGGAATCTGCTAGTTTTCGCTGACTCTGAGAGACATTTCGATCAGAGGGAGATGCTGGTGCGGCCCGTGGCGGTCCAGGAGAGCTCAAAGGGCCTCACTTAGGACTGCCGTTTTATAGGATTGTGAGATGATTGACTTTAATCACCAGTAAATTTCCATCCGAGCCACAATTCGGGTCGGCTTGTTGTTGGAATTCCAGCAGTGATGATACCACTCTGTTTCAAGGCTGTCCGGGGTAGCTGTTTGTTCTCGTTCCCCTCGTTAGCCATAATATGAATCTTGATAAGAACAGAGCCGCTCTCTGCTCCAGCCATGTAGGAGTTTCTGGTACAATTAAGGAGCGCTTAACTGACCAACTCTCTACGCAAAAGCTGCAGCCTGCGAATTCCTGAGATTGTAAAGCAGCCAAAGTAAAGGGGAAAAACAGAACAGAAAAACGGGGGGGGGGGGGGGGGGGGGAATGTACCACCACAGTATTACACTTTTATGAAACTCACAAAATGAAATTCATCAGTGTTTGAGAATTCAGGCTTGGATTGTGAACTGTGAGGGTTTTTTTGTCTTATATTGATGTAGGTTCTGCTATGCTCAGCACAACATGCACTAATAAAATCCCTCTGTGAATCTGGTTTAAATTTATCTTTGAATTGCTAATTGTTTAAGGCTAACCAGCTAGATGTCCCAACATCTGTCTTTATGTCATTTGTGGTACACAAACGCACTCTGTTTAGAACCAAACAAACAAACTCCCCACATGTCCAAGCAATTAATTCATGCACAGAAAGTGATGTTTTATGCCTTATGACATTAACCTAACACTTACAGGAGTGGATCTATCTCTTACAGAGACCAGGTAGGTATTACATGATAAGCTGCAAACAAATGAGGTATAAATGAGACTGTTAGCTTAATTGTTACTTAGGGGGATGTTCCGTTGCTATGAGAGAATGTCATATAAGAAAAGGTGATGTAATTTGGCATAATCAAAGACAAGGTTAGTCCTTTGGTGAATCTTTCCATCTGAATGGTAGAGTGCTTCCAGATAGTGAGTGTTGATAATTAATGCAGACTATGCAGTTGCATGAATCTGAATTTAATTCATTTGCATGAAATGTGTAAATATAAATTAAGAAAACCCCAATTGCAATTTCCAAATATCAGCAATTCCCAGTTCCCATATATCAGTAATATAGGTTGTTGTTCAGCTTCAGTTTTCATTTCAATGCCTATTTAAGAGTACTAGCATCACCAAAAAATATGGTTTGATTCATTTGGACACTACTTAACTTTGGTGTATTAAGAAAATATCAAGGTGAGGTTACATATTGTAAGTCCTCATTTGAAATTATTAATATGCTTAAGTAACTTGCCCAAATATTCATACATTTAAAATATCTTGCTGAATTGACATTTTAGTGCTTAATGATAACACATTTATAAGGAACTTTTTATTTTTGTCCAGTTTTGCTTATATATTGTGTTGTGCATTTAGCAGTTATATCTAACTAGATGGGTTGGACTACATGACCTCCAGAGGTCACATCCCACCTCAGATATTCTGTGATTCTGTGATTTATAATATCTGTAAAACCATGACAATGTGGTTCATGGTATATAATGTTGCCCAAACAATACCTAGTACCACCAGGCAATCCAAGAAGAAACAACTGATATCTCCCTAATAAACAAAAGGTACTATGCATTACAAAGGTTTTTAGTTGCAAGTATGCTACTTCTTTTCCTCTTTCAATCCAGTATGTTGTTTTAATGCCTGCTCTGAGTCTTCAGCACCTCTTTCTTGGTAAGGCTGGATAGCATAGATGCTGAGCAATAAAGAGAAGCTGCATAAAGGTTGTTTCTAAAGCTGTGTTCATCATTTTCTGATTTTTTTGATGTCAGACTCTAAACTTTATTATATCCATTTTTATTTCAGAACCTTCTCAGTGAGCTCTTTTATCGTCTCTGTCTCATCAAATGCATTTGGGGGGGAAGAGCTATTTATTTACCTAGGTTAGGGGAATAAGAACAACTGTTAATTAAATCTTTCGTATGATTTTCAAACAGGGACGAAGAGGTTTAGGTTCAGTCTTTGTTTGGGCATCTGGAAATGGTGGAAGGAGTCGAGACCATTGCTCCTGTGATGGCTACACCAATAGCATCTACACTATTTCCATAAGCAGCACAACTGAAAGTGGGAAGAAGCCATGGTATCTGGAAGAATGTGCATCCACACTAGCTACAACATACAGCAGCGGGGAATCATACGACAGGAAAATAGTATGGGCTTTTTACTATTTCTATGTAGTCGGTTTTGTATTTTGTATAGTAACTTTTGGGGGAGGGAAAGAGAGATTGCTTATTTACACTAATGAATGGACTGCTTTAGAAAAAAATTCATATTTGGATGAGTTTAGTTTGCCCAGGTGTGTTACTAAGTTGGCATCATCATAACATCACAGTCCCAAAGCTAGTAATTTGAAGCCAACATGGGTATCTCTGCATGTTGCTGTCTGACGCGATGTAGATATGCCTAATTCATATTAGGTTTTTCCGCTCACCAAATTGCTGCCAGCTCTAAGTGATGCTTTCAAAGATCCTATTGCTACTACCAGCAAAACAGATTTGTTTCTTGACCAATATCTTGCAGCCTGTCAGTAGGCTTCAGAACATATCCTCCTTTCCTTTCTTTTTTAATCCAAGTCTCATTAGTTTTCATACTTTACATACATGATTTTAGAAGCAGTTTTCTTGCCTACCTCTCTATTTTCTTGGGTTTATTTGGATCCAGTATTATTCATATTGCTGCCTGTTCCTGGTAGCTGATATTTTGTAAGCAAGGTTAACCTCATCTTTCCTGTATTGCTTCTCATCTCATTCCTAAACAATCTGCATCCATTTTCCATTATGTTCTCATTTTAGCTGGAAAGTCAGGAATTGTTATTAATTCTGTTTGATAATCTATTGATACCATTAGTATTTGTATGCTATGGTATATCTGCTTTTGCAAATTGAGTGGATTTAATATGCTTTTCAATAGTCAATATAAAATTCCTTTTAGCCTTTTACACTTGTATTAGGATTAATCAGGTTTGTTGATCATGGTCTTCTTCCAAGCTTATTTATTCTGGTGTATAACTTGAAGATCTTAATTTCTTCCTGATCAGAAAATTTAGGGTTCCCCCCCCTCCAAATGTTGTCTTCTTAAGCACGGGTTTGATATTAGTTTCTTTCTGGTCCATAGTAGATACCTCCTTTGCTGTCAGAGAGAAGTTAAAAATACTTGCAGCTATTTTTTTTTTTAATAGTCTGCTTTGTCTTTCAGGATTCTGGGATGCTGGTCATCCCTTCTTGGAACCTTCCTTATTTTCATATGATCTAATTTTTGTTTTCAACTTGTTCTGAAGTACCTCTTTTTTCCAGTAATTTTTCTGTTCTTTACTTGCTTCTCTCCACAGAAACCTTATCTCTTTATCTCTCCTGGCATGTTTCTTGTTCTCCCTGGTAAATAATAGCAAAGAAAAGAAATTACTCCATTACCTAGCAGTCCTCACTTCCGTGATTAAATTTCTTGGCTTCTATGATCATGGATCTACCTTTGAGAAGCCAGGTCCAACAGGGAGCTGATGAGATTCGCCTGACCAAGTGGGGCAAGAGGGTTTTTGCCAACAAGCTGGCCAGACTTATGAGGAGAACTTTAAACTAGACTCAGTGGGGGAAGGGAATGGAGTTTTAAGCAACAGAGAAGAGCCAGGGGCTGCTGATGTATTAGGAACCAACAGGGAAACACCTGTGAAAAGCCTCAAAGGAATTAGGGTGTGTTACTCTAAAAAGGTGACACAGTCAATAGCCCAACTGAAGTGCCTCTATATCAATGCATGCAGTATGGGTAACAAATGAGGAGTTAGAAGCCACTGTGCAGCTAGAAAGCTATGATCTAATCGCTATCACTGAAATTTGCTGGGACGAATCACATGACTGGAGCACTGCAATCAATAGCTATAAACTGTTCAGAAGGGACAGGTGAGGAAGGAGAGGTTGCCCTCTATGTAAAAAAATGGATTGACTGCGCACAGCTGTCTTTGAAAAACAGGGATAAACAGGTTGAGAGCTTGTGGCTAAAAATTCGGGGCCGTGTGCAAAGAGTTGCAGTCAATGGCTCAATGTCCAAGTGGAAACCAGTAATGAGTGGTGTTCTGCAAGGGTCCGTACTGGGACTAATACTATTTAATGTCTTCATCACTGACACAGACAGTGGGATTGAGTGCACCCTCAGCAAGTTTGCAGACAACACCAAGCTGACCGTCACAGCTGTCTGAGAAGGCTCCAGGGAGCCCTTATTGCGGCCTTTCAATATATAAAGGGGGCTTATAAGAAAGATAGAGAAAGACTTTTTACCAAGGCCTGTAGCGACAGGACAAGGACTAACAGTTTTTAACTAAAAAAGAGTAGATTTAGATTGAACATAAGGAAGAAATTTTTTGTGATGAGGGTCGTGAGATACTGGAGCACGTTGCCCAGAGAAGTTGTGGATGCCCCATCATTGGGAAGTGTTCAAGGTCAGGTTGGATGGGGCTTTGAGCAACCTGATCTAGTGAAAGATGTCCTTACCCATGGCAGGAGGGTTGGACTAGATGATCTTTAAAGGTCCCTTCCAACCCAAACCATTCTATGATTCTATGATTTCCTCTACTATCCTTTAAAAGACCTTCACTAACTTCTTTTTCATGTTTAAGCAAGGCTAATACAATGTGAGGTGAGCAGAGATGATTGTGATTCTCCGGTTTGACCTCTTGCATAACGCAGTCTATAGGACTTCCCTGAATCCTTCAAATCCCATGGTTATGGTCAACTCAAGTATAATTTTTACAAACACACCCTATCTTGCTTTCAAAATTTCCAGTGACAGAAAATCCACTAAAATCTAGGGTAAATTGTTTACCCATTCCAATTAAAATTTTTCACTCGTTTGCTGTCTGAGCTCTTCTAGTTTCTATTTCTAGGCATTTGGTCTTGTCACATTTTATTGCTCATGTGAAGAGCGCTTTAGTTGTCTGACTTCTTTCACTTAGCCCATGTAAGTCTGATCAAATCTTCAATTAATCATCTTTGATAAACAAAGTCAAGCTCTTTGCATCATTCTATATAAGGCATGTTTTCTTCTTAACCCTCTCCCATTTTATGGGCTTTGGGCACCTGAACTGGACACACCATTGCAGTAGTAATGACATCAGTGCCAGATACACAGGGTAATGTGTATCTGTGAGTGCCAGCTCAGTTCTCCTCTCTTTATACATTAAAGCTGAATGAGATGTTAGCCTCGCTGTCATGTTACATGTTCATCATTGTGTGACTCCCAAATCACATTCAGAGCTCTTTCTAGTCTTTTTCAGTTGTTGCTGTGAGAATAGATACGAGAGTAGGCATGGTCTCTTTAGTGGGCCATTTACGATTGGCAGTACTGATTTGGTACTCAATCCAGACCTACCCTCATCATCACTTTCTCTTTTGCCAATGTTTCTACAAGTACAACATTTATCAGAAGTTGCTGGTGTTTTCTTCCAGACTTTTGATAAAATCTTTAAATAATATTAAGGCCAAGAACTAAATCTTCCTAGGCTCGATTAGAAACAAGGCTCTTTTACATATGCTTATATTTTGAGGCCTAGTAATTATGCCATGCTAAACCATGTATTATGTATCTGTGGTGGGTTAACCTTGGCTGGCTGCCAGGTGCCCACCAAGGCGCTCTATCACTCCCCTCCTCAGCGAGACAGGAAGAGAAAATCAGATGAAAAACTTGTGGGTGGAGATAAAGGCCATTTAATAAAGAAAAGCAAAGGCCGCACGCGGAAGCAAGGGAAGCAAAAAAAAATTTATTCTCTACTTCCCATCAGCAGGCAATGTCCAGCCACTTCATCTCTTCCAGGATTCCTGGGTGTTTGGGGTTCCCCATTCGAGCCCGTTGCATGATCAACGCTACCCGCTTACTCCATGTAGCATCAGTTGCGTGATGTGTAGAGGGGATGTTTCCTTTGAACATCCAGTGTAGCACAGGCAATCGCAGTGCCAAGAGGAGCTGTGCTTCTGCACCAACAATTTCTGAAGCGGCTCGAACCCCCTCATATGCTGCTAGCATCTCTTTTTCAGTTGGGGTGTAGTGGGCTTCCGATCCTCGATACCCCCGTCTCCAAACCCTAGAGGTCGACCTTGGGTTTCTCCTGGTGTTTTCTGCCAGAAGCTCCAGGTGAGACCATGCTCCCCAGCTGCAATGTAGAGCACATTTTGCACAACTGGTCATGTATGGACAGGCTGAAGGGCTACCGCATGAGCTATCTCCTGTTTGATCTGCTCAAAGGCTTGCTGTTGCTCATGGCCCCACTCAAAATAGTCCTTCTTTTGGGTCACTCAATAGAGAGGGCTCACAAGCTGACTATCACCTGGAGTATCCATTCTCCAGAATCCTACAAGGCCTAGGAATGTTTGTGCTGCTTTCTTGTTAGCTGGTAGAGACATAGTTGCTCTCTTATTGATCACATCCATAGGGACCTGACAACATCCATCCTGCCATTTTACTCCCAAGAACTGGATCTCTTGTGCAGGTCCCTTGACCTTGCTTCTTTTTATGGTGAAACCAGCTTTCAGAAGAATCTGGATTATTCTTCTGCCCCACACAATGATGTCATTGATGTATTACAGATGTTCAGGGGCATCACCCTGGTCCAATGCAGTCTGGATTAGTCCGTGACAAATGGTAGGACTGTGCTTCCACCCCTGGAGCAGTCGATTCCAAGTGTATTGGGCACCCCTCCAAGTGAAAACAAACTCTGCTGTTCTTCACAACTCAGCAATCCCACAATGAAGGGATCTTCCAAGAGGCCAGGCAGGGTAGATAGCTGTTTAATCTTCTCTGTATTCATAGAGGCTACACCAAAAGCCCATCGATACCCCTTTGGGTCCTTGAAGTACTTTCTCCTGAGGTAGCCTGTGCCAAGGTACACGGGGCCTCCGGGTTGGTCATGATGGGGCGCTTTTGCCACTTGTCCCCTGTTAAACTCACCTCAGTCTCCAATATACTCAATTGTTGGGATCCCCCTGTCACTCCAGAAATCCAGATGGGTTCTGCCCCCTTGTACCCTGATGGCACCAGCGTAGCCTGTGCACCGATGCCCACCAGAGCCTTATACTCCTGTGGGTCTGATGTTCCAGGCCATTGAATCCACACAGTCCAGTATACCCAGTCATCCTTTTCCTCCTCCTGGCCGAAGGCAGGGACCCTCTATTCCTGTTCCTGGTCAGAGTATTCACTCTCTGACCCTTTCAGTGCCAGACCAGAAGTCCCCTCACCAGGATCGAGGGAGGTGATCTCAGTCCTTCTTCTGTGTCTGGGAGATTGCTGATTGCCTTCTTGTGTCTCAACAGCAACTAAGCTGACAGCCTTCTCAGGCGGCCCCTTCTTAGCAGGTCTCTTCCCCCTCAGTTCGCTTACACGGGCTTCCAGCTTACCATCCCGCTTCCTCATGTTCTCCCCCTGGCCACGCAGGAAGAACCAGAGAGTGACATGCGGTATGCAGCTGGGGCTCCCTTTTCCCTCTGACTGGAGCAGGAGGGGGCTGGCTCCGTGGGGTGCCCCTGACAGCTGAGGCACTGGCCCGTGGGGATGAGGAGGGACAGAGATTTTCTTCAAAGTTTTAGAGCCAGGAATTGTTGCCAAGCTGTTAGAATATGACACTGGGGCATTTTGGACCACCTTCCCCCACATGGCCTGTATGCACAGGACATCATCCAGATCTTTGGAGAATTCATCGTTGTCTAGATCACCATAGATGACTTCCAGCATCTCTAATTCTCTCAGGTACTGGATGCCTTCCTCAGCAGTAGTCCGCTCTCCTTGGTAATTCACAAGATCTTCCTTGAAAGGATATCTTGCCCTCACACTTGACAGAGACGCCTCCAGAGACTGCGAATTGCTGCCTCTTTTCCAATTCCTTTGTCAGTTCCCTGATTTCTAGCAAGGGATCCCAGCTGTTGGGCTTCCTTACCTTCTAGTTGCTGACTATTGGCACCGCTATCCCAGCATGGGAGCAGCCAGGCAGCACCTGGCTGGTAGCTGTAATCTTTCCACATATCTCAAAGTTCTTTTGAGGTCAAGGACTGGGTAGTTTCCACCTCTTGTCTGATTTCTCTTACTCCTTCCTCCCATCTTTGCTGAAGGACCAGCTTCCTGATCAGACCCTTCCTCCTCCTCCCTGACTAATCGATGATGTGGACCCATTGACCTCCTTGTCCACTGTTTCTTTTTCACTACTGGGGCAATTACTGTACTTGGGGTTTCAGTCACTATCTCAGCCATGGTGTCCTCAGATGCAGTTTGCGTCCCTGTCTCAATTATCGTGTTCTGAGATGTAGTTTGTATCCTGGTCTCAATTGTGGCATTCTCAGAGGTGTTTTGGGTCCCTGCCTTAACCACAGTCCTCTGATAGTACTGAATTGTGGCTCAGTAGGCACAGGCCAGGCCCCAGTACAGTGCTAGAAGCTGCTGATTTTTCATTGGGGTAGGCAAGGCACCCTACTATCAGGTGGCATGTCAATCTACCAGGATTACTTGCCTGTTTAGGTGTAAAATCCCAGGCTATGGGATGTGATAACCGCCCTAGGTACCTGCCAAAATCCTTCCACACGCCCTGCCACCCAGGGACAGGCCGCCTCAGGGCATGTTTCAGTATCACCTCACCCAAAAGTTGTCTCCTCTTATGCCAGGATGACACCAGATTCCACAAACCTGACAACAAGCCGACAGTGTTAATTAGTAGTATTAAACAGCTCACATAAGGGTGAACAAGGACCTCGGGAGCCTGCATAATAAAACCACCCACATCAATCCCCGGTAGGAAGAGGGAGATGTATTCCCTCATCCTCTCCACGAGACAGCTCCCCCAGGACAGTAAGGGCATCAATGCCAGGGCAAAGCACATAGCCATTGTTTGTATTAACGTGTTCCCAAGCTCAGCAAAATAGATAAGCATTGCAGCCAGCAAACTCCATGACCCGCACAGAAGCTTGCCACTTAATAACTACTATAGCTATAGCACACTCAATTCAAAACAGCTGTTGTCCTGTGCCCCACGTTGGGCGCCACAAAGGACTGTGGTGGGTTAACCTTGTCTGGCCACCAGGTGCCCGCCAAGCCGCACTCTCACTCCCCCTCCTCAGCAGGACAGGGGGAGAAAATAATATTAAAAACTTGTGAGTAAAGATAAAGGCAGTTTAATAAAGAAAAGCAAAGGCCACGTGCGGAAGAAAAAAGGAATGCAAAAAGATTTATTCTCTACTTCCCATCAGCAGGTGATGTCCAGCTGCTTCCTGGGAAGTAGGGCCTCAGTACACGTAGCAGTTGCTTAGGAAGACAAACACTTTAATAACAATTTCCCCCCCCTCCCCTTTCTCTTGGTTTTATTGCTGAGTACAACGTCATATGGTATGGAATATCCCTTTCGTCAGTTTGGGTCAGCTGTCCCAGCTGTGTCCCCTCCCAACCTCTTGCCCACCACCAGCCTACAGGTCTTTGGGTGGGGTGGGGGGTGTGGAGAGACAGCCTTGATGCTGTGGGAGCACTGCTCAGCAGTAGCCAAAACACTGGTGTGTTATCAACACCATTCTAGCTACCAATACAAAGCACAGCACTATGAGGGCTGCTATGGGGAAAGTTAACTCCATCTCAGCCAGACCCAATACAGGGATTAGCAATTAAAATTATACAAATTCATTCCCATGTAAATGAGAAAAAACTCAGATGTCCTATGAGATTCTGCAATGTAGTAATACAGAAATACAGATCTGATATTAAGGAACAGTGCATGGCTACTACTTTATAATGTCAGATTCTCCAGTTTCTACTTATTGTTCATTGCATTCCTCCAGTTCTAATGTCTTTTTTTTTTCCTTTTCTGTTTTTCTGTCCAAATTTTTGCAGAATTTATTATGATGTGGATAACCAGTCACCAAATGTTAGACACTCATTTTGTGGACTAGAAAGGGACAAGTAAAAATTCCTATAATAATGTTTTGGCTTCAATATGGATTAATAGAATCTCACACACTTTTATAACTGCCTTATGACTTTTTTTCCCTTTTAATTCCTATGTGCTTTTAGAATTTTTTATTACAAGTATGGGGTGTAATATAGTATTAGGACATTTTCTAGTTTGGGGGGTTTTTTCATGCTTGTACAGTCATAGTTATCTGATTGCATAATTTCATCTACACAACTCTGTTTTCCACATGGAGGTTTTTTTACTGACTTTGGACTAAAGTAAATGACAACAACTTCTGGTCTGTAACAATTTAGGTTAATGGTTACAGTGAAACACTGATGTTAGCATCTTACATGAGTACTGCAGTCTGTTGCTCAGGTAACATACTCAAAATGTACTTGACTTTATGCTGCACTAAATTGTATTACATTAAATGCTTGCCCATTATGGACTGTTTCCAACCTTTGGATGCATTATACATGCCCAAAACATACAAAAATTTCATAGATGCAGTAGGATGTATGCCTTTTACATACACACTTAGAGAAAAGAATTAGAATTATTTTTAGGTGTTTTCAAGAGCAGCTGCAAAGTGCAGACACAGGTATAGAAACTCACACTCAGAGACAAAGGGAAATGAAGGCTAGGTAAAGACCATAAAAATGTACTTTATGGAGGTAATCTTTCAGAACAGAGTGAGTGTAGCAGTAATAGCCAATGGCGTACAGTTGTGAAGGTATTTTTTCCTATTCTTCTCTTCTCTGCTATTTTGAATGCTATAGAAAAATGCTGGAAGATCATTTTGCCACTCAGGACCATACAGCTAGAAAAAGTTAAGCACCACCTTAGCTATAGCTATCTATATGGGCCTTGAATTTATCAAATGTTACACAAATGCATCATCTTTTCTTTGACTTCCTTTTTCAGATAATTTCTTAAATCCCTAATGAATTTACATATGATAATCCCTCACGGATATAATTTATAAACCTAGTACACTACTCATCTTCTATAAATAACCTCTGTACTTATTGTTTCTCCTATTTCTTTTCTTCATAAAACAATGTCACGTCATCTGCTGAATTTCTTTCTCTTTTAAGATATGTTTCTGCCTTGCTGACCAGCTTCTGCTTTAAGCAGAACTTGAAACAAAAACAAAAAAACAGAACCTTTCAGTTCTTAAAACACAGAGTATCAAGATACAACATGGCACCTTCAATTTTGAGTAAATACAGGATGCAGTAAGGAACAGTAGATTTTTGTTAAACCCTTGTCACTTTTAGGGACACAGATTGGTAGAAATCAACATATCTTGAGGAATTATAGCAGCAGGTAAAAAATGGTTCAATCAGTTCAGAAGGCTCAAGTCATGAAATATGAAATAGCAGGAAACGAGGTTTAGAGTAAGCATGTTTTCTGCTAAGGAAAATTCTGGTTTTGACCTGAGTCATTAACTTCCCAGTAGATGAAACTATGGGAACATTGATGGAACAACCTTAATAATGACTGTACAGAAATGGCATCTCCTTAAATCTTCAGAGCAAGTTGCTTATACAAACTATTATGGTGTGTCTAGTTTTTTCTTTAATAAGTCTGTGCATTTTCTGAAAGCTGCTGGACTTCCACATATGACAAGGATTGCAGTACATTCTAGTGATTCCTATAACTTTCATCTAACTTTCCTCAGGGTGTCCTAGGCTGCTAATTTCATGTTGATTAAACTATGCCAGTACCAGATACACTGTCATTGCCTTCAGCCAAATCTAGTGTTTTCAAAAGTGGTAGAAGTGGACATAACTCAGGGCCCTAGAAATATTACATGGACTGATCATGGGTAATCTCATCACCATTTTCATAGATCAGCCATTGTTATAATGGTATTTGATGCATACAAATGTGTTGCACTCAACAAAAGATTAAAAAATTACTGCTCCTACCCACCCTATTATACGGAATGACAGCTAACATACACTAATAACAGCTTCATGGTGCTGTCAAGTATCATGTGCCCTTTTATTATGATTAATGATGTTACCCTCATGTGGTTCAGGAATTTGTAGCATTATTTTACTTCTTGAAACTCGCTGGCCTGTTGGTGTTCCTGTTCTCTTTTTTTTTCAAGGTAGAAAAAAGACTTCTCTGACAATGAATCTATAGTGCTGAAAAACATGCTTTAGATCTCTGAGGTAATTTACACTTAAACATCTCAGCTCCTCTCAGCAACTTCCCTTTGAAATAGCTCAAATGGTTTTTCCACTTAGGAAACTTTTTTTTTTACACATTCTCTGCTGAAATAGTTGCTGAGATAAGAGGCTGTAGTTCTAACTGCTTCGACAATATCTGCTTAGAACATGAGAGACAACACTGCAGAATAAAGAAGGGTCATGGTTTTGTTATGCTTGATATCTGTAGGTACAGGACATAAAACCACTCTGGAAGTGTGTTGTTCTTCTGGAGGATCAGAAATAAAGAATGCAGTGTGCTCTTCACTATATTTAGAAAATGTCTTTTAGGGCAAAGCTGCTATGAAGGCACTTCTCCAAGCCTGAGCTCCTGTAGGCTTTGTTATCCTTCAGTCATCTAAGGAAAGTGCCTGCTGCAACACTTCTTGGCAGGGAACAAGTCACCAGGCTGTGAAAGAGACAAACATGTGTTAGTCTTTTTCTGCCCTTCCTTTTTCCTAGCTTCCCTTCCATTCCCTGCTACTGCTTTGACCAATGTTTTTCCAAAAGGGATACCTCAAGCTTACATATCACTATTTGGATGTGTGTCATCCTGTAATCCTTGGCCATTTTAATTTCATCTGCAAAATTACTACTTGGATTTGCACATATAGGCTGTTCCTGCTGCAGTTTAATCTCTTAACATTTTCAGGGCATTTATAGGATGTGCATGCAAATACGTTTTGAAACAATTTTCATTGTCTAAATTAATGAACAATTGATAGGAGGGAAGAAGAGAGATAAAGAAAAGATATGAACACTTTATTTGTAGGATTCAACTTTTAGTTGGTAATAGATAAAAGAATTTTTTAATGAAAACGTGTGTGCAAATATGAAGGATATTAAATAATTGTCATGGTTTAGCCCCAGCCAGCAACTAAGCACCACGCAGCCGCTCACTCACTCCCCCTACCCCAGTGGGATGGGGGAGAGAATTGGAGGAGTAAGAATGAGAAATACTCCTGGGTTGAGATAAGAACAGTTTAATAATTTAAATAAAGTAAAATAGTAATGATAATAATAACAATATACAAAGCAAGTGATGCACAATGCAATTGCTCACCACCTGCAGACCGATACCCAGACAGTTCCCGAGCAGCAATCGCTGCTCCCTGGCCAACACCCCCAGTTTATATACTGAGCATGACGTCATATGGTATGGAATAGCCCTTTGGTCAGTTTGGATCAACTATTATGGCTGTGCCCCCTCCCAGTTTCTTGTGCGCCTGGCAGAGCATGGGAAGCTGAAAAGTCCTTGACTAGCATGAGCACTACCTAGCAACAACTAAAACATCAGCATGTTATCAACATTCTTCTCCTACTAAATCCAAAACACAGCACTATGCCAGCTACTAGGAAGAAAATTAACTCTATTCCAGCGAAAACCAGGACAAAAAAGCAAAAAAGGTCCTTTCTAGACTTCAGTATTCTTGAATCTGGCCTTTGGTAAATTTAAGGGCATGACATTATAAATCCATACTTTTCAATTTCTAGAACCTGCCATTTTGTTTCACTTTACTCTCACCTGCTTTCAACAATCACTTCATAGGTCCTGTTAACTTCTCTTTTAGAAGTGTTTTGTGTTAGCCTGCACATCCTTACATGTCACTAAAACTTTCAGCAGCCTTATATGAATTATGTAATATATCTACTTCTGAATATTAATGCATATGTGTGAAACCTATACCTCCTATTTACAATTGCTTGTATTGTTCTCAGATGGCATGTGGCTAGGTTTTTAGATCATATTTTGCATAGCTTCCAGCTTCAAAGCCAGACAGATATTTTTACATCCTGTACTTTTTTTGTGATTTTTGATCCTCTCCGTTCTGCATCTTTGTGCATGTCTGTTTTGCAAGTGAAATATGATGCTAGTGAATATATTTTGAGCAAATTGTTCTTATTTAGGTAAGAATTTGTATAAGTAACTTCTCTGCCCCTCATAGGCAGATATTTTATGTCTATTAGTGACTGAATCTCAAGTATCAACTGAAGTGCTGAGAATAAGGTTTGGCCTCACAGGTCATTCAGTCTGCCGCCTTTTTGGAAGTTTCTATGCTGTGGACTGCTGTCTGATAGTAAGTGTTCTAACATGCACATGGATTTTGCTTGAGCTTCTGTTAGGTGGTAGTGAATTCTTGTCTCTACTCCTTTGCTCTTCCTAGGAACAACTTCTTCAGAAAGAAAAGTATAAATTAGAATCTCTTTTGATTAATATTGCCTGCAAGAAGCAGCTTCAGAATAAATCCATTTTTGTGTGTGTTTTATTGTATTACAGAAAATATCTACTTAAAATTCTTTATGAGATAGGAACATCCTAACACTAAGTAGAAGACTGTCTCTTTAGTTCGTATTGCACATTATGGCTTTATACATCCACTTAGATCACATATAAAAATATACAGCAGCATAGGTGATCTCTAAACCAAATCTGTGATGACATCAGGATTTACAGATGTCACTTAATTCCATGTGAATTATTGCATAAAACAGGAAGGAAGGGGCTATGGATTAAACACAGCACTTATCATGAGCATAACTATTCTATTCTCTCACATACTTCCAGTATGCAACCCAATTAACCCCTCTGTTTTGTAGTCTCTACAATGGGCATAATCAGTCTGTATGATGGGAGCACTGTGAGGTTTAATTAATTCCGATGTGTAAAGCACTTTGAGAGTCCTGGATGGGAAGTGCTCTATAAATGCAAATAGAAGGGCAGAGTTCGAACCATGCTGTTATAAAACCCTGTGCATGTTTTTCCAACTTATAAGTCTTTTGTTGGTCATGCCATGAAAAAAAAATGAGACTAACTTACATTTTCAGTGCAACAGAGAACAATTCTCCAAGTTCATGAATGTCTTCAAGCTCTGTGTAGAATGTGAAAATCTCAAATCATTGAATAGATGAAGCCTTTTTTTTCCTTTGAAATGAAAGAAGGAAATACCCTCTACTTACATGTGACTCATTCGAACAAAGGAAACCTGTTCTGATTTCTGAAACTGTGTTCTAAATTTCACACATTCAATTTCTTCCAGATCACCACAGACCTGAGGCAGCGTTGCACAGACAGCCATACTGGAACCTCAGCCTCTGCACCTATGGCTGCAGGCATCATTGCACTGGCACTGGAAGCAAAGTAAGATCTGAGTTACATTCTGACCCCCCCCCCTTAAACAACACCCCTCCCAAAAAACCCTAAAACAAACAACCCATACATAGAATAGACTAGACAAGACTAGACTAGACTAGACTAGAATAGTTCAGTTGGAAGTGACCTATAACAATCCTCTAGTCCAACTGCCTGACCGCTTCAGGGCTGACCAAAGATTAAAGCATGTTATTAAGGGCATTGTTCAAATGCTTCTTAAACACTGACAAGCATGGGGCATCGACCACCTCTCTAGAAAGCCTGTTCCAGTGTTTGACCACCCTCTCGGTAAAGAAATGCTTCCTAATGTCAAGTCTGAACCTCCCCTGACGCACCTTTGAGCCATTCCCACACATCCTGTCACTGGATACCAAGGAAAAGAGATCAGCATCTCCCTCTCCACTTCCCCTCCTCAGGAAGCTGTAGAGAGCAATGAGGTTGCCCCTCAGCCTCCTTCTCTCCAAACTAGACAAACCCAGAGTCCTTAGCCACTCCTCATAGGACATGCCTTCCAGCCCTTTCACCAGATTTGTTGCCTTCCCCTGGATGCATTCAAGGACCTTAACATCCTTCTTAAATTGTGGGGCCCAGAACTGCACACAGTACTCAAGGTGAGGCCGCACCAACACTAGATACAGCGGGATCATCACTTCTTTTGACCAGCTGGTTATACTGTGTTTAATGCACCCCAGAATGTGGTTTGCCCTCTTGGCTGCCAGGGCACGCTGCTGACTCCTGTTGAGCCTGCTGTCAACCAGCACCCCCAGATCCCTTTCTGCAGGGCTGCTCTCCAGCCACTCCTCTCCCAATTTATACTTGTGTCTGGCATTATTCTGTCCCAGGTGCAGAATCTGGCAGTTGGACTTGTTGAATTTCATCCTATTAATCATTGCCCAATGCTCCAATCTATCCAGATCCCTCTGCAAGGCCTCTCATCCCTCAAGAGAGTCAACAGCACCTCCCAGTTTAGTATTGTCAGCAAACTTGCTAAGGGTGCATTCAACTCCTGCATCCAGATCATTGCTAAAAATATTGAAGAGAACTGGCCCTAGAATTGAGCCCTGAGGAACACCGCTGGTGACTGGTCGCCTGCCAGATGTAGCCCCATTCACTACAACCCTTTGAGCCCTACCCTTCAGCCAGTTCTTCACCCAGCGCACCATGTACCTGCTCATCTCAACTTGTCCAGAAGGATGCTGTGAGGGACAGCATCAAAAGCCTTACTAAAATGCAGAAAAACTACATCTACCCCCTTCCCTTCATCCACTAGGCAGGTGACTTTATCGTAGAAGGATATTAAATTAGTTAAACAGGACTTTCCCTTTGTGAACACATGTGGACTGTGCCTGATAATTGCATTGTCTACATGGATAGATCTGGCACCTTTTATTCAGGGATCTCAAAGTGCTTTAGAAACTCTGTGTCACAGAAATTCACAGTACCCTTCCAAGGTCAGGAAGGGTTAGCATGCTCATTATAGAATCATAGAACCATAGAATCGTTTAGGTTGGAAAAGACCTTTAAGATCATCCAGTCCAACCATTAACCTAACATTACCAAGTCCACCACTAAACCAATTAAGGGTAGAGTAGCAATTTCATGTTTCCTGGCTTGATGGCTGGGTTATTTATAATGAAAGTAAAAACTAGGAATAATTAAGGTTGGAAAGGACCTCTAAGATCATCACTCCAACCATTAACCCAACACCACCATGCCCACTAAACCATGTCCCAGAGTGCCATGTCTACCCGTTTTTTGAACGCTTCCAGGGATGGTGACTCCACCACCTCTCTGGGCAGCCTGTTCCAATGCTTGACCACTCCTTCCGTGAAGAAATTTTTCCTAATATCCAATCTAAATCTCCCCTGGTGCAGCTTGAGCCCATTTCCTCTCGTCCTATCGCTAGCTACTTGGGAGAAGAGACCAACACCCACCTCACTACAACCTCCTTTCAGGTAGTTGTAGAGAGTGATAAGGTCTCCCCTCAGCCTCCTCTTCTCTAGGCTAAACAACCCCATTTTCCTTAGCTGCTCCTCATAAGGCCTGTGCTCCAGACCCTTCACCAGCTTCATTGCCCTTCTCTGGACATGCTCCAGCACCTCAATGTCTTTCTTGTATTGAGGGGCCCAAAACTGGACACAGTATTCCAGGTGCGGCCTCACCAGCGCCGAGTACAGGGGGACAATCACCTCCCTGCTCCTGCTGGCCCCACTGTTCCTGATACAAGCCAGGATGCTGTTGGCCTTCTTGGCCACCTGGGCACACTGCTGGCTCATAGAATCATAGAATGCTTTGGGTTGGAAGGGACCTTTAGAGGTCATCTAGCCCAACCACCCTGCAGTGAGCAGGGACAGCTTTAACTAGATCAGCTTGCTCAGAGCCCCATCCAACCTGACCTTGAATGTTGCCAGGGATGGGGCCTCTACCACCTCTCTGGGCAACCTCTTCCAGTGCTTGACCACCCTCATTGTAAAAAATTTTTCTAATGTCTATTCTAAATCTATTCTTCTTTAGTTTAAATCCATTGCTCCTTGTCCTGTCACAACAGGCCTTGTTAAAAAGATTCTCCCCATCTTTCCTGTAGGCCCCCTTTAAGTACTGGAAGGTCGCAATAAGGTCTCCTCGCAGCCTTCTCTTCTCTAGGCTGAACAATCCCAACTCTCTCAGCCTGGCCTGATAGGAGAGGTGTTCCAGCCCTTGGATCATTTTGGTGGCCCTCTTCTGGACCCGCTCCATCAGGTCCATGTCCTTCTTGTGCTGAGGGCCCCAGAGCTGGACGCAGTACTCCAGGTGAGGTCTTACCAGAGCAGAGTAGAGAGGCAGAATCACCTCCCTCGACCTGCTGGCTATGCTTCTTTTGATGCAGCCCAGGATACTGTTGGCTTTCTGGGCTGCAAGTGCACATTGCCAGCTCATGTCCAGCTTTTCACCCATCAGTATCCCCAAGTCCTTCTCTGCAGGGCTGCTCTCAATCTCTTCATCCCCCATCCTGTATTGATATCGGGGGTTGCCCCGTCCCAGGTGGAGGACCTTGCACTTGGCCTTGTTGAACCTCATGAAGTTCACACAGGCCCACCTCTCCAGCTTGTCCAGGTCCCTTTGGATGACATCTCGTCCTCCTGGCATGTCAACGGCACCACTCAGCTTGGTGCCATCTGCAAACTTGCTGAGGGTGCACTCGATCCCACTGTCTATGTCATTGATGAAGATGTTAAATAGCACCGGTCCCAGTACGGACCCCTGAGGGACTCCACTTGTCACCAGTCTCCATGTGGACATCGAGCCATTGACCACGACCCTCTGGATGCGACCATCCAGCGAATTCCTTATCCACCAAACAGTCCACCCATTAAACCCATATCTCTCCAATTTAGAGAGAAGGATGTTGTGGGGGACTGTGTCGAACGCTTTACAGGAATCCAAGTAGATGACATCCATTGCTTTTCCCTTGTCCACTGATGCAGTCACTCCTTCATAGAAAGCCACTAGGTTGGTCAGGCAGGACTTGCCCTAGGTGAATCCGTGTTTGCTGTCTCGAATCACCTCCCTGTCCTCCATGTGCTTGAGCATAGCTTCTAGGAGGATCTGTTCCATGATCTTCCCAGGCACAGAGGTGAGGCTGACAGGTTGGTAGTTCCCAGGGTCCTCCTTTCTTCCCTTTTTAAAAATGGGCACAATGTTTCCCTTTTTCCAGTCAGCAGGGACTTCACCTGACTGCCATGACTTTTCAAATATCATGGAGAGTGGCTTGGCAACTGCATCAGCCAATTCCCTCAGGACTCTGGGATGCATCTCATCAGGTCCCATAGACTTCTGTACATTGAGGTTCCTCAGGTGGTCTCGAACCTGATCTTCCCTTACAGTGGGAGGGGCTTTACCCCCCTGGTCCCCATCTTGTGGTCCATCGATTCGGGAGGGGTGAGGAGAGAGGTTGCCAGTGAAGACCGAGGCAAAAAAGTTGTTGAGTACCTCAGCCTTCTCCTCATCCGTTGATACAAGTTCGCCTTTCTTGTTCATCAAGGGGGGTACGCTTTCTTTAACCTTCCTTTTCTGGTTGATATACCTGTAGAAGCCCTTCTTGTTATTCTTTACGTCCCTTGACAAATTCAGCTCCATCCTCGCCTTGGCCTTCCTGACCTCCTCCCTACACAACCGGGCTGTTTCCCTGTATTCCCCCCAGGACACCTGTCCCTGCTTCCACTGCCTGTGCAGTTCCCTCTTGCTCTTTAGTTTGACCAGCAGGTCTCGACTCAGCCATGCTGGTCTCTTCCCTTCCTTGCATGATTTTTTACACTTGGGGACTGAGAGCTCTTGTGCTCTATGGAAGGTGTCCTTAAAGATCTGCCAGCTCTGTTCTGTTCCCCTGTCCCTGAGGACCGTCTCCCAGGGGGTCCTTCTGACTAACTCCTTGAAGAGCTGGAAGCTTGCTTTCCTAAAATTTAGGGTCCTGACTGTACTCCTCGCTTTTTCCATGTCCCTCAGGAGCATGAACTCCACCAATGCGTGATCACTGCACCCCAAGCTGCCTCCAGTCTTGACATCACCGATGAGCTCAGTTGCATTGGTGACCATCAGATCCAGTATTGCGTCCCCTCGGGTAGGGGTGTCTATTACCTGGCTTAGGAAGTTGTTGTCTATACCAGCTGGGTTAGCTCAGTTGGTTAGAGCATGGTGCTAATAACGCCAAGTTCACAGGTTCAATCCCTGCTTACTGCAGGGGGCTTGGGCTCAATGATCTCTCAAGGTCCCTTCCAACCCAAAGCATTCTATGATTCTATGATTTTATTAAATTCTGAGGAAAACTGGTTTCCTTTGAGGACAATCAGTTCCTTTGAAGGAAGTAAAAAATTTTGTGCACAAAGTCATTGCAAATGGTGTGTAATTTGTAGCAACAAGTTTATGCTTCCATTTTTAGTGTTGCTTTTTCAAAGAAACCATGGGCCAATATTCAACACAGAATACATTTTTGCTGCTGAATTATAGTAATGAAAATAAGAAATTCTAATTGAAAAGCTGATATAATCTTAAGTAGTCCAGCACTTGTATCATTACAAGAGAGCATCTCCGGGGCCAGCACGATCGGCAGCGGAGCGCTTTAGCGCGGTGCACAGCGGGGTTTCCCCAAACCAGGGGAGCCTCAGTGGGAGCCGAGAGAGCCGCCAGGAGCCCGCAGCTCCCGCGACAGTGGCTGACGAGACCTGGGCGGGACCAGGAGCAACAGCGGCCAAGCCCCCCACCGTATAAAAGAAGCCCTTAGGGAGCGCTGGCAACCAGGAGCGCTGCGGACAGGGCGCGGCGTGACTCGACAGTTTGCAAGGAAGGGCGTTAAAGCTCTGCCAGCTCGACCAAGGAGCAGGTGTCCACCCGGCAGGAAGCCATGGCCTCTCTAAGCTCTGCACCCACCACGACTGATGCAGATTCCCAGACAGAGCTGCGGTGGGAACATGCTGCCACCCAGATGTCAGGCTGCAGGGTGTGCCCTACTCTTATGCCAGTATCGGATGGCAGCAGTGGGATGACACCTGTGGGAGGTGTGCCCAGGTAGAGGAACTCCTCAGCTTAGTGGCAGAACTCTGGGAGGAGGTGAGTAGGTTGAGGAGTATCAGGGAGTGTGAGAAAGAGATAGATTACTGGAACAGCACCCTACTTTCCCTGAGACAGGCTTGTCAGCCAGATGGGTCATGTGATACGAAGGATTCCCTATCCTCTCTCCGCCTGGCTGAACATGATGACTTAAGGGATAGGGAGCAATGGTGACAAGCTCCTGCTCGGTGCAGCAGGTGTGTCTCCTCTGTGACTGCCCCACCTTCCCAGGTGCCCTTGCCTAATAGGTATGAGGCTCTGCAAGTGGAACTGAACAATGACGAGGACGAGGGTTCATCTAGGTTGGAGGTGTCGCTGAGGTTAAGTCAGCCTATACCCTGTGTCAAAACTGCTCCCATAAAGAAAAAAAGATGGGTCATTGTCATAGAAGACCCTCTCCTGAGGGGAACAGAAGGCCCAATATGCAGACTGGACCCACTTAGGGAAGTCTGCTGCCTCCCTGGGGCCTGGGTTAAAGATGTGAGGAGAAAGCTTCCTACCCTGGTACAGCCCTCAGACTACTATCCATTATTGATTTTTCATGTAGGCAGCAATGAAGTTGCAACAAGAAGTCCGAGGGCAATCAAGAGAGACTTTAGTGCCTTGGGACAACTGGTTAAGGGATCAGGAGCACAAGTAGTGTTCTCCTCTGTCCTTCCAGTTGCAGGGAATGATGAGGGAAGACACAGGAAAAGCCAGCTGATCAATACCTGGCTCCAAGCCTGGTGTCACCAGCAGAATTTGGGGTTTTTTGATCATGGGTCAGTCTACATGACACCAGGTCTGCTGGCAACAGACAGGGTACACCTGTCTCAAAGGGGGAAAAGGATCTGTGCACAGGAGTTAGCAGGGCTCACTGAAAGAGCTTTAAACTAGATTCAAAGGGGGAAAAGGATAAAACCAGGCTCACTAGAGATAAGCCTGGGGACAGCACGCCAATGTTTGAGGGACGGTGTGCTAGCGAGGTCCTTCAGTCTGCCATCTCAATGGAGGTAGGGGATGGAAATCCATGCGGCAGCAAAGACGCAAGGGATATGGATGTGTTAGAAACCACAAAAGTGCCTAAGAATGGCCATGTAGGAATTAGGGCTTCTCCCCCCAAAAAGGTGGCAGGATCAATTGCCCAACTGAAGTGCATCTACACCAATGCACGCGGCATGGGCAACAAACAGGAGGAGCTGGAAGCCATTGTGCGGCAGGAAAACTATGATATAGATGCCATCACGGAAACATGGTGGGATGACTCACACAACTGGAGTGCTGCAATGGATGGCTATAAACTCTTCAGAAGGGAGAGGTGGTAGGGTAGCCCTCTATGTTAGGGAATGTTTTGATTGTCTAGATCTTGATGATGCTGACGATAGGGTTGAGTGTTTATGGGTAAGAATCAGGGGGAAGACCAACAAGGCAGATATCATGGAGGGAGTCTGTTATAGACCAACCAAAACCGATGAAGAGGCAGATGAAATATTCTATAAGCAGCTGGGAGAAGTCTCACAGTCGCTAGCCCTTGTTCTTCTGGGGGACTCCAACTTACCAGATGACTGCTGGAAATACAATACAGTGGAGAGGAAACAGTCTAGGAGGTTCCTGGAGTGTGTGGAAGGTAACTTCCTGACGCAGCTGGTGAGTGAGCCAACAAGGGAAGGTGCCCCGCTGGACCTGTTGTTTATGAACAGAGAAGGACTTGTTGGTGATGTGATGGTTGGAGGTCATCTTGGGCATAGCGATCATGAAATGATAGAGTTTTTGATTCTTGGAGAAGGAGGGGGGTCAGCAGAACTGCTACCTTGGACTTCCAGAAGGCAGACTTTGGTCTGTTTAGGGGCCTGGTTGACAGAGTCCCTTGAGAGGCAGTCCTGAAGGGCAAAGGAGTCCAGGAAGGCTGGACGTTCTTCAAGAAGGAAGTCTTAAAGGTGCAGGAGCAGGCTGTTCCCATGTGCTGAAAGACAAGCCAGCAGGGAAGAAGACTGGCCTGGCTGAACAGAGAGCTTTGGCTGGAACTCAGGAAAAAAAAAAAGGAGATTTTATGATCTTTGGAAGAAGGGGCAGGCAACTCAGGAGGACTGCAAGGATGTCGTGAGGCTATGCAGGGAGAAAATTAGAAGGGCCAAAGCCCAACTAGAACTTAATCTGGCTACTGCCGTAAAAGACAATAAAAAGTGTTTCTATAAATACATTAGCAACAAAAGGAGGGCTAAGGAGAATCTCCATCCTTTATTGGATGCAGGGGGAAACACAGTGACCAAGGATGAAGAAAAGGCTGAGGTACTTAATGCCTTCTTTGCCTCACTCTTTAATAGCAAGACCAGTTGTTCTCAGGGTACCCAGCGCCCTGAGCTGGAAGACAGGGATGGAGAGCAGAATGAAGCCCCCATAATCCAAGGGGAAATGGTTAGTGACCTCCTACACCACTTAGACACACACAAGTCTATGGGGCCGGATGGGATCCACGCAAGAGTACTGAGGGAGCTGGCGGAAGTGCTCACCAAGCTGCTTTCAATAATTTATTAGCAGTCCTGGCTAACCAGGGAGGTCCCAGTTGACTGGAGGTTAGCAAATGTGACATCCATCTACAAGAAAGGCTGGAAGGAGGATCCGAGGAACTACAGGCCTGTCAGTCTGACCTCGGTGCCAGGGAAGTTTATGGAGCAGATCATCTTGAGTGCCATCACACAGCACATATGGGACAACCAGGTGATCAGGCCCAGTCAGCATGGGTTTATGAAAGGCAGGTCATTCTTGACTAAACTGATCTTCTATGACAAGATGACCCATTTAGTGGATGAGGGAAAGGCTGTGGATGTTGTTTACCTGGACTTTAGTAAAGCCTTTGACACTGTTCCCCACAGAATTCTCCTGGAGAAACTGGCTGCTCATGGCTTGGACGGGCATACTCTTCGCTGGGTAAAAAACTGGCTGGATGGCTGGGCCCAAAGAGTTGTGAATGGAGTAAAATCCAGTTGGCGGCCAGTCACGAGCAGTGTTCCCCAGGGTTCAGTATTGGAGCCAGTTCTGTTTAATATCTTTATCAATGATCTGGATGAGGGGATTGAGTGTGCCCTCAGTAAGTTTGCAGATGACAACAAACTGGGTGGGAGTGTTGATATGCTTGAGGATAGGAAGGCACTGCAGAGGGATCTGGATGAGCTGAATTGATGGGCCGAAGCCAACTGTATGAGGTTCAACAAGGCCAAGTGCTGGGTCCTGCACTTCGGGCACAACAACCCCATGCAACTCTACAGGCTTGGGGAAGAGTGGCTGGAAAGCTGCCTGGCAGAAAAGGACCTGGGGGTGCTGGTCGACAACTGGCTGAATATGAGCCAGCAGTGTGCCCAGGTGGCCAAGAAGGCCAACAGCATCCTGGCTCGTATCAGGAATAGTTTGGCCAGCAGGACTAGGGAAGGCTAACAAGGCGGATGTCCTGTTGGGAGTCTGCTATAGACCACCCAACCAGTATGTAGAGATAGATGAAGCGTTCTACAAGCGGCTGGCAGAAGTCTCGCAATCGCTAGCCCTTGTTCTCATGGGGGACTTCAACTTGCCGGACATCTGCTGGAAATACAACACAGCAGAGAGGCAACAGTCTCAGAAGTTCCTGGAATATGTGGAGGATAACTTTCTGATGCGGCTGGTAAGCAAGCCTACCAGGGGAGGTGCCTCACTTGACCTGCTGTTTACAAACAGAGAAGGGCTTGTGGGAGATGTCGTGGTTGGAGGCCGTCTTGGGCTTAGCGACCACGACATGATAGAGTTTTCAATTCTTGGCGGTGTAAAGAGGAGGGGCAGCAAAACTGTTACCATGGACTTCCAGAGGGCAGACTTTGGCCTATTCAGGACGCTGGTTGGGAAAGTCCCTTGGAAGGCAGTCCTGAAGGGCAAAGGGGTCCAGGAAGAAGGAAGTCTTAAGGGCGCAGGAGCGGGCTGTCCCCATGTGCCGTAAGACCAACTGGCAGGGAAGATGACCGGCCTGGCTGAACAGGGAGCTTTTGCGGGGACTCAGGGAAAAAAGGAGAGTCTACTGCCTTTGGAAGAAGGGTCGGGCAACTCAGGAAGAGTACAGGGATCTTGTTAGGTCATGCAGGGAGGAAATTAGAAAAGCACCCCCAGGTCCTTTTTGGCCAGGCAGCTTTCCAGCCACTCTTCCCCAAGCCTGTAACGTTGCATGGGGTTGTTGTGACCCAAGTGCAGGACCTGGCACTTGGCCTTGTTGAACCTCATACAGTTGGCCTCGGCCCATCGGTCCAGCTTGTCCAGGTCCCTCTGCAGGGCCATCCTACCCTCCAGCAGATCGACACTCCCACCCAGTTGGGTGTCATCTGCAAACTTACTGAGGGCACACTCAGTCCCCGCATCCAGAGGATTGATAAAGACATTAAACAGAACTGGCCCCAAAACGGAGCCCTGGGGAACACCGCTCATGACCGGCCGCCAACTGGACTTAACTCCATTCACCACTACTCTCTGGGCTCGGCCACCCAACCAGTTTTTTACCCAGTGAATAGTATGCCCCTCCAAGCCATGAGCTGCCAGCTTCCCAAGGAGAATGCTATGGGAGACTGTGTCAAAGGCTTTGCTAAAATCCAGGTAGATGATATCCACAGCCTTTCCTTCATCCACCAGGCGGGTCACCAGGTCTTAAAAGGAGATCAGCTTGGTCAAGCAGGACCTGCCTTTCATGAACCCATTCATGAACCCATTGTCACATTCAAACTGCTGGTTATGAAAATAATGTGGAAATCATTATTCATTTTGTTAGCAATATCATTTTGCTAAAAAGGCAAAACTAAATTTTCACCCCATTTGTATCATTATTGTATTCAGTGGTATTTTTTGCTTATTGTCCCTCTTGCACTGATTATTTATTTTGAACAGTTATTTTTGGCACTGTATCATTATGGAAAAAGAATAGAGCCTGAATTCTTTACTTTTTCCAGGATTAGACCAATTGTCACTAGGGAGACCACTTGTGTAATGAAGAAATCAGATTTGGCCAAAAATGATGATCTACTATTTCTAAGCAGCTTGAATAATGATATTTGTTCTTGTTTAAAGATACAGTTTCATCTCAAATGAATATTACTGTAATATAATTTTATATACTTGTTCTGTTTAATTTTTTTTCATTTACCTTTTTTCATAAACATTTTGAGAAGCCTGAAAGAAGAGGGCTGTATCTCAGAGTATAAATAGTTTATTGAGGACACAACATACATTATTTTTTGTCTGTCAGACAAACAATTTTGTATCTAATTTTTCTCACTTCTGCTTATTCTGACATGATTTTGAGTATTGTCTGGTATGTATAATCCCAAGACAATTTCAGATGAGATCCATAAAAAATTTTTTCTTGGAAGGAAATTGCCCAGTTTTTTAAATCAATCCGTTATCAAGCAGAGTTAGTACTGTTCTCGGTAATGTATTTGTTCATTTCAAGATGTTTAGCCATTAATTCTTCTGAGATTAATCAAGTGGTAAACCAATTAACATCAATGACATCTTGTCTGTATCTGTGGCCCACATGGCTAACAGCTGTTTACTCAGGATGCAATTTTGACATGTTTTACAAATATTTCTGTGATTTTTTCAGATGCTTTAAAATTGGCTGCTAGACTGCCCTGTTTAAAAACAAAACAAAAAATCCTTCTTCTTTCTCCAAATGAACTGCTATTTTGACTTGATCCCAGTTTCTTTTTTTTGTTGTTGTTGTTAAAGTGTCTGGAAGAAATTATGGGCAAACAATTGCAGACTTATTGACTTATTGTGTTTTAAATGAGGTGTCTACTTTAGAGAGGAAATTTCAATCTGGCAATAATGCAATTCTTAGTGTAGTGAAGGTCCTATAGTACGCTATAGAAATCGGTTTGAATGTTGTTCTTATGATGTTAAACCTATTAGATGTAACAAACCATCATTCCTTGAGAAGAAAATATAAAAACATATATCTCATGAATACTAGAGTAAGCAAACAGATGTGGAGACTGTATAAGAGACATTGATTTAACTATACACCTTTTTGTGTCCTGGAAATCAGACCTTTGATCAAAGGTTTTCTGCCCCAGAAATTCTTGCATTATTTTTTATGATTAGATAAGGATGGTAGATACAATAGTGAATGGCTCAGTTTTCAAGATCTGACATGGGTTTTGTTTTTAAAAGTAAACCTTGATTTTGGTACATAATCTCATTTTCTGACTGGATGACTAATTCCAATTTATGGGAGTTTAGTATTATCAAGTGTAGGCTACTATATCCTTATATCCTTTATCTACCATTCCTCTTTAAATAATCAGTTGAGTATACCCTATCTTGAAACTCTCCTTTTAAAGTTGATAGTATTTTAGTGCCTTATTTTTTACCAGTAGCACGGACAGCTTGCTTTATGTAATTACAGATTGTTTAGATCCCAGATTATAAAGAATGCAGCTCTTGAGATTCCTGGAGGTCTTCCTGAAGGCCTGAAACATGTTTTTCTAAGACTTTATACAGGCTCCCAATAGAATTCCTGAGCTGGTATAATATCTTATTGATTTTTTTGTTTTTTGAAGCATGTTACGTAACAGTCCAAGCCCTTAATGCTCATGAATGACATTTCCTTTTTTTGCAGTTGTTTTTACCAGCTCAGGTGGATAAATTATCCCTAGAAACATTCAAGGTCAGGTTGGATGGGGCTCTGAGCAACCTGATCTAGTTAAAGATGTCCCTGCTCACTGCAGGGGGATTGGGCTAGATGATCTCTAAAGGTCCCTTCCAACCCAAAGCATTCTATGATTCTATGAAGTATTACTGTCATTCTAGTCCAACGGTCTAGTGTGAGAAATTCCACCTTAAGGTAAAACTGTATCTATGGGCATATTCATGTTTTAATAAATGTTCAGGGCCAGAAGGCATCAGCTCTCCTTAAAAATAACATAATAATTTAAACATAAGAGTACCCTCATACCTTGTACACAGACACAGAGAAATTAAAGGGTCACAAATTTACACAGCTTAGAAGAAATTACAAAAAAATCTGGCTACAATTAATTAAAGATTCAATTATAAATCATCTTCCTTCTTCGGATTATTCCAGCTCCACTTTATGTTTCAACAGCTAGCATAAACAGGACTTTTTGTGTTGATGCCAGAAAAATATACACCACTTCCTGTGATGTGCCAACTGTAGCTAGAAAGGTGCTAGGTTGTATCAGCATACCCATGGGCCCCACACACCCACTGGGAAATGTTCTGTAAAGGAAAAGATACACTTAGAAATAAAATGGTATTACTGCAAGGGAAGCATGCAAAATGTGTATAGTTAAATGGTTCAGTACCCTTCTTTGGACTGTCCCTTACAACCTAGTTGCATAAAAGAAGCCTGATTTTTTCTTGGCAACTCCTACTAGATTTGAAGCATATAGATTATAAGGCTATTGTAAAGTAAAATTTGTAAAAGTCATATGTGAGTGAATGTCCTTTAAATCCCAAGTTTTTCTCCATTATATAGAATTATAGACCATGGTTCTGAAACATAATTGGTTTTCATTTTCTGTATTTCCACCCAGACAGGTGAACTCCCTTTTCCTTAATACCCATCAATATACATCTATATGTGCACTGAGGATGAGATAGGGGCAAGTTTTTCTATAAACGGGTCAATTACAGGTTTGCAATAACTTCTGTGTTCCTACTGCCTTCTCCTGAACATGTATTCAATTGTTTCTTGGGGGGGGGGCAGGCAGAAGCCAACCGAGACAGTATTCGCCTGTGCACATCAAACAGAGTTGAGTGAGATTTTTCTGTCTTCCAATGTCAGGGGGACTCAGAAGAATTGGATATTTCTGTATGTTTCTTATTACCCTATATCTGTTTCCCAAATAAATTCTCGCTGAAATTTCTAATAACTAGACTCATAGTCTAATTTCATAGTAAGGATATATTGTCTTTCACTGTCATGGCAGACAAGTTATTAGGAATCCGTTTAAGGAATTCACCTCTGTACTATCAGACACTTGCTCTGGAACTATTTAAATTCAGTACTGGCAATTTGGGCTTCTTAAAGAATATGTGGAGCTACAGCAAATTCCAAGACCCAGGGTAATAGACAAGTGAATAACAACAGAGTCATCTGAAATAGCTTCAATAGGAGTTGAAAGCCTAAAGGAATTTCCAGCTTGAGGGCTTAGTTACTAAGATTTAATAAACCTATTCAGTGAGCCATCAATTTGTTTTGCTTTAGCTTCGCACTGGTCAAGGTAGGTAATCACATACAGTGGTTGGTGGTCGTACAAATTACCTCTGGGTGAAATGTACTCCTTTTTGTCCCCTTGCTCAGCAAAGCATTAGAAATTTTATACAATAGAATACTGCTCATATATCTTTATAGTCTGCTTAATGCAAACCTCCTAGCTGAATATACAATTTTATGTAGTAATTTTGTAAAATTAGGACATGCTATTTTGAATAGAACAAAGGAGAGCAGGGAAGAGAAATTGCAATTTTTTTTTGTTTGGATATTTTATCCCTCCATTCTGGTAAAATGTCTGATTTTTTTATTTTGTCTTTCCCCCTTTTCATAGTCCATTTCTGACCTGGAGAGACATACAGCATATTATTGTCAGGACTTCACGTACAGGACATCTGAATGCTAATGACTGGAAAACCAATGCAGCTGGTTATAAGGGTGAGAGCTTCCTTTCTTCTTTGTCATCAGAGGCAACATAATTTTTGACATTTTTTTTAAGAGGAAATAATCTCAAGTAGTTTGGTTGACCCTGTGTTGTGCATAGCTTTGAGTCTTTCCATTAACAAAAGGGGCCTATCTTCTCTTTTATAAAGAAATGCTCTAAAAATGGCTAAAACAAAAAATGCAGCTACAAAAGGCATTGACCAGTCCCTTTTGGTTCTAATTTGTGCAATTCTGGCAGAAAACTAAGTAAATGAGGTGTTTTAAAATTTATCTTTGTATAGCTAGTATACTCATAAAATAGCCTAGAGGTGGAGTTGCAGCAGTTACTGGATTCAGGACACATTCTCATTTAGGATAGCTGACAATTTTGATTAAAAAATGACAAAACAGTATTCTCAAATTTCAGAATTATATTAATCACCCTACATTTTTCTATAGTTAAGTTTTAGGACAAAAACAAATGTTGAGTTATCAAGATTTTTAATGGGACAGAAATACTCTTCAATTAGCTCTAATGTATGTTTCTAAAATTTTGTAGTGTCTTATATTTTTGTATTAAAATTACCTCTTTAGGCTGTATCTTCTAGAATGTGAGCAGAAGTACACAATTGTGCCACTAAATAAGACATATAAGATGGGTTAAAACTGGACCTTGAATCCATACAATGTTGTATTTCAACATGGGTTGGCTTCTGATTCACATTCACTAAACTCTTAACTGCTTTCAGTCTGGATTGCATCTAAAAAACCCACAGAATGTCTTATTTCTGATTCTTCTTTCATGAGAAATCTGCCCAAGACTGCAGAACTTCTTTTAAGATGAGCATATGTCTTGAGATTTGAACTATTTTGTGCTAGGATCTATTGAGACCAGAATATAATATATAAGAACCATCAAATCCTTACACTAGTTTCATTTTATAACTGAAGCCTAGTGTTAATCTATTCTAGATCAAGGCACTGCTACCATAGAGCATCTTTAATATATCATTCTGACCTATTACATTTCTGCTGCAACTGAATAGAAACCAAACAAAACAACTTTTATTTTTGGATCCAAACCAGACTCTAACTACAAAGTATAGATTTAGAAATGGGTATTTGACTCCAACCCCTTCACCATGTGAAGGTTTTGACTTGGTTTTGGCCCATTTACAACAAGCACACGCCCACACGCAAAAACACATACAGTGAGAAATAATACCTTAATTATGATAACATTACAGTATTTGTTATTGTGAAACATAACCCAGTATTTCAAAAGTTTTGGCAAGAAATCATGACTGGCTATCTGAAATTCAAACAATATTTTTCAAGTAGCATAAAATAGAGTTGCTTTTTTTCACTAACTCACTTTCAAAATTCTATCTCTTTGTGTTTTTCCACTTGGTTCCTGAGAGAGGCAAACAGTCTATGATTCACTTCACAGCAGCTGTCACTCATTAGCAAAAGAGAAGTCACACTAACACACTATCATTAACAGCATTGGCAGCAGGACATGGACTGTTACACCACTAGCTAGCTTAATCTGAATCCTTGGAGCCACACATTTTTCTATTTGTTGTAACAGATATATATAGAAGAAAAAGGGTGAAAAAGGTTTTTCCTCCACTTGTGCAAAATCATGAACACAGATAAGATCAACTGGGGGACTGGGAGTCAGGAAATACAACTTGACCTGGCAGAATTCCACTGTAGACTCCATGGTGGAATTGAAAAAGAGGAAGACAAACTGCCTCAACCTCTATGGAGCTCAGGAATCAACTTTAAGTCAAATAAAAGCACTAGTTTTAACTATAATTATCTTGGCAAGTTAGGCTGAGCAAATGCTTCCAATAAAAATCCAGCTCTCTAAACCTCTGTTGGTTTTGGAAAAAGAAAAAGCAAAAGATTTAGATTAAATCACAATGTTCAAAACTGGACTCGGTGTTTGCACACCACTGCTGGCAAGACTGAAATAGTATGTTACTATTGCATATGGTAATATTTAGGATAATATTTGACTATTATCCTTCACTGTTGCCAAGAGTAACAATTAAAGAATGTTTTTTAGTAGATAAATTACTCTAATCTGAGTTCCTTAAGGAAATGTATCATAATTTTGTTGATGACAAGATCCATGTTTCTTCCAAGGCATGTTCTTAACAAGGTAAGGGTGAGGAAGATTATCTTATTGCTCTCTACAACTACCTGAAAGGAAGTTGTAGTGAGGTGGGTGTTGGTCTCTTCTCCCAAGTAGTTAGCGATAGGACGAGAGGAAATGGGCTCAAGCTGCGCCAGGGGAGGTTTAGATTGGATATTAGGAAAAATTTCTTCACGGAAAGGGTGGTCAAGCATTGGAACAGGCTGCCCAAGGAAGTGGTTGAGTCACCATCCCTGGAGGTATTTTAAAGACATGTAGACATGGCACTTTGGGACATGGTTTAGTAGGCATGGTGGTGTTGGGTTGATGGTTGGACTGATGATCTTAGAGGTCCTTTCCAACCTTAATGATTCTATTCTAGTTTTACTTTCATTAAAAAATAATCCAGCCACCAAGCCATGAAACATGAAATTAATTATTACTCTACCCTTAACTGGTTTAGTGGTGGACTTGGTAGTGTTAGGTTAATGGTTGGACTGGATGATCTTAAAGGTCTTTTCCAACCTAAACGATTCTATGATTCTAAGCTTTTTTTTTTTTTTTTTAATTAACTAAAGCAAAGAGAGTCACAAGAAACAATCTGCCTTTCTTCCATGCATGCTGGGGAAGAAAGAAAAAAATGAGGAGAAAAGGAGAGACAGACTTGCTGCTTTAGAAATGAGAACTGAAAGGGTAAAACCAACAAAAACTTGGAAGAACCTCTCACTCAGCAAAGGGTCAGCAAAAGCTGGTAGTTGAAAGTGGGTCAGCATGCCTTTTCAGTGGGATGTTTTTCCAGGGTGCACGGCAACATTGTCCCTCACTATATTCCTTTGCAGTCTTTGTTGCAGAACACACAGAAGGAGCTCACAGATGTTGTTATTGATTGCAAGATCTCCATATTTCTGTCTAACATTAATAAAAAGAAAGATTGTTTCATGAAAAGCACTTGAGCCAGACAGTGATTTGCTTAAGCAATGCCAGTTATTTGTTTCATTTTCTGGCAAGTAAACAGCATTCATTAAATGTATGTCAACCGAATAAAGAAAGGAAGAGGCAAGAATTTTTTATTGTTATTTTTTTGTTTTGTTTTCAGCCAGCAGGTATCTGTACACAGGAATTTATTACTTGATAGTCTCAAAAAGAAAGATCGAATAGTCATTTTAGAGCATTTTTCTTCTAGTCAGTTATAAATATAATTTGTCACTAAATAAAGAGATCAATTCGACACAATTTGGCTTCAAAATCAGAGGTTTTTTTAAATAATTAAGCAGCTGTCGTGGTTTAGCCCCAGCCAGCAACTAAGCACCACGCAGCTGCTCGCTCACTCCCCCTACCCCAATGGGATGGGGGAGAGAATCGGAGGAGTAAGAGTGAGAAACACTCCTGGGTTGAGATAAGAACAGTTTAATAATTGAAATAAAGTAAAATGGTAATGATAATAATAATAATAACAATATAATAACAACATGCAAAGCAAGTGATGCACAATGCAATTGCTCACCACCCGCCGACCGATACCCAGACAGTTCCCGAGCAGCGATCGCTGCTCCCCGGCCAACACCCCCCCCCCCCCCCCCCCCCCCCCCGCCCAGTTTATAAACTGAGCATGATTTCATATGGTATGGAATAGCCCTTTGGTCAGTTTGGATCAACTATTCTGGCTGTGCCCCCTCCCAGTTTCTTGTGCACCTGGCAGAGCATGGGGAGCTGAAAAGTCCTTGACTAGCATAAGCAGTACTTAGCAACAACTAAAACATCAGTGTGTTATCAACATTCTTCTCATTCTAAATCCAAAACACAGCACTATGCCAGCTACTAGGAAGAAAATTAACTCTGTCCCAGCCGAAACCAGGACAATTAGCTGCTGTTATTCCTATTTTGCTAATGTGTCCTTGTTTTGACTTTTCAGCTTCCCATGCTTTGCCAGGTGCACAAGAAAACTGGGAGGGGGCACAGCCATAATAGTTGATCCAAACTGACCAAAGGGCTATTCCATACCATATGACGTCATGCTCAGTATATAAGCTGGGGGGGGGGTTGGCCGGGGAGCAGCGATCACTGCTCGGGAACTGTCTGGGTATCGGTCGGCGGGTGATGAGCAATTGCATTGTGCATCACTTGCTTTGTATATTGTTATTATATTGTTATTATTATTATTATCATTACTATTTTACTTTATTTCAATTATTAAACTGTTCTTATCTCCACCCAGGAGTGTTTCTCACTCTTACTCCTCCGATTCTCTCCCCCATCCCATCAGGGTAGGGGGAGTGAGCGAGCAGCTGCGTGGTGCTTAGTTGCTGGCTGGGGCTAAACCACGACACTAATTAACCACTTAGTTAGAAAAATACTAGAGAATATCTCTTTTTGTGAAGATACCAAAATTGTCCAACTGTTTCTGCTATGGCAGATTGGTATGCAAAAGCTCATTGTTCTGTCAATTGTTTGGTCGACAATAGAGCTTTCACTGCATTCATAAAAAGGGAACACTGCGTTAATGCCGATTTGTTTCTAGGTTGAAAGAAACAAAATGAAACACTGCAGTTTTAAGAAAAATGATCAAATCATCTGAACAATTCTTTATATGTAACTGAAGCTCCATATACTGTCATAAAAAATTCTCTGAGGAAACAGACCATTCAGAGTGAAGGGATACTATTAATTTGCACAGAGATTTTAGAGAACATCCTTCAGTCGTTTTGGCTCTAAAGTGCAGATAATAACACTTCAGTACAGTGAAAAAAAATGCCACTGAAAGATAAATGAAAATCAAAACTCTAGCCACTTTTTTCCATTTCAAGACATTTCTGGGCCCCTACAGCCCATACACATGGTGCACGGAGTATGTAGAACATGGGCTTTGAGTTTGGCTGTCAGTTTTGGGGAGTTTGGCTGTCAGTTTTGGGTTGTTTGGCTAGCTAACACCAAACACATTAAATTGCATCAATTTTACTTTCTAAGAGTGGAGCAGACTGTATCCTATGCAAGTTAGACTAATGATTTTTTGTGATTAAAAAATGAAGCTGGTGTTTTCAGGAAGACAACTCTGCTGTCAGTGTCTTCTAGGTTCCACTTGTTGAGGAACATTGGCAAATTAAATCTCACATGAATTATTTCTCTCACTTTCCGGGGGCTTTGTTGGCTCAAGGCAATGTTTCCTCACCAGGAATACCCCTAGGGCCATGTCCTCTGGCCACTCACTCCTCTCAGCAGGCCCATAGATTCACTGCCAAGCCATGACACAGAGCTATTTCTGCGGCTTTACACCACCCAGGGAATCCTTTTAAGCTAGATTTTGCTTCCAAACACATTAGTCTTTGAAAAAGGCTCTAGCTCAGCAGTGTCACTCTCTAAACTACTGGTGTAATGATAACATCAGAAGAAGAACCTGGCAAGGACATCAAACTATTAGAGTATGTTCAGAGGAGGGCGACCAAGATGGTGAAAGGCCTCAAGGGCAAGACTTATGAGGAGCAGCTGAGGTCACTTGGCTTGTTCAGCTTGGAGAAGAGAAGGCTGAGGGGTGACCTCATTGCAGTCTACAACTTCCTCAAGTGGGGCAGCGGAGGGGGAGGTGCTGATCTCCTCTCTCTAGTGACCAGCGATAGGACACGTGGAAATGGTACGAAGCTGTGTCAGGGAAGTTCAGATTGGACCTTAGGAAAAGGTTCTTCACTGAGAAGGTGGTTGATCACTGGAACAGACTCCCCAGGGAAGTGGTCACGGCACCAAGCCTGTCCGAGTTCAAGGAGCGTCTGGATGATGCTCTTAGTCATATGGTTTAGTTTTAGGTAGTCCTGCGAGGAGCAGGGAGTTGGACTCAATGATCCTTATGGGTCCCTTCCAACTCGAGATATTCTGTGATTCTATGATCTATTTGCCAGGCATTAAGCCACAGGATTTTAATATTGAGGGAATTACATTTATGAAGAAACAAGTATATAGCATGCCATTTCCAAATGTGAGGCACACAAACCAGAATCTTGAGTAGGCAACAGAGAGTAAGAGTCTGGAAAAGCAAATACATTTTCCAAAAGACAATCGACCCATATCTTACACATACATGACAAAGTCTTCAACCTATGTGGATTTAAAGTCTGAGAGATATGTTGACACTCACTCGCATAACTAGGCATTAGTCTTATATTAGGTGGACTGGTTAGATTAATCTGAACACTTTTCACCTTGTAGCCCCTGCTTGGTAGTTGTTGGAACACAGGGTAGCATTCAGTTTAGCACCAGGAAAGCAGGCAAGCAAACCAGCTAAAATTATTAATTTTAATTAATAATTAATTAGCTAGCCTAACAGTGAGCAGAAGTGCCCCCACGTCTCTCCCCAACATTGACATGTGTATGTGCGATAGGAAAAGGTGTGTCCCCTCAGGAATTTCACAACCACATTTAAATATCATAGAAATCAAAGAGTCAATACCATCACCTTTATTGTTGCTTCTTACAGAGAGCATTGCTGTAGTTAAAGAAAATATTGGAGGTGGGATTTGGAAATGAAGAGAGTTGAGGACAAAGGGCATAAAATGTATTTTTTTAGTGGAAAGTTTAAAATTATTATGGTATTTTATTTTCTGGTCAATGCAAGCTTTCTAGATGTTTTTTGATTCAGCTAGAAGCTATAAATAATGTTTTAAAATGTAATATTAAAATTGCATTAGGAATTTTTCAGTGTTTCATATTTTAAACCCAAAGAAATTGCCTGGTATCTGAATTCTGCTAGCCTTGAGTGAGACCTAAAAATTCTCCTTGGGATTTGGGGAAGGTACATGGAAAATATATTGGATTCTGCAGCCTAAACCATGATTGTTGGGTTGTTCTGGTTTTTTTTTTCTTTTTCCCCAGCACAAATTGAGATCTACCCAAATTTTCTTTTGGTTGAAAGACATGTAAGATGAGGAATATATCTGTATAGTTCCAGAGATGGAGATGTACAAAGGAGGAGAATCTCTCAGAGAAGCTAGGGAGTTGTCACTTCTCCCAGCTTCAAACTCTTCATTGTCAAAGCTTCTCATTACTCACCGACTCTGCAGCACTCTGTTACCTGCTGGCTCTAAAAAGCAAAGAATGGAGTTGTGAATTTAAACTGGAATCTAAGCAGAAACTTCAGGCTTATGCATGGATACTTAAAGAAAAGTAGATTGACATTTTGTGCTACAGTTGGTTGCTTTCCTATTGTGAGCCCAATTTACACCTGTTTTAAAATGTAAATGAAATGGTTCTAAACCAGGAATAACAGCAGACAAAAGGCTAAATTAGGCTTTAAATTTCTATTAGAATAGCACTCAGAATCATCACCAATCCATGATCAGCACAATAGACAAAGAATTTTAAAAGATAGTGCCTCTGCTCAACAACTTACAGTCTTGATGTCCATCTGTCCTAGATACAAAGATATGCACAATTACTATACTCTGCAGATCCTAGTATTCCAGGCATTGCCAAGAGGATGGACAATAACAGTACACAGACCATGGGAATAATAACCTTTGACATTACTTTCTTTTAAAAAGCCCAATTCAGACCTTTAGCAAAAGTCTGCAAAAGATTGGGTGGAGGGGAAAGGGAGGAACAGAGTCTTCCCCTGTGGACACATAACCTCAGAGTCTACCACTTAATATGAAATGTAGACTTCCATTTTGCAGTATTAAGAAAGAAAAACGAGGAACACTGAATTAAAAAGTGAATGATAAACCAGTACAATTCTCCAAAGCAGAATGCTTTACTTATAGGCAATGAAGCCCACATTTCTCGTTTACATCCATGACAAACTACGTAAACATCTTATGCGGGGGGATAGTTCTGTCTTTTTAAAAAAACAACAAACACCTCCCTTTGGGAAGACCAAAGCTCTTTGTTGCTGTTGCATTGTTATATTTCGTTTTCAGTGATTACAAAACTGGCAATTGTTTTATTATCAGAGAGTGTCTGCTTTAGTGGGACTGGGATTCAGGCCAGTTAGGTATTTAGAGCATCTTGGTAGGATCTAGAGCATCAAGGAGCCTATGGTCCCTGTTTAATAAATGGGAAAGATAAGGGCCTCCATAGAACAATTCAGATCAGTTAGATGCCTGAAGTTGTGTATAACTGTATCACTCTCTCCTTCTGGAAAAAACAACTCATGCAAATCAATGGTAGTGTTGCTATTAACTCAGTGGATGCAGAAATTCATCCACAAGGTCTGTTAACAGTGTTACTGGTCCAACTATCTGTGTAAACTTGGATGATTGTTTAACTTCTTTTTGCCTCAGGTTACTGATCTGTATCTACTGTATAGAACTACCGGGACAGTGTGAAGTCTATTTTCTTAATTAATATTTTCTGTGCTTTGGGATGAGGTTGGTATCATTTCAGTTCTAAAAATTTGCAAAGCACTTAATTACAACTGTATGCACATTTATATATAACCTTTCTCTGCCAAAATCCTGCTGCAGCCCTATACTCAGTCAGGAATTCAAGTGTAAATATTCCTCTGGAGCACCAACACCTCTGAACAAACACAGCCATTGTGCAAGACAGAAGTTCTGCACCATGTGTCTGATAACATCTAACAGCACAGAAATGGTATCTTTGTGTCTCCTCCTAACAATCTGTCAGCATTTCCACTTACAGTTCCTTTAACTCATCTATCATCATCTGTTCTGAGATGAAGCCTAGCATATAGGCTCTCAGCAAAAGGTGTTTTTATTATTTGATGGGATGAAATGATAAGTACATTTGGCTGCTTTTAAATCATTGGGGAATCCTAAATGTACCTCCGAGGGTAAACTTGCCCCTAATAAAGGAAATGTTTCTTATTTTTTTTTTAAGTATTCCATGATGCAGACACAAAATGGAAAATAGCTTGCTTTGATTAGAGAAAATTTGCAAGCTGTCATTTTTTGCAATGGATCTTTGTGCTTTGATCTTTGTGCTTTTTGGGAAAATGCATCATAAAATGACTATCATGGAGTTTCAAAATTATAGCTTCCATTACTGTAGATGAACCTTAGTCAACTTTATTTCAGCAAACATTGTTTCCCCTTTTAAATGCACATAATCCTTCGATTTATTCCATTCACATAAGTTGTCTCATTTTAAGCAATATAAATAAATGTTTTGTTATAAAATTGTTATATCTATAGTAGAGGCTTTATGTTTTACATCCAAATCCTGATGCAGAAACCCAAGAGAAGCAGCAGCTTATCTGTCTTAGCAATCATCAGCTAGTAGTAGCCAGGTTTTCTGTTTTTATAGCAACCCTGCTCCTTCAGAGGTAGAGAGGTAAACCAATCTTCCTGGTCACTCTGCTGAAGTGCACTGGTACTTTCTGTGACACTGAAGAAAATATCCCCATATGCAGGGCACAACAGAATACCGTGTGCTCTGAAGACTACTATGGTTTACTCATACCTAAACAAGCTCTGAAAAGTAAATCAGATACTGATTCAGGTCTTGCTGCAGGAAGTGAAGAACTTGGCATGGCCATACTGGATACACACAGGTTCTCAGTGCTGACCACTGACCGTGGGGTGGCTGAATCCCACTGACCTGTGCCTTGAGACTGCTAACGCTTGTTAAAGAGGAAGGTATTTGGGTGGCATTTACTGTCACTATTAGAGAGAGGAAGGTATTTGGGTGGTATTTGCTGTCATTATTAGCAGAGTCTGAATCTGATGACCCAAAACTGTCTTTTGCTTTTAGTCCTTTTAGTCAACCAATGTCTACCTGCTTAATACATGTTTTAAATACCTGAATTAAATAATTACTGCCAGGCTTTGAATGTAATATTGATCTTTAATTTCTGTCTTAAAGTGATGGTTTTTAGGGGTTAAGTGGACGCAAAGGCTCAAAGAAGGTAATATAGTGTCAGAACTGCACATAGAAACTATTCACAAAGCTACACTGGCTGCTAGAAGTTTAGCTTCTGCTAGCTGTCCCACCAGTGGTCCTGGAAGATCTATATTTTATTTTATCAATGAATAAGAGCTTTCAGTCAGACAGAAAAATATAAAATACAGAAGGTTGATTTTTTTGTCAAATATATTGTCAGGTAAATCCACGGTTGGTATATTACTAGAGAAATTATTTGTACTGATACAAGAATCAGTAATTGACATAAACACAACTGAAAGCTTAATAAAGGCTATTTTTAAGTATTCTGCTTGCACTTTTCTAGTTATAGAAACCCCTCGATTTCTCATTGTGCACCTTTGTAACAGCCACTTTTATAACAAATTTATTGCACAACATTCTGTCTCTGGTGTGATGGTAAGATTAATAAAATAATTTTAATAGCCTATATCAATTTTTAATAATTTTAATAACCTGGATTGAGGGGAATTGTGTGGGGAGGAAGGACTGGGTTCGTTGTTGAAAAACTGAAAAATTTGGGTTTTGGTTCTGTATAAAATATGAAAATGCAAACATTGTACTTAATTTAAAAAGCATGAGGGAGTTGGTTTTACAACCAAGAGCAAAAAAGAACATTCTTGCACAGTTGTGTTATTGGCTTGTAAAGCAGTTATGCATTTCAGAAATCACATCCTGTTATCATAGAATACTGGTCATAGGTTGGCACAAAACAGGGTAATTTGCAGTTAAGGATATGGCTGAAACAAGATGAATTCTCATTCAAGATCAATGTTCTCTCAGTTAAGACATGTTGAAACAAAATAAAAATAGTTTAAGCAGTGTGTTATTGTAGCATTTCTCCTTTTTTTGTCCCTTAATTTTCTTCAAACAACTGGCTTTCCCATTTGTAATTAGAAGTATTTTGATATACTAAGCAAATGACAGAAACTTAAAGTAATATACAGTTAGAGTTCTATATTTGCAAATAAACTATCAAATGTGAAATAAATATTGGTGTAGGTTGGGTTGAAGTAGTTATAGAATGAGAGTAACTGGAGAGTCTTAAGAATTTTTCATTTTAATATATTTGAAATCCTTCAACTAAAACTGAAACAAATATTGACTATGGTCCTATGAAATACTGAAATTCTTTTTGATAAGGAAAAGGAAGTAAATAAAAGAGTAGAAAGGGGAAGCTTTACACTGCTGTTAAAACAGATATTTTTGAGTCTCTGTTGTCAAGTACATAGTTGCCAAGCACAGTACCTGGCATCAAATGACTACATATATGCATTTCCTAATCAGGTGTAAAAAAATGTTTGCTACTGTTACCTATAATTTAAAATAACTCCCGAAACACAAGAAGTATGTTTAGAGAGGAGACATTGCTTTATTCTGCGCAGGGTGCAAGTTGGAATATTTCCACAAATCAAGCACACCTCTTGAAGTTCATTTTGACATTTATAGATGACAGTTAACACACCATGCCTATCTAATCATTGAACTGACTGAGCATCCTCTTCTTCCATTGGTCTGTATCTTTTCCACTTAGTTTTAAAGCTACAGTGTGATTTTAATTCACTGCGCATGCTCAAAAGGAGTGTGGGGGGTAGTCCTTTTGTCCCTCAACTGAGTTGGTGGTCACAATCTCCCCCTACCAGAATTACCTTTCCCCCAGTTACCATGCTTTGGCAATTGCCCAATTTCTCAGCATCTTCTGGGGCAAGATGTTCCCTTTTATCACTGCTGACCTTACATTTGTGGCCTTCCTTTATCTTTACAACCTTCTTTGTAGAAGGATGTTTCCATTGTCAGTCCTTGAAGTTCTACAGATTTGTATTCTTTTGAGGAGGTACTCATTAGTGAGGCATGCATTGCTAATACCCTCTTATCTGGCCTATCCATTATTTACTGCCTTGATTATTCTAAAATTCTCATGTGTTAGTTTCCACTCCTAATTGTGATCCTTTCTTAACTACTAACTCCTGCACTATTTCCATTTCATCCAAGAAAAATATATACGTTTGAGGTAACACTCTGACTATAGTGCTAGATACACTTGCACACGATCACCTCTCCTTGGTGAATGTGTGCACTAATACTGTTGTGGAAACAAGCTCAGAATCACTTAAGTGCTTTGGTGCAGATGACTCTAACCATTCAAAACTTGCCAGAAAAGTGTTTCTTTCTCTACACGCATACACATGCACACACAGACACACAACTGAATTACAGAATAGAATAACAGAAAACAAATGCAAAAAACCCAAAGAAAAATTTTGTAGTCCCATGTCTTCCCATCTTGCTAAGCAATATTTAAGAAAACCAAAGCATAAGGGGCATTTCAGACTCTTATTTTGTATTTCTCATACTGGATGAGGCTGTAGCAAGATCCTAAGGTAGCGTAAATTGACAAGTCGTAACAATTTACATATCAAACAGCTGAGTCTAGTTTAGCACAGCTGCATATTCCTGGTTTGAAAAACTGAAGGTATTGCAGTTTGTTTTGCCTACTGACTTAGTATTTGATATCTGTTATCAGTTATCACAGATACCAGGAAATATTTGTATTTGCAATGCTGCTTTTATGGTATAGAAAATTAAAGGCCAAAATATACAGTGGAGAGAAAATATCCTGCAGTGCTTTTTGTCAAATGAGCAGAATATCAAGGGAAGCTTAGCATCTAAACTATTGATGAGACATATTGATGATAGGAAATGAAAACTGCAGCAAAACAAATTTAGCTGCACTGAGGTGCTGGAAAGGCTGTGTTTTCAGTGTTTGGGCACAGTTTTCCTGGAGTCTGCATGATTTTGTGTTATGATTTATCAATACCAGAAATTCATATTTCTCTTAGTCAAGTGGATTATATATTCTGTCTTTAGATTTGTGGCTTTATATCCTCTTTGTATATAAATAAGGAAGCTATTGAATTTTCAATAGCAGTTTGAGACAAAAACACAGGGATTATGAAAAAACTGGGGAAGTCTATCCAGCAGCTGAGCAGTCCTTGATTTCATGCTGAGCTAATAGAGGTACTGGTCTAGGTATAAATAAATGGCCTTTAGCCCCTAGAAATGTTATTTTCTTTAATGATAGGAAGAGTAAAGACATTATGTCGTGGTTTAGCCCCAGCCAGCAAGTAAGCACCACGCAGCTGCTCGCTCACTCCCCCTGCCCCAGTGGGATGGAGGAGAGAATCAGAGGAGTAAGAGTGAGAAACACTCCTGGGTTGAGATAAGAACAGTTTAATAATTGAAATAAAGTAAAATAGTAATGATAATAATAACAATATAATAATGATAATAATAATAACAATATACAAAGCAAGTGATGCACAATGCAATTGCTTCGCTGCTCCCCGGCCAACCCCCCCCCCAGCTTATATACTGAGCATGATGTCATATGGTATGGAATAGCCCTTTGGTCAGTTTGGATCAACTATTCTGGCTGTGCCCCCTCCCAGTTTCTTGTGCACCTGGCAGAGCATGGGAAGCTGAAAAGTCCTTGACTAGCATAAGCAGTACTTAGCAACAACTAAAAACATCAGTGTGTTATCAACATTCTTCTCATCCTAAATCCAAAACACAGCACTATGCCTGCTACTAGGAAGAAAATTAACTCTATCCCAGCCAAAACCAGGACACATTAGCAAAAATTTGATATTTACTTTGTGTTCCAGGAGGCAAGTTTTTCTCCGAGTTTTACGATTTATGCAATTTTGCAGAAATAGGAATGGTCAGTTTGCATGAGTGGAGGGAGGATTCAAGGACAATTCTGCCCATGGACGCCTTCAGCAAAAGACTGTCCCTTAACCACCAATTTATGTAATACCAAACTCACATTCCCCTTCCATCTCTGAAAGGCAAATATCTTCTTACAGGACAGCACTACACCCCCTCAGAAGGAGTCAGAATGTTTATTAACTAAAATTTTAAGTATCAGACCAATGGATGCAGTGTAAGAATAGATAAGTGACTGCACAGATAAATATGCTTTGATCAGAAGATGTTGTTTCTGCAAGATGATGTTTATGACCAGGGAGTTTTCCATCACGAGGACCTTCTTCACAGTATGAACATTTTTCTCCATTTAAGCCTTCCTTGCCCTTCTTCTGCCTGCCCTCACCCACATGTAAAAATAGAAAGTCTCTCTCCCCATCCATTTGTTTGTGGAATACATTAAAGAGAATTCAGAAGTCTGAAGGAGGGTTGAATTTCATTATCTTCATATACTCTAGTCCTTTTGTTTCATTTCTGAAAACAATACCTGCCTTATTTGGCAGAGGTGCTGTGTTTAGTTGTCTCCAAATGAACATTTCCATGCTATGCACACTTGAGTTTGTGTCTGAAGGGGAAGGAGATGGAAAGAGAACAATTTCATTACACAGTTGCTATGCCTTGCAGGAATTTCCTTTAAAGAACCCTCTTCATTTGGCAGTTTCAGACAGCATTCAATATTGCCATATTTGGAAAAGTGCCAATTATTTTTATGCTTTGAACCGTTATTTGTTTGACAAGGTTGGGGTTTTTTTTGGATGGAGTCCTCTGAATTCTGGTTTTGCAATGAATGGAGGTTGCTTTCATAAAACCCTCTGCATGCCTTGTCACATTAAGTATTAAAATAACATTTATGTTTTTCTGAGGGTTTTCTGGTAACACTGTCTGTGGTAGCAAGATAAACTGATTTATTAATACAGTGTTATTTGTGATCTAAACTTCACCCTCCAGAAGCTTTTTTCTTTCACCTCCTCCCCTCAGGATTTTACCAAGGGCACAGATTTGTCACAATAAAACCGCATGGTGAGCAGCTCTTTCTAATTTATGAAAATTCATTTGCAAGCTTCTGTTTTGATTGGAGCAGCAACCAAAACCACATAGCTGATTTGAAGATCAGTAAATGAAACTTTGAGTCTGTTTTGTAAGGCTGTTTATTACTAATCCCTTTACAAACTAGACATTTTTACTAAACTTGATCTTTAAATAGAAATTCAAAGCAGTTATCTTTTTACTCTTTGTGAGCTGCTGGAATGCTTGAGACAGTTACATCAAGTACTCAAAATTATCAAGAAGTTAAAGATTATGGGACTAGAGCAAATCTGTTGAAAATACCTCATCTTGTCTGGGAGTTTTACATTTGAAAGTTCAATACTTCTTTCACATGCATCTAAGGAAAGATGACTCTCTAAAGCCTTCTGCTTCTTTGAGTAAAAGGCATTCAGGCTTTAAGTTAAATTACTATGCATCAAATTTCTTGCAAGGGCAACAGTTGTTGTCTCTCCATAGCATGGCAAGCAGGCAGAGGTAAGGTTGGACCATCCAGGAATGAGCATCAACAGGATGCTATCTTCTAGGCATGAATGCTCAGTACCACTGCATGGTAGTGAAGGATCTGGAGAACAAGTCCTATGAGGAGCGGCTGAGGGAACTGGGGTTGTTTGGTCTGGAGAAGAGGAGGCTGAGGGGAGACCTTATCGCTCTCTACAACTACCTGAAAGGAGGTTGTAGTGAGGTGGGTGTTGGTCTCTTCTCCCAAATAACAAGTAATAGGACAAGAGGAAACAGCCTCAAGTTGCACCATGGAAGGTTTAGATTGGATATTAGGAAAAATTTCTTCACGGAAAGGGTTGTCAAGCATTGGAACAGGCTTCCCAGGGAAGTGGTTGAGTCACCATCCCTGGAGGTATTTAAAAGATGTGTAGACGTGGTGCTTAGGGACATGGTTTAGTGGCGGACTTGGCCACTTAGGTTTATGGTTCGACTTGATGATCTTAAAGGTCTTTTCCAACCTAAACATTTCTATGATTCTATTATTCTGTTCTGTGTGTGATGCATGCAGTAGATAATATCAGAGGCCAGCAGCCATGTTACAGCTCTCTCCAGCAAGAACTTCACTGACCTATATCTGCAGAAGTGCAAAGGAGGTAGAGAAAGGAGCCTTTCAGACACATGTTCTGCATGAAAACCAGATTACCTTTAAAGCCCTGGACTTCAAATACCATAACTTTTTACCTTCGTCATGCAGACAACTTTAGGGAGATGTTGGATCTAGCTGGTTGGCTGGCTAGTGGGGAATGTGCTGCATATAAGAGTAGGAGAGCATCTACATGCTACACTCAGGAAAGTAAAGAGCATACAGAAGTTATAAAAGACAGTCTGTTCCTTCATGAATCCAGTGTCTCAGTTGCCTTCAATATTTACATGTGTGTGTGTATTTGGTTTTTGAGTGACAGAAATTATTCTTCACCGGTTCTTTACACCTTTTAATATTATGTCATATAAGAGGACCAGGCTGAATCTGGACAAAGGGCAATCTGAGGCAATTGTGCTCCCTGGCATTCTGCAGTTCTGGTCCACCCTCCTCATGGTAAGGCAATGTTATTCATGCTGGTCATTAGCTGCTTCTGTAATAAAGTAGTGAACAGATTCAGTGAACAAATTAGATATGTTCCTGGTGAAGAGATTTTTGAGCTTTGAGCCAAAGCAAATAAGAAGTAGGAAAAAAAGCAGTTGCTGTTAGCATATGAATCTCCGGAATTATTCTATGATGAAAGTTTTTATCAATGTTACAAGTTTTTTTACAAGGTTTCATCCTATAATTGCATTCTGCTTGTACCTTGCAGTGAGCCACCTCTATGGATTTGGACTGATGGATGCTGAAGCAATGGTGATAGAAGCAGAAAAGTGGACAACAGTCCCTCCACAGCATGTGTGTGTGGAGAACACAGATCGGCAAATCAAGTAATAGCTGCTGCCAAAACTCTTGCTGGCATAAACTTATGGAAAGAAGTTGGGTATAATATACCCCTCCCTTGCATTGTGTTTAATGGGTGATTTTGAAAGCTACACTGAGGATCTCTCTCACCTTCAGATATGTCAGATCATTTGCCTGTAAAGTTTGTTCCCTGCAGTTCTTGGAATGGAATTTAAAGAATGTCCCAAAACCTGAAGTTATAAAACAAGTCAGGCTGGATGTTAATTGATACTGGCATAGATGATGCTCTGAAGAACAAGAATGTCTAGTTGAGTGCACTGCAGTAATCTTTGTAAGATGAGTACAAACTCAATAGTCCAGTGTCTAACAGACAAATATTCTTTTCATTAAAATCTTATATTATCACTCTGAAACAGTCTCAGGAGAGTCTCTGTCTCAGAGGCTAAGACTAAACTGTTTTTTGCTTGCTAGGATAGGGTCTCTATAGAACCAGGCTTAAGAGTAGTATTCTGTACATGCACTCTGTGGATGCAGAGAGAGCATGTCATAAGGCACATTTCCAAAGCCTTAAAATCATTGAGGAAAGTTTTTATTTGATAGATATACTTGACAGTCTAGGTCCATAACTGGTATAGTCTGCAAGGAAGCCATGCCAATTTAAACTATCTGAGTCCGATACTGTTTGCCCACTGTTTGCTACAGTTAATATGTAATACTTGCTATCACATAAGCAAGGACTATGGCTATGCCAGGCATTTCCTGCTACTTAATGACTGTCTGTCATCCCATGACAATCCCAACTGGCCAATAATCCACAAAAAAATGCTCTGTCCTAAAGGCTTATTCCTATTACAGGTCTTCACTGTCCTCTTTTAGCACGTGTACATGTCAGTATAGCGCTTAATAGAAAGCCCAGTAATTGCCAGTGACTGCAGTAAAGTAATTACACTATGGTGATATTTTCAGCTAGGAAATAAGTATTAAAACTAAGGGTTACAGGCTACTGATTTCTCAGAAATGATTGTCCAACACTGACAGTCACTACTAAGAAAAAGTGATTTAGTTGTCAAGAACAAGCAAGAAACATTGATGTTGTTTTTATATGCTTATATTATAGAACTATACGGCCTGACAGTGTTGTTCGTTCAATTTACAAAGCCACCGGCTGTTCAGATAATCCCAACCACCACGTGATCTACTTGGAGCACGTGGTTGTACGCATCACTATTACTCACCCTCGACGTGGAGACTTGTCAATTTACCTAACCTCTCCTTCTGGAACTAGGTCACAGCTCTTGGCCAACAGGTATAGTATGGCAACACAACTTTGCAACCCAGTCAGCACGCAGAGCCTGCACTGAAATTGAAACATCATCAAAGAGTAGTCAAGTCATTACAGTAGGTTTTGCTGAAAGACACAAAGTTCTTGATTATTTTTTCTGAGAGAGATGGGGAAAATGAAGAACAAATGAACTGAAAGATGGCAATCCCTGTCTTTATCAGTAGAAGAATAGGCTGTGAAGCTGTTGAAGATCATAATCTTTAAAACTAAGATTAGTCAATTTTGATAGTCTTTTGTGGCTCACCAATTATTAGATGGCTGGGAAGTGCAAAGAAAATAATAACAGGCTGAGTGTTACAGAAGGAAACTGAAACTGAATGGAAATGTGTTTCTACATACTATTGGCAGTTATTTTTCATTCCTCTCCTTTCTTATGCCTTTATCTACTAGTAATAAAAATCAGAAAGAATAGTAATCTTCTCTTACTATTTTCTTTAAGTTTTCAGAATATGGTTATGACTCCTGATGTTACCAATTTGCATATCCTTTTTTTCCCCTTTTGTAGTAGTATGTAGTATGCTCAAGCCATGAAAGGCTCTTGGTAGGAGAATGATGAGAAGTTGCACTAGCACTTTAAAATTAATGGGTCCGTCTATAAACAGCCTATTAAAATTTAAAAAAAAATCAGCAATTTCCTTCATCCCATAGATCTATGATGGATACTTGCTGTTGGATGTCAGGCCCCTCTAACATTAGCCACTAAGAAAGATCCATCCTTTTTTTTTCATCCTGTCACCTCTACAGTATGTTCTTGGAGAAGCTGTGAGACTGCATCAAGTAGTTTATTTTTTTCCAGATTGAACTCAAACAAGTATATCTTTATCCAGTGCAGCATTTCCAACATTTGTGCAATTTCAGTCCCTAGAGATGAGGTACATCATTAGCATTTGTCCTCAACAAACTGAAAGGCTACCCAGTGGTATTTCTATTTCCTTGGTCTACTATGAGAAATTTTCTTTGAAGAAACCATCAGCATTCCTTCCCAGATACATAATGCTAAATCAGCAATCAAGAGCACTGCTGCCTACCACAGATCATTAAAGCACTAAGAAAGCCCAGAGGCCTCCTCAAACTCCATCCCATTTCCAACTGTGCGAATAAGTTACAATGATAAATGCTTCCATACTTCTCCAGCTGGCTAGAAAATTCTTCCTGACAGGACTATAGTATAATAAGGAATATTTTTGCCTTGGTGACTAGCAGCTTTAGATGACTGCAGCTCTGCTGGACACAGAGCATGGCTCCCACACAAAAGTTGTCATTAGTGCAATGTGTCTCAGAAGCATCAAGAGCTGCTGTGACACGTCACAGCTATGTTGTGAGAACTCTTCTGCCTTCCCACTCAAGTCTTCACAAAAGTTTATATCCCTAGTCTTATTCCTCAAAGCTTTTAATGAATTGGGAGTGGCTTGCTTTCCATACTGTCTCATCACCTACATTTCCCCAGTCAGATTTGCTGAAAAAAGCACATCAAATGGAAAGAAAGTTTTATGTAGTTTTTGGCCCCTTTAGGATATCTCCTGTGTTTTATTACCAGTGTTGTCAGTGCCTTGCAGACAAAACACACATGCACACACATCTATCTCCCTGCTACACTGAACAAAGAACTTACCCTTTGCTAATAAATGCAGAGGGCAGACTTCTACCCTCTGAACAGTTACAAATCAGACTTTTGTTTTCTATTTGAAGGAATCCTTCTTTAGCTTTCTGTTCTGTTTTTATGCCACAGTTCTTCCATGCTTCAAAATGAAAAAATCTAAAAGTCCTCCAACTAGGTATCCAAACAAAACAAGCTTGTGTAAACCCAGTGGTCTTAACACAGCTAACTCTTGGCTCTAGCCTTTCTTGTCTTGCAGTTGACTCACAGCAAGTGGGAAATAAAGACATTCCAGCATTCACAGTTCACCTCTGGTGATGACTGGTATGTGGAAAAAGTACAAAGTTTAATTCAATCAGTCTCTCTGTAACCCCTGCTCCTTAAAAAGTAATTGTTTTCTGTGCCTGTGGTAGAGAGAAAAAAAGTAAGTGTGTGTATTGAAATACAGTGGTGTTCAGCTGCTTCTTATCCTATACTATCAGAATGCTAGCATGAAAACAAAGAAACCTGAAAGGCCATTTAATGTTTTGCCATTTTGTAAAAAAAAATTATTCACGAAAGAGCAAATATTCATATGGTCACACCAGAAATTCCTTCCCCAAGCAAGCTTCAGAGATATACTGACTTGTCACTCACATTTGGCTGACACCAACTCACAGCTCTGAGGTACTAATATTAAGCAATAAATGTATTGCAAAATCTAGGTCTGAAATACACTAGAGCCTTCACAAAGCCCTTTCTTAGGGTAAAGTGATGTATACAGATACAACACTTTTCAAAATGATATTTCAAGACTTGTTTTATTTGGATTTTCTGTTTCTTACATTTAGTTGTCTTACAATTAGTATACTGAGTGTTGGGTGTGTATGCTTTAGCATCATGTTATGAAAACTGGGGTAGGAGTATTGTTATTCACTAACATGAAAATTTCTTCAGTTTTGAGGCATTTGATTTTTAATGTATTAATCATGAGGGCATCAGAATAAAGTCATTCAAGTGCAAGTAGCATGCGGGGATGCCTTGGCAGCAAATAGTCTGGTTTTTTTTCTATAGGCAAAGGTTCCAGAGGCTGCTGTACATTACTACTACCTGACTGAGATGCTTTTCTCAGACATACAAGAGCTTTTAATGCACATGTACATGATTAATAGCAGCAATACCAGCTGTTTTTACTGAAACTAGGGAAAACCTCATTGCTTTACCATTACTCATATAGGTTTAATTTGAAACAGTTTGCTGGTAAAATGTCTTAAAGTGCAAAAGGTATATTTTACACATGTGCACTTTTCTACCAATTCTGGAAAGAAGAGTCACTATGTAGTTTCTGGTGCATTGACAGTAGGTTCTCCAGGCAATACCTGGCCTTTTTCTGCATATTTTGTTCTTAATGTTGGCATCCCCTAAAATGACTTCAGTAAGAAAACTTGTTAATTGTAGGTGATGTGGATTCCTTTGCAGCCATTTGGTGGATTACACTGTCACTGCCTTGAGCCTCATGTATTCTTTAAAAATTGCATTACAGGGAATATATGCTTTGTTGTTTGGAAAGTACTAAACATGATTACATTATATATACTGCAACAGAAGAAAATACAGGCTTGGAAAGTGCTGGCTGGTGTAAGGATGAGGATTAATTGTTCAAATGATTACAGTTAAGTCCAAAGGGGAACAGTATCCTCCTTTTAAAAATAATTGGCTACTGAATTTGGCAGCATATGTTTCTGAGTATTTTTGAGACATACCACGATCTGTTCTAAAAGACACTCAATACAGGGGGCCATGGGGGAAGCAGCTAAATAGAAAGAGAATAGAAGCCACAAACTTGGGGCTGGTTTGTCTCCTACCAAAGTCACAGCCTGTTTAAATCTTGTTCTTTAAATTTAAACCAGCTGCTGCCATTCAAACTGCATAACTAATTTTTTTTTAACCATGGGGTGGCAAGTTTCCAGGCCACTAGGTTCCTATGCTTACATGGCACTGACATTAATAATACCTTTGTTCAGCAACAAAAGGAAATATTTTCAATACCATCTTCTTCCTATAATGAAACCTTCAATAATCAGTGCATTTTAATAATACCCTCCTCTGCAGAAAACTCTTAGACCAAAACTGAGGTATACTCATCTGATCTCACTTGCAAGATCACTTCATAAAAAATCTTGGTGATCAGAAGTAGAGGAAACCTTTTCTTTATCAGAGGTCATTTTAATTTCTGGACCAGTCCATCTTACATCTTTATTGCAGTTTACACATTAGACTCCATTAGACTCAAAATGACATCTTAGGGGTAAAAAGAAAAGGATAGGGTTGACTTTTGTGCTGAGTCTCAGTGTTTCAAGTAGCTGTGAAAATTACCCTATGGTGACATTATTAAATACAGGATGAGCAAACAATAATCCTCTGCTTATGCTATGTCCACAGGATAAAGCAGTTCTTAGAAAACTTTCTCCCAACTCTAACTTGCTATGTTTCACTTAATTTCTTGATTGTCTATGTCTTTTATTTTTCTGAATAGACACCCAGTACCCTTCTACCACCCATTCTTTGAACTGCAATTACAATGTCAATATCTCTAACAAGGATTTGAGTACTTCTTTTGTTATATCCTGTCAGTTTTATCAATAGATGTGGTGAGGAGCTCTGGGGATACTGGAGACACAGCATTAAAAAACCCAAACAGTAAACAATTTTTTTTATCTCAAAGAGGAAAAAGTTACTGCTGATTTTCTCAGCCCAGCAGGAAAGACTGACTGGGTTTCTATACAAAAGTGTAAACGACTGCAAGGGACACTATCCTCCATCTAACTCATCATGGAAGTTGTTCAAAGACAAATGTGGAAAAAGAATGAAGTGCAATATATCTGAGATCTAGAATGACACATGCCTGCCTTTGAGGACCGAAACTAGTAAAGAATTAATCAGGGACATCTGCAGGGTAGGCAGGTATTGGATTTTAAAATTCAGAACTTTAAGTTCAATTTTAGTGGAAAATTAGCATCCATAATTAAAAGTTTGAAATAATTTTCAATAGTAGAAGTGTGAATAAAGACAAATGGATGAAGAAAAATTTGGGATCCAGCTAAATTTCTCAGATTATGGGTTTTGTACTGAACCAAAAAGAGAGGAGCTGTGTAAGACGGACTAGAGGAACACCACCTAGAATTTTGCTTCCTGTAGATAGGTTTGCCCCAGCTACTATGGCAAGGATGAATGGGTTTTTTCCTAGCTTTAGAAAAACTAGGCCCAGCTCAGTCTTAGTATAACAACACTTATTACATTGAGTTTCATCTGGAATAAATTGAATTGTGTGATAAACACTCAGTCTCCCCTACTGCCCTTACCCTAATCAGAGATCCCTTTTCAGACCTACATGACTGATGGATAGGAAAAGTCTGTATCTATGGCACCGTGTTCATTCATGCTCTTGCATTAGAATTTCTACCTGGTTAGAGTGAGGTTTCTGAAGATTTACTGCAAATTCAATAGGAAAACACACACAGCTTTTAAGAAGACAACTATTAGCATCAGCCACACAGCTGACTGACCAGTGCAGTATGTGGAACTCAGCAGCCTGACATGTCTTTAGGTGATGACAGAGCATTTCATGCTTATATATATATATAAGCATGTATATAAGATGTATATAAGCATGGTCATAAAAATCATCAGATTATTCTAGACATCTTGTTAAACTATTTTAATCTATAAGAACCTGTAATAGTCAACTAACAATTCATCAGACCATATACTAATAATTTACTAGTCCATGACAAGCCAAGTATATCCTTGATATGAAGTTAGACATGATATCAGTCTGACAAATACCAAAATCAATTAACCATCTGGACTGGCTCCATAATCCTTAAAAAGATCCTATTCTGTATGTTTTTCTTTCTGAATAAGGAAAAGTACACCTGAACTTTTTGGTAACTATTTCGATTGTTTCATCCTTTCACTCAACACCACTGAAAGGGAAATCCAGGTTATTTGATTTGAGAGAGCAAAAGCAGAGCAACATAAAAATACCTGGACTGTTAAGTATGTACAACATACACATACAGATAGCCTCAGAGTCAGTATCTTTCAGCTTTTTTTTTTTTCTTAACAGTTCTTTTGATCAGTCCTGTTCTCAGCACTAGTAAGGCCACATCTGGAGTCCTGTGCCCAGTTTGGGGCTCCCCAGTACAAGAGAGACATGGACTTACTGGAAAAAGTCCAGTGAAGGGCCACTAAGATAGTTAAGGGACTGGAGCATTTTAGTTAAGGGACTGGAGCATTTTTCATATGAGGAAAGGCTGAGAGAGCTGACACTGTTCAGCCTGGAGAAGAGAAGGCTTGGGGGGGGGGGGGGGGGACACACCCATCAATGTATATAAATATCTGAAGGCAGGGTGTAAAGAAGACAAAGCCAGGCTCTTTTCAGTGGTGCCCAGTGACAGAACAAGAGGCAATTGGTACAAAGTGAAAAACAGGAGGTTCCGTGTGAACATGGTGGATGAAGGAAAGGCTATGGATGTTATCTACCTGGACTTTGGCAAAGCCTTTGACACAGTCTCCCATAGCATTCTCCTTGGGAAGCTGGCAGCTCATGGCTTGGACAGGCGTACTCTTCGCTGGGTAAAAAACTGGTTGGGTGGCCGAGCCCAGAGAGTAGTTGTAAATGGAGTTAAGTCCAGTTGGCGGTCGGTCACGAGCGGTGTTCCCCAGGGCTCTGTTTTGGGGCCAGCCTTGTTTAATACCTTTATCAATGATCTGGATGAGGGGATTGAGTGCACCCTCAGTAAGTTTGCAGATGACACCAAACTGGGTGGGAGTGTTGATCTGCTGGAGGGTAGGATGGCCCTGCAGAGGGACCTGGACAGACTGGACCGATGGGCCGAGGCCAACTGTATGAGGTTTAACAAGGCCAAGTGCCGGGTCCTGCACTTGGGTCACAACAACCCCATGCAACGTTACAGGCTTGGGGAAGAGTGGCTGGAAAGCTGCCTGGCTGAAAAGGACCTGGGGGTGCTGGTTGACAGCCGGCTGAACATGAGCCAGCAGTGTGCCCAGGTGGCCAAGAAGGCCAACAGCATCCTGGCTTGTATCAGGAACAGTGTGGCCAGCAGGAGCAGGGAGGTGATTGTCCCCCTGTACTCGGCGCTGGTGAGGCCGCACCTGGAATACTGTGTCCAGTTTTGGGCCCCTCAATACAAGAAGGACAGGGAGGTGCTGGAGCATGTCCAGAGAAGGGCAATGAAGCTGGTGAAGGGTCTGGAGCACAGGCCTTATGAGGATCGGCTGAGGGAATTGGGGTTGTTTAGTGTGGAGAAGAGGAGGCTGAGGGGAGACCTTATCGCTCTCTACAACTACCTGAAAGGAGGTTGTAGTGAGGTGGGTGTTGGTCTCTTCTCCCAAGTAGTTAGTGATAGGACAAGAGGAAATGGGCTCAAGCTGCGCCAGGGGAGGTTTAGATTGGATATTAGGAAAAATTTCTTCACGGAAAGGGTAGTCAAGCATTGGAACAGGCTGCCCAGAGAGGTGGTGGAGTCACCATCCCTGGAAGCGTTCAAAAAACAGGTAGATGTGGCACTTTGGGACATGGTTTAGTCTAGTCTACCCTTAATTGGTTTAGTGTGGGCTTGGTAATGTTAGGTTAATCGTTGGACTGGATGATCTTAAAGGTCTTTTCCAACCTAAACAATTCTATGATTCTATGATTCTATTTGTAGAAATTCAATTAATACATTTAAAAATTCCAGTTTAAACTTTACTTTATAAAATTCAAATCTTTCCCAAAGAAGTTCAGGGAAATGTTCATTCCACATGGTATTCCTTTTTTCTGGGAAATAATCTTACTAGGTTTTCCTGCACCTCCAGGGATGGAAATAAGAAAGCTTACAGTTTCAGCCATAGCATATATTAGGTAGAGGCGTTTTTATATATCCAAAAGCAAGACATAAGGGATTTTTGTTTTTTTCCTCCCAAAATGACTTAAAAGAATGATGCAAGGCTAAAATAGAAATCTATCAGCAGTTTAAAATACCAAAACATAACACAAAATAATATGGGAAATAACATGGGACTAATTGCAGTAAAAATAAGCATTAACTAGTGCTTCTATGTATGTGAATGAACACCCAACGAATATAGAATTTAAAATATAATTGCATGGTACTTATATAATACTATAGAATTTAGCTGCTATTGTGGCAATTAGGAATATTGCTGCTTTGACTGACTGTTTAAAAAGTAATACATTAGTTATCAGCAAAACACTGTATCACAATTTGACTAACTCTCTTGGAAATACCCTGCATAATGACATCAGTTGGACATACTCACATGCAAACTTTGGGTAATAACTAGGTAGATAATTTCTACCCTTTCAGTAAATGATGTGTCAAATTATGTGTTCTATCTGTCATCTTTTTGTGAAATCTGTTGTATTCATAGAATCACCACCTCTCTGGGCAGCCTGTTCCAATGCTTGACTACCCTTTCCGTGAAGAAATTTCTCCTAATATCCAATCTAAACCTCCCCTGGCGCAGCTTGAGGCCATTTCCTCTTGTCCTATCACTAACTACTTGGGAGAAGAGACCAACACCCACCTCACTACAACCTCCTTTCAGGTAGTTGTAGAGAGCGATAAGGTCTCCCCTCAGCCTCCTCTTCTCCACACTAAACAATCCCAGTTCCCTCAGCCGCTCCTCATAAGGCCTGTGCTCCAGACCCTTCACCAGCCTTGTTGCCCTTCTCTAAACACGCTCCAGCACCTCAATGTCTTTCTTGTATTGAGGGGCCCAAAACTGGACACAGTATTCGAGGTGCGGCCTCACCAGCGCCGAGTACAGGGGGACAATCACAGGGGGAGATCTTTGTGTGTGTGTGTGTGTTTGTGTGTGTATATCTCTCTCTAAAGCTGAAATGTGCCATTTTAGTAGAGGCAACAGTCTTGATTAGAGTGTATCTACCTCCCATCAACAGCTTTGGGGTACCAGGCAACATTTTAGTATCTCTTACAACAGTGGCCAGATTGAGTTCTAGCTGGGTTTTTGCCTTTCTAATTTCCTCTCTGCATGACCTAACAAGATCCCTGTACTCCTCCTGAGTTGCCCGCCCCTTCTTCCAAAGGCGGTAGACTCTCCTTTTCTCCCTGAGTCCCAGCAAAAGCTCCCTGTTCAGCCAGGCCGGTCGTCTTACCTGCCGGTTGGTCTTACAGCACATGGGGACAGCCCGCTCCTGCGCCCTTAAGACTTCCTTCCTGAAGAAGGCCCAGCCTTCCTGGACCCCTTTGCCCTTCAGGACTGCCTCCCAAGGGTCTTTCCCAACCAGCGTCCTGAACAGGCCAAACAACTGATTTAACAGTGATATGAAACAGGCCAACTCTGGTGGCATAATTCTATATTTAGAACTGCATCAGAAGTAAATCTCATCCAATCATCAGTGAAAATCCATCCTAATTTTAAATATATATGAATATTTTATTTTAATGTTATCAACACTAATAAATATGAGTACTATAGTCATTCATAGAGAATGGAAAATGGTTACACAAATGAGAGAGCAAAAATCAACTACAGGCTGAATCCTGTAAGTGCTCCATGCATATGGGTCCTACTGAAGAGAGTTGTGGATATGTAGACCCATGCAGTACTTGGCCTCATGCCTCTGACCAGTTTTCAGCAAGAATGGCATTTTATGTGAACATTTCAACCAGAACTTGGCACATATTCACATTGCTACACGAGTATCCTGCTTTCCCAATGTTTTCCCAGTGAACTTCATAACCTTTTGAGAATAAAGATTGAAATGTGCTTAGAAAATAACAGTAAAGAATCAAGTGAGTATAAAATGTATTTTTAAGATTGATTAGAGTATTTTTAGTCAAACACTATATTTTTCTCAATTTAATGGAAAAGTATTCTAAATCCATTGGATTTTCTACTGTACAGATTTTTTTTAATGAAAAATATTTAAGTATAGCTGTCACCAGTAGAATAAAAGCAAATTAAAATGGTGATAAATGCAGTAGTTCTCATTGTGCTTTGTGTGTGAGAGAGGGAGATCTTTGTGTTTGTGTGTGTATATCTCTCTCTAAAGCTGAAATGTGCCATTTTAGTAGAGGCAACAGTCTTGATTAGAGTGTATCTACCTCCCATCAACAGCTTTGGGGTACCAGGCAACATGCTGTGAGTACTGAACAGAAGTGCAAGTTCTCTTGTGTCTTTCCAAAATCTCATTAATAAATTCCAGTTTTAGGCAATGAAAACTCCCACCAGTCCACCTTCCCCTTCCCCCACCTGATCAGCATCAAATTGCAGCCTCTGAACTGGACCCCCCATACTAGAAATTACTGTAATCCAGGCCTGAGCTTTAACCTCTTCATGCAAGACCTAAGTATTTATGGTAATGTTGTTAGTCAGATGAAATCATCAGATGCCATTAGTCTCTCAGTTTTACCCAAACTCAATCCTGTCAAGTGTTTGACTAGAGTAATATCTTGGTCATTTGAGGTTTGAGACCAGTGTGTCAGTTACATCTGATTGCCTCACAAGGAATCACATATATTTAGTTGCTCATATTGTCTCAGTCACTTAATCCTTTTATTTTCTTAAAAACCCTTTTCAGTATTTCAATTCAAAACCAAAAATAAATGTTACAGAACTTTTCCAACTTAGTTGCTTGTATTTACATCATACTTTTAAAGCAAAGGATATGCTGTATTTTATGCACTTTTCCCAAGACAGCTGCATTCTCTTACGCCTTAGTAGCAATTATGACAAATGATGACATGTAAAGAATCTTCTCCATTAAAAAAACACAAAAAAAAACCCCAAATGGCAAATTTGTTTGAAAGATGTGCTGAAAAACCATTATGAGTAATGTTATGCAAAGTACTGGCTAATTAGTATATCTTTCAAGAGTCTGGAGACTTGGAGGCTTAGCTCCACTAAAATGGTGCACTTAAAATAACATCATGATTTATTTTAGGTTATTTGATCATTCCATGGAAGGATTTAAAAACTGGGAGTTTATGACTACTCACTCCTGGAGTGAAAAAGCAGCAGGTGACTGGATCTTGGAAATCTGTGACACTCCATCTCAGCTGAGAAATTTCAAGACTCCAGGTATGACTTTAACCTTTATTTGGGATCAGTGGATTCAGAAGAATGCTTGCAGTTGATAACACTGCTTTGACTCTTTTACACCTTTGATTTATACTTGTGAGATCTCATTGGTTTTAATGTAATTGGCACAGCTGTGAAGACTTATGCATTATTCTAAATTTCAGTTATCAAAGCAGACTTTATTTTTATGTTGCTGATATTTTCCATTTAAGATGTGGTTCTCTCTCTGAACTTACTTCTGGTTTCTGTGGAGAAATTCACCTTCTCAGGGTAAACTCCCCTCTTTCTTGCATTCCAAGTTGTTGCCTTGAAATATAAAAAGATAGTTTGCCATTTATAGTTAGATCATACTGAACGTGAATTCTTCAAGCAGAGGAAGACTCCTGTACCATCTGGCAGGTTACCAAGAGTCAGTGCTTTAAACAAACAAAATCTTTAGTAGGTGGACTTTTCAAGGAAAAAGACACAAAACTGCATGAAACTGCATGTGCCACATTTGAAAGAAGATAATATTTCCATGTACAGACATCTGTTTTCATGGATGTTGAATATAGTTTTATCTGACAGGTCTTCAACATACATTAGAGCAGCCCAGAGTTATTCTACTGTATTAATTTTGCCAGGGACTCTCATGGCTGATATAGGGCCTAAGAATTTATTTCTGTGTTGTTTTTCTTTGCTTTGTATTTTTTTATCCTACCCATAAGGAAAACAGTGTTTACATAACTAGAAGATCCCTTTATACAGAAGAAATTGCATTGTGCTCCTGTGCATATAGGTAAAGTGCCCAGGCCTTGCATTTGTTTACTTAAGAACTAGAATTTTTAAGGCTACAGACATTCTTCTGTTTTAATTCCCACTGCACAGTTCAGTTTCATTCACAAATTTCAGAATGAGCACTTCAAAAGAAATGGAGATTGAGGCTTTCAAAGAGACTCATGGGAGTAGGTGCTTACTTCTATTTGCTGGTTATAAGGTCCCTGTAGACCTACTGAAACTTTCAGCCTTGAGACCCATTTTGAAATAGATATAGTATATAAAGACAGAAATATATGCATGAATACTGAATATAGTCCTTCTCATGGGGCCTCACATCAAAATAGGTGGAAACCCTTTAATAAAAAAACTCTCATGGGGCTACATCTGGCTGGCAACCAGTCACCAGCGGTGATCCTCAGGGCTCAATCCTAGGGCCAGTTCTGTTCAATATTTTTATCAATGATCTGGATGCAGGAGTTGAATGCACCATTAGCAAGTTTGCTGACAGTACTAAACTGGGAGGTGCTGTTGACTCTCTTGAGGGACGAGAGGCCTTGCAGAGGGATCTAGATAGATTGGAGCATTGGGCAATCATCAATGGCATGAAATTTACCAAGTCCAAGTGTCAGATTCTGCACCTGGGATGGAGTAACGCCGGACACAAGTATAAACTGGGAGAGGAGTGGCTGGAGAGCAGCCCTGCAGAAAGGGATCTGGGGGTGCTGGTTGGCTCAATATGAGTCAGCAGTGTGCCCTGACAGCCAAGAGGGCAAACCACATTCTGGGGTGCATCAAACACAGCATGACCAGCTGGTCAAATTAGAGCTGAATGCTACTAATGTATTGGAAATTATTTATCGCTAAGGCTAAATTAACACTTACTCTTGATATCTTAGCCATGTGATGTTAATTGTACCAGCAAATGCAGAGCAAAGTTTCCAGTACACTAAAAGGGGTATTCATTAAATATATTGAGAAAAGTAACCATAGACTGAGCATAACAATGCAGTTCTTTTTTGTATGTCCAGAGAATTTTCAGTGCTTTTGAATTTGATAAGACAGGTATTAAACAACAACTACATAGTTTAAATTCAATCAGATTACTTGGGGGGGGGGGGGGGAAGAGACAAAAATCAATGATTTTCAACTCTGTCTTACACTTTTTATTCATGAATCAGCCAGGAGCTGCTCTGACTTGAAGGACAAGTTAGGGCAGCCCTTCACCTTTGTATGTACTGGCACCCAATGGTTCCTCCAAGAGGGATGAAGCATAGCCAGAGTGCAACACATTTCAGCTATTTCCCCTCTTTTCTCTGCCCTGGCATGCTCCCTATACCAAAGCCTGGAAAAGAACTAGCATGGAGCCATTTTGGAAACTGTTCAACTGGGCTATTCTCCAGACATCATTTACAGCCCTTGTATGTTACCAGGACAGTCTAAAAGAGACAGGCTACATTTCCAGCTTTACACTTTAAAGCCTGTTGCTGCAAATTCTTTTTTATGAGTTCTCATTTGGTCTTGTTGGTTTATTGATTTCAGTACTTTATATATACTCTTCTCTGTGCCTCAGTGGCTATTCTCATGGGACTGATTTCCTTTGCTCTATGAGGACTAAAACCTAATGTTTCAGCTCTGGAGGAAAGGGGGCGGTAAGGCCAGAGAATATGGAGAAAGTAGACCTGCCCAGATGAGGGTGGTGGAGGAAGCTAGTATGCTGAAAAATCCTGCTGGAGAATGTATACTTTACTTTCTTTTAACCTGAATGTGAAACACAGTTGCAGACAGGTTAGGGTTTTGTACGCTTTGGGATTTCACAAGGTGCAGTCTGGTTGTGAATTTGGGCCCTGGTTCATTGTATCGTATTTAGTAATATGTCTCCCAGCTTTCTAGAGTGGTTCTTGCCTCATGATGAAAGCTGTCCAATGGCATTTCTGTTCAGAAAAATTTGAAAGTGCCTGCCTGTTCTTCACTGGGGGGGTGTGGTGTGAGGTGAGAGAGATGATACAGGGTTCTTTCTGGATCTCGAAAACAAAGGCCCAACAACAAAAGGTTTAATGAAATGGCTGTTTTAATAAGACAGAATAAAAAGAGGAGTATAGATAGTGAGTAAATCTTACATGCCTTCAGATGCTGGGTACCCTGCATTTGTGCAGCATTGGATGGACCCCAGATGGATTTTCAGATGGCACGATGCACAGATCCTGTCTGTAGAGAGGTTCCTTCTCCCTCCCATGCCGTGGTGCATTTTATTTTGTGTGACAAACAGAATCATATATCTTCTCCTGACAAGTTGGCATGTTATCTCTGTCATAACATCCACCAGCGTGCAGCACAGGCCACAATGGGACACTCTAGCAGATTCTGTTACAGTGGCTACTCATGTAGTATTGGCTTCTCAAGCCTTAAGTACAAGGCCTAATAGAGCAGACATGGCTTGCTCAAGATCACTAACTCCTTGAATATGTCTTCCACAAGACTCCCAATACACTGCCATATATTAATAGTGGATAAACTCAGCTGTTTGGGCATGCTAGGGTTAGTCTCCACACTGAACAGAATGCGAAGTAAGCAAAAGGTGCTTAAACATGATTTATGGTGCCTTTCCAGTTTATCACCATAGCCTGCAATTTATCACACTGGTATCACTGTCATGCCTGTTTCTCATTTCTCTCTGTGTGTGTATTTGTTTAGCTATTAAAAGATCTTTAATTAAAGAGCTGCAGTTTTCCTGTAATCAAAATGAGAACAAAGAGTCAATGTGTCATGATATCCTGACACTGGCAAGGTGATGCCACATCTGTTACCCATAAAGAAATGTAGGGTTCAGTTCATAAAAATAGTGCATGTGATTTCTGCATTTAATTCTGTAGAGTTTATGGAGGGGGATAAGTGCTTGCAGCGAAATGCTGCGATATACCCTTTCTCCTATATATACAATATGGGACCTCTGTTATGTACTAAATACAAGCAGGATAAGGGATTAATTTAGCCAAGCTAAACGATGGAATCAGCCAAAAATGGGGACAGAAAGATTTTGGCTCAAATGTGCACACTTTTTTTTATTCATTATAAAAGTGTGTGGATGTATGCTTATTTATTGAAATATTTTCATTGTGCAAATTAAACCTGCCTTGAGGCAGACTTCATTTTTTTGCTGGCAAGTCACATGAATTTTCTCTCTCTTTATTTACTGAACCATTCTTAAAAGGAAACAAATCTCCTGAGAAACCCTGCATTATTTCCCTCGCTGACATTTTGCATTAGTTATACATTCAAGGCTCTAGTCCTACCTGCAGGTATATTAATACAAGCCCTTCCATGTGTATAAAATTCAGACACAACAATGCACTGTGCCTGAGGAGCATCTTTGCCTGTACTTATTTTTAGTGGGTCCTTGCAGACATTAACTTCTAGTATTCGGTATTTTTACCAGTGTTCTGGAAGAAATATAAAATCAACACTTGGAAACTATAGTGATCATTGGGGCAAAATAATGATGAGGATGGAACTTAGCAACTTAGCAAAACACATTTTTCAATTGCATCCATTATATTATGGTCTATATGCTGTAGAAGTGGGTTAAAACACAAAAAGAACAGACACTGTATGCAGAGAAGCTGTAGCTTTGAAAAGGCTCTAGAGATGACTTTTTCTAGTTAAATATGAGCTCCCTGTATAACTCTTGCTAAAAAGAAAGTGCTTTTAAGAACCCAGATGAATCACTTTAAAGAACATTGAGAGGTAACTTGATCCCTAAGTGTCTATACAGGAAGAAAAGATGTGATTTGGCTCTTTTTAATCTAGCGGGGACAAAAGACCTACATGGCTGTGATCTAAAGCTAGGAAAAGACAAATTGAAAATAAGGTGCATACAGTTTAACAGTCAAGGTAATTAGGCAGTAGTTTGGTAAGAGGTGTGGTAGGCTCTTCATGAGTTACTTTTTAAAATCAAGACTGAATGTTTCTTTAAAAGACATGCTTTGCTTCAGCTACAGAAAGTTGGAAATTACTGTGTGAAACAACTGTTGTATGATGTAGAGTCTTGCCTATAGTATTTTCTAAAAAAAAATTGAGTATAGAACAGAAAAGGTTTCATATAAAGTGTAGAAATTTCTATCAAATACAGGTTAAATTGCATTGGCAGAGACAGTGAGATAGCAGTTTTATTCCTGTCTTTATCCCCAATACAAAACAGTTTAAAAGAATTGGGTTACCATCTGTCATGTATCTGTCATTCCTCAGTGAAATCTGACTTTGCTTACTGTTGCATAATGCTTGGAGGATGAATACAAGCATTAAGCAGACAGATAATGTATTGTTTTCATCATGCTATTGGAGGATATCAGATAACAATGGGAAAATACAGAAAAATAACTTGATTCTAACAAAAGTCAAAGTAATTTGCTTGCCCAGGTTGAAAAAACCCAAATGAATATGAAAGTTCCAAACAAATTACTGAGTATCATTAATAGAAGAGAAAGGTTGCTTGAATTTAATTTTACATGAAACATATTGATTTTCCTGAGGAGAGATATACCTATACATAATCTTTAAATCAGTAGTCAGAGAAGAGTATTTTAATCACAGAACAGCCTCCAAAAATAGAATCTTTCAAATTTATAAAAGAAATACTCCCCACTCCCCTATTTCCTGTATCTTCTTATGAGAATTTGACATGTACAACAAGCTGCTTCAACATAGATAAATATAATCAAAAGATTCCCATCTTATCAAGCAGGGATGTATTTTTTATGCTTCATTACTTTAAGAATTCTTTCAGGCCTGAATTGTTTTGCTCTTTCATGGAATAAATTCACTGGGGAATATAGACATGGAGGTGGAGACTGGAATTTCACACCTTGTGTCCTGACAACCTGAACTGGTGACTTGATATACATTTATCTTTTTATTTTTCCACTAAAAAACTTGCCAAAAAAGTAACATAATCCCTGAGGCAGGCAATTCTTTTCTTTCTTCACTCAAGTATTGAGAGGATAAAATATTAGTGACTAACTCAGACAATGCAGTGATATAACTGCCAAATCACTAGGCCAAATAAATAAAAAATTATGCTGGTTTGGGAGGGGACATTGACATTCTACTGTGGAAATTTTAAAATAAATTGTTTCGTATCCATCAAGATATATCCTGTTAGCCAATGAAAAATACTCTTGAGTATTAAACAAAATGTAACCCCTTCCTTAAGTCAGAATTCTGAATATATAGCTAGTTAGCGAAAAGATCTCAAATAATAATAACTGGATAATTAGTGTTATGGAAAAGTGAAATCTGGAGCAAAAACTCACCTTGCTGAACACCATATGAATGGTTTCTAAAACTAGATTTTAAATCTTTAACTTCTAGGCAAATTGAAAGAATGGTCCTTAGTACTGTATGGAACATCCATCCAGCCTTACTCACCAAGAAATGATTTTCCAAAAGTGGAAAGAGTGCACTCTAGTATGCTTGAAGACCCTACAGAAGATTATGGAACAAATGACTATTCAGGTATGTTCTTTGAAATATCATTCATTTACTCTGATTGTACATTTATTGAACGCATAATGGATTGAAGGAGTAACTTGAGACTCTGCATATATAAAATTTTTCTGTCATAGGACTTTGTATTGTCAATATATGATCAGATATTGTCAAGACTCCTGGCTTGCTTACTTGATATGTTCCCTCTGCTACATTTTGTGCCTCTTGGTCTTTTTGCATTAATTCAAGACTAGGATTCTGATCCCACAGCAGGGTCTGTGGTCTTTCTTGTCTGGGAAAAAATTACATGGTGCTGAAATACTAAAATAAACTAATTAATTTATTTTAAATTAAATAACTAATATTAGTCAAACATAAACAATATCCATAATCAATATAATGAGCCTTTCATGGATTTTCTCTGACTAGAAGAACAAAGTTATATTTATATTTCATTTAATTAGTTAGAATTACAGTGGCACAACTGACAATAATTATGCAGGATTTATAGTAATTATATATAGAAAAATTAATATTCTGAGGCTAAAATATGGTGCTGACAGAATGTCTACTAAAAAAAGTTACATCAGGATTTTCTCATGGGGAGATGGGAGTAGTGGGAGTTAAGTGAAATTGTTTCTTAAATTAAGATCAGAATTATTTGTTTCATTATTTAAAGTTTTATATATATTTTACCCTTATGAGTCTGTCCTGGTTTCGGCTGGGATAGAGTTAATTTTCTTCCTAGTAGCTGGCATAGTGCTGTGTTTTGGATTTAGAATGAGAAGAATGTTGATAACGCACTGATGTTTTAGCTGTTGCTAAGTACTGCTTATGCTAGTCAAGGACTTTTCAGCTTCCCATGCTCTGCCAGGTGCACAAGAAACTGGGAGGGGGCACAGCCAGAATAGTTGATCCAAACTGACCAAAGGGCTATTCCATACCATATGACGACATGCTCAGTATATGAACTGGGGGGGGTTGGCCGGGGAGCAGCGATCGCTGCTCGGGAACTGTCTGGGTATCGGTCGGCGGGTGGTGAGCAATTGCATTGTGCATCACTTGCTTCATGTATTGTTATTATTATTACCATTATTATATTATTATTATTATCATTTTACTTTATTTCAATTATTAAACTGTTCTTATCTCAACCCAGGAGTGGTTTTTTTCCACTCTTACTCCTCCGATTCTCTCCCCCATCCCATCGGGGTAGGAGGAGTGAGGGAGCAGCTGCGTGGTGCTTAGTTGCTGGCTGGGGCTAAACCACGACAGCATAGAGTTATAGAATTTTACAGTACAGTTAACATACTATGAAGAATGCACTGGGTTTTATATATGTATATATAAATACATATACATGCACACAAACACACGTATATGAATAACATTATCTTATACATCTCTGCTGTTTTCCATAGAAAGCTTTTAGAAGGAAAAGAAAGCATTTGGAAGGAAGAGAGCTATTCAGGCATGGACTGAATAGATGTCTCTGTCATGTCCATTTCAGTCATCACCACCATACTGTAGAAGGGGAAGATGGAGGAGAAAATAGGTTAACAGAAATTACAGGGTTACAGAGTTGGGAGAGAGACTCAGAGCCTTGACCGTTTATTGCAGGGAAAGTGAAGAGCAGGGTTTGAGGTTTAATGTAAAAGAGTGGATCCCAGCTCTAGGGAACTATGTGAATCACCTAAAGACAATTACCTCAGCTTGCACATGTGCTATAATACCAACAACATGTAACTTGTATCTCTGATGTAAAGGTTGCTAACTTTTTATGCTTTTGTTGTATGAAACAAACACTTCAAGTTTGCCTGATATTAAGAGGAATCTTGAGGATGCTGGCAAACTCAAAGCATTTCATTCACCAGAGAGCAATGATCCTAAAATAGTTATGAATTTACCTGCGTGCCCTGTTCCCCATATGTAAAGGTAGGAGTCAACAGTCCTCTCCTCCCTTAGCTGGAAGGACCTATTTGAAAACTGTAAATATGAGGTTCAGGTGAGATGGAAGATTAGTTAGCTAAGGTGTGTAGCAGCACAGAGGGAAGCTAGTCTGGACCCTGGGGGCTGGTTCACTTTAGTTGTGGTAGCTGCCTGGACCAATTGTCACCCACTCAGTAACCAGAGTAGCCACTAATCATGTTATTTGTCATTTATGTTGACCTGCTTGTGACAATGATGTTGCTAATCATTCCTTATTATGAATTCCAGAAGCCTTTGAACATCTCTGAATAAAAATCGAAATTATTTGTTACTCATTAGGAAAGCATATGTTTGGATCCAGAAATAGTTTCTGATAGATTCTATAGTGGATGCCATGCTTGCTAAAATATTATAAATCACTGTGGGTAGTTACTGAGGCCCAGATCTGCAAAGTCTTCAGATACTAAAATCCTTCTGTTTTCAGTGGAGCCAAATTACTATTTAGACCTCAGATCACATAAGGAAACAGAGTAATTGTATTCTGCATTAAAATACTGTGTTTTAAAGGGTACTAAGTACTGAATGAGAAGTGTTGTTCCCCCCCGCCCCCCCCCCCCCCCCCCGGATTTCTGGTTTTATTGTAGGTCCCTGCAATGCAGAATGCAGTAAAGTAGGGTGTGATGGGCCAGGACCAGATCATTGTACTGACTGTCTGCACTACTACTACAAATCTAAGAACAACACACGGTAGGACCAAGAGAAAAATCTTTACTTCATAGATTCCTTGGTGTATATCATAAATTCCTTTCCTCTTCTCTTTGCTGCAGTCATGGATAATTTATTTTCCTCTGAATTTGACAATTTTTCTTAGGAGTTGGAAAAAAATAGCTAATCAGAATTTAAAGTACAGCTTTCAAACACCCTTCCCCGATTATTTCATCATCTCTTGGTTATTTTTCATAAGGTGGCTATATATATAACTGTGATAGCTACTACAGCTTCTGTGGTTGAGTTTGTACAAGATAGGAAGAGATGTAGATGGTTAAAAATGATACTATATGACTGTCTGACAAGGCATTTGCCAGTGAGATAGCATATGCTGTAGGAAAACAAAACAGCCTGTAAGAGAAGAGGCAGATTGATGCAATGCTTGGGAGGATTACATTTTAGTAAACACGTGATCATTAGAAAAGCAGGAATGCTGAGAAATACTTCTGCTTTCCAGTCATGGTCCAGGAATTTGGTGGCAGGCTATTTCATTAACAACTCTGCCTTCTCTTCCCTGCTGTCTGCAGGATCTGTGTTTCGACCTGCCCACCTGGTCACTACAATGCAGACAAGAAACGTTGTAAAAAATGCTCACCCAATTGTGAAACCTGTGTTGGAAGCCATAGTGACCAGTGCGTGACCTGTAAATCTGGCTACTACCTGAATGAAGTAACCAATAGCTGTATTACCAACTGCCCCGATGGGTTTTACCTGGATAAAAGTTAGCATTTCTTATTGTTTCTTTATTGTGGGCTACAGAATTTGGTCTGGGAAGGTTGCTGGAATACTTACAAGCAAGGAAGGTGTATGTTGATGTATTTATCTCTTATCCTACTTCTCTTAATAAGTTGTTAGATGCCAAGTGTGATCAATAACCTCAAAAATTAACCTGGGAATCTGCCTTGATTTTAAAAATCATGCTTTGTGGTAGGATATCTTCTCTGCTTGTGGCTGGGAGTAACAGTAGCAGAACAAGGCCAGTTCAAGAACGAGTCAGCTGTAGGACAGAAAGGGATGGGCAGCACCCAAATTCTGAACACGAGGCATTCCCCATTCCCCCAAACTTAAATGCTGTGGCACCATCAAGACCTTGTGCACATAGAAGAGACAGAAGAAAAATCCTGCATGGCTGCTGAACTGGTGCTCTAAAAAAAATAGAATCCTCAGATGTAAAAAGTGCTTGTAAAGATATTTCTGGCAGACTTAAGTACCTGCAGTGATGTAATTACCCAAGAGCAGTAATTGTCTGCCATGTGAGACACCTGGCTTCAGTTTCCTCCTGTGATTGCCAAGTAGAGTGCCCGTGTTTAATTTCCAGCTTTGGCTAGCAAAAATACTTAGACATATATTCAATCATGTGCTTAAAATCCACTGACTTCAGTTAGCTTTAGACACATGCTTAAAAAATAAATATGTGCTTGAGAGCTTGGCAATAACTTAAGCTAATTTTCCTCAAGTTGAGTCTGTTTTGCCTGGAATGGTAATTGGTAAGTGATCTTCCTGTCTTTATCTCAACCCATGAGCATTCTCATTCCTGTTCTTCCTATTTTCTCCCCCCTGTCCTGCTTAGGGGGGTGTGTGGTGTGAGTGAGCAGCTGGGTGAGAGTTTGGCTGTTAACCAAGGCTAACCCACTGCAGTATTTCAAAAGGTAGGAGGTCTGAAGACAGAAAGGGAGAGAGATCTCTTCAAGTAGGGAGGCTTTGAGATGAAAAGGCAGGTCTTAAGTAATTTATGTCTTCATTTTGTTAAGATCAGAAGTGTTCATGCAGGTGTGTCCTTGAACACCAAATCAGGTAAGACAGGACAGGTTGCTTGTATGGAAGGCATAAGAGGTAAATTGTAGGAGGGTCACTGGAACATATTTGCATTCATCACTGTATATCACTGCTATATGAAAAGACTATTTAATTCCATATTATAAATAGTTAATCTACATTAAATACAATTATGAAGGTTTTTTATCAACCTCAAAGCATGATTTTTTTGTAAGGGTACAACTATTTCAAATGTTTACAAATAGTTTAAACCATTTGATGCTTGATGGGAAAAGCTAATGATAGCAGAGTATAGCTATTTTAGTGTAGCTTGCTGCTTCCATTCCTGAAGTCAACCTAGAAAGCAATGTCATGTAATAATTTACCCATATAATTTTATGAAATATAACTGACCAGGGTTTTCTGGGCTGTTCTCTTTTTTTCCTTTGTAGATAAGATTGTTTGCCGAAAATGCAGTGAAAACTGTAAGATATGTGTTGAATTCCAAATCTGCACAGAATGCACACGTGGCCTAAGGTAAGAAAACGATGGATGTAACTAAACACAAATACCTGAAGAGGCTTACAAGTCTATGGATACATAACAAAGGCAGTTACATAGCTATTTAACCTTGAGTGGTCCTCATTTCATGTGTTCCATTGCTGTTTAGATTTTAATATAGTATTTTCTTGTGCCATTATGGCTAACAATGGATTTTTAGAAGCTCTTTCATTTCAATTAAAATAGAAGCCACAGTCATATGGAAAGCTGACTTCTTCCCTTTTTTGACCTACAGTGTGGCAGTTGAGGATTATTTTACAAGTAGAGCTGGTGAACTGTATTAATCCTTCTGATTCATTCCTGTGATAGTTAGAAACTATTTTCTTGTCTTTATTGTATGTCTTCATGCATCCAATCATTCATTTATCTCAAGTATCTTAGGCTCAATTCTATTATGATATAATGTGCACATATATTAAACAGCAGTGGATGTTTTTTCTTGGTAGGGGGACTTAATTCCTGAAACTGGGAGATAAAATCCACAAAGAAGCAGTACACATTTCAAGCTCCTTTATGAATGAATTATCTTTTGTTCCAAGCAGCAAAGGTCAAAAATATTATAAAATTCATAAAGGACTGTATGCTGGCTTTATGCCACTAAAAATATGAAATCAGCATTCAGTATCTGTAGGGGTTCTTTCAGAATACAGATGTTCTATGAATGTTTTAACATTGACCTTTTACCCTCTGTCAAAGTGGATTTTCATCTTTCAGTTAGTAAAAGCTGAATGTTGTTTCCACAACATCGATAGCTAGATTTCTTTACATTTTATAAAGGAATTTTCATTTCTCTGTATTTACCTTGCATTTAGATTTTAAGTGCTTGCACAATTCTTATTACAAATATATCTATTTTTAAAAGTGACCCTTTAAAGAGGAAGTATGATCTAATGGGAAGGAAAGCATGGAATCAAATCAGAACATCAGTCTATTTACACTCTCTGTGAAATAGGAGTATCTACTTCCTTCTAAAAATGGAATTAAATTTGCACTCCATATTAAGATTTTAGAGAATTTTAACAGACTCAGTGTGGCATTCTGTGTATCTGAGAAATCAGATTAGTAAAGTAGCAATAGTAAAGTACAATAAAATAAAGTACAATAGGCAACATATATATCATAAGACATGGTCTCTGAAAAAAAGAAAGCTATAAAGCTATGCCCACATTTTCTTTATTTGTCAGGAAATGAGATTATGTACTTCCCTGTCAATTAACACAAACATTAGCTTGTACCAACATTGAAGAAAGGAGACAAGCCTATTCTGCATGAGAAGAGAAAGAGCAACTGAAGGAAAAAAAAAAAAACCACCACCTGAGAAGAACCCAAATTTCATGTTTTCTTGGGCAATATTAGCAAGCTGAGACTGTTTTTGGTAATCTTTATAAAGAATACTGTGTGGGTGTGACAAATAAATGGACCCTTCCAGGACATGCATTTCATATTCCTCAGTTGTTCAACACCTGCTGTACTTTTTTGGCAGAGTTATCTATGGGCAGGGCACTGGATGGGACTTGGGAGATCTGGATTTGAGTTCTGATCCTGTTATTAGCCGATTAACTAAACTTGGGCAAATCATTATTTTTTTCTATCTGTAAAAACATGATAATTCTACCTGCCTTGTAAAGTACTTTGAGATGTGTGGCTGAGGAAAAATAATAAAGCAGGTTTCGCTGCTTTTGTTGAATTACTAATTTAAACTATTTTTCTTTCCAAACTGGGATCATATGCACTCCTGAAAATTTCCAGTAGTGCTGAGCACACACAACTTTTATTGGATCTAGTCTGTAAAAGAAGATTAACACCTGCTTTGGGTGGTACTCCCTAGAGCTACAGGGCATTTTTAGAGATATTGGCTAAACTGGATGAAAGCTGAGATTCCACAGAAGATGGCAAACATGTCAGAGAAGTCCTAGCTGAAGAACCCCCCCTGCTCTAGGCACCTTATAACATGAAAGCTACTTAGAGAGAAGCATGGAAATGTGACTATGCTATCCTTTTTTCTGTTACTCACTATTTTGTACTATCACTCAAAAGTGCCTGCAGGCACCTCTACCTGTAGCTCTACCTCTAGCTGTAATCTTGACAAATCTCTCAACCTATGCAGAACTGGTATTCAGTTACGACATTTGAAAGAAAACTGCTATTGCAGAAAGAGGTGATTACCTTCATTGTGAATCTATTCTTAGCCTGTGCTGTAGCATGGTATCAGGAGATGCTGCTGGTCTTTCAAGAAAAGCAAGCATGAGATCTTGTTAACAAGTCCTTTAGCATTTTTTTTTTAATGCAGTGGTGCTGTCCCTGTGCCAAATTTCTCATGGGCAATTGTGTTTTACATGCCTGATTTTTCAGTGTTATTTGGCATTGTTTATTTTTTTTCTGTCCTCTACTACTTGGTAGTATTTACTATGACTTTGTGAACAGCTGTTGTATTTCACCATAGACAAAACTGCATTTCATTCCCACCTGAAGTGATTACCGTGTCTAAATTTATAAAATATGACCAATGAAAGAAGCTGGTGAACCCTAATATTTGAGTTGTTCTTTTATTAAAAGAGAACTACTGATTTGTGAATGAGCTTCTTGTGTTCTGTTGCTGTTATCTGCTCAGAGCTGAAGCACTGTGCTTTTTTTCCTTTTTACAATAGTTTGCATGGCACCAAATGTGCTATCCACTGTGAAGAAGGAAAGTATCATAATGGTAGGGAATGTGCACCGTGTCACCATTCCTGTGCAACGTGTGCAGGTACCTCCCTGATATTTATTTGCATTTTTTCTTTCCCCTATATTTTTACCTCTGATCTTATTTTACTATACATAGTTTCAGTACAGCATGATTCCTGGCATGTAAAATCTTTATTCTCTTGGTAGTTCTTTAATATATTTTAAGTATGGCACACTTTCAGCTAATATGAAAATCTGCATTTTCTAGTTGAAAGTGCACATACACTCATTTCTTTGCTTTTAATGGATCTCATTCTAATTTCCAATCATGCCCTCCACTTTCTTTCTGGAAAAAAGGAATGATTGATAGTTTTTGTGACAGCTTTAGAACTACCAATATCCTAATCTTTCAGAAAAAAATATTCTGAAATTATGTAGTTTATTCTAACCATGTATCTTTATTGCTTGATATTACTGTTTGCAATACATAGCGGCAGAAAGGAGTTAAGGTAAGTAGAACATGGCCTCTAAAATTATGATAAGGTTTTGTTACAGTTAGAGATGGTGTCTGTTAGACAATAGTAGGAGCTAGCCAGTAATGCAGTGTATTTTCTCTCTGGTTTAAGGTGCTGGAGTAGATGCTTGTATAAACTGCACACAGGGTTATTTTATGGAAGATGGAAGATGTGTGCAATCCTGTAGTAGTGGTTATTACCTTGATCACTCTACTGAAAGTAGATACAAAACCTGCAAAAGGTATGATCAGTTCTTCAGTGGCTAATATATGTCTCTAATGTTTGGCAGCATATTAGTTGTTATTGTGTATGAAAAGATAAATAATAGTTATGAGAACATAAAACTGCTGACATTAAAAAATAGGAAAAATATATTGCATACTGAGCAAATGAAGGAAAAGGGTATTTATTTACTTTAATGTCAATTATATTCATGCAGGTCTTTAAAAAGTGGTTTTTTTCTTGTGCATATATGTGCATCCTTCACTTTAAAAAGCTTGTAGTGAGAATCTGAGTAGATATGCATAGGAATGTAGAATTTACAGATCTAGCAGGGGAGCTGTGTTTCTCAATAACAAACCAAAAAAGTCAAACTCAGATTTTTAACTGCAAGTTAATTGCTATTCATAAGGACCATTTCAGCTGTTCAGCTGCACAGACACAAACATGACACAAATATAACAGGCTGGTGTCCAGAATAGCTCATCTGACTCAGTGTACAAATGGGTGGATAAGTCTTGGACAAGGTTGTGCTATACAAGGAAGGGACTTTTTTTTTTCTATTTTGTTTTTTCCTTAAATACTACAGGCCCTTTAGAATCATTTATTATTGGCTTGCACTGAGTTCAGGGCAGGAAGAGAATCACAATTTGTTAGATTTTTCCACAAAAAACCCAATCAATACACAGAGTATGATGCAGCCAGAAGGGTGATGAAAGGACTGGGTAGCAGGCCAGTCTTTTCCATCCTGTGGCTTTGAGCTCATCCCTTGCATGGATACACAGTCCATTTCATATCTTTGTTGATTACTTCTGTATAATTCCAAAATGCTAAAGTAATGCATCTATTTAATAAAAAAAAGTGTGAATAAAGAGTGGTTGGAAGAAAGAAGCAGGACTGGGTTGCAGGAGTAGGTTGTGGTGGTTATGATTTATTATAACAGCTGATACAGTTGGAAACAGCAAACAGGTCCTTTGCAGTAAGCAAGAGGTATCTTGGAACTCTTGCATTTGGTGAGTGGCCATAAGGCCAGCCTCTGCTGCTGTCTTTCAGGTGTGATGCCAGCTGTTTGGATTGCAGCGGTCAAGGAGACAGAAATTGTACGAGCTGTCCAAGTGGCTTTAACCTAGACACTGGTGTCTGCGTAGTGGGAACAATCTGCAAGGATGGTGAGTGCAATTCTCTGAAAAGATCCATTTTATCACTTCCAGCTGCTTCTTTTATATGTATTGGGTTGGTTCAGTCTTTCTGTCGTTATATTCTTGATCTGAGGACAACATTATTCCTTAATGTTTTAAGGCTTATGAAAAGGAGAAAACTACATTAGTGTGTATTAATAGGATTAGTCACACTTTACCTGAATTTTCAAAAAATAATTCCCCCTCCCAACAACCTACTTTTCCTTCATTATCTGTTTTTAAAGGTCATTGCTTTCAAAAGAATTTTTATATGAAGACCCTAGTGTACTGTCAATAGAATCACATTTATCTATTTTGCCATTTTAAACTGTGAAAATGCTGATAAGTAAAAATTATTTTAAGTATCTGTACTATTGCTTGAATTATGTGAAAGGGTAGCAAGAGAAAAAAAGGATTTTGAATAAGAAGCACTCAATTTGTGATAGAGACTTGAACTTTCTTCGAGTTCTCTGAGGCAAGCAAGATATCATTCTTACTGGAAAGGATTGGCTTAGTTTTTCACTACTATTCATTCCTTTCAAACGTCACAGTTCTAAAAACACTTAGATAATGTTATGCTTCCCTAAAAGTGTTGCTATGTGAATTAGTTGTTGATGCAGTCCAACTAGTACAGTCCAACAGGAAAATCATACCAGAACAAAGCCTGGTGTTAAAAAGTGTGAAAAATATCCAACATTAAAAGTAGTAAAAGCTAACATTGACTCGTGGGTCCAGCTCGCTCCATCTGGATTTAATGAGGTTTTTTTTTTTTTTTTTTTTTTAAAAAAAAAAAGGCAGGGCTGAGTCTTGTTTCTGTGGACCTTTACAGCTGATGGTTTTTAAGTCTTCAAACTCTGAAAAGTATCCTGTCCAGTGTAAAGTCACGTTACAGGTACAGAAGTAAACCAGTCATGAGACCTTTTCATAACAGCACATTAGAAAAAGTGTCACTGTAATCTAGAACTAGTCCAGAGAAAGTCAGATATAGATGGACAAATGAAAAGCAAATTTAATGTTGTGAGCTTTTGGGCAACCACAGTCTCAGTAATATATTGCAGTTCAATACTGCAGTGCAAACATCTGACATTTGACATATCAGTTTGGTATTTAATATGCTAGGATAACACATGTACAAATGAGGACAGATTTATGGTTTAACCCCAGTAGGCAGCTAAGCACCACACAGCTGCTCATTCACTCTCTCCACAAATGGGATGGGGGAGAGAATTGGAAGAGTAAAAGTAAGAAAACTTGTGGGTTGAGATAAAGACAGTTTAATAGGTAAAGCAAAGCTGCACACACAAGCAATGCAAAAATAAGGCATTCATTCACTATTTGCCATCGGCAGGCAGGTGTTTAGCCATCTCCAGGAAAACAGGGTTTCATTATGCGTAACAGTTACTTGGGAAGACAAATGCCATAACTCCAAATGTCCCTCCCTTCCTTCTTCCCCCCAGCTTTTTATTGCTGAGCATGATGTCGTATGGTATGGAATATCCCTTTGGTCAGTTGGGGTCAGCTGTCCCAGCTGTGTCCCCTCCCAACTTCTTGTGCACCCCCAGCCTACTTGCTGGGGGGGGACAGAGTGAGAAACAGAAGGCCCCAATGCTGTGTAAGCACTGTTCAGCAATAGTTAAAACATCCCTATGTTATCATCAACACTGGTTTGGTTCACAAATCCAAAACATAGCTCCATACAAGCTACTATGAAGAGAATTAATTCTATCCCAGCCAAAACCAGTACAACATACAATCTCAAGTGACTCCAGAGAGTTTGCAGAAAGAAATATCACTGAGGTTGGAAGTTACTTTCTTAGTCTACGTATAGCAGAAAGAGTTCAGGTGAAGGAAGTTTGTATGCCTGAAATTTCCACCTTTATCTTTGACATTCTATATAGTGCTTTTTTTTTGCCACATGCAAACAAATGCTCTTCCCCCAGTGTAAATACTGTTGATGAATATGAATTCAGATAGTGGCATTAGAGCAAAATGCATAGAAATACGATGTATTGATATCTTACAAAACTACTTAGTCTTGAACAGAATTGAGGAGGTCCTGTGCACTGAACACTTTTATTGCAGTATCCAAGTCAGAGAGGTTATACCAGAATTGTGTGACCTAGCATTATTTCTCAACTCATGGGCCTGCATGCTTACTTTGGACACATGTGTAGTTGCCCAAGACCAAGAATGTTCCATCTCACTGCTGTTTCCCCCACTCTTCCCTGTTCAATTGCCGTGGGAAGGGATCATTGGTATGTGGGCTGTAAGGCAATTGCAGTGCACCATACTGGATCCCACTACATGCTCTCCACAGTCTAGGGTAGCCAAGGAATATAAAGTTGGTTTTGGTTTTTTTTTCCCCCCCTGTAAGTTACCAGGTGTGGAGGGTCTCATTTCACTGCCTGACAATCAAGCACTGGTTACTCAATCTATAGGATTTGCATTTCTGTTGAGAATGTTTTATTCTTTTTCTGTGATTTGACCGTTTTATTCTTTTGCTTCATAAAAACTGGGGGGGGAACCCTCCTTTGCTGTAAATATCACTGTTTTCTAATTATTCTCTTTCTAATCTATTTTTCCTTTTCACAAATGGATGCCAATCATTCCCTGTCGGACCACACAATATTTCTGCCTGAAAAAAAAATGCTGTTGACTGAAATTCCTTTTGATGGACCAAATTTCCTACTTCTGAATGATCTCTTCAACCAAATCTGCCTGTCTGACCAATTAAACCTTCCTCCATTGTACACAACATGCTCTCCAAATCTTCAACTTATCTCCTTCCTTATTGTTGCCCTCTGGAAGCCACGGAAGAGTCCTGGGCCGAGGGAGGATTCTGTATGCTGGTGAAAAAGAACAATCTGTGCCAGAGGAAAGTGCTTCAGCAACTGTGTTGCAGAACATGTACACACAAGGGGTGAACTGACACCTCCCAGAGCCCTCCTGCTCCTGTAGACTTATAGAACAATCCATAATATTGAAAAAGGTTTAAAAAAAAAAAAAGAAATGGGGGGCGGGAAGCAAGCCACCTCTCTCTCCCTCCTCTTTGGGGAGATGGTGAACTGTTTGTTGGAACTTAAACGGAAAAACTACAACATGCCTACCTTTAATAACTGGGTGTTTAGAGCTGAGCATCCAGGATCACAGAGTCAGTATTGTGTGACTGATACCAAAATTACAGTTTAACTCATTTGATTTCCTGTCAACTTTAGGATTATTCCTGTTTGTTTGAAGATCCTTTTTCTTCCCTTTTTTTTTTCCTACTTGTTTCCCCTTCAAGATGTTTAAAGAGTGTTTCAAGAATGCAACACATGTTTACATGAATTAAAACTAAACAACACAAAAATGTTTGCATCAGTCTTTTTTAGTGGTATATATAGAGAGATGGGGGGAACTTAAGGAAATGAGTCCCTGAAGGAATCTGAAACATTGTTAGACTAAGTTCTGCACCTTTGTTAACAGTATTAAAAACAAACAAACAAAAGATCATTTCTAAACACATTTCTTTCTTACTTCCTCTACTGTGTGCTGGTTTTTGTATCACATCAAGTATGTATATACGCTTTGCAAAAATGTTTTTTGGGTCATATAGATTTTATTTCTAGACAGCTAGCTGATTAACAGATATGCTAGGATTTTTATTTTATTTGACAATTAAAATTTTTTAATTAATTTGACAATTAAAAAATTGTCAAAGCTATTTTAAATAAACTTTTTAAAAAACCCCCTATTGTTCCTGTTTGAACAAATTCAAAAGATACTATTCCTCTTGGTTTGTATAAAAGAGAGTAATGTATTAAAAAAAAAATCAGAAAACATTGGTAACAAGTAAGGAGGCTCATTTCTCAATATAACATTATTAACTAGAACTTAATGCTTTCAAAGTTTAATATTATCGATATAAAATATATATATTCATAATTGAGATTGAATTGTGTAATGGATTGTAAAGAATTTATTTGGATACTTGCAAATGCCTCTAATGCTATTATAGGGAAGAAATTGATAGCTGTTTTCTTTTAAAAAACTGACACATTGTTAAACCCAAATTCATTTTTACTGAAAAAAATACTGTACATGTGGAAAATGTTGTTATTTGTAAAATAGAGTAGTTCTGTTGTAAATGATACTGTCAAAAATCAATGTTATTCCATATTTTATTGTTTATATTAAATTAACCTAAATTCCTGTTGATAATCTGTAAGTAAAATATCTCTAGTGAAGGGCAAAGATAGCTTTATGGCATAGAGCACTTTGATACTACATACAAGCCATTGAAACAAAGTGGGAAGGTAGGGATGTTTATTTTTATTGAGGTTTAGGGTTTTTTTAAGTGGTGGAATTTATCAGAGCAGAAATGTCTGGTTTCCATGGAGGACACCTTTCATGTAGTAGCAGTATATCCATATCTGAACCTTGGTGTATGATAGCATTAGCTTCTTCCCACCCATAAGAGTTTGTGATGAGACTAATCTCTTACATGCTTAGGATTAAAAGGTCAGACACATAAATACCTAATGGCTCAGTTTAGGAGAAAAGTATCAGTTTTGCAGTCATATGTGGCCATTTATGCAGTGAGATATTGGTGCCCGTTCATTTGCCAATGCAAATTCAGTCGACCTCAAATCACAACACTGGACTGTGTACTTGCAAATGGCAGGCTGTCCTTCCCATTAAATCAAGAGGAATCAAGACTCAGCTATGACTGCTTCAGGATCAGAGCCTTGATTGGCATTAGCTGATACACTCATTCATTGCCCCACTTAATCCTACAATCTGAATGGAGACCAAATTGCCAACTTATCTACAGAAGTCTTATATTCAGATGAAGTTTTAAGCATATTTGCTGAAACCATGTAAGGAAGCTTATGAACAACTGCTTTTCAGCCAATGGTTTTCAACCTTATACATCTTGCTATCGCTAACTTTGTTTTAAAACAAAGAATTAGGCCATCATTCTCAGTTTCGCTGTCACTCCTGGGAGCAAGTGTATGTGCGACAGCATGCATTCAGCAATAGTTTGGTAAAACCACAACAGGAAAAAAAGGTTGACCTAATCCTTACACTGATACTGTATGAAGAGCTTCTTCATTCAGGTCCCATCCCACCTTCATTTTCCAAGAAGTGGGCCCATGTGAACTTCATGAGGTTCAACAAGGCCAAGTGCAAGGTCCTGCACCTGGGATGGGGCAACCCCTGGTATCAATACAGGCTGGGGATGAAGGGATTGAGAGCAGCCCTGTGGAGAAGGACTTGGGGGTGCTGGTGGATGAAAAGCTGGACATGAGCCGACAACATGCACTCGCAACCCAGAAAGCCAACCGTGTCCTGGGCTGCATCAAAAGAAGCGTGGCCAGCAGGTCGAGGGAGGTGATTCTGCCCCTCTACTCTGCTCTCGTGAGACCCCACCTGGAGTACTGCGTCCAGCTCTGGGGCCCTCAGCACAAGAAGGACATGGACCTGTTGGAGTGGGTCCAGAAGAGGGCCACCAAAATGATCCGAGGGCTGGAACACCTCTCCTATGAGGCCAGGCTGAGAGAGTTGGGGTTGTTCAGCCTGGAGAAGAGAAGGCTGTGAGGAGACCTTATTGCACCCTTTCAATACTTAAAGGGGGCCTATAGGAAGGATGGGGAGAATCTTTTTAGCAAGGCCTGTTGTGACAGGACAAGGAATAATGGATTAAAACTAAAGAAGAATAGATTTAAACTAGATATAAGAAAGAAATTTTTTACAATGAGGGTGGTCAAGCACTGGAACAGGTTGCCCAGAGAGGTAGTGGAGGCCCCATCCCTGGAAACATTCAAGGTCAGGTTGGATGGGGCTCTGAGCAACCTGATCTGGTTAAAGCTGTCCCTGCTCACTGCAGGGGGGTTGGGCTAGATGACCTCTAAAGGTCCCTTCCAACGCAAAGCATTCTATGATTCTACAATGTGCCCATGAAGCTCAGGGAATGATGTAGGTTGTGACTGACCACAGCTGTTGCAAAGAAAGCTGACTTTATCTCAACACAAAGGGGATGGGAGGGTGACCTTTGTTTTAGATAAACATTCATCCAGAGTGGATCAACTGGTGGTATAAATGTTTCTCCCTGAGTTCATTAAAACAGTGTGTCTGTCTCCTTGAGTTAGCCAGACCAGCATGGGGGGAGTGAATATGTGGCTCAGCCCAACACAGAATATAAAAACAGCAACTAACAAAAGAATTTTGGAGAGCAATGGGCTTGAGCTGGCTTCAACCCATATGTTCCTTCCTGGCAACTGGGGATGCCCAGTGGCATGACAGCGAGCATATTATAAAGGCTGGTAATGGGGATCACATTGGTATTGTGCTTGAACTGTGTATTGCAATTGCTATATTTTGCTAAGTGTAACTTATGTTTGTATTGTGTTATGCAGTATATTTTGTATCACTCCGCTAAATCAAAAATCCCATGTAACATCAAATGTCTTCAAATAAGTAAATTTGATATTAAACATTACACCCTCCATGTGTAGAATATTGTCATGGTTTAGCCCCAGCCAGCAACTAAGCACCACGCAGCCGCTTGCTCACTCCCCCTACCCCGATGGGATGGGGGAGAGATTCAGAGGAGTAAGAGTGAGAAACACTCCTGGGTTGAGATAAAAACAGTTTAATAATTTAAATAAAGTAAAATAGTAATGATAATAATAACAATACAATAATGATAATAATAATAATAATATACAAAGCAAGTGATGCACAATGCAATTGCTCACCACCCGCCGACCGATACCCAGACAGTTCCCGAGCAGCGATCGCTGCTCCCCGGCCACCGCCCCCCAGTTTATATACTGACCATGATGTCATATGGTATGGAATAGCTCTTTGGGCAGTTTGGATCAACTATTCTGGCTGTGCCCCCTCCCAGCTTCTTGTGCACCTGGCAGAGCATGGGAAGCTGAAAAAGTCCTTGACTAGCATAAGCAGTACTTAGCAACAACCAAAACATCAGTGTGTTATCAGCATTCTTCTCATCCTAAATCCAAAACACAGCACTATGCCAGCTACTAGGAAGAAAATTAACTCTATCCCAGCTGAAACCAGGACAAATATCTAAAAGAACCTAGAACCTGATCAGAGAGTACTGGACTCCGACAAATGTCTGGTGCAATTTGGTTACAATTCAGATAATACTGCAGATGTTTTCCATTCACAATTGTCCCTGGCCTGCCCACTGCCCTGCTCCTGGCAGCTGCAGAGACTCTTTGAGTTGTGAGTTGGAAGGAAAGTCTAGGCAACAGGTTGCCAATTCCCATGGATTGTATCACTGTAGGCCATGGTACTTGTGCTAATTTTCCAGTTCTGTGTGGCATTACTGGATCAAAAGACAAATGAAAAACTCTAATATTTATTCCCTATCTTTCGCTCCTAAAGCAAGGCCATACTGTACTAAAGTTTTGTAAACACCACTCTTGCTAGGTCTGCCTCCAGCACAGACTCCCTGAATGTTTTCAATCCCGAGGCTGAAGGGAGGGTTCAAAGAGCTCCCATAGCTAAACCATGCCACTAAGCCTTTCTCCAGAATCAGAGGGGCTGTGTCATTTGCTTATCTCTGCACCCTCAACAGGGAAGGGGTGATCATTAAAGGAAACATGCTGGACTGTGCTGACTAGGGATATCATCAAATGTTATTATCTTGGCTATTCCTGAAATGTTTATAGTGGGTGGAGACTAGGAACCAGGGTGGGAGGGGCATTTTAAGCAAGGGGAGATCACCAATATAAGGCTATTGGAGGTGGCTGAAGAGTTAACACATAGGAATACAATTTAGTCCATTATATATTTCATGAGAAAACTTAATTTAGTGTCCTCTTTCTCCTTTACTCTCAAGGAGATAGTCTTTTTACCTTTATCTTTACCTTTCTTTCAGGTTTTAATATGTATTCATTTCTGCAAATTAAACAGAGATTGCATTTGATTAGCAGTATGAATCTGTGTTATTATATCTCATTAAGACAACGGTTTGCCTGCTAGAATCTGCTCAGTGATTTCAACAGATCTGTGTTTACATCCTGATTACGTTTGGGATCTCCAGTACAAACCTCAGTGCAGGGGTCACTGTTCAAGATGGATGCCACCACTGAAATACTGCCCTGAGACATCCAGCTCTTCCCATTTCAGGTTTATGTCTATCCAAGTCAGACTGTGGAAATCCTGTGAACAGGGAAGGCTCTGCTTATACAAATTACAGACTCCTCACTGTATAATGTAGGAGAGAGTCACTGTGCTAACATGGTTTCCCCTGGAGTATGGGATGCACATTCTTACAGTATTAAAAGATCATGTCTTTCATGTACTCCATATGCAAATATTACTACCTTCACTCAATGTATAAAGTCAGCCTTTCCCTTTCTTTTGTATCTTCTGCAGGAAACTATATGGATTTCCAAAGCAATACTATCAGCAAGATGAGCTGAGCTTCAGTAAGATTCAGGTGCCTCCATTCCGCTGCCCTTTTGGGAAATTCTCAGCCACTGGGCTTCACAAAAAATAGGAAGCTTGACAAGATCAAACAGGGAAATTTGAAGTTGGGAAACTCCAGAAATTGAGAGAACCTTCAGTTGCTGTGTAGCTTCTATGATTCTATTCTATGATTCTATTTTTTTTTTTTAACATATATACATTCCCCCTGAAAAAGCGACAACTAAGTGAAGACTAAATCTGGGAAGAACCCAAGTAACTAACTGGTAATGCTTGAACTAAGGCACAGTTGAGATGCATTGCTGATGGAATTCGGAATTCCCCAGTTATGTACATTAGACATACAGAATTTTATTACAAAATAAATAAAAAAGAGAGTAGAAGCTTTGTTAAATGGCATTTATCTAGCAAGATTTTAAATAAATTTATAGCCCACAGGGAAGTCTGGCAAACAGTTAAACTGCTCTGCAGAGTAGTTTAAAAATCTTCTTTAAACCTGCACTTCATTGTTAACTCTTTGAATATCCACAAAAAACTTCTTCCAATAACATTTAGTGACAGATCTACAGCTATAGATGTTACTTGCAATTCAGCAAGCATATAAATTCAGCCCAGCATATAAATAATTTCTGATGCACATTCTTATAATAGTATGCTTTAAAATGTTCCAACACAGATAATAAAGTCAGCAGAGAATTGGTCTTTCTGGCAGTATTCCACGGCAGCTGAAATGAATTACAGCATTTCCAGTGAAAGAAGTAACAAAGAAATAACAAAAGCCTTTTAAAACTCAGCACCAGGTGGGAAAGATTTGAGTAGGCATAACTGAGGTGTATGAATTAGTAGCTCAAGTCATAGAGATCAGCATACAGACAGTGGAAGGGAAATAAAGTGAAAGTAGTAAGGACTGGAGAAACAAAAAGCTTTTTGAACACACAACACAAAATTATATCAGAGAAGCACTTATTTAATAACACAACACTAACAGATTTCCTACTCATGTAAAGCCAATAGTATAAAGCACTGAGCCACCAGAACCTGCAATAAGAAGATTTTCCAGATATTGTATTTTTTCATGGTTGTGTATTATCTAAGAAAATGCATAGAAGAAAGAAACTGAGACTCTGAGAAATTTGGTTATTTTTTGGTTGAAATATGTATCAAACTATATTTTAAAATCTCATAAAGTCATTTGAGAGCATAGAGTTCCCTGTTATACCATCTGAATACCATCTGTGTCATTTTCCTTAGAGCACAAGAACTCTCGATTCCCATGTGCAAGAAATCAGGCAGGGAAGGCAGGAGACCAGCATGGCTGAGTAAGGACCTCCTGGTCAAAGTGAAACACAAGAGGGAAATGCATAGGCAGTGAAAGCAAGGACATGCATCCTGGGAAGAATATCGAGATACTGCCTGGGAGTGTAGGGATGGGATCAGGAAAGCTAAGGCACAGCTGGAGCTGAATTTGGCAAGGATGTTCAAGGTCAGGTTGGAATGGGGCTTTGAGCAACCTGGTCTAGTGGAATATGACCCTGCCCACAGTGTGTGCGTGTGTGGGTTGGAACTAGATGATCTTTAAAAGTCCCTTCCAACCCAAATCATTCTATGATTCTATAATACCTGTCAGGAAGAGACCTACGTGAAACAAAACTTTCATTACCCTGATGATTTACTGGACAACAGGCCACAGACTTTTTTTCTAGAACATGAGAATTATAAATATTGTATTATAAGTATTGTGATAGTTACTGATCAGGACAACATTTTCTTTCAGTAACATCAGGATAAATGCAGAATCTTGCTGAATTCTGTGTCAAATGGTTGTATAGTTTATGATCTTTTTATCATTAGGGCTTTATAATGTGATCTATTATACAAGATACATTGTTGCAGCTCAGAAGAGCTACAATAATTCAGTGGAACTATGTCAAGTTACATGACTGAAGGTTTTCCTCTCTCTGTCTCTGTCTGTCTGTCTCTCAGCTTGATAAATGGATTTACTGTCCCCACACAATGCTTTACACACATAAAGTATTCATGCCACTTACTAAATGAATAGCTCTGCTCTGAGAGTTATGAAGAACACATCCTACAGGTTTGTAATAATATTTTAATGAATATTCAATAAATAAAGAGATGGACTGTGCACTACAGCACCATAATAGTATTACTGTATTTGTGATCTGGGAGCACTTCCAGAGCACCCCTTAGCCTCAGTTTTCAAACACTCATACAATATGAGAGTTTTTTCAAGTCCAGGTGGGCACTTGAGCACCAAAATTTCATTCAGCCTAAATGAGAGCTGGGTGTTTAAATCTTTGAAGTAAGTATAGGTCTTTCAGGAGTGGAGGCTTGGAGCAACAGCCTAGGAGGCACAAGAAGGGGGGGCAAAAAATGCTATAACTAGAGATTTTGAGAGTACCAACTTATCTCTGACTAATGGAAGCTTATTCATGTCCTTCTGCGTGCTTAACATACCCTACACTCATGAGCAGCATACTCCTTATGCTGGAGATTGTAATCAGGAGTCAGTTGCAGCTGCACCAAAGACATTTAGGTAATAAATGGCTCCTAAGCAGCATTGTTACTGATGTAACTCTCCATTGTGAAGCTTAACAAAGTCCCATTAGTTCTGCCGATTGATACAAGAGAAATAGCATCAACCCAAACAACAGGAGTTACTCTCTGTCAGATTCACACAGAAAATAAAGACCAGAAACTCCTAATTCTGAATATCCCAGTGCCCCAAGAAAACAAGCACTCGTTTTCTTGATACTGGAGTGAAATGTGCTCATTTCAGTAATTCAGAACAGATCCAATACCTTTCACTCATTAAATTTAACAACAGGGCTTGATGCTCTGCTTTTTTTAAATGCGAGAGGCTGATCTGAAATAATCACTTGAATTTTTTTTCTACCAGGGGAATATCTTGGTGATTCCCAGGAATGTCAGTTGTGTGAAGTATCCTGTCAGAAATGTATTGGATCTGTGCAGGACAATTGCATCAGCTGTCCAGGCACAAGGTGTGTGTCTCCTAGCACCATGTAGCACAAAGGCCTTGTATCAGCATCTGGACAAGTGTCCATACAGGCTTTAGCACTGGCTTGCAGAGTCAGATGAAGAGCCAGTCGATGATTAGGGCTGTATTGGGTTTACCTGGCAAGGTTTTGGCAGCAGGGGGGCTGCAGGGGTGGCCTCTGTGAGAAGAGACCGGGGCTGCCCACCCCCACCATGCCAGACAGACCCATTTCCAGCCAGCTCAAAAATGTATCCACCACTGGCCAAAGCTTAACCAGAGACGCTGGAGGCGCCTCTCTAATAACATATTTAAAAAAGGGTAAAAAAAGCTGCACAGCAGCTGTGAGAGAGAGGAGTGAGAAAAATGTGAGAGAAACAACTATGCAGACACCAAGAGCAGTGAAGAAGGAGTGGGAGGAAGTGCTCCAGGGGCCAGAGCAGAGATTCCCCTGCACCCTGTGCAGAAGACCATTGGTGAAGCAGGTTGTCCCCCTGCAGCCCATGAAGAGGACCACACCAGAGCAGATGTGGCACTTTGGGACATGGTTTAGTCTAGTCTACCCTTAATTGGTTTAGTGGTGGACTTGGTAATATTAGGTTAATGGTTGGACTGGATGATCTTAAAGGTCTTTTCCAACCTAAATGATTCTATGATTCTATGACAAGAGTGTGTGAGCGCAAAGCCTCCTGTAGTTGGAGTAAGAAGGCTTCGTCAATAGGCTCCCTTTGATCGGGCAGCCTGTAGTAAACACCGACCACAAGGTTCCCTTTGTTGCCTTGGTCTCTGATTCTTACCCATAAGCTTTCAACCTGCTCGTGGCTATTCTTCAGAGATAGCTCTTCACACTCTATCCATTTCTTGATGTAGAGGGCAACCCCTCCGCCCCTCCTTCCTCACCTGTCCCTTCTGAACAGCCTGTAGCCATCGATAGCCACACTCCAGTCATGGGGTTTGTCCCACCAAGTTTCAGTAATGGCAACTAGGTGGTAGCTTTCTAGCAGCATGGTGGCTTCCAACTCCTCCTGTTTGTTGCCCGTGCTGCGTGCATTGGTGTAGAGGCACTTCAGCTGGGCTGTTGGCTGTGTCACCTTCTTAGAGGAACACACCTTAACTCCTTTGAGGTATTTTACCAGTGTTTCCCTGTTGTCTCCTTTTAGCTCAGGAGCCCCTGGCTCATCTCTGTAAGACTTCAGGTGTGCTCCAGTGTACCCAGCAAGTCTCACAGCAACAGGCTGAGGGCCCTCGCTAGCACCCCGTCCCTCAAACCTTGGCGTGTCATCCCACAGCTTGTCACAGGCAAGCCTGATATTATTATCCCCCTCCCCCCTTCAAGTCTAGTTTAAAGCTCTGTCAATGATCCCTGCTAGCTTGTGAGCAAAGACACTCTTCCCCCTTTGTGAAAGGTGAATCCCATCTGACGCTAGCAGGCCTGGTGCCATGTAGGCCATCCCATTATAAAAAAACCCAAAATTGTGGCGGTGACACCAGCCATGGAGCCACGTATTAATAGACTGGGCCTGTCTGTTTCTTCCGATATCTCTTCCCACAACTGGAAGGAGAGAGGAAAAAAATAATCTGTGTTCCACATTCCCTTACCAACCATCCCAAGGCCCTGAAGTCTCTTTTGATTGCCCTTGGACTACGCATTGCAGCTTCATTGCCACCCACATGGAAGAGCAGTAATGGGTAATAGTCCGAGGGCTGTACAAGGCTAGGAAGTTTCCTAGTGATGTCTTTAACCCAGGCCCCAAGGAGGCAGCAGACTTCCCTAAGAGGAGGGTCTGTCTGGCATATTGGACCCTCTGTTCCCCTCAGAAGAGGGTCGCCTACAACTATAACCCGTCTTTTCTTCCTTGTGGAGGTGGTTGTGATATGGGAGGTAGGCCTTTCTGACCTTGGCAACACCTCTAGTGTAGATGGACCATCATCCACATCATCCATTAACTGGCCTTCCACATCCAGATACTCATACATGTTATATAGATGCACCTGGGAAGGCGAGGTGGGCAAGGAGGGGGATTGCCTGCCGCCCTGAGCATGGACTTGCCTCCATTCACTCCTTTCCTTTAAGTTACTGCCTTCTGCCTGGTGGGGGGAAGGATACAGGATCCCCTTGATCTTGTATTTTTTTCTGGTGGCTGTTCCTGTTTCTGTCTCAGGGAGGGCAGAGCATGGTTCCACCAGTCTATGTCTCTCAGACTCCCTGATGCTCCTTAACCTTTCTACTTCCTCTCAAAGCTCTGCCACCAAGCTGAGCAGATTGTCCACCTGGTCACACCTCACACAGCTGTTCTCACTACTGCCATCTGTTACCAGTGAAAGGCTCTGGCACTCCCCACAGCCTGAGACCTGGGTGGCTGCATGTTTTTGTGGGAGCTCTGTGTGGCTTGCCACATCCATTCTGGTGAGTGCAGAGGATATAGCTTTCTGCTGGGTGGATGCCATAGCTAAGCTCCTTCTGAGAGGATGATGACCACCAATTGAAATCACCTTTTGAGCTGGTAGGGTGACTGTGCCCATCCTGCACACCCTTTCACAAGAACTTCTACACCACACCCTGTTTGCCCACTCTGTTCACTAGCGCTCCTGGTCGGTAAAGCTCCCTAGGCTGCTTTTTTATAGGAGGGGGACTGGCTGTGGTTGCTCTGGAAATGCCCATACCTGGTCAACATCTCTCACGAGAGCTGCTGTCTCCTGGTGGGTCTGTCCACTGCCCTGGCATTTCCCTGCCTCAGGACCCGCCGCCCCCCCCCCCCGTATGCCAAGATCTGCTGTTCAGCCGCGGACCGGGCCAGCTCAGCTCCAGAGCAGCTTGCTTAGGCGACTGACGTGCTTACACAGTGTTTAAGCCTTTTCTGCTTCTCACGCTGCCCCCCCCAGCAAGTAAGATGGGTGTGCACAAGAAGCTGGGAGGGGACACAGCTGGGGCAGCTGACCCCAACTGACCAAAGGGATATTCCATATCATATGATGTCATGCTCAGCATATAAAGCTGGGGGAAGAAGGAGGAAGGGGGGACATTTGGAGTGATGGCATTTTGTCTTCCCAAGTAACTGTTATGTGTGATGAAGCCGTGTTTTCCTGGAGATGGCTGAACACCTGGCTGCTGAAGGGAAGTAGTGAATGAATGCCTTATTTTGCTTTGCTTGCATGCACAGCTTTTGCTTTCCCTATTAAACTGTCTTTATCTCAACCCACAAGTTTTCTCATGTTTACCCTTCCGATTCTCTCCCCCATCCCATCTGTGGAGGAGTAAGCAAGCAGCTGTGTGGTGCTTAGCTGCTGCTGGGGTTAAACCATGACAATCACTCTAAACACTCATACGTGAAAAGTTAAAGCAAAGTGTTAGTTGTTGCTTGTACGGTGTAGCAATTATTCACTAATATAGCTGCTTTCTTTGCAGCTTCAGAAATGCATTACAATAAGCAGATGCTTAGGGTTGTTGCAGAATAACCAGAATGCAATTTTGATCAGGTCAGAACAGAAGCAGTTTATTACTATACCTATGGGAGAGAAAATATAGCAGCAGAGTAACAGACTCTTCTGATATGAACTCTGCCCAAACGCGGCAGTTACAGAGTTTATATACCTTTAGGTTATACAATTCGTTCTTCACCAAACCGTGTAAGATACGCAGGATATGGTGAATAACAACGACTGGAATTCTTCAGATAAGGAGGCTCTAGAGAGTCAGAGAAGGAAGCCCCAGGCAGTACATCCTTTTACAAATCACTGCTTTGTTAATTGAATGGTGCTGACTTGGCGAGACCATTAGGTCAACCTGCAAATATTTCTTATCTAGTGAGGCCTGCAAAGGCCTATGAGGTGTTAACTGTTTTTACTTCCATATGGTGCTCTATAGTTAAAGCAATATAATACACTTAGTGCAATAATATATGTAATTTATACTGTAAATAGATGCACACTTGCACTTCAGATTCAGAGTTTATCAGTGACTAGGATGAGGGATACAGTTTAATCTACTATGGAAACAAACTGATCCTTTTCAAATGTGGATAGCTTTGCTTTCATAATGATAGTTTTACATCTACATTTAAAGTACCACTATTTTTTTTTTTTGTTTGGGAAGACTTCTATGTTTGCTGCAAGGGAATATTGGGATCCCAGTAATGGAAATCTCTTGATACTTATTTGATCAGATTGATGGATGTAAATAGTAATTATTCACTATCGTAACATTTTTTATATCATTGTATTGGGTTTGCATGGCAAGGTTTTGGTGGCGGAGGGGCTACAGGGGTGGCTTTTGTGAGAAGATGCTAGAAGCTTCCCCTATGTCCGAGAGAGCCAATGCCAGCTGGCTCCAAGATGGACCCGCCACTGGCCAAGGCCGAGCCAATCAGTGACGGTGGTAGCGACTATGTGATAACATATATAAGAAGGGGGGGAAAAAACCCTGCACAATTGCAACTGGAGAGAGGAGTGAGAATATGTGAGAGAAACAACCCTGCAGACACCAAGGTCAGTGAAGAAGGAGGGGGAGGAGGTGTTCCAGGTGCTGCAGCCCATGGAGGTTAACGGTGGAGCAGATATCCACCTGCAGCCTGTGGAGGACCCCACACCAGAGCAGGTGGATGCCCAAAGGAGGCTGTGACCCCGTGGAGAGCCCACACTGGAGCAGGCTCCTGGCAAGACCTGTGGCCCTGTGGAGAGAGGAGCCCGTGATGTAGCAGGTTTGCTGGCAGGACTTGTGACCCCATGGGGGACCCATGCTGGAGCAGTCTGCTCCTGAAGGACTGCACCCCATGGAAGGGACCCACATTGGAGAAGTTCGTGAAGAACTGTAGCCCATGGGGGGGATCCCATGCTGGAGCAGGGGAAGAGTGTGAGGAGTCCTCCCCCTGTGGAGGAAGGAGCAGCAGAGGCAACGTGTGATGAAGTGACCGCAACCCCCATTCCCTGTCCCCCTGTGCCACTGGTTGGGGAGGAAGTAGAGAATTTGGGAGTAAAGTTAAGCCTGGGAAGAAGGGAGGGGTGGGGGAAGGTGTTTTAAGATTTGGGTTTTATTTCTCATTACCCTACTCAGTTTTGATTAGTAATAAACTGATTTCCCCAAGTCAAGTCTGTTTTGCCTGTGACGGTAATTGGTGAGTGATCTCCCTGTCCTTATCTTGACCCACAAGCTTTTCTGTTATATTTTCTCTCCCCTGTCCAGCTGAGGAGGGGGAGTGATAGAGCGGTACCTGGCGTCCAGTCAGGGTCAGCCCACCACAGTCATAAATCTCCCAGAAATGCGTAAAGGTTTGAGGTCTCTGAGGCTAGTATTACCTTAAATGGCATTTCCGGCTCCTGTGCACCCAAAGGAAGTATGAGGCTTTTGTTGCCATATATGCTATTTCTGAGCCCCTAAGGACAGAACCTGTACAGAATGGAAGCAGGGGTGAGATGCGATGATTGGTTAACAAGTACAAATAGTGCTTCCACAACTTGAGAATAAAAAAGAAGTCCATTGGCTGGTCTGAGTCGCTTATCCAGAGAAGAAGCCATGCCCTGCTTTCTGTCGGCCTGCCTGATAGCTACGTCTTTGCACACCCAGATATTAAGCTTAGTCCACTATTGGTGAATTATTGGACCTGCTGTCATTTCAGCCCAGATATAATTGTACTACTGATCTGTATTTGTTACTGTACTGTTATTTAGAGGTAAATTGCTTATGGCTAAAGCTGTTGGTCTGGTGTCTGTTACCGTATGCTGAACCTATAACTCCATGGGGCTGCCTTAAGCCCTTACAAGGTCCCAAAACTTTCGTACATTTTAGATCATCTTGTGTAAAACTGTATAAATGGAGCAGTCAATGGACAATATTAATTCACATCAGCTGAACTACTGGTGCTTAATAACACTGCTTCTTGTGCTTAAATGTCATCTGTTGCTGACCTCTTTAACTCTTACGCTTTTAGGGTTATAGTGTGGCAATATATCAATACTAGGTCTATCAGTAAAGACAGAGTCGGAGACTTTATCAAGGGTAGGTATAGTCTTTGTGGTTTAAATACAAATTATACTTTTCGTTCTATTTCATTAATTCTGAGGCTGCTCATATTTTAAGCAGATAAAAAATCTTGAGAACTCACAGATATAATTCTACCTTCATACACTGTTGCATCCTGAAATATATAATAAGAAAATTGCCTTAGACCACACTAATCCCAAAAGGTCCTATGGCTTTGTGTCAAAACAATAGCTATCCACAGCAGGCTTCACCTCCCTACAGACTCTTGAAAGCATCTGACTGTGCTTGCTACCATACTACCCCACTTGGTATGCTCAAGCACATGGCATCCCATGACATCTAAGAGGTAAACTCTTGCATAGGTACTGAATTCAGAAGTGAGAGCCAAAGACAAGTCAAGTTTTAAGGATGTGTCCTGGTTTCGGCTGGGATAGAGTTAATTTTCTTCCTAGTAGCAGGCACAGTGCTACGTTTTGGATTTAGTAGAAGAATGTTGATAACACACTGATGTTTTTAGTTGTTGCTAAGTACTGCTTATGCTAGTCAAGGACTTTTCAGCTTCCCATGCTCTGCCAGGTACACAAGAAACTGGGAGGGGGCACAGCCAGGATAGTTGATCCAAACTGACCAAAGGGCTATATCATACCATATGACGTCATGCTCAGTATATAAACTGGGGGGGGTTGGCCGGGGAGCAGCGATCGCTGCTCGGGAACTGTCTGGGTATCGGTCAGCGGGTGGTGAGCAATTGCATTGTGCATCACTTGCTTTGTATATTATTATTATTATAATATTGTTGTTATTATTATTTTACTTTATTTAAATTATTAAACTGTTCTTATCTCAACCCAGGAGTGTTTCTCACTCTTACTCCTCCGATTCTCTCCCCCATCTCATCGGGGTAGGGGGAGTGAGCGAGCGGCTGCGTGGTGCTTAGTTGCTGGCTGGGGCTAAACCACGACAGGATGGCTTCAGGTATGTAGGTTTAATTCTAAGTTCTGAAAAGCTCTTTTCAAAGATATTTCTGTTGCTGTGCAAGCAAATACAAACACAAAATTGGACAGAAAAGAGTCTCTCAAAGTGTGCTGAATATATTTCAAATCCACACTTCCAAGATTATGTTTTTGACTTTGGTATCTCAAGTCCGATAACCCACCTTGGGACACTCTGAGCCTACTTTCTAGATCAGTAATGAGCTATTGCTCCCTTTGATGCAGATAGATCCATAGGAACTGCAAGTCTTCATCACCTCTGACCACCAGGCCATGCTTAAATTTTAATGCCTAGTCTTCTGATGGACAACAGAAGACACCATGAAGTCTGTAAAATTAAATCCAGTTTTCTCAACAGAATCAGATTTTGAAAGAGAATGTTCTGCTAAAGTAATGTTTTTAAGGAGGAAGATTTTCTTTGTGCTGTTGCAGCAGCTACATTTGTTGTGAAACAATATTAGGCCCTGAGGTCTTGAGGCCTGCTCAGCCTACCTTATTAGCCTAACTGACTGTACTTTAAACCTGTCCCAAGTATGATAAACAGGATGAGTCTGTTGAGCCTACAGGATATGTTATCTGGAACTAACTTCAAGGTCTGATCCATATAAGGCTGTGATCTTTGCATCAGTAGACAATTTGTTTCTTATGTTTTTGTTAGATAAGTAGTTTTGAAATTCTTAGTAGACTAATGAATATGTATGATTCAAATGCATGAAATCCTATGTATCACATGCCGAGTAAAATATGATTGGTGCAATAATATGATAGGTATAAGAGTTATTGGGTAAAACTAGTAATCATGTATTGTGCATGTGGGGTAAAAGATATAAAAAGGCTGGTTTTGTATTGTATGGGGTCCCTCCTTGGAAGCACCTTTTACTGCAGCAAAATAATAAATAATACAAAGAAGGATCTGACTCTCTCACTCTTTCTCGCCTCAGCCTGCACACGAACTATTACATGGCATAATTGCATAATCCGTAACAATTCCACCCTTCAATGTGAGTTCATTCATTCCCAGATTTAGATCTCACTTCAAAATGTCACCCATATTTTCTCAAGACTCTTAAAACTTTAATGAACATCAGAAACTTTCTTCAGAGTTAACCTTAACTCTTTAGAAAGCAACCAACTATAAGCCTACTCAGGACAAGAGAAACGCACTGAGGTAAAACAGCAGAATTTCAGCCATTTCAATTTTAAAATAATTTCAGAGTCAATACAGTGCTAGAACATAATAATGCTGGCTGTTGTTTGCTGTGCCTAAAATAGACCAGTTTCAGCTCTCTTTCTACTAATACAAATTGTATTTGCCTTTTTGCACTTGCAAAATGACCAGACACAAAATCTGAGTACTTATGTAGATAACAAGTGACAAACTTTTCTCATATGTAATACCTACTGACTTGCACATGTACTCTTCACAAGCAGAAACTGCCACACCATTAACCAATAATGCTAAATATGATCACCTAATCCACTCAGGAGTTAAATGTTTGCAGCAACCCAAGTGTTTTGGGTAGAAATGCAGGATGGGGGGTGGGGAAGCACTGCAGGGGTGGTCTCTGTGGGAAGAGGTCAGGGCCCTGTGCTGGTCACCGCTGATTCCAGTTGACTTGACAACAGACCCACTGCATGCCAAAGCTGAGCCAATCAGAGTTTGTGGTACCCCTATGAAAACATATGTAAGAAAGGGCAGAAAACACTGAGGAAGAGGGAACAACAAGGTCAGAGGAGTAGGAGGTGCTCCATGGCAGAGCAGGTACTCCCCCAAAGGGACTGTGGCCCATAGAGGACAAATACTGGAGCATAGGAATAGTGTGAGAAACAAGGAGTGAACAGAGAAATCGCACTGACCCCAACTTCCTGCACCTCTTGTTGCCTCACTGAAGGCACTAAGTGTAACCCACAGCGATAACAAGGGGAGAAGAGAGGTGTCTGGAGTGAAGTTGAGCTTGGTAAAGCAGGAGGAGAGATGTTTTTCCCTAAGTGTTTAAATGTTTGTTTTCTTTGTTTCCCAATACCTGAATCAGTAATTAAATGTTTAGGTTATGTTAATTGGCAATAAATTAAGTTCCACAAATTGAGTCTGTTTTGCCCATGACAGTAACTATTGAGTGATTTCCTTGTCTTTATTTTGACCCATGATTTTTCTCATTCCTTTTCTTGCTATTTTCATCTTGCTGTGGGTGGGGGGAGTGAGTGAGCGGCTTGTGGGTGCTTGGCTGCTAGCTGGAGCCAAACCACCACACCAAGCTCAAGCAGATCATTGAGAAATTCATAGACATCAACAGAAGGATAATTCTTCCTCTCAGGAGGGAGTGTGAAAGTCAGGCCTTTGTCCCAATTTGTGTGTCTTTCTGCCAGTGTCCTCCAATGGAGCCACATGTTCCTGATCCAATTCTTATCCACCTATTTGCAGATTCACTTCCACTAACCTCACCCGACTTGCGAAAGTACAATATGAGTACTTCTGAAGGCTTCCCAGATATTACTTCATCTCCTTGTAGGAAAACGCCATCCATCCCACCGCATTTCGACCCATCCAGGGTTCTGCAGAGAGCAGCACAATGTGAGTCTTGCAACCTTTGCATCAGGATTATTTTCAAAGACTAGCACTGAGTATAAAGTGCTCCTCAATGAGGGCGTAGGGCAATGAATGTTCAAAACAAGCCATTGCACATTTCTCATTTAAAGATAGCTTACAAAAAGGATAAATGCTGAGAAACTCCAAGGAGAAGTATCCCAGAGAGTAAAAGCCTGGAGAATAGACATTTAGGGCCAGGTGTGTCTCATTTATAGCAAGGTAAAACCTGAGCAACTCACAGAGGTCATCCAGTACCTAATTGTTTAGTTTGGTCTGGGTTACAAGGGAACAAACATACAAATATAAGGCAGAAAGTGAGACTGAATAACATGCAAATGCTCTAAAAGATCCATTATACAGAGTGAAATATGGGAAAAATACAGACTATATGGTAATAAGAGGTATCTGGAGAAGATTTTAAAAACCCATGAGATAGCTAAAGGGCAGCACTGTGAACAAAGGCTCAAGCTTACAGGTACAGATTGGGGTTCTGGCTGTTGTGCTCATGGTTAATGAGTGAAAAGTGATCTAGTTCTCATAGCAACCTAAGAAACACAAAAAAAAATCCTTCATTTCTTCAAGCCATCCCTGATGATGAATAAACCTTGGCTTTCAAAATACCAGAGGAAATTCTGATAAGCATCCTTTTTTAGCTTAGAGTAAATCTTCCTCAAGGGCTTAATCTTGTGGGATGGGGTTTAGATTTGCAGATACTAGAACAGGCTTCTGGAGTGAGAATATGCAATCTGTTCAAAAAGAATGCACAACAAGATTTAGAACAGGCTTTTTTATTGATTTTCAGTACTTACATTTGAGTGTATGCAGAATATTACATTAATTTTTTCAAGAAAGGTAGATGTACTCCTTCTTCATACACTAATTTTTCCTATCACCTGAGTTATCATGAGCCTGGCTCCTGACAATGCTATATAAACACTGGAAGGAACTCCCCCCCATTTGGGAAACAAATGTCTGAGGAAGTGTCCTTATTAAAAAAAAAATAAAAAATTATCAGTACTTCAGAAATAATTTGAAAATAAGCAAACCAAATGCTTTTTTGTCTAGGAATAAAGAAGGACTTAATAGAAAATATTTACAAATTTTAAGAGTATCTCCTCTCTCAACATAAGAAAATCTAATCCGAAGAACACTAGATTAGGTGATTGCTGTTTCTGTTTGTGTTCTAAACAGTAAAAAGAATATTTTCACAGATCTACATAATTTCTAGGAAAAACTTTACACCTCAAATAAATTGCTAGAACCACTTGCAAAACCAAGTGCATGATGCCTAATAAGTTTGCATTTGTAAAATACAATTTATTGTAGACAGTCCAAATAGATTCAGTGAAAATTGTCTTATGAGTACTATTAATATAAAAAATATTTTATAGTTATTTCATAGTAGAAAATTTTTAAAATATATTTGCTCAGGTTGCTCTGTTTCCTTCCATTCTGCTCCCTTTGGGATACTTGAGTAAGATAAAAGAAATGGAAAGTTAACAGAAGATAATGGAAGGTTATATAAAATATTCCCCCCTTCATGTGAGCATAAAGCCAAATCCATCATTATAACAGTTTTAAGAAGTTGTAGAACACATTTTCTGTTTATTCAACAAAATTTCTGAATGTAAAAATTAATTTTCTGATGAGAAAGTTTACCCAAAAGCCTTGCCTCCCCATAAGTTAAAATGTTTTTATTTTATGTCAGTATTTTCAAGATTAAATGATTACTTGCCTATTTTTGAAAAGCTGGCTTTTAGAGGTGCCAAATGCTTATAATTTATCTCTGTCACAAATAAAGAAATAGGCTGAAACCACAGATTTGGATGCTTGAGATTCTCATTCTAAGACTCCATTTTGCCTAATCTGAGCTACTGGGAAGATTCATCTTTCAGAGGGTGGGAACTCAACTTCCTAAGCACTCAGCGCTTTCAAGGCACCTTACACTGAGGACTCAAAAATCACAAGTAATTTGAAAAATACAGGTCAGGACCTGTTTGTGAAAGAACATATCTCCAAAAAAATATAAATGGAGATTCAGAGATAATAATGTTCTGGCTATGGCTCTAGTGATTTTAATGTAAGAAATTTTAACATAAAAATAGTGTAACAGTACTGCTTTTTAGCATTTTGATATTAACTCTGAATGTTATTTACCTGATTTTGCATTTTTAATTCCAGATGACCCAAGAATCTGCATGACGTATTCAGAACTACTACATGTAAGTATAGCTCTTCATGCTGGTACATTTTTCTAAAGCAAAAATGTATGCTTTGCTACATAAATCCATGTTGTGTATGTTGCCCCATTCCTTTAAACTGTTGCCTGAGAACCATAACTTTGGAAAAGGACTTGGGAAATGCTGAATAGCTAGCTGATTATACACCATCAAGGTCTTTTAAAGCTTATGGACTAATGTGACCTTTGTGTATACAAAGAAAGGAATATTGTACAGAAAGCGTGTGAAGATTAAATACTGCCTCTAGCTTTGGAACTAATGTGCTTTTAGTATATTGTGTCCAGTTCTGGTATCTGCAGTTCAGAAGGTACACTGAAAAATTTGAGGAGATTAAGCAAAGAAACTACATTAGGTGTATGTGGCAAGGTTTTAGTAGTGGGGGGCTGCCGGGGTGGCCTCTGTGGGAAGAGGTAAGGGGCTGCCCTGTGCTGGACACAGCTGTTTCCAGCTGACTCAGCAACAGACCCACCGCAGGCCAAAGCTGAGCCAAGCAGCAAAATTTGTGGCATCTCTGTGAAAACATATTTAAGAAAGGGTAGAAAACACTTGACAGAGCAAGAAGGTGGGAACAAAAAGAGAGAAACAACAGAGGAAACACCAATGTCAGAGGAGGAGGAGGAGATGCTCCATAGTAGAGCAGATATTCCCTGCAGCCTGTGGAGGACCTATGCCAGAGCAGATGGGTATTCCTGACAGGAACTGCAGCCTGTGGAGAACCCATGCTGGAGCAGAGGAAAAGTGTGAGAAGGAAGGAGTGGCAGAGAGAAATCACTGTGTACTTACTGTAACTCCCCACTTTTGGGCCGCACATTGCCTCACTGAAGGGACTGAATGCAACTTGTGGCAATAACAAGGGAGGGAGGACAGGAGTCTGGAGTGAAGGAGTGAAGTTGTTCCAGGGGAGGAAAGGTGTTTTAATGTACATTTTTTTGTTTCCCACTCTCCAGGTAAGTAATTAATTTTTTTATTTTTATTTTAATTGGCAATAAATTAAGTTAATTTTCCCCAAGTTGAGTCTGGTTTGCCCACAACAGTAATTGGTAAGTCTTTATCTTGACCCATGAGATTTCTTTTTCCTGTTCTTCCTATTTTCTCCCCCTGTCCTGCTGCGGGGGGGGGCAGTGAGCAGCTGGGTGAGAGTTTGGCTGTTAGACAAGGCTAACCCACCACAGAAACAAAATTTATAGATGAATGGAAAGTTTAACTTAAACAGAGGGAAAGGAAGAACTTTTGTTTTCTCAAAGACACAATTAAGAGACAATTATAACAATTACTAAGACAAAAGAACAAGTAGATAAAAAATGCTAGCTATAAACAATGGCATTATGTTTTATATATATCCAACTGATCAGGTCTTTACAACCAAAATATGGCAATTTCTAATTAAGCATGCATTTTTGTGCCTATGTTTAAAAAAGAAAATCAAATTAGTTATATGTAAGAACTCTGATATTAGCAAATATGACTTGTTAATGTTTGGCGCTTGAATAGCATAACATCAAGCTGAGTGGTGCAGTTGACACGCCAGAAGGACGAGATGTCATCCAAAGGGACCTGGACAAGCTGGAGAGGTGGGCCTGTGTGAACCTCATGAGGTTCAACAAGGCCAAGTGCAAGGTCCTGCACCTGGGACGGGGCAACCCCCGATATCAATACAGGCTGGGGGATAAAGGGATTGAGAGCAGCCCTGCGGAGAAGGACTTGGGGGTATTGGTGGATGAAAAGCTGGACATGAGCCGACAATCGTAGAATCATAGAATCGTTTAGGTTGGAAAAGACCTTTAAGATCATCCAGTCCAACCATTAACCTACACTACCAAGTCCACACTAAACCAATCAAGGGTAGACTAGACTAAACCATGTCCCGAAGTGCCACATCTACCTGTTTTTTGAACACTTCCAGGGATGGTGACTCCACCACCTCTCTGGGCAGCCTGTTCCAATGCTTAACCACCCTTTCCGTAAAGAAATTTTTCCTAATATCCAACCTAAACCTCCCCTGGCGCAGCTTGAGCCCATTTCCTCTTGTCCTATCGCTAACTACTTGGTAGAAGAGACCAACACCCACCTCACTACAACCTCCTTTCAGGTAGTTGTAGAGAGTGATAAGGTCTCCCCTCAGCCTCCTCTTCTCTAAGCTAATCAACCCCAATTCCCTCAGCCGCTCCTCATAAGGCCTGTTCTCTACACCCTTCACCATCCTTGTTGCCCTTCTCTGGACACACTCCAGCACCTTAATGTCTTTCTTGTATTGAGGGGCCCAAAACTGGACACAGTATTCCAGGTGCAGCCTTGCAGCCCAGAAAGCCAACCGAATCCTGGGCTGCATCAAAAGAAGCGTGGCCAGCAGGTCTAGGGAGGTGATTTTCCCCCTCTACTCTGCTCTGGTGAGACCTCACCTGGAGTACTGCATCCAGCTCTGGAGCCCTCAGCACAAGAAGGACATGGACCTGTTAGAGCAGGTCCAGAGGAGGGCCACAAAAATGATCCGAGGGCTGGAGCACCTCTCCTATCAGGCCAGGCTGAGAGAGTTGGGGTTGTTCAGCCTGGAGAAGAGAAGGCTGTGAGGAAACCTTATTGCAGCCTTTCAATACTTAAAGGGGGCCTATAGGAAGGATGGGGAGAATCTTTTTAGCAAGGCCTGTTGTGACAGGACAAGGAATAATGGATTAAAACTAAAGAATAGATTTAGACTAGACATTAGAAAGAAATTTTTTACAATGAGGGTAGTCAAGCACTGGAACAGGTTTCCCAGAGAGGTGGTAGAGGCCCCATCCCTGGAACCATTCAAGGTCAGGTTGGATGGGACTCTGAGCAACCTGATCTAGTTAAAGCTGTCCCTGCTCACTGCAGGGGGGTTGGGCTAGATGACCTCTAAAGGTCCCTTCCAACCCAAAGCATTCTATGATTCTATGATGATTCATTCTATATCCACAAGTACACTTTGAATCCTTCATTAGAGGAATAATTTCTGTTCATTAGGATGAGAATAGAGCTTTACCATTACCATACCTAGAAAAATATAGAAAAGAAATTCCATGACCTCAGAACAAACTTACCAATGATATTCTACTTCATCTTATAAACAGCCTTGCTGTTAATACTGCCCAGAAAATACCTACAGAGATGAAAGTTCCATGCAGTGTATGGAGTGTCCTAGCATCTGTGATAGCTGTGACAAGGTTAAGTGTAACTCATGCAAGGAAGGCTTTTATCTCTCACATAGGTAAAGTACCAGGTACGACATATACATAAAAGTATTTTAAATTTTTTCCTTGGAGAGTTTGGACTCAACTTCTGAAATTCTAAAAATCACTTCTATTGCAGTCAGTGGAGGCTGAGGGCATTTACAACTTTGTAGAATCAGGTACTTTGCACTAACATAAGGCATCATTAATTCAAAGGCTTCAAATATCTGATTACTAATTCCCACTGGTTTTTTATAGTTTTGTTTTTAATGCATTTCCACTCTTTTGGGCACATACAGAAAAATATTCTATTTCATTCAGACTATGTGAAAGGAGGTTGTTTTAACTAGCAGAAAGATATGGAAACCTTTCCTTATTATTTTGCAAATCTAGTTTTACTTTGACTTTCAGGTCGACATAAAGTAATGAGCCTTGAACACTGAGGAAAGCTCAATTAAAACCAATACATTTCACATAAAATTCACACAAGACTAAGAATCTCTTAGCTTTGCTATGAAGCTATAAAGCAGGCAGGTCTGGTTCAGACATAGTGCTAAATCTGAATCACAAGAAATCCTGAGGTTATGGTATTTTTGTGCACTGCCTACTGCATGTGCCAGTAGTCATGGAAAGCCCTGTGGTGACTGTGACCAGTATCCCCTGCTCCTGACCCCTGGTAATATGGTTAGCATAACTAACACCATTTTATAAGGCAAAAGGCCATTCTCTGTGACCAAGCTGGTCACATATCAATCCCCTTTCACCTCTTCATCAGGCCCTGAAGATCCTGTGAACAAAGTAGACAAACCAAACAGATTTCTTCTTCCCCTCCCTATCGGCCTGAAGGTTCCTTGGCATCAGGCTGACTGCTTCTCTCCTTACTGGCCTTGAAGGTCCCAGGCACCCGGCCAATCAGGTGGTGATGACCCCATCACAGAACAGGGAAGCATAACAACACACAGAGCACTGTCTATAAAATCAAGCAGTTACAAGTCCTAAGTGGGGAACTTGGACTGGAACTACTGCTGAACAGTGAAACCTGTGATCCCCCGGTGTCCAGGGATGCCTCCACTGTCATCTGCTTCCTCCGAGGACTGAGTGACTCATATTCTTTTATGTGTTTTCAAGTCTAGATTATGATTGTTATATTGATACAGCAAGCCAAGTATTAAGATTTGACCCAATCTGCAGAGGGTCCGGGTGATTAGAAACCATAAACTAAGCTGTGCTATAAAATTCTGTGCTATTCTTCTTATAAAATTGTACTACACTGATTCTGCTTGTAGAAATCCTGTGCTACTCTGATCATAAATTCTATGCTATGCTAATCATAAAATTCTGTTAAAAAACATAGAGCTTTAATTGTAACTACAGCTTAGTGCCATCACCATTCTGCCAAGGATCCCTAAAAGAACCTGTCTGTCCCCTTAGTGCTGGGTGACAGTGACAGTCTGAGGTGACTTGGTGGTCTATTAATTTATTTTTTTAATTGAAATGAGAGTAAGCACAAAAAACAACTTCTAGGGTCTCTGCAGTATGCAAACCCTTAAATCAAATCAGATTTACCTGAGTTTAGCTTTATATACACCAGAAACTAGAGATTCATCCGGTCCTCAAAATGTGTATATCTAAAAATCTTAGGGATTTCTGCACTTAGATTTTATATTGGACCATTATAAAAATTGGGACTCAACCATAAAATTTTGATCCAGATTTGAACTTTTGTAAGATTTGTATGTACCAGGATTTATGATATGGATGAGGTGATTTGAAAACCTGATCAATGGTCGGGCTCAGAGAGTGGTGACCAGGGGTGTAATGTCTAGTCAGAGGTCAGTAACTAGCAGTGCACCCCAGAGGTCAAGACTGGGTCCAGTCCTGTTTAACATCTTCATTAATGATCTGGATGCTGGGGCAGAGCGTACCCTCAGCAAGTTTGTTGATGACCCAAAACTGGGAGGAGTGATGGATACACCAGAGGGTTATGCTGCCATCCAGAGGGACCTGGACAGGCAGGAGAAATGGGCTGACAGGTGCCTCATGCAGTTCAACAAGGGGAAGTGCAAAATCCTGTACCTGGGGAGGAACAACCCCATGCACCAATACATGTTGGGGGCTCACTGGCTGGAAAGCAGCTTTGCAGAAAAGGACCTAGGGGTCCTGGTGAGCACCAGGTTGAACATGAGCGAGCAATGTGCCCTTGCAGCAAGGGTGGCTAACAGGGATGCATTAGGCAAAGTATTTCCAGCAGGTCAAGGGGGGTGATCCTGCCCCTCTACTCACCAGGTGACATGTGTGAGTGTGGAGCTCACTTCTTCAATGATGACATCTCTAGACAATGTGAAGCTTGCCATAGGAGCTGTGCAACATGTGTTGGGTACAGTGATGAAAACTGCACCAGAGGCAAAAACAGTTTCCAGTTATTTCATGGGCAGTGTCTGAATCCAAGAAATTTCCATCCAAAGGGAACTACTGGAGTGGTAAGTTGCAACAGATCCCTTGACCTTTTTTATTTCTCTAAAGACTACTAAAAAGTTTAGAAAGAGTATATAAAGATCATGTAGTTAGTGTGAAGCTGCCCTTTTGTCTAACTAGAACCAAATTATTTTTTAAAAAATCTCTCTTCAGGACTGTAAATGCATCAGCTAGAATAATAATACATCCAGTTTTGGGCACAGTGTTTAAAGAAAGAAGTGGCCCAACTGGAGAGAGGAAAAAGTGAGGATTACCAGAAGTCTAGAAAAAAAGTATTTACAAGGAAAGATGAGAAATGAAAGAAATGAGAGTTTTTAGACTAAAAGAGAAAACTAAGAGGAACACAATCACAAAGAGGAATGAAACAGATTAGGTCTCTGCACACGTGGTAAACAGGGAAAGAAATAATAGGCTTAAAATGCAGAAAAGGAGATTTAGATTTGGCATTGGAAAAAAGAAGAGGACCTTCTAATGGAATAATGGAACAATAATATAGACTGAGGAGGTTTTCAAATTAGAGATCTTTAAGAACACATCTGACAGGAATGTTTATTGAGTGATACACTAGATTACTTATGGTTCCTTCCAGCTTTATTTTTCTATAAAATACAAATTTTCTTCTGATTCCTATGTGTTTATTTGACTCAAACACATCAAAGAATGACTATCCTTATATCTATATGACCTTGCATTAAAAAAATGAAATATACTAATAAATATTTTCAGAAAAAATGTTGACCATTTCTAATCATTGCCTATCTACAGAGAAATGTTATATCAAAAAGAAAACCATTTCTTCACTTCAGAAAAGGATCAGAGATCCCTTAAAAGGAGAGATATCAATAGAAAGGTAGTCTCCTCTGAGCATTTTATTGTGCTTCATCCAGATGAGTATTTTTTTCAATTTGAGACACCAAATCGTGTCATAGAAAGAACACATCTATACTTTCATCTCTCCAGTCTCCCAATCCAACCTATTTCTAACACTGCCAAATGAGGTGATTTATTATCAGTTTTTTTCTCTTAAGCAGGCAACTGAAGTTGGTGCACTTCAGTGTTACTATGCTGTGGAACCTCTTTCTGTCTTTTCTTCTAATTTCTTTTCCTTCAGGTAGTTAAAATGCAGCTTACACGGGGGCATTTCAAACCATAAGATACATATCTCTCTCTGAGCTGTACTGGATTGAGCAGTAATGCGTGCTCCAAAGTCACATGATCCTCACTGTAGCTGGTGACACTACTCTGATCAGGGAGCATAGGGTATCTCACTGAAAGATGTTCTGATTTCTGTTGTTTTGCTAACTGCTGAGAAAGTCATGTTGATCCTGGTTATATTTTGGGCCCTTTTTCACCATGGTAGGCTTCCAAATAGTAGTACCCATCAAGTTAAAATGTTAATGATGTGGTCACTGGCTTTACTGAAGCTGCTTCCTGTATAACTACATTTATCAACAGTTTCTTTCTCAGATACTGTAGGATCATATGGCTCTCATAACATTTGTTTTCATTTGTTAATTGGCTATAAAATCTAATTGGTTGGTATTTTCTGGGTAGAATATTAGTCTCTCACTCATTTAATTTATTGATGCATTCAAGAGACAGATATCAGCTGAGTCCAGATTCCCAACTGCATCATCTTTTTTGAACTTCTGGTTCCATGCTGAAGATTCTTAACAGAAATGAAAGACTCAGACTAGACAGAAACACATTTGTTTAATTATAGCAGTACATCACACCAATAGGTTGGTCCCTAGTTAGAGATTGCAGCACATTTCACACCCTGATAATGATTTGAAATACCCGGATAATTAAAAAAAAAGTTAAACAGAGTTTCAGTATCTGTTACAAATGACTTTATTCATTGTCAAAAGCTTTCTGAAAACCAATAAAATTTAGGTCAGGTAGCTACTGTCATTCATTTCTTTGTTCAACAATGTTTCACAGTAACAGTGTAAGAATGGATGAAATTAAAAACTGCCTGTACTCCTTGAAACTTACTGTCAGTGGCAATTCTGGCTGGCATAACTACAGAAAAAGCTCCCTGGGCCTGGAGCAATGATCCCTCTTCAGATCTTCTTAAGCACTTCTGTAAGGCCTCCTCTTTTCCATTTTTTATTTAAAAGGGGGTTATAGGGACAGAGAAAATACTTTTTCTTTCATACATGGGTAAAAAGTCATGGCATCTTTCCAAGTTTTCTACTACTTCATCTAGACAGATCTCCAAATATTTTTTCCCAGTTGAGTGCTTTTTGATTCTTTAGCTTGTTGATAGCAATTTTGATTGTCTCCAGGGTGATTTCTTAATAAAATATAGGATTCTTCCATCTCATCTGTTGTCAAATTCAGTTTCAAATGTAAGCCTGTTTCATGCAGCATAGACATGATTCTTCAAGGGATATTAAAATGTTTCCATGTTTGTTCACAAGGCTGTGGCTGTGATTTGGCTTTTGTCTCATCCTATGTGCTTGTTTATCAATATATGCTCTTTGCACTGTGTACTCAGTGTCCTCAACACATTTACATTGGTGCAGCACCATGGAATAACTGCCTCCAAGCTTCAGTGGCCTGATGAGCTATTCTAATTAAAGAATTAGTAGTTCTTCCACTTTGGAGGACTGGGCTGTGTGGGGGGCTGAGTATGAAATAAAGAGCCTCACCCTTGTCATGAAAATGAAGATGAGATCACACCAAGCTCATCCTCAGCACATTCCCTGCTCCAGACAGGAAGACAACAAAACTAGGAAGATAGCCAAATTTTCCAAATCCAGTAGTTTACATCAGCTTTTACCACGTGTGGTGGTGCATCCCCCCCACACACACCTTTTCTCTCTCTTCAACCGCTTTATGACCTCAGGAATTCCAGACCATGGCCTTTGTGTAGTGAGTTGGTCAGTTAAGCGCCCCTTAATTGTACCAGAAACTCCTACATGGTTGAAGCACGGAGCAGTCCTGTCTTTATTAAAATCTCCGTATTATGGCTAACGAGGGGAGCAAGAACAAACAGCTACCCCGACAGCCTTGAAACAGAGTGGTATCATCGTTACTGGAATTCCAGCAACTACCGACCTGAATTGTGGCTCGGATGGAAAGTTACTGATGACTAAAGCCAATCATCTCACGATCCTATAAACAGCAGTCCTAAGTGAGGCCCTTTGAGCTCTCCTGGACTGCCGCAGGCTGCACCAGCACCTCCCTCTGAGTGGGACGCCTCTCAGAGCTAGCAAAGCTAGCAGACTCTGAAAGTTTGCTACAACCAGAAATCCATTGCCGAAGACTGACAGTGGAGCCTGGGCTGAAACCCTTCACTCCTTGAGGCTCAACCCTCGCCCTTTGAGAAATGCCAAGACATTCGACGTGAGTATTTCACTGAACTCGAGGGGAATTTTTAACAGGTATACCATTTTTTTATATATATATATATATATATATATGTATTCATGTCTGTGTGTATGCACGTGTGAATCCATTTAAGTAGCCTGTAGATGTACAATTTCATTTCAAAGTGAGTCTTATACTGATGCATTATCCTTACTCCTATAAACCGTTGACCAAGTCTGAGACTAAGATTGGACCTAGCCACACCTAGACTCCTCTCTGAGAAGGAGTTTAGAAAGCAAGGGGGTCTATTCTGAACCTCGTGACTCAATGAGCAGGTCCTCCTTATCCCCTGCACCCATGATCCCTCTGTGAATCATTCCAACTCAGTGTAACTTCATTTTCTTTTATGCACTTCCATGTAGTAATAGAGTGAACCTTGCCATCTTCGAATCTGTAACTAAGTCACTGTTTTGATCAATTTTGTCTAATCACTTTGTTAATCACTGATGACTGAGTGCTATTAAAATGTTACAATCAAATCCTGCGATTTGCCACAAGTAACTTCTAAACTGCTACTAAATCAAACTGTGTCAAGTCACTCATTCACGATAAATTGACATAATCAGCAGGATTCACAAACCTGCATTCGTGACACCACGTTAGACTTCTATTTACCCTTTTTCTTTAGAAACACTACGAACAGAAAATTGAGGTATTAGACCTTGAACTATATTTACAAATAATGGAGTCATTTCTCTTTGGCTCTTCCATGCACATGGATTCAGAGGGTTTCATTATGGTTTTAGTGACTGCATTGACCTACCATGCTGGAAAAAGTGAGTTTTGGGAAACAAAGACAGTTGGTTTTGTTTGGTTCCTAGGCTAACATAAAGGGCAGCACATCAGAGTCTGCCATAGAGAAACCAAGATAGAGTCTGAATTTCATTACCGTTTGAGAGACTGATGCGTCTAGGTGAAGATTAAGACCTTTTTTGAGTGTGGAATGCACGTTTTTTCCCCATGTTTAAGTTTTCACTTCTATTTCTTGCACAAGCATAAATGATAGATGACATTAATTTTCATGAGCACACACACCAACAACCAAAACATTCTATATAAAAATAACTTTCTAAAATAATATTTATTTGTGTGTGGGGGGGTACTCTGCTGTGGAAACAGTTCAATAAATATCAGGATTCATTAATAAGTCATAGAATCATAGAATCATAGAATCATCTAGGTTGGAAAAGACCTTTAAGATCATCCAGTCCAACCATTAACCTACACTACCAAGCCCACTCTAGACTAATCAAGGGTAGACCAGACTAAACCATATCCCGAAGTGCCACATCTACCCGTTTTTTAAACGCCTCCAGGGATGGTGACTCCACCACCTCTCTGGGCAGCCTGTTCCAATGCCTGACCACCCTTTCCGTAAAGAAATTTTTCCTAATTTCCAGTCTAAACCTCCCCTGGCGCAGCTTAAGCCCATTTCCTCTTGTCCTATCGCTAGCTACTTGGGAGAAGAGACCAACACCCACCTCGCTACAACCTCCTTTCAGGTAGTTGTAGAGAGCGATAAGGTCTCCCCTCAGCCTCCTCTTTTCCAGGCTAAACAACCCCAGTTCCCTCAGCCGCTCCTCATAAGACTTGTTCTCCAGACCCTTCACCAGCTTCGTTGCCCGCCTCTGAACACGCTCCAGCACCTCAATGTCTTTCTTGTAGTGAGGGGCCCAAAACTGGACACAGTATTCCAGGTGCGGCCTCACCAGCGCCGAGTACAGGGGGACAATCACCTCCCTGCTCCTGCTGGCCACAGCATTCCTGATACAAGCCAAGATGCTGTTGGCCTTCTTGGCCACCTGGGCACACTGCTGGCTCATGTTCAGCCGGCTATCTACTAACACCCCCAGGTCCTTTTCGGCCAGGCAGCTTTCCAGCCACTCCTCCCCAAGCCTGTAGCGTTGCATGGGGTTGTTGTGACCGAAGTGCAGGACCCGGCACTTGGCCTTGTTGAACCTCATACAGTTGGCCACAGCCCATCGATCCAGTCTGTCCAGGTCCCTCTGCAGGGCCATCCTACCCTCCAGCAGATCGACACTCCCACCCAATTTGGTGTCGTCTGCAAACTTACTGAGGGTGCACTCGATCCCCTCATCCAGATCATTGATAAAGATATTGAACAAGACTGGCCCAAAAACAGAGCCCTGGGGAACACCGCTCGTGACCGGCCGCCAACTGGACTTAACACCATTTACCACAACTCTCTGGGCTCGGCCACCCAACCAGTTCTTTACCCAGCGAAGAGTATGCCTGTCTAAGCCGTGAGCTGCCAGCTTCCCGAGGAGGATATTATGCGAGACGGTGTCAAAAGCTTTGCTAAAGTCGAGGTAGATGACATCCACAGCCTTTCCATCATCTACCAGGCGGGTCACCAGGTCATAGAAGGAGATCAGGTTGGTCAAGCAGGACCTGCCTTTTGTGAACCCATGCTGGCTGGGCCTGATCCCCTGGTTGACCTGTACTTGCCTGTGGAGTTCGCTCAAGAACCTCTCCATAATCTTCCCCGGCACCGAGGTCAGGCTGACAGGCCTGTAGTTCCCCGGGTCCTCCTTCCGGCCCTTCTTGTAGATGGGCGTCACATTGGCAAGCCTCCAGTCATCAGGGACCTCCCCTGTTAACCAGGACTGTTGATAGATGATGGAAAGTGGCTTGGCAAGCTCCTCTGCCAGCTCCCTCAATACTCTTGGGTGGATCCCATCCGGCCCCATAGACTTGTGAGCGTCCAGGTGGCATAGCAGGTCATTAACTGCTTCCTCCTGGACTATGAGGGCTCCATTCTGGTCCCTATCCCTATCCTCTTGCTCAAGGGCCTGAGTACCCTGGGGATGACCGGTCTGGCTGTTGAACACAGAGGCAAAGAAGGCGTTAAGTACTTCAGCCTTTTCCTTGTCCTCGGTGACAATGTTCCCCCCCACATCCAGCAAAGAATGGAGATCCTCCTTGGCTCTCCTTTTATTGCTGATGTACTTATAAAAGCATTTTTTATTGTCTTTTACAGCACTGGCCAGATTGAGTTCTAGCTGGGCTTTTGCCTTTCTAATTTCCTCCCTGCAGGACCTAACAAGATCCCTGTACTCCTCCTGAGCTGCCCGCCCCTTCTGCCAAAGGCGGTAGACTCTCCTTTTTTCCCTGAGTCCCCGCAAAAGCTCCCTATTCAGCCAGGCCGGTCGATTTCCCCTCCGGTTGGTCTTACGACACACGGGGACAGCCCGCTCCTGCGCCCTTAAGACTTCCTTCTTGAAGAGGGCCCAGCCTTCCTGGACCCCTTTGCCCTTCAGGACCGCCTCCCAAGGGACTTTCCCAACCAGGGTCCTGAAGAGGGCAAAGTCTGCCCTCCGGAAGTCCATGGTAATAGTTTTGGTGCCCCTCCGCTTAGCATCACCCAAAATTGAGAACTTTATCATGTCGTGGTCGCTAAGCCCGAGACGGCCTCCAACCTCGACATTTCCCACAAGCCCTTCTCTGTTGGTAAACAGCAGGTCAAGCGGGGCACCTCCCCTGGTATGCTCGCTTACCAGCTGCATTAGAAAGTTATCCCCCACATGCTCTAGGAACTTCCAAGACTGCTGCCTCTCTGCTGTGTGGTATTTCCAGCAGATGTCTGGCAAGTTGAAGTCCCCCATGAGAACAAGGGCTAGCGATTGCGACACTTCTGCCAGCCGCTTATAGAATGCCTCATCTACCTCTACCTCCTGGTTGGGTGGTCTATAGCAGACTCCCAACAGGACATCCGCCTTTCCGGCCTTCCCCCTCATCCTTACCCATAAGCATTCCACCTTGTCATCACCACTGTCAAGCTCTATGCAGTCGAAACACTCCCTAACATACAGAGCCACCCCACCGCCTTTCCTACCCTGCCTATCCCTTCTGAAGAGCTTATAGCCCTCCAGTGCAGCACTCCAGTCATGAGAGTCGTCCCACCACGTTTCCGTGATGGCGACTATGTCATAGCCATCCTGCTGCACAAGGGCCTCCAGCTCCTCCTGTTTGTTGCCCATGCTACGTGCATTGCTGTACATGCACTTAAGCATTCATTAATAAGTCATATCGAGGTCTGAAATAATGAAACAGCTCTTGTCTGGTATCCAGGCTTTTAAAAAGACAGGGCAAGCCAAGAAAGAAAAAAAAAAAAAAAGGAGATTGAGCTTTGTGTTTGTAGTGTGAAATAACTGTATTTTATCTCATGTACCAGATGATGAAATTACTTTGGAAGCCAGGAGGCATACTAGCATAATCTTGATTCACCAAGCAAATACACATAGCCTTTCAACTGGGATTAGGTGTTTTGCAAGTTACAGTCAGATTCTCATTTTTTCAGTTCACTGTAAACGCTGCACTCAAAAAAACTCATTTGTTCCTCAGTTACATGGTTTAGTCTACTACTACATTCTTCTGAAAAGTACAGAAGGAAAAAAAATGTGTGTGGAATGAGATCTTTCTGTTGCAAATGCAAAATGGAATATGTGCTTCTTTACATGCAAATAATATATGCTGTTGTAAATTATACATTTAAATAGCAGCTAGTTCTGTTTTCTATTACCTACCACCCCCAATAACGAGAATAGCATCCCACAAGTAGCCATTGACCAACTGCATCCATCTTGCATATTTTCCTTTTCCTGAACACAGAGTAAAACAAAACCAGTAAAAATGCAGTGTGTTAGAAGCATTCTAACAATAATTCAGGTTTTAAAAGGATTATTTGGGTTCTCTGACCTTAATACAGCTATGCAGATATACACAAAAAGATCTGAGGATAAGGAAGGAAAAAAGAAAGGAATGGGGTGGGCAGAAGGCATGAGAAATCAGCAGCAGAAGAGAATGGGTTATATTCTCCACCATTTAGAGTGGAGAATTAGAGCATCATAGGAAGAATTAGGAGACCTTTTAAAGCATCATCCATATGTTAAATTTAAGATAAGATAATGAGATAACTAGATTGGGAATTAATGGTTATCCGGGACTGTGATTTATGTCTCTCCTATAGTTTCCTTAAATTTACATTCTACATAAGTCTGAAATGGAAAAGGTCTAGTATTTTATTACATATCTATATTCTTTTCATTATGTTTTATCATGACTATGTAATTGTAATTACCTTGTGGAAGCATGTAACCTGCTTTTTTGTATTTTTATTCATGACTATCAGTTTTGCAAGGTCAGTGTCATGTGCAGAATAAAATCTAACAAACTAAGTATCTCTGCTAGTTCACATTCAAATCATGTCCCACTACACAGTGTAAAAGTGATGTGAGCAGACATAAAGGCAACATGGTTAGAAGGGGAAAATTGCTGAAGAGAAGAAAATGTCTGCTGGAAAATACTGTCAGAGAAAATGCCTGCCAGCCTGGGAACTAGGCCTGTGAACCAGGAACATCCTTAAGAAGCGCAGCTGGCATCTTTGAAGTGTAGCTGGGTACCTACAAACTGGATAAATCCTGAGATACCATTGATAAACACAAAACCAAGGAACTGTAACAGCAGCTTATCGACTGAAAAGGTGAAAAATAGTCTGGAAAAAGGGGAAAACATCCTGAGAAAGTAAAAAACAGTAACTGCTATCGGTTATTCTAACTGCAAGAACAGGAAAACAGTCTGGAAAAATAAAAATTGGTCTGAGAGAACAGAAAACATCATCTATTGGCTGTTCCAGGTGAAAAATAGAAATTAACAGCATCTATTGGCTGCTCAAAGTGGTGGTGTCCTACACCCTCTTATGTCTCTATGATATAAAAAGGACTTAATTTTTATCCAAAATGGAGCTTCTCTCTGAGAACTTCCTGTGCTGCATGTACTTTTCCCTTTCCTAAACAGGTCTGCACAAACTTTCTATGAGATCTTGTAGGATGGGGACACTTGGCTGACTCCAGACTCTGTGATGCGGATCATCTCTGAAGTGAGACTTTGTCTGTTATCTTATTGTTCCTCCTCTGGGCCCACTTCTGGGGTCAGTTCAGTTTGTCCTCCCACCTTTGGGATGGTTTGTCCCCCTTCTGGAATCTGTTTAATGCATTTGGTACCTTATATATACATATAAGTAATCTATCATAAGTATATCTGCTGTTATATTATTGATAAGTTTGCTTCACTAGTGATAAATCCACAGTAACTTGCAATATATTTTTATATATATATGGTTGCTGCTATTATTGACTGCTGCTATTATCGATTGTTGCTATACTATTGCTCACTGCTATACTATTGATTGCTGATAACAATTTGTAATAGCTTGATATATATATATATTTGCTTTATTAATCATAGGTATACTTGCTAGTGGTGATTTTTGTGGTATTTGTAGTAATCTGTAATAAAGTAGAGAAATTTAGAGAATAAAGCCTCCATGTCCTTTTATGTTACAGAATCCTACAAACCCACGGTTGTGATCTCTATACACCCACAAACCAGGTAATCCTTTTAGGTTGTGACAACAAGCCAGACATGTCACCTTCAAAAACGAATATATATGCAGTTACAAACAGCCATAGTACTACATTTCCTTCTGTATTCCTCACTGCAGCAAAGTGCCATGGACTGAGAATAAAATATACCACAAAAATACTCTCCCTGTGGAAGTTAATCTCTTTAAGAAGCTAAGGGCATTACAAATGTGCACAGGAAGCTACTTTGATAGCAACTGAAAAATATAAGTATTTAAATCACACTTTTACCCATAGAAAAGCATGAATAAATGAGATTCAAAATGGAGAAAACAAACTAGCTTTTATCGGTCTGAACGCTTACGGCTTGCCACTTGCACTGCCTGGCATAAAGGTCCATTGTCCTTAAACAGGTGGTAGAGAGATAAGGACCAACAGCACAAAGAGCACAAAAAGCTCTAATAATGCAGTTGCAGGACTAAAAGAATTAAAGTAAGGATCACAAGCTACTTCAAATGCCATAGATGATATTTAAAACCATGTCTCTCTAGATATGGCAAATTCTCTGCTCGTATGTCTCCAGATTTGGGGGGGCTTTTGTTTTTTTTTTTTTTATAAATCTTGCATTTTTCAGAACAAGTGGTGGACATGTGTCCTGGTTTCGGCTGGGATAGAGTTAATTTTCTTCCTAGTAACTGGCATACTTCTGTGTTTTGGATTTAGGATGAGAAGAATGTTGATAACACACTGATGTTTTAGTTGTTGCTAAGTACTGCTTATGCTAGTCAAGGACTTTTCAGCTTCCCATGCTCTGCCAGGTGCACAAGAAACTGGGAGGGGGCACAGCCAGAATAGTTGATCCAAACTGACCAAAGGGCTATTCCATACCATATGACATCATGCTCAGTATACAAACTGCGGGGAGTTGGCCGGGGAGCAGCGATCGCTGCTCAGGAACTGCCTGGGTATCGGTCAGCGGGTGGTGAGCAATTGCGTTGTGCATCACTTGCTTTGTATATTATTACTATTATTATTATTATATTGTTATTATTATAATTGCTATTTCACGTTATTTAAATTATTAAACTGTTCTTATCTCAACCCAGGAGTGTTTCTCACTCTTACTCCTCCGATTCTCTCCCCCATCCCACTGGGGCAGGGGGAGTGAGCGAGCGAGCGGGCAGCTGCATGGTGCTTAGTTGCTGGCTGGGGCTAAACCACGACAGTCCTTTTTGGCACCCAACGTGGAGCTCGAAGGGTTTGAGATAATAACAGATGAACCAGAGTGTATTAAGGAATCTGTTAACATTTGCCGGTCACAATATTAGTTCATCTGATCTGCACCATGCTCCTTTTTTTGCTGTACATGTTAAATATCGGTGTTGTTTTTTGCAGTTTGTTGTGCTCTGCAGTGATTAGTGATGTTTTGCCTGGGAGATTTGTTATTAAAACACTGACCTTGAGCATTATTTGGTATCTGGGGTTTGTACTGAAGCCATTACTGTACTTTGGGTATAACCTCATGGAGAGAATTAGCAATTATACCTCTTCCTCTGAGAGGTTTGCTGTGGAGGAAATACAGAATAGTACCTTCGCTACCTTCTTCTATGATGTTTCCTCCTTCATTACAATAACCTTTCAGTATCTTGAACATCCTTGGGTAGCTAAGATACATCTATTGCTATTTTTTGGGAATACTGTTTCAGTTTTGATGAAGGTTAGTAAGCAATTTAAGAATATGATCCAGAGATCTGCCCCAAGGCTGGATAGTTATGAGTGGCAGGGTGTGTGGGATAGTATGGGCAAGTACCTAGGGCAGTGGTCACCTCCAGTGTTTTGGAACTTCACCCCTGAAGAAGTGCAGATTCCTGAAGAACTACTAAAGTATTTGGAAAAAGTATGTTGTCACCCTGGTAGCTCCAGAGAGACACAAATCATTGCAACATGCTGGGGGCTGGCCCTTGCCTATCGAGCCCTGTTCAACACTATTCAGTACCCTCAAGGGAAAGAGAAGGTCTCTGGATCTGATGACAAGAGGACAGGCGCTGCAGCTACTCCAACCCCGGTGACAGGCACTGTGGCTACTCCAACACCCACCAAAGGCACTGCAGCCACTCCAACCCCAGTGACAGGCACCGTGGCTAAACCAGAGAACCAACCCGTGCCAGTATCAGTTGCCCCTATAAAGAAGAAAAAATACACAAGAAAATCAGCTCGTTTAGTAAGGGATGAAGATGAACCAGGGCCATCATGAGAACCAGAGGAGGAAGAACCCATAAATGAGATGGTAACCACCCGATCCCTATCCCTGAGGGAGCTGTGAGATATGCGAAAAGATTTCAGTCATCATCCAGGTGAGCACATCATCACCTGGCTGCTCCGATGCTGGGATAACAGGGCCAGTAGTCTGGATTTAGAGGGTAAGGAAGCCAAGTAGCTGGGATCCCTTTCCAGGGAAGGGGGCATTGACAAAGCAATTGGAAAAGGGGCACAAACCCTCAACCTCTGGAGGTGACTTCTGTCAAGCGTGAAGGAAATGTATCCCTTCAAGGAGGATGTTTTATACCGTCCAAGCAAATGGACCACAATAGAGAAAAGTATCCAGTACCTGAGGGAATTAGGCGTGCTGGAGGTGATTTATAGTGACCTGAACGATGAGCAGTTACCTAAAGATCCAGATGAAGTCAGGTGCACACGACCCATGTGGCGGAAAGTGGTACAGAACGCACCAACATCGTATGCCAACCCGTTGGTAATACTGGCCTGGAAAGATGAAGAGGCACCAACGGTGGATTAACTGGCTAGACGTCTCCAGGAATACAAAGAAAGTCTCTCTTCCTCCCTACGGGCCTGTGTCTCGGCTGTGGAAAAACTGTCTGAAAAAATGTGCCGAGAGTTCCAGCAACTCAGAGAGGATCTGTCCTACTCCCCACCTGTACGGACCAGTGTCTCAGCCATTAGGAGTCAACGTCCTTATACTCAAGAGAGAGGATGGAGAGGATACACACCACGGGGCACCCTGTGGTTTTACCTGCGTGATCACGGAGAGGACATGAGGAAGTGGGATGCAAAAACCACCTTGACCCTAGAGGCATGGGTGCGTGAGTTGCAAGGAAAAACTGTTACAAAAGGCAGTTCTCCCAGGAAAATTGCAGCTGCATTTTCCAGTGAGCAGTTCCCCAGACCGAGTAAGGGGGCTAATTTTACTTCCGATCTTAATCAGGGGACTCTTGATTCACATTTACAGGAAGTGAACAATGAATACTGTGACCAGTGTTAGAGGGGCCCTGCCTCCAGCCAGGTGGAGAAAAGGGACAACCGGGTTTACTGGACTGTGTGGATTCGATGGCCTGGAACGTCAGACCCACAGGAGTAGAAGGCTCTGGTGGACACCAGTGCACAGTGTACCCTAATGCCATCAAGCTATATAGGGGCAGAACCCATTTGTATTTCTGGAGTGACAGGGGGATCCCAACAGCTAACTGTACTGGAGGCTGAAGTGAGCCTAACCGGGAATGAGTAGCAAAAGCACCCCATTGTGACTGGCCCAGACGCCCCGTGCATCCTTGGCATAGACTACCTCAGGAGAGGGTATTTCAAGGACCCAAAAGGGTACCGGTGGGCTTTTGATATAGCTGCCTTGAAGATGGAGGAAATTAAACAGCTGTCCACCTTGCCCGGTCTCTCGGAGGACCCTTCTATTGTGGGGTTGCTGAGGGTCGAAGAACAACAGGTGCCGATCGCTACCACAACAGTGCACCAGCGTCAATATCACACCAACCAAGACTCCCTGATTCCCATCCATGACCTGGTTCGTCGACTGGAGAGCCAGGGAGTGATCAGCAAGACTCGCTCACCCTTTAACAGTCCCATATGGCCAGTGCGAAAGTCTAATGGGGAGTGGAGACTAACAGTGGACTATAGTGGCCTGAATGAAGTTACACCACCACTGAGTGCTGCCGTGCCAGACATGCTAGAACTTCAATACGAACCGGAGTCAAAGGCAGCCAATTGGTATGCCACAACTGACATCGCTAATGCATTTTTCTCCATCTCTTTGGCAGCAGAGTACAGGCCCCAGTTTGCTTTTACCTGAAGGGGTGTTCAGTACACCTGGAATCGACTGCCCCAGGGGTGGAAGCACAGCCCCACCATTTGCCATGGACTGATCCAGACGGCACTGGAACAGGGTGAAGCTCCAGAACATCTGCAGTACATTGATGACATCATTGTGTGGGGCAATACAGCAGCAGAAGTTTTTGAGAAGGGAAAGAAAATAGTCCAAATCCTTCTGAAGGCTGGTTTTGCCATAAAACAAAGTAAGGTCAAGGGACCAGCACAGGAGATCCAGTTTTTAGGAATAAAATGGCAAGATGGATGTCGCCAGATCCCAATGGATGTCATCCACAAAATAACAGCTATGTCTCCACCAACTAGCAAAAAGGAAACACAAGCTTTCTTAGGCATTGTGGGATTTTGGAGAATGCATATTCCAAATTACAGCCAGATCATAAGCCTTCTCTATCAAGTGACCCGGAAGAAGAACGAATTCAAATGGGGCCCTGAGCAACAACAAGCCTTTGAACAAATTAAACGTGAGATAGTTCATGCAGTAGCCCTTGGGCCAGTCCGGGCAGGGCAGGATATTAAAAATGTGCTCTACACCACAGCCGGGGAGAATGGCCCTACCTGGAGCCTCTGGCAGAAAGCACCAGGGGAGACTTGAGGTCGACCCCTAGGGTTTTGGAGTCAGGGATACAGAGGATCCGAGGACCGCTATACTCCAACTGAGAAAGAGATATTGGCAGCATATGAAGGGGTTTGAGCTGCCTCAGAAGTGGTTGGTACTGAAGCACAGCTCCTGCTGGCACCCCGACTGCTGGTGCTGGGCTGGATGTTCAAAGGGAGGGTCCCCTCTACACATCATGCAACTGATGCTACGTGGAGTAAGTGGGTTGCATTGATCACACAACGGGCTCGAATAGGGAACCCCAGTCGCCCAGGAATCTTGGAAGTGATCATGGACTGGCCAGAAGGAAAAAACCTTAGAATATCACCAGAGGAGGAGGTGACACGTGCTGAGGAGGCCCCACTGTATAATAAATTGCCAGAAAATGAGAAGCAATATGCCCTGTTCACTGATGGGTCCTGTCGTCTTGTGGGAAAGCATCGGAGGTGGAAAGCTGCTGTATGGAGTCCTACACAACAGGTTGCAGAAACTGCTGAAGGAGAAAGTGAATTGAGTCAGTTTGCAGAGGTGAAAGCCATCCAGCTGGCTTTGGATATTGCTGAACGAGAAAAGGGGCCAGTCCTTTATCTCTATACTGCCTCATGGATGGTGGCAAATGCCCTGTGGGGGTGGCTGCAGCAATGGAAGCAGAGCAACTGGCAGCGCAGAGGCAAACCCATCTGGGCTGCTGCACTGTGGCAAGATATTGCTGCCCAGGTAGAGAACCTGGTTGTAAAAGTTCATCACGTAGATGCTCACATACCCAAGAGTCAGGCCACTGAAGAACATCAAAACAACCAGCAGGCTGCTAAGATTGAAGTGGCTCGGGTGGATCTGGACTGGCAACATAAGGGTGAATTATTTATAGCTTGGTGGGCCCATGACACCTCAGGCCATCAAGGAAGAGATGCAACATATAGATGGGCTCGTGATCGAGGGGTGCACTTAACTATGGACGGTATTGCACAGCTTATCCATGAATGTGAAACATAGAATCATAGAATCGTTTAGGTTGGAAAAGACCTTTAAGATCATCCAGTCCAACCATTAACCTACACTACCAAGTCCACACTAAGCCAATCAAGGGTAGACTAGACTAAAGCATGTCCCAAAGTGCCACATCTACCCATTTTTTGAACACTTCCAGGGATGGTGACTCCACCACCTCTCTGGGCAGCCTGTTCCAATTCTTGACCACCCTTTCCGTAAAGAAATTTTTCCTAATTTCCAACCTAAACCTCCCCTGGCGCAGCTTGAGCCCATTTCCTCTTGTCCTATCGCTAATTACTTGGGAGACCAACACCCACCTCACTACAACCTCCTTTCAGGTAGTTGTAGAGAGTGATAAGGTCTCCCCTCAGCCTCCTCTTCTCCACACTAAACAATCCCAGCTCCCTCAGCCGCTCCCCATAAGGCCTGTGCTCCAGACCCTTCACCAGCTTCGTTGCCCGCCTCTGAACACGCTCCAGCACCTCCCTGTCTTTCTTGTATTGAGGGGCCCAAAACTGGACACAGTATTCGAGGTGTGGCCTCACCAGTGCCGAGTACAGGGGAACAATCACCTCCCTGCTCCTGCTGGCCACACTATTCCTGATACAAGCCAGGATGCTGTTGGCCTTCTTGGCCACCTGGGCACACTGCTGGCTCATGTTCACCCGGCTGTCTACTAACACCCCCAGGTCCTTTTCAGCCAGGCAGCTTTCCAGCCACTCTTCCCCAAGCCTGTAGCGCTGCATGGGGTTGTTGTGACCCAAGTGCAGGACCCAGCACTTGGCCTTGTTGAACCTCATACAGTTGGCCTCGGCCCATTGGTCCAGTCTGTCCAGGTCCCTCTGCAGGGCCATCCTACCCTCCAGTAGATCGACACTCCCACCCAGTTTGGTGTCATCTGCAAACTTACTGAGGGTGCACTCAATCCCCTCATCCAGATCATCGATAAAGATATTAAACAAGGCTGGCCCCAAAACAGAGCCCTGGGGAACACCGCTTGTGACCGGCTGCCAACTGGACTTAACTCCATTTACAACTACTCTCTGGGCTCGGCCACCCAACCAGTTTTTTACCCAGCGAAGAGTACGCCCGTCCAAGCCATGAGCTGCCAGCTTCCCAAGGAGAATTTTGTGGGAGACTTCAGTCTCAGTCCCCAGTGAGAATTTTCTCTGGAGTTTTCAGCTTATAGAACTGACAGATCTGAAAGCTCCTTGTTACTCTCCATGCTGGCCAGTATCCTAAATGGCAGAAACTCCTGCTATTTGAACATACTTCTCTGTGCTAAAACAAGTTTATTGGTTATTATTATGTTGTTATATGTTATTATATATATTATATATTATTATGTTATTATATGTTATTATATGTTATATTATTGGCTCTCTATATATAGTTATTTTTTTCTATTAGAAGCATTAGAATCCCACAGACATTAGATTATGAGTATCTTTCCTCAGTACAGAGCAAACCACCCACAGCTGAGTTTTCTCGTATGTGTGGTTGTTTTACTTTCCTCTTAATATTCAGTGCCCAAGTGGGGATGAGGCAACACAGGAGTTTTCTTTTGCAGTGAATGTTCTTCTACATAATTCTGAGCAATGGGAATGTCTAGAAATAGCACAGGTGAATGTAACTGCTATGATATATTAGTTTAAGGGTAGGATTTAAATGGCAAACTACTCAAATGTCTTTGCATTGTCAAAAGTCCATGGGCTTAACTATAGACTTTCAGCCATTACAACAAGAAAAGTCCTAATTATAACGAACAACATAAATTACAGCTGGAACAACAAAAAAAAAAGAAAAATAAAAAAGAAACACACACATACACATATATAGAAAATTAAGTTAACACACACGGAAACTCCCCTTGTTTATATATAGCAGATCTTGACCATTATATGTCCTCCTGCCACTGAAGTGAAGTGTGGTTGCTATTTGAAGACACTGAACTTTGTTTTCTATTCTATATTCTCTCAAAGGGAAATCAAGAGGAGTGGCATGGAACAAAATCAACTCTCCTACTTCCGTCTCCTGTCATTAGAACTCAGTCCTGGCAAGAATTCTCTAAGAAACCGAGATCATCTGACTGAAAACATGAGAGGCAACAGCCATTTACCTAGTTGCCAAAAACACCTAACATGAGAAATCTCAGTTAGTATTCCCTCCTCACTTGAAGCTTTCTATTTTATTGATGCTTATGTCAGTACAAAGCTGTAACACATTAGACATTTGAGACTAATGATAAAAAAAAATAATGTATGGAAAACAGTACTATGAATGTTAATTCCACAAAATGCTCCATTTTGGGTTTCTTGAAACTGACATAAAATTCACTCCCACTTTCTCTTAAAAAATCAGGGAACTTTACCACAAAATGAAGTAGAAATCTTGCAGTAACCAAAATAATTGCTTATCCTTGAGAATGAAAATGAAATTTTGCAGATGACAAATGGCTAGGTAAGGTCAGAACAAGTTCTAATGGATCCTTGTTTTTACTGTGTGTGTATTGGGTTTGCGTGGCGAGGTTTTGGTAGCAGGGGGGCTACAGGGGTGGCTTCTATGAGAAGCTGTTAGAAGCTTCCCCTATGTCCAATAGAGCCAATGCCAGCTGGCTCCAAGATGGACCCACCGCTGGCCAAGGCCGAGCCAATCAGCAACACTGGTAACACCTCTGTGATAATATATTTATAATATATCCACCTGCAGCTCGTGGAGGACCCCATGCCAGAGCAGGTAGATGCCTGAAGGAGGCTGTGACCCTGTGGGAAGCCTGTGCTGGAGCAGGCTCCTGGCAGGACCTGTGGCCCCGTGGACAGAGAGGAGCCCACGCTGGAGCAAGTTTGCTGGCAGGACTTGTGACCCCGTGGGGGACCCACACTGGAGCAGTCTGCTCCTGAAGGACTGCACCCCGTGGAAGGGACCCACGCTGGAGCAGTTTGTGAAGAACTGTAGCCCGTGGGAAGGACTCACGTTGGAGAAGTTCATGGAGGACTGTCTCCTGTGGGAGGGACCCCACACTGGAGCAGGGGAAGACTGTGAGGAGTCCTCCCCCTGAGGAGGAAGGAGCAGCAGAGACAACGTGTGATGAACTGACCGCAACCCCCATTCCCACTCCCCCTCCCCCTGCGCTGCTGGGGGGGGAGGTAGAGAAAATCGGGAGTGAAGTTGAGCCCGGGAAGAAGGGAGGGGTGGGAGGAAGGTGTTTTAAGATTTGGTTTTTATTTCTCATTATCCTACTCTGATTTGACTGGTAATAAATTAAACTGATTTCCCCAAGTCGAGTCTGTTTTGCCCGTGACAGTAATTGGTGAGTGATCTCTCCCTGTCCTTATCTCAACCCACAAGCTTTTTGTTATATTTTCTTTCCCCTGTCCAGTTGATAAGGGGAGCGATAGAGCAGCTTTGGTGGGCACCTGGTGTCCAGCCAGGGTCAACCCACCACAGTGTGTTACTTTAATAGGAACAGAGAGAAAGGAGAGATACTTCTGTGGTGTAAGGCAAGTAATTCACCTATTGCTTTTAAGTCTAGAAGACAAATATACAACATTTCTGACTGTTTTTTCTTATTAGCTAAAATACTAAGAAAGACTATTGGTGTTATGGTCTGCTGTGCTGGTTTTGGCTGGGATAGAGTTAATTTTCTTCATAGTAGCTTGTATGGGGCTATATTTTTGATTTGTGCTGGAAACAGCGTTGATAATACAGGGATGTTTTCATTATTGCTGAGCAGTGTCAAGGCCTTTTCTTCTTCTCACACCACCCCACCAGTGAGTAGGCTGGGGGTGCACAAGAAGCTGGGAGGGGACACAGCCGGTACAGCTGACCCCCAACTGACCAAAGGAATATTCCATACCATATGAGATCATGGTCAGCAATAAAACTAGCGGGGAGGTTGGCAGGGGGGGCGCTGCTTGGGGACTGGCTGGGCATTGTTTGGTTGGTGGTGAGCAATTGTTTTCATTTGCATCACTTGCCTTTCTTGGGTTTTATTTCTCTCTCTTTATTATTTTCCTTTCCTTACAATTTTTTTTTAATTATTAAACTGTGTTTATATCAACCCATGAGTTTTCTTACTTTTATACTTCTCATTCTCTCTCCTATCCCACTGGTGGGGGAGGAGTGAGCGAACGTCTGTGTGGTGCTTAGTTGCCAGCTGGGGTTAAACCATGACAGTCCTTTTACATCATGCTCAGGTCCACTATCCAATACATCCTCATTAACCACCCCTTCCCCCCTTCCCATCCTTTGATATAATATGCAGATATCATTCTCTTAGTCTATGGATCACCCTTGTAAAATGTCTTTAAAATGTTCACAAATGTCTGTAAAATGTCTACTGAGTTCATTTAGTCCATGACTTTGGGCTCTATCTGTTATGGTGGTCAATCAGGACAGGAGAGGTGGTGTGTTGCATGGAGTTACTGGGCACCAAAACTAGCTCAAGTCGAGTCACTGCTGCACTTGCACTGCTGCTTCTAAGGATCATCATCCATTGGTTCAGGTGGTTCCTGCTACAGTACTGCCTATAACAATGCAACTCAAATCACAGCACCGGGCCTACTGGTGACAGATGGAGTTCAGATATCTCCGAGGGGGAAAAGGATCCTCACTCATGAGTTGGCTGGACTCATCAAGAGGGCTTTAAACTAGGTTCGAAGGGGGAAGGGGATATAACCAGGCTCGCTAGAGAGCCCAGGGGTGGCATGGCAACATTGGGGGTGAAATCGATAGCCCAGCTCAAGTGCATCTACACCAATGCACGTAGCATGGGCAACAAACAGGAGGAGCTGGAAGCCATTGTGCAGCAGGATAGCTATGACTTAGTCGCCATCACAGAAACATGGTGGGATGACTCTCATGACTGGAGTGCTGCATTGGATGGCTATAAGCTCTTCAGAAGGGATAGGCATGGAAGGAGAGGCGGTGGGGTGGCTCTGTATGTTAGGGAGTGTTTTGACTGCATAGAGCTTGACGGTGGTGATGATAAGGTCGAGTGCTTATGGGTAAGGGTGAGGGGGAAGGCCAACAAGGCAGATGTCCTCTTGGGAGTCTGCTATAGACCACCCAACCAGGATGTAGAGATAGATGAAGCGTTCTATAAGCAGTTGGCAGAAGTCTCGCAATCGCTAGCCCTTGTTCTCATGGGGGACTTCAACTTGCCGGACATCTGCTGGAAATACCACACAGCAGAGAGGCAACAGTCTCGGAAGTTCCTGGAGTGTGTGGAAGATAACTTCCTGATGCAGCTGGTGAGTGAGCCTACCAGGGGAGGTGACTCACTTGACCTGCTGTTTACAAGCAGAGAAGGACTCATGGGAGATGTCATGGTCGGAGGCTGTCTTGGGCTTAGCGACCATGATATGATAGAGTTCTCGATTCTTGGCGAAGTAAGGAGGGGAGTCAGCAAAACCACTAACATGGACTTCCGGAGGGCAGATTTTGGCCTGTTGAGGACGCTGGTTGGGAAAGTCCCTTGGGAGGCAGTCCTGAAGGGCAAAGGGGTCCAGGAAGGCTGGGCCTTCTTCAAGAAGGAAGTCTTAAGGGCGCAGGAGCGGGCTGTTCCTATGTGACGTAAGACCAACCGGCAGGGAAGACGACCGGCCTGGCTGAACAGGGAGCTTTTGCTGGGACTCAGGGAAAAAAGGAGAGTCTACGACCTTTGGAAGAAGGGGCAGGCAACTCAAGAAGAGTATAGGGATATCGTTAGGTCATGCAGAGAGGAAATTAGAAAGGCAAAAGCCCAGCTAGAACTCAATCTGGCCACTGTTGTAAGAGATAATAAAAAATGTTTCTACAAATACATCAACAACAAAAGGAGAGCCAAGGAGAATCTCCATCCTTTGCTGGATGTAGGGGGGAACATTGCCACCAAGGATGAGGAAAAGGCTGAGATACTTAATGCCCTCTTTGCCTCTGTCTTTAATAGCCAGACCAGTCATCCCCAGGGTACTCAGGCCCCTGAGCTGGAAGACAGGGACAGGGACCAGAATGGAGCCCCCATAATCCAGGAGGAAGCAGTTAATGACCTGCTATGCCACCTGGATGCTCACAAGTCTATGGGGCCAGATGGGATCCACCCGAGAGTACTGAGGGAGCTGGCAGAGGAGCTTGCCAAGCCGCTCTCCATCATCTATCAGCAGTCCTGGTAAACAGGGGAGGTCCCAGACGACTGGAGGCTTGCCAGTGTGACACCCACCTACAGGAAGGGCCGGAAGGAGGATCCAGGGAACTACAGGCTTTTCAGCCTGACCTATGTGCTGGGGAAAATTATGAAGTGGTTCATCTTGAGTGAACTCAACAGGCAAGTGCAGGTCAACCAGGGGATCAGACCCAGCCAGCATGGGTTCATGAAATGCAGGTCCTGCTTGACCAACCTGTTCTCCTTCTATGACCTGGTGACCCATTTAGAGTATGAGGGAAAGGCTGTGCACGTCATCTACCTGGACTTTGGCAAAGCCTTTGACACCATCTCCCACAACATTCTCCTAGGGAAGCTGGCGGCTCATGGCTTAGGCAGGTGTACTCTTCCCTGGGTAAAAAACTGGCTGGGTGGCTGAGCCCAGAGAGTTGTGGTGAATGGAGTTAAGTCCAGTTTGTGACCGGTCACGAGCGGTGTTCCCCAGGGATCAGTTTTGGGGCCAGTTCTGTTTAATGTCTTTATCAATGATCTGGATGAGGGGATTGAGTGCACCCTCAGTAAGTTTGCAGATGACACCAAGTTGGGTGGGAGTGTCATTCTGCTCGAGGGTAGGATGGCCCTGCAGAGGGACCTGGACAGGCTGGACTGATGGGCCGAGGCCAACTGTATGAGGTTCAACAAGGCCAAGTGCCGGGTCCTGCACTTGGGTCACAACAACCCCATGCAATGCTACAGGCTTGGGGAAGAGTGGTTGGGAAGCTGCCTGGCCGAAAAGGACCTGGGGGTGTTGGTAGATAGCTGGCTGAACATGAGCCAGCAGTGTGCCCAGGTGGCCAAGAAGGCCAACAGCATCCTGGCTTGTATCAGGAATAGTGTGGCCAGCAGGAGCAGGGAGGTGGGACGTTCAAACATTGGGATACGCATTTAACCAAAGCCACCTGGTTAGTCAACACCAGGGGATCTGCCAATCGAGCTGGCCCTGCCCAATCAAAACTTTTACGTACTGTAGAAGGAGATAAAGTCCCTGTAGTGCACATAAAAAATATGCTGGGGAAGACAGTCTGGGTTACTTGCCCCTCTGGCAAAGGCAAACCCATTTGTGGGATTGCTTTTGCTCAAGGACCTGGGTGCACTTGGTGGGTAATGCGGAAGGATGGGGAGGTCCAATGTGTACCTCAAGGGGATTTGATTTTGGGTCAAAATAGCCAATGAACTGAATGGTATGATATTAATTGCTCTATAATACTATATGTCATCTCTGCTATGGTTTCTATATACCATATCAACGGTATTACAGTAAGAATCAGCCAGCTTAATGAAGAATGAACTTTGATGAAATCGAGCAAAGTGCAGCAGTGATGGAACCAGAGCTGGCAATCCAACACTGCACACCACCTCTCCTGCCCTGAAAGACTGTGATGACAGATGGAACCCAAAGTCATGGACTAAATGAATTCAAGGGACATTTTAGAGGGATGGTCCATAGACTAATGGAATGATATCTGTGTGTATATATCAAGACAGGGAACGTGGTGGTGATTAATTAGAATGCATTGGAAAGGGTAGGACCTGTGCATGACGTAGATGGTATAGAATAAGGGGTGGATACTGTCCTGGTTTCGGCTGGGATAGAGTTAATTTTCTTCCTAGTAGCTGGCATAGTGCTGTGTTTTGGATTTAGGATGAGAAGAATGTTGATAACACACTGATGTTTTAGTTGTTGCTAAGTACTGCTTATGCTAGTCAAGGACTTTTCAAATTCTCATACCCTGCCAGCGAGAAGCTGGGAGGGGGCACAGCCAGGATAGTTGATCCAAACTGACCAAAGGGCTATTCCATACCATATGATGTCATGCTCAGTATATAAACTGGGGGGAGTTGGCCGAGGGGCAGCAATTGCTGCTCAGGGACTGTCTGGGCATCGGTCGGTGGGTGGTGAGCAATTGCATTGTGCATCACTTGCTTTGTATATTATTATTATTATTATCATTATTATATTGTTATTATTATCATTACTATTTGATTTTAGTTATTAAACTCTTCTTATCTCAACCCACGAGTTTTCTCACTCTTACTCTTCCAATTCTTTCCCCCGTCCCACCAGGGCAGGTGGAGTGAGCAAGCCGCTGTGTGGTTCTCTAGTTTCTGGCTAGGATTAAACCACCTTTTGAGAGCTATTGCCTTAATGCAGAGGCTGTAACCTCAACCCCATGGAGGTACCCTGCCAGGGGGATGCTCAACAGCCATGTCCCTGTTCTCCAGGCTAGACAAGTCCATTACAGTTACTCCATACTTCGGGTGTTGACTTTCTTTCATTTTGTTGCCCACCACTGTGTGCCAGCGATTTCAGGGTTCCCCTTACACCAGGAAAACTGCATCACCACAACTATAACTAGGAATTCTATTTGGAAGGGCTGCAAGGATCATGAAAAACACCACCATTCTTGTGACCTCAACATGGGCTGTACTTCCAGTTGAAATTTTGTCAGCTTCCATTTTGCTTTAGTTACAGCAGGATTACAAGGTTTGCTTTATGAAAAGACAACCAGTAAATAAATACATTTTGGCCATTCAGGTATGAGAATCAAAGTTTGCAAAAGTTTTATTTTAAAATAAGCACCTTGCTGTAAGTGTTGAGTGAGAAATGATAATCACATCTAAAAAAATTACTGAGCCTGCATAATAGTATACCACCAGTATTATGTGCAGGGTTTTTAAAGCATATCTGCCATAGTGTGTAAAGAGAGATGTAGTCGAGCTGCTTCATTCCTCCCCTTTTGTCTGTATGTTGGGTTTCTTATGTTAGGACTGTATCTCCTATCATGCATCATAGTCACTTGATACTACACAATACCATGGGAATCTGATGGCTGCACTATATCCTGGGAGATTAACTCTGGCTAGGAAATATGGCCCACAGAAAATAACATGTTTCAAGTGACTGAACTCCAGCATGAAGGTCTTGAAACATCACAAATACTCAGACTCCTGGAACAATCAGTTATATTTAATTTCTGTCCTGCATATGTCTGACTGGTTTCCTGCAATGGCCCACTATCTTAGCTGTAAAGTTTCATCCAGTCTTAGGGGTGACAAAGAAACTTAGATATTGATGATTCATACTGAAGAGTCATTTAGAATTATAACACACCAAAGGAGTCTGTGTGGTATCAGTACCAAATCACAATGCCAAAAATACTAAATATTAGAAGTGGCACCTTAAGATCATAGAATCATAGAATCATAGAATGCTTTGGGTTGGAAAGGACCTTTAGAGGTCATCTAGCCCAACCCCCCTGCAGTGAGCAGGGACAGCTTTAACTAGATCAGGTTGCTCAGAGCCCCGTCCAACCTGACCTTGAATGTTTCCAGGGATGGGGCCTCCACTACCTCTCTGGGCAACCTGTTCCAGTGCTTGACTACCCTCATTGTGAAAAATTTCTTTCTTATATCTAGTCTAAATCTATTCTTCTTTAGTTTAAATCCATTATTCCTTGTCCTGTCACAACAGGCCTTGCTAAAAAGATTGTCCACATCTTTCCTATAGGCCCCCTTTAAGTACTGAAAGGCTGCAATAAGGTCTCCCTGGAGCCTTCTCTTCTCCAGGCTGAACAACCCCAACTCTCTCAGCCTGTCCTCGTAGGAGGGGTGTCCTGGTTTCGGCTGGGATAGAGTTAATTTTCTTCCTAGTAGCAGGCATAGTGCTGTGTTTTGGATTTAGGATGAGAAGAATGTTGATAACACACTGATGTTTTAGTTGTTGCTAAGTACTGCTTATGCTAGTCAAGGACTTTTCAGCTTCCCATGCTCTGCCAGGTGCACAAGAAACTGGGAGGGGGCACGGCCAGAATAGTTGATCCAAACTGACCAAAGGGCTATTCCATACCATATGACGTCATGCTCAGTATATAGAATCATAGAATCATAGAATCGTTTAGGTTGGAAAAGACCTTTAAGATCATCCAGTCCAACCATTAACCTACACTACCAAGTCCACACTAAGCCAATCAAGGGTAGACTAGACTAAACCATGTCCCAAAGTGCCACATCTACCCGTTTTTTGAACACCTCCAGGGATGGTGACTCCACCACCTCTCTGGGCAGCCTGTTCCAATTCTTGACCACCCTTTCCGTAAAGAAATTTTTCCTAATTTCCAACCTAAACCTCCCCTGGCGCAGCTTGAGCCCATTTCCTCTTGTCCTATCGCTAATTACTTGGGAGACCAACCCCCACCTCACTACAACCTCCTTTCAGGCAGTTGTAGAGGGCGATAAGGTCTCCCCTCAGCCTCCTCTTCTCCAGACTAAACAGCCCGACTTCCCTCAGCTGCTTCTCATAAGACTTGTGCTCCAGACCCTTCACTAGCTTCGTTGCCCTTCTCTGGACACGCTCCAGCACCTCCCTGTCTTTCTTGTAGTGAGGGGCCCAAAACTGGACACAGTATTCGAGGTGCGGCCTCACCAGTGCCGAGTACAGGGGAACAATCACCTCCCTGCTCCTGCTGGCCACACTATTCCTGATACAAGCCAGGATGCTGTTGGCCTTCTTGGCCACCTGGGCACACTGCTGGCTCATGTTCAGCCAGCTGTCAACCAGCACCCCCAGGTCCTTTTCAGCCAGGCAGCTTTCCAGCCACTCTTCCCCAAGCCTGTAGCGCTGCATGGGGTTGTTGTGCCCGAAGTGCAGGACCCGACACTTGGCCTTGTTAAACCTCATACAGTTGGCCTTGGCCCATCGGTCCAGCCTGTCCAGGTCCCTCTGCAGGGCCATCCTACCCTCCAGCAGATCGACACTCCCACCCAGTTTGGTGTCATCTGCTAACTTACTGAGGGTGCACTCAATCCCCTCATCCAGATCGTTGATAAAGATATTAAACAAGGCTGGCCCCAAAACAGAGCCCTGGGGAACACCACTCGTGACCGGCTGCCAACTGGACTTAACTCCATTTACAACTACTCTCTGGGCTCGGCCACCCAACCAGTTTTTTACCCAGTGAAGAGTACACCTGCCTAAGCCCTGAGCCGCCAGCTTCCCTAGGAGAATGTTGTGGGAGATGGTGTCAAAGGCTTTACTGAAGTCTAGGTAGATGATATCCACAGCCTTTCCCTCATCCACTAGGCATTCTGTGGCTACACAGGAAGACTTCAGGTACTTTTGTATTTAATGCAATACTTTGCATTTGTATTTAATAATCTTAAAATATACAACTGAGGACACTAGTTAGGTTTTCCAGCCTCTGCTGTAACTCATGCAGTGAAAGCTACATAATTAGAAATATCTAAGCTAATTAATGCTAGTTAATGCTAATTAATGTGTCTGTAGATACATGTTTGCTGTCATCTTGTCATAGAAGGAGAACAGGTTGGTCAAGCAGGACCTGCATTTCATGAACCCATGCTGGCTGGGCCCGATCCCCTGGTTGACCTGCACATGCCTGTTGAGCACACTCAATATGAACCGCTCCATTATCTTCCCCGGCACCGAGGTCAGGCTGACAGGCTTGTAGTTCCCCGGATCCTCCTTCCAGCCCTTCCTGTAGGTGGGTGTCACACTGGCAAGCCTCCAGTCGTCTGGGACCTCCCCTGTTTACCAGGACTACTGATAGATGATCGAGAGCGGCTTGGCAAGCTCCTCTGCCAGCTCCCTCAGTACTCTTGGGTGGATCCCATCTGGCCCCATAGACTTGTGAGTGTCCAGGTGGCGTAGCAGGTCATTAACTGCTTCCTCCTGGATTATGGTATATAACAAAGTGTATATATGGTATATAACAAAGCGTAAAAATGCTAAGGTTTTATGAAACAAGTATTTCCCTGAGTGAGTTCCATCATATTTGCTTACTTTAATGGCTTATCTGTGGTATGGCTGACAGCAAACATGTATCTACAGACACATTAATTTTACTTAACAATCTCACTGTTAAACATTGCATTTTTTTTCAGTGATCAACTTAGGTTTTGTATACATCTTCTTACTAAGCTATTACCTTTTAATGATTATTTCTCAGTTTCACCAACAAATATTTATTTGCCTGGGGCCTTAATTTAAAGTGACATCAGAAGAAAATCTGAGAGGATATTTGCATAAACCTTCAGACCTCAGCAAAGTAATAAAAATGATACTTTTATCTATTATTGATGATTCAGTTTTGCTCTGCCAAGTATCAGTAGTTTTACTACATACTTCACTGAACTGACTACATTGGTAGTGCCTGTAATTAGTAGCTTGACCACAATACGCTGATAGTTTTCCTTTAATTCTGTCTCATCAAATAACTACTGCTAGTTGCAGACATTTCTAAATGACATTATGATCTGGCTTTGCAAACACTGCATACTAACTAAAAAAATGACATTGCTACAACATGTATACCTCCTTAAACAGACAATATCACAATATTTACTATATAGTTAGAAAACTGTATTTTTCAAATCATCTAAAGTTAGGCATCTGGTGGAAATATGTAACCAAAATAGATTTTGACTGTGCACATGTCCTGGTTTCGGCTGGGATAGAGTTAATTTTCTTCCTAGTAGCAGGCATAGTGCTGTGTTTTGGATTTAGTAGGAGAAGAATGTTGAGAACACACTGATGGTTTTAGTTGTTGCTGAGTACTGCTTATGCTAGTCAAGGACTTTTCAGCTTCCCATGCTCTGCCAGGTACACAAGAAACTGGGAGGGGGCACAGCCAGGATAGTTGATCCAAACTGACCAAAGGGCTATTCCATACCATATGACGTCATGCTCAGTATATAAACTGGGGGGGGTTGGCCAGGGAGCAGCGATCGCTGCTCAGGAACTGTCTGGGTATCGGTCGGCGGGTGGTGAGCAATTGCATTGTGCATCACTTGCTTTGTATATTATTATTATTATCATCATTATTGTATTGTTATTATTATCATTACTATTTTACTTTCTTCCAATTATTAAACTGTTCTTATCTCAACCCAGGAGTGTTTCTTACTCTTACTCCTCCAATTCTCTCCCCCATCCCATCGGGGTAGGGGGAGTGAGCGAGCAGCTGCGTGGTGCTTGGTTGCTGGCTGGGGCTAAACCACGACAGCACAGATGTGGGGTTTTAAAAAAAATACTGTTGCTACAGAAATAGAGAAAATAGAAAATGCAGGATTAAGGAAATGCACTGTTCACAGGAAACAATTTTTTTTTATGGTCTTAATTGCTATAGAAATTAATTTCACAGTATCAGACCAGTCCCTGAGAAGTCTTTAGCTACTCCATGTTTATCCTTACTGTAGAAACACCAGTTGTGCCAGAAGAAGATAGCTGTCATTCCAGAGTTTTAGGCAGTGTCCTAAGTACCTGGGACCCAAATAAAAAAATAAGAAAGGAATCCTTGAACCTGATTATATATTCTATAGGAAACCAGTGGAAAGTCATCTATGTTTGTGGTAGCTGTGTCACTAAGGACATGTCACAGCTTTCTGTGAATAAAGGTGGGAAGGCAGGCAGGAAGAAATGAAAAAAGAATGTTTATCAGGAAGGTCAGCAACCATCCAAAACAGAAAATCTTTGGTTGTAAGAGAGCCTCACTTTTTAAATTACTGTATGACAGCATGTGGAAGCAAAATAGTTAATACCTCATAGGCCTTTGCAGGCCTCACTAGTTAAGAAACATTTTCAGCTAATGGTCTTGGCAGTCAGCACAATTTAATTAACAATGGAGTGGATTATTCGTAGGAGTGGATTATTCATAAAAGGATGTACTGTCTAGAGCCTCCTTATCTGAAGGATTTCAGTTGCTGTTGTTATTTACCATATTCTGCTTATCTGACACAGGTTTGGTGAAGATCAGGACCTAAATGTATACAAACTCTCTAACTGCCCCATTTGGGCAGAGTTCATATCAGCAGAGTCTATCCCTCTGCTGCTCTGTCTTCTCTCCTATAGCTATAGCAATAAATTGCTTCTGTTCTGACCTGATCTAAATTGTAATTCCAGTTATTTCCACAACAGAATTTCATGCCACGACTCAGATTCACATGTCCTGATTTGCCTGGGAGGATCGCAGACTGCTCCCTGACGAAAACCCTTGGTGCCACTCAGAAAGGTATGGGACCTTTTGAAATCCCTACCTGGACTTTGGCTGAGTGTCATCTGTAGGCTCCTGTGGCATGCTTGCACTGCTGAATCCAAACTTTTAATACAGGTCAGTCCTGCTGGCTAAAAGAAAAGGTAAAGAAAATTCTATTTCTGGTATCTGATCTGGTAAAAAAATCTGTAATTCTGGTATTCTGGTAAAATTTAGGAGAGGTAGGTCAGGAAAAGCCCAGGTTGGTTTCTGGTATTAATATGGTATGAATGTGGAATGGAAGAACTGTGTTCAGAATAACTCTGAGATCATATACAACTGCCCCAAGCCGCTCATGAGCCACACTGGCAATGACCTGCCTCCCCCACCCGGCCCCAGCGCTGCCGGCGCAGCCAGAGGCCCTGTGCTCCGAGAGCAGCGTGCCCACTGCCAGAGGACTGCCGTGTTTACCATCAACATCATGGGATCCAAGGGTGGTGATATCTCTCTCTCTCTCCTCTTTCTTCCTTTTCCTTTCCTCTTATAAGTATTTGAATTAGAACCCACGTTGCCTATCGTTGCGCTTTCCTGGTTCGGGTTGCCTACCGTTATGCTTTCCAAGTTCAGGTTGGTGTTTACCGTCAATAAAGTGTTTAATTGATCATTTGGTGTTGTTTCACCTTAATTTAGCCCAAGGGAATCACAGAACCTCCACATTCCTCTCTGGACAGCCCAGTTTGGGTCATGACAGGTACTCAACAATTTTTTGCATCAGTTTTCACTGGCAATTGCTCTTCCCATATCTCTCAAGTCGCTGAACCTCAAGGCAGGGACTGGGGGAATGAAGACTCTCCCATCGTAGGAGAAGATGAGGTTCGAGACCACCTGAGGAACCTGAACATGAGGAACCAACAAGATGCATCCCAGGTTCCTGAGGGAATTGACAGATGTAATTGCCAAACCACTCTCCACCATATTTGAGAAGTCATGGCAGTCAAGCGAAGTCCCTGCTGACTGGAAAAAAGGGAAACACCACCCCAATTTTTTCAAAACGGTAAAAAGGAGGACCCTGGGAACTATCGACCAGTCAGCCTCACCTCTGTGCCCGATAAGGTCATGGAGCAGATCCTCCTGGAAGACATGTCGAAACATATGGAAGGCAGGGAGGTGATTAGAGACAGCCAACATGGCTTCACCAAAGGCAAATCGTGCCTAAATAATCTGGTGGCCTTCTACAATGGAGTGACTGCATCAGTGCACAAGGAAAGAGCTATGGATGTACTTTTCCTACTTTGTGAATTAAAATATACAGAATGCCTATACAAGCATTCAAGTTCAGCGTATCAGCCATTGTTCTTTTTTTCATGAAATAATAAAGGTATTTTATCTTCATTTGAGATTCACATCTAACTTGAGACTGAAAATATAATGTACAATGTATTTATTGTAAATTTCAAAAGGAAGTGAAGAGCAACATAAACCCTGCTATTTGGTTTTAAATGTCACACAACTCACAAAGAAAGACTTCTTTGGACATTTCACAAATGCAAATTGCTGGATGATGAAGGATTACAGATAAACTCTTTTATTTAAATATAAAGAATTATATTTCCATCCTTGTAAAATCAAATACATCTCCATCTTTGCAGATATTCAAAATGCAACTAGACAAGACCCTGAGCAACTTAGAAGTTGCTTAGAAGCCAACATCTAGATATATTTTTATTCCTTACTGTGCCAATCTATTAAAGTATTGTTTCCCAGACCACTAGTCAAGGCCAGTGATGTGGTCTGCAATCCTGACTATGGAAGCCCTTACTGAGAAGTTGGCACTAAGTTAACTTCAGTGCCAATTTAATGAAGCAAGTGGTAGTCTGTGGGAATGATTTTTGATCCTATTGGCTTTTTCTCCAACTGACTAGGAACAGAATGTCAACTTGCAGCAATATTAAGTAATAATTAAAAGGATGCACTGAAAAAGTTCCCCTGTAGTGAGGATTAATAATTTTGTGTAAATTCATCTAGTGTCAGCACACATCACAATGAGAAACAATTTCCTAGACTTCTGTTTAGACACCATTGCTTAGTGACAGCAAAAGCAGCACACCAGCAAAGCTAATTACATTAATAATTCTACTAAGTAGGATAATATATATTCACATTAATGAAGCTCTAACATACATCAAAACTCAGAGGGAAGCATAGTATGACATATTGGAAAATATAGCTGCAAGGATAGAACATAAGTCCATCTATCTTAGGAAATCCTTGGTTATTTAGAGAAATAGCTCAGGAATGTCTGTGTCAAGTTTTACTAGGCAGGGCTTGAGCTTATTCGCTTATAAGTCATATCTGCTGAATTCATTGGATACAGGCAGAGGCACACAAAAGCTTATAACAATAACATGTGAATTGACATTTAGAGATGATAATAAAACCTTGGTTTTCAAACAGCAATACTTATTTTAGTATTCTCTCCTCAGCTGCTCTCTGTTTTTGAAAGTTCATATTATTTCGTAAATTGGCACTAGAAATGTATTACCCTTTGTTAGTTATCCAGTTTATGAAGCAAGAAGATATGTAGCCAGTACAGATACAACATCTGCTGTTATTCAGAAAATTCAAAGAGGCAGTTTCTTTGGAGCAGCGGCTCCAGTCCAGCAGACAGACCAATTGTTTGGAATGTTTTCCCTTGACCATCCCTATTTAACCATGGCTTTTCACTCCATTCATGTTGCATGGTGTTGAGGCTTAGCCCCAGTCAGCAACCAAGCACCACACAGCTGCTCGCTCACTCCCTCCCCCGCAGTGGGATGGGGGACAGAATCTGAACAGCAAAAGTAAGAGAACTTGTGGGTTGAGATAAGAACAGTTTAATAATTGAAATAAAATAATAAACAATAACAATAATAATAGTAATGAAAAGGAAAACAACGAGAGAGAGAGAAACAAAACCCAGGAAAAGCAAGTGATGCAACTGCTCACCACCCGACGACCGATGCCCAGACAGTCCCCGAGCAGCAATCACTACCCCCCAGCCAACTCCTCCCAGTTTATATACTGAGCATGATGTCATATGGTATGGAATAGCCCTTTGGTCAGTTTGGATCAACTGTCTTGGCTGTGCCCCCTCCCAGTTTCTTGTGCACCTGGCAGAGCATGGGAAGCTGAAAAGTCCTTGACTAGTGTAAGCACTACTTAGCAACAACTAAAAACATCAGTGTGTTATCAACATTCTTCTCATTCTAAATCCAAAACACAGCACTATGCCAGCTACTAGGAAGAAAATTAACTCTATCCCAGCCGAAACCAGGACACATGGTCATCTGACAATGCTTGGCACTTAAAAGCTCTCAGAGGAGACTAGAAACAGTTCTGTACCTCCAAACTACAGGCTACTTCTCAGTCTTGGTTAGCAATAAACTACTGGTTTCCACATGAAGAATAACAGCAACCATTAGAATATATTTCATGGGGACAAAAAAATCCTTATGTTTTGTGGCAGCTCCACAAATCAGCTATCACCTCTCATCAGCAATAAATATAGCCAGTATTACACAGAAAAAGTCAAGACCTCTGTCCTCCCACAATACTCAAAAAGTACCTGATCTTCTAATCTGATTTTTTCCATCTCCTGGAGGAGCAACAGTAGCAGTCAGGAGTTCATAGACATATAAACTCACTTCGGAAACTGTAATTTATCCAAATGACCTAAAAACATGAAATTATTGTGACAGACTATAAAGTCTAAAGACACTACTTCTCTCTCTGTGCATTTTTCTCTTCCTGTCTTTATTTTATTCATCTTTATTTTACTTTATCTCATTCCTCATTTAAGTTTTGACTTTTCAGACAATACACTTTTTGGGGATAAGGTGAATTACCTTCCCATATAATGTGCAGTGGTCCTTTCTTCAGATCACTTAACTTTTTTTGATTGTTTATATTTGTAGGTATGCAGGGACATCTATTCAATGTGCTTGTTCAGTAGGAAATATTTAGAAACACTGTGGTTTATGAATTTTGAGAGCAAGCATTCATAAAGTCCAAACCATGAGTACTTATTCAAATCATCAGTGTGAGATGCTGTGGAGTAATTGCTGGAGGTGACTTAGACATCAGACTTAGATTTACGATTTCAAGAAAGGCACAGCATTGAAGAAGCTTTCCGGGTGGAATGCAGCTGGAATCTATTCCACAGGAAGTTCCCTAAGCCTGCAACCTTGATTGTCAGCAACACCAGGGGAACCTGGTGCACTGGCTCTAAGGGGAGTTGCCCAGAGGGAGGAGTGGTGTGGAGACATCACGGCCAAGCTCTGTGATAAGGGAACTTGGAGGAGTACCACGGCACCAATAAGCTGCATAATTGCTACCCTGAGCCAACAAACTGTCATGATTCTGACAAAATGCTGTCCTTTTGGTAAACTTTGCTCATTATAATATCATTATAATATCATTATAATACCAAAACACACCTCCATCCCAAAAACTACCCACCTCTAAGGTGAGACCGCTCCTCACTGAGCCTGCGCTCTGAATTTTTCCAAGCCTATACCTTTAATACAAAGCGAGAAAGTTTTACACCAATCATAACAAAAGTATGTATGACTAGAGTCCCTCAAGCTCCACCTGAAAGGTAAAAAATAGTATAAATTAGCCTAAGAGAGAGGGGATGTTAGGGAAGGTACCATCGCGTGCTACTCTGACCTCTGGGATCAGTCGACGGGCTGAGCCTCTCTTCCCCCCCATTGGGACGCCTTTGGGTAAGAATCTAACACTTGGTTATACCAAGTGCCTCCCTGGGAAATTTAGAAACCTCTATAGAGTCGCTTTTATGTCTTTTGATGCATCTGTGTTATCTATGCCTTGGTATTTGCATGTGCCTTGCAGTCAGTGAATTTATCACCGGTAATCCAAAGAACCTGTGTGTCTGTTGCTTTAATAAATTGCTTTGATTTATTGGTCTAGCCGTGATAGTGGTCACTGAACGCAACCAGACGCTTTAAGTGTGGCCGTGATAGTTCATGCAGCACGACTAGATGAAAGGTGCCTATGTTATTTGTGAATCCGTAATCGTGATAGTTCAGTGCACTGAACGCGACCGGACTTATAACGATAAATTGGGTACCTTCCAAAGCCCTCTTGACACAACAGATGCTAATGAAGAAAAAGTTCTCCAGAAGAATTCCTGCACTTTCTGATATCATACTGCTAGTTGGGAACCTGTGCTAAGCCCTGAAGACCCTTAATGATCCAAGAAGACCTACAGAAGTCACTGTCAATGCTTCAAATCTCAACAGTCTGCAGTATTTCAGCTGAAGGAGCATCATTCTCGACTTGTCTTCCTCTCCCTAGCAGTTCATTTAATTTTCAGCCTTAAATCCCAGTGTGTATTTGGGGGATGCAAAGTGGGATCTTCCAGGAGTAGGATGGGGCAGATAAATATTACAGTGGTGGCTGATTCTGCTTTCTCTTTGGAAGACTTCTCCACAGGAAGATCAAAAATAAACAGTTCCAGCTCATTGTCATTTGTACTCAAAATCCACATTTTTTATTACCTCAGCAGCATGCATAGCTAAGGCAGAGCTAAAAGAACTGTTTGGGGGGGACACCACCAAATAGCAGAGGGAAATCTGTAAGACAGGGAATGCTGATAGAGTTATGAACTGATGTATGTATACCTCTGATTTTCTGTTTCTTATATGCAATACTAGAGTTGTAAATAACAGAACTATGTGAACTTTAGAAATAGTTTTCCATTACATTTTGGGGGGAGAAGAAAACATCTGCTGTTTTGAAGCCATACATGGCTTTAAAGTTATACTTTGCATAAAATGCTGGGCAGGGAAATACATTTAAAGCAGGCCATTTTTTAATTTATTTTTTTTAAAGCAAGATTTATGTCCAAATTTGATATTTTTTAGAACCTGAAAAGTTTGAAGATATTTTCTCTCTTCAAAAGGAGGAACTTATCTGTAACAACATTTTTCTGTCTTTGAGGAATCTCAGAAAAGCTGTTATCGTATGGCATGACATGACATGACATAACTGGGGGAAAGATAATTCTGTCAGGGGGAGATTGCGACCACTGACTCAATTGAGGGATGAAAGGACTACCCCCCACATTCCTTTTGAGTATGCGCAGTGAATTAAAATCACACTGTAGCTTTAAAATTAAGCAGAAAAGATACAGACCAATGGAAGAAGAGGATGCTCAGTCAGTTCAATGATTATGTATTAGATAGGCATGGTGTGTTAACTGTCATGTATAAATGTCAAATTGAACTTCAGTAGGTGTGCTTGATTTGTAGAAATATTCCACCTTGCACCCTGCACAGAATAAAGTAATGCCTGCTTCTTAATACAGAAAGTGTTAAGGAGTTTTATTCCCGAGTTTGGTGACACCCCCGGAGCAAGTAGGCTGGAGATGGGCAAGAGGTTGGGAGGGGACACAGCCAGGACAGCTGACCCTAACTGACCAAAGGGATATTCCATACCATACAACATCATGCTCAGCAATAAAACTGGAGGAGGGAGCTTTTCCAAAGTAGCCATTGCTCGGGGACCGGCTGGGTAGTGGTCTGCTGGTGGGAGATGGTGAGTGATTGCCTTTGCATCACTTGTTTGTTTGGGTTTTTTTCTTTCCTTCACTTATTAAACTGTCTTTAACTCAACCCATGAGTTGTCTCACTTTTGTCCTTATGATTCTATCCCCCATCTTTCTGGGGGAGAGTGAGCTAGCTTACTGGCTGGGGGGCTTAACTGCCAGCTGGGGTTAACCCACCACAGTCCTTTTTGGCACCCAGTGTGGGGCTCGAGGGGTTTGACATAGCAATTGATTTGATCGGAGTGTGCTAGAGTGAATTTATAACTGTTTTGCTGTTACTTGGCAGTTGTTACTTGCTGTTGCTTGTCATGATGTTGACTTGTTTGTTCTTGATACTGGTTTATTTAGTCCATCACCATGCTCCCTCTCTTGCTGTACATCAGACTCCAGGGCTTGTTAATGGCTGCTTTTGGCTTTTGCTGTTTGCTGTGTTGTTTATCACTTTGTTTTGCCTTGGAGAACTATGATACAAGCACTGGCCTTGAGCCTAATCTGGTATTTAGCCCCAGCATTGCTGCTGTCCTAGTACTCCGGGAACCATATCATGGACACAATTAGCAATTACAACTTTTTCCTCTTCTCCAAGACCCAATTTGTGGGGGAAATGAAGAATGGCACCTCCCCCTTCTTCTCCTCTGGGGTAGATGTTTTCTGCCTTGTTACAATGGCTCTTCAGCTTATTGAACATCCCAAAATGCTCCTATTGGTGTGTGCTGTGAACCTGATTTTGGCTTTTCCTAAGGTTAACCAACTGTTTGGGAATGCCACACATAGACGTGCCCTGAGGCAGTCTGGTCATGGGTGGCAAGGTGCATGGGAGAATTTGGGTAGGTACCTAGAGTGATTTTCACCTCCAATGCTCTGGGATTTCATACCTGAACAGATGCGGAATCCTGTTGAAATGATAGAATGCTTGAAGAAAGGTTGCAACCGCTTCTCACACTGTGCTGGGGCCTACCGAGCCTCTGTTCAGCATCCTCAGTGGGCCGAGAGGGTCTCTGGATCTGAAGACATACAGACGGACACTGTGGATTAGCCAGAGACCCAACCTTTGACTATAACAGTCACTCCTGTAGTTAAGAAGAAAAAATGGAAGTGGAAGTCAACTCATTCAGTTAAGGGAGGAAGAAGCTCATCCTGAGAGGGAGCAGGAGGAAGAATCAGAAGAGGCAGCCTTTTCTGCAGCAGGGCAGCCACAGCAGAAGAGGGGAGAGAGAGGAATCATAAATGAGTCAGAAACCACTTGGTCCATATCCCTAAGCTAGCTGTGAGATATGTGGAAAGATTACGGCTGTCAGCAAGACGAGCGAATTATCACCTGGTTGCGCGGATACTGGGGCCAACAGTCAGGAACTAGAGGGTAAGAAAGCACAGCAGCTGGGCTCCCTCGCTAGGGACCAGGGAATTGACAAAGGCAATCGGAAGAGGGGCAACAATCCACAGCCTCTGGAGGTAGCTCCTGTCAAGTGTGGGGCACCTGGGCAAGGTACCCCATCAAGGAAGACCCTGCAAACTACTGAGGCAAGTGGACCGCCATTGAGGAAGGTTTCCAATATCTGAGGGAATTAGTGGTGGTGGAGGTGATCTACAGCAACCTGGACAATAACTAGGCCTCCAAAGATCTGGATGAACTCCAGTGCACATGGTCCAGGTGGCAGAAGTTAGTGTGGAATGCACTGACATTCTACGCCAGCACCCTGGCAATAATGGACTGGGCAGACATTGAGGCACTAACTGTGTATAGACTAACCTGCCAACTCCAGCAATTTGAAGAGAATCTCTCTTTCTCCTCAACCCTACAGGCTGGCACCTTGGCCACAGAGAAACTGTCCCAACAGGTCCAGCAACTCAAAGAGAATTTATCTTCTTCCTTGCCCCTACAGGCTGGCATCTCAGCTATCAAGTGGCACATGGAGTCAGCCTTTCCCTGATCAAGGGAAAGGGAACTGTGGATGCACTCTGCATGCCACCCTGTGGTTCTATCTGTGCGACCATGGGGAAGACATGAGGAAGTGGAACAGTGCATCTACCTCGAACCTAGAAGTTCAATTACATGACTCGTGAGGAAAAACAGGTGCCAGAAAAGTTCCCTCCAGGAAGATTACTGTTCCAGTTGCTGTTGAGCAGTTCCCCAGACACAGCACAAGGGCTGAGGATGCTTCTACTTCTGGTCCTGATGAAGGGACATCTGGTTTGCAATTACAGGACTCAGGTAATTAATGCTATGATGAGGAATAGAGGGGCCCTGCCTCCAATCAGGTAGAGGAAAAGGGTGACCGGGTTTATCTGACTGTATGAATTCAATGGCCTGGCAAATTTGGACCCAAAGGAGTATAAGGCTCTAGTGGACACTGATGCACAGTGTACCCTGATGCCATGAGAGTACAAGGGGGTGGAACCCATCTGGATTTCTAGCGTGACAGTGGGATCCCGACTGTTGTCTGTGTTGGAGGTTGAGGTGAGCCTAACAGGGAGTGAGCAACAAAAGCACCTAATGCATTTTTCTCAATTCCTTTGGCAGCAGAGTGCAGGCCAGTTTGCTTTCATGGGGAGGGGTGTCCAATACACCTGGAATTGACTGCCCCAGGGGTGGAAGCATAGCCCTACCATTTGTCATGGACTGATTCAGACTGCACTGGAACAGGGCGAAGCCCCTGAGCAGCTGCAATACATCAATGACATTATCATGTTTGACAACACAGAAAGGGAAGTGTTTGAGAAAGGGAGAAGAATAATCCAGATCCTTCTGAAAGCTGGTTTCGCCATAAACCAAAGCAAGGTCAAAGGTCCTGCACAAGAGCTCCATTCTAGTGAGTTTGCAGAAGTGAAAGCCATCCAACTGGCCCTAGAGCTTGCTGAATGAGAAAAGTGGCCAGTGCTCTATCTCTGTACTGACTCATGGATGGTGGCAAATGCCCTGTGGGGATGGCTACAGCAATGGAAGTACACCAACTGGCAGCACAGAAATAAATCCATCTGGGCTGCTGCATTGTGTCAAGACATCACTGCCCGGGTAGAAAACATCGCTCTAAAGGTACATCATGTAGATGCTCACACACCCAAGAACTGCGCCACTGAAGAACATTGAAACAAAGAGCGGGTAGACCAGGCTGCCAGACCTGAAGTGGCTCAGATGGACCTGGACTGGGAGCATAAGGGGGAGCTATTTGTACCTTGGTGGGCCCACGAAACATCGGGACATCTAGCGAGAGATGCAACATACCGATGGGCTTGTGATCAAGGGGTGGACCTGACCATTGATGGTATAGCACACGTCACCCATGAATGCAAAACATGCAGCAATCAGGTCTCCCTGGAATAAAGGGCAGTGGCTGGGATATGGATATGACAAGGCTTAGCAGATCAATTATGTCACAGTGCTGCAAACACGTCAATGCAAGCACCATGTGCTTACAATGGTGGAAGCGACTACCTGATGGTTGAAAACATACCCTGTGACTCATGCCACTGCCCGGAATATGATCTTGGGCCTTGAAAAACAAGTTCTGTGGTGACATGGCACTCCAGAAAGAACTGAATCAGACAACGGGACTCATTTCTGAGACAGCCTCATTGACATCTCTGCCAAGGAACATGGCATTGGTTGGGTGTATCACATCACACACTAGCCTCTGGGAAGGTTGAATGATACAATTAACTGTTAAAGACTATACTAAGAGTGATGAATGCTGGGACATTGTGATGCAAATTTAGCAGAAGCCACTTGGCTGGCTAACACTAGAGGATCTGCTAAAAGACCTGGCCCTGCCCAAATGAATCCCCTAGCTACTGTGGAAGGAGATATGGTCCCTGTAGTGCTTGTAGGGAATTGTCTGGGAAAGACAGTGTGGGTTACTCCTCCCTTGGGAAAGGGGAAACCCATTTGTGGGATTGCTTTCTCTCAAGAACCCAGGTGCACTTCATGGGTAATGTGGAAGGATGGGGAAATCCTTTTTTGCTAGTAACTTGATTTCTGCATTCCTGAAGATGTGACCTGCTTCTTCATAAGTCTGCAATCATTTTAAGGATGTGACCTGGCCAGTCCTGCACACTGCAACGAAATTATGGAAATTTCTTTCAGAAGTGTTGTACTTTCCCCCCCACACTTCAACAGTTCTCTTCCTTGTAATCTTCAAATTTGACATTTACAAGGTACTCTGTTCCCAGACTCTGTTTCATTGTACAGTGCAATGCATATTTATGTTCCATTGCAGGGTGCAGGATAAGATCACGTTTTTATCATCTTTATTCTTCCTAAAACAACATAGAAATTCTGTGCACTAGCTTGAAACAAACCTCAAGTCATTTATATGTGCAGACATAACATATTTTTGCAATAACTATTTTTTTTACATTTATTCAGTATAACTAATTGACTAATATAAAACAATCCTTTGCATAAAGAGCTACTTATTTCTAAAGCAAAGGTGGTAATGCATGGTACATACACAATCCATTTCTTTTGCTTGCAGGTAACTGATTATTTGCTTATTTAACAAAGCTAATGTAACTAAGATGGAATATGTTGCACCCTGGGGGGGTTTAATACTGTACCACAAAGAAATATCAAAGAAATGTAAATGTGTTCTCATTAAATACAGTAGCCCAGACTCCAGTACTGCACTTAATCAACCTTGCTATGACTTTGACTTTCCTGCAAGGGAAAATACTTCCAAGAGGAAGCCCTGCTACAGGTGGTGTGCAGGGAATTGCCGTTTGTCCTTGTGTTGTCCCAAATAGGGCTCGTTTACCTGGTGTGCAATAAGACAATCTTCACACACTGAGATGAGATATTGTTTTATTTCATTTCTGCACAGAGATGGGTGCTAGGTGGTAATTCCACAAAGCTAGCACACCAAATCATTGAGTCAGCATCTGTTTACACGCATTCATTACCATATTTAATTCCCTAATATATATGCAGTGCTATGATTGGTTAAAAACTCTTCGTCTAGTATTTAAATTAGTGAGCATGCTCAGTTGTCCTTCAATTTGAGTCTGGGGTGTAATTGTGGTAGGGGGCTCATGAGTTGGTGGTCACGATCTCCCCCTGCCGGAATTACCTTTCCCCTAATTTCCTTCTTGGCAGATCTTAAGCAACTTCTCATGGTTTGCTGATCAAGTCAGTAATACATCACCTAGACTTCTGCTCTCAATCTGTTAACTAAACAAAAGCATAGTTAGGGTAGGGCCTTAGAATGGACATCTATAGCAGCATCAGTTTTGGACAACACTTGTCGGACCACTGTAATTGCTGAAGTTGTGAAGAGCCTCTGAAATGTGGCCTCCTTCCTGACAAGGGGTGAGGGTGCACAAACTTGTTTATAGTCAAATAAGTAAACCACTGAACACTCATCTATGCTTTAAAAGCTGGGGTGGATGAAGGATAGTACCTTGGCCCTCAGTGCCTCCATCCAGCTCACTGCTCTCTTGCTCCTCCTCTGCTTTGAACTCGTTGCACTGCTGCATGTTTTGCTGAGCATTGCTTTCCAAAGTGTTCCAGGTGATGTTTAGTCTCAAAATGGAAGTGAATGTGATAAAAAGGTGTCATATTTTTGTCCTTCATACTTGATCAGTAGCAAATTGTATCTGGTGTATGTGGCAATGTTTTGGTAGCAGGGGGTGGGGGCTGTAGGGGTGGCCTCTATTAGAAAAGGCCAGGGGCTGCCCTGTGCCAGACATAGCCAGTTCCAGACAGTGCCACAACAGACCCACTGCAGGCCAAAGCTGAACCAATCAGCAAAGTTTGTGGCACTTCTGTGAAAACATATTTAAGAAAGAATAAAAATGCCAGACAGGAAGAGAAGGAGGGAAAAAAAGAAGTGAGAAACAGAAGTGTGAACGCCAAGGTCAGAGAAGAAGGAGGGGAAGAAGGTGCTCCATAACACATTAGCAGGTATTCCCCTGTAGCCTGTGGAAGAGACCACGACGGAGCAGATATTCACACTGCAGCCTGTGGAGGACCCCATGCTGGAGCAGTTGGATATTTCCTGAAAGAGCTGCGGCCTATGGAGAGTCCACACTGGAGCAGGGGAAAAAATGTGAGGAGGAAGGAGAGGCAGAGAGGAACTGTTATGTACTGACCATAACCCCCCATTCCCCCTGCGCTGCTCGGTGGGGAGGTAGAGGAGTCGGGAATGAAGGAGTGAAGTTGAGCCTGGAAAAAGGGAGTGGTGTGTGTGTTATTTTAATTTTGTCTTTGTTTCTCACTACCCAAATCTATTTTAATTGGCAATAAATTAAATAAATTATTTTTTCCCAAGTTAAGTCTGTTTTGCCTGTGACATTAACTGGTAAGCAATCTCCCTGTCTTTATCTCGACCCACAAGCTTTTTCATCCTATTTTCTCCCCCTGTCCTGTTGAGGAGGGGGGGATAAGAGAGCAGCTGGGTGGGAGAAGTTCAAGCTCAATCAGAAGAGATTTCAGGGCCCTGGGAAGAATGCTAAAAGATTCAGGAGCATGGGTAGTGTTTTCCTCAATCCTCCCAGAAATGGGGAGAGAATTTTGAAGAAACAGGTGTGCCCAAGACATCGATACCTGGCTCCAGGACTGGTGCCTCCACCAAAACTTTGTTTTTTATAACCATGAAAGAGTTTTCAAGACACAGGGTATGCTGGTGCCTGGCAGGATCCACCTCACCTGATGGGGGAAAAACATCTTTGCTCGTAAGCTGGCAGGACTGATTGAGAGGGCTAGGATCGATGGGGGAAGGGGATACCATCAGGAGAGCTGAAGGTAAGCCAAAGGTTGGTATGGCACCGCCTGAGGCTGGCAATGCTAATGGGAGCATTTACTCTGCTCCAGAGAGCACTGAGGGCTTAGGAGCACATCTGAAATGCCTGTACACCAATGCACGCAGTATGAGAACCAAACGGGATGAACTGGAAGCGTTGGTCCCTTCCCAGAGCCATGATGTCAATGGTATTAGTGAGACTTGGTGGAATGAGTCCCACGACTGGAGTGCTGGGATGGAAGGCTACAGGCTGTTCAGGAGGGATAGGCAGGGCAGGTGAAGTGGAGGAGTTGCACTGTATGTAAGGGAGAGGTTTGACTGTACAGCCCTCACAGTTAGGGATGATGTGGTTGAGAGCCTCTGGGTGAGGATTAGGGGGATGGAAAACAAAGCAGATGCCTTTGTGGGTGTCTACTATCGATCACCCAGCCAGGATGTAAGCACTGATGAGTTATTCTATAGGCAATTAGGAGAAATCTCTAGATCGGTAGACCTTGTCCTTATGGGAGACTTCAACTTCCCAGACATCAACTGGGAATATCATACTGCTGTGACAAGCAAGCCCAGGAAATTCCTGAAGTATGTGGAAGATAACTTCTTGTCACAAGTACTCAGTGAGCCAACTAGGAAAGGTGCCCTCCTAGACTTGCTAGTTGTGAATAGAGAAGGACTCGTGGGGGATGTGATGGTAGGTGGCTGTCTTGGCCACAGTGATCATGAAATGGCTGAGTGTAAAATAATTTTCGGTGCAATGAGAAAAAAGGTCAGCAGAGTTGCTACCCTGCATTTCAAGAGAGCAAACATTAAGCTACTCAGGGAGCTACTTAGCAGTGTCCCCTGGGAATCTGCTTTTGAGGGCTTAGGAATCCATGAGTGCTGGTGAGTTTTTAAGAACCACCTTTTAAAAGCACAGGAGCAGGAAATCCCATGGTGTCGCAAGCCAAACAAGCGGGGCAGAAGACCAGCTTGGCTGAACAGGGAAGTCCTCTTGGAACTCAGGCAGAAAAATAAATCATATAATCTTGTCGTGGTTTAGCCCTAGCCAGCAACTAAGCACCACGCAGCCGCTCGCTCACTCCCCCTGCCCCGATGGGGTGGGGGAGAGGATCGGAGGAGTAAGAGTGAGAAACACTCCTGGGTTGAGATAAGAACAGTTTAATAATTGAAATAAAGTAAAATAGTAATGATAATAATAACAATACAATAATGATAATAATAATAATATATAGTCTTCTTAACTCAGCTGTGTAGTATTAAATTCCTGCTGTCATCCTGAACCTGTGGTTTACTAATGTTTGTCAGAGTGCCAAACACTTTTGATTAGAATAGATATTATTTTTGGTTACATCACCTGCCTAATTTGACTTTGTGCACCTCCGTAACATATCAAAAGTCTATGGGGCCAGATGGGATCCACCCAAGAGTACTGAGGGAGCTGGCAGAGGAGCTTGCCAAGCCACTCTCCATCATCTATCAGCAGTCCTGGTTAACAGGGGAGGTCCCTGCTGACTGGAGGCTTGCCAGTGTGACACCCACCTACAGGAAGGGCCGGAAGGAGGACCCGGGGAACTAAAGGCCTGTCAGCCTGACCTCGGTGCCGGGAAAGATTATGGAGAGGTTCATATTGAGTGAACTCAACAGGCAAGTGCAGGTCAACCATGGGATCAGGCCCAGCCAGCATGGGTTCACGAAAGGCAGGTCCTGCTTGACCAACCTGATCTCCTTTTATGACCTCGTGACCCACCTGGTAGATGATGGAAAGGCTGTGGATGTCATTTACCTGGACTTTAGCATAGCTTTTGACACCGTCTCCCACAATATTCTCCTTGGGAAGCCGGCAGCTCATGGCTTGGATGGGTGTAGTTGGGTGGCCGAGCCCAGAGAGTAGTTGTAAATGGAGTTAAGTCCAGTTGGCAGCCGGTCACGAGCGGTGTTCCCCAGGGCTCTGTTTTGGGGCCAGCCTTGTTTAATATCTTTATCAATGATCTGGATGAGGGGATTGAGTGCACCCTCAGTAAGTTTGCAGACGACACCAAACTGGGTGGGAGTGTCGATCTGCTGGAGGGTAGGATGGCCCTGCAGAGGGACCTGGACAGACTTGATCAATGGGCCGAGGCCAACTGTATGAGGTTTAACAAGGCCAAGTGCTGGGTCCTGCACTTGGGTCACAACAACCCCATGCAACGCTTCAGGCTTGGGGAGGAGTGGCTGGAAAGCTGCCTGGCCAAAAAGGATCTGGTGGTGTTGGTAGACAGCTGGCTGAACATGAGCCAGCAGTGTGCCCAGGTGGCCAAGAAGGCCAACAGCATCCTGGCCTGTATCAGGAATAGTGTGGCCAGCAGGAGCAGGGAGGTGATTGTTCCCCTGTACTCAGCACTGGTGAAGCCGCACCTCGAATACTGTGTCCAGTTTTGGGCCCCTCAATACAAGAAAGACATTGAGGTGCTGGAGCGTGTTCAGAGAAGGGCAACAAGGCTGGTGAAGGGTCTGGAGCACAGCCCTTATGAGGAGCGGCTGAGGGAACTGGGATTGTTTAGTGTGGAGAAGAGGAGGCTGAGGGGAGACCTTATCGCCCTCTACAACTGCCTGAAAGGAGGTTGTAGTGAGGTGGGGGTTGGTCTCTTCTCCCATGGAGTTAGCGATAGGACGAGAGGAAATGGGCTCAAGCTGCGCCAGGGGAGGTTTAGGTTGGAAATTAGGAAAAATTTCTTTACGGAAAGGGTGGTCAAGAATTGGAACAGGCTGCCCAGAGAGGTGGTGGAGTCACCATCCCTGGAAGTGTTCAAAAAACGGGTAGATGTGGCACTTCGGGACATGGTTTAGTCTAGTCTACCCTTGACTGGTTTAGAGTAGACTTGGTAGTGTAGGTTAATGGTTGGACTGGATGATCTTAAAGGTCTTTTCCAGCCTAAACGATTCTATGATTCTATGATTTTATATATATATATGTCTGAAACCAGTAATTTACAGTAGTTCAGCATGTGGCTTTACTTGAGTTAGTATTGTGTTCATGTGTACTGTTAAATTTTTAAGGTAACAGCTCAGTATCAAGTTTACAACAAATAACAATACAGTGATTAACAGTATGAGCATAGGATGTAACAGCAGCTGCAGTACACTGGTAGCTTTTGGTGACCAGTCCTTAAAGATATCATACCAATGATGTTCAGTAAGGCTGGTTTCCACTTTTGCTAATTGAATCAGTTCATTGTTATCATATATCATTTTTACTTCTCTTTCTTCTAAGTGTTTTCCAAGTTCAGACAGATGTTGAATAACCCTGGTGTTTTGTTTGAGAAAGTTGTCTAGTTGATGGAAGGTCATGCCAAGTGTTACTGATGTATTAAAAGGTGCAAATGAAGACATCTTTTGTTCAGTCATGAGAAGTTAACCAGTAAGTCTGCTTGGTGATTTGGTCAAAAACATATGTCACATTACAATGGCAAATATTGCTGGGTCCAAAATGTACGCCATCTTCGAAGTGAATAGTATCAAAGGTGGATACACACACATGCATCCAAAACCATTGCCATATACTCATGTCTCATTACCATAGATACGTTGCCAGATGCAGGTACCAGATGAGCATTTCATGCTGCATAATTCCAGAGCTCTAGGCATGGTAGGGCAGGTCCATACTCGACTTGATAGCCAGTAGGTGCAAAGTTTCCTAATTTCACGAGTGTCATCAGTATTACAATGCAAACGATCTCCTGCCACTGTAGGTACCCACATGTTCTCATTAAAGACTTCAGGAATAACAGCAAATCAACATAAAGGTATTATTTTTGTATGAGTGTCCCTAATCTGTACAAGCCCTAGCAATTGGAAAATTAGTTCTGTAGCTGTGTTATAATAGGAACCTTCAAAAGTTTTAAGCCATCCTCCTTTGAATTTGTCTTTCACTAAGTCAGGGAATTCGTTCTAAGGTTTGTGCTTGACTATTTTCAATGGCTACCCAAATCTGATTGACCTGGTATATACTAGTTAATTGAAATACAATACAAGACAAAGCAGAGCGGACTCCTAGAGGCACTTTTTTGGTAGTTAGTAAGTGGGACCATAGCAACACATTAGTGTGTAGTCAGAGGTGCCAAGCACCTTGCCAATTTTGTACTCAAGTTTGTAAAGCAGTTGATAGCCAACTTGCTGTCATTCTGATTTCACCAGCTTCAGTTTCTCCCAGTACTGACAATTTATTTGTTAGGGTTTCAATATCAAATTAATTAAATATTCCTGTTCCTGTACCAATTGAGCCCAGCAGAATTTTAATAATATCTCTTTTAGTTCTATGTCTTACTGGTCTATGATTTTGTAGCCACGAGTCATAGAGAGGGTCACTATAATCAACACAAGTCTTATTACATGCACTAGTGTGCACATTGGTCAGGTTCAAATGTACATTCATTGTCATTAATTTTGGAGCCATAATCATGGGCTCTTGTCCATCATGCAGTTGCATTAAGTGGGGGGTACTTTTGTTAAGAGCTTGTTTGGGGTGTTTTATAAGATACACAGTCAGGAACAAGTGGTACCTTAATTTTGTCCATTTACATTGACTTGTCCATTGAATATTACTGGTGTTTACAGAAAAGTTGCCATATATTATTATGTTGTTCTCATTGTGTACCATTAGAGTGCAATTCTTGTGGGCCACTAATGTATGATTAGTTGCCTTACATGTCTGTAGTAACCATTTCACTCGGTTGTCAAAACTATGTGCAGCTTCCCATCCCAGTGTTATTATAAATAGCTAAATATAGATTAACCTTAGATTTTAGGGTTAGTGTAACATTATTGCCTTCTATCAGTCCATGACCTCGTACTATTACAGATGGTATTCCTCCTGTAACTGTAGTTCTAAAGATGGGTTGTGACTTATCTTCAACACCTGAGCTGTCCCATGGGCAAAGTGAAAAACTGGAACCTGTTAGAGACAAGTTTCAGGTGTACGTTCCAGTTATCACTGTTCCTACGGTGATAACGTAATGCCACATTTTCCTGTAAGAGAAGACACGTAGGTCTTGGACATAATCCAAGCCTCAGTCATGGTTAACTTATTCCCTTTAGTGTCTATAGCATCCCATACTCCTTTTCCTTTGTAAAAAAACAGAGTCATCCAGATTGTTTCCTGAGTTGGATGTTTAACAACAACCTTATCTCCAGGACTTTGATGGGGTTTCACTTCTGGTTTAAAAGGAATTCATGCAGCTACTGACATGAATCCCTTATGTGTGGGACTTTCCATGGGAGTTTCATAGAATCATAGAATCATTTAGGTTGGAAAAGACCTTTAAGAGAATCAAGTCCAACCATTAACCTAACACTACCAAGTCCACAACAAAAACAATTGAGGGTAGAGTAATAATTAATTTCATGTTTCCTGGCTTCATGGCTGGATTATTTTTTAATGAAAGTAAAACTAGATGTCGTGTTTTAACCCCAGCCAGAAACTAAAGCACCATGCAGCCACTCGCTCACTCCCCCTACCCCGGTGGGATGGGGGAGAGAATTGGAAGAGTCAGAGTGAGAAACACTCCTGGGTTGAGATAAGAGCAGTTTTATAATTGAAATTAAGTAAAATAGTAATGATGATAATAACAATACAATAATGATAATAATAATAATAATATACAAAGCAAGTGATGCACAATGCAATTGCTCACCACCCGCCGACCAATACCCAGACAGTTCCCGAGCAGCAATTGCTGCCCCTCGGCCAACTCCCCACAGCTTATATACTGAGCATGACATCATATGGTATGGAATAGCCCTTTGGTCAGTTTGGATCAACTATTCTGGCTGTGCCCCCTCCCACTTTCTTGTGCACCTGGCAGAGCATGGGAAGCTGAAAAGTCCTCGACTAGCATAAGCAGTACTTAGCAACAACTAAAAACATCAGTGTGTTATCAACATTCTTCTCATCCTAAATCCAAAACACAGCACTATGCCAGCTACTAGGAAGAAAATTAACTCTATCCTAGCCGAAACCAGGACAGTATCCACCCCTTATTCTACACCATCTATGGCATGCACAGGTCCCACCCTTTCCAATGCGTTGTAATTAATCACCACCACGTTCCCTGTCTTGATATATACACACAGATATCATTCCCTTTATCTACGGGCCATCCCTCTAAAATGTCCCTTGAGTTCATTTAGTCCAGGACTTTGGGTTCCATCTGTCATCACAGTCTTTCAGAGCAGGAGAGGTGGTGTGCAGTGTTGGATTGTTGCATGCTGAAGCCAGTTCTCCTTCCAACACTACTGCACTTTACTTGGCTTCATCAAAGTTCATCTTCATAAATCTGGGTGATTCTTACTATAATACCGTTGATATGGCATATAGCAACCATAAAAGAGATAACATACAGTATTATATAGCAATTAACATCATACAGTTCAGTTCATTGGCTATTTTCACCCAAAATCAAATGCCCCTGAGGTACACATTGGACCTCCCCATCCTTTCGCATCACCCACTGTTGCGTCAAGAGGGCTTTGGAAGGTACCCAATTTATCGTTATAAGTCCAGTCGCGTTCAGTGCACTGAACTATCACGATTACGGATTCACAAATAACATAGGCACCTTTCATCTAGTCATGCTGCATGAACTATCACGGCCACACTTAAAGCGTCTGGTCGCGTTCAGTGACCACTATCACGGCTAGACCAATAAATCAAAGCAATTTATTAAAGCAACAGACACACAGGTTCTTTGGATTACCGGTGATAAATTCACTGACTGCAAGGCACATGCAAATACCAAGGCATAGATAACACAGATGCATCAAAAGACATAAAAGCGACTCTATAGAGGTTTCTAAATTTCCCAGGGAGGCACTTGGTATAACCAAGTGTTAGATTCTTACCCAAAGGCGTCCCAATGGGGGGGAAGAGAGGCTCAGCCCGTCGACTGATCCCAGAGGTCAGAGTAGCACGCGATGGTACCTTCCCTAACATCCCCTCTCTCTTAGGCTAATTTATACTATTTTTTACCTTTCAGGTGGAGCTTGAGGGACTCTAGTCATACATACTTTTGTTATGATTGGTGTAAAACTTTCTCGCTTTGTATTAAAGGTATAGGCTTGGAAAAATTCAGAGCGCAGGCTCAGTGAGGAGCGGTCTCGCCTTAGAGGTGGGTAGTTTTTGGGATGGAGGTGTGTTTTGGTATTATAATGATATTATAATGATATTATAATGAGCAAAGTTTACCAAAAGGACAGCATTTTGTCAGAATCATGACAGTTTGTTGGCTCAGGGTAGCAATTATGCAGCTTATTGGTGCCGTGGTACTCCTCCAAGTTCCCTTATCACAGAGCTTGGCCGTGATGTCTCCACACCACTCCTCCCTCTGGGCAACTCCCCTTAGAGCCAGTGCACCAGGTTCCCCTGGTGTTGCCGACATCCAAGGTTGCAGGCTTAGGGAACTTCCTGTGGGATAGATTCCTTGCATCCAGCTGCATTCCACCCGGAAAGCTTCTTCAATGCTGTGCCTTTCTTGAAATCGTAAATCTAAGTCTGATGTCTAAGTCACCTCCAGCAATTACTCCACACCCACCAAGTGCACCCAGGTCCTTGAGCAAAAGCAGTCCCACAAATGGGTTTGCCTTGGCCCGAGGGGGAAGTAACCCAGATTGTCTTCCCCAGCATATTTTTTACGTGCACTACAGGGACTTTATCTCCTTCTACAGTAAGTAAAATTTTTGATTGGGCAGGGCCAGCTCAATTGGCAGATCCCCTAGTGTTGACTAACCAGGTGGCTTTTGCCACCATTGTGGATCCCAATGTTTGAATGTCCCACCACCCATTGCTCTCAGGGTAGTCGTTAGCAGTCCATTGTATCGTTCGATTTTCCTGGAGGCTGGTGCATGATAACCTTAAAGGTCTTTTGCAACCTAAATGATTCTATGATGCTATGATACTATGGTAAGACATGTAATATACCCACTCAATGCCATGCTCTTTGGCCCAGGTGTCTATGAGGTTGTTTCGGAAATGAGTCCCGTTGTCTGACTCAATTCTTTCTGGGGTGCCATGTCGCCACAGGACTTGCTTTTCAAGGCCCAGGAGGGTGTTCCGGGTGGTGGCATGGGGCACGGGATAGATTTCCAGCCATCCAGTGGTTGCTTCCACCATGGTGAGCACATAGCGCTTGCCTTGGCGGGTTTGTGGGAGTGTGATATAATCAATCTGCAAGGCCTCCCCATATTTATATTTCAGCCATCGTCCTCCATACCAGAGAGGCTTGAACCGCTTGGCTTGCTTGATTGCAGCGCATATTTCACATTCATGAATAACCTGTGTAATACTGTCCATTTCTAATTCCACCCCTCGGTCACGAGCCCATCTATATGTTGCATCTCTTCCTTGATGGCCTGAGGTGTCATGGGCCCACAGAACTATAAATAGTTCACCCTGATGTTCCCAGTCCAGATCCACCTGAGCCACTTCAATCTTAGCAGCCTGATCCACCTGCTGGTTGTTTTGATGTTCTTCAGTGGCGACCCACTTACTCAACGTAGCATCAGTTGCGTGATGTGTAGAGGGGACCCTCCCTTTGAACATCCAGCCCAGCACCGGCAGTCGGGGGGCCAGCAGGAGCTGTGCTTCAGTACCAACCACTTCTGAGGCAGCTCAAACCCCTTCATATGCTGCCAATATCTCTTTCTCAGTTGGAGTGTAGCGGGCTTCGGATCCTCTGTATCCCCGCCTCCAAAACCCTAGGGGTCGACCTCGAGTCTCCCCTGGTGCTTTCTGCCAGAGGCTCCAGGTAGGGCCATTCTCCCCGGCTGCGGTGTATAGCACATTTTTAATATCCTGCCCTGCCCGGACTGGCCCAAGGGCTGCTGCATGAACTATCTCCTTTTATGACCTGGTGACCCGCCTGGTGGATGAAGGAAAGGCTGTGGATGTCATCTACCTGGACTTTAGCAAAGCCTTTGTAACAGTCCCCCACAAAATTCTTCTTGGGAAGCTGGCAGCTCATGGCTTGGATGGGTGTAGTCTTCACTGGGTGAAAAACTGGTTGGGTGTCTGTGGAGTAATTGCTGGAGGTGACTTAGACATCAGACTTAGATTTACGATTTCAAGAAAGGCACAGCATTGAAGAAGCTTTCCGGGTGGAATGCAGCTGGATGCAAGGAATCTATCCCACAGGAAGTTCCCTAAGCCTGAAACCTTGGGTATCAGCAACATCAGGGGAGCCTGGTGTGCTGACTCTAAGGAGAGTTGTCCAGAGGAAGGAGTGGTGTGGAGATACCACGGCCCTGCTCTGAGATAAGGAACTCAGAAGAGCACCATGGCACTGATAAGCTGCATAATCGATGCCCTGAGCCAACAAACTGTCATGATTTTGATAAAATGCTGTCCTTTTGGTAAACTTTAATCATTATAATGTCATTATAATACTAGAACACACTCCCATCCCAAAACCTACCCGCCTCCAAGGTGAGACCACTCCTCACTGAGCCTGCGCTCTGAATTTTTCCAAGCCTGTACCTTTAAAATGAAGCGAGAAAGTTTTACACCAATCGTAAGAAAAGTATGTATGACTAGAGTCCCTCAAGCTCCACCTGATGTGTAAAAATACTATAAATTGGCCTAAGAGAGAGGAGATGTTAGGGAAGATACCATTGTGTACTACTCTGACCTCTGGGATCAGTCGACGGGCTGAGCCTCTCTTCCCCCCCATTGGGACGCCTTTGGGTAAGAATCTAACACTTGGTTACACCAAGTGCCTCCCTGGGAAATTTAGAAACCTCTGTAGAGTCACCTTTATGTCTTTTGATGCGTCTGTGTTATTCTAAGCTTTGGTATTTGCATGTGCCTTGCAGTCAGTGAATTTATCACCGGTAATCCAAAGAACCTGTGTGTCTGTTGCTTTAATAAATTGCTTTGATTTATTGGTCTAGCCATGATAGTGGTCATTGAACGCGACCAGACGCTTTAAGTGTGGCCGTGATAGTTCAAGCAGCACGACTAGATGAAAGGTGCCTATGTTATTTGTGAATCCGTAATCGTGATAGTTCAGTGCACTGAACGCGACTGGACTTATAACGATAAATTGGGTACCTTCCAAAGCCCTCTTGACGCAACAGTGGCCGAGCCCAGAGAGTAGTGGTGAATGGAGTTAAGTCCAGTTGGCAGCCGGTCACAAGCGGTGTTCTCCAGGGCTCTGTTTTGGGGCCAGTTTTCTTTAATGTCTTTATCGATGATCTGGATGAGAGGATTGAGTGCACCCTCAGTAAGTTTGCAGATGACACCAAACTAGGTGGGAGTGTCGATCTGCTCGAGGGTAGGATGGCCCTGCATATGGATCTAGACAGGCTGGACTGATGGGCCAAGGCCAACTGTATGAGGTTTAACAAAGCCAAGTGCCGGGTCCTGCACTTGGGTCACAACAACCCCATGCAACTCTACAGGCTTGGAGAAGAGTTGCCTGGTTGAGAAGAACCTGGGGGTGCTGGTTGACAGCCGGCTGAACATGAGCCAGCAGTGTGCCCAGGTGGCCAAGAAGGCCAACAGCATCCTGGCTTGTGTCAGGAATAGTGTGGCCAGCAGGAGCAGGGAGGTGATTGTCCCCCTGTACTCGGCACTGGTGAGGCCACACCTGGAATACTGTGTCCATTTTTGGGCCCCTCAATACAAGAAAGACATTGAGGTGCTGGAGCGTGTCCAGAGAAGGGCAACGAAGCTGATGAAGGGTCTGGAGCACAGGCCTTATGGGGAGCGGCTGAGGGAACTGGGATTGTTTAGCCTAGAGAAGAGGAGGCTGAGGGGAGACCTTATTGCTCTCTACAACTACCTGAAAGGAGGTTGTAGTGAGGTGGGTGTTAGTCTCTTCTCCCAAGTAATTAGCGATAGGACGAGAGTAAATGGGCTCAAGGTGCGCCAGGGGAGGTTTAGGTTGGATATTAGGAAAAATTTCATCATGGAAAGGGTAGTCAAGCATTGGAACAGGCTGCCCAGAGAGGTGGTGGAGTCACCATCCCTGGAAGCATTCAAAAACCGTGTAGATGTGGCACTTCGGGACATGGTTTAGTCTAGTCTACCCTTAATAGGTTTAGTGTGGACTTGGTAGTGTAGGTTAATGGTTGGACTGGATGATCTTAAAGGTCTTTTCCAACCTAAACGATTCTATGATTCTATGATTCTATGATTCTATTCTAATTTCTTCAAAGGCTGGTTGTTTCTCAGGGCCCCATTTGAAATCATTCTTATTTCAGGTCACTTGTTAGAGAAGGCTTACGATCTGGCTGTAATTTGGAATATGCATTCTCCAAAATCCCACAATGCCTAAGAAATCTTGTGTTTCCTTTTTGCTAGTTGGTGGGGACATAGCTGTTATTTTGTTGATCACGTCAATTGGGCTCTGTCGACATCCATCTTGCCATTTTATTCCTAAAAACTGGGCCTCCTGTGCAGGTCCCTTGACCTTACTTTGTTTTATGGCAAAACCAGCCTTCAGAAGGATTTGGACTATTTTCTTTCCCTTCTCAAAAACTTCTTCTGCTGTGTTCTCACATACAGAGATGTCATTAATGTATTGCAGATGTTCTGGAGCTTCACCCTGTTCCAGTGCCGTCTGGATCAGTCCATGGCAAATGGTGGGGCTGTGCTTCCACCCCTGGGGCAGTCGGTTCCAGGTGTACTGAACACCCGTCCAAGGGAAAGCAAACTGGGGCCTGCACTCTGCTGCCAAAGGGAGGGAGAAAAATGCATTAGCGATATTAGTTGTGGCATACCACTTGGTTGCCTTTGACTCCAGTTCGTATTGAAGTTCTAGCATGTCTGGCACGGCAGCACTCAGCGGCGGTGTAACTTCGTTCAGGCCACTATAGTCCACTGTTAGTCTCCACTCCCCACTAGACTTTCGCACTGGCAATATGGGACTGTTAAAGGGTGAGCGAGTCTTGCTGATCACTCCCTGGCTCTCCAGTTGACGAACCAGGTCATGGATGGGAATCAGGGTGTCTCGGTTGGTGCGATATTGCCGCCGATGCACTGTTGTGGTAGTGATCGGCACCTGTTGTTCTTCAACCCTCAGCAACCCCACAATAGAAGGGTCCTCTGAGAGACCGGGCAAGGTGGACAACTGTTTCATTTCCTCCATCTCCAAGGCAGCTATGCCAAAAGCCCACCGGTACCCTTTTGGGTCCTTGAAATACCCTCTCCTGAGGTAGTCTATGCCAAGGATGCACGGAGCATCTGGGCCAGTCACAATGGGGTGCTTCCGCCACTCATTCCCGGTTAGGCTCACTTCAACCTCCAATACCATTAATTGTTGTGATCCCCCTCTCACTCCAGAAATACAAATGGGTTCTGCCCCTGTATAGCTTGATGGCATTAGGGTACACTGTGCACTGGTGTCCACTAGAGCCTTCTACTCCTGTGGGTCTGATGTGCCAGGCCATCGAACCCACACAGGCCAGTAAACCTGATTGTCCCTTTCCTCCACCTGGCTGGAGGCAGGGCCCCTCTAATCCTGGTCATAGTATTCGTTGTTCACTTCTTGTAAATACGAGTCAGGAGTCCCTTAATTAAGATCAGAAGTCCCTTGATTAAGTTTAATTAAGTTTAATTAAGATCGGGAGTAGAATTAGCCCTCTTACTCTATCTGGGGAACTGCTCACTGGAAACTGGAGCTGCAATTTTCCTGGGAGAACTGCCTTTTTTAATAGTTTTTCCTTGCAACTCACTCACCCGTGCCTCTAGGGTCAAGGTGGATTTCCCATCCCACTTCCTCATGTCCTCTCCGTGATCACGCAGGTAAAACCACAGGGTGCCCCGTGGTGTGTATCCTCTATATCCTCCCTCTTGAGCATAGGGACGTTGACTCCTAATGGCTGAGATACTGGTCCGTACAGGTGGAGAGTAGGACAGATCCTCTCTGAGTTGCTGGAACTCTCGGGACAGTTTTTCAGACAGTTTTTCCACAGCCAAGACACAGGCCCGTAGGGAAGATGAGATACTTTCTTCGTATTCCTGGAGTCGGCCAGCCACTTCATCCACTTCTGGTGCCGCTTCATCTTTCCAGGCCAGTATTGCCAACAAGTTGGAATACGATGCTGGTGCCCTCTGTACCACCTTCCTCCACATGGGTCATGTGCACCTGACTTCATCTGGATCTTTGGGTAACTGCTCATCATTCAGGTCACTGTAAATCACCTCCAGCACGCCTAATTCCCTCAAGTACTGGATACCCTTCTCTACGGTGGTCCATTTGCCTGGGCGGTATAAAACATCCTCCTTGAAGGGATACCTTTCCTTCACGCTTGACCGAAGTCGCCTCCAGAGGTTGAGCATTTTTGCCCCTTTTCCAATTGCTTTGTCAATGCCCCCTTCCCTAGAAAGGGATCCCAGCTACTTGGCTTCCTTACCCTCTAAATCCAGGCTACTGGCCCTGTTATCCCAGCATCAGAGCAGCCAGGTGATGATGTGCTCGCCTGGATGACGAATGAAATATTTTTGCATATCTCATAGAATCATAGCTCCCTCAGGGATAGGGATCGGGTGGTTACCATCTCATTTATGGGTTCTTCCTCCTCTGGTTCTCGTGATGGCCCTGGTTCATCTTCATCCCTTACTAAACAAGCCAATTTTCTTGTGTATTTTTTCTTCTGTATAGGGGCAACTGATACTGGCACGGGTTGGTTCTCTGGTTTAGCCAAGCTTCCTGTCACCGGGTTTGGAGTGGCTGCAGTGCCCGTGGCTGTGGTTTGAGTAGCCACAGTGCCTGTCACCAGGGTTGGAGTAGCCGCAGTGCTCATGGCTGTGGTTGGCGTAGCCGCAGTGGCTGTAGCAGGGGATGGAGTAGCCGCAATGCCTGTAGTGGGGGTTTGAGTAGCCACAGTGCTTGTTGTTTTGTCATCAGATCCAGAGACCTTCTCTTTCCCTTGAGGGTACTGAATAGCATTGACCACGGCTCGATAGGCATGGGCCAGTCCCCAGCATGTTGCAATGATTTGTGTCTCTCTGGAGTTGCCAGGGTGACAACATACTTTTTCCAAATACTTTACTAGTTCTTCAGGATTCTGCACTTGTTCAGGGGTGAAGTTTCAAAACACTGGAGGTCCCCACTGCCCTAGGTACTTGCCCATACTATCCCACACACCCTGCCACTCACAACTCTCCAGCCTTGGGGCAGATGTCTGGATGATATTCTTAAACTGCTTACTAACCTTTGTCAAAACCGAAACAATATTCCCAAGAAGTATCAATAGAAGTATCTCAACTGCCCAGGGATGTTCAAGATACTGAAAAGTTGTTATAATGAAGGAGGAAATATCATAGAAGAAGGTAGCAAAGGTGCCATTCTGTATTCCCTCCACAACAAGCCTCTCAGAGTAAGAAGTATAATTGCTAACTCTCTCCATGAGGTGGTACCGAAAGTACAGTAATGACTTCTGTATGAAACCCAAATACCAAAGAATGCTCAAGGTCAGGGTTTTGATAAGGAACCTCCCAAGCAAAATATCATTAATCACTGCAGAGCATAGCACACTGCACAAACCAACAACAAGCTTTACCACATAGTGCAAAAAAAAGAACATGGTGCAGATCAGATGAACTAATATTGTGACCGGCAACTGTTAACAGACTCATTAATACACTCTAGTTAATCTGTTATTATCTCAAACCCTTCGAGCCCCACGTTGGGCACCAAAAAGGACTGTCGTGGTTTAGCCCCAGCCAGCACCACGCAGCCTCTCACTCACTCCCCCTTCCCCGGTGGGATGGGGGAGAGAATCGGAGGAGTAAGAGTGAGAAACACTCCTGGGTTGAGATAAAAACAGTTTTATAATTGAAATTAAGTAAAATAGTAATGATAATAATAACAATACAATAATGATAATAATAATAATAATAATATACAAAGCAAGTGATGCACAATGCAATTGCTCACCACCCACCGACCAATACCCAGACAGTTCCCGAGCAGCAATCGCTGCTCCCCGGCCAACTCCCCCCAGTTTCTATACTGAGCATGACGTCATATGGTATGGAATAGCCCTTTGGTCAGTTTGGATCAACTGTTCTGGCTGTGCCCCCTCCCACTTTCTTGTGCACCTGGCAGAGCATGGGAAGCTGAAAAGTCCTTGACTAGCATAAGCAGTACTTAGCAACAACTAAAACATCAGTGTGTTATCAACATTATTCTCATCCTAAATTGAAATCACAGGACTATGCCAGCTACTAGGAAGAAAATTAACCCTGTCCCAGCTGAAACCAGGACACGTGGGCAAACCAAGTGTCTGGGGTAATGGGAACAAAAGGGAGTTAGGAATCAACAAAACAACAGAACCAAGGTGGAATCCCTTTGAGCGCACACATGTAAAGAAGGAAGTGCCTGCACAACAGCCTTATAGGGAAAACTCTCAAGTCTCTTCTGGGGAATTGGCATGCTTGGGAGCCTCTCTGAAATGCCTCTACAATAATGCTTGCAGCATGGGGATGAAACAGGGGGAGTTAGAAGTCTGTGTGCAGTTACAGGGCTGTGACCTCAATTGGGATCACGGACATGTGGTGGGATGGCTCACATGACTGTAGTGCTGCAATGGAGGGATAGAGGCTTTTTAGGAAGGACAGACTGGGAAGGCAAGGAGAGGGAGGTGCCCTTTATGTGAGAGAGCAGCTGGAATGCATGGAGCTCTCCCTTGGGACAGGTCAGTAGTCAGTTGAGAGCTTATGGATCAAGATTAGTGGGCAGATCAACATGTGTGCTGTTATAGTGGGTATCTGCTATAGACCTCCTGATCAAGAAGAAGTAGATGAGCCTTCTTCAAACAACTGGGAGAAGCCTTGTGTGCAGAAGCCCTGTTCTTCCTGGAGGACTTAAACCACCCTGATCTTCTAGAAGGACAACACAGCAGGGCTCAAGCAATTTAGGAGATTTCTGGAGTGCATTGATGGCAACTTCCTGGCAGAGGTAATTGAGGAGCCAACAAGGAAAGGTGCTCTGCTGGATCTGATACTTACAAACAAGGAAGAACTGATCAGGGAAGTGAAAATCAGGGGCAGCCTTGGCTGCAGTGACCATGAGATGGCAAGTTCAGGATCATAAGAGGAGGGAGTAGGGCAAAAAGCAGGACCACAGCCCTGGATTTCAGGAGAGCAGACTTCAGCCTCTTCATAGATATGCTTGGAAGAATTCCATGGTATATGGCCCTGGAGAGGAGTCCAGGAGAGCTGGCTGATATTCAGGGATCACCTCCCCCAAGCTCAAGAAAGGTCCATCCTGACAAGTAGGAAATCCTGCAAAGGTGGCAGGAGACCTACATGGATGAGCAAGGAGCTCCTAACTGAACTCTGACATGAAAAGGAAGTGTACAAGAGGAGGAAGTAGGGGCAGGTGACCCAGGAGGTATATAGAGTTGCCATCAGATCTTGCAGGTATAGGGTTAAGAAGGCCAACATGGAGCTGAATCTGGCAAGGGATATGAAGGTCAACAAGAAAGGATTCTACAAGTACATCAGCAGCAAAAGGAAGACTAGGATACATTCCAGCCTGCTCTGCCTAGGCTTATTTTTGGTGGCTTGCTGTTTAACCCTATCGTGGTTTGACCCTAGCCAGCAACTAAACACCACACAGCCACTCGCTCACTCCGCCTGCCCCAGTGGGATGGGGGAGAGAATCGGAAGAGTAAGAGTGAGAAAACTCATGGGTTGAGATAAGAACAGTTTAATAATTGAAATAAAATAAAGTAAAATAGTAGTAGTAGTAATAATAATAATAAAAATAGTAATAATAATAATATACAAAGCAAGTGATGCATGGTAGAATTGCTCACCACCCACCGACTGATGCACAGCCAGTCCCTGAGCAGCGATCACTGCCCCCCGGCCAACTCCCCCCAGATTATATACTGAGCATAACGTTATATGGTTTGGAATATCCCTTTGGCCAGTTTGGGTCAACTATCCTGGTTGTGCCCCCTCCCAGCTTCTCGCTGGCAGGGTATGAAAACTTGAAAAGTCCTCGACAACTAAAACATCAGTGTGTTATCAGCATTATTTTCATGCTAAATCCAAAACACTATGCCAGCTAGTAGGAAGAAAAATAACTCTATCCCAGCTGAAACCAGGACAAGCTAATAGCTAAAGTTTTGGATCCTCATTAGCCCCAAGTTGTTTCAATCAAAGATACACATTCCAGTACATTGCTGGTTTTAGCCCTTTTTATTGATGTGTGCTGTGGTTTAACCCCAGCCAGCAACTAAGCACCATATAGCTGCTCGCTCATTCTGTCACCCAGTGGGATGGGGGGGAGAATCAGAAGGGTAAAAGTGAGAAAACTCATGGGTTGAGATAAAGACAGTTTAATAATTTAAAAAAAAAATTGTAAGGAAAAAAAAAAGATAGAGGAAAATAAAACCCAAGAAAAACAAGTGATGCAAAAGAAAACAATTGCTCACCACCAACTGACCGATGCCCAGTCATTCCCCGAGCAACAGCAGTCCCTGCGAACCTCCACCCCCCAGTTTTATTGCTGAGCATGATGTCATATGGTCTGGAATATCCCTTTGGACAGTTAGGGTCAGATGTCCCAGCTGTGTCCCTTCCCAACGTCTTGTATACCCAGCAGCCTACTTGCTGGAGGGTCAGTGTGAAAAGCAGAAAAGACCTTGATGCTGTGTAAGCACTGCTCAGCAACAACTAAAACATCAGTGTGTTATCAACACTATTTTCATCACAAATCCAAAACATATAGGCATACTAGCTACTATGAAGAAATTTAACTCTACCCCAGCCAAAACCAGTACATTCCCCACCTCTTATTCCATACCATTTATGTCATGCTCAGGTCCCACACTATCCAATACATCCTCATTAACCATCATGCCCCTTCCCATCCTTTGATAGAATACATGGATATCATTCCCTTAGTCTATGGACCACTCCTTTAAAATGTCTGTAAAATGTCCATTGACTTAATTTAGTCCATGACTCTGGGCTCTATCTGTTATGGTGGTCAATCAGGACAGGAGAGGTGGTGTGTTGCATGGAGTTATTGGGCACCAAAACCAGCTCAAGTCGGGTCACTGCTGCACTTGCACTGCTTCTTGTGAGTGAAGCTTGTCCTTCATTGGTTTGGGTGGTTTCTACTGTAGTACTTACTGTAACATGCAACTCAAATCATGGGTTACAACAATTGAAAGATATTTCCATTACAATCTCCACCCCTGGTCCCTTTGGGCCTGGTTATATGGTTTAACATTGCAATTAATTCCTCCTCTTGCCTCTAGCTTGGCTAGCAGCGAGACGTTCCTGCTATATAATGCCTTTGACAGATGGCAGCCACAGCAGTGGTGACATATAGCATCATGCAACACTGCCATCATACAACTCAAATCATGGATTATTTTCACCCAGGATTAAATCACCGTGAGGTACACATTGGACTCCCCATCCTTCCGTATTACCCACCAAGTACACCCAAGCAAAAACAGTCCCACGAACGGGTTAGCCCTTTCCTGAGGAAGGAATATCCCAGGCTGTTTTCCCCAGCCAGTTCTTTATATGTACTACGGGGACCTTATCTCCTTCCACACTGTGCAGTGGTTCTGATTGGGCAGGGCCAGGTCGACTGGTAGATCCTTTAGTGTTACCTAGCCAAGTGGCTTCTGCTAAATTTGTATCCCAATGCTTGAATCTCCCAACACCCATTGCTCTCAGGGTAGTTTTTAACAGTCCATTGTATTGTTCAGTTTTCCCAGAGGCTGATGCATGATAGGGGATGTGATATACCCAGTCAATGCCATGCTCCTTGGCCCATGTGTCTATGACATTGATTTGGAAATGAGTCCCATTGTCTGATTGAATTCTTTCAGGGGTGCCATGTCACCATAAAACTTGCTTTTCAAGGCCCAAGATAGTATTGCGGGCAGTGGCACCGGTCACGGGGCATGTTTCCAACCATCCAGTAGTGGCTTCCACCATTGTAAGCACATGGTGCTTGCCATGGTGGGTTCGTGGTAGTGTGATATAAGCAATCTGCCAGGCCTCCCCATACTGATATTTCAGCCATGGTCCTCCATACCACAGAGGCTTTAACCACTTGCCGTGCTTGATTGCAGCACGTTTCACATTCATGGATAACATGTGCAATGGCATCAATGGTCAACTCCACCCCTCGGTCATGAGCCCATTTGTATGTCGAATCTCTTCCTTGATGGCCTGAGGCGTCATGGGCCCACAGAGCTATAAGTAATTCACCCTTATGTTGCCAGTCCAGATCCACCCGAGCCACTTCAATCTTAGCAGCCTGATCTGCCTGCTGGTTGGTTTGATGTTCTTCAGTGGCCCCACTCCTGGGTACGTGAGCATCTACGTGACGAACTTTTACAACCAGGTTCTCTACCCGGGCAGCAATATCTTGACACAATGCGGCAGCCCAGATGGGTTTGCCTCTGCGCTGCCAGTTGCTCTGCTTCCATTGCTGCAGCCACCCCCACAGGGCATTTGCCACCATCCATGAGCCAGTATAGAGATAAAGGACTGGCCCCTTTTCTCGTTCAGCAATATCTAAAGCCAGCTGGATGGCTTTCACCTCTGCAAACTGACTCAATTCACTTTCTCCTTCAGCAGTTTCTGCAACCTGTTGTGTAGGACTCCATACAGTAGCTTTCCACCTCCGATGCTTTTCCACAATACAACAGGATCCATGAGTGAACAGGGCATGTTGCTTCTCATTTTCTGGTAGTTTATTGTATAGTGGGGCCTCTTCAGCACAGGTCACGTCTTCTGGTGACACTCCAAAGTTTCAGCCATCTGGCCAGTCCTTGATCACTTCCCAGATTTCCTGGTGGTCGGGGTTTCCCATTCGAGCCTTTTGCATTATGAGTGCGACCCTCTTACTCCATGTAGCATCAGTTGCATGATGCATAGAGCAGACCCTCCCTTTGAACATCCAGCCCAGCACAGGCAATCGAGGTGCCAGCAGGAGCTGTGCTTCAGTACCAACTACTTCTGAAGCGGCTCAAACCCTTCATATGCTGCCAATATTTCTTTTTCAGTTGGAGTGTAACAGATTTCGGATCCTCTATACTCCCAGCTCTAAATCCCTAGAGGTCAACCTCAAGTCTCTCCAGGTTTTTTCTGCCAGAAGCTCCAAGTGTTGCCATGGTCCCTGGCTGAGTTGTAAAGCACATTTTGCACAGCTTGTCCTGTACTGACTGGCTGTTGCAAAAGAGTGGAATGCACCTCAATCAAAACAGAGAAGCAGTAATATATTTTACTGAGGTAGAAAAATAATTTGATAAGGTTCAATAAATTTAATGGAATTTAACAAAGTTTAACAGTGGTTTACCAAGGTTTCATGAGTTTGATGGCAAGGTTCATTTTATTAATTACTGCATGGAAGAAACATACAAAGGAAAATTTAGTTAGAGTCAAGTTAGAATATTTCACACAGAGACCGGAGACACAAAAGGGTAAGGAAGACCCTCCCGTTGAGTCACAAGGTTCAGAGTGGACCCTCCTTGCTTTCTAAACTCCTGATGGAGCTTAGGTGTGGCTAGGTCCAATCTTAGTCTCAGACTTGTACAATGGTTTATGTCTACTAGAATTATCTATAAAAAGTGTATACTAATTAATATTTAATAGCTACATGGATTAGTAATGTTTCATTAGTATTAATTCAGCATGCTATCAGTGACTTACCAAAGATCTGCCATTGGTAAAAGGTCTCTCTGCCTTGAGGGGCAACCTTGAGAGGTGTCCCAGCTCAAGGGTAGATCACCGCCATGCAGCCACGATGCCGAGCAGGGAGAGCTCAATGAAGGCTCACTTAGGTTGTCATATTTATGGAATAAAGTGGTTGGCTTGTAGTCAAATTCCATGCGATGGAAAAGGTATGCATGAGGCTCCTTGTATTCACAACTTACTTTGCTCCTTGATAAATGAGTCTTGGAAAAGCCACCCCCTATTCATGTGTCAATCGCATGATCGGTGTTCCAAGCTCATATGCATTGATGCTTACCATGCCACTCTGCTCCTTTGTGGGTTTTCAGAGAACAGACTGGAACCAGAGGAGTTCTTGGCCCAGCCACGTCTCAGGCCTTTACCTCCTTTGGAGCTTGTACCAAACTACTGCTAGTTTGGTTAAAAGGTCGAGTGCATCTGTCACACTGCCCCAAGTGCTACCACACAAACTATCTTCTGTTTAATTTGTTCAAAGGCTTGTTGCTACTCATGACCCCAATCAAAATTGTTCTTCCAGGTCACTTGATAGAGAAATGCATTCTCCAAAAACCCACAACGCCTAAGAAAGCTTGTGTTTCATTTTTGTTAGTTGGTGGGGATATAGCTGGTATTTTATTGGTCACATCCATTGGGATATGATGATGCCCATCTTGCCATTTTATTCCTAAAAACTGGATCTCCTGTGCAGCTCCTTTGACCTTACTATGTTTTATGGCAAAACCAGCTTTCAAAAGAACCTGGATGATTCTTCTTCTCCCTTTCTCAAACAGTTCCTCTGCTGTGTTGCCCCACACAATGATGTCATCAATATACTTCAGGTGTTCAGGGGACTCGCCCTGTTCCAGTGCAGTCTGGATCAATCCATGGCAAATGGTAGGGCTGTGTTTCCTCCCCTGGGACAGTCTATTTCACTTTACACAGTTTAAAAAATGCTGAGACACTTCTGTAAATATGGATGCTTTGATAACTCAACTTAATGAGGAAAGAAATTGAGGAAGATAAGGTGATTTTCCCAGATAGAGAATGGCATGTCTGGAATTCAAGCTTGCCTCTTTCTAGGGTTGGTCCCAGTTCTCCAGGTCATATTGCCCCTGTACTGTGTAAAGTCTAAAGTCCTACCAGTTCCATGTTATGTCTGATATTTGTTCACCATTAATTGCATCACTTCTGGTTTTGTAACCCTACTGCACATTAATATTTGAAACTGGAAAGGCTCCACATGTGACTATCAAAAGAAAAGTGCAATCTTCTCACAGTGTCCATATTTGCCATCACTGACACCAATACATGCTGTTCTAAAGCTTTGACTTTTTTTAAGAATGCCATTAATCCACTTGAAGCTGACAGGAGGAATTTCATTACTGAGTATCTGCCATGTAAAAGACTTCACTCAAAAAATGTTAGTGTTAATTTTAAAAATTGATAACAGCACTGCAGTCACCTCTCAGGGGACCAGATGCCTCTTACTTGGCTTTTGGGGGAAAAGTAAGCAATAAGTACAAGGATATCAGCATCCTCCTGTTCTCATGATGGCCCTGGTTCATCTTCATCCCTTACTAAATGAGCTGATCTTCTTGTATATTTCTTCTTGTGTATAGGGGCGACTGATACTGGCATGGGTTAGTTCTCTGGTTCAGCCGCAGTGCCTGTCGCCAGGGTATGAGTAGCCACAGTGCCCGTCGTGGGGGCAGATCTCTGGATCGTATTCTTAAATAGTTGTTTAACCCTAAACAAGACCTGAACCACATTCAGGAGATATAGCAATAGGAACATGCTGGTTTGAACATCCCAAGGATATTCAAAATTCTCAAGAGCTATTGCAATTAGCCTGGAGAAGAAGGGGAAGATGGAGGAGTGGGGGAAAGTGTCTCCCTCTGTCTCCCCCATAGATCGGTTCTCCGAGGAGAACAGGTAAAAAGTGCAATTATTAATAGTTTCCGAGAGATGGCTCCCAAAGTATGGGGATGACGGCAGTGCTGAGTACAATCTCATGACCAATAATTTTATCATATCATACGCCAGTGTTACTGTCCTGGTTTTGGCTGGGATAGAGTTAATTTTCTTCCTAGTAGCTGGCATAGTGCTGTGTTTTGGATTTAGTATGAGAATAATGTTGATAACACACTGATGTTTTAGTTGTTGCTAAGTACTGCTTATGCTAGTCAAGGACTTTTCAGCTTCCCATGCTCTGCCAGGTGCACAAGAAACTGGGAGGGGGCACAGCCAGAATAGTTGATCCAAACTGACCAAAGGGCTATTCCATACCATATTTGCCTCAAAGGAGCATAGAATGCTTTGGGTTGGAAGGGACCTTGAGAGATCATCTAGCCCAACCCCCCTGCAGTGAGCAGGGACTGAACCCATGACCTTGGCATTATTAGCACCACGCTCTAACCAACTGAGCTAACCGGCTGCCTCAATATATGACGTCATGCTCAGTATATAAACTGGGGGGGATTGGCTGGGGAGCAGCGATCGCTGCTCGGGAACTGTCTGGGTATCGGTCGTCGGGTGGTGAGCAATTGCATTGTGCATCACTTGCTTTGTATATTATTATTATTATCATTATTGTATTGTTATTATTATCATTACTATTTTACTTTATTTCAATTATTAAACTGTTCTTATCTCAACCCAGGAGTTTTCTCACTCTTACTCCTCCGATTCTCTCCCCCATCCCATTGGGGTAGGGGGAGTGAGCGAGTGGCTGAGTGGTGCTTAGTTGCTGGCTCGGGCTAAACCATGACAGTTACCCAGTACAGCAAAATGATAACTTTAATCCAACTCCAAGAGGTAATAAACAGCACAACAGGGAGTGCATACAGCAAGTAAGGTGTTACATAGCACAACTCTGAGGACAAGCACAACAGCTCTGAGAGCAAATGAATCAACATTGCAACCAGTGACTATTAAACTAATATAATGAATGCTTATCACAAATTTGTTTTAACACACTCTGGTCAGATCTGTCGTTATCTTGAGCCCTTCATGCCCTACGCTGGGCGCCAAAAAGGACTGTTGTGGTTTAACCCAGCAGGCAGCTAAACACCACACAGCCGTTCGCTCACTCCGGTGGGATGGGGGAAAGAATCAGAAAAAAAAAAAGAATGAAAAAAAAAAATTTGTGGGTTGAGATAAAGACAGTTTAATAGGACAGAAAAGGAAGGGGAAATAATAATAATAATAACAACAATAAAAGAATATACAAAGTGATGCACAATGCAATTGCTCACCACCCACTGACTGATGCCCAGCCAATCCCTGAGCAGCAGTTCCCCCCCCAGCCAACCCCCCCCAGTTTATATACTGAGCATGACATCATATGGTATGGAATATCCCTTTGGCCAGTTTGGGTCAGCTGTCCTGGTTGTGCCCCCTCCCAGCTTCTCACTGGCAGGGCATGAGAAGCTGAAAAGTCCTTGACTAGTGTAAGCAGTACTTAGCAACAACTAAAACATCAGTGTGTTATCAACATTATTCTCATACTAAATCCAAAACACATACCAGCTACTAGGAAAAAAAAAATTAACTCTATACCAGCCGAAACCAGGACAAGATGAAATAAAAAACAATGTACAGTAATGATGTTATCAAACCGAGAAGCTTTTCTTTCAGAAATGTCTTGAAAGTTTGTTAAGTTAGTGAAGAAAATTGGAAACTAATCCCAATCATTGGGTTTTTTTCAAAGATATTTCCTCAGTGAAATAATGGCAAAAACTCAAATCACTAACCAGTGCAAGGAAAGGGAATATTTTTTCACAAGCTGCTGCTTCATAAGGTCCCATATATACAGAAGATTCTGAAAGTTATCTCAATTGTAAAAGATATTGTATATATGAAATTGAGCAGTTTTATGGAGATTCTGTTGGCCCCATTTCTGAGGCACTGGAAAGAGCTTGCAAGTGCTAGCAATGCAATTGTAAATATTAACTTCTGCATGTTCATATGCAAGTACAGAAATATGCAAGCAAATGCATAACAGTGTCTATGAACCCCTAGTTAGTCATCATATTTCTCAGGTCACCATTACACAATTGGATGCATTACAGCTTTTCAAGTCACATTTTCATGTGCAGCTTTCCACCTTTCTCCAGTATGTCCTCTTGTCTTCTCTGTTACTTTTCTTTTTTTCCTTTTCCATCATAGGAGTCTATTTCTTCCTGAAGTTGATCTCTTCTCCTCCCTGGAATATAATTTTACCATTTCTCTCTCCTGGCAACACTTGTTCTAATCACCTGCTCTAGGTTTCTCTTCTTCCTCCTGTCCTGTGGACTTCTGTGGCTTCTGCTGAAGTAATTTTTGTTGTTACCCTTTTCCCTGCTTCCCCTTGGTCTTGGGTACGGTAATAGTGGAGTAATTCTTGAACCTCAAAAGGAAATGACAAAAATGATGTTATTGAAGGACTAGAGTACAAATGGGAAGTAAATGTATGGAGAAAGGAAAAAAAAGTGCAGGAGGATGGAAAAGGATCATAATGATGCTGGGAAAAGGAAATACATTTGAAAACATGCATAGGATGACAGATGTCTCCAGCTAGGCTTTCCTGAGGACAGCTTTGGAGAATGATGCGTGTTAATAAAGCCTTTCTGAAAGCATTAAATCTGAACTCAAACAAAGGCTGACTAGACAAATGAGCTATCCCAAGCTTATAAAGAGAATCTCTGATCTCTTTCAAAATTATTCAGTGGAGGTTAACACAAACTATCTTAAACATACTGAGAAATGAGGGAAACTAGACGAAGGCACAAACTGACTAAAGCCCTAGAAAATGTCCCCTGAGCCAGCGAACATTACTGCACCAGTAGCTGTTGGAATAAGTGACCTCATGTGGATGAGTAATTTCCATCTTAAAATTCTGTGATATTGTTGACTACAAAAGTTGGGTGTAGAACAATACTAGTGTCCAGAATTCCTTGAGGGTCTAAGTGTAAAGATATTATCAATTTATATTTCAATGTCCAGTGCCAAGATCTCCCCAAAATTCAATATTCCAGTCAGCCTAAGCTTTTTGTGTCTCAAAACCAGAATGGTTAAAACAAGGACTTTCATCTCTGTGTGTTGCCTTGTTCAGATCTGGACTGTAAAAACAGTTGTGGGGGAATATGGGGCCATTTGACTACAGTTCAAGTTACCAAAGCTATGAGAGATACAGAACTGAGCTAAGTGACATTTCCTTTTCCTGTCAAGGTATATGTTATAGACTTGTATCACAGCTCCAGTTTTCATTCTTCCTATTGGAGAACTCTGAATCTGTGCCCTTCTACTTTGCTGATGTCTTGATACACACAGATATTCACCTTGGTATATGAATGGGAGGTGCACAGATAGTAAAAAAAAAAAACTTAAAAAAATTAGAAGTTAAAGAACCAATGAAATAGTCATAAATATTGATTAATAGAAACATTAAGAAAAAAAGGAGAGAGGAAGGGGAGAGAACTGATACTATTCCAGAGTTATTAAATGATGCCATACTTTGGTACTCAGACCAAATCAAGTGTCACCTTTGACTCGGTCTCTCCACTTTTTTATCATAATATTTGAGAGTCTCAGAATTATTAATCTGCTTATGTTTGAGAGCACAACTATGAGGAAGGAAAACAATGTTTACAGCTGGAGCAAAGACCCTTTTGCTTCTGTTTGATCTCAGTGCAGGATCACTGAAAACAATTTTTTACTTCATGCGATATTAATTTTGTCTTTTGTCCTTCTCTCAGTTCCACGGGTTTTACAGCTAGAACATCTTACAGTCTCCTAAAATGTCCTCTCAAACAGCAGAGGTCTCATAAATTCTCCCAGACTCCAGGGTTTTCTTCACCATTAGAATTAACATACACATAACTAGGTAATGTACACAAGGCTTGACAAGGCACAAGACAGTACTTATGGGAAAATGGCCTTTCTTGATCCTGGGAGAAGAAGTCATATTGATCGGCATTGTTAGACTTTCATCCTGCTACTGTACCAAATAAAGATTTCTAATCCTGAAGAAAGTCATCCAGATGCACATCAACAGCATTCAACATTTAGAGGGCAGCTGGTAAAATGAATTGTATTCCTTTTTTTTCAAACTGTGTTGTTTATTCAGCAAAGTAAACCATTCCCTGTGTCCATTAACAAGGTTGGCTTTGTGCAGCACAGACTTCTGCAGTGCTGACTCCTGTTTGGAATCATTTCACACTAATTAGAAATAAGAGAAAAGGCTGTGTTCATAAACAGCCCAGTTCAAGACCTCTTTCAAACCACTCTTTCTGAAAATTAACTCAGTTGTAACCCTCCATGAATGTGTTGCACAAATGTTAGAGAAAATATATTGTTAATAATTGTCAGCTTTCTGTGCAAAATGCCAGTGCAAATTTTACGTAACACTACCCAAATAATCTGAAATTATGAACTACGAAATGCTGTGCAACTCTCTCTTCTAAGGCTACAGACATAATTATTTTTTAAGTGTTTAGCAGTGCTGGGAATAAGTAACAAAGAAAGGAGCTACTGTCATGAAAAAATTCAAATAATTGAATCATGCACTAAATGTGTAGTGTAGATGTGTGTTTTACTTAGATATGACCAACATTATGGAATTATTGTCACTTTTCTACTGCTATTATCTTCCACTTGCCACCTGGACTTGGACTTCAATTGGAGAATAAACCATCAGGAGATCTGATAGTTCAGAAGTCAGTCTTCAAATCTGTCCTAGGAAGCTTTTTGTGCAAATACTGAATTAAGAATTTGAGCATTTTCATGTCCTTGTTCATTCAATGCATGGTTTAACTGCAGTTGTCCAATGGCCCGTCTAAACTGTAATTCTCCATTTTCATGGCATACAAATGGATAGAACCGGAATCAGCTTTCATCATGTGGTTGAATTTTCCTATTCATTATATTAAAGTAACCAGGCAGTCCTATTAGAGAAAAAGCATGCATAAATGCAGATCAGTTACATTCCTCCTGACTATCAAATACTTTTCCTGATCTAATTATTTTCAACCTTTTACAGGACACCAGTTCATTATACCACCAAAAATCCAGTTTCTGGTATAAAAATTGTTTTAAGACCACTATTTCCCATTCTTTGTTAACTGAATACATTTTTCTCAGAATAAAAGTAATAGAAAAAACTCTTTGGCTGCATAAAAATCCTTTGTTGGTGCTTTTGAACTCCCTAGTTGTGGACTACAAAGAGTCCAGCACGCTGCCTCTCACCACCACAGAACAGAAGCACTGAGCACTGCCTTTTTGTGGGGGTTTTTGATATATGGGATACATTACTGAGTGACTATAAAAAGGTTTGTGAAACTTGATCGAAATCAGAGGTGAAATTGACAGTTCAAATGTCTGGTCTGGGTTTAAAACATCTAGGGCAATGTATTTTTACTTATAGCAGAGACTGAGAAGGAAAAAAAGAACCAGCAAAGCAGTGTACAGACTTTTCTTTCTCTGCTCCTGCCCTTTTCCTGAGCTGTCAAATCCAGAGCATTCTCTGAAAAAGAAATTGATTCCAGGCAGGTTACCAATATGTTATTTCTTATTAGTTATCTCCTTAGGACATCACTAAGACACAAAGCCTATATAATTCTTTTCAACTACAAACAAGGAGTCAGGATCTGTGCTGGCTTAATGTGCCATCCCTGAATTTCAATGCAATGCCCTAAGAGAATTGGGGAGGTGGTGATGTTTAAACCACTTCCGATTTGATATAGGAAGCTTTATAGAACAGCTAATAAGAAGGAAAGAAAAAATATGCTGGTTAATCAATTAATAGTTAAATAGATTATGACAACTGACACTTATTTAGCTTTACACTTAATAGATTATGAAAACTGACACTTATTTAGCTTTACACTTCAGGGGAAAAAAAAATGTTGAGCAAGGAAAATCTTTGTTTTATTATTTCCAGTGAAACATTAATATCCCTTAAATTACGTTCCCATCATGAAACAATGTCTAGTCCTATCTTCTTTCCCTCATCAAAACTTTTTTTTTAACATGGGATTTCTGAGAAAAATAGAAATAATTTTGTTTTGTAGAAACTTTTCCATTCCTTCGAGGGAAAAGAGAAAAGGTTTTCTTTTGCTTTTTCCTAGTTCTTTGTAAAAAAACATTCACACAAAAATAATTTCCAGACCATCTGTAGCTTCTTATTCTTTAATTATGTGTACTGAGTGACTTTGTGGTGGATTTATAATCCACTGAACTCTGAAAAGGCCAAAGAATCAAGAGCGTTCAAAAGGTCAGTGCTAGAAACTCTATACCTATTGTACAAATACTTATAATTCACAGAGCACATTATCTGTTCAAAAAATACCCGTGGTAATCAGTGGTAAATTATTCCCAATCATTCCTACTTGTTACTGCATAGCATATGAGGATGACAAAGATGGAAGAGGACCACCATCAATGGTCAATTTGAACATCAGTCACTGTATAAATACAGACTCAAATCCAAGGAGTTTCTAACTGTAACTATAGAAGCCCAACAGTGACAGGAGTCTTTAACACAGAGATCTTTGAAAATAAATGACAGACAAATAAGGCCTTATCTACTGAGACAACTTAATGTTAATAAGATCATCTTAAAATGTACAGTCCACTACCTCCTCCATACTAAGAGCACTTTTATGCAAGGTGCTTTTAAGGTAGAATTAAGTTGTGTCATGCTGTTTCCTCACAGTTAATGCAGAGTAACCAATGTACTGTAAATGTGCACCCCATCTTACCATGGAATAAATTCCCTGAGTAGATAAGTCTTAATACAGCACCTACAGGGAAATCAATGGTTAGTGTTCAGTAATTAGTGTGAAAAACTATTCAGGTTGCCAAATTTCTGATTCTTTGCTTTTCACCCATCTCTATTCACATCTTTTTCTCTGGGATGAGTTCCTGTTACAGATTTGCCATATGGTTATTCCTTTCAAGATGTTCATGGCCACATACAAAATAATTGGCCACTGCAAGAAAAAATAATAATGCAGCTTTGTAATTGATAATGGAAGTACTTCTTTCCTGCTCATAAAATGTTGTATCATCTAGTCACGGGGCAAACCCAATCTCATCTGATTTAAACAACTGATAAACACACTTGTCGTGGTTTAACCCCAGCCAGCAACTAAGCACCACGCAGCCGCTCGCTCACTCCCCCTGCCCTGGTGGGATGGGGGAGAGAATTGGAAGAGTAAGGGTGAGAAAACTCCTGGGTTGAGATAAGAACAGTTTAATAAATGAAATAAAGTAAAATAGCAGTAGTAGTAATAACAATAATAAAAATAGTAATAATAATAATATACGAAGCAAGTGATGCACAATGCAATTGCTCACCACCCACCAACCGATACCCAGACAGTTCCCGAGCAGCAATCGCTGCTCCCCGGCCAATCCCCCCCAGTTTATATACTGAGCATGACGTCATATGGTATGGAATAGCCCTTTGGTCAGTTTGGATCAACTGTTCTGGCTGTGCCCCCTCCCAGTTTCTTGTGCACCTGGCAGAGCATGGGAAGCTGAAAAGTCCTTGGCTAGCATAAGCAGTACTTAGCAACAACTAAAACGTTATTCTCATCCTAAATCCAAAACTGACCAAAGGGATATTCCATACCATATGACGTCATGCTCAGTATAGAAACTGGGGGCAGTTAGCTGGGGGGCAGCGATCACTGCTCGGGGACTGGCTGGATGTCGGTCAGCGGGTGGTGAGTGGTTGCATCACTTGTTTTTTTTCCTGGGTTTTGTTTCTCTCTCTCTCGTTGTTCTCCTTTTCATTACAATTATTATTATTATTATTATTTTATTTCAGTTATTAAACTGTCTTTATCTCAACCCATAAGTTTTCTCACTTTTGCCCTTCCGATTCTCTCCCCATCCCACCTGTGGGGGGAGGGTGAGTGAGCGGCTGTGTGGTGCTTGGTTGCCAACATGGGCTAAACCACAACAGTACCACACAGACGTTCGCTGGTTATCTTGCAGCAAAGTGCTTAAAAGAGTTGCTGAACATAAATACGAGTTACTCATTTTTTCTTTGACAATAAGAGACATGTTCCAAGTTTGCTGACCTCTTCTGTGATGACAAGTGGCTGCCAGTAGTATGCTACCTAGCACATGTTTTCAAAAAAATAAACACACTATACGTGTCCTTTCAAGGTAAAGGGGACATTTTAAGAATGAATGAGAAACTAACTGCTTTTCTGAAGAAAGTCATGCTATGGAAAGAGCATTTTGAAAATGGCTGTTTGGAAATATTTCCATCGTTATGTGATTTTGTTGCTTAAAATAGTGCATCACCTATAAAAACTCTTATATCTGTACAATTAAACTTGGAAACAGAATTTCCTAACCTGTTTAAAAATCTTCCAGACAAAGGGTTTCAGTGGGTTTTGAACCCATTTGTTAAAAATAGAAAAATGCAACACCTTCTGATTAGTTTGCAAGAACAACTGATTGACATCGGGGAAGACGGACATTTACTAGCCAAATTTCAACAAAAACCGTTGCATAATTGGTGGATGGGATTGAAAAATATGTATCATGATTTAGTAAGAGCACCCAATGATGCACTTCCATTTGGATCTACGTATCTTTCTGAGGTATCTTTTTCAGCTATGACAGCCATTAAAACCAAGTATCAATCTAAACTGAACTTAGAACCAGACCTCTGAATCACTGTATCACAAAGTGTTAAACTAATTTTTTCAAAAATAACAAAGCATATTCAATCATAATGCAAAAAAAATTTTTTGTACTGTTAATAAATGTGGGTTTTATAATGTACATAATATGTTAGCACAGTGGTACATGTATATAATTTATAAATAAATATATATACACACATATATTGGGGTGAATGCTCTAAAAATTTTTACTAATAGGGGTGAGTGATCAAAAAAGTTTGGAGACAAGATACTCATTAATAGCCTCCCTACTCATCCAAGCAAGCTAGCTCAAGCAGACAGTGTCCAAACCCTCACAGCACATCACTGAATATGTTTTGTGTAAATGTTTGTATTTGGGCATCCCCTCATTGCTGTTCTCATTGTGAAAGTCCCCAAATCCTTAATTTCACAGGTACTACATTTTAGTATACTGACATCTCTGGCTGTTTCATGAAACTGAAGCCCTGGAGTACCTCTCAATAACTTTCAGACAGATTTGCATGCAGTGCATCTACCAATTTAGTCAGTTTCTACAGGAACCTGCTCCTCTGAACAGGATTTTAAACCTTGGTCAAAGCTACAAAGCAAATTCATTGTATGCAGATCCTTCCTGATACACTGTTTTTATTTAACCCTAGTGTCTCTGTTAGGAAGCACCATTTTTAATATATCTCATAAGACAGCTCCAGCACAGTTCCATGTGCTTCAAGGTTTGTAATTTCAGTCCCTCTCACTATTCCCTTTATTTCTCATCCCAGCCTCAAGCTGCTGATGACAAACTTTCCTCCACCCAAATCTTTTCTTTTCCTAGGGAGCCATAATCTGTACCAAAGCAAAAAAATTCTTCTCAAACTTTTCTTATAACAATGCTTTGCCCAAAAAAAGTCTTTTCAGGGAGGAAAGAAGGAAAGAAAGAAGGAAAGAAAGAAAGAAGGAAAGAAAACAACAAAAAACACTACAATAAAAAAATATAAGTAAATCAATGTTTTCTCTTCAGTGGTGTGCTTTAAATAGACCTGTTGTCTGTTGTTTACATACTCAGTTATTCACACTTCCCCAGGTGTACTCCTTCCTTTCCCCAGGTGACTCTCAGTTCCCTTTCCTGACACTCTGCAGCCACCCCATCCCCAAGTGCCAAGGATGGCAATTAAACAAGAGAAAGGGTGAGAAAAGGAAACTGAACGCCCAACATCACATCTTAAGGATGAAGCTTTTGTCAAGGCCATGGAAACTCCATTGCTCTATCAAGTGCAGATTTTCATGGCAGGTGTCCTACTGAAAAATGTGAGGAAGGCGACTTTGTAAAGCATGGACAAGACTCCCAAATGAACAACTTTGGGAAATGCATTAAGCCTAAAAAGTATCAACTGAGCAAGAAAACTTTTCTGTATCATAAATATAAAGCCCATAAATTTTACAGATTTTACAAAAAAAAAAAAGTGAATAAAATCATTTATCCTCCTGCCCTCAAATTATTTTTTTTTTAAAGGTAATATAATCCTGTGGATACTCTTATTGTTTGATACAGTGGGGATAGCAATGAAAGAACGTAAGAATCTGAAATGCAGTATTTAAAATCAACTACCACATACAGAGCAATGGTTGTACTATTTCTATTTCCTTTGCTATTAGTCTAGAAACAGTAGAACACCTGCTGGCTGTCTTATCAGAGATGTGGACAAACTAAAGATTAAGATCACCTCTGGTAAAAACAAAATGAATGTCCCTGTACTTTAATGTAAATGCTCAACACTTCTAGCTCAGTGCAGAATGACTCTCATGAAATTAGGCAGAACATTCGGTCCGTGGAGCATAACCTTTCATTTCCACATATTTAATTTACAAGATACATTGTGTACTCTACACATTTATGGTTTACAAATCATGGTAAATATTCCTCCAGTGCAAAGAACTCTAATACAAGAGATCTAAAGGTGCCATGTACTAAAAATACTGGTTATGTGTCACAAATGCAGGTTTGTGAATCCTGCTGATTATGTCAATTCACTATGAATGAGTGACTTTACACAGTTTGATTTAGTAACAGAATTTACTTGTAGCAAATCGCAGATTTTGATTATAATATTTTTAATAGCACTCAATCATCAATGATTAATAAAGTGATTAGACAAAATTGATCAAAACAGTGACTTAGTTACAGATTCGAAGATGGCAAGGTTCACTCTATTACTACATGGAAGCGCATAAAAGAGAATTAAATCACACTGAGTTAGAATGATTCATAAAGGGATTGCATATATATGGAATAAGGGGGACCCTCCTGTTGAGTCACGAGGCTTAGACTAGACCCCCTTGCTTTCTAAACTCCTTCTCAGAGAGGAGCCTAGGTGCGGCTAGGTCTAGTCTTAGTCTCAGACTTGGTCAACGGTTTATATGGATAAGGATAATATATATATATGTATATGTGTATATCTAGTACATAGGAAAAGTATATAAAGGAAATTGGGTTATATGAGAGAGAGAGAGAGGGAGAAATCGTATGTAGGGGATACGGAAACCCTCCTGTTGAGTCACGAGGTTCAGAATGGACCCCCTTGCTTTCTAAACTCCTTCTCAGAGAGGAGCCGAGGTGCGGCTGGGCCCACTCTTAGTCTCAGACTTGGTCAACGGTTTAGGAGAGTAATGCTATAAGAATAGTACAGCAGTATAAAACTCCCTCTGAAATTAAGTCATACATCTACAGACTACTTAAATTGATTCACGCATGCACACTCACAAATATGAATGCATATATGAAAATAGTATACCTGTTAAAAATTCCCCTCGAGTTTAGTGAAATACATCTAATGCCTTGGCATTTCTCAATGGGCGAGAGTAGAGTCTCGAGGAGTGAAGGATATCAGCAGCCCAGGCTCCGTTGTCGATCTCCAGCAATGGAGTTCTGGTAGCAGCAGACTTTCGAAATTTGCTAGTTTTCACTGACTCTGAGAGACATTTTGATCAGAGGGAGATGCTGGTGCGGCCCGCAGCAGTCCAGGAGAGCTCAAAGGGCCTCACTTAGGACTGCCGTTTATAGGATTGTGAGATGATTGACTTTAATCACCAGTAAATTTCCATCCGAGCCACAATTCGGGTCGGCTTGTTGTTGGAATTCCAGGGTGGAATTCCATACCACCCTGTTTCAAGGCTGTCTGGGGTACCTGTTTGTTCTCGTTCCCCTCATTAGCCATAATATGAATCTTGATAAGAACAGAGCCGCTCTCTGCTCCAGCCATGTAGGAGTTTCTGATACAATTAAGGGGCACTTAACTGACCAACTCTCTACACAAAAGCTGCAGCCTGGAATTCCTGAGATTGTAAAGCGGACAAAGTAAAGGGGAAAAACAGAACAGAAAAACGGGGGGGGGGGGGGGGGGGGGGATGTACCACCACATTATGCTGGGAGACTATTTGTTTATCTGCAAAATCAGCTTAGGTTAAGAAACTCAGAAAAACTAAACATACGCTTACTATTTGATGTAAAAGGTTTTTAAAATGAATTTATTTCACTGAAATAGGCTTTTCAATGGGACTTATGGGGACTAGGCACAGAACTCAAAGTAAAGGTGCTTAGCCTACACTTGTAAATCCCAAGCAGCAGGCTGGAAGTGCTATTGATGAGCCAGAGTTCATAGAGTAAACTAGGAACTGTGACGGATGCACTCAACCCCTTGACCAGACTGACAATGGTTTGGTGCAGGCTCCAGAAGAGGTAAAGGCCTGAGTCGTAGCCAGGCCATGAACTCCTCTAGTTTCAATCTGTTCTCTGAAAACCCACAAAGGAGCAGAGTGGCATGGTAAGCATCAATGCATATGAGCTTGGAACACCGATCATGCGATTGACACATGAATAGGGGGTGGCTTTTCCAAGACTCATTTATCAAGGAGCAAAGTAAGTTGTGAATACAAGGAGCCTCATGCATACCTTTTCCATCGCATGGAATTTGACTACAAGCCAACCACTTTATTCCATAAATATGACAACCTAAGTGAGCCTTCATTGAGCTCTCCCTGCTCGGCATTGTGGCTGCATGGCGGTGATCTACCCTTGAGCTGGGACACCTCTCAAGGTTGCCCCTCAAGGCAGAGAGACCTTTTACCAATGACAAATCTTTGGTAAGCGACCAATATCGTGCATAACCTTGTAGTATGTAACTTTGATTTTGTCTTGGTAACTTTGCATGCTGAATTGATGCTAATGAAACATTACATGAACTTTGCATGTACAGTCCCTTAGGCATAAACCGTTGTCCAAGTCTGAGACCAAGATCGGACCTAGCCGCACCTAAGCTCCATCAGGAGTTTAGAAAGCAAGGGGGTCCACTCTGAACCTCGTGACTCAACGGGAGGGTCTTCCTTACCCTTTTGTGTCTCCGGTCTCTGTGTGAATCATTCTAACTCCATTCTAACTCAATTTTCATTTGTATGATTCTTCCATGCAGAAATTAATAGAGTGAACCTTGCCATTGAACTTTGTTAAGTCACAGTTTTACATCATATTAAAATCACTTTTACTAATACCTTTGTTGGTGATTCCTTAAGCTTTCTAAATCACTCATTCGTGACAGGAACTAATCCAGAATTTCCAGCTCCCAATCTTGTATTGGTGCAATTACATTATATGACTCACAGGATCAAGAAAATAAGTCAAAATTCCCATTTATTTGGTGAGTTACTTTGATTCCAGATCACTTGTGTGTTTCTTTATACCTCAAGAAGCCAAATCCCTGTGGATCCATAATTGGCAGTTCCTACTAACATCTTGGAAAGTTTTGGTATGTTGAAGGTTTCCTCTTTAATAATAGCAGAAGCCAGGCTAACTGTCATCGTAGTATGATGCCTTTAATCAAATGGGTTGACCAGAGTTTCAGGTGAGCTGAAGAAATCAGATTTCAAATTTTAGCTAATGCCTTTGAAAGCAAAGATGCAATCAGAAAAAAAATTTATTTTTATTATGCTAAGTGGAAAGGGGTCAAAATGCAAGAAACTAATCCTGTCTGGCCTTCCACAGAATTACATATTATTTCATGTGCCAGTTGTTGCCATCTCAACTTGTGAAGGGTTTCATCATCATTGCCAAAAACATTTGTGACTGATCAACAAACCCCTACAATGGAAGAAGGCTCAGAAAAGATAGGCAAGGATGATATGCTCATGAAGCTCAGAAAAGAATGTAGGAAGTGACCACAGCTATCGTAAAGGAGGCTGAACTTATCTCGACACCAAGGGGACTGGAGAGTGGCCTTTATTGTAGATAAACACCTGTATCAGTTGAATGGGTCAACTGGTTATGTGAATGGCCTTCCCTAAAATAATCAATAGAAAGTATCTTCCTGAGCCAACCAGACCAACATGGCGGAAGTGTATATGTGGCTCAGCCCAACATAGAGTATAAAAATCAAACAACCAGCAAAATGAACTTTGAAAAGAGCAATGGGCTGGCTTCAACCCATGTATTCCTTCCTGGTGACTGGGGATGCCCAGCATCGTGACAGTGAGCATACAGAGACTGGTAACGGGAATCATGTTCACATTGTGATTCAACTGTAAATTGCAATTGCTATATTGTGCTTGTGTTGTGATTTCAGTATATTGCTTTATCACTTTTCTAAATCAAAATCCCATTACTTCAAATAAGTACATTTGGTATTAAAATATTAAACCCTCCACATGTGGAATATCTAAAAGAACCTGGTCAGAGAGTATTGGACTCTGACAACATTCCTATAGCCATTTATTTTGGCTCATGCATGGTGATTTTTACTATGTATACAGGGAACCTGCAAGATGGTAGATGGCCAATTATTTACAAATTTGATTAGGTGAATTGTTACTCATGAGTAACTGAACTGACTTTGACGGTGCTACTTGCTTATAAGTAAAGAGTTCACAGCCTCATTCATAGTTTAACATTCACTAAATATGAAGGACAATCCAATAAACCTTACTCTTGTAATTTTATATTCAACATCATGATGCATCTAAAATGTTTGCAACAATACCTGATACTACAGTTTATTATTACTATCTATAAACTTTTCCTTTTCTATGTCTCTGATATATATAAAAATCATAAGCCCTGAGCCCAAAAGAAATGAAAGTTTTGTTTTAAAGTCACTCCTAATTATCACAAGGAGTGAAACAAAAACTATACAAATTGAAACAGTAACCTGACTTCCTGTGGTCATTTACTGCAGCTTCCAAGTCTCTTAACATGTTTCATCCCACCCTTGCACCTTAAAATAGAAGTTCCTGCAAAATAACAGTGAATACATACATCCTTTACTCTAGATTATTAGATCTGATAGTTTTTAAACATGTAGGAAAACTGCCTTCATAACATCCAGGAGAGGCTTATTCATTTCTTCATAAAGCAGTGAATATTTTTTCACCTCTCACTTTAGAAATTGCAGAGTTTCTATAGAGTTTAAGAATTCTCTTTTGTATAAAAAGGAAGCAGTGGGTTTTATTCTTGACCCAAAGGAATTCATTGTGCAGGGAAGTGAATATGTGCTGAAACAGTGTGTCAATGGCTTCAAATACTGCAGTGAGGTTTGCTATCAAATGGGAGGGGCAGAGGGAGGGGGGTAATTAGGAAGATCCCAGAAGGGCAAAGTCCCATTCACAAATGGTTGAAATACATGAGAATGAAAAAGCAAAATTGGTGTTCAGGTGACAAGAGAGACAGGAAAAGCCACATGCCAACTCTAGGACATAAACAGAGCAGCTTGAAAGCTCTCATTGTCAGTTCTGGAGAGTTCTTAAAGACATGTTCATAGCTTGTTATCTCTGGCAGAAGAGTTGGAGAGGGGAAAGAGAAAAGGTTCAAGCTTCAGGGTTAAACATTTCTCTGGAAACCTTTTCCCCTTCAACTTCTATTTTTCTGTTGAATGGAACTGGATTTTATGAGAAAAAGGAGAACTATCAAGTCTATGTTAGCGTGTGTATGTATGCACATATATATATGCTATGCGTGAGTTTTATTGTAAGTAAATATTTGTCTGATTATTATTTCTTAAGACAGATCACTATGCATTTCCCTTATAGGCTCTAGAAGTTTCCTTGCATGTCTTTTAGGGACCCCACCTCTGGCAAATATTCATAATTGCACCAACCTCTGATAAAGAGTTAGTAAATTGACTGGAAAGTTTAATGTATAATGATTAATGTATAATCATGAGTGCATTTAGAATTGAATACAAAAGGGAAATTATATACTTATGTGTAGGATGGTGAAGCCAATGGGGCCTCACACAGGCAATCAAATACTTCTTGGAGCCTAAGGTTAACTTAAGTAAAATATCAAATTGAGGCTAAATCTGAAAAAACATACTTGGAAGGAAGGGAGAAAAAGTTATTAGTATTATTTAGCAGTCATCTGAGTAATGAATTCACACTTCTATGACCCATTGTACTCCCTCATCTGTGAGACAGTACAGAAATTGTATACATAGCTATGGTAATTGATACTGGTATATATTTACAGTGCAGGTTACCTGCAGTAAGAGTGTTTTTTCTACCCAGAAGTGTTTCTTTGCTTTCTATTAATAGTGAGGTAGATAACATGGGCTAATGATACAAGTGAGGCAAATTTTACTTGGACAGTAAATAGCTTTCATTGGATCAACTGATACAGGTAAAAAAAACCATACACATTTTGGGGTACCAAGAAGAGTTTGTGCATCCAAACGTTTCTTAGTTTTTATCAGCTATCTCAACCAGTCAAAACAAAGACATTCTTTCTGGCTCCAAATCTTGCCTTTCTTTCTTATATGATGGGTGTTCTTGATCCACTTAATGGATTCTTTAGTAAAGACAAATCTGATTTTCCTCCATAGGTGGATAGCCTGACCTGCCAGTGGGAAGGTGGCTGAGCCCACAGGAAGGATGGCAGGAATTCAGAGAGCCCCAGCAGGGGTCCAAGCCCATGTGCAAGCTACAGGAAACAAATATGTCAAATTGATGCTCAAACTGGACTGGAACAACAGGTGTGGGAAATTAGTTCTCTCTACTTTTGTTTTCCCTTTGGAGAAAAGGAGGCAAAACTCCTCTTGCAGGGCCTGCAGAGGACTCTGAAGATGTTAAGAAATCTGAGGGAAGGCTCCTACAAGTCAAATCACAGCTAAATTTCTGTCTTGTGAATAGACCTTTGTCTAGGATAGGAATTATTGGCTGTAAGGCATAGACTGTATTTGCCAGTCTCCCTGACTGAAAGTGAGCAGGGATCAAAATGAGACTCTGTGTTATTTATCCCAGTTCTCTTTGCTTCCAGAAGAAGAAAGGAGTCCCCTTTTCTTGATCCAACTTATTTTCTCCTCTGTTTCTGACATTATGGTTTATTTACAATGTGAGTATTATTTTATCTCTGCCTTTTTCTCTGTGTGGGGACCTCAGCTAATTCAGGAGTGAATCTTTATCTGTTATCAGTTGTTAAATGTACCTTTGAAATTCAAAATGAGCTCCATTGATTTCAGCTAAACAATTTGCCATACAACTCAGGTAATGTGCATAATAGTGTACTGTTCAACTCTATGGGGGGGGGGCCTACTCTGTCGCATCTAAGAAGAATGTGTTTGAATGAATTAATCCATTTCTATCAGTTCTAATTTCCCTCCATAAAACTTCTTCATTTATTGCCTCCTTAATTGCCAAGTTATGACCACGTTTTGTAACCTTTACTTTTATCTCTTTATAACTCAAATGATTTGCACATATCATCTTTAATTGACACCTCAGTGTGACATCAGCGAACAGAGAGGAAATGGACTACTGAGAAAAGCACAATGTCCTAGTCATTCCATCTATTATGTTTCAGAAAACCATTGAGGACATTTGGGATTTTTTAAGAGTTGTTGGCAGGATGTCTTTGAGTAGAGAGAGTTCTGAATTCAGCTCACAAGGAAATCAGACCATTTCTTCAATAAACAGCAAAGAAACTCAAATCTACTTGTATACCTTGATGTCAATCATTGGTAAGCATTTGACAAACTCAATATGCAATAAAATTCAGAGGTGACTGTCATGGTTTAACCCCAGTAGGCAGCTAAGGACCACACAGCCACTCACTCACTCCCCCAGAGTGGGATGGGGGAAAGAATCAGAAGAGTAAAAGTGCGAAAACTCATGGGTTGAGATAAAGACAGTTTAATAGGGAAAGCAAAAGCCGTGCATGCAAGCAAAGCAAAACAAGGAACTCATTCACTACTTCCCATCAGCAGGCAGATGTTTAGCCATCTCCAGGAAAGCAGGGCTTCATCATATGTAACAGTTACTTGGGAAGACAAATGCCATAACTCAAAACGTTCCACCTTCCTCCTTCTTCCCCCCAGTTTTTATTGCTGAGCACAACATCATATGGTATGGAATATCCCTTTGGTCAGTTGGGGTCAGCTGTCCTGGCTGTGTCCCCTTCCCAACTTCTTGTGTACCCCCAGCCTACTCGTTGGCAGGGCAGTGTGAGAAACAGAATAGATAGACAAAGAAGAGAGAATTTCATAACTGGTATTGTATATTCCTCTGAATTTGCTTGAGGTGAGTATTGTGATTAAGATAGGGAATGTATCTTGTGTACCCCCAGCCTACTCACTGACGGGGCAGTCTGAGGAGCATAAAAGGCTGTGTCAGCACTGCTCAGCAACAACTAAAACATCAGTGTGTTATCAACACTGTTTTCATCATAAATCCAAAACATAGCACTATACCAGCTAATATGAAGAAAATTAACTCTGTCCCAGACAAAACCAGTACAAACATAAACTGGATTTGAGTTCCCTCTGCTTGCAAACCAACCAGCAATTTATTTTGAGCTGTGGGCAGATACAAATAAATGATTCCATGAAATGGGTAATAAATGCTTACATGAATGAAATTCTTTCTAAGGAAATAAAAATGTGGAAGTGTTAGTTAATCGAATGGGTGTTTTTTTCTGAAACATGGATGTTTCCATGTTTTCCAACTTGATATTTCTACTTAAAAGGAAAGTTTTCCTGGAAGAAGTTAGAATTGTCTCTTAGACTAAACTATTCCAATAGAAGATATAGTGGAACCCTGTTTAGTTAAACTTTGATTTAAATTATTACTAGCCCTAATATAATAGTTAATGATATAAACATAAATTCAAAAATCTATAAAACAATAGTTGCATCCCACCACTAGCAAAAAATAGGACCTGAACAGTCGCTAAGTTGTCTGAGCAAAGGTGTATCCAGATTGAATAATGCTGTACATAAAAGCCTCATTGCATATCTCCTCACTCACATGTACAGATAAAGTCACACCAGAAAAACATTGAGAAGCTGCAATTTCATATGCCTAATATAAATCAAAATCACTTTCTGATACAAATAATAATTGGTTTTGGCTTCTTACTTAATTTGCTTCTATTGTATCACCTCCACATTTACTATGCAGTTTTCTACTATAGACACAAGCTGAATGGGACATGCATGTATTTTTCAAAAGTAATCCAGAGTCAGTTTTCAGGGAATAGTGACTTACTGTTTAACATTTATAAAACAATAATCATTGCTATTGGAAAGAACAAACAAGCAGCAGGTATTATTAAATTTGTTTGGCAGTATGATAGGTTGATTTAGATAGATATGATTATGTTAAAAAACTTCACTGATCTGGCTGAAAATCCAGTATGTTAAGGTATGTTGTTGTGCTTCATGTTTCAATGAGTTGGCTATTTTGTTGATTATATCAATGAGGATCAATCAATATCAGTGAGTCAGAGGCTCAGTCTTTATGGCAAATGAAAGAGAGAGCAGAGCCCTTTCTGTGTTATGAGCAATGTGATTTAATTTATACATTTTGTTCACCATAATATATTTCTTTGCTGAGGTGTTGGTTCCTCCTAGAACAGATACAGCTCTTCTAAGCCATGAGATAGGATAAAAGGACTCACAAATTATGGCCTTATATAAATTCTGACAACATACAAAATAAAATGAGAGCTTGATTAATGAGTCAAATCAAAAGAGTGAAATAAATTTTAATTCTATTCCAAATGGAGCTCAACGTTGAAAAAAAGAAAGAAATTATAGTTTTATTTTGTGTAACAGAAGGGAACTAAGAAGAATTTTGGGAAATATGAAGCAGATTTTGATATATTCACATTAAAATTTTGAGCTCCCTCGGGAGTGCTCAGTAGAGGTGGGATTCGTACATTCAGTCTACTGCCGAGTTGTTTCTTCTTTCCTCAGTTTAGACATCAGTTAGCTATTCTTTTTTATCTACATATATGCTGTTAGGTTATGTGATAAAAACTCGTCTGCACACCCACGAAGGAGCATAGGGAGACAATGGCAGGTGGAGGGAGCTCAAATAGCAACCTGCCTGGCTACTCCCAGGCCCCTCTCAGGAGCCAACAGCACATCAAAGGCCCAGCTCCATGAGCCCAGAAGAGCACAGGGGCACAAAGGTGAGTGGGAATCCATATTACAGACTCAAAGGAAGGGACACCCTGTTTAGGCCCCTCCCAGGGATGTCCCAGGACAGCCTCAACCCTAGTGTCTAGGTATGAAATCCATCAAGATGAGTCAACACTGGAGCACCTTTTATATTGGGGGGAGGTGCTGCCTAGGGGTATGGGATGCAGGGGAAAAGCATTTCAGGATTGCATAGGACTTATTATGGGATGTTTTGGGGGAGGAACCAAAGGTGGGGAAAGGGAATGATTTAGGTGATTTAGAGAGGAACAAGTGTGGAGAAAATAAAGGGGTAAGGGGATAAAAAGAGCTGGTCACATATAAACAGCTGTCTGGTACATTTGTCTGGCCATGACCTGCACCTGATCAGTGCAGCCTGCCGACCGATGCCCAGCCAGTCCCTGAGCAGCGGTCACTGACCCCCAGCCAACTCCCCCCAGTTTATATACTGAGCATGATGTCATATGGTATGGAATAGCCCTTTGGTCAGTTTGGATCAACTATTCTGGCTGTGCCCCCTCCCAGCTTCTTGTGCACCTGGCAGAGCATGGGAAGCTGAAAAGTCCTTGACTAGCATAAGCAGTACTCAGCAACAACTAAAACATCAGTCTGTTATCAGCATTATTCTCATCCTAAATCCAAAACACAGCACTATGCCAGCTACTAGGAGGAAAATTAACTCTATCCCAGCTGAAATCAGGACAACCTGGTAGGTACAATAGATTCGTGGTAAGTTCACTAAAGTGAGGGTCTTACATAGCTATACAAGTACTGCAGAAACAGGAAAACTGGAGGATGCAGAGAAGAAACAGAATTATGGAGAGTTAATGGTTGTCATTGCTTTCAGCTTACAGCTTAATGAACTTTAAAAATAATTAAAAAAGTAAAACTGAGGGTTCAGTAGGGAGTTGTATTTTGGACTGTACATGTTTAACTACATTTTTATAAAGTGATAAAAGCTTTCTGTGTTTAGTCAGACACACACAAATGTGAATTGCTTTACCCAGTAAAGTGTACCTGTGTATATAGTTTTAATTAGACTAACAAGTTCCTTTACCAGTCTACCAAAAAAACTCAGCAACATATTAGTCACTTCCAGGCCTTTCCTTTAGTTCCCATTTTTTTCCAAATAAAAATTTATAATGATGCAAAAGAATTTCCCTAGCCCACAAATGATTTAAAAGCTAATGAACAGCTGAGCATGAACAATACCTTCCAGCTAGCCACCCCCTATTATATAAGTCCATCTACTCCTTTTCTTAAGGACCTCCTTAATCTTACAACTTTTTTTAATGAAAGCATAGTACAGGCCTTAGGAAAAAAAAAAAAGAAAAAAAAAGATTGTTATATCCAAAGTTGCATGAACATACAGTTTTATAGACATATTTATTTCTTGCCCATCTTTTCCTTTTCCTTTTCAGACCTTGGTCTGACTGTGATTGGAATCTCAAGTTCATCACCTTTTCTCAATACCATATCACTAATGGGTTGAATATAAATTAGGAAATTACAATCTTTTCTCTGGTGATTCTGATTGGCTGTTAAACGGTCTTTCAAGTCTCTTTCTTGTCGTCTTTACTGATTACTCACTATATTCTTCCAACCACACAAAATGTTCTCTATAAATCACTGATACTTAATTTTTATAATTTTTAAATGGATACAGACCTCAAACCCAGGCCACTTTAGATTGTATAACTGTGTTACATTGGAAGTGTAAATTTAAGCAAAAGTCACATTCTGATTGATGAAGAGGAATACTTCTCTGTCCTATCCTATTTGTGACAGACAACTGGCTTTACCACATCCTAAACTTTTGATCTTTCCCAGCTTTCCCTTGCAGCGCTGTATTCAATGGTCTTCATGCCTCTATAAGGCCACACATCTAATCAACCACTGTGCTCTGATCTAAACAACTGCCCACAAGGCAGCATTTATTATGGGCTACTACTCAAAGGTTAAAGACAGCTATACATGCTTCCAAAAATTGAAATATCATGGCTCTGCAGTTCTTTCCCACATTCCCCAGGGGCATTTATACATATTTCTGTCCTGTACATATGTTCTTACCTCTGACTGGGAGCAGTTTGTCTTTGTATCCATTGCTCAGCAACCACAGCCCTGCTGTGCTTGCATTCTCGCCACTCTTTTATATCTCTGATTAAACCATCTAATACTGGGTATCCAATTAACCATATATAAAAACATCAGAACTTTTTTTACAGCTGTGGGATAAAGCCAGTAAAAATGAATTTAACAGAACAGAGATAAACTTAAAAAAAATGGTTTTAACAAAACAACATCCAGCAAATATTTGGTAAGGAACAAGTAATTTGATTCATAAAAACATAGCCTGGTTACTAGAAATCCATTGCATCAAAGACAAGCCAAACTGATTACTCAAAGTGCTTTTGTCCAAAAAAATACAGAACAGCAGAAGAATTAAAGGAAGATGAAATAAATAATTAAATACTTGAGTACCAGGAAGCTGAGGAGAAGCAATGCAAGGAAGAGGGAAAGGCACTAGACAACAAAAGAAAATGTAGGAAGTAGCTCTTGTAACTGAACACAGAAGCAAAATACAATCAGGATTCAGAGGGTTATGCCTGCATAAGCGCTAAAAATTATCAGTGACAGAAGTAAAGATCCGAGAAGCAGTCCCATGCAATTCTCTTCTCATTGCTATTTACTATAAAGTCTGCTCAATAACAACCAGGTCAAGGGGAGGACCATCTCTGCTATTAAGCTTTAGAAGATCATATCACTTATGAAACCACTAAAAGCCAATTGTTTATAATGTATTGGGTCTGGCTGGGATGGAGTTAACTTTCCTGATAACAGCCCATATTGTGCTGTGCTTTGCATTTGTGGTTAAAACAGTGTTGATAACACACTGTGGTGGGTTGACTCTGGCTGGATGCCAAGTGCCACTCTATCACTCCCCTCCTCAAGTGGACAGGGGAGAGAAAATATAACAAAAATCTCGTGGGTCGAGACAACGACAGGGAGAGATCACTCACCAATTATCGTCATGAGCAAAACAGACTCAACTTGGGGAAAATCAGTTTAATTTATTACCAATCAAAATAGAGTAGGGTAATGAGAAATAAAACCAAATCTTAAAACACCTTCCCCCCACACTTCCTTTCTTCCCGGGCTCAACTTCACTCCCGATTTTCTCTACCTCCTCCCCCTGAGTGGCGGCAGGGGGACAGGGAATGGGGGTTGCAGTCAGTTCATCACACATTGTCTCTGCTGCTCCTTCCTCCTCAGGGGAGGGCTCCTCACACTCTTCCCCTGCTCCAGCGTGGGGTCCCTCCCACGGGAGACAGTTCTTCATGAACTGCTCCAGCATGGGTCCCTTCCACAGGATGCAGTCCTTCAGGAACAGACTGCTCCAGCGTGGGCTTCCCACAGGGTCACAGCCTCCTTCAGGCATCCACATGCTCTGGCATGGGGTCCTCCATGGGCTGCAGGTGGATATCTGCTCCACCGTGGACCTCCATGGGCTGCAGGGGGACAGCCTGCCTCACCATGGTCTTCACCACAGGCTGCAGAGGAATCTCTGCTCCTGTGCCTGGAGCACCTCCTCCCCCTCCTTCTTCACTGACCTTGGTGTCTGCATAGTCATTCCTCTCACGTATTCTCACTCCTCACTCCAGCTGCAGTTTGTGCCTGGGTTGTTTTTTTTTCCCCCCTTTCTGAAATATGTTATCACAGAGGCACTACCACCATCACTGATTGGCTCAGCCTTGGCCAGCGGCGGGTCAGTCTTGGAGCCGGCTGGCATTGGCTCTATCGGACACAGGAGAAGCTTCTAGCATCTTCTCACAGAAGCCACCCCTGTAGCCCCCCCGCTCCCAAAACCTAGCCACGCAAACCCAGTACACAGCAATGTTTTGGCTACTGCTGAGCAGTGCTCCCACAGCATCCAGGCTTGCTCTCTCTCCCCCCCCAAAAGCCTCTAGGTTGGGGTTGGGCAAGAGGTTGGGAGGGGACATAGCCGAGACAGCTGACCGAAAGTCACCAAACAGCTATTCCATACTATTTGGTGTCGTACTCAGCAATAAAAGCTAAGAGAAAGGAGGAGGAGGGGCATTAGTGTTTATGGCGTTTGTCTTCCCAAGCAACTGTTATGTGTACTGAGGCACTGCTTTCCAGGAAGTGGCTAAGCATCTACTTGCTGATGGGAAGTAGTGAATGAATTCCTCTTTGCTTTGCTTGCGTGTGCAGTTTTTGCTTTCCCTATTAAACTGTCCTTATCTCGATCCATGAGTCTTCTTGCCTTCCTTCTATTTTTTCCCCATCTTTTGAGGGAAATGGGGAGTGAGAGAACGGCTGAGTGGGAGTTTCGCTGTTAGCTAACCCACCACAGTAACCCACAATATGTCCTCTTTTTGGTATTGGTATAGAGCAAAATTTATTTTGCTGATGCAAGGGTTTTATGCCCTTTTGTTAGTACTTTTTTTCACTAAATCTGGGCATTTGAGCATTAGTTAATTTCAATAAGGCTGAAGAGAGAGCAGACTTTATTTCTTGTATACATGTTGAAATCAAGGGACAAACTATAAGTTCAGGTAATGGTACCAACTATTAGAGGGTTCTAGTCTATTCTAAAATGTATTACGCCAAGAGGAATTTTTACCATGGTATTGTAACAATTTATGTTTTAATTGACTCATAAAATGATGTTGCTGTCACTAATAATTGCTGCCAGATATGATTACAATTCAGTAGTTAAATATAGACCACATTTTACATAAAGAGAAGTGAGTGGATTATCATTTTACATGGCAGATCAAAGTAGAACACTTTTGGAGATGTCAGTGGGAACCACATACTTAAAGTTGTGTTGTATTTGACACTTGAGTTATCATGTCAGTATCAGATTTCTCTTGAAAAGCCTATGTTGTTAATCTGTACAAGTGAAACTATTGAGAAGCATCCATTATTTTAAATTAGCAAAATTATTTTGTCTAAATACAGTTCTATGAAGTAAGCATTGTATCTGTTTAAAATGTCAACTAGTCAAAATAGGACTAGGTCTTACTTTGTGTTTTAAATATCATAAGCACTTTGATGATGTTTATCAAATAAACACCTCATTAATTAGTATTTTAATTATTTTTAATTATCTATGAATTCACCATTACAGACATGATAAATGTTTCTGCTTTATGTTCTACTGATGTCCAGAATCTTTATCTAAAAAAATAAATATCAATAAGACATTTTGTACAGCAAATGGAAAGCCATGATAAAGAAAGGTGAAATGAGCTATAAATATAATCTGTGTTTCAGAGCCTAAAATAACTGGAAATATTAGCCAACATGAGAAATCTTGTGTGTTTAGAATATGTAGTGAGAATAAAGTGTTTAGTATGATTTGGTTCTGTGCTACAGCACCCCTGAAAGTCAGGTCACAGAACTTTCAGCTGGTATCAAGAAAATGAGGAACATAAGGTGGCTAACCATGAACATTTAGAGTGTGCTCTTTGCCCATCTTGATAAATGATTGCTTGACAGAGGCAAAGAAGAATTTGGTTCTTCACCATGTTACCCTAACCATGACTATCTTGCACAGAACTTCTGGTTGGATCCTCATGGAAACAGTCTGTGATTAGTTAAAGGTTCTATTTGCATTGATTATAAATTCAATAGCATATGCAATTTGGTAAAAATTGAAAGTCCTTGCAAAAATGGTTTAATTTTGCCAAGCATTTTAGCTTTGCTGACAGCAACACTCTTAACCTCATGTAGAAATATGCAAATTATCAGAAAGCACTTGAAGATCTTTAGTGCCACCAACAGCTTGAATAAAAAAAATTTGACCTGGTTTTAGTAAAGTGCATATTCATTGCTGCTAATCAACAGTAGGTGGCACTGGCAAATTTGGTATTTGTTCTGTAGTTACCAGTTATGCAATAAGGCAAGGATTTGATTTGTTCCACTGCTTTTGAAAAAAATTGTTGTGAGCTTGCTACATGTAAACACTTGACATATCTGAAATAATCATAAAGAAGTTACTAATAGACACTTTTCTTCCATATTCGCAAAGCATTCCTTAACCATAACTTAATTCTGACATATTTTCAATTCTCATGTATTTGCAAAAATGATTGCACACATACATTCAGTATCTGACATTTATAGGCTCTTTCTATAGGAGAGTCAAGGTTATGTGGTTAGTTGCTGTCACATGCTGTTCTCTCTACTTTCTGATTGGATGTATTTGTGCAAAATCATTCCCCTAAGTTCTATACAAAGAAAATAAATTGAAACAAGTGTGCAGAAATAGAATATAATAAGAATATGAGTCTGCTGAACTAAAGGCCATTTGATCTCAGATAAACCATTTACTGTTCTTTCAGTAAGTTCTAGTAAGACACACATACTCAAAATTTAATTACTTGGAAATTAGCAATGAGATACAGAGCTTTCCCACTGTAATCCATAATTTGCATCTTTTTCTTCCCATTAGTATTTGGGTTTTTCTATTATTCTCTGCTGAAGCAGTCCAGCTTTTTTTGAAAATATCTGACTGCTATTACTTCTAGCAGAAATACTTCTATGTTTTTTTCTCCTTGTGATCAGTGTTGCAGAAGCAAAAAAACCAAGCTGCAGGTCTCAAAGCACCATCAATGCAGAAAGAGCTATAGATAATTATGTTTAATGTGACAGGGAAATAGCATATTTAAGTTTAGAAATGAGTGTAGATTAAAACATACAACTCTTCACAAATAATCTAAATCATGTATTGTTTTATACAAGATAGTTTAGCAAAATAAATGCTGTTCCTATATATAATTATTTGATTTATATAATTTATCTACTTCTGCTGAAAGCCTCTCCCTGCATGTTTATCAATTTGTTATTTATTGAAAGTATGCAGTGCAACAAACATCACAATTTCTTATTTAAGCCTAATGGGCTACAGGAAACAGGATTTGGGCTTCTATTTTATATTTACCTTAGTTAAAATGCATCATTATTTTGATCTTGCACTAATCTTCAGTGTATGAACTCTTCTATAAAACTCAGTATTTTCAAAGTTACATTATCAGCTTATTATTTTCAGATGTTTTGTAGACCTATATAGAAGCCTAACTGTAACAAAACAAATACTCTCAATGAGGAGTTTAATAAGAGGCCTGATCAAACAGACAACCTGATTGCCAAAATGTGACATCTAAGGAAGTCAGTTAAGTATGTAAAAGATGGCTGTTAATGGAATTTCTGCTCCATCCCTTAGCTTACATTTACTTCTTGGTGCTTAATCAGTATTATCCACACAGAATTGCTGGGAGTACATGTTAGAGTCTAGATTGCCAATGTGGCAACCTAGCCTGCCTGCCCCTTTTCTACTTTGGATGTAACGGAAGCCCACATTGTAAATGTCGTATCTCCCAATGCTGTCTCAGACTTCTGCCCACATTTTCCAGACTTTCTCATTACCCACTCAAATCCTATGCATCTGAAATGATGTATCAATTTATTACTTTTAAAATTTAATTTATTTTTGTTAATATTATTGTTATGATGAAATTTCATGCAAAAGTTGCTTTAAAGGATTAAAAAAATTCAAAACTTTGCCTGTAAGGAAGCATGCTGAATACTAAAGATGTTCTCAAACTCACACTTATCCATTTCCCAAATACATTCTTTAGAGCCTGAGCATGAAGGGCACTATTTGTAAGCAACAGAAATGTTTCATTCAGAAAAAAATACATGTTTTACTACTACCATTTGACTGTAAAGTTCACTTTCTTTATTTGAAAAGCACAAAGGATGACTTTAGCTGTTACATGCTTTCACTCTGGAGAACACTATATATATCCACCACATAGAAATGCAGAAACTTTGCCATTTTTTTAAAAAGCTGTCATAAGATATTTAGGTAGCCTTTCACAAGTTGCCAGACTTAACTTCTGCTTCTGAAATGCTTTGTGATGCCCTTTGTGCTGGCAGCTCAATAGAGAGTTAGATGACATCAGTGAGAAATACCAAATTGGAAAAAGTGCTATTACTAGACATCTGCCTAGGGGCTGGAATGAGGAAACCTGAAGGGAAACTTACAAAAGGCTCTTGCAGGCTTTGACATTGGGAATGCGTGGCAGCTTAGAGAGGTATGTGAAGGTAAAGTTCAAGCATAGACAACTGGAGAAATTCTGAGTAACAACAGAATTTATAGAACAGACTTCTTTAATTCATTACTTAATTACTCATGGTTAGTTAATCTGGAGGGACCTAGTCAAAGAAGAACAGCAGTGACTTAAATATTTCATCTGTATTGCGGGTTTTATATGACTTCATGTATAATTCTTGCTAACTTACTTCACCAGACTTCATATTTCCACATATGACTATGAAGAGACATTTATAAGGGCTGGCTAAAATATATAAGAAATTCTGAGCATTTATGTTTTGCTGTAGGTCAAATTTTGATTTCTTCCAATATTTAATATCTAACTTTATAATGTGCTTATGATATTTAAAACACAAAGTAGTAGAAAACTATGAGAATTAGAGTTTGTTTATTTTTCTCCCAGTATGTTATGTATAATCAAAGAAAATTAGTCACAGTGGGTGCTAAATAAAATTTTAGGATATTTCTTTCTGAAAATGCTTTAATAAAGAATATAAAAATGTAACACAGAACAACATAATAGATTTTGAACTAAGAGCTTCAATATTGAATGTTGAGAGGAAAGTAACGACAATAATGTGCTAGGATATAGAGACACCTGTCATTTTGAGGTAGCAACATAAAAATGTAATTCCAACAAATTAAGTATAAGCTCCTGAAGAGGTTTCATCTCAATTATATGTCAAAGCAAAGAGTATGCTTTCAGTGATTTACTTTTTTCTTTCTCTCTCTGTCTTCCCCCTTTCCCTGCTCCCCCTTTCTTCCCCCCCACCCCTGCTACATGCCTGTCCTACATCAAACCATCATTTTTCAAGATCAGGTTTATTAGAATAATTAATCTTTACAGCTGAACAGGAACATAAGAAGGAGATGAGTATGTTTCCAAGTCATATAACATTTTTCCTCAGAACAGGAGCATGTGTCATTTACAGTTTTGACTGCTGTGTTTCTGAGAAACAAGTGACCAGAAAAAGTGACTAGCAGAGTGTTACAAGCAGACAATTTTTTAAAAAGAAGTCTGAAAAAAAATGTCTTCTGAATGGTGTGGCACATGTAAAAGGTGAAAAACAGCTCTGGAGAGTCACAGGAAAAATACAATACAGGGAACCAAGATGAAGAATGGAGGAGAGCGCCAAAACCAGCACAAATATGAAACCATTTGAATGGAATATGCATGTCCTGGAAGGGAAAAAATATTTTTCTATCAAATTATTATTTAAATCTGTACAAAATTTACTCTAGCCCTTGCTCTGTTAACTCAACATTGTCATAATTTTAGTACACACATCTGTCAGTGTGTTGTTTACATTAGTGAATATCCAACTCTGAAATGTAAGCAGCTTTAGCGGCATGGGATTGTCAGACACATACCTGTTTATTTCTGACAACAGGTTTCACATATTTTGAATAATAAGAATGGAAATATTAGAAAACTACTTTTTACAGTGTCATAGAATTTCTCCTAGAGAGATGTGCACTTCTCAAAAGAGAAAATGGGAAACCAGAATCAACAGAACAAGAACTAAGCTGCCTCTAACCAGAAGCTAATTATAACAATCAAGATAGACTATATACATAATTTTAAAAAGTAGATTTATGATTTCTATTCTTAGATGGTCCATTTAGTGAGCAAGCATGAGGAGTCAGTGTATATGATATCTGCTTTAAATATTTCTCAGTGCAGAATAAGTGATTAAGCTGTGCCCCTAATAATCACAGATGGAAATCAATACCCTGTAGCTACCAACAGCCACATTTAATCAGTTAATAACTATGGATTATACTTAACAAGATTTAATTTGTATTAGTATAGAATTTGTAATTCAATTGCTTTCATGTTAATTTACATGTTGTCTAGACATGGCATCATATTGACTCTGTGTTTGGGCCAAACAATAATTACAAACCTTGTAGCTAATACAGAACTTTCAGTTTAAAACAAAATAGGATTTCTGTCTACACTGTACTAAAGACAGCTCAATATTATGGTTTAGAGTTGCAGGCTTAGCATTGCCTGTGAATAGCACTTCTTCACTTGTACTTCAACCTCCTTAAACAAAGCATGTTGTTCCTACATGAAGAATGTGGCTGTTGGGAAAGGAAGATGCTATCATCCATCAAAAACTCTTAGCCTCAAATTCCTCTGGGAAAAGCCAAATAGGGAAATCAAAAGGGTTAAAGAAAAAAACAACAAGAAAAAAACAAAACTGCTAATAATAATAACTGCTGTGGTGCAAACTGGTCTGAATTACTGTCAATGTTATTTTAACATTTATAATTGTATGTATACTGGAGGGGCTTTCACATGAACCTGAGTTCACTTCTTCTGACAGTATTTGACACATTCATTTTCAAAGCACATTCTCAAGAGAAAAACAGTGAAAATCATCCTTGACTTTCATTAGCTGCTATGTACTGTTTTTCAGTTATTTTGGTTTTATTTAGGTTAAATGTCTTTTTTTATATAGGGGACAATGTTCCTTAAAACGTGTTTTACAGAGAGGCTAGAATCATATTTAGTGTTATATCTATAAGAAAAAGAATCTTAAACAAATAATTTTAGTTAATGAATCAGAAAGAAAATTATTACCTTGAAATTTTTATCAGCTCATTTAAACTTAGCAATAAAAACCTGTGTGTTATATTATCTGCAAATTATAATATCTGTCTTTAAATTTTACTTTGTCTGAAGTGCCTCCATAAAAACTCTTTTGATTTAATGCTTAAAAAAAAAAATCAGAAAAATAACTCAGAATAAGATATTGTGTTAACACCAAGCTGAAACACTGTTATCCCCATCTGCCCATTTTCTTAATGATGTTGGAGCTAACAACTGAGCATTTAAGTAAGGCCACAAAGTGTTCTTTTATTTTTTTTATATGTATCCTAATATTCCCTGTACAGGTTATAAGGCTTCTATTGCACAACATATCAATAATAACTGTGATGTTTATAAATAGGTCTAAGAAATGTTATAAATTATAAGAATGGCTACTATTCAAGCTATTTTCTTTAACCTCACACGTGTTTTCACCAAAGATTGACATGCCCATCTGTGGTGCACTAGTGTCACCTAGTGGCCAATATTGTCCCTGACCAAAGACTACTTTTCCTAGGCTGTACGTTCTTAGCAGATCGTTTCCCATTCATTCACAAGCCACTTGCTGCATATGCTGCCAGTGACGCTGTAATATATCATTCAGTAGCATGACACTCCTGTTTGCCTGCAGTATTATGGCGATACAATTTCAAAATAGCTTCCACAATTAATGCTGCCGGTTTAGGTCAGTTGCACAGCTGACAGTCAATGTTCTCACATTATGCATGTACGAACTTCATTTTGTACATGCAGATTGAATATGCATGATAATTTGAGTAGCTGGACCTCTATCAGCCACACTTTATAGTTGAGGTATTTGACCCTTCAAAAACAAATCATTTTTCTAAATTTAGGACTTACTGTGATATGCACATGCTAAAAGCATAGATGACTATGGCATACAAATAACTATATAAGGCAGATAATTTTGACATACAACATTCTTAATTGAGTTCTGAGGGTTTAGTTATTCTCCACAGGCCTAACTAAATGTAGAAGGTAGTGGCATTCAAGCACTTGACCAGCTTCTAAAAATTGGTTTTTTTCTCTTTGATCACTAATATATCATCTTTCCAGAAAGATAATCTAAGCTTGACCCTTAAAACTTTGTTCTTATGCAGTGCACATCTTCATCCCCCAGTTATATTTCACTTCATTTTGTAAAGGACATTAATTAAATCATCTCTTCTTATGACAGTAATGCTAAGAACTAATTAAGAGCTATTTGTTTTTCCTTATGTTAACATACTATTTTCCCATATAATTTTTTGCGACCACATTTCTTTTTCATCTACTTTGCAATCATGTTTAAAATAATTTACTTAGTTGGGCATTCTGCTATTGAGCTATTGATTGCACTTCAAGGAGATTCTAGCATAGTAAATGTTTATATCATCAACAGCATGGATGTCAAAGCATACCAAGCAGTGACCAATGGATTAATTCCTGTTCAGAGAGCATAATCCGATGCCTTTTGAGATCTGTTAATTTATGTGTCAGTCAAGCAGCCTTCTGCAGAACCATATGCTTCGCTATATGCTTCACTACTGTTTTTTTTAAAGATATAGGGGGGGAACCATCGTGTTTATCACCAGAGCAAGTGGCACTGATATAATTAAGGCTGCCTAAAGTTTTCTATTACAATACCCTGGTTTATATATCGTAATACATTTGTCTGACTTCAACTATTTGGGTTGACAGTTTTCATGTTGACTGCCTCGGGAAGACCTTTTTATTAATGTCAGCGAAACCAGATCAGCCATTTCTCAAAACCAAGTTAGGAAACTACACATTGTTTCCTCCTTGTTTAAACAGTTTTAGGTTTGTTATATTGAGAAACAGTTGGGAAAGGACTCAGCTAGCCTTCAGAGGGTCACAGCAGCATGACACTAGCCACACACCACCTTTTCTCTCTATTAAACATGTCCAAATATGGTGAAGTTTATCACCCAAACAGAAGTGCCATTTTCATCACTAGACAAATGACAGCTAAAGCCCCTATGCAGTGCATGACTTCCTTGCTATTTGGTCTCTTAATTGGCAGCCAATCCAGTGTTCTATAGTTGAAACTCCTTGTATAGACAGTTAGGAAAAAAGGTGTCTGCCTGACCAGGGATATGTCCATCAATGGTAGGCTACTAAAGAAAACTCTATCAATTCCCTGCTGAGTGGCACTTTCCATTCCAAGCTAAAATTTTACACTGGCAAACATTTTTTTTCCCCAGTAACCATGAAAAGCTCTTGTATTTTCTCTGTAGAAAGCATGTCCCATGAAAAGTGAGGAAATTTTCAGAGAATCCTCTTCAGAAATGTATTGACACAAGTGTGTCAAGACACAAGTGTGGTTTACACTGTTAAAGGATGTTATAAGCAGCCGCCACCTTCAGCAACTCTAGGCCTGGGAATTGCTGCCATCCAGAGGGACCTGGACAGGCTGGAGAAATGGGCTGACAGGAACCTCATGAAGTTCAACAAGGGGAAGTGCCAAGTCCTGCACCTGGGGAGGAACAACCTCATGCACCAGTACATGCTGGGGGCCACCTAGCTGGAAGCAGCTTTGCAGAAAAGGACCTGGGGGTCCTGGTGGGCACCAGGTTGAACATGAGCCAGCAATGTGCCCTTGCAGCAAACAAGGCTAATGGTATCCTGGGCTGCATTTGGAGGAATGCTGTCAGCAGGTTGAGGGAGATGATTCTTCCCCTCTATTCAGCACCTGTGAGGCCACACCTGGAGTCCTGTGTCCAGTTCTGGGCTCCCCAGTACAAGAGAGATAATGGACATACTGGAGAGTCCAATGAAGGGACAAAAACAGGATTAAAGGACTGGAGCATCTCTCCTATTAGGAAAGACTAAGAGAGATGGGACTGTTTAGCCTAGAGAAGAGAAGGTTCGGGGCGATCTTATTAATCTATATAAATATCCGAAGGGAGAGTGCAAAGACGACGGAGCCAGGCTCTTTTCAGTGGTGTCCAGTGGCAGGACAAGGGGCAATGGGCACAAAGTGAAACACAGGAGGTTCTGTCTGAACATCAGGAAACACATTTTTGCTGTGAGGGTGACTGAGCACTTGAGCAGGTTGCCCAGAGAGGTTGTGGAGTCTCCCTCCTTGGCCTTCAAAAGACACCTGCAGATAGTCCTGGGTATCTAGCTCTAGGTGGCCCTGCTTGAGCAAGGCAGTTGGACAAGATGACCTCCAGAGGTCCCTTCCAACTGCAGCCATTCTGTGATTCTGTGAATTCTTCCTACCCAGCTGCTGGAGCCCAGCCCAGTGTGCCCAGGGATCTCTGTCCCAGGCTGATGGACGCTGCTGCTGTTTGCAGGTTCAACCAGTAGCAAAGCTGAGCATGTATCCCAGAGACATGCACCTGCACACACACACACAACACTAACATGGCCAGCTGCACAGACAAGGCACTGCCTTCAACAGCAGCTACAAATATGACCCTTATAAGACATAAGCATAGACAGCCAAGTCCCCTTACTCCTCTTCAGCTGGTAGAGATAGAAGTTCACTAGTGAAGGCACATGCACAATACTCTAGATTCACAATAACATGTGTATTCACAGATCTCCTGAGTACCAACACAGCCCTACTGTCAGTTGAGTACCCCTGCTAGGATCCTGGACCCTTTTACCTGCTTCATGGGTCTCCTACTAACCAGCTAGTCCAGCCTGATGATTGCTAGCAAACACTCACGCACTTGTGTTGCATACAGTCAACGCTCATGGCCCTCCTCAAATACCAGCATGGACCCTCTGCCTGCCTGATACCCCTGCCCAGATGTGGGGTCTTCTACTCACCAGCTAGTCCAGCTTGAAGCTTGCTAGTGAACTACAGATGCACATCCCCACGCACACCAGATTTGGGGAAGATACAGACCCTTGCACCTCTCCACACGTCCCAGCAGCTGACACCAGGCACATGGTTCTGTGACCCACAGTCCCGCTCCAGCCTCTGATGCTGAGCCCCGCAGTCAACGTATTGGGTTTGCATGGCAAGGTTTTGGTAGTGGAGGGGCTACAGGGGTGGCTTCTGTGAGCAGATGCTAGAAGCTTCCCCTATGTCCAATAGAGCCAATGCCAGCCAACTCCAAGATGGACCCGCAGCTGGCCAAGGCCGAGACAATCAGCGATGGTGGTAACACCTCTGTGATAACATATTTCAGAAAGGGGGGAAAAAAAACCAACCCGGGCACAAACTGCAGCTGGAGTGAGGAGTGAGAATATGTGAGAAGAATGACTATGCAGACACCAAGGTTAGTGAAGGAGGAGGGGGAGGAGGTGCTCCAGGCACCGGAGCAGAGATTCCCTTGTAGCCTGTGGTGAAGACCATGGTAAGGCAGGCTGTCCCCCTGCAGGCCATGGAGGTCCACAGTGGAGCAGATATCCACCCTGCATGTGGATGCCTGAAGGAGGCTGTGACCCCGTGGGAAGCCTGCACTGTGTCAGGCTCATGGCAGGACCTGTGGAGAGAGAGGAGCCCATGCTGGAGCAGGTTTGCTGGAAGGACTTGTGACTCCGTGGGGGACACACGCTGGAGCAGTCAGTTCCTGAAGGACTGCACCTCGTGGAAGGGACCCGCACTGGAGCAGTTCATGAAGAACTGTAGCCCGTGGGAAGGACCCACACTGGAGAAGTTCATGGAGGACTGTCTCCTGTGGGAGGGACCCCACGCTGGAGTAGGGGAAGAGCGTGAGGAGTCCTCCCCTGAGGAGGAAGGAGCAGCAGAGACAATGTGTGATGAACTGACTGCAACCCCCATACCCTGTCCCCCTGCGCTGCTTGGGGGGAGGAGGTAGAGAAAATCGGGAGTGAAGTTGAGCCCAGGAAGAAGGGAAGTGTGGGGGGAAGGTGTTTTAAGATTTGGTTTTATTTCTCATTACCCTACTCTATTTTGATTGGTAATAAATTAAACTGATTTTCCCCAAGTCGATTCTGTTTTGCTCATGACGATAACTGGTGAGTGATCTTTCCCTGTCCTCATGTCAACCCACGAGCTTTTCCTTATATTTTCTCCCCTGTCCACTTGAGGAGGGGAGTGATAGAGTGGCTTTGGTGGACACTTGGCATCCAGCCGGGGTCAACCCACCACAGTCCCCTTACTAACCCTGTTCCTTCCCAGTAGCTGTTTTTGGGGGCACACATTGTTCCCACCCCAGTGACTGGCAACTGAGATCCTCACCTGCTCCAGTAACTGGCCCCAAGACTATTGCTCACTCCAGTAGCTGACACCACAGGCTAGGGGCACCTATACCCCTGGTCTGACTACAGTTGCTGGCCCCATATCCACTCATGAGCACCCCCCCCAGTAGCTGGCACTTAGTCCTTGCAGCACAAATACACATGGGATAGAGAATGAGATTACACAGAAAGATAACTGAGAAATAATTTAATGAGGAGATAACAGAGAGTACAGTGATCAAATGCAGGGCTCAGACAAGCCTACTGACCAGCCCCATTTTACATGGCTTTTTTAAATAAGTTAAAAGCAAGAGGAGGTCTAAGGAAAACATTGGACTGATACTTGATGAAGATGGTCACCTGACAAATAGGGATGAAGAAAAAGCAGAGGCATTCAATGCTTTAATAATACTGATAGACCTTGGGCTGCCCCATACTCTGAGTTGGAGGACCACAACTGCAGAAACAATGACTTTCCATTTGTGGACACTGAAATTGTAAGGGACCAGTTGTATCAGCTGAATGTTCATAAGTCCACAGTGCCTGATGGGATTCATCCCAGAGTACTGAAGGAGTTACTGGATGTTACAGCAGGACCCCCCTCGATCATCTACCAAAGGTCTTGGGAGTCTGGGGAGGCCCCCGCTGACTGGAAGCTAGCCAATGTTAGTCCAATTTACAAGAAGGGCATGAGGGAAGACCCAGGAAACTACAGACCTGTTAGTCTAACCTCAGTACCTGGAAAAATTATGGAGAAGATCATGCTGGGTGCTATTGAAAGGCATTTAAAGAACAATGCAATCATCAGGCACAGCCAACATGGGTTCTCAAAAGGAAAGTCCTGTTTAACTAATTTAATATCCTTCTACGAGTCACCTGCCTAGTGGATCAGGAGAAGGGGGTGGATGTACTTTTTCTGGATTTTAGTAAGGCTTTTGATACTGTCCCTCACAGCATCCTTCTGGACAAGTTGTCCAACTGTGAGATGAGCAGGTACATGGTGCGCTGGGTGAAGAACTGGCTGAATGGCAGGCCTCAAAGGGTTGTAGAGAATGGGGCTACATCTGGCTGGTGATCAGTCACCAGCGGTGTTCCTCAGGGCTCAATTCTAGGGCCAGTTCTGTTCAATATTTTTATCAATGATCTGGATGCAGGAGTTGAATGCACCCTTAGCAAGTTTGCTGATGGTATTAAACTGGGAAGTGCTGTTGACTCTCTTGAGGGACGAGAGGCCTTGCAAAGGGATTTAGATAGATTTGAGCATTGGGAAATCATCAGTGGCATGAAATTTAACAATAACAAATGCTGAATTCTGCACCTAGGATAGAGTAACACTGGGCACAAGTATAGATTGGGAGAGGAGTGGCTGGAGAGCAGCCCTGCAGAAAGGGATCTGGGGGTGCTGGTTGACAGTAGGCTCAAAAGGAGTCAGCAGCGTGCCCTGACAGCCAAGAGGGCAAACCGCATCCTGGGGTGCATTAAACACAGTATAACCAGCTGGTCAAAAGAGGTGATTATCCTGCTGTACTTGGTGTGGCCTCACCTTGAGTACTGTGTGCAGTTCTGGGCCCCACAATTTAAGAAGGATATGAAGGTCCTTGAATGCATCCAGAGGAGGGCAGCAAAGCTGGTGAGAAGGCTGGAAGGCATGTCCTATGAAGAGCGGCTAAGGACTCTGGGTTTGTCTAGTCTGGAGAAAAGGAGGCTGAGGGGTGACCTCATTGCTCTCTACAGCTTCCTGAGGAGGGGAAGTGGAGAGGAAGGTGCTGATCTCTTCTCCCTGGTATCCAGTGACAGGATGCATGGGAATGGTTCAAAGCTGTGTCAGGGGAGGTTCAGACTAGACATTAGGAAGAATTTCTTTACTAAGAGGGTGGTCAAACACTGGAATGGGCTTCCTGGAGAGGTGGTTGGTGTCCCCGGTGCATTTGGACAATGCCCTTAATAACATGCTTTAACTTTTGGTCAGCCCTGAAGTGGTCAGGCAGTTGGACTAGATGATCATTGTAGGTCCCTTCCAACTGAACTATTATTCCATTCCATTCCATTCCATTCCATTCCATTCCATTCCATTCCATTCCATTCCATTCCATTCTATTCTACATGCAACCAGCCCTTTTTATAGCCCTTTCTGTCTATTCTCCCCTGTGTTCCTCCCTGATTCCCTTTCCCTGCCCTATACAAACTTCAACAGTTTGCCTAGTTCCACTGACCCCCCCTCAAATATCCCAAATATTCATGTTGTTCTTGTTCCCCCTTCTTATCAGTTACAAATTCCATGTTGCCCTCTCCAAAGCTGTGCCTGGATTTTCTTAACAGCTCATCAATCAGCGTGACTGACAAGGTTGGTTTCTTGTCATTGTCTCCATTACTGTTTGTCAGGTCTGTGTCTCTAATTTTGTTTATTGCCCCTCTTTTTTCCTTATCATTCATTTTGAGAAGTTCCTTGATCAGATAATCTTACTGAAATAAACATTCTCACATTCCACATACCCTTATCAATTAGTGTAACTGTCCAGGTTTGGTTCTTGTCGTTGTCTCCCTTATAGTTTGTCAGTCAGGTTTGTGCCTCTGCTTTCTTCTCCCTTTTCTTTATCATCCCATTTGCAAATGTCCTTGATCAGATAATCCTAGGTGAGCAGAAGCTCTCTACTTCCACATATCCTTTCATACACCAATGAAAGGTTAATTGCAAGATTATGAAATAGAAAATTATACTGTAAGCAAACAAATAAGTAACAGAAGAGGGAAAAACCCCACCCTTAAACACTCTAGTACAGCAACTGTTAAATCAGTCAAAAGTCTGACTAAATAACTCATGCTACCTTGAACTGATACAAGCTAAATCTGACAATACATCAAAGGGAGCAGATTCCAGAAGTATGGATCCTTCTTTGGTAGTCTGCAGGATATTCAAAACTTGCAATGAAAGGGGTTCAGATGATCTTAAACTCTCTGACAAAAGGGAGGCAATAATGTCTTATACAGTGTTAGCACACTAAAATACATCAAATTCTTTTCCACAAAAGGACACCGATAAATTAGAAAGGATGTAAAAATGAAGGCAGGCTAACCTGGTGTACTTAGAAGGTCTTGGCACAATGGGTTTTAAGTCTAGAAAGGCCTGAGGGTTTGTCAGACAACCAGGCTGTTTCTAGTCTAATGTCAAATAAGGACCCTTCCAACCAAAATTCTTAGAATTTTTCTGAGCACCAGTTCTCTGAACTGGAAGTAACTGTCATTGTAAATTCCATTTTACTAGACAAGATGCTTTGGCTTCCTTTACCGTATTCCACTTACAGAAGAACCTTGACAGAAGTTATATTTGTTGCCAATTGACATTGTCTTCACAGATACTGAAAACAAAACTAATAGATAACATACTGAATTTCAAGAATCTACAGTCTTGGATGGGTCTACAATACCATTCACTATGAAGTTAAATGATTAAGTTCAGCTGGGCTTGCTTAGCATTTCTGATTTACTAAGTGTGCTCATTTCTTTCACCATAAAAGCTCATTTAAAAAATTAAGAAGGGGATTGATCCAGAGGCTAGAAGCTTAAATTTGGAATCATGCCAAAAAATAACAGATTGACATAAGAAATTCAAGTTAGGTATCAGCTGGTTAACACAGTTAGCAACAAGGAAGTCTCTAAAACTCCATTCGAGGTGTTCAAAGAGAGAGTAGATATTACGTGAGGAAATCCTACTCCATAGGTTGAGTCTTGCACCAAATGACCCAGAAGCTCCCTCCAACTATAAGCTCTATAAACTGTGACAATTTTAATAAGTGGTGACACTTGTGGATTTTCTTCCTGCCATGAAGGATAAATTATTATATAAAGGGTGTCACATGTGATACATCAGCTACCAACTTTTGGAGTTGTTGCTGCAGCTGCCATTTGAATAGACTTTCCTAAAACAGTGTGCAAAAAGCATAGAGATATTTGACATAATAGAAATTCACTCTGAGGCTCTCTGCAAGTGCCATTGTCTTTGTCATATTTGCTTTTTGATGATGAAGGTGTCCCCAGGACTGGTTGAAACATCAAAATTCAGAAAAGTAAAGCCATTCTACACTTTACCTGAAAAGCAAATATTCTCAGCTTGATTTGACCTATTTTGCTTAGTAAAAGCTAGTAGAAAGAGCATTGGGTCAACACTATGATTTTGCTTCATTCCTTGTGATTGATGAAAGTGAATGGCATGGTGTCATCTAGATGAGATCTCCTGGAATTCAGCAGCATTTTAAAAATGTCAACACTTTTTTTCATATTTTGTTTCTAACACAGTCTACCAGAACGGAATAAAACTAATAGGTTACATCTACCTACATCCATCCAACATTTTAGCTCCCTTATTCCCAGTCTTCCCCTCCTAGCCAGTCAGCCCCATCCCACTCTATTTTTCAGGAAGACTCCATCTCAGGCAGAGCTCTAAACACTCTCTAATATTTTCTTAGTTAAATGTTATCTTCTTCATCACAGAAAGCACCAGAAATGGTATACATGGAAGATATGTGAGATTTCTGGGAGTTGTACTGAACTCCTTCCTGACCTTAAACAGTGTCATTACAACTCCAAACTGTTATTCTTTCTGTAATATATTTTCCCATACACATTAAGAGTTAGAAGCTGTGTAGATGATCTCAGAACACAAGGTCAGTCTTGCTAAGTTGTGGTTAGGTAACTGCTTATAATGTTTTTTCTATTGCTCTTGTTTCAGAAACTTACATTGACAAATATTCTTTAAAATATGCTTTTTCCTCACAAGCTCTTTCAGCAGCAGCAGAATTAAATAAGATTGCTAATAATTTATTTAGTCTTATCATGAACATCTATCTGAAATGTGTATATATATACCATAAGAAAAAGGAAAAAAGAGAGAAAAGAAAACATCCTCCTTCTTACTAAGGAAAGGTAATAAATATGTTAAATTTTCATAGCTGCCTCTGGTATACCAGCCAGTAGTAAATATGGTACTACTAACATGGAGGAATTTATAATAAGCAAGAAGTGCATTTAAAATATATATTAGTTTATTTGATTGCATAGTCTACATTCAAAACACATCAAACCTGTAAACTGTCTGACAAGTGGTTTTGCAAAGTGAGATTAGGTCTGTGATAGTGACAAGTAATTTGATAAACTAAGCAATTAAGTTTCCAATACTTAGAGGAAAGGAAGCTGTTCTGGAAATCATGGTCAAAATAATTCTAAACGCTATCAATATTTTTTTTCTTTTTTTTTTTTTTTTCAGTATGTGCCATTGATGGATGGAAGACAGGAAAACATCAGTTACTGACATATGTTCTTGAATTTCCTTGGCAGTTGCTTTTGGACATTTTTTTAGAATTAGGAAACTTCAATTTCAATTGGGAAAGATTCAGAAATGGGTAAGCACTTTGACTTTAAAACTGTCAGGTTTATGGCTCTTTCTCCCTTGCTCACAAGTCAGTAATATGGGGGGGGGGGGGGGGGGGGGGAGGAGCATTGTCTTCATTCATTATAGGAATGGAGCATCCCAAGAAAAAGGGACAGGTGTTCCAAGACTGATAAAATACATTTTGTTCACAAAATTCACCTCTGTTTGTTTCACAAGACTAAGAACTAACAGCTTCTTGATGAAGGATAATCTGATGGAGAAACCCAAATGGATTAGGGGTATAAAAATCTTGCCCTGAAAAGACCATAGTATATTAAATATTCTTTTCTTCAATCTAATAGAGGATTGGATAGTCCTGAAGGCTTCCTTCAAAATGTGAACAAGCAACTAAGATATTTCTTTTATGCTTTTAAAATTATTTATTTGTATTTGTTTCACATTGCATTTTTATGCTCAAAAACAGTGAGTCAAGTAAACATATCCTTAAGGAAACAAAATATTTGCTCTTCTTCAGTGTATGCCATAAATATGGCTTCCTATTGTCTGATTTGAAGTGCCAAAATGCCCTATTGCAAACTGTCAAGAACAGCTTTTGACTCTCATGCATGTTGGAATGCATTTATTTTGACATTCAGGCATTTTGGGGACAACAAATAGAAGTCAGAAGTCGCTTGCTAACAGGAAGAGAGTACTGTTCTCAGAAAATTTATTTCCTACATATGATCATAGCACTGCTGTTACCTATATTCTTCTTTCATTATTATTTCTGCTAAATACAGTGCTTACATTTTAAACCCAAATTTTCCAAGTTAAATATCAGCACAGTTCAGATTTTTGTACATCTTTTTCAGAGAAAATTAGTAGATTTTCTTTGATGTTTTGTGACTCTCACATTTGTCAGTGGTTCCATTTCCTCACTTATAATAAAAAGTATAGATCTGTTTCCTCCCACCTTATCTTCATAATTAACCAGACACATATACCTTTGATGACTTTTAAATTTTCTACTGAATCACCCACAGAAAGACTTATTTGATGCAATTTTTAATGACTTGCCATTTTTTATCTGTGTTGACAGAGATATCTCCATGATCTATTTGACTTTAAAAGATTTTTTTCCTATTTCCAAACACCCAAATTCTCCAATTACTCAGTGCTATTGCTGCTCTCTCCTTTTCACTTTTGGTCTTTCATTTTTCAAGCAATTTTCTCTTTTTGTTCCTCTCTTTCTTGCATAGCTTTGGAGACTACCGTTAACCTCACACAAGGAATTTTAGTCAAAGATTATTTTTCTGAGCTATGGTGTTTGAATAAGGATGGATAGGATGCTAATCAATCAAAAACACCAGTCTGCCAACTCCTCTTCCTTGCTAGACAGTTTTCTTTCCATTATTCTTGGTGAATGGATGATCTCAACCCAGTGTACAGTATCTTGTCCTTTGACTGCCTACGTTTGAGTTCCTGGTGCTCTGGAGCCCTCCAAGGGAAGGGACCAAACTTCATATCAAAAAAATCTGCTTCTCACACTAATCATAATAAGTTTTGTCAAGTATTTGTTACAAAGTCTGTTTTTGAAAATGCATTTTAACCACAACGTGGGAAAGAGTATTTGGAACAACTCAGTGCTTCTGCCTGGAAAGTTGCTACCTATTGGCTGGCTGCCTCCTCTGTAAGTGGTCAGCAGTTTCCCTTACAGAGAGTTACTTATGATTCTACCAATGTTTTATTCTCTTTAGGTAATCAAGAGTTGAATTGGACCGAAGCACTCTTTTTCTCTACAGATACTCCATCTTTGAGCATTATGAGGCACCTTGGTAGGTGGCATGGAGAAAAAGCTTAAACTGCTGCTACCCATACTGTACCTGTGCTGTGGATAATTAGTTGAATTCAGTCACTTCCACTGTTAATCCAGCACCCTTCATGATAAAATTCTCATTAAAACATTCTTTTTGCTGACAAACTTGACTTTGTTGAATAATACTGAACACCAGTCCATAATGCTGGGCATAATTAATTGATCAAATTACCTGTCAGAAGCAGGTATTTTTCCCTTACCCTTGGGATGCAGTCACTTGGAGAGGCTTTCAAAAATTGCACATCTCCAGATGTAATATGGTACAACATCTGTGACCTACACAGAGGAGAGCCGTTAGGTTGCTGTGTGAGGGGGGTGCCTATTACACAGAACTGCAGTAGAAATTCATGACCTTTCTGCAAAGGGAACATGAAATATTAGTGCAATATAGGGCAAATTTTTTCTTCCTTGAAGATGAGTCACAACACTAACCTTCTGCTACAGGAAGGTTATATCATACAACAGAGTAACACTAGCCAAAATGAGATTTAAAAGGACCAAATGACTGTATTCACAAGAAATCCAGCCTTAGGCAGACATGGAAATAACAAGAACAAATCAAAGATCTTTGATTTACTGTGTATTGGGTGAGCCTGAATAGTTCTGAACACAGTAACTGTTCCAATGACAGTTTGGTAAAAGAAACAGGTTTGATTTTGACCACTGAACAATAAGCAGAATATGGTTGTTAGCAGCTGGATAGAAAATGAAATGCTTGCCAGTCAAGTTATCTCTGTAACACAAGGCCTCTAACATTTAGGTCTCTTCATATTTCTCTCTCAGAAGTCTAAATGAATTACTGGTTTCTGTTCCAAAGTGATGTTAACCAAATGACATTTTTTAACTTGAACCTGATTAGGGAGTAAATCAGGCCTTTCTCTTCAGGCTTGAATGAGAGGTGCTTCATAATCATTCTGCTAAAGATGGTCCCAGAATGAACACTGATAGATTGCTATTCTTTCCTTGCAGCCGCTGCTGCTGATGGGAAATTGAACTGCAGTCCTGGGAAAATGTGCTTCTCCTTTCATGTGGCAAGGTAAAAAGGAGGTAGTTTGGAGCCTTTGAAACAGAGAAGCTGTCTAAGGCAGCCAACTGACAAACACCTTTTCTCAGAGTGATTACTCAATATCCTGTCAAAGCCAGTCATCTGCTTTAGTTGGTGTGAAATGAAAGCAGTAAAAACACAGAAACAAAACAAAAAATATTGAAGGGAAAATGTTGCTGCTAAGAGCTCCACCAGTCTTGAAACTGTGGAAATATGGAAGATGATTAGAGGATATTGAAATAACATTTCATTCTGTATCTGTAAACTATCAAGTCCTGTGAAAAGGAATTTTTCATTCTAGAAGGACAAGTATCTTAGGGTTCATCCCAGATGAATACCATTGTCAATATTCATGACTACACCTGAGAGCACAAACCTATCTCATTCTTCTGCATCTCCAATTAATTGCAAGCATATAAAGAAATAGGATTTATCCAGAAGATGCTTAGCAAAACATGCCTTGCAAAGACTTTATTAAAGAAACAAAACATATAACAAAGGGATAAAGGAAATTTATTTTTGTTTGTTATTCATGTAGGCATGTTCTTATGGATCTTAAAATAGCATTTATATAGGAGACCAAATAAATGATGCATTGTATGTCTACTATTACTGTTCATAAGGAGGTGTGCATCCAAGTTGTATCTCTTTATTTAGAACCAGCTCTTATCAGTAGTATGCATCAAGTTCTCTTTCTATATTTGTAGGAAGAATATAAAAGTAAGTGCTCACTCGTATTCTGGCACAACATGACTTGCACTACATATTTACTCTTTTGAAGGATATTGCCAACTAGTTTTCTATGCCTATTAAAGCTCAATTTGTTTTGTACATTAGTGAAATACACATTGAAAAAATTGCTCAGGGTTACTCTGCACCCTCTGCATTTCAAGGAACATGTATGTTTTTTCCTTGGAATGTGCAAAGAAGGAAAATGAAATATTAGGAAGCAGCTAATAATTCACCTATCCTAAATTCACAGTATACTGGTCAAAACTTTGCACTGGAGGAAATCTGCAAGAAGCATCTTGTAATAAAAAACAACCAAACAAAAAAAACCCACAAAACACCAAAAAGGCAAATAAATAATTTTCTTTTTAGACATTCTTGGTGTCTTGTTTTCCCCCAGAGTTTTTGTTAATTTTTACCCCTATAGGAGGCAGAAGGATCTAGACTAAGCATACAAAAGAGTTCTGTACAAAAGATTTCTTTTAAATGCATGGATTCCCATTTCTCTGCTTGATATTACTTTGTCCTGACTTCAAAGACTGAGTACAAAAAGTGCTTTAATGGGAGGCAAACAGAAATGAATTAATGAAAGAAATAGTATATCTCTAGATGGAATACCAAAGATCCACAAAAGAACAAGAGCACCATTACTGAGAAATTCTGGTTCCTTACCCCAGCCAAGCCAAGCAAGTCTATTTTTTTCCTATTAGCAAGGAATTAATTCTGGATACAGAAATGTTACAGAAGAGTCAAAGATCTAGAGGGAAAGGAGGGACTTAGCAGCTCCAGTAGCGCTAAGTTATCTCTCTCTTGCAGAAGAAGGATATATTGTACGATCATCAAAGTTGAAAGACTCTCTATGGAGTAGGTAGAAGCCCAAAACCTACCCTTAACATATGTGCATCCAAAGGAGACTGCAAAGGTACTGTATTGGGAGCCTTGCAGAAGACATTGTATTTGATGAGTTAGTGGTCTTGAACAGGCTATGTCTGCTCTATTGGGCCTTGTATCTAAGGCCTGAGAAGCCCGTATGTTAGCATGAGTAGTTGCTGTATGGGAACCTGATGGAATGCCCCGTGCCGGCCTGTGCTGTGTGCTGGTGGATGTTATGATGGAGATAACAGTCCAACCTGTCAGGAGAAGATATATCATTCTGTTTGTCACACAAAATAGAAGGCACCACAGCATGGAATGGAGGAGATGCCTCTCCATGGACAGGATCTGCACAGCATGCCATGAGAAAATCCATCTGGGGTCCATCTGGTGCTGCACAAAAGCGGGGTTCCCAGCATAGAAACATAGAAGCGTAGAATGGTTTGGGTTGGAAGGGACCTTTAAAGATCATCTAGTTCCACCCCCACAACTTCTCTGGGCAACCAGTTCCAGTGTCTCACCACTCTCCTAGTAAAGAATTTCTTCCTTATGTCCAATCTAAATTGACCCTAGCATGGCAGCAGTCAATAATAGCAGCTATCAATCGTATAGCAGCAACCAATAACAGCAACAACCAAGTAGGTATATACTACTATTACAGGTTACTACAAACTTATCATTAGCGAAGCAACTTGTCAACAGTATAACAGCAGATATACTTAAGATAGAGGAGTGATAATATGTGAGAGAAACAACTATGCTTCCTTATTCTAAAAGTGCTAAGTGTTTCTCAGCAGGTCCATATTAGCAGAAAATAAGACAAAAGCTGGGCTGAGAGGCCAAGCTGCTAATTGCAAATGCTTTCAGTTCTGGAACTGGTATTTCTGTAGACATGAAAAATAGAGCTGTTTCCTTGTTAGAAAATCATATAATAGCTTGAAAAACCGAAAGGGGGAAATCTCTGCTATGGACGGGGTCTGTATGGCATGCTGTGCGCGAGTCAGAGTCCTGTTAGATGCTATGCTGCTCGGAGTTCCCAGCATCTAAAGGGACATAAGATTATCTATGCTATTCTCTTCTTATAGTGTCAGCTCTAATAAATAGCATTGTGAATGACACCTGACAGATTCTGAGTGCCTTTCTTACTGGGATCATAATGGACCAGCACCTCCTGGTGCAAAACAGCTCCTCTGTCATTTGGTTCAGGAAATAGTTGTTGATGCTCTCCAGGAACCTCCTGGATTGCTTATGCCCTGCTTTGTTGTTCCTCCAGCAGATATCAGGGTGGTTCAAGCCCCCCATGAGGACCAGGGCCTATGAGCGTGAGGCTGCTCCTAGCTGTCTGTAAAAGTCCTCATCTGCTTGTTCTTCCTGGTCAGGTGGCATATAGCAAACACCCACTACAATGTCATCCATATTGGTCTGCTCTTTAATATTTACCTATAAGCTCTCAGTTGGCTCATCATCCATCCCCAGGCAGAGCTCCATGCATTCCAGCTGCTCTCTCACATAAAGGGTAACTCCCCCTCCTCATCTTCCCATCCTGTCCTTCCAAAAGAGCCTGTATCCCTCCATTGCAACACTCCAGTCATGCAAGCCTTCCACAGGTTTTTGTCTACCCCAACTTATTTTCCAAGACCTGTATGCCTAGACTACCATAGTTTACTCTGTTGATAATCCTTATTGTCCTCATAGGATAAGTGGAAGAGAGATATTCAGGCCAAAGTAGTTTATGAGACAGATACATGTTAGGCATCATTTAAAAAGGAAAAACAAACAACCAAGCTGACATACACATAAATATTGTGTGCTGGGAGATCTGTTTGATCAAATTAAAAGCTTCAGAGAAAACAAAAGCAAACTACCGTGCATGCTTTGAATGTGGCACTAGCAATAGAGGCACTTTCTCAAGAAGCAGATCTTTTGCACCAGGAGATGCTGGTCCATTGTGATCCCAGTAAGAAAGGCACTCAAACTCTGTAAGGTATCATTTTAAATGTTATTTATTAGAGCTAACACTATAAAGAAAGAGAGAATAGTATAGATAATTTTATGTCCCTTTAGATGCTGGGAACTCCGAGTGGTGTAGCATCAAATGACCCTCCTGTCCACGTGCAGCACATTGGGCAGACCCCTGTTCATAGAAGAGATTTCCCCCTTTTGGTCATTCCAGCTATTATAAGATTTTCTTAAAGGAAAACAACTCTATTCATCATTTCTACTGTCAGACAGGAAGGATGTTTGCATGAGAACTTCTTGCTACACTTTTTCATAAAGGAAAGGTCACGCAGTTGGTGTAATCCTGTGGCCAAGTAATTTGTGCAGCACAACATAGGCCTGAAGGCCAAGCTGTATGTGCAGCATAGCACAGCACAGCACAGGCCTGGGCCTATTCAGGTTGACTGTTATATGGATCACTAAGTACACACTGTACAATGGTCTTCCAGTCGGGATCACTACAGCAGATGTCTGGAGAATTCAATGCCCCAATCCTCTAGTCCATATAATGATGAGTTGAAAAGGTTGGCTGTGATAGTAAAGTAAAGGTTAGAATCATAGAATCATAGAATCGTTTAGGTTGGAAAAGACCTTTAAGATCATCCAGTCCAACCATTAACCTAACATTACCAAGTCCACACTAAACCAATTAAGGGTAGACTAGACTAAACCATGTCCTGAAGTGCCACATCTACCCGTTTTTTGAACACTTCCAGGGATGGTGACTCCACCACCTCTCTGGGCAGCCTGCTTGACTACCCTTTCCGTGAAGAAATTCTTCCTAATATCCAACCTAAACCTCCCCTGGCACAGCTTGAGTCCATTTCCTCTCATCCTATCGCTAACTACCTGGGAGAAGAGACCGACACCCACCTCACTACAACCTCCTTTCAGGTAGTTGTAGAGGGCGATAAGGTCACCCCTAAACCTCCTCTTCTCCAGGCTAAACAACCCCAATTCCCTCAGCCGCTCCTCATAAGGCCTGTGCTCCAGACCCTTCACCAGCTTCGTTGCCCTTCTCTGAACGTGCTCCAGCACCTCAATGTCTCTCTTGTATTGAGGGGCCCAAAACTGGACACAGTATTCCAGGTGCGGCCTCACCAGCGCCAAGTACAGGGGAACAATCACCTCCCTGCTCCTGCTGGCCCCACTATTCGTGATTATCGAGGTTTAGCCCCAGCCAGCAAGTAAGCACCACGCAGCCGCTCACTCACTCCCCCTACCCCCATGGGATGGGGAAGAGAATTGGAGGAGTAAGAGTGAGAAAAACTCCTGGGTTGAGATAAGAACAGTTTAATAATTGGAAGAAAGTAAAATAGTAATGATAACAACAACAATATAATAATGATAATAATAATAACAATATACAAAGCAAGGGATGCACAATGCAATTGCTCACCGCCTGCCAACCAATACCCAGACACAGTTCCCGAGCAGCGATCGCTTCTCCCCGGACAACCCCCCCCAGTTTATATACTGAGCATGACATCATATGGTATGGAATAGCCCTTTGGTCAGTTTGGATCAACTATTCTGGCTGTGCCCCCTCCCACTTTCTTGTGCACCTGGCAGAGCATGGGAAGCTGAAAAGTCCTTGACTAGCATAAGCAGTACTCAGCAACAACTAAAACATCAGTGTGTTATCAACATTCTTCTCCTACTAAATCCAAAACACAGCACTATGCCTGCTACTAGGAAGAAAATTAACTCTCTCCCAGCAGAAACCAGGACACTGATACAAGCCAGGATACTGTTGGCCTTCTTGGCCACCTGGGCACACTGCTGGCTCATGTTCGGCCGGCTGTCAACCAACACCCCCAGGTCCTTTTCAGCCAGGCAGCTTTCCAGCCACTCTTCCCCAAGCCTGTAGCATTGCATGGGGTTGTTGTGACCAAAGTGCAGGACCCGGCACTTGACCTTGTTGAATCTCATACAATAGGCCTCAGCCCATTGGTCCAGCCTGTCCAGGTCCCTCCTACATATCTCCCCTGGTGCTTTCTGCCAGAGGCTGCAGGTAGGGCCATTCTCCCTGGCTGCGGTGTAGAGCACATTTTTGATATCCTGCCCTGCCCGGACTGGCCCAAGGGCTACTGCATGAACTATCTCCCGTTTAATTTGTTCAAAGGCTTGTTGTTGCTCAGGGCCCCATTTGAATTCGTTCTTCTTCCGGGTCACTTGATAGAGAGGGCTTACGATCTGGCTGTAATTTGGAATACGCGTTCTCCAAAAACCCACAATGCCTAAGAAGGCTTGTGTTTCCTTTTTGCTAGTTGGTGGGGACATAGCTGTTATTTTGTTGATCACATCCATTGGGATCTGACGATGTCCATCTTGACATGTTATTCCTAAAAATTGGATCTCCTGTGCAGGTCCCTTGACCTTACTCTGTTTTATGGCAAAACCAGCCTTCAGAAGGATTTGGACTATTTTCTTTCCCTTCTCAAAAACTTCTTCTGCTGTATTGCCTCACACAATGATGTCATCAATGTACTGCAGATGTTCTGGAGCTTCACCCTGTTCCAGTGGCGTCTGGATAAGTCCATGGCAAGTGGTGGGGCTGTGCTTCCACCCCTGGGGCAGTCAACTCCAGGTGTACTGAACACCCCTCCAGGTAAAAGCAAACTGGGGCCTGCACTCTGCTGCCAAAGGGATGGAGAAAAATGCATTAGCGATGTCAGTTGTGGCATACCACTTGGCTGCCTTTGACTCCAGTTCGTATTGAAGTTCTAGCATGTCTGGCACGGCAGCACTCAGCCGCGGCATGACTTCATTCAGACCATGATAGTCCACTGTTAGTCTCCACTCCCCATTAGACTTTCGCACTGGCCATATGGGACTGTTAAAGGGTGAGCGAGTCTTGCTGATCACTCCCTGGCTCTCCAGTCGACAAATCAGGTTATGGATGGGAATCAGGGAGTCTGGTTGGTGCGATATTGCCGCCGGTGCACAGTTGTGATAGTGATCGGCACCTGTTGTTCTTCAACCTTCAGCAACCCTACAATTGAAGGGTCCTCCGAGAGACCGGGCAAGGTGGACAACTGTTTAATTTCCTCTGTCTCCAAAGCAGATATACCAAAAGCCCACCGGTACCCTTTTGGGTCCTTGAAATACCCTCTCCTGAGGTAGTCTATGCCAAGGATGCACGGAGCGTCTGGGCCAGTCATAATGGGGTGCTTCTGCCACTCATTCCTGGTTAGGCTCACTTCGGCCTCCAATACAGTTAGCTGTTGGGATCCCCCTGTCACTCCAGAAATACAAATGGGTTCTGCCCCTCTATAACTTGATGGCATTAGGGTACACTGTGCACTGGTGTCCACCAGAGCCTTATACTCCTGTGGGTCTGACGTTCCAGGCCATCGAATCCACACAGGCCAGTAAACCCGGTTGTCCCTTTCCTCCACCTGGCTGGAGGCAGGGCCCCTCTAACACTGGTCATAGTATTCGTTGTTCACTCCTTGTAAATGTGAATCAAGAGTCCCTTGATTAAGATCGGGAGTAGAATTAGCCCTCCTCCTCTGTCTGGGGAACTGCTCACTGGAAACTGGAGCTGCAATTTTCCTGGAAGAACCGCCTTTTGTAATAGTTTTTCCTTGCAACTCATGGACCCATGCCTCTAGGGTCAAGGTGGATTTTCCATCCCACTTCCTCATGTCCTCTCCATGATCACGCAGGTAAAACCGCAGGGTGCCCCGTGGTCTGTATCCTCTATATCCTCTCTCTTGAGCATAAGGACGTTGACTCCTAATGGCTGAGACACTGGTCCGTACAGGTGGGGAGTAGGACAGATCCTCTCTGAGTTGTTGGAACTCTCGGCACATTTTTTCAGACAGTTTTTCCACAGCCGAGACACAGGCCCGTAGGGAGGACGAGAGACTTTCTTTGTATTCCTGGAGACGTCTAGCCAGTTAATCCACCGTTGGTGCCTCGTCATCTTTCCAGGCCAGTATTACCAACGGGTTGGCATACGATGTTGGCGCGTTCTGTACCACTTTCCGCCACATGGGTCATGTGCACCTGACTTCATCTGGACCTTTGGGCAACTGCTCATCGTTCAGGTCACTATAAATCACCTCCAGCATGCCTAATTCCCTCAAGTACTGGATACCCTTCTCTATTGTGGTCCATTTGCTTGGGCGGTATAAAACATCCTCCTTGAAGGGATACCTTTCCTTCATGCTTGACAGAAGTCGCCTCCAGAGGCTGAGCGTTTCTGCCCCTTTTCCAATTGCTTTGTCAATGCCCCCTTCCCTGGAAAGGGATCCCAGCTGCTTGGCTTCCTTACCCTCTAAATCCAGACTACTGGCCCCGTTATCCCAGCATCGGAGCAGCCAGGTGATGATGTGCTCGCCTGGATGATGACTGAAATCTTTTCGCATATCTCGCAGCTCCCTCAGGGATAGGGATCGGGTGGTTACCATCTCATTTATGGGTTCTTCCTCCTCTGGTTCTCGTGATGGCCCTGGTTCATCTTCATCCCTTAATAAATGAGTTAATTTTCTTGTGTATTTTTTCTTCTGTATAGGGGCAACTGATACCGGTGCAGGTTGATTCTCTGTTTTAGCCGCAGTGCCTGTCACTGGGGTTGGAGTGGCTGCAGTACCTGTGGTGGGTGCTGGAGTAGCCGCAGTGCCTGTAGCTGTGGTTGGAGTAGTGTGGTGGTACATCTTCCCCCTGCCCCTGTTTTTTTTGTTTTTCTGTCCGTCTTGTTTTTCCCCTTTACTTTGTCTGCCTTACAATCTCAGGAATTCGCAGGCCGCAGCTTTTGCGTAGAGAGTCAGTCAGTTAAGCGCTCCTTAATTGTACCAGAAACTCCTACATGGCTGGAGCAGAGAGCGGCTCTGTCCTTATCAAGATTCATATTATGGCTAACGAGGGGAACGAGAACAAACAGCTACCCCGGACAGCCTTGAAACAGGGTGGTATCATCGCTGCTGGAATTCCAGCAACAAGCCGACCCGAATTGTGGCTCGGATGGAAATTTACTGGTGATTAAAGTCAATCATCTCACAATCCTATAAAACGGCAGTCCTAAGTGAGGCCCTTTGAGCTCTCCTGGACCGCCACGGGCCGCACCAGCATCTCCCTCTGATCGAAATGTCTCTCAGGGTCAGCGAAAACTAGCAGATTCCCAAAGTCTGCTGCCACCAGAACTCCATTGCCGGAGATCGACAACGGAGCCTGGGCTGCTGATATTCTTCACTCCTCGAGACTCTGCTCTCGCCCGTTGAGAAATGCCAAGGCATTAGACGTGAGTATTTCACTAAACTCGAGGGGAATTTTTAACAGGTATACTATTTTCACATTGGCATTTATAGTTGTAAATTGCATGCATAAATCAATTTAAGTAGTTTGTAGATGTATGATTCAATTTTAAAGGAGTTTGATATCGCTGTACTATCCTTATAGCATTACTCTTATAAACCGTTGACCAAGTCTGAGACTAGGAGTGGGCCTAGCCGCACCTAGGCTCCTCTCTGAGAAGGAGTCTAGAAAGCAAGGGGGTCCATTCCGAACCTCGTGACTCAACGGGAGGGTTCCCTTTCGCCCCCCCCCCCCCCTTTTTGCTCTCTCTCCCCCTTTTACTTTTATTCCATATATACGCAATGCTTTTATGAATCAGCTTAACTTTTTGTGATTTATTCTCTTTTATGTGTGCTTTTGTGTAGTAATAGTGAACCTTGCCATCTTCGAACCTGTAGCTAAGTCACTGTTTTGATTAATTTTGTCTATCACTTTATTAATCATTGATGATTGAGTGCTATTAAAAATACTATAACCAAATTCTGCAATTCGCTATAAGTAAACTCTAACTTTTACTAAATCAAACTGTGTAAAGTCACTCATTCATAGTGAATCGACATAATCAGCAGGATTCACAAACCTTCATTCGTGACAAGTAGCCACAGTGCCTGTTGTTTTGTCATCAGATCCAGAGACATTCTCTTTCCCTTGAGGGTACTGAATAGTGTTGAACAGGGCTCTATAAGCATGGGCCAGTCCCCAGCATGTTGCAATGAGTTGTGTCTCTCTGGAGTTGCCAGGGTGACAACATACTTTTTCCAAATACTTTACAAGTTCTTCAGGATTCTGCACTTGTTCAGGGGTGAAGTTCCAAAACACTGGAGGTGCCCACTGCCCCAGGTACTTGCCCATGCTATCCCACACACCCTGCCACTCATAACTCTCCATCCTTGGGGCAGATGTCTGGATGATATTCTTAAACTGCTTACTAACCTTTGTCAAAACCGAAACAATATTCCCAAGAAGTATCAATAGAAGCATCTTAACTGCCCAGGGATGTTCAAAATACTGAAAACTTTCTGTAATGAGGGAGGAAGCATTATAGAAGAAGGTAGTGAAGGTGCCATTCTGTATTTCCTCCACAACAAGCCTCTCAGAGTAAGAAGTATAATTGCTAACTCTCTCCATGAGGTGGTACCCAAAATACAGTAATGACTTGTGTATAAAACCCAGATACAAAACAATGCTCAAGGTCAGGATTTTGATAAGGAACCTCCCAATCAAAACATCCTTAATCACTGCAGAGCATAGTGCAATGCACAGACCAACACCAAGCTTTAACATGCACAGCCAACAAAAGAACATGGTACAGATCAGATGAACTAATATCATGACTGGCAACTGTTAACAGATTACTTAATATACTCTGGTTAATCTGTTATTATCTCAAACCCTTCGAGCCCCACGTTGGGCGCCAAAAAAGACTGTCGTGGTTTAGCCCCAGCCAGCAACTAAGCACCATGCAGCCGCTTGCTCACTCCCCCTACCCTGATGGGATGGGGGAGAGAATCGGAGGAGTAAGAGTGAAGAAAAACCACTCCTGGGTTGAGATAAGAACAGTTTAATAATTGAAATGAGGTAAAATAATAATAATAATAATAATAATATAATGATGATAGTAATAATAATATACAAAGCAAGTGATGCACAATGTGATTGCTCACCACCCACCGACCGATACCCAGACAGTTCCCGAGCAGCGATCGCTGCTCCCCGGCCAACCCCCCCCAGTTTATATACTGAGCATGACGTCATGTGGTATGGAATAGCCCTTTGGTCAGTTTGGATCAACTATTCTGGCTGTGCCCCCTCCCACTTTCTTGTGCACCTGGCAGAGCATGGGAAGCTGAAAAGTCCTTGACTAGCATGAGCAGTACTTAGCAACAACTAAAAACATCAGCCTGTTATCAACATTCTTCTCCTACTAAATCCAAAACACAGCACTATGCCTGCTACTAGGAAGAAAATTAACTCTATCCCAGCCAAAACCAGGACAGTATTATGTTTGTGTCTATTTCTGCTGAGAAGGGAGTGGTGGAGTTCTGTGTAGAGGTGTGTTGTTGAGGAGTCGCAGGTTCACTGCCACTGCAAGCCACCTAAATCCTCCTAGCCTTTCACTTCTGTCTGAGGCACATGGTTCTGTAAAGTGAGGATACAACTTTCACAAACATATGCTCTACTAAAGACTAATACTTCTCAAAACATCATTTTGAGAGAAAATAAGTTCTTCTCATATGGCCATTTCACAAGTATCTTCAATGTTATGATGTGTTTATGCCATTCCTTATTTCCAGGGAAGTTTGTCAGCCAACTATTATAGTCCAGAAACTGTGAAAAACAGGGCTTAGGTTAATATTGGTGGAACAGCATGATTGCACTATTCATTTCATTGCCAGAGGGCTCCATGATGTTATGAGTGGAAGGGGAGGCTATTTCTAAATGTAAAATTTATGGTTTTCACTTACAGTAACACTTAAGTGGCTAGGTGGTTTCCTGGCCTTAAGAAAGGGCAGTCCTTGTCCTAAGGGGCTATGCTGCACAATCCAGAGTAGAGGGAGAAGTAAATTTACAAGCACAAATAAAGCAGTATTTTCTATGCAAATTAATAAAAGACAGCATCAACAGAGTAATGTAAGTGAAGCTCTAAACCTAAGTCACTCGAGTCAGAATAGTTTTAAGAGCAGCTGGATTACTGCTGAAGTCAAGGAAACTGTACTGGTTTTGGCTGGGATACAGTTAATTCTCTTCATAGTAGCTGGTATGGAGCTATGTTTGGGATTTGCGATGAAAACAGTGTTGATAATACAGGGATGTTTTAGTTATTGCTGAACAGTGCTTACACAGCATCAAGGCCTTTTCTATGTCTCGCACTGCCCCGCCAGGCTGGAGGTGCCCAAGAAGTTGGGAGGGGACACAGCTGGGACAGCTGATCCCAACTGACCAAAGGGATATTCCATACTATATGACATCGTGGTCAGCTGGGGGAAGAAAGAGGAAGGGGGGACGTTCAGAGTGATGGCGTTTGTCTTCCCAAGTAACCATTACGCATGATGGAGCCCTGCTTTCCTTGAAATGGCTAAACATCTGCCTGCCAATGGGAAGCAGTGAAAGAATTCCTTATTTTGCTTTGATTGCATGTGCAGCTTTTGCTTCCCCTATTAAACTGTCTTTATCTCAACCCACGAGTTTTCTCACTTTTACTCTTCCAATTCTTGCCCCCATCCCACCGGAGGGGGGGGAGTGAGCGAGCGGCTGTGTGGTGCTTAGCTGTCTACTGGGCTAAACCACAACAGAAATAAAGGTAATTCAAATCTTATTTGCTCATATCTTTACATATCAAAGTATTAAATGTCACATAAACTCACTGCAAATCAGTTCAAACTGTAAGTTGCTAAGGACTCCATTCAACAGGATGCTTCTTTCTCTATAAAGCTTTAAGCATGGGATTAGTCCCCATCCTACCAAGGAAGGATGTGTGCACAAGGAAAAGAGGAAAAAAAGAAAAGGTATTTTCAGGTCTTTCTAAATTTCCCTGAAAAAAACAAACAAAAACCCCACCGTACCACATCAACTCTATTTAGGCTGTAAAGAACTGCACAGTACCCAGGCTGTCTGGGTGAAGGCTTGTTGAGGCATATTTGGTGTACTGGAATTTTCACCACTATTTTTGTAAAACACAATATATGAATTGTATAATCCCTCTTCTGAGGTGGGGAAAAGTCATTCACAACAGCATAAAAAAAAAAAAAGCAGCCTTTAATCAAGTGTGAACAGGGCATGGAAAGAAAGTAGGCTGTTATATTTTGAAGGCAGTGAGATGTGCTCTCTTGAAAGTACATATATTAGGATTGCAGTAGGGTGGGTTTCATTGTAAGCTAAGACTTCTGAGGGAGTGGTAGCCCAGCATCCTTGGAGGAAGAATTTGGGCCATCCAGCCACTTAAAGCTTATGAAGGAGAGGTGAAGAATGAAATCAACAGGAAAGAAAAAGTCAGTAAACATGTTACAGAAAAGGCTGTAGTAAAATTTATGAGAAGGCTTCCTTCTTCAGTGTAATTTCAATGTGGGAAGGGACGGGAACTGAGGGGTGGCAAAAAAAGCAACAAGAGCTTTGAAATGTGATTTTTTTCCCATCTTTGTAGACTTCTAGCCTATAAACATGAAAGTACTCTGAAGGACACAGCTTCAAAGCAACCATGTAAATGAGGGAAGGAATCACCCTCCATCTCCAGTGATGCAGGATGGGAAAAGCTTTCTTAAGGAACTGGGGTTTTTGATCAGCTAGAAAATATTGGAAAACCATTCCTTCAAATAGCACTATTTAGAATCATAGAATTGTAGAATGGTTTAGGTTGGAAGGGACCTTTAAAGATCACCTAGTTCCAACCCCCCTGTGGTGGGCAGGGACATCTTTCACTAGATCAGGTTGCTCAAAGCCTGTCCAACCTGACCTTGAATATTTCCAGGGATGGGGCATCCACAGCTTCTCTGGGCAACCTGTTCCAGTGTCTCACCACCCTCACAGTAAATAATTTCTTCCTAATATCTAATCTAAACCTACCCTCTTTCAGTTTAAAACCGCTACCCCTCATCCTATCACTACACTCCCTACTTTCCTGTAGGCCCCTTTTAAGTACTGGAAGGATGATATAAGTTCTCCCCGGAGCCTTCTCTTCTCTAGGCTAAACAACCCCAACTCTCTCAGCCTGTCCTCATAGGGGAGGTACTGCAGCCCCCTGATCATCTTTGTGGCCCTCCTCTGGACCCACTCAAGCAGGTCCATGTCTTTCTTATGCTGGGGGCCCCAGAGCTGAACACATTACTCCAGGTGGGTTTTCATGAGAGCAGAATAGAGGGGGAGAATCACCTCCCTTGACCTGCTGGCCACGCTTCTTTTGATGCAGCCCAGGATACAATTTGCTTTCTGAACTGCAAGTGCACATTGCCAGCTCATGTCCAATTTTTCATCCACCAGTATCCCCAAGTCCTTCTCCGCAAGGCTGCTCCCAATCCATTCACCCCCAGCCTGTATTGATATTGGGGATTGCCCCGTCCCAGGTGCAGGACCTTGCACTTGGCCTTGTTGAACTTCATGGGGTTTGCACGGGCCCACTCCTTGAGCCTGTCGAGGTCCCTCTGGATGGCATCCCTTCCCTCAAGCAAATCAACTGCACCACTCAGCTTGGTGTCATCTGAAGACTTGCTAAGTGTGCACTCAATCCCACAGTCTATGTTGTTGATGAAGATATTGAATGGTACCGGTCCTGATACGGACTCCTGAGGGACATTACTCGTTACTGGTTTCCACTTGGACATTGAGCTGTTGACAGCAACTCTTTGGATGCGGGCATCCAGCCAATTCCTCGTCCATCGAATAGTCCACCCATCAAACCCATACCTCTCCAATTTAGTGACAAGGATGTTGTGTGGGACCATGTGTCAAAGGCCTTGCAGAAGTCAAGACAGATGACATCCATAGCTCTTCCCTTGTCTGCTGATGCAGTCACTCCATTGTAGAAGGCTACCAGATTAGTTAGGCACGATTTGCCCTTGGTGAAGCCATGTTTGCTGACTCTAGTCACTTCCCTGTCATCCATATGCCTTGACACAGCTTCCAGGTGGATCTGTTCCATGATCTTACTGGGCATGGAGGTGAGGCTGACTGGTCAGTAGTTCCCAGAGTTCTCTTTTTTACACTTTTAAAGATTATTTAATTATTTCCTTACTGTTTGATAAAGGGCACTGGAAATGAAAAATATGTCACATTTAGCTTATTATTACTTTCCAGTCAGCCATCTCCTGCACTGGCTGGGACAGGTTGTCCTGTTTCTTTTTCACTGTGAATGCTCTCATGGTCTTTTTGGTTTTTCCCTGATGAAACAAATGATAAAGTTGTGGTAGGCTAGAAAAAGGCATCTGGAATTTCTAAATAGTGTTTCCACATCCTTTGAGCACTGGTGCCATCTCGTGAGTAACTTAAGAACAAGGACAAGGAAATGTCATACTACAGCAGAAATTCAGCCTCAGAGAGATATCCAGGCACTACTTTTCAGGCAGTCTGAGTGATAAGAACTAAACCAGTTCAGCTTACTGAACAGAAATGCAACTTAAATGTTTTCAGTATCATTTTTTAGAGCTCTGGTTTCAAAAGGAAAGAACATGGAGAAAAGCAAACTAGGACTAGGTGAGGAATTCTTGAGAGGTTTCTCAGAGCACCGAGACAGAGAACTACTGTAGAATACACAATAAGTTGTGTGTCAAATCTACATCCATGTAATTCTACTTCCATAGTGGAAAAGTGCTCGCTTACATCAAACCCTGCACTTGAAAGAGACATTCATCCACCCCATAGTCTGTCTTTCTGTCTCGTGTGTGATACAAAGGAGGCTCTGAGCAGAGGTGATTATGAGATTACTATTCTGGGTAACAGTGTGAATAAACAAGAGTGAACTTCTAATAGGTACCATAACAGAAAGTGCTATGGTAAGGTGATATAGCTAAGCACCCCTGTGTGTTCACAGAGTGTAAGGAGAAAAGACGTCAATCTGTTTTTGGAAATGAAACTGTTTTTTCCATCCTCATTCCAAAGGTGGCTTGTGCAGAATGTTTTCAATTGCTTTTTGCATTCATTATATGCTTAAATTTTTGTAAAAACTTCAGAATAAGGTGCCCCAAAAGATCTTTGAAAACCTGGGCTTTAATTTTTCAATGTCTTGCTTCTCCATCTATTAAAGTACTTCCTTCATTCAGCAGTACCAAATAGGTACAGGCTAAACAAACTGTAAGGGATTTAGATATTACAAAACAGGTGAACACCATAGAAAGAGAAGGTGACCATCAACATATTTAGTGTTATTTTCTGTGCTATTCTTTACACATCAATGGATCAGGATGTTTCTGGATTTGTCTGAATAAAGCAGGGCAGGAATTTGATCTTTTTTATTCTTTGATCATATTATGCAGAGGTTTTCATTAAATTGTTCACTGTGATAGTATATCAATAGATCTCCTGAACAGTTGCAGTTAATTAGTACTGTCTAATGTGCATTTATATGACTCCATCAACAATAACCTGCATCTGCAATTAAATTTACTGTGCCTAATTCAAGCTCCTCTTAGTCCTTTGTTCTTATCTCTATTAAATGATTGTGGATTGTTATAAAAAATTTCAATTTGACTTTTCCAAATAGTTGATGAATGCAAGTTGATGAATGAACAGAAAGTTTTGACTTCTCTATGCTAAATTTAACCTATTTTGAAAATTCAAGACTTTTTTTTTTTACCATCTCTTACTATATTCTAATCTGTGCTAGAACTTGGCTGCTAAACTACTGACAACTTAAATTTCTTAAAAGCATCTTGAGAGGCTATATTAGACTTTAGAAAGTCCAACTGAATTGTAAGCCACCTTCTGCTATTTACAGGCAAAACAAAGCTGGCTGGCTATAGAAATCACATTTTCTTTGTGGAGTCATCCTTGTTTGGTGACAAGGATGATTAGATGATTTTTTTAACAGATTTTTTTTTAAGTGTTTCACATTTCAACTACTATGGAGTATTCAGCAAATAGATGCTTCTGATTTACAAATTGTGATTGTTTTATTTCTGTTGTGGTTTAGCCCCTGTTGGCAACCAAGCACCACACAGCCACTTGCTCACCCTCCCCGCCAGGTGGGATGGGGGAGAGAATCAGAAGGGAAAAAGTAAGAAAATTCCTGGGTTGAGATAAGAACAGTTTAATAATTGAAACAAAATGATAATAATAATAATAATAGTAGTAGTAGTAGTAGTAGTAATTAAAAGGAGAACAACGAGAGAGAGAGAAACAAAATGCAGGAAAAAAAAAGTGATGCAACCGCTCACCACACTCCAACAGATGCCCAGCCAGTCCCCGAGCAGTGATCGCTGCCCCCCGGCCAACCCCCACCAGCTTATATACTGAGCATGACATCATATGGTATGGTCACTTTGGATCAACTATCCTGGCTGTGCCCCCTCCCAGCTTCCTGTGCACCTGGCAGAGCATGGGAAGCTGAAAAGTCCTTGACTAGTGTAAGCACTACTTAGCAACAACTAAAAACATCAGTGTGTTATCAACATTCTTCTCATCCTAAATCCAAAACACAGCACTATGCCAGCTACTAGGAAGAAAATTAACTCTATCCCAGCCAAAACCAGGACAGTATCCACCCCTTATTCTATACCATCTATGTCATGCCCAGGTCCTACACTTTCCAATACATTCCAATTAATCACCACCACTTTCCCTATCTTGATACATACATGCTGATATCATTCCCTTTATCTATGGGCCATCCGTCTAAAATGTCCCTTGAGTTCATTTAGTCCAGGACTTTGGGTTCCATCTGTCATCACAGTCCTTCAGGGCAGGAGAGATGGTGTGCAGTGTTGGATTGTTGCATGCTGAAACCAGTTCTGGTTCCATCAGTGCTGCACTTTGCTCGGTTTCATCAAAGTTCATTCTTCATTGATCTGGGTGATTCTTACTGTAATACTGTTGATATGGTATATAGCAACCATAGTAGTGATGACATACAGTATTATATAGCAATTAACATCATACAGTTCAGTTCATTGGCTATTTTCACCCAAAATCAAATCCCCTTGAGGTACACATTGGACTTCACCATCCTTTCGCATCACCCACCAGGTGCACCCAGGTCCTTGAGCAAAAGTAATCCCACGAATGGGTTTTCCTTTGCCAGAGGCAGGAGTAGCTAGAAAGGTGCTGATAGCACACCAGTGTTTTGGCTACTGCTGAGCAGTGCTCCCACAGCATCAAGGCTGTGTCTCCAACATTTCCCCCCGTCACCAGTAGGCTGAGGGTGGGCAAGATCTTGGGAGGGGACATAGCCAGGACAGCTGACCCAAACTGACCAAAGGGCTATTCCATACCATATGACATCAGCTCATCAATAAAAGCTAAGAGAAAGGAGGAGGAAGGGAGGGCATTCATTATTTATGATGTTTGTCTTCTGGAGCAACTTCTGTGTTTACTGAAGCCCTGCTTCCCGTGAAGTGGCTGGACATTGCCTTCTGATGGGAAGTAGAGAACAAAATCTTTGTTTTCCTTTTGCTTCCACACATGGCCTTGGCTTTTCCTTTTTAATTAAACTGCCTTTATCTTGACCCACGAGGTTTTTTTTCCATCTCATTTTCTCTTCACCTGTCCTGCTGAGGAGGAGAGTGATAGAGTCGCTTGGTGGCACCTGGCATCCAGCCAAGGTCAACCAACCACACAGCCTGATCCACCTGCTGGTTGTTTTGATGTTCTTCAGTAGCCTGACTCTTGGGTATGTGAGCATCTACGTGACATACTTTTACAACCAGGTTGTCTACCCAGGCAGCAATATCTTGCAACAACGCAGCAGCCCAGCTGTGTTTACCTCATCAGTAAGCACCTTTGCTCAGGGCCCCATTTGAAATCGTTCTTCTTCCGGGTCACTTGGTAGAGAGGGCTTACGATCAGACTGTAATTTGGAATACACGTTCTCCAAAAACCCACAATGCCTAAGAAAGCTTGTGTTTCCTTTTTGCTAGTTGGTGGGGACATAGCTGTTATTTTGTTGATCACATCCATTGGGATCTGACGACGTCCATCTTGACATTTTATTCCTAAAAATTGGATCTCCTGTGTAGGTCCCTTGACCTTACTTTGTTTTATGGCAAAACCAGCCTTCAGAAGGATTTGGACTATTTTCTTTCCCTTCTCAAAAACTTCTTCTGCTGTATTGCCCCACACAATGATGTCATCAATGTACTGCAGATCATAGAATGCTTTCGGTTGGAAGGGACCTTGAGAGATCATCTAGCCCAACCCCCCTGCAGTGAGCAGGGATTGAACCCGTGACCTTGGCGTTATTAGCACCACACTCTAACCAACTCAGCTAACCTGGATGTTCTGGAGCTTCACCCTGTTCCAGTGCAGTCTGGATCAGTCCATGGCAAGTGGTGGGGCTGTGCTTCCACCCCTGGGGCAGTCAACTCCAGGTGTACTGAACACCCCTCCAGGTAAAAGCAAACTGGGGCCTGCACTCTGCTGCCAAAGGGATGGAGAAAAATGCATTAGCGATGTCAGTTGTGGCATACCACTTGGCTGCCTTTGACTCCAGTTCGTATTGAAGTTCTAGCATGTCTGGCACGGCAGCACTCAGCCGCGGCATGACTTCATTCAGACCATGATAGTCCACTGTTAGTCTCCACTCCCCATTAGACTTTCGCACTGGCCATATGGGACTGTTAAAGGGTGAGCGAGTCTTGCTGATCACTCCCTGGCTCTCCAGTTGACAAATCAGGTTATGGATGGGAATCAGGGAGTATCAGTTGGTGCGATATTGCCACTGTTGTGGTAGCGATGGGCACCTGTTGTTCTTCGACCCTCAGCAACCCCACAATGGAAGGGTCCTCCAGGAAGGATGCATGGACCCTCTGAGCCAGTCACAATGGGGTGCTTCTGCCACTCATTCCTGGTTAGGCTCACTTCAGCCTCCAATACAGTTAGCTGTTGGGATCCCCCTGTCACTCCAGAAATACAGATGAGTTCTGCCCCTCTATAGCTTGATGGCATTAGGGTACACTGTGCACCAGTGTCCACTAGAGCCTTCTACTCCTGTGGGTCTGATGTGCCAGGCCATCGAATCCACACAGTCCAATAAACCTGATTGTCCCTTTTCTCCACCCTGCTGGAAGCAGGGCCCCTCTAATCTTGGTCATAGTATTCGTTACTCACTTCCTGTAAATACGAGTCAGCAGTTCCGTCATTAAAATGAGGAATAAGTTCAGTCCTTCTACTGTGTCTGGGTGTCCTGGTTTCAGCTGAGATAGAGTTAATTTTCTTCCTAGTAGCTGGCATAGTGCTGTGTTTTGGATTTAGAATGAGAATAACGTTCATAACACACTGATGTTTTAGTTGTTGCTAAGTGGTGCTTACACTAGTCAAAGACTTTTTCAGCTTCTCATGCTCTACCAGATATCTGCTGGAAATACAGTGCAGCAGAGAGGAAACAGTGTAGGAGTTTCCTGGAGTGTGTGGAAGCTAACTTCCTGAGACAGTTGGTAAGTGAGCCAACTAAGGAAGGGGCCTGCTGGACCTGTTGTTTGCGAACAGAGAAGGACTTGTTGGTGATGTGATGGTGGAGATCGTCTTGGGCACAGTGATCATGAAATGATAGAGCTTTCGATTCTTGGAGAAGCAAGGAGGGTGGTTAGCAGAATTGCTATCTTGGACTTCTGGAGGGCAGACTTTGGCCTGTTTAGGAGCCTGGTTGACAGAGTCCCTTGGGAGGCAGTCCTGAAGGGCAAAGGAGTCCAGGAAGGCTGGGCATTCTTCAAGAAGGAAATCTTAAAGGCACAGGCTCAGGCTGTCCCTGTGTGCTGAAAGAGGAGCCAGTGGGGCTGGCTGTGCCTGGAACTCAAGAAAAAAAGTTTATGATCTTTGGAAGAATGGGCAGGCAGCTCAGGAGGACTACAAGGATGTCGTGAGGCTATGCAGGGAGAAAATTAGAAGGGCCAAAACCCAACTAGAACTTAATCTGGCTACTGCTGTAAAAGACAATAAAAAATGTTTCTATAAATACATTCACAGCAAAAGGAGGGCTAAGGAGAATCTCCATCCTTTATTGGATGCAGGGGGAAACACATTGACCAAGGATGAAGAAAAGGCTGAGGTACTTAATGCCGCCTTTGCCTCGTTTTAATAGCCAAGACCCATTGTTCTCAAGGTATCCAGCTGCCTGAGCTGGAAGACAGGGATGGGGAGCAGAATGAAGCTCTGATAATCCAAGGGGAAATGGTTAGTGACCTGCTACACCACTTGGATACATACAAGTCTATGGGGCCAGATGGGATCCACCCAAGGGTACTGAGGGAACTGGCGGAAGTGCTCACCAAGCCACTTTTAATCATCTATCAGCAGTCCTGGCTAACCAGGGAGGTCCCAGTTGACTGGAGGTTAGCAAATGTGATGCCCATCTACAAGAAGGGCTGGAAGGAGGATCCGGGGAACTACAGGCCTGTCAGCCTGACCTTGGTGCCGGGGAAGATTATGGAGCGGTTCATCTTGAGTGCCATCACACAGCATGTATGGGACAACCAGGCGATCAGGCCCAGTCAGCATGGGTTTATGAAAGGCAGGTCCTGCTTGACCAACCTGATCTCCTTCTATGACAAGGTAACCCATTTAGTGGATGAGGGAAAGGCTGTGGATGTTGTTTACCTGGACTTTAGTAAAGCCTTTGACACTGTTCCCCACAGAATTCTCCTGGAGAAACTGGCTGCTCATGGCTTGGACGGGCGTACTCTTTGATGGGTAAAAAACTGGCCGGGTGGCCAGGCCCCAAGAGTGGTGGTGAATGGAGTTAAATCCAGTTGGCGGTCAGTCACAAGTGGTGTTCCCCAGGGCTCAGTTTTGGGACCAGTCTTGTTTAATATCTTTATCAATGATCTGGATGAGGGGATCAAGTGCAGCCTCAGTAAGTTTGCAGACGACACCAAGTTGGGTAGGAGTGTTGATCTGCTGGAGGGTAGAAAGGCTCTTCAGAGGGACCTGGACAGGCTGGATCAATGGGCCGAGGCCAATTGTATGAGGTTCAACAAGGCCAAGTGTCAGGTCTTGCACTTGGGTCACAACAACCCCATGCAACGCTATAGGCTTGGTGAAGAGTGGCTGGAAAGCTGCCTGGCCGAAAAGGACCTGGGGGTGCTGGTAGACAGTCGGCTGCAATGTGAGCCAGCAGTGTGCCCAGGTGTCCAAGCAGGCCAACAGCATCCTGGCTTGTATCAGGAATGGTGTGGCCAGCAGGACTAGGGAAGTGATTGTCCCCCTGTACTTGGCACTGGTGAGGCCGCACCTGGAATACTGTGTCCAGTTTTGGGCCCCTCACTACAAGAAAGACATTGAGGTGCTGGAGCGTGTCCAGAGAAGGGCAACAAAGGTGAAGGGTCTAGAGCACAAGTCTTATGAGGAGCAGCTGAGGGAATTGGGTCTGTTTAGCCTAGAGAAGAGGAGGCTGAGGGGAGACCTTATCGCCCTCTACAACTACCTAAGAGGAGGTTGCAGCAAGGTGGGTGTCGGTGTCTTTTCCCAAGTAACAAGTGTTAGGATGAGAGGAAATGGGCTCAAGCTGCACCAGGGGAGGTTTAGAGTGGATATTAGGAAAAATTTCTTCACGGAAAGGGTGGTCAAGCATTGGAACAGGCTGCCCAGGGAAGTGGTTGTGTCCCCATCCCTGGAGGTATTTAAAAGGCATGTAGATGTGGCACTTAGGGACATGGTTTAGTGGTGTACTTGGTAGTGTTAGGTTGAAGGTTGGACTCGATGATCTTAAATGTGTTTTCCAACCTAAATATTTCTACGATTGTATTCTGTGTCTTATAATCATTTGTCTCAATCTATCCAAGTAATCTAGAATTTCATCCTTGAATTGTTTGCATGCATAAACCTAGGTCCAAGGTGTTTTCCTAGGACATACTTAGGAAATTGCATTAAAAAAAAAAATCTCTGTGCTCTTTAATATCTGCGTTTAGAATGCTGGCCAGTTGGCTGTGTCATACAGCCTTATTCAATTTTCTTGTGGCACTGCAGTTCTAAGAAGCTGATTCATATCAACCCAGGCTGGGCTATAACAATTAATCATCATCTGAAGCTCCTCCTTAAATTTCTCAAGTTCTTCCCAGATGACTGAGAGTTTTTTTACTAATGAAATATGTCAGTTGCATTCCAGGGAACATGGACTGTGACAAGATTGCCATCAGATCTGGGTACTTCTCTCAGTGGACAATTTTGTGTAGTTTTTACTGCTTTCTTGTAATTTTTCTTAACATTTTTCTTTTGTAATTGACTGCTCGGGCCCTCAAGTTCCTTGGTATTGGAATTAGGAGGGACTGAGGGTCGAGACTCAGGACTAGCGGTGGAGTCAGTTTCCACCTGTTCATGTGGATTATCCATAAAATATGGGGGTGGACGAGAAAAATAACCTAAATCTATAAGGTCATCCACAATATCTTGCTGTACTGGAGCAGTAGTATATGTGAGAGAAGGATATAAATGCTGAGAAGGCTTAGTTTGCTGATCAGCCAATTTCTCTTCTAAAATTTTAAATTGTTTTAGCTTTTTAGAATAGAATCATAAAATCATCTAGGTTGGAAAAGATCTTTAAGATCATCCAGTCCAACCATTAACCTACACTACCAAGCCCACCTAAACCAATCAAGGGTAGACTAGACTAAACCATATCCCAAAGTGCCACATCTACCCGTTTTTTGAACACTTCCAGGGATGGTGACTCCACCACCTCTCTGGGCAGCCTGTTCCAATGCTTGACTACCCTTTCCGTGAAGAAATTTTTCCTAATATCCACTCTAAACCTCCCCTGGCGCAGCTTGAGTCCATTTCCTCTCGTCCTATCGCTAACTACTTGGTAGAAGAGACCAACACCCACCTCACTACAACCTCCTTTCAGGTAGTTGTAGAGAGCGATAAGGTCTCCCCTCAGCCTCCTCTTCTCCAGGCTAAACAACCCCAGTTCCCTCAGCCGCTCCTCATAGGACTTGTTCTCCAGACCCTTCACCAGCCTTGTTGCCCGTCTCTGAACACGCTCCAGCACCTCAATGTCTTTCTTGTATTGAGGGGCCCAAAACTGGACACAGTATTCCAGGTGCAGCCTCACCAGCGCCGAGTACAGGGGGACAATCACCTCCCTGCTCCTGCTCGCCACAGCATTCCTGATACAAGCCAGGATGCTGTTGGCCTTCTTGGCCACCTGGGCACACTGCTGGCTCATGTTCAGCCAGCTATCTACCAACACCCCCAGGTCCTTTTCAGCCAGGCAGCTTTCCAACCACTCCTCCCCAAGCCTGAAGCGTTGCATGGGCTGCATAGTGCCCTGAAGTCCCTTTTGATTGCTTTTGGGCTTCTCTCTGCAACCTCATCACTGCCAACCTTCATAACCAGCAGTGGGTAATAATCGGAGGGCTGTACCAGATCAGGGAGTTTCTTAATAACATCCCTAACCCAGGCCCCAGGGAGGCAGCAGACTTCCCTGTGGGATGGGTCTGAATGGCATATTGGGCTTCTCACCTGTGCTGCTATGTGTACCCCAATTTATCACGATGGAGACCTTAACTTGTCTCTTTGCAGACCTTAACTTGCCTCACCACAATGTTTGAGACATTAACTCTTTCAGTCCCTGACAGTGGGAAGGGCCATGGACTGTCTTCTTAAAAATCATAGAATCATAGAATCGTTTAGGTTGGAAAAGACCTTTAAGATCATCCAGTCCAACCATTAACCTAACATTACCAAGTCCACCACTAAACCAATTAAGGGTAGAGTAATAATTTCATGTTTCCTGGCTTGGTGGCTGGATCATTTATAATGAAAGTAAAAACTAGGAATCATTAAGGTTGGAAAGGACCTCTAAGATCATCAGTCCAACCATCAACCCAACACCACCATGCCCACTAAACCATGTCCCAAAGTGCCATGTCTACCCGTTTTTTGAACACTTCCAGGGATGGTGACTCCACCACCTCTCTGGGCAGCCTGTTCCAATGCTTGACCACCCTTTCCGTGAAGAAATTTTTCCTAATTTCCAATCTAAACCTCCCCTGGCGCAGCTTGAGGCCATTTCCTCTCGTCCTATCGCTAACTACTTGGTAGAAGAGACCAACACCCACCTCACTACAACTTCCTTTCAGGTAGTTGTAGAGAGCAATAATGTCTCCCCTCAGCCTCCTCTTCTCCAGGCTAAACAACCCCAGTTCCCTCAGCTGCTCCTCATAAGGCCTGTGCTCCAGACCCTTCACCAGCTTCGTTGCCCTTCTCTGGACACGCTCCAGCACCTCAATGTCTTTCTTGTATTGAGGGGCCAAAAACTGGACACAGTATTCCAGGTGTGGCCTCACCAATGCCGAGTACAGGGGCACGATCACCTCCCTGCTCCTGCTGGCCCCACTCTTCCTGATACAAGCCAGGATGCTGTTGGCCTTCTTGGCCGCCTGGGCACACTGCTGGCTCATGTTCAGCCGGCTGTCAACCAGCACCCCCAGGTCCTTTTCTGCAGGGCAGCTTTCCAGCCACTCTTCCCCAAGCCTGAAGCGTTGCATGGGGTTGTTGTGACCCAAGTGCAGACCTGACACTTGGCCTTGTTGAACCTCATACATTTGGCCTCGTTATTAAGTTCTTATTAAGTAATAAGTAATAATTAAGGAAGTTCTTATTTGCTGTGTAAATTGCTGGAGAAGCTACAAATACATATGTCCACCATAAGTACTGGTCCTGACTGGGAATCTGGATTAGGAGAATACTGTATGGAATATTATTTTCTGTTTGTGCCTTCATAATTATATTTGTGTGTTTGCAATGTTGCAATGTTGTAGCATGTGCTGTACTTTTCTGGAAGTTTAAATGTATCCTGTAATTATCTGTCACTTCAGTGGGGAGCTTGCACCACTAAAATTCTATTCTTCTCATTCTTCTCACTGTAACGCTTGCATTTATTAAGCAATTTCAGAATGTAACTGCTTCAACAACAAGACTTCCTTTAGTCTCGTATTTTGTTATTAGAATGTCTCAGGCCTTTTTTCATCATTTCTTCTTAATTACATTTGGGGCTATTTATATATATGCAATCACAGTCTCTATTCATTATAATTTTGTTTCATTCTGCTGAAATCACACATATAAATAACCTTTTAAGCTATTGTATTGGGTTTGCGTGGCAAGTTTTTGATAGCAGGGGGGCTACAGGGGTGGCTTCTGTGAGAAGATGCTAGAAGCTTCCCCTATGTCTAATAGACCCAATGCCAGCCAGCTCCAAGAGGGACCCGCCGCTGGCTAAGGCCGAGCCAATCAGCAACAGTGGTAGCACCTCTGTGATAAGAGATTTAAGAAGGGGGGAAAAAAACCCTGTGCAACTTCAGCCAGAGGAGAGAGGAGTGAGAATATGTGAGAGGAACAACTCTGCACACATAAGGTCAGTGAAGAAGGAGGGGGAGGAGGTGCTCCAGGCACCGGAGCAGAGATTCCCCTGCAGCCCGTGGTGAAGACCATGGTGAGGCAGGCTGTCCCCCTGCAGCCCATGGAGGTCCACGGTGGAGCAGATATCCACCTGCAGCCCATGGAGGACCCCATGCCAGAGCATGTGGATGCCCGAAGGAGGCTGTGACCCTGTGGGAAGCCTGCGCTGTGTCAGGCTCATGGCAGGACCTGTGACCCTGTGGAGAGAGGAGCCTATGCTGGAGCGGGTTTGCTGAAGGACTTGTGACCCCATGGGGGACACACGCTGGAGCAGTCTGCTTCTGAAGGACTGCACCCCGTGGAAGGCACCCATGCTGGAGCAGTTTGTGAAGAACTGCAGCCTGTGGGAAGGACCCACATTGGAGAAGTTCGTGGAGGACTGTCTCCTGTGGGTGGGACCCCACGCTGGAGCAGGGGAAGAGTGTGAGGAGTCCTCCCCTTGAGGAGGAAGGAGCAGCAGAGACAACGCGTGATGAACTGACCGCAACCCTCATTCCCCATCCCCCTGCGCCACTCGGGGGAGGAGGTAGAGAAATTGGGAGTGAAGTTAAGCCAGAGAAGAAGGGAGGGGTGGGGGGAAGGTGTTTTAAGATTTAGTTTTTATTTCTCATTATCCTACTCTGATTTGATTGGCAATAAATTAAACTGATTTCTCCAAGTCGAGTCTGTTTTGCCCATGATGGTAATTGGTGGATGATCTCCCCCTGTCCTTATCTCAACCCACGAGCCTTTCATTATGTTTTCTCTCCCCTGTCCAGCTGAGGAGGGGAGCTATACAGCAGCTTTGGTGGGCACCTGGTGTCCAGCCAGGGTCAACCCACCACAGCTACCTCAGTTTCTGTTTCACTGTGGGTGTTGAAATCTTGTGTGTATCTTGATTTTTTTTCTCTACTGATTTTGCTTGAGATCTGCTGTCTTTAATAGATAATTATATCATGAAATGTCTCTTTCCTCCTTTCCTATGCAAATTTTCTAGTCATTCTCACAGAAAAAAATAAAATAGATAGGACATTTAGAATAAAAATATATTCCCTGGATTATATTGTTAAATCTTGGAAAAGCTGTGAATGAAGAAATTCTTAAGTGCTACTTACCTTTCTCTTCTTTCTCCTTTCCAAACTATTTTGGGTTCTTTACAAGAATGAAAGTAATTTATTTGCTTCTTCCCATCAAGGCAATTCTGAATTCTGTTTAATTATTGCTGAGTATTTGTGGAATGCTGCAGACAAAATTTGTTTTATTATGCTCAAATTAGTTTATATGGACTATTTTGTTTATTAAAATAGCCTGTTGATGAGGTTTTAACACCTTATCTCATTAGATTTCATTGTCAGTATTTGCCTGTCATTCTTTTACTGCATATTTTTCTAAAGTTTCTCTTTTCCAGAAAAAATGTGCATTGCGCTGAAATCAGGAATAATTGCTAGCCATATTTGAACTAGTTAAAGGATGAAAACATGTTGTATGGTAGCCAGTGAGGGTACATTTGAGCAGACCTCAGGGAAGTCTAGGTGACACAGCAAGCATCACAGTGGACTTGTACAACCTACTGTGGAGCTTTTACCAACATGACTGCAGAATTAGCTGCAGCTTTGAGGTGGGAGTGATGAATCCAAGTCGATTTTCCTTCCACCTTTACTGCTGAGAAAGAGGTTAGTAATACCAGAAATGGTCCCTCCCACCAAGGAGATAAGTTATTCTTTCCTTCATGTACTTTTGCCCAAACATAATCACCTGGACTAAAGGGGTGTAAAGCCCCTTCTAGAGGTACTGGTTGCATTAGCTGTGTCTGGGCTTGATTTTGTTTTAATAAATTTTGAATCTGTAGGATATACTGGATTACATTCTAATCTCCAGCTAACAAACTTGCATAGATGGGCACATGAGTTCCAGGGAGTTGCATTGGCCTTCCAAATAATATTTCATATGGAGACAATTTTGTTGTTTGTTGGGGTCTCTGTCAAATGTTCATTAAGGCTAATAGTAATGCATCTGGCCATTTTAAGTTAGTTTCAGAGCATATTTTTGCAGTTAGAGTTTTCAGGCTTAAGTTCATCCTTTCTACTTTCCCTGCTGTCTGGGGATGATATGGATTATGCAAATCTTGCTGGATTCCTAAAGATTTCTAAAGTTGACGAATTACTTGTGAGGTGAAATGACTTCCTTGATCTGAATCAATCCTTTTGGGAATTCCATAACGAGGAATGACTTCCATTAATAAGAACTTAATTACAGCTGCAGAATCAGCTTTAGTTGTTGGTGTGGCCTTGGGCCATCCTGAAAGTTCATCAAATATTGCCATCAAATAGCGATAGTTGCCAGCTTTTGGCATTTCAGCAAAATCAATCTGAATGTGTTGGAAAGGTACAATTGCCCAGGGTCTACCCCCCAGAGAGTCTGAATGTTTAGTATTTTGGGGATTATATGACTGACAGGTTGTACAAGCCATGGTTACTTGTTTGGCTGCAGTGTAGATTCCTGCAAAAGTTGAGGTACTATATGAGGCTGTTTAAAAACCTGAAAGCCCTGGTCCTTGGGACTTCAGCCCAGGACTTCAGTCAGGGGGCTGTCAGCAGAGGGTAGAGAATTTTAAGGATGGGTAATTCCCAGTCCTTCCTCTATTTTTCCCATTGTCTATGTCCTGGTTTCGGCTGTGTCCTGGTTTCAGCTGGGATAGAGTTAATTTTCTTCCTAGTAGCTGGCATAGTGCTGTGTTTTGGATTTAATAGGAGAAGAATGTTGATAACACACTGATGTTTTAGTTGTTGCTAAGTACTGCTTATGCTAGTCAAGGACTTTTCAGCTTCCCATGCTCTGCCAGGTGCACAAGAAAGTGGGAGGGGGCACAGCCAGAATAGTTGATGCAAACTGACCAAAGGGCTATTCCATACCATATGACGTCATGCTCAGTATATAAACTGGGGGGGGTTGGCCGGGGGAGCAGCGATCGCTGCTCGGGAACTGTCTGGCTATCGGTCGGCGGGTGGTGAGCAATTGCATTGTGCATCACTTGCTTTGTATATTATTATTATTATTATTTTATTGTTACTATTATCATTACTATTTTACTTTATTTCAATTATTAAACTGTTCTTATCTTAACCCAGGAGTGTTTCTCACTCTTACTCTTCCAATTCTCTCCCCCATCCCACTGGGGCAGGGGGAGTGAGCGAGTGGCTGCGTGGTGCTTAGTTGCTGGCTGGGGTTAAACCACGACAGAAGGGTTGGTTGAGCTGACCTTGGTGAGAGACCTTGCACAGATTCCTTCTCTTCTGTCTCATCATGTCCTTTGTCTACCTTACTCAGAGCCTCATACCTATTCTGTAAAGGTAGCTGAGAGGGCAACGAGGGGCTCCTCATAGCTCCGTGCAGTAACTTGCTTCCACTCCTCACTATCTTTTGTATCCCTGCCTTCATCTTGGCGCAAAACAGATACTGGACCTACCTCAGTAGCAGCCATGCTGAGTTGGCTTGTGTGTACAAGAGATGGCAGAGCACAGCTCCAAGGGTCGATCTCCTTCTTAGACTCTCAGATGCTCCTCAGTCTGCCCACCTCCTCCTGAAGCTCAAGTACCAGGCAGAGCTTGTAGTAGCAAGAACACATAGCACTGTATTTAGTTTTAATTTACATAATTCATACAAGTACAACTTATGGTTTCTCCTTGTTCTTTTCCAGGACATACATCCCAAGTTGTACTGCGAAGCTTTAGAATGTTTACAATGGAGAGAGATAGTAAAAAACTAAATTGAATTAATTGAATTAATTATTCACTGAGTGTAGTGTTCTGGGTCACAGATAAACTGGTCTTTGATGAGATTCTGACAGTTCAGAAGAAAAGAAATCCTTTTTAATCTGGTAATTTCATCTACCTGATGTGGGTGATGTGACAGTACTACTACATAATAATGAATGTGCTAGTTGTAGGGATCTTTCTGATCCATCCTTTTCCCAAATCTCCTGGTTTGGGAAGTTCTGCGGGTCTCCTGCCTAGCACATCTGCGCTGGTTTAGGGAATTCTGGGCTTTCTAATACAGGGTTTGTGGGGTTTTTTCCCTTACAAGGAGAATTAATTATGGGTTATCAACATCAGTTAAAGATTCTAGATTTGGTGCACATTTAAGACAACTGACTTTGGTGTTAACTTAGTCAATTTAGCTGACTTAGTCAACCTTGATAGTGATTTACCCAGAGGAGACTCTAGCAACCAGCAATACCAAAAGAAAGTTCAAAAGAAATCCTTTAAACAATGCATGAAAATTGCTTAGGAAAAACTTGTTATCCAAATTTATCTTTTTGATTTAACTGTTTCTCACAAATGCTTTATTTAAATGTCTAATTTCTTTCTTCTTCCCCCAAATGGAAACTTTTTTACATTTACAAGACATGAGCCCATTGGTGTGTGTGGCCAAATTATTCCTGTAACTTGGATCCATTTATATAAAATGCAATTTTATATAAATTTCTCACCACATGGATGTAGATAAAGTGGCTTTCACAGGCTCTACTCAAGTATTCTAATGAATGTAAAAAAATATAAGCAAGAACTGTGCCACTGTGATTCCCAGTAATGATTTAATGTCTAACTTGTTCTATGTAACTATTTTAACGTTTTTATTTCTTTCAGTTGCTGGCTTGTTAAAAAAAGTCTGTTTAATGATTTGTTGGTTATTATTGACTTCAGACTGTCGTGGTTTAGCCCCTGTCGGCAAACAAGCACCACAGAGCCGCTCGCTCACCCTCCCCACCAGGAGGGATGGGGGAGAGAATTGGAAGGGCAAAAGTAAGAAAACTCGTGGGTTCAGATAAGAACAGTTTAATAATTGAAATAAAATAAAATATTATATTAAAATTAACAATAACAATAACAATAATAATAGTAATAAGAAATGTAATGATAAGGAGAACAATGAGAGAAAGAGAGAAAGAAAAGCCAGGGAAAAAAAACCCCAAGCGATGCAACTGCTCAACACCTGCCGACTGATGCCCAGCCAGTTCCCGAGCAGCAATCGCTGCTCCCCGGCCAATCCCCCCAGTTTATATACTGAGCATGACGTCATATGGTATGGAATAGCCCTTTTGGGTCCTTGAAATACCCTCTCCTGAGGTAATCCTGAGGTAATGCCAAGGATGCACGGAGCATCTGGGCCAGTCACAATGGGGTGCTTTTGCTACTCATTCCCGGTTAGGCTCACTTCAGCCTCCAGTACAGTGAGCTGTTGGGATCCCCCTGTCACTCCAGAAATACAGATGGGTTCTGCCCCTCTATAACTTGATGGCATTAGGGTACACTGTGCACCAGTGTCCACTAGAGCCTTCTACTCGTGTGGGTCTGATGTGCCAGGCCATCGAATCCACACAGGCCAGTAAACCTGGTTGTCCCTTTCCTCCACCTGGCTGGAGGCAGGGCACCTCTAATTCTGGTCATAGCATTCGTTGTTCACTTCCTGTAAATGTGAATCAAAAGTCCCTTGATTAAGGTCGGAAGTAAAATTAGCCCTCTTACTGTCTGGGGAACTGCTCCCTGGAAACTGGAGCTGCAATTTTCCTTGCAACTCATGCACCCATGCCTCTAGGGTCGAGGTGGATTTTCCATCCCACTTCCTCATGTCCTCTCCATGATCACGCAGGTAAAACCACAGGGTGCCCCGTGGTGTATATCCTCTATATCCTCTCTCTTGAGCATAAGGACATTGACTCCTAATGGCTGAGATGCTGGTCTGTACAGGTGGGGAGTAGGACATATCCTCTCTGAGTTGTTGGAACTCTCGGCACAGTTTTTCCACAGCCGAGACGCAGGCCCGTAGGGAGGAAGAGATACTTTCTTCGTATTCCCGGAGTCATCTAGCCACTTCATCCACTTTTGGTGCCTCTTCATCTTTCCAGGCCAGTATTGCCAACGAGTTGGCAGACAATGCTGGTGCACTCTGTACCACCTTCTGCCACATGGGTCGTGTGCACCTGACTTAGTCTGGATCTTTGGGTAACTGCTCATCATTCAGGTCAGTATAAATCACCTAATTCCCTCAGGTACTGGACACCCTTCTCTACAGTGGTCCATTTGCTTGGGCAGTATATAACATCCTCCTTGAAGGGATATCTTTCCTTCACGTTTGACAGAAGTCACCTCCAGAAGCTGAGCGTTTCTGCCCCTTTTCCAATTGCTTTGTCAATGCCCCTTTCCCTGGAAAGGGATCCCAGCTGCATGGCTTCCTTACCCTCTAAATCCAGGCTACTGGCCCTGTTATCCCAGCATCAGAGCAGCCAGGTGATGATGTGCTTGCCTGGATGACGACTGAAATCTTTTCGCATATCTCGCAGCTCCCTCAGGGATAGGGATCGGGTGGTTACCATCTCATTTATGGGTTCTTCCTCCTCTGGTTCCTGTGATGGCCCTGGTTCATCTTCATCCCTTACTAAATGAGCTGACTTTCTTGTGTATTTTTTCTTGTGTATAGGGGCAACTGATACCGGCGCAGGTTGGTTCTCTGGTTTATCCACGGTGCCTGTTACTGGGGTTGGAGTAGTCGCAGTGCCTGTGGTGGGGGTTAGAGTAGCCGCAGTGCCTGTCACTGGGGTTGGAGTGGCCACAGTGCCTGTGGCGGGGGTTGGAGTGGCCGCAGTGCCTGTTGTCTTGTCATCAGATCCAGAGACATTCTCTTTCCCTTGAGGGTACTGAATAGTGTTGAACAGGGCTCTATAAGCATGGGCCAGTCCCCAGCATGTTGCAATGATTTCTGTCTCTCTGGAGTTGCCAGGGTGACAACATACTTTTTCCAAATACTTCACTAGTTCTTCAGGATTCTGCACTTGTTCAGGGGTGAAGTTACAAAACACTGGAGGTGCCCACTGCCCTAGGTACTTGCCCATACTATCCCACACACCTTGCCACTCATAACTGTCCATCCTTGGGGCAGATCTCTGGATGATATTCTTAAATTGCTTACTAACCTTCATCAAAACCGAAACAGTATTCCCAAGAAATAGCAATAGATGTATCTTAACCACCCAAGGATGTTCAAGATACTGAAAAGTTATTGTAATGAAGGAGGAAACATCATAGAAGAAGGTAGTGAAGGTACTGTTCTGTATTTCCTCCACAAAAAACCTCTCAGAGGAAGAGGTATAATTGCTAATCCTCTCCATAAGGTGATACCCAAAGTACAGTAATGGCTTCAGTACAAAACCCAGATACCAAAGAATGCTCAAGGTCAGTGTTTTAATAACAAATCTCCCAGGCAAAACATCACCAATCACTGCAGAGCACAGCAAACTGCAAAAACCAACACCAATCTTTAACATGTACAGCAAAAAAAGGAGCATGGTGCAGATCAGATGAACTAATATCATGACTGGCAACTGTTAACGGATTCCTGAACACACTCTTGTTAATCTGTTATTATCTCAAACCCTTTGGGCCCCACATTGGGTGCCAAAAAGGACTGTCATGGTTTAGCCCCAGCCAGCAACTAAGCACCACGCAGCCGCTCGCTCACTCCCCTTACCCCGGTGGGATGGGGGAGAGAATCGGAGGAGTAAGAGTGAGAAACACTCCTGGGTTGAGATAAGAACAGTTTAATAATTGAAATAAAGTAAAATAATAATGATAATAGTAACAGTATAATAATAATAATATTATACAGAGCAAGTGATGCACAATGCAATTGCTTACCACCCGCCACCCGCCGACCGATACCCATCCAGTTCCCGAGCAGCAATCGCTGCTCCCCGGCCAATCCCCCCCAGTTTCTATACTGAGCATGACGTCATATGGTATGGAATAGCCCTTTGAGTCACCGAGGCGAAGGGCTCCGGAGCGGACGCTCGTGCCGGGGCACCCTTGCTGAGGCGGCAAAAAAAGCGCGAAGGGAGGGAGCGGGCAGCCCAGCCCCCCTCCCAGAGCAGGAAAGAGCGGGAAAGGGCGAGCTGCTGACGTGCGGCAGCTCTGACGCGGCGTGGGCGGGGCCAGGAGTGACCGCGGCCAGACCCCCTCACCTATAAAAGCAGCCCCCAGGGAGCGCGAGCGACCAGGAGCGCGGCGAACAGGACAGGCAAACAGGGCGTGGCACGTCAGGAGGGCGTGGCGTGTCAGTTTGCGCTGCAGTTCGCGTGGTCAGGGCGCGCGGGGAAGGCTGAGTGTCCCCCCTCCAAGTTCCAAAGGGGAACCCAGGCAGTGGTCACCGTCCTCCCAGGAGAACACCTGGCAGCGATGGTCACCACCCGCCCGAAAGCCGCCACCAAAAGGAATGTGGCGACCCAGAGGGAGCTCCCGCACAAACACGCGGCCGTCCAGGTCGCCGGCTGCAGGGAGTGCCTGAGCCTGTTGCTTGTGCCAGACAGCAGCGGGGACGGCAAATGTCTTCGGTGTGAGCAGGTGGATGATCTGCTCAGCCTGGTGGCAGAGCTGAAGGAGGAGGTGGAAAGGCTGAGGAGCATCAGGGAGTGTGAGAGGGAGATAGACTGGTGGAGCCGCACCCTGCCGTCCCTGGGGCCAGGGCAGCAGGCGGAGGCCCCGCAAGGAGCAGAGGATCCCCTGCCCTCTTGCCGGCAAGCAGAAGGAGGGGATCCAAGAGACGGGGGGGAATGGAAACAGGTCCCTGCCCGGGGAGGCAGGCGAATCCCCTCCCGGCCTCCCTCACCTTCCCAGCTGCCCCTACACAACAGATACGGGGCTCTGGAAGTTGAGGGCCAGGCAAGCCGGGAGGGAGGTGAAGGCGAAGGTCCAGCCAGGGGGTTGCCGAGGGTCAGTCAGTCAACCCCATGGATTACGACTGCCCCTGTTAAGAAAAAAAGGAGGGTAATTGTCATAGGCGATTCCCTCCTGCGGGGAACTGAGGGCCCGATCTGCCGCCCGGACCCATCCCACAGGGAAGTCTGCTGCCTCCCTGGGGCCTGGGTTAGGGATGTTACTAGGAAACTCCCCGACCTCGTGAGGCCCTCCGATTATTACCCGTTGCTGGTTATACAGGTGGGTAGTGATGAGATTACAGAGAGAAGTCCTAAGGCAATAAAAAGGGACTTCAGGGCACTGGGGCGATTGGTCGCAGGATCGGGAGTGCAGGTAGTGTTTTCCTCAATCCCGTCAGTGGCAGCAAGGAATGCTGAAAGGAATGGGAAAACTCACCTGATTAACAGGTGGCTCAGAGGCTGGTGCCATTGGTGGAATTTTGGGTTTTTCGATCACGGGGAGGTTTACACGGCACCAAGCCTGCTGGCGGCTGATGGAGATCAGCTGTCTCCAAGGGGGAAAAGGATTCTCGCCCATGAGTTGGCGAAACTCGTTGAGAAGGCTTTAAACTAGGTTTGAAGGGGGAAGGGGATATACACGGGCCCGCTAATGAGGAGCCCAGGGGCAGCACGACAACGTTGGGGGTGAAATCGATAGCCCAGCTTAAGTGCATCTACACCAATGCACGTAGCATGGGCAACAAACAGGAGGAGCTGGAAGCCCTTGTGCAGCAGGATGGCTATGACATAGTCGCCATCACAGAAACGTGGTGGGATGACTCTCATGACTGGAGTGCTGCACTGGAGGGCTATAAGCTCTTCAGAAGGGATAGGCAGGGAAGGAAAGGCGGTGGGGTAGCTCTGTATGTTACGGAGTGTTTCGACTGCATAGAGCTTGACAGTGGTGATGACAAGGTGGAATGCTTATGGGTAAGGATGAGGGGGAAGGCCGGAAAGGCGGATGTCCTGTTGGGAGTCTGCTATAGACCACCCAACCAGGATGAAGAGATAGACGAAGCATTCTATAAGCGGCTGGCAGAAGTCTCACAATCGCTAGCCCTTGTTCTTGTGGGGGACTTCAACCTGCCAGACATCTGCTGGAAATACAACACAGCAGAGAGGCAGCAGTCTTGGAAGTTCCTAGAGTATGTGGGGGACAACTTTCTGACACAGCTGGTAAGCAAGCCTACCAGGGGAGGTGCCCCGCTTGACCTGCTGTTTACCAACAGAGAAGGACTTGTGGGAGATGTCATGTTCGGAGGCCGTCTTGGGCTTAGCAACCATGATATGATAGAGTTCTCGATTCTGGGCGATGTAAAGAGGAGGGGCAGCAAAACTGTTACCATGGACTTCCAGAGGGCAGACTTTGGCCTCTTCAGGACGCTGGTTGGGAAAGTCCCTTGGGAGGCAGTCCTGAAGGGCAAAGGGGTCCAGGAAGGCTGGGCCTTCTTCAAGAAGGAAGTCTTAAGGGTGCTGGAGCGGGCTGTCCCCATGTGCCAGAAGACCAACCGGCGGGGAAGACGACCGGCCTGGCTGAACAGGGAGCTTTTGCGGGGACTCAGGGGAAAAAGGAGAGTCTACCACCTTTGGAAGAAGGGGCAGGCAACTCAAAAAGAGTACAGGGATATCGTTAGGTCATGCAGAGAGGAAATTACAAAGGCAAAAGTCCAGCTAGAACTCAGTCTGGCCACTGTTGTAAAATATAATAAAAAATGGTACATTAACAATAAAAAGAGAGCCAAGGAGATTCTCCATCCTTTGCTGGATGCAGGGGGGAACATTGTCACCAAGGATGAGGAAAAGGCTGAGGTACTTAATGCCGCCTTTGCCTCTGTGTTTAATAGCCAGACCAGTCATCCCCAGGGTACTCAGCCCCCTGAGCTGGAAGACAGGGACAGGGAGCAGAATGGAGTCCTCATAGTCCAGGAGGAAGCAGTTAATGACCTGCTACGCCACCTGGACACTCACAAGTCTATCGGGCTGGATGGGATCCACCCGAGAGTACTGAGGGAGCTGGCAGAGGAGCTTGCCAAGCCACTCTCCATCATCTAGCAGCAGTCCTGGTTAACAGGGGAGGTCCCTGATGACTGGAGGCTTGTGAATATGACACCTGTCTACAAGAAGGGCCGGAAGGAGGACCCGGGGAACTACAGGCCTGTCAGCCTGACCTCGGTGCCGGGGAAGATTATGGAGTGGTTCATCTTGAATACGCTCAACAGGCATGTGCAAGTCAACCAGGGGATCGTGCCCAGCCAGCATGGGTTAATGAAAGGCAGGTCCTGCTTGACCAACCTGATCTCCTTCTATGACCTGGTGACCCACCTAGTGGATGAAGGAAAGGCTGTGGACATCATCTACCTGGACTTCAGTAAAGCTTTTGACACCGTCTCCCACAATATTCTCCTTGGGAAGCTGGCAGCTCATGGCTTGGACGGGCGTAGTCTTTGCTGGGTAAAAAACTGGTTGGGTGGCCGAGCCCAGAGAGTAATGGTGAATGGAGTTAAATCCAGTCGGCGACCAGTCACGAGCGGTGTTCCCCAGGGCTCTGTTTTGGGGCCAGTCTTATTTAATATCTTTATCAACGATCTGGATGAGGGGATTGAGTGTGCCCTAAGTAAGTTTGCAGATGACACCAAGCTGGGTGGGAGTGTCGATCTGCTCGAGAGTAGGAAGGCCCTGCAGAGGGTCTGGACAGGCTGGACCAATGGGCCAAGGCCAATTGTATGAGGTTTAACAAGGCCAAGTGCTGGGTCCTGCACTTAGGTCACAACAACCCCATGCAACGCTTCAGGCTTGGGCAAGAGTGGCTGGAAAGCTGCCGGGCCGAAAAGGACCTGTGGGTGCTGGTTGACAGCCGGCTGAACATGAGCCAGCAGTGTGACCAAGTGGCCAAGAAGGCCAACAGCATCCTGGCTTGTATCAGGAATAGTGTGTCCAGCAGGAGCAAGGAGGTGATTGTCCCCCTGTACTCGTCACTGGTGAGGCCGCACCTCGAATACTGTGTCCAGTTTTGAGTCCCTCACTACAAGAAAGACATTGAGGTGCTGGAGCGTGTTCAGAAAAGGGCAACGAAGCTGGTGAAGGGTTTGGAGCACAGGTCTTATGAGGAGCGGCTGAGGGAACTGGGGTTGTTTAGACTGGAGGAGGCTGAGGGGAGACCTTATCGCTCTCTACAACTACCTGAAAGGAGGTTGTAGTGAAGTGGGGGTTGGTCTCTTCTCCCAAGTGGCTAGTGATAGGACAAGAGGAAATGGGCTCAAGCTGCGCCAGGGGAGGTTTAGATTGGATATTAGGAAAAATTTCTTCACGGAAAGGGTAGTCAAGCATTGGAACAGGCTGCCCAGAGAGGTGGTGGAGTCACCATCCCTGGAAGTGTTCAAAAAACAGGTAGACGTGGCACTCTGGGACATGATTTAATGGGCATGGTGGTGTTGGGTTGATGATTGGACTGATGATCTTAGAGATCCTTTCCAACCTTAATGATTCCTAGTTTTTACTTTCATTATAAATGATTCAGCCACCAAGCCAGGAAACATGAAATTATTACTCTACCCTTAATTGGTTTAGTGGTGGACTTGGTAGTGTTAGGTTAATGGTTGGACTGGATGATCTTAAAGGTCTTTTCCAACCTAAATGATCCTATGATTCTATGATTCTCTACGAAGACCACTAAGGACCCCCAAGGACCACCGACCCAAATCACCAAGCATGTGCACCTGGGGAGAGAATATGTAAATCAGTTCCAGCATTTCATTATCCTCAGACCACCTTTTCCAAGAAATATGATGAATATGTGTATTTCTGTCTTACATAAATTGTATGTCTTTGGTTGTGCAGCATGCACGTTAGGTGGAAATATCCCCTGTGCATCCGGTGCTGTAAATAAAGAATGCCTGCTTTCTAAAGCTCCAAAATGAGTCTTAGAGAGTTTTTGTAAGCCGTAATTTTCATTATCAGTGTAAAGGTAGGCATACATGGAGAATCTCTTTCACACTTTCCTCAGCCTAACATAAAAGAAGGGTGAAAGAAGAATATTAGTCAAATAAATTATTATAATGATGCTTGAGAGTCTGATTCCTTTAGTTTTGGATTGTCTGATCTGTAGAATATACAATGTTAAAACTGAATTCCAAGAAAAATATACCAAAATCCAGAACTGTTTCTCATTGCTATGTCAATTGAAGGGGAAATTCAAATTGTAACTGCTAAGCAATGGTAATTTGTGTTTAAAAAATATTAAATTATGTTTGCTGACATGGGTTCATTCATTCATAACATGTTGTAGCATGCAAAAGCTGTTATCAGATGGATTTTGCTATTTACTATGCTGTTAATTAAAAATGTCATTATCTTTGGGGAATATTTGTCAATCTAATGTGCCTCAAGAAAGTTCTTTTTCCCCCCAGTCTTTCAGGGGATCTATCTCTTTCACTGCCCTATTCTGTATTTTTATTACTATTACATTTGCTCCTTGTGTTAACTGCTACTCTGTTATTTGCTAAACTGTCTTCTTCAGAGCTGTCAGATCCTGTTTCTCTCAGTTATAAACTTCCCTTCTCCTTCCATGATGTCTTTATTCATCTCTTTTATCTCAAATAATTTTCTGAAAACTTTGTTCCCATTTACTGTATAAACCTCTTCTAGTCCCTTTTCTTTTTACCAAACTCCAAGTTATTATATGATTAGTTTTTCTCCACTATTTCCCTGATGTTTTAATTTCTTGTTTTAAAATGTCATTTTAAGAGTATGAGGAAGGAGACAGCGTCTGCCCCCTAAGGGTATCTGGTCAAGGACCTTTTCAATGCAAAAGGCGACAATAAGAAAAGGAGGAAGCCATAAACAAGAACATACAGAGACACAAACCTGACTGACAAATATTAAGGGAGGTAGTGATAACAACAAACCTAGTCAGTGGGACTAATTGGTAAGGATATGTGGAGTGTGAGAATGTTTATTTTTTCAGTTGGGAGGATAAGGAAAGGGAGGGAGGCAAACACACAGAGACATAAAACCTGACCAATTAGTGGTAATGAAGACAATAATTAGAAACAAACCTGATCAGTCACACTAATTGATATGCTATCAAGAAACTGCAGGTCAATCACGACTTTGCAACTGATATGGATGCAAATCTGAGGATCAAGGATGTTGGAGGGGGGGTCGGTGGAACTAATCCAGCTGATGAAGCAATGTGCAGAGGAAGGGAGTTGGGGAGGAGCAATGGGGTGGTGTAGACAGAAAGGGGTATATAAGGGCCCATCATTAGGCTTATCTGGCTGAGTCCTGTGCCTGATCACTGCATTCTGTCTTACCTTCTTATAAAATCTTTTCTTAACTATGTTGATGCATAATCCCACTCTCTATCACATGTGTATGTGTGCTGCAAGGACTAAGTGCCAGCTATGGGTGAGACTGGTGTGAGTAGATATGGGGCTAGCTACTGGAGTCAAACCTGGGGTGTAGGCACCCCCCCAGGCCTGTGGTACCAGCAAGTGGTGCGGGTAAGGGTCTCGGAGTCAGTAGTTGGAGGGGCCATAGCTCTTGCAATTGTCTTGTTGAGTCCCATGGACTTTGTGGCTGGAGCGTCAGCTACAGGAGAGACTGGTGGGAGTGGATTTGGTGCCAGCTACTGGAGTCAGACTGGGGATGTAGGTGCCCCTGGCCTGTGGCATGTGACCATGCCAAGCTTTGCCACTGGTTGACCTTGCAAGAGGGAAAGCTGCAGCCCGGTCTCTTGGCCTTGGGCAGTTTGCAGCAGACAGGCAGGAGGAAGTCCTGGGCCAGAGGTGGCGGACGTGGCAGTCACTCCTAACATCCCTTAACAATTATCATCATTATGTAACTTCCCAGCTACCTCTATAGATGTAGTCTTCTTGTCAATCAAATATGTAACTCCTGATGAACCAAATGTAATGTTTTATGCAGTAGTCATTGCAAAGAGTTATTCAGGTGGCTCTTTAGAAAGGTTAAGAGCCTTTCTATCCTTTTCTATTGAAAGAGAGTCTATGTGGCCAAACAAAGCAGGTAATCCAATCACTTTATCTGTCTTTTAATGGTAAATGTATATAAAGATACTACTTTTTACCTACTCTTAACCATAGCCAGCAACTAAGCTGCTTGCTCACTCCCCCTGCCCCAGTGGGATGGGGGAGAGAATCGGAAAAGTAACAGTAAAAAAACTCGTGGGTTGAGATAAGAACAGTTTAATAATTGAAATAAAATAAAGTAGTAGTAGTAATAAAAATAATAACAATAGTAGTAATAGTAATAATATACAAAATAAGTGATGCATGATGCAATTGCTCACCACCCACGGACCAATAACCAGCAAGTCCCTAAGGAGCAATCGCTGCGCCCTGGCCAACTCCCCCCAGTTTATATACTGAGCATGACATCATATGGTATGGAATAGCCCTTTGGTCAGTTTGGATCAACTATTCTGGCTGTGCCCCCTCCCACTTTCTTGTGCACCTGGCAGAGCATGGGAAGCTGAAAAGTCCTTGACTAGCATAAGCACTACTTAGCAACAACTAAAACACCAGTGTCTTATCAACATTCTTCTCATCCTAAATCCAAAACACAGCACTATGCCAGCTACTAGGAAGAAAATTAACTCTATCCCAGCCAAAACCAGGACAGTATCCACCCCTTATTCTATACCATCTATGTCATGCACAGGTCCTACCCCTTTCCAATGTGTTCTAATTAATCACCAACACTTTCCCTGTCTTTTCATATATACACACACACAGATATCATTCCCTTCGTCTATGGGTGTCCTGGTTTCGGCTGGGATAGAGTTAATTTTCTTCCTAACAGCAGGCATAGTGCTGTGTTTTGGATTTAGTAGGAGAAGAATGTTGATAACAGGCTGATGTTTTTAGTTGTTGCTGAGTACTGCTTATGCTAGTCAAGGACTTTTTCAGCTTCCCATGCTCTGCCAGGCGCACAAGAAACTGGGAGGGGGCACAGCCAGAAGAGTTGATCCAAACTGACCAAAGGGCTATTCCATACCATATGACGTCATGCTCAGTATATAAACTGGGGGGGGGTTGGCCGGGGAGCAGCGATCGCTGCTCGGGAACTGTCTGGGTATCGGTCGGCGGGTGGTGAGCAATTGCATTGTGCATCACTTGCTTCGTGTATCATTATTATTATTATCATTATTATACTGTTACTATTAGCATTACTATTTTACTTTTATTTCAATTATTAAACTGTTCTTATCTCAGCCCAGGAGTGTTTCTCACTCTTACTCCTCCAATTCTCTCCCCCATCCCATCGGGGTAGGGGGAGTGAGCGAGCGGCTGCGTGGTGCTTAGTTGCTGGCTGGGGCTAAACCACGACAGTCCTTTTTGGCGCCCAACGTGGGGCTTGAGATAACAACAGATTAATCAGACTGTATTAAGGAGTCTGTTAACAGTTGCCGGTCACGATATTAGTTCTTCTGATCTGCACCATGTTCTTTTTTTTGCAGCACGCGTTAAAGCTTGCTGTCAGTTTGTGTAGTGTGCTATGCTCTGCAGTGATTCATGATCTTTTGCTTGGGAGGCTCCTTATCAAAGCCCTGACCTTGAGCATTTTTTGGTATTTGGGTTTCATACAGAAGTCACTATTGTACTTCGGGTACTACCTCATAGAGAGAGTTAGCAATTATACTTCTTACTCTGAGAGGCTTGTTGTGGAGGAAATACAGAATGGCACCTTTGCTGCTTTCTTCTATGATGTTTCCTCCTTCATTACAACAACTTTCCAGTATCTTGAACACCCCTGGGCAGTTAAGATACTTCTATTGATACTTCTTGGGAATGTTGTTTCCGTTTTGATAAAGGTCAGTAAGCAGTTTAAAAATACCATCCAGAGATCTACCCCAAGGCTGGATAGTTATGAGTGGCAGGGTGTGTGGGATCGTATGCGCAAGTACCTAGGGCAGTGGGGACCTCCAGTGTTTTGGAACTTCACCCCTGAACAAGTGCAGAATCCTGAAGAATTAGTAAAGTATTTGGAAGAAGTATGTTGTCACCCTGGTAGCTCCAGAGAGACACAAATCATTGCAACATGCTGGGGACTGGCCCATGCCTATCGAGCCGTGGTCAACGCTAATCAGTACCCTCAAAAGAAAGAGAAGGTCTCTGGATCTGATGACAAAACAACAAGCACTGTGGCTACTCAAACCCCCACTACAGGCCCTGCGGCTACTCCAACCCCCACTACAGGCCTTGCAGCTACTCAAACCCCTGCCCCAGGCACTGTGGCTACTCCAGCCACAGCCATGAGCACTGCGGCTACTCAAACCCCAGTGACAGACACTGTGGCTAAACCAGAGAACCAACCTGCGCCGGTATCAGTTGCCCCTATACAGAAGAAGAAATACACGAGGAAATCAGTTCGTTTAGTAAGGGATGAAGATGAACCAGGGCCATCACGAGAACCAGAGGAGGAAGAACCCATAAATGAGATGGTGACCACCCGATCCCTATCCCTGAGTGAGCTGCGAGATATGCGAAAAGATTTTGGTCGTCATCCAGGCGAGCACATCATCACCTGGCTGCTCCGATGCTGGGATAACGGGGCCAGTAGCCTGGATTTAGAGGGTAGGGAAGCCAAGCAGCTGGGATCCCTTTCCAGGGAAGGGGGCATTGACAAAGCAATTGGAAAAGGGGCAAAACCGCTCAGCCTCTGGAGGCGACTTCTGTCAAGCGTGAAGGAAAGGTATCCCTTCAAGGAGGATGTTTTATACCGCCCAAGCAAATGGACCACCGTAGAGAAAGGTATCCAGTACCTGAGGGAATTAGGCGTGCTGGAGGTGATTTACAGTGACCTGAATGATGAGCGGTTAACCAAAGACCCAGATGAAGTCAGGTGCACACAATCCATGTGGCGGAAGGTGGTACGGAGCGCACCAGCATCGTATTCCAACTCGTTGGCAATACTAGCCTGGAAAGACGACGAGGCACCAACGGTGGATGAAGTGGCTAGACAACTCCGGGACTACGAAGAAAAGCTCTCTTCCTCCCTACGGGCCTGTGTCTCGGCTGTGGAAAAACTGTCTGAAAAAATATGCCAAGAGTTCCAACAACTCAGAGAGGATCTGTCCTACTCCCCACCTGCACGGACCAGTGTCTCAGCCATTAGGAGTCAACGTCCCTATGCTCAAGAGAGAGGATATAGAGGATACACACCACGGGGCACCCTGTGGTTTTACCTGCGTGATTATGGAGAGGACATGAGAAAGTGGGATGGAAAACCCACCTCAACCTTAGAGGCACGGGTGCGTGAATTGCAAGGAAAAACTATTAGAAAAGGCGGTTCTCCCAGGAAAATTGCAGCTCCAGTTTCCAGTGAGCAGTTCCCGAGACAGAGTAAGAGGGCTAATTTTACTTCCGACCTTGATCAGGGAACTTTTGATTCACATTTACAGGAAGTGAACAACGAATACTGTGACCAGTGTTAGAGGGGCCCTGCCTCCAGCCAGGTGGAGGAAAGGGACAACCGGGTTTACTGGACTGTGTGGATTCGATGGCCTGGAACGTCAGACCCACAGGAGTATAAGGCTCTAGTGGACACTGGTGCACAGTGCACGCTAATGCCATCAAACTATAGAGGGGCAGAACCCATTTGTATTTCTGGAGTGACAGGGGGATCCCAACAGCTAACTGTACTGGAAGCTGAAGTGAGCCTAACTGGGAATGAGTGGCAAAAGCACCCCATTGTGACTGGCCCAGATGCTCCGTGCATCCTTGGCATAGACTACCTCAGGAGAGGGTATTTCAAGGACCCAAAAGGGTACCGGTGGGCTTTTGGTATAGCTGCTTTGGAGACAGAGGAAATTAAACAGTTGTCCACCTTGCCCGGTCTCTCAGAGGACCCTTCGATTGTAGGGTTGCTGAAGGTTGAGGAACAACAGGTGCCGATCGCTACCACAACTGTGCACAGGCGGCAATATCGCACCAACCGAGACTCCCTGATTCCCATCCATAACCTGATTCATCGACTGGAGAGCCAGGGAGTGATCAGCAAGACTCGCTCACCCTTTAACAGTCCCATATGGCCAGTGCGAAAGTCTAATGGGGAGTGGAGACTAACAGTGGACTATCGTGGCCTGAACGAAGTTACACCGCCGCTGAGTGCTGCCGTGCCAGACATGCTAGAACTTCAATATGAACTGGAGTCAAAGGCAGCTAAGTGGTATGCCACAATTGATATTGCTAATGCATTTTTCTCCATCCCTTTGGCAGCAGAGTGCAGGCCCCAGTTTGCTTTTACCTGGAGGGGTGTTCAGTACACCTGGAACCGACTGCCCCAGGGGTGGAAGCACAGCCCCACCATTTGCCATGGACTGATCCAGACAGCACTGGAACAGGGTGAAGCTCCAGAACATCTGCAGTACATTGATGACATCATTGTGTGGGGCAATACAGCAGAAGAAGTTTTTGAGAAGGGAAAGAAAATAGTCCAAATCCTTCTGAAGGCTGGTTTTGCCATAAAACAGAGTAAGGTCAAGGGGCCTGCACAGGAGATCCAGTTTTTAGGAATAAAATGGCAAGATGGACGTCGTCAGATCCCAATGGATGTGATCAACAAAATAACAGCTATGTCCCCACCAACTAGCAAAAAGGAAACACAAGCTTTCTTAGGCGTTGTGGGGTTTTGGAGAATGCATATTCCAAATTACAGCCAGATCGTAAGCCCTCTCTATCAAGTGACCCGGAAGAAGAACGAATTCAAATGGGGCCCTGAGCAACAACAAGCCTTTGAACAAATTAAACGTGAGATAGTTCATGCAGTAGCCCTTGGGCCAGTCCGGGCAGGGCAGGATATTAAAAATGTGCTCTACACCGCAGCCGGGGAGAATGGCCCTACCTGGAGCCTCTGGCAGAAAGCACCAGGGGAGACTCGAGGTCGACCCCTAGGGTTTTGGAGTCGGGGATACAGAGGATCCGAAGCCCGCTATACTCCAACCGAGAAAGAGATACTGGCAGCATATGAAGGGGTTCGAGCTGCTTCAGAAGTGGTTGGTACTGAAGCACAGCTCCTGCTGGCACCCCGACTGCCGGTGTTGGGCTGGATGTTCAAAGGGAGGGTCCCCTCTACACATCATGCAACTGATGCTACATGGAGTAAGTGGGTTGCATTGATCACACAACGGGCTCGAATAGGAAACCCCAGTCGCCCAGGAATCTTGGAAGTGATCATGGACTGGCCAGAAGGAAAAAACATTAGAATATCACCAGAGGAGGAGGTGACACGTGCTGAAGAGGCCCCACTGTATAATAAATTGCCAGAAAATGAAAAGCAATATGCCCTGTTCACTGATGGGTCCTGTCGTCTCGTGGGAAAGCATCGGAGGTGGAAAGCTGCTGTATGGAGTCCTATACGACAAGTCGCAGAAACTGCTGAAGGAGAAGGGGAGTCGAGTCAGTTTGCAGAGGTGAAAGCCATCCAGCTGGCTTTAGATATTGCTGAAAGAGAAAAGTGGCCAGTCCTTTATCTCTATACTGACTCATGGATGGTGGCAAATGCCCTGTGGGGGTGGCTGCAGCAATGGAAGCAGAGCAACTGGCAGCGCAGAGGCAAACCAATCTGGGCTGCCGCATTGTGGCAAGATATTGCTGCCCGGGTAGAGAACCTGGTTGTAAAAGTTCGTCATGTAGATGCTCATGTACCTAAGAGTCGGGCCACTGAAGAACATCAAAACAACCAGCAAGTAGATCAGGCTGCTAAGATTGAAGTGGCTCAGGTGGATTTGGACTGGCAACATAAGGGTGAATTATTTATAGCTCGGTGGGCCCATGACGCCTCAGGCCATCAAGGAAGGGATGCAACGTATAAATGGGCTCGTGATCGAGGGGTGGACTTAACTATGGACAGTATTGCACAGGTTATTCATGAGTGTGAAACATGCGCTGCAATCAAGCAAGCCAAGCAGTTCAAGCCCCTTGGGTATAGTGAACGATGGCTAAAATATAAATATGGGGAGGCCTGGCAGATTGATTACATCACGCTCCCACAGACCCGCCAAGGCAAGCGCTATGTGCTCACCATGGTGGAAGCAACCACTGGATGGCTGGAAACATATCCCGTGCCCCATGCCACCGCCCGCAACACCATCCTGGGCCTTGAAAAGCAAGTCCTGTGGCGACATGGCACCCCAGAAAGAATTGAGTCAGACAACGGGACTCATTTCCGAAACAACCTCATAGACACCTGGGCCAAAGAGCACGGCATTGAGTGGGTATATCACATCCCTTACCATGCACCAGCCTCCGGGAAAATTGAGCGATACAATGGATTGTTAAAGACTACCCTGAGAGCAATGGGTGGTGGGACGTTTAAACATTGGGATACGCATTTAGCAAAAGCCACCTGGTTAGTCAACACCAGAGGATCTGCCAATCGAGCTGGCCCTGCCCAATCAAAACTTTTACGTACTGTAGAAGGAGATAAAGTTCCTGTAGTGCACATGAAAAATATGCTGGGGAAGACAGTCTGGGTTACTTCCCCCTCTGGCAAAGGCAAACCCATTCGTGGGATTGCTTTTGCTCAAGGACCTGGGTGCACTTGGTGGGTGATGCGAAAGGATGGGGAAGCCCAATGTGTACCTCAAGGGAATTTGATTTTGGGTGAAAATAGCCAATGAACTGAATTGTATAATATTAATTGCTTTATAATACTGTATGTTATCTCTTAACTATATGTTATCTCTTAACTGCATGTTAATATAATAATATAGTAGGTTAATATTAAGTATATAATACTATATATTATGATTGCTATATGCCGCATCAATGGTATTGCAGTAAGAATTGCCCAGCCTAAGGAAAATGAACTTTGATGAAACCATGTTGGAATGAGAACTGACTTCAGCATGCAACAGTCCAACACTGCACACCACCTCTCCTGCTCTGAAAGACTGTGATGACAGATGGAACCCAAAGTCATGGGCTAAATAAACTCAATGGACATTTTAGAGGGATGGGCCATAGACGAAGGGAATGATATCTGTGTGTATATCAAGATAGGGAAAGGGGTGGTGATTAATTGGAACACATTGGAAAGGGGAGGGCCTGTGCATGACGTAGATGGTATAGAATAAGGGGTGGATACTGTCCTGGTTTCGGCTGGGATAGAGTTAATTTTCTTCCTAACAGCAGGCATAGTGCTGTGTTTTGGATTTAGTAGGAGAAGAATGTTGATAACAGGCTGATGTTTTTAGTTGTTGCTGAGTACTGCTTATGCTAGTCAAGGACTTTTTCAGCTTCCCATGCTCTGCCAGGCGCACAAGAAACTGGGAGGGGGCACAGCCAGAAGAGTTGATCCAAACTGACCAAAGGGCTATTCCATACCATATGACGTCATGCTCAGTATATAAACTGGGGGGGGGTTGGCCGGGGAGCAGCGATCGCTGCTCGGGAACTGTCTGGGTATCGGTCGGCGGGTGGTGAGCAATTGCATTGTGCATCACTTGCTTCGTGTATCATTATTATTATTATCATTATTATACTGTTACTATTAGCATTACTATTTTACTTTATTTCAATTATTAAACTGTTCTTATCTCAGCCCAGGAGTGTTTCTCACTCTTACTCCTCCAATTCTCTCCCCCATCCCATCGGGGTAGGGGGAGTGAGCGAGCGGCTGCGTGGTGCTTAGTTGCTGGCTGGGGCTAAACCACGACAATGGGCCATCCATCTAAAACATCCCTTGAGTTCATTCAGTCCATGACTTTGGGTTCCATCTGTCATCACAGTCTTTCAGGGCAGGAGAAATGGTGTGCAGTGTTGGATTGTTGCATGCTGAAGCCAGTTCTGATTCGATCACTGCTGCACTTTGCTCGGTTTCATCAAAATTCATTCTTCATAAATCTGGGCAATTCTTACCGTAATACCATTGATGTGGCATATAGCAACCATAAAAGAGATGCCATACAGTATTATATAGCAATTGATATCATACCATTCAGTTCATTGGCTATTTTCACCCAAAATCAAATCCCCTTGAGGTACACATTGGACTTGCCCATCCTTTCACATCAGCCACCAAGTGCACCCAGGTCCTTGAGCAAAAGCAGTCCCACTAATGGGTTTGCCTTTGCCCGAGGCAGGAGTAACCCAGACTGTCTTCCCCAGCATATATTTTACATGCACTACAGGGACTTTATCTCCTTCTACAGTACGTAACAGTTTTGATTGGGCAGGGCCAGCTCGATTGGCAGATCCCCTGGTGTTGACTAACCAGTTAGCTTTCGCTAAATGCGTATCCCAATGTTTGAACGTCCCACCACCCATTGCTCTCAGGGTAGTCTTTAAGAGCCCATTGTATCGCTCAATTATCCCGGAGGCTGGTGCGTTGTAAGGGATGTGATATACCCACTCAATGCCATGCTCTTTGGCCCAGGTGTCTATGAGTTTTTTTCAGAAATGACTCCATTGTCTGATACCATTCCTTCTGGGGTGCCATGTCACAACAGGACTTGCTTTTCAAGGCCCAGGATTTTGTTCTGGGCGGTGGCATGGGGCACAGGATATGTTTCCAGCCATCCGGTGGTTGCTTCCACCATGGTGAGCACATAGTGCTTGCCTTGGTGGGTTTGTGGGAGTGTGATATAATCAATCTGCCAGGCTTCCCCATATTTCTATTTCAGCCATCGTCCTCCATACCAGAAGGGCTTGAACCGCTTGGCTTGCTTGATTGCAGTGCATGTTTCACATTCATGGATAACCTGTGCAATACTGTCCATGGTCAAATCCACCCCTCGATCACGAGCCCATCTATATGTTGCATCCCTTCCTTGATGGCCTGAGGTGTCATGGGCCCACAGAGCTATAAATAATTCACCCTGATGTTGCCAGTCCAGATCCACCTGAGCCACTTCAATCTTAGCAGCCTGATCCACCTGCTGGTTGTTTTGATGTTCTTCAGGGGCCCAACTCTTGGGTACACGAGCATCTACGTGACGAACTTTTACAACCAGGTTCTCTACCCGGGCAGCAATATCTTGCCACAATGCGGCAGCCCAGATTGGTTTGCCTCTGCGCTGCCAGTTGCTCTGCTTCCATTGCTGGAGCCACCCCCACAGGGCATTTGCCACCATCCATGAGCCAGTATAGAGATAAAGGACTGGCCACTTTTCTCGTTCAGCAATATCTAAAGCCAGCTGGATGGCCTTCACCTCTGCAAACTGACTCGACTCCCCTTCTCCTTCAGCAGTTTCTGCGACTTGTCGTATAGGACTCCATACAGCAGCTTTCCAGGTCCGACGCTTTCCCACAAGACAACAGTGCCCATCAGTAGAGGCGCCCCTCCCTATGAACATCCAGCCCAGCACCAGCAGTCAGGGTGCCAGCAAGAGCTGTACTTCAGTACCAACCACTTCCGGAGAAGCTCGAACCCCTTCACACTTGCCAGTGTGACACCCATCTAAAAGAAGGGCGGACAGAGGATCCGGGGAACTACAGGCCTGTCAGCCTGACCTCGGTGCCGGGGAAGATTATGGAGTGGTTCATCTTGAGTGCGCTCAACAGGCATGTGCAAGTCAACCAGGGGATCGTGCCCAGCCAGCATGGGTTAATGAAAGGCAGGTCCTGCTTGACCAACCTGATCTCCTTCTATGACCTGGTGACCCACCTAGTGGATGAAGGAAAGGCTGTGGACATCATCTACCTGGACTTCAGTAAAGCTTTTGACACCGTCTCCCACAATATTCTCCTTGGGAAGCTGGCAGCTCATGGCTTGGACGGGCGTAGTCTTTGCTGGGTAAAAAACTGGTTGGGTGGCCGAGCCCAGAGAGTAATGGTGAATGGAGTTAAATCCAGTCGGCGACCAGTCACGAGCGGTGTTCCCCAGGGCTCTGTTTTGGGGCCAGTCTTATTTAATATCTTTATCGACGATCTGGATGAGGGGATTGAGTGTGCCCTAAGTAAGTTTGCAGATGACACCAAGCTGGGTGGGAGTGTCGATCTGCTCGCGGGTAGAATGGCCCTGCAGAGGAACCTGGACAGGCTGGACCAATGGGCCAAGGCCAATTTTATGAGGTTCAATAAGGCCAAGTGCTGGGTCCTGCACTTAGGTCACAACAACCCCATGCAATGCTATAGGCTTGGGCAAGAGTGGCTGGAAAGCTGCCTGGCCAAAAAGGACCTGGGGGTGTTGGTTGACAGCTGGCTGAACATGAGCCAGCAGTGTGCCCAGGTGGCCAAGAAGGCCAACAGCATCCTGGCTTGTATAGTGTGGCCAGCAGGAGCAGGGAGGTGATTGTCCCCCTGTACTCAGCGCTGGTGAGGCCGCACATCTGAGAAGTTATTTGTATAAATAATTTCACACGATGGAGGTTTTTGTGAGTTGCAGCTATAAACAGTTTTAAAATTGGGTTACATTTTGGGAATAATTTTTCCTGCATTACTCAGGCTAAAGGCAATATGAAAATTGGTAAAAACAAGAAAAAAAAAAGATACAGCTTTGGTCTCTGGTATCTGAGTCAGTGGGTGGAGCACTTTTGTATATAGGTAAAGTAATTTACTTAAGGACATGACACAAAAAGGGCAAAGTGTTTTGTACTAATAAGAGGAAGACTTTCCTCAGGAGGCTGATGTAAGTGAACAAAAGGAAAGCAGAACCCTCACCCAATTTATCAGTGGAAACTGTTTACTGATTTGAAGCTTCAAAGTAGTATGGCTTGATAATTTCCATATTTTCTTGCTTTTATTGAAGGGCAGGGAGGAGGACATCATGAAGTGGAACTCTAATGTCCTTTTTTCTGGGCTCAGAAATACCAATAGCTTGTGGACAGCTGTTCTCACTGTCAACTCTTTGCACACAGCTGATGAGGGACAATCGGAAATTGTCTGAAGGACAAGGTGAATTCAGAGCTATAAAGGTCTATAGGACCTGTGAGCCCCTCACTCCTGTGCCTGGGCACCCCATGCCATTTTGTCTATTTGGCTGTTTATATTCTTCCCATCAAAATACTATCTCAGCTCTTCAAAACTATGGTAAAGCTCTCATCTTTTTTTTTAACCTAGTGTATAGGTGGGGATTTCTTATATGTAACATCATAGTGTAAAGTCTGAGCATTTAGTCTTCTGCTTAAGAATTAAAGGCCTTATCTCAGTGGAAGTAGAAAGTATTTTAAGAACATTATGAGAAGGCCTGCTTCAGACAGATTTTTATGTGAGGTTTTCTGTGCCCAAAGTAATTTAATTTTTTTATTCCTAATATTGGGTACATTACTTAAAACAAATAAAGCTATTAATCCTCCTTGTTCTTAGTAGAGAAAGTGCCTAACTTAGTTGAAAGTCTAATGAAGAAAAACAAAAGCATGCATAGAATCACAGAATCATAGAATACCTCAAGTTGGAAGGGACCTATAAGGATCATTGAGTCCAACTCCCTGCTCCTCACAGGACTACCTAAAAATAATCCATATGGCTAAGAGTGTCATCCAGATGCTCTTTGAACTCTGACAGACTTGGTGCCATGACCCTGGGGAGCCTGTTCCAGTGACTGACCACCCTCTCAGTGAAGAACCTTTTCCTAAGGTCCAATCTGAACTTCCCCTGATGCAGCTTCATTCCATTTCCTCGTGTCCTATCACTGGTCACCAGAGAGAGGAGACCAGCACCTTCCCCTCCACTGCCCCCCTTGAGGAAGTTGTAGACTGTGATGAGGTCACCCCTCAGCCTTCTCTTCTCCAAGCTGAACAAACCAAGTGACCTCAGCCGCTCATCATAAGTCTTGCCCTCAAGGCCTTTCACCATCTTGGTCACCCTCCTCTGGACACATTCTAATAATTTGATGTCCTTCTTATATTGAGGTGCCCAAAACTGCACACAGTACTCGAGGCAGGGCCTTAAGTTGGTTAAGCAGGACTTTCCCCTCATGAACCCGTGCTGGCTATGACCGATGACTGCATTGTCTCTCAAGTGTTTTTCAGTAACTCCCAGAATGACCTTCTCCATAATTTTACCAGGCACGGAAGTGAAAATGACAGGCCTGTAATTACCAGGGTCTTCCTTCTTACCCTTCTTGATAATTGTGACAACATTTTCAAGAAGGTTCTTCATACATTATAAATGGCATATATTAAATGTCATCAGGCCTTCAAAGCAAAATTACTAGTCTAAAAAGGTCACACCAAACATGACATGAGAACTGAAGATGTATCAAACTACCACAGATATATCAGCCATATTCAGTCTGAATACTTAAAAAGGAGGGAATTGAAAACTGGCTTCTCACAACTTTTTTTCTTCTTCATGTGGAAGATAACTTCCTGACGCAGCTGGTAAGTGAGCCTACCAGGGGAGGTGCCTCGCTTGACCTGCTGTTTACAAACAGAGAAGGACTTGTGGGAGATGTCATGGTCAGAGGCCGTCTTGGGCTTAGCGACCATGATATGATAGAGTTTTCAATTCTTGGTGATGTAAGGAGGAGGGGCAGCAAAACTGTTACCATGGACTTCCAGAGGGCAGACTTTGGCCTGTTCAGGACACTGGTTGGGAAAGTCCCTTGGGAGGCAGTCCTGAAAGGCAAAGGGGTCCAGGAAGGCTGGGCCTTCTTCAGGAAGGAAGTCTTAAGGGCACAGGAGCGGGCTGTCCCCATGTGCCAGAAGACCAACCAGCGGGGAAGATGACCGGCCTGGCTGAACAGGGAGCTTTTGCGGGGACTCAGGGGAAAAAGAAGAGTCTACCACCTTTGGAAGAAGGGGCAGGCAACTCAAAAAGAGTACAGGGATATCGTTAGGTCATGCAGAGAGGAAATTACAAAGGCAAAAGTCCAGCTAGAACTCAGTCTGGCCACTGTTGTAAAATATAATAAAAAATTATAATACAAGTACATTAACAACAAAAAGAGAGCCAAGGAGATTCTCCATCCTTTGCTGGATGCAGGGGGGAACATTGTCACCAAGGATGAGGAAAAGGCTGAGGTACTTAATGCCGCCTTTGCCTCTGTGTTTAATAGCCAGACCAGTCATCCCCAGGGTACTCAGCCCCCTGAGCTGGAAGACAGGGACAGGGAGCAGAATGGAGTCCTCATAGTCCAGGAGGAAGCAGTTAATGACCTGCTACGCCACCTGGACACTCACAAGTCTATGGGGCTGGATGGGATCCACCCGAGAGTATTGAGGGAGCTGGCAGAGGAGCTTGCCAAGCCACTCTCCATCATCTAGCAGCAGTCCTGGTTAACAGGGGAGGTCCCTGATGACTGGAGGCTTGTGAATGTGACGTCCATCTACAAGAAGGGCCGGAAGGAAGACCCGGGGAACTACAGGCCTGTCAGCCTGACCGCGGTGCTGGGGAAGATTATGGAGCGGTTCATCTTGAATACGCTCAACAGGCATGTGCAAGTCAACCAGGATCGGGCCCAGCCAGCATGGGTTTATGAAAGGCAGGTCCTGCTTGACCAACCTGATCTCCTTCTATGACCTGGTGACCCACCTAGTGGATGAAAGAAAGGCTGTGGACATCATCTACCTGGACTTCAGCAAAGCCTTTGACACCGTCTCGCATAATATCCTCCTCGGGAAGCTGGCAGCTCATGGCTTGGACAGGCATACTCTTCGCTGGATAAAAAACTGGCTGGGTGGCCGAGCCCAGAGAGTAGTGGTGAATGGAGTTAAATCCAGTCGGCGACCGGTCACAAGCGGTGTTCCTCAGGGCTCAGTTTTGGGGCCAGTCTTGTTCAATATCTTTATCAATGATCTGGATGAGGGGATTGAGTGCACCCTCAGTAAGTTTGCAGATGACACCAAACTGGGTGGGAGTGTCGATCTGCTCGAGGGTAGGATGGCCCTGCAGAGGGACCTGGACAGGCTGGACCGATGGGCTGAGGCCAACTTGACGGAATTAGGGTACACTGTGCACTGGTGTCCACTAGAGCCTTATACTCCTGTGGGTCTGATGTGCCAGGCCATCGAATCCACACAGTCCAGGAAACCCGGTTATCCCTTTCCTCCACCTGGCTGGAGGCAGGGCCCCTCTAACACTGGTCATAGTATTCATTGTTCACTTCTTGTAAATACGAGTCAGGAGTCCCTTCATTAAGATCAGAAGTAAAATCAGCCCTCTTATTGTGCCTGGGGAACGGCCCCCTGGAAACTGGAGCAGTAATTTTCCTGGAAGAACCCTCCTGTGTGATTGTTTTTCCTTGCAATTCACGTACCCGTACCTCTACGGTCGAGGTAGGTTTTCCATCCCACTTCCTCATGTCTTCTCCGTGGTCATGCAGGTAAAACCACAGGGTGCCCCGTGGTGTATACCCCCTATATCCTCTCTCTTGAGCAGAAGAACACTGACTCCTAATAGCTGGGATATTGGTCTGTATAGGTGGAGAGTAGGACCTATTCTCTTTGAGTTGTTGGACCTCCCAGGACAGTTTCTCCACAGCTGAGACAAGGGAGGAAGAGATACTTTCTTCCTATTCCCAGAGTCGGCTCGCCACTTCATCCACCGTTGGTGCCTCGTCATCTTTCCAGGTCAGTATTGCCAATGAGTTGGCATACGACGCTGTTGTGCTCCGTACCAACTTCCGCCACATAGGTTGTGTGCACTGGACTTCATCTGGATCTTTGGGTAATTGCTCATTCTTCGTGTCACTATAAATCAAAGGGTATAGAATAGCCCTTTGGTTAGTTTGGGTCAGCTGTCCTGGCTGTGCTCCCTCCCAGTTTCTTGTGTACCTGGCAGAGCATGGGAAGCTGAAAAGTCCTTGACTAGCATAAGCACTACTTAGCAACAACTAAAACATCAGCGTGTTATCAGCATTCTTCTCATCCTAAATCCAAAACACAGCACTATGCCAGCTACTAGGAAGAAAATTAACTCTATCCCAGCTGAAACCAGGACAGACAGTCATGAGTCTGAAAGCCCCACCATTGCCAGCAAGGTGTTTGCCCAGCCACAGCATATATCCTCACAGGGTTCTCTCTAGGCCTTACCCTGGAAACATCTGGGCATTTTCTCTGTTTTGGCTTCAGTGGAAGATGGAACATATTATTAAAATGCTGTACGAGGAAACTGTTGGAAATTCCTATTTGACTCTTTCCCATATGCTCACTAAGAGGATGTGTGCTGGTTTTGGCTGGGATGGAGTTAATGTTCTTCATAATAGCTAGTATGGGCTATGTTTTGGATTTGTGATGAAAACAGTGTTGATAACACAGGGATGTTTTAGTTATTGCTGAGCAGTGCTTACACGGAGTCAAGGCCTTTTCTGCTTCTCACACTGCCCTGCCAGTGAGTGGACTGGGGGTGCACAAGAAGTTGGGAGGGGACGCAGCTGGGACAGCTGACCCCAACTGAACAAAGGGGTATTCCATGCCATATGATGTCCTGTTCAGCATATAAAGCTTGGGGAAGAAGAAGGAAGGGGGGACGTTTGGAGTTATGGCGTTTGTCTTCCCATGTAACCATTACACATCATAGAGCCCTGCTTTCCTGGAGATGGCTGAACACCTGCCTGTGATGGGAAGTAGTGAATGAGTTCCTTGTTTTGCTTTGCTTGCGTGCATGGCTTTTGCTTTACTTATTAATCTGTCTTTATCTCAACCCACAAATTTTCTCACTTTTACCCTTCCAAATCTCTCTCCCATCCCACTCTGGGGGAGTGAGCGAGCGGCTGCGTGGTGCTTAGTTGCCGGCTGGGGTTAAACCATGACAGGATGTGAAATAGTGAAATTGGGGAGATGGCACAACACTTCCATATAAGCTCTCTTTTTAGACATTATAGTGGCCCAAAGGTACTAGATAAATACTATATTTCACAAAAGTGATTTCTGCTTGAATTGCAGTCTCTGGGCAGCATTGTTAATAGTGAAACACACAGCTCAAAATACAAGAGGCCTCTCATGTCTTTACAGCCCTGTTTGTCCTTGTCAACATGTGAATGTTAAGGCTACTGAAAAAGACCTATGCTGCCTCACTGGCCTGGAATAAATCTTTCTCTTTGCAATGCACGTTATATCAAGATTATTGCACTCAGCTGCTTATTAGTCTCAGTTCCTCTCCTTGGCTCTCCATAGATATAAACACAACACTGGCTCCATCCCAGATCATGTGAAAGTGTTTTTAGGATGCAACCTCACAGACATTTTTCTGTCATGTCTCTTTCAAAAGATCTCTCTAGAAACAACAATCCATGAAGAAAGTACACCTTTACAGGTCTTATACACGTTTATAGCTTTTAATGGGGCATAAAGAGATTACAAAATGAACTGCAAGTCCAGTTCTATGAAATATCACTGCAAAGACAGAAATTCACATAGCAGTTCTCAATGATTATTTAAAACGTTACCACCTCAGGCACCATTACAAGTCCAAAGGTCAGTCTCAAATCATTTTTATTCCATACATCCAGTGTAATAATATGAAATAAGACACCACTACTGATGAGCCAAAGTCACCAATGAAAGCATAAGATGTGAAAAAAGGGCAGATGAGTTAGTCCTGTTATGTTCCTTTGCCTTAAAGTAAAGTTGCTCAAAGTTTATTTAAAATAAAGAAAATCAGGGGAGGTTTTTCATTTCCTTTATTACTATAACTTTAATATCTTCCTTTCCAGAATGTCTATTGTGTAAGAAAAAAAAAGTGTCTTATTTCTAAATAGAAATACTTAATATGTTGAATTATCAATTTCTGCCTCTCTTGGTAATCAAAATCCCAGCAGCAAGATTCACCTGCTTCAGGCAGGATGATGCAGCACACCAGAGCTCAATGCCTGTTATTTTGAAGCTGGGCTACCAGTGCTAAAAAGGACTCTGCTATTGAAGCAGGGAGACTACACACTGATACCTGTCCCTTCTACAGAGATGGTGACCTGGAAGAGTCAGACCCAACTGAAGAGGGCTGCAAAAACAAGGATCCCATTGGTTACAGTGTTGTCCCAAATAGGGCTCATTTACCTGGTGTGCAATAAGCCAATCTTCACACACTGAGGCGAGATATTGTTTTATTTCATTTCTGCACAGAGATGGGTGCTAGGTGGTAATTTCACAAAGCTAGCACATCTACCAAAGTTTTCTCTAACTTTTATACATTACAATTAACACACCACATCTATCTACTACATAATCATTAAATTAGCTAAGCATACTTGTCTTTTACTGATTCATATCTTCTTCGCTTAAATTTAAAGGTACAGTATGACTATAACTTACTACGCATGCTCAAGGAGACTGTAGGGGGGGTAGTCTCTCTAGTTTTTAATTGAGTCGGTGGTCGCAATCTCCCCCTGCCGAAATTACCTTTCCCCTACTTTCCTTCTTGGCAGATCCTTAGTAACTCTTCATGGTTTAGTAGTCAAGACAATAATACATCACCTTGTGTCCTGTTCCTGGACAATTTGTCATTAGCAATCTATTAACCAAACAAAAGGCATAGATAAAGTAGGGCTTTACAATGGACATTCTATAGCAGCATCAGCTTTGGATAACAACAATACTGTCTCAATTTGCACTTTCTGATGTTTATACCGACAAATGTTGAATGATGTTGTGTGTCTGCACTTGCCCCTCTTCATTGTGCAGTTGTATCATCCACCTCTGTAGTTACTGAGCTAAACCTAAGCCACATATGCAATACCGCCCCTCCCCCCAGTCATACATTTGGAAGGGTCATAGGCAAGACCTAAATCCCTTGCGTAGTAACATTATCAATCATGAGCTACAACTGAATACAGACCATTACACTCACAATTTTAAAAATACAGTGTATTTCCATTTAACAATATGAAGAAATGACAGCAGTTTACTAAAATATTTTTATATTTCCTGTGTCAGGAAAATGTCCCCACTTATATAATATTGTTTCAAAACAACTGAAACAACCCTAAGTATCCTAAAAGTTGTGGGTCCTCAAGTCTGTTGTCTTTCCTCTCCATCAGCCATATAGAAGTGAAAAAGGGCCAGATTCTTATAAATACTAATAGCTATAGATGCATTAGGAGTCTGAATGAGGCTGTGACCCCATGGGGAGCCCATGCTGGAGCAGGCTCCTGGCAGGACCCGTGGACCCATGGAGAGAGAGAAGCGCATGCTGGAGCAGGTTTGCTGGCAGGACTTGTTTAATATCTTTATCCAGTCTTGTTTAATATCTTTATGAACGATCTGGATGAGGGGATTCAGTGCGCCCTCAGTAAGACTGCAGATGGCACCAAACTGGGTGGGAGTGTCGATCTGCTCAAGGGTAGGAAGGCCCTGCAGAGGGACCTGGACAGGCTGGACCGATGGGCCGAGGCCAACTGTATGAGGTTCAACAAGGCCAAGTGCTGGGTCCTGCACTTGGGTCACAACAACCCCATGAAACACTACAGGCTTGGGGAAGAGTGGCTGGAAAGCTGCCCTGCAGAAAAGGACCTGGGGGTGCTGGTTGACAGCCGGCTGAACATGAGCCAGCAGTGTGCCCAGGCGGCCAAGAAGGCCAACAGCATCCTGGCTTGTATCAGGAATAGTGTGTCCAGCAGGAGCAGGGAAGTGATTGTCCCCCTGTACTCGGCATTGGTGAGGCCACACCTGGAATACTGTGTCCAGTTTTGGGCTCCTCACTACAAGAAAGACATTGAGTTGCTGGAGCGTGTTCAGAGAAGGGCAACGAAGCTGGTGAAGGGTCTAGAGAGCAAGTCTTATGAGCAGCAGCTGAGGGAACTGGGGTTGTTTAGCCTGGAGAAGAGGAGGCTGAGGGGAGACCTTATCGCTCTCTACAACTACCTGAAAGGAGGTTGTAGTGAGGTGGGTGTTGGTCTCTTCTCCCAAGTAGTTAGCGATAGGACGAGAGGAAATGGACTCAAGCTGCGCCAGGGGAGGTTTAGAGTGGATATTAGGAAAAATTTCTTCACGGAAAGGGTAGTCAAGCATTGGAACAGGCTGCCCAGAGAGGTGGTGGAGTCACCATCCCTGGAAGTGTTCAAAAAACAGGTAGATGTGGCCTGGGACACATTGGGACATGATTTAGTGGGCATGGTGGTGTTGGGTTGGTGGTTGGACTGATGATCTTAGAGGTCCTTTCCAATCTTAATGATTCCTAGTTTTTACTTTCATTAAAAAATAATCCAGCCACCAAGCCAGGAAACAAATTATTACTCTACCCTTAATTGGTTTAGTGGTGGACTTGGTAATGTTAGGTTAATGGTTGGACTGGATGATCTTAAAGGTCTTTTCCAGCCTAAACAATTCTATGATTCTATGACTTGTGACCCCACGGGGGATCCATGCTGGAGCAGTCTGTTCCTGAAGGACTTTACCTCATGGAAGGGACCCATGCTGGAGCAGTTTGTGAAGAACTGCAGCCCGTGGGAAGGGCCCACGTTGGATAAGTTCGTGGAGGACTGTCTCCCGTGGGAGGGACCCCACACTGGAGCAGGGGAAGAGTGTGAGGAGTCCTCCCTTGAGGAGGAAGGAGCAGCAGAGACAACGTGTGATGAACTGACTGCAACCCCCATTCCCTGTCCCCCTGTGCTGCTCGGGGGGATGAGGTAGAGAAAATCGGGAGTGAAGATGAGCCCAGGAAGAAGGGAGGGGTGGGGTGTTTTAAGATTTACTTTTTATTTCTCATTACCCTACTCAGTTTTGATTGGCAATAAATTAAACTGATTTTCCCCAAGTTGAATCTGTTTTGCCCGGGATGGTAATTGGTGCGTGATCTCCCTGTCCTTATCTGGACCCACGAGCTTTGTCGTTATGTTTTCTCTCCCCTGTCTAGTTGAGAAGGGGAATGATAGAGCAGGTTTGGTGGGCACTTGGCATCCAGCCAGGGTCAAACCACCACAACACCAAAACTGAACCGATCAGATGAGTTTATGGGGCACTTCTGTGAAAATCTATTTAAGAAAGGGTGGTAACTGCTGGACAAGAGACACAGCAAGGAGACATGAGACACAATGACAGGACAGGAGAGATGGCCAAGCAGGAGCAAGGAGAAACAAGCAAGACGCCAGGGCAGGAGAAACAGTAGAGCAGGAGAGAAACACTGAAGGAGTAAAAGAACCACCCGAGCAGGGGCAGAGAGGAGACTCTGGAGGAGGTATGATTCTAAATGGACTGCCGACCAGTGAAGGAACCCATGCCAGAGCAACTGGGTAAGAAACAAGTAGCAACAAAGGAAAAGGAGACATAATGCACTGACTCCAGTCTCCTGTGCCTCACCGAAGGGACTGAGTATAATGTGCAATGAGGGGATTGGAGACCAGGAAGATGGAAGGAGAGGTGTCCGGAGGGAAGCTGAGGTGTTTTCCCTAAGTGTTTGTTTTTATTTTTCAATACCAGACTCTGTTAATTGGCTGTAAATTAAATTAAGCAAAATTCCCTGACTCAGAACTGGGTGGGTTTTTTTGCCCGTGACACCCATTGCTGTTTAAACCTTCCTGTAATGGAAATTGAAAGAATTCTCTAACTGGATGATTCTAATGGATTCTTAAAATGTCACATTCATCCCTGGGCATTTATGTGTTGCAAGTACACAAATAGCTTCCTAATGTAGCCTTTCTATATAATGTATTTTCTGTTATGATTTTTATCTATTCTTCAGACTCAAGCTTCAGCTGCTGCAATAAATATCCAGTTTTAGAACATGCTGGTTGCTCAGTATGCCAGTATGACAGTGGCATAGAAATTTGAAGCACTTGTATGGCTGTATCATTTGCCCTGAGGTGACTTCAGCATTTGATTTAATTGAAATCTTCATATGCCCCTATTCCTTTTCTTGATGGAAAATGTCTTATCTGGTGCACAGGAAGGGGAGAAAAAGAAAACATTCCTACACCAATAGTTAGTTCCTAAATTACATGGTCACCTCAGGGGGAGATTCAAAAAGCTAGTTTCTAACAGTGTCAGATCACAGCTCACCCACTAGTGCCAGGCAGCAGTCTGAGCATGAGTAATACACCTAATTTTGTTGTTACTGACTGTAAGACCAGAAATCAATGGTGAGCAGTCAAAGCTCATTTCAGTGGGTTAACAGCATATAGTATAGGGTCTCAGGACTAGAAAAGTAAAAGTTAGAAGAGCCATTTTAGTTCAGCTAGTCTTATGCTAATTTGTTCCCTAAAATATATTTTCTAGGGCTTTGTTCTAGATTGTGACTGTCTCAAATCAGTTTCTTCTGCTTTCTTTGAAATGCTATATCCAATCTATCATCACCACCAAATCTCTGTCAATGCAACAGTCATCACTAGTACTGAGACATGTCAGAAATTAGGTTTTATGAAGGATTTTTCACTTTTTATCCCTTAATAGGGTCAACAACCCAGGATTTCAAAATTCTTGAGAATGGAAGTTCCAGGGCCTAGGGAGAAAAGACAAATGTTGGAATAGTCAAAACATTTCAAAATCATCCTGTGCCAATGTCAATTTTTCACCTGTTTTCAGTGTCATATATTATATATTATAATATATTATGCACATATCTAATACTTGAAGTGAAAAGTCATTTCAAATCTTTAAACACTATAGACTTTCAGTCTAAATACTGACTGGGAAATCTTTACCTTGTTCAAATATTTTTTCTATTTGCTTATTTAAAGGAAATTCCAGCAAAGTAGGCTTGATTTCTACAGAATTTTGATATTTACACATTTTACTGTGCATTTTCCAAGAAACCTTGTCAGAAATATAGTCTTGCACATTTTATTTTTGCTTTGTTCTGACATGCAAATGTTAGTCTAGATATGCAGCAAATATGTTCATATTTGGTTCCTTTCACATATAGCAGACTATACTGTATTCATACAGTATATGCATCTGAGTGAACTCCAACATGTTCTGAATGTTAGTATAAATATTTTGCAAATGCATTCTTTAAAATATACTTTATTCAAGTGAGAGAGAAATACACAGTGTTCAAGTTAAAAAGCTATGAAAATGCATGGGGGGCGGTTCTAATCAATTCTGAAGGGAAAAAACACTGATACTGTGCTGTCATTTAAAATATACTTGTGCAAAACTGCCTGTAATTTTATAGTTCCATGGAGATTTATCACGGTTTTAAGCATTAAGCAATAATTATGTTTTAATAGAGAGTTACAAATTATGAAACCTCATGACCTAAGTGGTGAATAAGTGAATTCACATGAGAGACTAGTCTGGGCAAAGGGGATTGAGCCTCTGTTTGTTGTGTTTGTTTGTTGTATTTCTTAATGAGCTCATGAAATAAAGTTTAATTCACAGAGTATATTACCCTGTAAATTTGAGAGACCCAAATGGACTGTGACACACATGTAAAACAGATTATTGCATATTGTGTTATTATTTTTATTAATTTGCATTTTGGTAATGATGACAATATGTTTAGCATGTTCTCCTCAAATACAAAGAGGTAGTTTGAACACACACACATAGTCTTTAATGCAGCTTAGGAGGGGATTGAAATTATGGCCTCATGAAATGTATAATGAATAAGTAAGCAGGAGCTAACTGTAGGACAAAGAGAAAAAGTAATTTTATCTCACAGTAGTCAAACTCAGCAAATGTGGGCTTCTCTGTTAAATTTTGGTTTTTATTGAAAAGAAAGCCAGACAAAAAAATGAAGACAAGGAAATTGTGAGCAGAACAAAGGAGTTTGATCCTAGTTGTTAATCTCATCTCAGCATTGGCTCTACCAGTGTTCAAAGTGGCAGTCGGATTTTATTTTATTTTTATTTTATTTATTAAAATAAAATATTTTATTTTTATGTCCTCTGATGCCTGCACTTATTTATACCATTGCTGGTCTCTGTTCACTATGGCATTTTTCTAGCAGTGCATGGTAGGATGTAGGCCATGAAGCAGTCAAAAACTGCTGTGCACCACCTCAGGATCACACATGAAAAATCCTTGAAAGTTGTCCTGTTGTCTCATAATCTGATTCTTTTGAATGGCTAGTACCAGTGAATAGCCATGAGCTGTCCTGACATACCACTGTAGAGATAATTTGTGCTCCAGTCTGATAGTCAGGAAGACGCATTGCACACACAATTTGTGTATATGTGATCAATGCAAGCTGGCTGCAAGCCACAATCACAGGTCCCTCTGTCTCATCTGCAGTTGACAAAGATGGAGCACAATAATGAGGCCAAGGAAGAGAAGCAGCCCGGGTAGCTGGTTCAATAAGGACAACACTTAGAATAGCTTCATTTAGCGCATTATTGTTCTGGGAGTCATAAAGAGGCATTGATGGTATTTTTTAAGTGTTAATAAACATGAAATTCTGTCACAATATAGTTCTTGTGAAATTTAAGAGGGGTATTGTATTGGATTTGCGTGGCAAGGTTTTGGTAGCAGGGGGGCTATAGGGGAGGCTTCTGTGAGAAGCTGCTAGAAGCTTCCCCTATACAGCCAATGCCAGATGGCTCCAAGATGGACCCACCACTGGCCAAGGCTGAGCCAATCAGCAATGGTGGTAGTGCCTCTGTGATAACATATTTAAGAAGGGGGAAAAAAACTGCTGTGCAACAGCAACTGCAGCCAGAAGAGAGGAGTGAGAATATGTGAGAGAAACAACTCTGCAGACACCAAGGTCAGTGAAGAAGGAGGGGGAGGAGGTGCTCCAGGCACTGGAGCAGAGATTCCCCTGCAGCTCATGGCGAAGACCATGGTGGAGGCAGGCTGTCCCCCTGCAGCCCATGGAGGACCCCATGCTGGAGCAGGTGTGTTGTCCCAAATAGGGCTCGTTTACCTGGTGTGCAATAAACCAATCTTCACACACTGAGATGAGATATTGTTTATTCACAAAGTTGCGCAAGTTTGGGTGCTAGGTGGTAATTACACAAAGCTAGCACCCTGAATCATCAAGTCAGCCAATATTTATACACATTCATTACCATATGTAATTACCTAATACATACGTAGTGCTATGATTGGTTAAAATCTCTGCCTACTATTTAAATGAATGAGCATGCTCAGTTGTCCTTCAATTTGAGTCTGGGGTGTAATTGTGGTAGGGGGCTCATGAGTTGGTGGTCGCGATCCCCCCCTGCTGGAATTACCTTTCCCCTGATTTCCTTCTTGGCAGATCTTAAGTAACTTCTCACAGTTTACTGATCAAGTCAGTAATACATCACCTAGACTTCTGCTCCCAGACAATCTATTAACTTAAACAAAACCATATAGTATGATTTAGTTAGGGTCACCTTAGACCTCTGCTCTCAGACAATCTGTTAACTAAGCGTAGTTAAGGTAGGGCTTTACAATGGACGTCTATAGTAGCATCAGTTTTGGACAACAGGTGGATGCCAGAAGGAGGCTGTGACCCTGTGGAGAGCCCATGCTGGAGCAGGCTCCTGGCAGGACCTGTGACCCTGTGGAGAGAGGAGACCACGCTGAGGCAGGTTTGCTGGCAGGACTTGTGACCCTGTGGGGGACCCACGCTGGAGCAGTCTGCTCCTGAAGGACTGCACCCCATGGAAAGGACCCACGCTGGAGCAGTTTGTGAATAACCGTAGCCCATGGGAAGGACCCATGTTGGAGAAGTTCATGGAGGACTGTCTCCCATGGGAGGGACCTGTGGTGGTGCAGCCCCCCAGGCCACTCTGAGATCTCAGCATAAAAGCCCTATTACGCTGTTATCTTGGTCACAAGTGCAGTGACTTGGGCATCAGGCACTCTCTGGCTACACCTGCGCCATTTGCTGCCGGAATGGTACATCAGGACCACCCCGAGATCTCAGGATAAGCCATGCACGCTTTGGGAAAATCTCCCATTGTGCTGTGTTATCTTGGTTGCAAGTGCAGTAGCCAGGGCTGGGATGGCCAGGCACCCCCTGTCCACACCTGGGCCATCTGCTGCCTGAATTGTATACCAGAATGACTCAGCACCAATTGTGGCCAGAATGTAAAATACTGACCGAAGACAATCATCTCAAGATCCTATAAATAGCGATCCAAAAGGGAGACCTTTCGAGCTCTTGAGCTCTCCAAGACCGCAGTGGGCTGTGTGACCCAGTATCTCCCCCTGAGCTGGGACGCCTCTCAGGGTAGATTTTGCGAGGATTGAAGGATCATCCGTTGACGATTTCATGAGGACTCAAAGACCTGATTTCGCAAGGTTCACTGACCATCCATTGATGAATGCCAGCACATAAAAGTGAGTAATTCATGAAACTCACAAAAAGGGAAATTTTAATCACAGGTTAACCTCAGGGTGGGGGGGTGTGCAATTTGATTCAGAACTGTTTGCCTGTCTGTCTGCCTGCCTCTGTGTGTGTGATTTGATTTAAACCCCATCTGTGTGTGCAACCCTGCTGTAAGTTTCAGGTGACCCTTGTCATTCTCGAATCTTTAACTAAGTTGCTATTTTGATTGTAACAAATTCCATTGAATCGCTCTGTTAAATTGCCTGATGCTTAAGTGCTGTTAAGAATTATTTAACCTAATTCTGTGATCTATCTAAAAAATATTAATAAATCCTAAACTTCTGCTAAATAAAAGCTATGTAAAAAATCATATTCACGACAGGACCCCACACTGAGAAGGGGAAAGAGTGTGAGGAGTCCTCCCCTGAGGAGGAAGGAGCAGCAGAGATAACGTGTGATGAACTGACCGCAACCCCCATTCCCCGTCCCCTTGTGCCACTTGGGGGGAGGTGGTAGAGAAAATCGGGAGTGAAGTTGAGCCTGGGAAGAAGGGAGGGGTGGGGGGAAGGTGTTTTAAGATTTACTTTTTATTTCTCATTATCCTACTCTGATTTGATTGGTAATAATTTAAATTAATTTTCCCCAAGTCGAGTCTGTTTTGCCTGTGACGGTAATTGGTGAGTGATCTCCCTGTCCTTATCTCGACCCACCAGCTTTTTGTTATATTTTCTCTCCCCTGTCCAGCTGAGGAGGAGGAGTGATAGAGCGGCTTTGGTGGGCACCTGATGTCCAGCCAGGGTCAGCCCACCACAGGTATTTTTAGAAAAGGAGATCAAATGTAAATGCAGCCCTACAAAACCACTTGAAATTAATGATGACACTGCATATATATCAGCCATCACACTATTTGCACATACTGTCATAGTAACTATCCAGCCTACAGCAGCACTGCCCACAGATTTTTAACCAATTTACATCCAATGCACGTTGCTTGTGCCATTGGTAATGTCCCTGGCCTACAGACATCCCTGAAAATGTCCACTCCTTTTCTCCAGACTAAAATTAGATGTTTCCCAATTTGGTTTTGCTCAGTGAATGCCATATATACGAGGGAAAATTATACTGTATTTGACAACATATCATGAAGCATCTGTGCTGTTTCACTGATAAGGAGCTTTCCAGGATGATGCTGAAAAGATTTAATGGTTAAAGCTCAGCAGAGGAATTGATAGAGAAATGAAACACAAGGGTCAGTAGCTGAGTCACTCTCCAGCACCCCTTTGCAGATGACTCCAAGCTCACCAAGTATTGGATCTGGGTTTCTGAGCTAGCCATTTGTGCTAAGTGTTTTATCTACATGGAGAATCATAAGATTGCTCACATGGGAATTTATTCCAGCATAATTATAGCATTATATTTAGACCAATATTCTGGTAAATTTCCTATCTAGAAAGTGTTATCAAAATTACTAGAAGAAACAGTACAAATTCACCTTGATTTTTTTAGCCACATTTCTTCACTTTCATGTTTGCATATAGAGAAAGGAAAAGAATTTTTTTCTCTGTAAAATGCAGAAGGGGTTTTTTAATGTTATTTGGTATATAATTTTCTGTGTTAAAATTAATTGCTATAAAATTTCATACCAAGCATATGGTAGTACAATGTGACTCAGAACTCAAAGAATCAAAAGGCAATACAGTACTTTTTTTCTTCTTTTAACCCCCCCAAAAGACTCAGTAGAACTCAATGAGCTAGGATTAAGGGGAAAAATGGCAAATTTCCAATTTGCACTAATTAAACCTAATCACAGCTGACAAGTAACTGTTCCTCTGTGGGGCTAATCAAATCTGTTTGAAAGCTCTAATTCCAGATTACACCGAAGTACAAACAGTTCTGAAAGGCATCAGAGAGAACGTGGTCACCACTGGAATATTAAAATACATGAGCCATCTGACGCAAATCAATTGATTTCTTATCTGGCCTGTTCTTGTCATGATGAAAAGCCCTGTTCATCCCAGTTCAACACCATTTTCGTTCTCTGCCTGCCCTGCACTCAGTAATTTGCTCCTTTCTCCACAGCCAGCAACCTGTGGAGGTGGAACAATTAACTCTTTCATGGAAAGAAAGAGAAGAAAATAAACCCCCTTTCACTGGAAATCTCTTGCTCTTGGTGTCTCTCTTTTCCTGAGACAATGGCTGTCTATGCATTTTCAAAAAAGAAAAGACTAAAGAAGTGATTATTAAAGTTATAATGGTCAAAGAGGACACCCTTTTCATAGCAAATCTCTTATCTATATAATTTTAACATTCAAAGAGCTAGGTCCTTATCAATTATAAACTGGTATCAAGTGCTTGAGGATGTCTGCAGGCACTCACAGTTTGACATGATCTCCTCGTACACTATTAGGCCTCAGTGCTGCAAGGGACTGTATAGGAACGGGTCCTTATGCCCATGATCAGCAGCACTGATGTTAGCTGGGTTTCATTCAGACACAGGACTCTGTTGTGCTTGATTGTGAGTTTGGGTAAATGAAGTTAGTGTTATCCATGGCATATCATTCAAGAGGCTGTTCCCTCTGGGTATGCAGTAACCTTTGGGCTTCGATTTATGGTTCTGAGGCACTTCTTACTTCCATGCATACATGGAGAAAACTAAGGTAGCCCTGTTGCATGACATACTTTGCTTGGTGGATTAACACAACAATCGGATGTACTACCACGGCACTGTGCAGGCATCGGGCTACCTTGCATTTGTTGTGCAGGCACCTCAGCACCTTGCATTTTCTTGGCTTGTCAGACCCACTCTAGCAATGTCATTGTAATCATAAAACATCCCTAACCAACATAAGTATATGTTGGTAAAACTATAAAGCAGAGACCAAGCCAAACACTGAGGTTCCCCAAAGCTGATGGATCTCTCACTTCAGAATGTTACCCAAAAATCAGTGGAGCTCTTGATGGGTAAAGGTGTTTTCCCACATGGAACAACTCATGACACTGGGGCTTTCTTCTCTCTTTCAGTGGTGCGCCAAGAGCTCAAATAATGATTTCCATAAGGATTCCTGGATTTTTTTAATAGAATGCCAACAGAAGTTTATGGTTTTAATTATAAATTGTAGAGCTGAAATCTGTATTTTTTATTTTTCAAATATATCCTTATTGTTCCTCTGAGTCTTTTAAAATGCCTGCCTTGCTTTAAGAACAGTGTCTTAGGCTGTCTCCAGGGCTTTGTTTAAATATTAATATCTTTAATCCTCCAATAATTTTTTTTCATTAGAAAAATACTTTGTCATTTACTACATGGTCTGGTTATTCTGAGAAATACAGCAGCTCCTGAAAAGTGTGAGTATGGCAAAACAGACTCAACATGGGGAAGATCCACAACAACATCCTTGTCTCTAAAATGGAGAGACATGGATTTGACGGGTGGACCACTCGGTGAATAAGGAATTGGCTGGATGGTCGCACTCAAAGAGCCACGGTCAACGGCTCGATGTCCTGGTGGAGACCAGTGACGAGTGGTGTCCCTCAGGGGTCTGTTTTGGGTCCAATATTATTTAACGTCTTTGTCGGGGACATGGACAATTAGACTGAGTGCACCTTCAGCAAGTTTGCAGATGACACCAAGCTGAGCGGTCTGGTTCATACTCTAGAGGGAAGGGATGCCATCTAGAGGGACCTTGACAGGCTTGAGGAGTGGGCCCATGGGAACCTCCTGAAGTTCAACAAGGCCAATCTGGGTCAGGGCAATCCCAAACACAGATACAGGCTGGGTGATGAGTGGATTGAGAGTAGCCCTGCGGAGAAGGACTTGGGGGTATTGGTGGATGAAAAACTGAATATGAGCTGGCAATGTGCACTAGCAGCCCAGAAAGCCAATTGCATCCTGGGCCGCATCAAAAGAAGCGTGGCCAGCAGGTCGAGGGAGGTGATCTCCCCCTCTACTCCGCTCTCATGAGACCCCACGTGGAGTAATGTGTTCAGCTCTGGGGCCTCCACCATAAGAAAGACATGGACCTGCTCGAGCGGGTCCAGAGGAGGGCCACAAAGATGATCAGGGGGCTGGAGCACCTCCCCTATGAGGACAGGCTGAGAGAGTTGGGGTTGTTTAGCCTAGAGGAGAGAAGGCTCTGGGGAGAACTTATATCATCCTTCCAGTACTTAAAGGGGGCCTACAGGAAAGATGGGGAGGGACGCTCCATGGGCTGTAGGGGGACAACCTGTGTGACCATGGTCTTCTCCACAGGCTGCAGGGGAATCTCTGCTCCGGTGCCTGGAGCACCTCCTCCCCTTCCTTCTTCACTGATCTTGGTGTCTGCAGAGTTGCTTCTCTCACATTTTTCTCACTCTTCTCCCTCACAGCTGCTGCACCATGATTTTTCCCCCTTCTTAAATATGTTATCACAGAGGCGCTACCAACTTCGCTGATTGGCTCAGCTTTGGCCAGCGGCAGATCCGCTTTGGAGCTGGCTGAAACTGACTCTGTCCGACATGGGGGCAGCCCCTGGTCTCTTCTCACAGAGGCCACCCCTGCAGCCCCAACTGCTACCAAAACCTTGCTACGTAAACCCAATACAGACTGATACTCAGTTTTGGTTTTGGTCACAAAATCTCTGCAAAGGGAAAATAATACACATCTCAACTTTTTTTCCACTTTTTCCCCTCAAACTGATAAAGTTATCCAAATCTAAATGTTTTGAGAGCTCTGCTCTCAAGAGTTCTGTTCTATATCATAAATCATGAAGCTCCGTTTAAATATTTTATTGTAATAGTTGAAACCATTGTGTACTGCCAAGTTTGAAGCTAGCCCAAACATTTAAGATGATATGGGGGTTATTCCAAACCCTTGTTACAGAGTGGTTGCTATTCCATAGCATGTAAGACAGCAGCAGCCTTTTGCAGTAAGCAGAGTGCCAGTAGCATAGGTTCAACTGATACGCAAGATAAGAAATGAATGGTGCCCTGCCCCCCTCCCAGCAGCCTCATGTGCCATTTGCCCTGGAATTCCCTCCCCTCTTCCAGTCACGTGGTCTGTTCTGATTGGCTGGCAGGACTAGCCACCCCCTACCAGCTTACCCAGAAATACATCAGACCCAGAAAACCCTTCCCCTACATACACACGACGCCGCCATTTTACGGAAGGGAGCTGACATTTTGTTAAACGTCATAACCCACATGTTTTCATACTGCTCTGTGATTGGCTGACGGCCATTTCTTGACGCTGTCATACCCACGTGTTCTCAGGGAGCTCTATGATTGACTGGCCGGACCAGCCACCCTTTCCTGTTTACCCCAGAATGATGTCAGAGCAGAAAAAACCCTCCCACTAATCACGCAGGGCCCGCCAAGTTGTTTCAGCCAACATTTTGTGGCTGGTAGCCGCCATTTTCGACAATGTCATGCTCCATGCTCCATGTGTTTTCATACTGCCCTGTAATTGGCTGGCAGGACTAGCCTCCCCGACCAGTGTACCCGGAAGCACGTCAGAAAAGGAAGCCCCCTGTCATTACATACAGGGAGACTCCCACTTTTGACAGCGTTATTTCCCACGTGTTTTCATACTGCATTGTGATTGGCTGACAGCTATTTCTTGATACCGTCATACCCATGTGTTCTCAGGCTGCCCTGTGATTGGCTTCCTGCTTCATTTTGGATCAGGAAGTGCTCAGATATAAAAATATACATATTTATATACAATATATTTGTACATAGAACTATATATATAAAGGGGTGCACAAATGTGTATAAATATATATTTTATTTATTTACAGATAGATACACTGTTATATATATACTTATATATACATTTATATTAAAAAACATAGGTATAAAATGGATAAAACATTCTTTAATAAAAGCTAATGGAATGAATAATTAAAGATTAAATGCGAATAGAAAGTAATTAAGCAAAAGTAAAAGGCAAGGGTTGGGGTCCCCCACTTTACCAGGCTGCAGAACAAGCCCTGACATGTCTGGGGTGGGGGGGAACTTCAAGAAGGTGAAGGGGAGCCAAAGCGGGGGGGAGGGCACAGACAAGTTGGAACATGCCCGAGGGCTACAGACCCCTCCCAGGAGGCCCACCAAGGGGCCCCCTGCTCAAACACTGTCACAGGCAAAGAAGAGACCAGTCCTGTGAGCTGGACTGAGAGGCCCCTGCATCCAGGCCTAGCCCAACAGCATGGCCATGCAGGATTACTGAGGCAGACTTTGGGCTTTGCATGGTGCCGCACGATACAGGCAGCACCGTCTGCAAAAATGGAAAACCAGAACCGGATGCCAACTTTGGAAGACATGTGTGTGGGGAAAATAAGGAAAAGACCATAAGGGGTTCCCCCAAAAGACCATGCAAACCAGAAAGAACGGCCAATGGGCCTGTGAATCTCAAACTGGATTTCGAGGTAAGTGCCACACAGAGGGGGTAGGTGGTGGTGGGGAGCTCCCTTTGCCCATGGTTGTGGTGGATCTTACAGCTGCCCGTAAGACCATTATGGGGTGCGGGCTGGTGCTATATGTGTTTCCTGATCCTTAGGGCAATGCTGAAAAGAAGAGGCAGGAGACCGAGCATGCAATCAAGACAGTCCTGTTAGACAATGATTACTGCAAAAGCAGCAAGATCCAGGCTTTGGGACACAGACCACAGCCCTATGCTCTTAGAGATCACAGCTACTGCAGAAAGAGCAAGCAGATCAGTACGAGCAATGGGGTGTTGCAGAGCTGAAAGACCATGATCATTTTCAGGCACAAAGAAGTAGCAGGCCAGATGGTGGTGATAGAAAGGCTGGTGGGTCTGTTAGTTTTGAGGCCTTGGTTTACAGGCTAGCAAAACAGAAAAAGCTGTTAAAACAAAGACTGCTAATTAGGAAAGCTAAATGAATTTTGCATTGCTGCAAATGTCTTGTTAGCAAGGGGTTTACGGGGACCACAAGGGCCCTTAAATGCAAACTGTTTTTCTGAACGTGGTGGGCCAGCAAACATGTCTCCCACTAGGGTAGAAGATGACAGCCTGGCAGGGACTTCCCGGTTACTGCATCCCCCTGCAGAGCAAGAGGCTGTCGAACACAATGAGGATGTTTCCCAGGGGGGCCACCTGCTGCACTCCCAGCACCTGAGAGGGCTTTGGAAAGACCAGCTTTACCCCCACCCTCAAATGTAGCAGAGGTGGTAGAGGAGGCAGCAGACCACCCTGTGGCTTCCATGGAGCATGTTTGGCAGCGGGACTGGCCGATCCAGAGTTTCGGAGCTAGGTGGTATGTAGAAGAATACAGATTTGTTGATTTAGATCAGGTACCACTACATGAAGCTTATGAAACATTTGTTTGGGGTATAGAGCAAATATCTGACCATTTACGTCAGCTGTTTGAACCTGGTGATTAGGCTCAGCTCCATCTTGAAGCTGCCAGCATGCATGACTCTCTATATTCTCCCGCCATTAATTTAAACAACATGAATGCTGCGAAATGTTTAGACTGGGTCAGTACTCTCCTGCAAAGTAAGAGCGCGCTGTGTTTTGATCAGACTGGCTATCATTATTGTAAAAGCCGTTGGGAGTGGACTATGCAGAACCCTGCAGCCTATATCCCCCGTTCCAAAACTACAGATAAAAAGCATCGCTATTTAATTGATCTAAATAACAGCAACAATAATCTCTGTTTTGCTGGGAGTCTCACAGCGCATACAGCAGTGAAGGATCTGACAGATGCAAACTGAACGATGAACTTTATTCAGTTGTTTACAGACACAAAGTTTCGGGGCTACAGTTTCCTAGCGCATAATGCCAAAGGCTATGATGGCTACTTTGTTGTTACTCAGCTTTTGAAGGAAAAAATGGATGTGCAATTAATCACCCAAGGTGGTAAACTCATAGAATCACAGAATGGTTGAGGTTGGAAGGGACCTCTGGAGGTCATCTTGTCCAACTACCCTGCTCCAGCAGGGCCACCTAGAGCCGGTTGCCCAGGACTATGTCCAGATGACTTTTAAATATCTCCAAGGTGGGCGACTCCACAACCTCTCTGGGCAATCTGTTCCAGTGCTCAGTCACCCTCACAGCAAAAATGTGTTTCCTGATGTTCAGACAGAACCTCCTGTGTTTCCGTTTGTGCCCATTACCTCTTGTCCTGCCACTGGGCACCACTGAAAAGAGCCTGGCTCCGTCTTCTTTACACCCTCCCTTCAGGTATTTCTATAAGTTGATGAGATCCCCCTGAGCCTTCTCTAGGCTAAACAGTCCCAGCTCGCTCAGCCTTTCCTCATATGAGAGATGTTCCTGTCCCTTAATCATCTTTGTGGCCCTTCACTGGACTCTCTCCAGTATGTCCATGTCTCTCTTGTACTGAGGAGCCCAGAACTGGACACAGGACTCCAGGTGTGGCCTCACCAGTGCTCAGCAGAGAGGAAGGATCACCTCCCTTGACCTGCTGGCAATACTTTGCCTAATGCAGCCCAGGATACCATTAGCCTTGTTTGCTGCAAGGGCACATTGCTGGCTCATGTTCAACCTGGTGCCCACCAGGACCCCCAGGTCCTTTTCTGCAAAGCTGTTTTCCAGCTGGTTGGCCCCCAGCATATATTGGCGCATGGAGTTGTTTCTCCCCAGGTGCAGGACTTGGCACTTCCCCTTGCTGAACTGCATGAGGTTCCTGTCAGCCCATTTTGCCAGCCTGCTGAGGTTCCTCTGGACGGCAGCACAACCCTCTGGTGTATCAGCCACTCCTCCCAGTTTTGGGTCATCAGCAAACTTGCTGAGGTTACACTCTGCCCCAGCATCCAGATCATTAATGAAGATGTTGAGCAGGACTGGGCCCAGTATTGACCCCTGGGGTACAGCGCTAGTTACTGGCCTCCAACTAGACTTTGTGTCACTGACCACCACCCTGTGGGCTCGGCTATTCAGCCAGTTTTCAAACCACCTCACTGTCTGCTCATCCAGCCCGTACTTCATCAGCTTCTCCATGAGGCTCTAATGGGAGACAGTGTCAAAAGCCTTCCTGAAGTCTAGGTAGACAATATCCATTGCTCTCCCCTCGTCTACCCGGCCAGTCACTTCATCATAGAAGTTTATCAAGTTGGTGAAGCATGCCTTCTCCTTGGTGAAGCCATGCTGACTACTCCTGATGACCTTCTTGTCCTTCATGTGCCTGGAAACGGTTTCCAGAATTAGCTGCTCCATCACGTTCCCAGCGATCGAGGTGAGGCTGACCGGCCTGTAGCTCCCTGGGTCTTCCTTCTTGCCCTTCTTGAAGGTAGGAGCGACATTTGCTTTCCTCCATTCCCCAGGCACCTCTCCCAGTCGCCATGATTGTTCAAAGATTATTGAGAATGGCCTTGCAATGACATCTGCCAGCTCCGTCAGCCCTCCTGGGCACATCCCATCAGGGTCCAGTTTGATTAAGTATTCCCTGACCTGATCCTCTTCCACCAAGGATACGTCTTCCTTGCTCCAGGCTTTCCCCCGGTCTCTGGGACCTGGGATTCCTGAAGGCCAGTCTTGCTAGTAAAGACTGAGGCAAGGAAGGCATTCGGTACCTCGGCCATTTCTATGTCCCATGTCACTAGGTCCGACTCAGCAGCGGGCCCACATTTTCCCTAGCCTTCCTTTTGTCACCTATGTACTTAGAGAAGCCCTTCTTGTTGCCTTTGTCATTCCTCGCCAGATTCAATTCCATTTGGGCTTTGGCTTTCCTAACCCCATCCCTCCATGCTCAGACAGTGCCTCTGTATTCCTTCCAGGTTACCGGTCCTTGCTTCCACCCTCTGTATGCTTCCTTTTTGTGTTTGAGTTTGGCCAGTGTCGTGGTTTAACCCCAGCCAGCAACTAAGCACCACGCAGCCGCTCGCTCACTCCCCCTGCCCCGGTGGGATGGAGGAGAGAATCGGAAGAGTAAGAGTGAGAAAGAAACTCGTGGGTTGAGATAAAGACAGTTTAATAGGGAAAGCAAAAGCCGTGCACGCCAGCAAAGCAAAACAAGGGATTCATTCACTACTTCCCATCAGCAGGCAGGTGTTCAACCATCTCCAGGAAAGCAGGGCTCCATCACGCTTAACGGTTACTTGGGAAGACAAACACCATCACTCCGAACGTCCCCCTCTTCCTCCTCCTTCTCCCAGCTTTACATGCTGAGCATGATGTCATATGGCATGGAATATCCCTTTGGTCAGTTGGGGTCAGCTGTCCCAGCTGTGTCCCCTCCCAACTTCTTGTGCACCCCCAGCCTACTCGCTGGTGGGGTGGTGTGAGAAGCAGAAAAGGCCTTGACTCTGTGTAAGCACTGCTCAGCAGTAACTAAAACAACCCTGTGTAATCAACACTGTTTCCAGCACAAATCCAAAACATAGCCCTATACTAGCTACTATGAAGAAAATTAACTCTGTCCCAGCCAAAACCAGCACAGCCAGGAGCTCCTTGTCCATCCATGCAGGCCTCCTGGCATTTTTGCCTGACTTCCTGTTCATTGGGATGGGTCGCTCTTGAGCTTGGAGGAGGTGATGCTTGAACATTAACCAGCTTTCTTGGGCCCCTCTTCCCTCCAGGGCCTTATCCCTTGGGACTCTACCAAGCAGATCCCTGAAGAGGCCAAAGTCTTCTCTCCTGAAGTTCGGGGCTGTGAGCTTGCTTTTTGTCCCGCTCCCTCCTCTCAGGATCCTCAACTCCATCATCTCATGGTCACTGCAGCCACGGCTGCCTTTGACCTTCACATCCTTTGACCTTCACATGGACAGGCTGGACCGATGGGCCGAGGCCAACTGTATGAGGTTTAACAAGGCCAAGTGCCGGGTCCTGCACTTGGGTCACAACAACCCCATGCAATGCTACAGGCTTGGGGAAGAGTGGCTGGGAAGCTGCCCTGCAGAAAAGGACCTGGGGGTGTTGGTTGACAGCTGGCTGAACATGAGCCAGCAGTGTGCCCAGGTGGCCAAGGCGGCCAACAGCATCCTGGCTTGTATCAGGAATAGCGTGGCCAGCAGGAGCAGGGAAGTGATTGTCCCCCTGTACTCGGCACTGGTGAGGCCGCACCTGGAATACTTTGTCCAGTTTTGGGCCCCTCAATACAAGAAAGACATTGAGGTGCTGGAGCGTGTCCAAGGAAGGGCAACGAAGCTGGTGAAGCATCTAGAGCACAAGTTTTATGAGGAGCAGCTGAGGGAACTGGGATTGTTTAGCCTAGAGAAGAGGAGGCTGAGGGGAGACCTTATCGCTCTACAACTACCTGAAAGGAGGTTGTAGTGAGGTGGGTGTTGGTCTCTTCTCCCAAGTAGCTAGCGATAGGAAGAGAGGAAATGGGCTCAAGCTGCGCCAGGGGAGGTTTAGAGTGGATATTAGGAAAAATTTCTTCATGGAAAGGGTAGTCAAGCATTGGAACAGGCTGCCCAGAGAGGTGGTGGAGTCACCATCCCTGGAAGTGTTCAAAAAACGGGTAGACGTGGCACTCTGGGACATGGTTTAGTCTAGTCTACCCTTGACTGGTTTAGTGTGGACTTGGTAGTGTAGGTTAATGGTTGGACTGGATGATCTTAAAGGTCTTTTCGAACCGAAACGATTCTATGATTCTATGATCCCCAATGACCACTTCCTTGTATGGGAGTATGAGTTCCAGCAGAGCACCTCTCCTCATTGGTTCCTCTATCACTTGGGTCAGGAAGCTGTCATTGATGCTCTCCAGGAACCTCCTGGATTGCTTATGCCCCGCTGTGTTGTCCCTCCAGCAGATATCGGGGTGGTTGAAGTCCTCCATGAGGACCAGGGCCTGTGAGTGTGAGGCTGCTTCTAGCTGTCTGTAGAAGGCTTCATCAACCTGTTCTTCCTTGTCAGGCTGCCTATAGCAGACAGCCATGCTGGTCTGCTCTTTAACGTTTACCCATAAGCTCTCAGTTGCCTCCTCATCCATCCCCAGGCAGAGCTCCATACATTCCAGCTGTTCTGTCACATAAAGAGCAACTCCCCCTCCTCATCTTCCGGGTCTCTCCTGATTTTGTGATCCCTTCCCATCACATCATGTGCATAGAAGTACACAGCCTGAGTATACGTCATAGACCCTTTAAAGTTTTTACCCATGAAACTAGGCTCCTGCCTTCCCCATGCTTTGGGTATCGAGGACTGCAAAGGTTATTTTAGCATTGCTGAAAATCAAAGTTATGTGGGCCCTCTTCCACCACCAGAATATTATGGGGTGGTGAACATTTCAAAAAGCTGCAGCTGACTGACTGAGGGGGAGAAGTCAGAAGTGTGCCGTGACTTGTCTGCATTCTTGTCCAGGCCTGCAGCAGCTAAAGAAAGGAGAACAGACATAGAAGTGACAGTAGCATTCAAGGAAAAAAAAGGAAAAAGCCTGGAGAAGGCTGACTGGCAACCAACTCCCCTCATGCCTTTTTAATAAAGTTTCTCTGTACTTGAGTTAAAATGATTGTCCAGTGTTTCATTTCATAGATGTGTGAAGTAGCAGCATGTCGGTAGACATGTCTATGCTGCTGCTTCTGTTAAAAGAGATTACTATGCTCTGGGGAGGTGGGAAGCTTTGGGGTACTGACAGAGCAGCCACCAAGGCGACCTGGTAAACATACTGACAAAGGACATCTCCTTAACCGGAAAACCTCCTTGATGGGGAGTAGTTGGCAGGACAAAGAAACCTTGATGGATGCAGGACAAAGAAACCCCGGATATATTAAAATTAAAATTCCAAACCATTAGGCACTTGGGTGCCAAACCCTTGGATTCAAAACTCCACAGTCTCTATAGATAAAATACCAACCGAGGGGTCTAGTGCCTTTTTATTACAGGCCGCACCTAAATTACCTAAAAGTGCCTTGACTCATGTACGACAATATCATATTAGCTCTGAAACCTCACTAGGCATAACTAGTCTTATTCAGGATTTAGAACAACAGGGTATTATTCAGAAAACTCATTCCCCGTATAACTCCCCTGTGTGGCCTGTCCATAAGCCTAACGGCACCTGGCGTTTGACAATAGATTATCATAAACTGAATGAAAATACTGGACCCTTACACGCTGCCGTCCCATCTATCACGGATCTTGTTTTCACTATAGAGCAAGCAGCCCATCCTTGGATGGCGGTCCTGGATGTAAAGGATATGCTTCTCATGCTCTCATTACAACCTGAGGATCAAGAGAGATTTGCTTTCACTCAGGGCAGAACACGGTACACTTTTACCCAATTACCCTAAGGATTCAAACATAGCCCTACATTGTCACATCAGGCTTTAGCTCGGGAAATAGAACAAGTCCCACAGGAACCAGGGGTGACAGTATATCAATATATAGATGGCACCTTAATTGGAGGGAATTCCCTCAATAAGAATTCCAAAGAATGCATGATTGCATCCTGGTCCATCTGGAAAATAAGGGAATTACTATCCCTGAAGCTAGATGACAGGGACCTAGCCAAACGGTTTGATTTTCAGGCATAACTTGGCAAAGTGGAAGGCAGTGTATTCCCTCTGATACCTTGCAGCAAATATCCAAGTTGAGCTCACCCTCCAATAAGAAGGATCTCCAACAAGTCCTAGGAACTTTAGGATTCTGGCGAGCCCATATTCCAAGGTTTAGTATAATTGCTCAACCCTTATACAATCTGTTGAAGAAGCATGCTACCTGGGAATGGACAGTTACTCATGAAGAGGAACTTCATTTATTAATACGCAATGTTTTAGAAAATCAGGCTATGGGCCCAATAATACCAGGGGCCCCCTTTAGCCTACTGTCCTGGTTTCGTCTGGGATAGAGTTAATTTTCTTCCTAGTAGCAGGCATAGTGCTGTGTTTTGGATTTAGTAGGAGAAGAATGTTGATAACGCGCTGATGTTTTTAGTTGTTGCTAAGTACTGCTTATGCTAGTCAAGGACTTTTCAGCTTCCCATGCTCTGCCAGGTGCACAAGAAGCTGGGAGGGGGCACAGCCAGAATAGTTGATCCAAACTGACCAAAGGGCTATTCCATACCATATGACGTCATGCTCAGTATATAAACTGGGGGGGGTTGGCCGGGGAGCAGCGATCGCTGCTCGGGAACTGTCTGGGTATCGGTCGGCGGGTGGTGAGCAATTGCATTGTGCATCACTTGCTTTGTATATTATTATTACTATTATTATTATATTGTTATTATTACTACTAGTATTTAACTTTATTTTATTTCAATTATTAAACTGTTCTTATCTCAACCCAGGAGTGTTTCTCACTCTTACTCTTCTGATTCTCTCCCCCATCCCATCGGGGCAGGGGGAGTGAGCGAGCGGCTGCGTGGTGCTTAGTTGCTGGCTGGGGTTAAACCACAACACCTACATATAGGACTCGCAGAAAAAGGATATCAATGGGGATTGTGGCAACGAGCTCCCAATTAAGGCCCAATTGACTCCCATATGGTTCAGGTCAAAGGGGTGGCAAGGTTCACAATCACGGTACTCACCCTGGGAAAAATCACTGCTGGCTACTTATGTAGTCCTATTAGATACAGAACCCATCACATTATATGCACCCTTAGAAATATGGACCCTGTTCCCCATCCTCAAAAGAATCAGAGAGTCTGCTCCTGTTCCCCAGGGAATTGCACGCTCCAGTACAATCCAGAAGATGGTAATGTACATAGCACATCGTGGCTGGGTCAAGGGGAAAACAGGACTTACAGGGTGTCCTGGTTTCGGCTGGGATAGAGTTAATTTTCTTCCTAGCAGCAGGCATAGTGCTGTGTTTTGGATTTAGTAGGAGAAGAATGTTGATAACATGCTGATGTTTTTAGAGAGAGAAGATGCCAGAAGCTGCTCCCATGTCGGACAGAGCCAGTTCCAGCCGGCTCCAAGATGGACCCGCCACTGGCCAAAGCTGAGCCAATCAGCAAAGGTGGTAGCACCTCTATGATAACATATTTAAGAAAGGATAAAAAACACGGCGCAGCAGCAGCTGTGAGAGAGAGGAGTGAAAAAAATGTGAGAGAAGCAACTATGCAGACAGCAAGGTCAGTGAAGAAGGTGAGTGATAGAGCAGCTTGGTGGGCACCTGGCAGCTAGCCAAGGTCAACCCACCACACTGGTTTACAGGTGGATCAGCTCAAAGGGTTAAAGGGAAATGGAAGAGAAGGGCTGCCCTCCTGCAGCCCTCAGACAGGACTTCTGGAACACAAGAGATAGAGGGATCAGCTCAGTTGGCTGAGCTCCAGGCGGTAGTGCTAGCTGCCAATGGGGCACCAGCACGATATATACCGATTCCTATGTGGTATGGCTCAATGGCTCCCATACTGGAAAACTGAAGGATGAAAAATTAAAGGCAGGCAAGTCTGGGGAAAAGCTATATTTAATAGCTCAAGTGAAGCAGGATGATGGGAATCCTCTTCAAATAGGGCATGTATCAGCACATACAAAGGGCACAGATCTAGGATCCGGATGGAACCATGAAGTAGAACGCTTGACTAAAGAACCTAGAAAGAGCAGTGATATTGTTCTTCTACATAATATATATATTCTCTCTCCATCTCTGATCACGGGATGCTGGGTTGGCTACATGACTGCTTAGGACCTACAGGTGGCCTGGATTTATATCGACCAGTTGGCCTCCGAGGGTGGCCCATTTCTAAAGTACAATGCTTAGACTTTGTAGTTAGCTACCCTTTCTGTGCAGAAGCCCAAGCCAAATTTTTGGGTGGGCCAATCTGAGGGAAGGTAAATACTTGTGGTCCTCGTGGCAAATAAATAAATAGATTTTTTTTAGGACCCCTACCCCAAACTCCAAATAAATGGGAATACATTTTAACTGGGGTAGAGATTGTCAGCGGTTTAGGTATGGCCTACCCATGGCCTCAACCTAGTGCAAAATATGTAATTTTTTGATTAGGACAATGGTTTACACATCTACCTCTACCCTCTGAGATTCAATCAGACAGAAAGTAAAGATATACAGAGATGGACTGAAGCCTGAGGAATTAGGGGGATTTTCCACATCCCTTATCATCCCCAGACTATAGGTATTATTGAACGATGGAATGGACTTCTTAAGATTCAACTACAAATTTGAGTGAGTCCAAAACCTCAACTAGTACCTCCTCATATCATGGATGGCAACATCACCTTAATGATGCAGTTGCTGCTTTGAATAACTGACAGACCGTGACTGGTAGTCTGATCTGGAAAGCTTTTGATAGCAGCCGCAGCGCAACCTCAACTTCAAGTGTAAATGATAATCATTAGTTATATATTGGACAGACTGTCCAGGTTATTAATAGTCTGCAAAAAGGAAGTTTTCCTTGCATATTACAAACACTCCTTTGAAGTGCCATGTGGAAGGTCTTGGCTACCAGACCTCGGAGCATGGGCACAGCGCAGCTTAATGATATTAGCTCTCATTTAAGCTGTTGGAATTGTGCTTTTTTGTATTATATCTTGTATCAAATCACTGTGTGTATCACTTTTAACTAAACTAGTGCTGTATATTTGTGTCTCAATTGATAAACCCTCTCAGGTGTAACAACAACATGGGGCTTGATGCGGATATAAGTCTCTGCCTCACGCACTAGGAGGCAAGAGACACACACCAGATATGGTGCAGTCTCACTCCTAATGACCCATAAGTGGCCATAGGCCAAGGGGTGGAGTGACCCAGTAAACATACTGACAAAGAAGGATATCTCCTTAACCAGAGTCCTGAGACATCCCTGATAAGCTCAGAGAAACTTCCTTGATGGGGAATATTTGGCAGGACAAAGAAACCTTGATGGGTGGCAGGACAAAGAAACTGTGATAATGAACTGACCTTCCAGGAAAACGGGAGTCAGCAACAACTATTCTGGGAACTGATGTCCTACACCCACTTATGTATCTATACTAAAAAGGTATAAAAAGTAACTACCTACCCAAAATGAGCTTCTCTGCAAGAGCCTCTCTGCATGAGATCTCCCAGACAGACCAGGCCCTTGCTGGGGACGCCTGGCTGACTCCGGACTCTGTGACATGGATCATCTTTGAAGGGAGACTTTTTCCATCGTCCATTAGCCTCACTTCTGGGAGCGGTTTGGTGAGTGTCGTACCAGTAACACCTCACATAATATATTTATAGGCACGCACAGGTAAAGGTTCATAAGTATATACTTGCTTCACTAGTTTAATTCTATAATAACTTGTAATATACATATATTTGCTTTATGAGAGAGAGAGAGAGAGATGCACACTTGCCTTCCTAGTGGTAATTTTGTAGTGACTTGTAGTGTGTGTATATATATATTTATATATATGTTTTTACTAATAGTAGTTTTGTAGTAATTTGTAATAAAGAAATTCACAGACACCCAGACCTCTGTATCCTTATGTATTGCAGAATCCAGAGAACCCCACGGTTACGATCTTTACACACCTGCAGGTCGGGTAACCCTCACAGGTTGTGACCGTGACCGCTACAGGTACAAATCCCCTTTCTGAAGCTGCTAAAAGGTGAATTTCTGATCTGAACAGAAGCCAAGTGGCAACCTGGCTTGCAAGCATTGACAATTACAGCTTACACAAGGCTGCAAGAAAGCATTTTAAAAGAAACAGGGTGATTGTGGCACAGGTGGATGTACAATGGCAGGCAGACTTGGTGGATATGAAACAGTTTTCCAGAAACAATGATGGTGTTAAGTACATCTTAACGGTGACAGACGTATTGTCCAAGCCTGCCTGGGCCATTGGTCTAAAAGACAAAACAGGTTCTGAAATAGCCAGGGCTTTAAAAATAATTTTTAGCAGGGGGCGCAAGCCTCAGAAATTATAGACTGACTGGGGAAAAGAATTTTTAAACCAGCCTTTAAACAAGCTTTTAAAGCAGTGCAATGTTCACCATTTTGTTACTAATAATGAAGTAAAAGCCTCCATCATAGAGTGTTTTAACAGAACACTCAAAACCAAGATGTGGAGATATTTTACAGCACACAACACTTTTCGCTACATTGATGTGTTATCAGAGTTTATAAAAAGCTATAACCATAGCTTCCACAGAACTATCAGAGCTGGGCATGTAGATGTGAACACTTCAAACTCTGCAAGGGTTTGGAAAACTGTATATGCAGGTGTGCTTAAAATTAAAGAATCTGCACCTCTGCTCAAAAAAGGAAACCACATCAGGGTGTCTAGAACAAAAGAGAGATTTGAGAAAGGTTATGAGCAGAGGTTCACATATGGAATTTTCATAGTAGCTGAAATTGTGAGAAGGGGACAGATACCTGTGCACCGCTTAATAGACTATGGTTACAAAGCAATCGAGGGGACATTTTACCCTGAAGAACTTTAAAAAGTGAATGCCGACAAAGATAGAATCTACAAAATTAAGAAGATCATTTCTGCAGAAGGGAAAAGAAACAGTTGCTGGTGAAGTGCCGTGGCTGGCCCCAGAAATTTAGCAGTTGGATAGAAGTTTCCCAAGTCCAAGACATCAAGTGACTGGAAGTGGAGCAGGGGGAAAAAGAAGAATGGCAGACAGAGGTTTCCACATCACACTGCCCAGCAATGCTAGCACCAAAATCTTCCCGCGAAACACCAGCTTGAACTTTGGCCATACGTCCGGTGAGACTCCTGGAGCAATCTGGGAAGTGGGTGGTGGGGTGTTGGAAATACACACAGCTGGAATAACATCAATGAAGACACCATCTTTGAAATAGCACTGCAGGGCAAGACACGGCAGTATACTTTGCGAAAAGGCTATTATCCATCCCTCTCCATGTTAGTGGAACGCATGAATCGTCTTATTAACCCCCACAACAAAGCTTTAGCTGTCGACTCTCCAGCAGTGGGCCTGGTCTACGACCCCATCATAAGGAAAACAAAGCTCAAAAAGGATGAGAAGCCTTATACTTTTTTCTGCAACTGGGGATCTAGCACGTATTTTGGGGTCTTCTCTGGGGGCTGCTGCTAAGAAATTTCCCTCTGTGGCAGACATCACCGGAGGATTTAACTCACTCTACCTCTACATGGACCTTGTAGAGCAGCAGCTTGTCAGGGACTTTGCACTTCCTTTATTGTGCTGTGTTCTGACTGGCAGTAATAACAACGAGATCATTATGGTGACATATAAGCCACACTACTTGCTGGTAAACTGCCAGCACACCGACATGAACAGCACTGAAATAGACTGACCAGAACAAGCACGTCTCATTTTCCTTTGGGAAGGTGATTGTCAAGCTGCATCTTCAGCCCCAGAAGCCTATTTTAAGAAAGCACACCAAAATGGTAGTGGTAAAAAATTATGGAGACCCGTCCTTGTACGTGAATTATTACAGAGCCCAGGCTGGCAATGGTCTCCCTAGTTTTCAACATATTCTTGTGATGTATGGTGTGGGTGTTGGAGGTATATTCTGTAGCTTGTTTAGAAAGGCTGTCCCGCTTTTGAAAAGGTGTTTGGAAATTATTATGCCACACATTAAAAGCAACACTCAAGATACTGCAAAAAATGTGTTTGGCTATGTTTCCAAGGTTGTTGTGGACAAGTTGAAAATGCTGTAAAATGAGGAGGGCTCGGGACTTGCTTATATTCAAAGAAAAAGCCTTAAAAGAGAGCGAGCCACATCACACCCCCAGAGGGAAGGTCCACCCCAGCCCTGTAAAAGACAAAGGCAGTGGGGTGCCAGACAACAGTATGACCAGGACAGGAAGAAGAAAAAGAACTAACTAGCTGGGCCGAACTGTGCAAAAGAAACAGAAATCCTGGAGAAAGAGGTCCTGTTCTACCACTAGAAAAGGAAATATATTTTAAAACGGATGGCTTCCATTCATGGCTGCTCAGAAGAATGTACCAAATTTGAGCTGGATTTGTTTGAAGTGTCCCTGACATAGACCAGCATTGAGAAAAGCCTGTTTACTGAGGTGCCTCTGCTTTCGGCTATTGCAGAGTCTGCACGTCTGGACTTTTTCATAGCTGGGAATGGGGAAGATTACATAGATCTGAACACCACTGCTGTAACTTGGCTGCAAGATTGTAAAAGCTGAAAGTTCAAACCTCAGAACTGGTGAGGCCATGGGTCTCTATTTTCAGCCAGCTGGACATTATGCTGGGGGACTGACCGATAAGCCAGAGCTGTTTATGAAGAAGGTGCAGGTATTGCCTGGAGTGCCTTTGGGGCATGATGAGGCATTACTCATGTCCAACACTAAATACCTGGTGGACCAGGTGGGCATGAAAGCGTTCAGAATACTGACCAGCAGTCATGTCAGCAACCAAGAAAATTTGTTTCTGGGGATTTATAGATAATGACACTTTTAGTGGCAATTATGTGAAGAACCTTTGCAACTTTAAACATTATGATATAAACTTTGTGGCCCTCTATGTGGATGGTGAACAAACGCAAACAAAACTGCTGCAGCCTGATTTCAAGAATGGCTGATGTGTGAAATTATACGTGCAGCTCATTCAGACAGGCAGCTGCTATATGAAAGACCATTCCCTGCTGGTTGACAGAGAAGAGTTTGCCCATGGCTATACCCTGTTCACTGTTGACCTGTCTCCAGACAAAGAATGTTCTGATCACTATTCCCGATTAAAACAGGAAACCTGAGAGAAGTACTCTTTGCGGGGGCCTTGACCACCACTGTTAATATGATTGTGTACGGTGTATTTGACAATGTGACAGAAATAAACCAGAGAAGACACATGCTCTTCGACCAGATGTGAAGATGGACACCGAACAGCTTGCTTTTTTTTTTTCAGCAGACCCCTACACCAAGGAAACATTTCTAAGTGTTTACGCAAGTGACTAGTTCCCTAGGGCCCATGTTTCTCCAAGACCAGGGAGCATCCACAACTGAAGCATCCCCTCTCCACAGCCTGCAGATACCACTGTGTCTTTTTCCTACGTCACCGTAACAAGGGACTACCTTCTGAACAACTTTTAAAACTATATTCTAACGATTTAGTGCCTAGATAGTGATGCATTTTGTAAAATATGAATATAGAGATTTCCCATGACCAGAGCTACTCAAAATATGTTTCAGAAGACCCAGACCTGCATCTCTTGCAGTGGTTTTGATAAATATATTCTGTAGTATCTGGTTATTGTTAACTTGCCTATGGCAACTGTGGGAAACCCTAGAAAATGAACAAAATTAAAACAAGGAATGGCAAGCACAACTTTGCTTTGTTTGGAGTTTGGAGACCCAGTGGTGCTTGGATAGGTTGGAAGTCCAGGTACAGGGGGACACGCTGGAAACCCAAGTACATACAGTGAAGAAGGGGCAGAGTGCCCGCAATGGGCAATGGGGGCATAGGGATTGAGCAGTCAGTTACCCCAGTGATTACGGGGACAGCAGCAGCTGGGATTCCTCTGCTGAGGAATGGACTGGAGGGTCCAAGGATGAAAATGGTAGAGCAATCCCTGCGCGCCCTTTGGTTATTAATAAAGCAAAAGGAGCCCCTGGGGCGCCACAGCATGCACTATCAGTGTGGGACTACACTCAGGCTGAGCTTCAGAATGTGGCAGACTCATATCATCAGAACTCCGGGGAGAGAATGGAACAGTGGTTACTGCGAGTGTGGGACCAAGTAGGGGAGAGTGTACAACTGAGCCCCAAGAAGCGGTGCATCTGGGAGCAGTTTCCCAATATTCAGTGGTGATGCAACGATTAAAAAGGACTCAGGCAAATGGAAACGCGAGTTATTCTCTTTGGGAATGGTTGCGGGGGGGGGGGGGGGGGGGGGGGGCAGGGCAGTGAAAACACAACACCCCTCCCCATTTGATTGGAATGACAGAATGGTGACAGGGAAGCATACAGATGTGGGGGCGAGGCAGTATTTGAGAGAACTGGCTATTCAACAAGGTATTTACAACCCTGCCTTCGCTAGCCCCGACTCAAAGGTACTTACCTCAGGAATGCAATTCAGACTGTTAGTCAGGGCACCTTTTTGTCTTAAAGGGAACATCATATCGATCCTAGGAGGTGCCCAGGGGACAGCAGTTGGTGATGCAATTCTAGCGCTGGGGCAGTTAAGAGAATACCAAGCCAAAAGGGAAGAGAGGACATTACCCTTTGTGGATAAACAGCAAAAGAAAAAAGTTACCCAAAAGCAGATGTTATTATTTTTAGGTTACTTCAGTTACACATAATTATTAGGTTACTTCATCCACAAACAAAATATATTGATGGATTTCCTCTCCCTGACTATGCTACTAAAAAAAAAAAAAAAAAAAAAAAGAGGTTTTCACTGTGAAATCACCTACCTTTTTGTGAAAATAAATAGGTCCACATTATTATATGTGTAATCCAGCAAATTTGGGCACCCACTACAGAAACTTCAATTAAGCCAGTGGAAATATACTCAAGATGCCTCAGGCATGTCAGATGCATTAAAATAGTTGCAACTATATTAGCTTTGATTAACCCATTATGGTCCAGTGTCTTTCTGTTATCCAAGAAGATCTTACATGAGCTCCATTCTATCAAACTAAATTATTATCCCAGAGGATAATAATCCTCTCCCAGAGAGGGCTTACGATCATACTGTAAGCTGGAAGATGCATTCTCCAAAAACCCACAACACCTAAGAAAGCTTATGGGGTTTTTTTTTTGTTAGTTGGTGGAGCTGTTATTTTATTTATCATATCCATTGGGATGTGACAACGCCCACCTTGCCATTTTATTCCTAAAAACTGGATCTCCTGTGCACATCCCTTGACCTTACTTTGTTTAATAGCAAAACCAGCTTTCAGAAGGATTTGGATTTTTCTTTTCCCTTTCTCAAACACTTCCTCCACTGCATTTGAAAGGGCTAAACCTCTGACAATACCTGACTCAGTTATTTGCTGAAACAGAGTAGATAAATAGGACAGATATTTCAAAGAATGTGACTCCTTGTCTGGCACAATTAAAACAGATCTTAAGCTCCTTAGGCTTACTAAAGCACTGATAACATAGACTCAGGACACCTGTGCCACGATGAGCACTCAAGGAACTGGTTTTGTAACATTCCAAGGCCAAAGGACTGATGAGCTAATTCAATGACCATATATGGACAAAGGAGGCCCAAAGTTCAACCAGTGGACAAGTGAGGAGGACTATCGGAGACCACCAGAGGACCCCCGAAGACCACCAAAGAGAACGACTATGCCTGCGGATTGGACATTTGCATATGTTAATGAGTTCCAGGAAATATCATGTTTATGTAGATGAATTCTCGGAAATCCTGTGAATATGTATGACATTATAGTATATAATCTTTGGAAGTTTGCCAAATCGTTGGAGCACTCATGGTGGAACGATCCCCAATGCTGCCCAGCGCTGTAATAAAGGATGCCTGCTTAATAGTAACTTTGTTGCTATTGAGTTTTATTTCGGGAACTTTCTGAATACTCCATTTCCTCCTACGGAGAGGTTCGGACTTTGAAGAATAGTGATACAAAAATTCGCGGATACATCGGCCCACACAATTATGTCATCAATATATTGCAGGCGTTCAGGGGCTTCACCCTGTTCCAATGCAGATTATGTAAGTCCATGGCAAATGGTAGGGCTGTGTTTCCACCTCTGGGGCAGTCAATTCCAACTGTATTGTACACCCCTCCAAGTGAAAGCAAACTGTGGCCTGCACTCTGCTGCCAAAGGGATTGAGAAAAGCGCATCGACAATAGCAGTTGTGGCATACCACTTGGCTACCTTTGACTCCAGTTCATATTGAAGTTCTAGCATGTCTGGCACGGCAGCACTCAGTGGCAGCATGACTTCATTCAGGCCACAATATTCCACTGTTAGCCTCCACCCTCCATCAGAACTTTGCACTGTCCATATGGGACTGTTAAAGGGTGAGCATGTCTTGCTGATCACTCCCTGGCTCTCCAGTCAATGAATCAGCTTATGGATGGGAATCAGGGAGTCTTGGTTGGTGCGATATTGCCACCTGTGCACTGTTGTGGTAGCGATGGGCACCTGTTCTTCGACCCTCAGCAACCCCATAATAGAAGGGTCCTCTGAGAGACCGGGCAAGGTGGACAGCTGTTTAATTTCCTCTGTCTCCAAGGCAGCTATACCAAAAGCCCACCTGTACCCTTTTGGGTCCTTGAAATACCCTCTCCTGAGGTAGTCTATGCCAAGGATGCATGGAGCATCTGGGCCAGTCACAATGGGGTGCTTCTGCCACTCATTCCCATTTAGGCTCACTTCAGCCTCCAGTACAGTGAGCTGTTGGGATCCCCCTGTCACTCCAGAAATACAGATGGGTTCTGCCCCTCTATAACTTGATGGCATTAGGGTACACTGTGCACCAGTGTCCACTAGAGCCTTCTACTCGTGTGGGTCTGATGTGCCAGGCCATGAAATCCACACAGGCCAGTAAACCTGGTTGTCCCTTTCCTCTGCCTGGCTGGAGGCAGGGCCCCTTTATTCCTAGTCAGAGTATTCATTATTTGATTCTCATAACTGCATACCAGAAGTCCCTTCATTAGAGTCAGAAGTAAGATCAGCCTTTCTGAGGAATTGCCCCACAGAAACTGGAGTAGAAACTGGGGATAGGGAGGTTTCTGACTTGGTTGTGATTTCAGTCCCTTCCCCTCCTGTTCTTTTAAGTGCTCTGCTGCAGAAGAGGTTGCTGCTTCTGATTCTCTCTCCTCCTCCCTCATAGAAGCTTCTTCCTCCCTTACTAAATGAGTTGACCTCTGCTTCCACTGTTTCTTCTTGACTATAGAGGCAACTAATATAGTTGAGGGTTGGGTCTTTGGTTTAGCCACAATGTCTGTTGGTATGTTTTCAGATCCAGAGACTGTCTCTTCTCCTTGAGAGTACTGAATAAGCGCTAAGTAGGCATAGGCCAGGCCACAGCACAGTCCAATAAGTTGTGCCTCTCTAGAATAGCCAGAGCATCCTTTTTTTCAAACATTCTGTCACTTCATCAGGATCCCACACTTGTTCGGGGTGAAGTCCCAGACCATTGGAGGTGACAACTGTTATAGGTACCTGCCCATATTCTCCTACACCTTGCCACACATAACCACACTGCCTTGGGGTATATCCCTGGGTGATATTCCTAAATAGTTGTTAACCTTAGAAAAAGCAAAAAAAATATTCTTGAGAAGTACCAATAGGAGTAATGAAGCTGAAAAAAGAGAAAAGATTTGCTGTGATAAGGGTCCCTTTCTGGTTCCTAGCCTCATTTTATCCTCTAGGTCATGTTGCCTCCATTTATATTGCTGTACTGGTTTTGGCTGGGATAGAGTTAATTTTCTTCACAGTAGCTAGTATGGGGCTATGTTTTAGATTTGTGCTGGAAACAGTGTTGATAACACAGGGATGTTTTAGTTACTGCTGAGCAGTGCTTACACAGTCAGGGCCTTTCTGCTTCTCACACCACCCCACCAGCGAGTAGGCTGGGGGTGCACAAGAAGTTGGGAGGGGACACAGCTGGGACAGCTGACCCCAACTGACCAAAGGGATATTCCATGCCATATGACATCATGCTCAGCATATAAAGCTGGGAGAAGGAGGAGGAAGAGGGGGACATTTGGAGTGATGATGTTTGTCTTCCTGTGGTGGTACATCCCTGCCCCCCATACCTTTTCTCTCTTCAACAGCTTTACAACCTCAGGGATTCCTGCCAGACCGCAACCTTGTGTAGTGAGCTGATCAGTTAGTAGGCGCCCCTTAATTGCACCAGAAACTCCTACATGGTTGAAGCAGAGACCAGCCTTGTCCTTATCAGAAACTCTTACATAGTTGAAGCAGGGAGTGAGAACAATCAAGTTACCCCTGACAGCCTTGAAACAGAGCAGTAATTACTGACCGGGATTGTAGCTGGGATGGAGATTTACAATGACTAAAGCCAATCATCTCACGATCCTATAAAACAGCAGTGCTAAGTGAGGCCCTTTGAGCTCTCCTGGACTGCAGTGGGCTACACCAGCATCTCCCTCTGAGCAGGACTCCTCTCAGAGCTAGCAAACTTTTAAAGTTTGCAGAAATCAGAGGTCCATTGCCAAAGACCGACAGTGGAGCCTGGGCTGAAACCCTTCACTCCTTGAGGCTCAACCCTTGCCCATTGAGAAATGCCAAGACATTCGACATGAATATTTCACCGAACTCAAGGGGATTTTTTAACAGGTATACCATTTTTTTTTTATATATATATATATATATGTATTCATGTCTGTGTGTATGCACGTGTGAATCCATTTAAGTAGTCTGTAGATGTATGATTTCATTTCAAAGTGAGTCTTATACTGCTGCATTATCCTTATTCACATAAACCGTTGACCAAGTCTGAGACTAAGATTGGACCTAGTTGCACCTAGACTCCTCTCTGAAAAGGAGTTTAGAAAGCAAGGGGGTCTATTATGAACCTCATGACTCAACGGGAGGGTCCTCCTTATCCCCTGCATCCACGATCTCTGTGAATCATTCCAACTCAGTGTAACTTAATTTTCCTTTATGCACTGCCATGTAGTAATAGAGTGAACCTTGCCATCTTTGAATCTGTAACTAAGTCACTGTTTTGATCAATTTTTTCTAATCCCTTTGTTAACCACTGATGACTGAATGCTATTAAAATATTACAATCAAATCCTGCGATTTGCCACAAGTAACTTCTAAACTGCTACTAAATCAAACTGTGTCAAGTCACTCATTCACAATAAATTAACATAATCAGCAGGATTCACAAACCTGCATTCGTGACACTTCCCAAGTAACCATTACACATCATAGAGCCCTGCTTTCCTGGAGATGGCTGAACACCTGCCTGCTGATGGGAAGTAGTGAATGAATTCCTTGTTTTGCTTTGCTTTCCCTATTAAACTGTCTTTATCTCAACCCACAAGTTTTCTCACTTTTACCCTTCCTAATCTCTCCCCCATCCCACTCTGGGGGAGTGAGTGAGCAGCTGTGTGGTGTTTAGCTGCCAGCTGGGGTTAAACCACAACAATTGCTTTTGTTATTGAACCATTAGAAAGAGCTATAGGAAGAGCCTGAAAACACATGAACCAGGAAGAGCCAGTAATTTACCATTAAGCATTCTCATAGTCCTGTCAAAACAGCAACAACCCCCAAAAACCTAACAAAACCCCCAAACAAAGTATTTTAAAACTGTGATATTTCTCTAATAAGAAACTAAATCATGGCAAGTCTGGCTGGCTGTGGGACTGAAGGAAAAAAAAAAAAAGGCAAAATGAATTAAGATGCAGCCACATTTTCAAGTAGCTCTTGCTGGAGGAATAGCAAGTGGAGTGCCAGGCAGCTAAGGTGCCTTGACTCTAATTAGGTTAATACATTTGGCTATTACACAGTCAGTGACTAACTTTTTCCTTAGATTTAAACATTTCTCATGAGCAACCCAGCTTTGGTGGTTCATTTAGCAAACATGGTCCTGGTTCATCACAAGGGAAGGTAATCTTACACTGATGTTTGGGTTGGTCTTATACAAAGATAGCCGCTTTCTAACTACAGTATATGTTGGAGAATTTCAGGAAGGACTGTATCCCATGGAAGGAACCCCATACTGAAGCAGGGGAAAAGCATAAGGAAGAAGGAGCAGAGAGAACACATTATGAACTGACCACAAGCCCCCATTCCCCATACCCCCTGTGCTGCTCAGAATGGGGGGAGGAGACAGAGTTGGGAGTAAAGCCGAGTCTGGGAAGAAGGAGGTGGTTTTTAGTTTTGTTTCTCAACTATCCTTCTCTACTTTTGTTTGACAGTAAATTTAATTAATCTTCCCCCAGTCTGTCTTGCCCATGATGGTTATTGGTAAGTGATCTCCCTGTCCTTATCTCAACCCACAAGCTTTTCCATAATTTTTTCTACCCCATCTTGCTGAGGAGGGGGAGTGAGAGCACAGCTTAGTGGGCACCTGGCAACCAGCCAAGGTTAACCCACCACAGTCCTTTCTTCTAAAGGACTAAACAACCAAAAAAACCACCCACACACAAAAACAACACACAAGACCAACTTCATGGTGCTTTAAAGGAGAAAGCTCTACCCTACACAGTTCTACTCTTGGCTTGTCATGTAGAGGTACTACTGTAAATTGGTACCTTCTCTGAGGATGTTTATGCTGTTAGGGGAGATCCTGTTCTATATGTGAAACGCATTGGAAAAAGGCACTTCATATCTGTAACTGCATCAAAAACAACCCTTTTATTAGGGCATCTATGGGAAGGAAGGGAGAGACACCTTGCCGAAATACTTACCTTAAATAATAATTACTCATTCATGGAGCAGACTTCCACCTTCCCAATATCCTTACAGGGCCTTCTTCAGCAATGCAAGATCCCACACCTGCCATTGCTCTAGCTGTAAGAAGTAACAGCATGCCATGGAAAGTTTTCCATCTACTTTGTTGGGGTTTTTTTCCATTATAGAAAGAAAAACAAGAAGCAGATGTAGCTTTTAGGTCTGAAATCAAACAAGAAAAAATAAAGATAATGCTCAAAACTTAAATCTGTTCCTTAGCATTTCCTGTACAGTAAAGCATATAAAAAGTTACATTATCTTAACGCAAAAGGAAATAATGAAACTGAAGAGAGAACTTTACAAGCATAGGTTTACCATGTATTTGCCATCTCATACTTTATACTGAACCTCTATCCTCATTCTCTTTTGCCTGATTTTTATTAATAAGTACATTAAATAGACCACACACAGAAAGCCTCATGGCACTATGCTATGTGAGCCAATTATTAGATTATCTCCATCTTGATTATATAAATGACAATCAACTTGTTAAGCCTGAGTCATGTTAAGAACTGTATGTGGTAAAATACGCTGTTAACAAAGAAAGAGTAAAAATAGTCAATAGTAATATCTAGAAGCTAAAATTACTATCTTCATTTGATTTTTATTTTAAGAAATGCATGTAAAAGTGTAACAATTTATATATGTTTTATCATGCAATTCTGTAAGCGTGTCATGCAGCTGCATAAACACAAAGTAAAGTTTTTAAATCAGTTACATGGCTTAACATTACATCTTCCATTCTCAGCTGGTGGGAGATACCTGAAATACTGGAAGAAAGCTCATCTATTATCATAGAATCATAGAATATTTTAGGTTGGAAAAGAACTTTAAGACCATCCAGTCCAACCATTAACCTAACACTACCAAATCCACCACTAAACCAATTAAGGGTAAAGTAGCAATTTCATGTTTCCTGGCTTGGTGGCTGGATTATTTATAATGAAGGTAAAAACTAGGAATCATTAAGATTGGAAAGGATCTCTAAGATCATCAGTCCAACCATCAACCCAACACCACCATGCCCACTAAACCATGTCCCAAAGTGCCACGTCTACCCGTTTTTTGAACGCTTCCAGGGATGGTGACTCCACCACCTCTTTGGGCAGCCTGTTCCAATGCTTGACTACCCTTTCCGTGAAGAAATTTTTCCTAATTTCCAACCTAAACCTCCCCTGGCGCAGCTTGAGGCCATTTCCTCTCGTCCTATTGCTAACTACTTCAGAGAAGAGACCAACACCCACCTCACTACAACCTCCTTTCAGGTAGTTGTAGAGAGCAATAAGGTCTCCCCTCAGCCTCCTCTTCTCCAGACTAAACAACCCCAGTTCCCTCAGCTGCTCCTCATAAGGCCTGTGCTCCAGACCCTTCACCAGCTTTGTTGCCCTTCTCTGAACACGCTCCAGCACCTCAATGTCTTTCTTGTATTGAGGGGCCCAAAACTGGACACAGTATTTGAGGTGCGGCCTCACCAGGGCCGAGTACAGGGGGACAATCACCTCCCTGCTCCTGCTGGCCCCACTATTCCTGATACAAGCCAGGATGCTGTTGGCCTTCTTGGCCACTTGGCCACACTGCTGGCTCATGTTCAGCCGGCTGTCAACCAGCACCCCCAGGTCCTTTTCAGCCAGGCAGCTTTCCAGCCACTCTTCCCCAAGCCTGTGGAGTTGCATGGGGTTGTTGTGACCCAAGTGCAGGACCCGGCACTTGGCCTTGTTAAACCTCATACAGTTGGCCTCAGCCAATCGATCCAGCCTGTCCAGGTCCCTCTGCAGGGCCATCCTACCCTCCAGCAGATCGACACTCCCACCCAGTTTGGTGTCATCTGCAAACTTACTTAGGGCACACTCAATCCCCTCATCCAGATCGTTGATAAAGATATTAAACAAGGCTGGCCCCAAAACTGAGCCCTGGGGAACACCGCTCGTGACCGGTTGCCAACTGGACTTAACTCCATTCACCACAACTCTCTGGACTCAGTCACCCAACCAGTTTTTTACCCAGTGAAGAGTATGCCCATCCAAGCCATGAGCCACCAGCTTCCCAAGGAGAATGCTGTGGGAGACTGTGTCAAAGGCTTTGCTGAAGTCCAGGTAGATGACATCCACAGCTTTTCCCTCATCCACTAGGCAGGCCACCAGGTCATAGAAGGAGATCAGGTTGGTCAAGCAGGACCTGCCTTTCATAAACCCATGCTGGCTGGGTCTGATTCTCCTGGTTGACCTGCACATGCCTGTTGAGTTCACTCAAGATGAACCTCTCCATAATCTTCCCCGGCACCGAGGTCAGGCTGACAGGGCTGTAGTTCCCCGGGTCCTCCTTCCGGCCCTTCTTGTAGACAGGTGTCACATTCACAAGCCTCCAGTCATCAGGGACCTCCCCTGTTAACCAGGACTGCTGCTAGATGATGGAGAGTGGCTTGGCAAAAGCTCCTCTGCCAGCTCCCTCAGTACTCTTGGGTGGATCCCATCTGGCCCCATAGACTTGTGAGCATCCAGGTGGCGTAGCAGGTCGTTAACTGCTTCCTCCTGGATTATGGGGGGGTTTATTCTGCTCCCTGTCTTCCAGCTCAGGGGGCTGAATGCCCTGGGGATAACTGGTCTGGCTATTAAAGACAGAGGCAAAGAAGGCATTAAGTACTTTAGGCTTTTCCTCATCCTTGGTGACAATGCTGGCCCTTCTCCTTACTTCACCAAGAATCGAAAACTCTATCGTATCATGGTCGCTAAGCCCAAGATGGCCTCCAACCATGACATCTCCCATGAGTCCTTCTCTGTTTGTAAACAGCAGGTCAAGCGAGGCACCTCCCCTGGTAGGCTCACTCACCAGCTGTGTCAGGAAGTTATCCTCCACACACTCCAGGAACCTCCGAGACTGTTTCTTCTCTGCTGTGTTGTATTTCCAGCAGCTGTCTGGCAGGTTGAAGTCCCCCACGAGAACAAGGGCTAGCGATTGTGAGACTTCTGCCAGCTGCTTATAGAATGCTTCGTCTATCTCTTCATCCTGGTTGGGTGGTCTATAGCAGACTCCCAGCAGGACGTCTGCCTTGTTGGCCTTCCCCCTCATCCTTACCCATAAGCACTCGACCTTATCATCACCACTGTCGAGCTCTATGCAGTCAAAACACTCCCTAACATACAGGGATGCCCCACTGCCTCTCCTTCCTTGCCTTTCCCTTCTGAAGAACTTATAGCCATACAATGCAGCACTCCAGTCATGAGACTCATCCCACCATGTTTCTGTGATGGCGACTATGTCATAGCTATCCTGCTGCACAAGGGCTTCCAGCTCCTCCTGTTTGTTGCCCATGCTGCGTGCATTGGTGTACATGCACTTGAGATGGGCTATCGGCTTCACCCCCAATGTTGCCATGCTGCCCCTGGGCTCCACTCTAGTGAGCCTGGTTTTATCCCCTTCCCCCTTTGAACCTAGTTTAAAGCGCTCCTGATGAGTCCTGCCAACTCATGGGCAAGAATCCTTTTCCCCCTTGGAGATAGCTGAACTCCATCTGTTGCCAGCAAGGCCCGGTGCCATGTAAACCTCCCCATGATCAATAAAACAAAACAAAAAAATCCTATAGACACAGAGCAAAATATGCTTCATATATCAGTCTGAAGTATCAAACCTGCTTCGGAATCATTTAGAATAAAAAAAAAAAAAAAAAAAACACACATATAGCTGAAATAGAATGCCTGTGAAGCTCTAATGTTTAGGTTTAGATTATATGATTATCAAAACCAGATTTTTCAAAGGGTCAAATACCAGCAAGGTCTCAGGATGTAGTCAGGGCTTCTTAACTTCATTACATCGTTATATACCACAACCAACCTAATGATCTGACAGTTCATCAACCTTAGAGCAACTGGTTGAAAACACTGCAGGAAGCCTGTTGTTCTTCCTCCAAAATTTGAGGTTTAAGTAAATTTGCACAGGATCCTATGAAACCCACTGTTGTGCAGCCATAATCCTAGCTAGACATTTAAGAGATAAGAGTAAGTAATTCTTAGTCACCTAGCTACTTTTGTTTAGTCATTTGTTTATATGTTCTTTCTTATGCCCCAACTAAAAAGTCCCCATCATTTGGTAAACTTGTCAGGGGCACAGGAAGATTCTTCCTGTAACAGCATATTTACGTACAAGTTAAACACATATCAGTTTAACAGCCAAATGTTAAATAAGAATAGTGTCATGTTAAGCGATCACATTGCCTTCTTGGAAGATGTGTATATTGTTTGTAAGCATTTGTCACTTTAAACCTTAAAGACCAAATGACCAAAATCCAAAGTGTTCTGCACCTATATTCATATTTTTTGCCAAGGTATATGTACCACACTGCACCAAAATTTAAATATCCATTTATCACACTTTGTCAGTACCCACTCTTACTTAACAGTCTTTCCCCTCGTTGAACGTTTAATGAGCCTCAACAGAATTAGTGCTCCTGAATGATTATAGACCCTATATGAATTATTAACAGAATAAAGCTTAGTTTTGAATACAGGCTCATATCCCACCTGTGGACAACTTACATATGATACAGTTCATGATTTTATAGAACAGCAAGGGATTTCTCATTCCATACTTTCCTCCTCAGATCTATTGAGATTAAGTAATTTAAACAAGCCTTTGTCCAGATTAAAAAAAGCAAACAAATGTGAGAGACACCATCATAATCACTAAATACTGGTATCAGCATGGTTATCCTTCCTAAAATACTCTCAACCCTGACAGCATCACAAGTCTGAACACATTCTCCTCAAATATCTAGTTCCAAGGTGCATTCACAAAACAAAAAAACCCCACCAAACCAAAAAAACCCAAGCCAAACAAGCTTTTTCTCATGCGGTTGAGTTGATTTTACTTTAACACAAAAAGGTGGAAAAATGATAATTTTGATGCTTTAAAACAGTTCCATGATTAAGAAATAAAATTCATCCTTGCACATGAAGGCCCAGAACACGCCCTTGTTCTTTTATCGGAAGTATATATAGTGGCAGCAGTAATAACTTACCCCTTGAGTATTAGTACTAGCTGACTGATGGGATGCACATTATACATTTCTGACATAAACAATTTTTTATGTATTATTCAGCAGTGAAGATAGCTTCTTCCAAGTCAAGATGTGCTGTGTGCTCTGTACTTTTGTTTCTCCTTGGGAAGGGTAAGTCCATATTTGGATACAGACCCTAACAACTCTGCCCAGGCCTGCTGGCAAAGATTTGAACAAAACAATGTAGTCAGTATACTGGTTGTATTAAACCAGATCCACTGGAAATAACTTTTGTAGGCAAAAAAAAAACAACCCACAACAAGCCACAAACATTTAAAGTTCACTGCTAATATTTCCTTCATTCCCTTTAAGTATGTTGTTTGCTGACATCTTTGTCTGGTCATCAAGTAGTTACCTGTATTCCAGCTGTTCATGCTTCTCTGACCTCAATAAGCTATCTTCAACAAGTCGATATGTCAAAATAAGAAATAAGGAGATTAGACAGACAGGTTTAAGCAACAAGACATCTATACAAACCTAGTACTAGCTTTGTACCCCAACCTCCATATGGCCACTTTCAAGCTACAGCAGTAACTAAACCCAATGAAATACCACAAGAAGTATTTCCTTCTGTACATGATTTTTATTATTTACATAATACAACAGAGCATAGATGCTGGTTAGTGTGATTCTGTGCAATAGCTAAGTATGAACTATCTGTACATGTTTGCATCTCTGATAACTAAATTGAAAGAACAAAGTTAAAGCAAAAGCCTGATGCTTTTAATAGCGAACTAAAAAACTAAGACTGAACACTGCAATGTGTCAGAAATGGCATCTTGTGTACATACACAACTATTTACAGATGAAAAGAGGCATTACTACAACACTAGTCTACACTATACTTGATTATATAAAAACCCCACAAGTTTCATACATCACAAAAAACCCTTCCATTATAACACAGAAGTTATATTGCCAGACAAGCATCAGTGAACTATACTGCCCTTTCTAGTTATTATACAAAGCTGTAGATAAATGGGGCCCATGCAATACACCCAAGAACACTACAGTCCTACACCCAAGTACAATTAAAAATGATAAAGCAGCCCTCCAAGAGTGGTTCCAGCTCCCACAAGTCTACAGCAGTCATGTTGGGTATGGTTTTCCATACCCAACAATTATTGCATGTGCAATTGTTACATTTAAAACTTTTTTCTTAATTTAAAAAAGCTCCTAATATTCTTTTGAACCCAGAACACACTAAATTTAAGAAGTACATGAATAAACTGCTCAAATACTTCTGCAGCTTACACAGATGCATGTGTCACTTGATAGAGCTGCTGTGGTATGTCTAAACACACCCACACATATATAGTTTTTGTTTTGTAAGCAAATCTTAGCACAATATTGTGCTACACAAGATTTTTAGCTATGCAAGGAAAAGCAGACAACTGTTGCAGGCCAGTTCTCAGGTTTCTAACAGGAGATTTCCTTTGGGAAACTATTGTCATGATTCTGAAGTTAATGTAAACTGTTCCAAAATAATTTTCTTCTCATACATATCTGAGTTTTTCAATTTTTCCTATTGCAATTGTTAAATGACTTTTTATTAAATATGGCACCAACATTCATCTTACTGGAAGGTAGAGCCCTCTACATGGCTTACATTCTGCTGGAAAACAATGGAGTGTGGAAACTAAAAGTAGAACAAGATTTTAAATGATAGAAGTAGACCGCCAACCTTTCTAACATATCTTTCTCCCAAACAGGCACATAGTCTTTGGCTAGTGTTATACACCTTGAACGTCTCAAAAGGCAGATCTGCTGCAAACACGCAGATAGTATACATCTGTTTGGCACATGTGAACTAGAGCCTGTCCTCTGCGCATGTGTATTCCTGTGCAGGTTATGATCATCCAATCATATTCTGAGGAGAGCATATACATTTTCAAGGGCTGTATCTATCCATTTCTGCCTGTAACAAACACCCAAACATTCTGAAATATCATTAAGACAGACAAGGCTAAAATTAAAACTTTGGAGAAGGGAAAATGGCCATGCATCTGCTCTTTAATGCTTTCCTAGGGTATATTTAAAATAAAACAAGTAAAAGTCAGTCTTTTCACAAGTAGACTAGTTTATATTCTCTGGATTTTTTCAGCCACCACAACTGGATTCTCTTTCCTGATTTTTGCTGCAGCTTCTGCTTTGTAATCATATGGGCAGTTATGCTTGTCAGAATAACGGTGAAGTCCACAAAATAAGTTTCCACATCGGCAATCAAATCCTGTACAAAAAAAGAAAAAGCAACATAACTAGGAAGCTTCAGACTTAAGCAAGCTATAAATTAAGGGCTTAGTCAGTACAAAAGGGGGTATATGTGCATCTACTTTAACAAACAGAATAAATGAAATTAGTATTTCCAAATATCAACTCTATGAAGGGATCTAACTATGGATTTTAAAACAGCAAGGAAGTTTAATGGCTACAGATATTTCAACAAATTTAATCTAGTAAGAGGCAACTAATCATATAGATCTGTTCAGTATTGACAAAGTGCTCTCATACCTGTAAGGCCAACCTTCTTTCTGCACATGAAACATCTGTTCTTCTTTGGTTTAGGCAGTTCAGCTTTCTCTTCACTCTGTGAAGTACTAGGTTGAGAAACTGATGGGCTTGGTTGAGTAACAACTGTTAAAGCAAGCAAAAAAGAAATAAAGGTTATTTTTTTCATTTTCTCGACTTCACTAGCTACTCAGTAGCATGCTTGTATTTATTAACAGTTAATTCTCCTCTAAGACCCTGAAGCTCATTGTCTGAAGTTCTAAGCAGAATAGGTATTCTGTTAACTTCCCTTTTATCTCTACAGAAAACAATCAAGTTTCCCCCACTGTTCCATCATCTAGAAAATACAGGATACCTAGCATTATCACCTGTATACATCCATATAGGTGTAAAGGCTTGGAAAGGACTCCAGAAGTTCCACATACACACAACATTCAAAGACATATGACCTAGTTTAAATTAATCCAAAACAATAACAATATTGTCACAATTAAAGTTGTTGAACAGAGGGAATACTTGTGGAAAAGTCAGTAGGAACATATTTTAGAAACAGATGACATTTACATTAATGCTTTTTTGTCATAGTACCAAGTTACTCTGCCACTATATTTGCAAAGTCAGATGATCTAAAACCTCAGTCAACCAGAGCAGCTAACATTCTTGAGCTTCAAACCACTGATTCTGTGATACATCAAGCACACTACTACAAACCACACAGCTCAAAAGAGCCCTTGTTTCAGACACTTTTTTCAGTAATTTAAAAGAAAAGTACATATTTACATTGGCTATCTGTATCCTTGTACTATATTCAACCTTAACAATCAAGCAGGTAGAGTCAAAGTTACTTATTTTTCAATTGTCTTTGTCGAACGCTTTTGCTCAAATTTTAGTCACGTTTTACTCAAGTTCTCTGCAGGATAAAAATGGGTCCTTTTGTGAACTTCTGTGGATCTGTTAGTTTTCTCTGAAAAATTAATTTTTCATCAATTGTTTTAAAAATCATTTTTAATACTTCAATTAGTGCAGAGGAAAGTCAAGGGAGGTGTGTTTGTATACAAACTTTAACACATACAATCCAAGGAGTCAGTTCCTGTTCGGTTTTCCTGAACACTCAGTTGTATGTTTACATCTATTGTTTTAAAAGATAATGAGCAAACTGTAAAATACACTCCAGAAATAATGATTGAGAAGATAGGCTTAAAGGACTCATTTGTAACCAACTTTACGCACACAAATAGGATTTCTTAGTTGAGATCCTTTTGGATCAGTAAGCACTGCATTCTGTAAAAAGTGGATTTTTCCAGACATCATGAACCCCTTATAGTTAACTTTTTATTATCTTTACTATTAATACAATTTTAAAAGAGCAGGTATTTGTATTGTATTCATATGCCTATGTATATAACTAACACAAAGCCTCACAGATCCAAGCCCCATTTCATAATTCACTGTAGAAGTTAACAGAGAGCCTCCAGTCAGTAGTTCATATTCCAGATTGTAAACAAGAATCAGAAGCAACAAACTTTCAGAGGTAACAAGGAACTTTCAGTGCTCATACCCAAACATTTTTATACAGTAAACCAGTATTTTTCTTATACAATAACTGTAACAGTCCTAAGGAACAACTCAAACTCTTTACTACTATTATTTTTGACATATTCTATAGGAAGAGTTCAATGTCAACACTATTTTGCTAAGTCTGAGGATAACAATACCATCCAGTCTTGGATATACAATACTTTTTCTATATTTAAGCATGCTATTGGTAAAAAGCAAAGGTACAGGACTACAATCATTACTGCTATTAATACTTTTCAGAGTAGTTTCCACAGCTGCTTTTTTTATATTAGAAAATTTCTTTGTCTTGACAATTAATATTTTCTAGATTAACAGATATACTTTAAACTTGTCTTTAAACCCCAAAGAAAGTAGTGTTCAGTATCAGATAATCTAGTTGAGAGCCTGTGACAAAAAAAAAAAAAAAAACCAAAAAACAAAAAAACACTGACACCACAGTGTAAGCCTGTTGGATACCATACCCCTTAGCTGACAGGCATTAGTTATGGCATTAAGAAATCAACTAAACATCTCCCAAACCAAGAAGCATGGTCAAGCTCCTTTTAGATTTGTTATATTGCCAGTCTGTTTAAAAAAAGTGCAAATTGTAAACCATATCAGATGAAAAAAAAGGGAACTTTCCGATTCTCTCCCCTATCCCACTCTGAGGGAGTGAGCAAGCAGCAGTGTGGTGCTTAGCTGCCTACCAGTGTTAAACCACAACAGTCTTTTTTAGCACCCAACATGGGGCTCAAAGGGTTTGAGATAATGACAGATTTGATTGGAATATGCTAGATCTAATTTATAGTTGTTGTAGCTGTTTAACTACAGCAGGCTCCTGTGCTTGCCATGGGGTTTGCTTGCCTTACTGTATATTAGAGTCTAGTGCTTGTTAGTGGCTGCTTTTTGCTTTCACTGCTTGCTGTACTGCTTATCATCTGTCTTTGCTATGCCTGGAAACATTTTGATAACAGCAATGGCCATACACATGAGCTGGCAGATGGCCAGGGCACTGCTGCTGTACTGGACAGGCTGGAACTCCAGTGTGAACTCAAGTCAAAGCGATTGTGACCTGTGGATGAGTCCACATGGGAACAGGACACCCCAAAGCATCTGTGGCTGTGGATATGTCTGTGCCACAGCAGGTATACCTCTAAAGGGATTGTGGCCCAAGGGTAAGTCCACGCTGGAGAAGGTACACCTCAAAGCATCTGTGGCTGTGGATAAGTCCACAACACAGCAGGTATGCTCCTGAAGGGACTGTGGCTGTGGATAAGGCCACACTGGAGCACGTACATCTCTGAAGGGATTGCAGCCCATGGATAAGGCCACGCCGGAACAGGTATACCTCAAAGCAACTGTGGCTGTGGATAAGTCTATGCCACAGCAGGTATACCCCTGAAGAGACTGTGGCTCATAGATAAGGCTCCACTTGGAGCATGTATAACCCTAAGGGACTGCAGCCCATGGATAAATCCAAGCTGGAGCAGAGGCAAGGGGAGGAGTTCATTGCAATGTACCAGGCCATAGGGTTTAACAAAGGGACCAGGGGTGAAGACTATAATGGAAATACCTTTAAACTGCTGTAACCTGGGATTTGAGTTGCATGTTATAGGAAGTACTATAGCAGGAACCACCCGAACCAATGGAGAACAAACATCACAAGAAGCGGTGCGAGTGCAGCAGTGACCTGATCTGAGCTCACTGAACCATCAAGGCAAAGAGATAGTCCAATACATCATTCTGTGTCACAAAAATATTAAAAACAAAAAACCAAATCCATCTAAGGGAAAACATTACCAACTACTACAAGTGTACTTCCTCCTCCATATAAACAAACTGACTAGTGTTCACTGCCACAACCAGCAACATGGGAACTAGAAAGCAACGATAATAATCCTAAGTGCAAAGGCCCATTTCCCAAAAGAGCTGCCGAGCAGGATCCTTCCCCCACAACTAAAATACATTCCAAAAAGGAAAAGCAGATAACATGCAGAAATGGGCAACTGAAAGGTCCCAAGTCAAGGAGATGGGGCAGGGCCCCCTAAATCAGAATTAAAGTGTTCAATTTATTTCTCTACACAGATAACACCTGCAGAAAGGAGGTATCCTCCCACTTTTATGCCAGCAGAGTTAGATCTAATAATGAGTTTTAATAATGAAGTCCTCAGAGTAGCTTCTGATTAACAGCCAGAACAGGGACAACACCCTTTAACTAAAGCTCACACATCAGAACAAAACCCCCTTTTTCATCAAACTGTGGCTCAAATGAAATATAAGTTTTAGTTGTTCTGGCATGACATTAAGAGCCAAATTTATCAGATACTATCCTGACAATTGCATGTCACAAAAGGCTCCCTCTAGCATACAAGCCAAATCTAACTGGGCAACTACAATGCCATTCCTCAATATATTACATTTATTTTATGCCAGAAATCATACTGTGTTAATCAGGCAAAGTACTCCAAGTAATTGCCATGTGACTGCCACGGAATAAATCACTAGACAAAAGCTGAAACAATGGTAGGAAAATGGTTGCTATTGTTACCTGCAGACCTCCTTCCTCAGTACCAATAACCCTATTGATATGAAGCAAAGCCTTTTACCACCAGAACATGTTTTATCACCTTAACAGAGTTCCTGTTGGCATGTAGCCCTCTCCATCACCATGGTTATTTCTCTTGCCAACCATTGGCTCAGGTTACCAGATGAGTTTGTTTCACTTAAATTTTACAAGACCAGTTCTCCTGCTACAAGGTTAAAAAAACAAACTCAGAAGCAAAAGAAGTTTTCAGAACTAGGCATGACTTTTTTTAATTAATAAAGACAACAATAAGTTAACCACAGGTATTGTAAAATGCAGTACCATCAGGAACAACAAAACAGGCACAGGGGATGCCATTCAGAGGGACCTGGACAAGCTCAAGAAGTGGGCCCATGTGAACCTCATGAGGTTCAACAAGACCAAGTGCAGGGTCCTGCACCTGGGTCAGGGCAACCCCCAGTATCAATACAGGCTGAGGGTGAAGGGATTGAGAGCAGCCCTGTGGAAAAGGACTTGGGGATACTGGTGGATGAAAAGCTGGACATGAGCCAGCAATGTGCGCTTGCAGCCCAGAAAGCCAACTGTATCCTGGGCTGCATGAAAAGAAGCATGGCCAGCAGGTCGAGGGAGGTGATTCTGCCCCTCTACTCTGCTCTGGTGAGACCTCACCTGGAGTACTGCGTCCAGCTCTGGGGTCCCTAGTACAAGAAGGACATGGACCTGTTAGAGTGGGTCCAGAAGGAGGGCCACAAAAATGATCAGAGGGCTGGAACACCTCTCCTACGAAGAAAGGCTGAGAGAGCTGGGGTTGTTCAGCCTGGAGAAGAGAAGGCTCCAGGAAGACCTTACTGTGGCCTTTCAGTACTTAAAGAGGGCTTATAAGAAAGATGGAGAAAGACTTTTTGCCAGGGCCTGTAGTGACATGACAAGGGGCAGCAGTTTTAAACTGAAAGAGGGCAGATTTAGATTGGACATAAGGAAGAATTTTTTTTTTTTTTTTTACAATTAACCTGGTAAGACACTGGAACAGGTTGCCCAGAGAAGTTGTGGATGCCCCATCTTTGGAAGTGTTCAAGGTCAGGTTGGACTGGGCTCTGAGCAACCTGATCTAGTTGAAGATGTCCCTGCTCATTGCAGGGGGGGTTGGACCAGATGATCTTTGGAGGTCCCTTCCAACCCAAACCATTCTATGATCATAATTCTGCTAGGATAAGGACCAACATAATCCTAGTATGAGAAGTGCCTGGGAAAAAAAAAAAAAGCACAAATACAAGTGTCACATTGTAAATTTGGGAAGATTTACTTCACTCATTCTGAAGATAAGATGCATCTTTAAAGCAGACAGAGGGGGGAACAGCAAGGTCACTGATTGGAAGCAAGCCACAGCATGACAGCTGTTCAACCTATACACAGAAAGGTCCTACAAACAGAAAGAACAATGCTACTCTGACCCCAAAGTATTAAAGCCACAGTGACTATGAGACTTCTGAAAAAGTAATAACCACTGCAATAGCTAGAGTTTCAGAACTGACAGTGGTTTTCTTTACATCAACCAGTATAGCTGGAGCAGTTCATGAAGGACTGTATCCTGTGGGATGGACCCATGCTGCAGCTGGGAAAAAGCACAGGGAGGAAGGAAGAGAGAGGAACTGTTATGAACTGACTGCAACCCTCCATTCCCCCCTGTGTCACTCAGAAGAGGGAGGAGGTAGAAGAGTCTGGAATAAAAGGAGTGAAATTGAGCCTGGGAAGAAGGGGATAAAAGGAAGGCATTTTTAGCTTTGTCTTTGTTTCTTACTATCCTGCTCCTTTTTTTTTTTTTTTTAAATTGGCAATAAATTAAATTATTTTTCCCCCAGTTGAGTCTGTTTTGCCTGTGACTGTAATTAGAAACCCTGTCCTTGTCTCAACCCACAAGCTTTTCCATCTTATTTTCTTCCCCTGTCCTGCTGAAGAGTGAGAAAACAACTGGGTGGGCATCTGGCAGTCAGCCAAGGTCAACCCACTACACCTCCCCATATTTGGTAGCCCTTTCTGGTTGCTTTAAAGTAATACCAAGAAGGTTTTTAGAAGCTTCCTCTATACCCAAACAAATTATTCAAATTACAACCCTAGCAGTTTAACAAACTGCATTGACTTCCACAGTACTAGGAAGCAGTAAGCATGCCAGTGAAGAGTGAAATGCTTGAGCATAAAAAAAAAAAAAAGTTGTTTTAAGCATTCTAACTACTTTTACATGAAGGTAATTCAACTCCCACCATGGAAGAACTGGGAAAATTAAAACAGAAGAAGGAATAAAGGTAATAGACAAAGAGCACCCAAAAGTCATCAGAAAGACATACTGCACTTCTGCAGTATGAGAACTGAAAAATTATACTACAGATTATGTAATCCTTACGCTGCACATTAACACAACTGATATAAGTTTGAGTCATTGGAAGTAAGATGGACAGTATTTATTATGCTTTATCAAGCTTGAGAATGAATATTTTATTCTTCAGAAACTGCAATTGCTATGCTGATCTAGGTACCCATGATAAAAGGCTAAAGAATAAACTGCATTTTTAATTTGATGCCAAAGAACTGGGATAAAACTATTCTGCAGCATGTAATTAATCTCCCACATGCCCAACTAACAGGCACACTGAATATTTCTACTCTTATACCAATATAACAGATACCCCTATTTAAGTATCACACTCAAATATGGTTTAATTTGGTTACCATCAAGACTTGATGTCTGTTGCACATCTCTCAAAAAGATACAGTAGCATCCTATCAGCAACAAGCACAGGACCAGCAGTTGGGTCCTCGGTCTTATTTTTCCAGGTAGACTGCTTCAAGACTTAGAGATTGTTAGTTCCATTTCAGAATTGTTTCAGTCAGGGACATCTACTCAAGCTACAGCAGACATGGGAAACAGGAAGATAATTTTGAACACAAGACAAAGTTGATATATCTGATGGTTTTATCAACAGCCACAAAGGAACTGTCTACAGATAGCACCCACAGTTAAATACTATATCCATGTTTGAAAACAAATTAGAATCAGTTATTAAAACAAGAACCAAGCAATGTAATCGACTTATCTTGATCTTTCAATATCTCATAAGATAGCTGTCTATTCAGCATCTTACTCAGAATATTATCTGCAACACACACTGTATATATCATAGCTACTGGTTTTATCTATAACATAAGTGAGGGCAACCCATAACAGGGTCTCAACCTGCATGTAGGACAGCTGTGGCATTTAACATTAAAATAACTCATCATATTGTCTTGGTAGAGAGCCAAAAGACAAGTGAACATCAACTCATGAATTCCATTAAACGTCAACTTCCAGGAATGGAAAGGGTAACCTACAATGTGGATGGACTAAGACTGTAAGTTAACAATATTTGGGGAAGATTTTTTAATACTCATTTTACATAAGACCATACACATTTCAAGTTCCAGTTCACTTTCTTTATAGGCAGCACTATTCCACAGCTGTGGCTTCAGAGTGATAACTCACCACACTGCTCCCAAGAACAAGGATATTACTGAGTTAAGAAAAATAATTTTTGATATGCATACTGATACTGATTAAGTCTGCTGCTGGTTGTACAGGTTGGCAGTGATGAGATTACAGAGAGAAGTCTCTTTTGATTGTTTTAGGACTTCAGGGCACTGGGGCAATTGGTTGCAGGATCGGGAGCACAGGTACTGTTTTCCTCTATCCCGTCAGAGGCAGGGAAGAATGCTAAATGGAATGGGAAAACTCACCTGATTAACAAGTGGCTCAGAGGCTGGTGCCATCAGTGGAATTTTGTTTTTTTCAAGCATGGGGAGGTTTACATGGCACCGGGCCTTGCTGGCAACAGATGGAGTTCAGCTATCTCCAAGGGGGAAAAGGATTCTTGCCCATGAGTTGGCAGGACTCATCAGGAGCGCTTTAAACTAGGTTCAAAGGGGGAAGGGGATAAAACCAGGCTCACTAGAGTGGAGCCCAGGGGCAGCATGGCAACATTGGGGGTGAAGCCGATAGCCCATCTCAAGTGCATGTACACCAATGCACGCAGCATGGGCAACAAACAGGAGGAGCTGGAAGCCCTTGTGCAGCAGGATAGCTATGACATAGTCGCCATCACAGAAACATGGTGGGATGAGTCTCATGACTGGAGTGCTGCATTGTATGGCTATAAGTTCTTCAGAAGGGAAAGGCAAGGAAGGAGAGGCAGTGGGGCATCCCTGTATGTTAGGGAGTGTTTTGACTGCATAGAGCTCGACAGTGGTGATGATAAGGTCGAGTGCTTATGGGTAAGGATGAGGGGGAAGGCCAACAAGGCAGACGTCCTGCTGGGAGTCTGCTATAGACCACCCAACCAGGATGAAGAGATAGACGAAGCATTCTATAAGCAGCTGGCAGAAGTCTCACAATCGCTAGCCCTTGTTCTCGTGGGGGACTTCAACCTGCCAGACAGCTGCTGGAAATACAACACAGCAGAGAAGAAACAGTCTCGGAGGTTCCTGGAGTGTGTGGAGGATAACTTCCTGACACAGCTGGTGAGTGAGCCTACCAGGGGAGGTGCCTCGCTTGACCTGCTGTTTACAAACAGAGAAGGACTCATGGGAGATGTCATGGTTGGAGGCCATCTTGGGCTTAGCGACCATGATACGATAGAGTTTTCGATTCTTGGTGAAGTAAGGAGAAGGGCCAGCATTGTCACCAAGGATGAGGAAAAGCCTAAAGTACTTAATGCCTTCTTTGCCTCTGTCTTTAATAGCCAGACCAGTTATCCCCAGGGCATTCAGCCCCCTGAGCTGGAAGACAGGGAGCAGAATAAACCCCCCCATAATCCAGGAGGAAGCAGTTAACGACCTGCTACGCCACCTGGATGCTCACAAGTCTATGGGGCCAGATGGGATCCACCCAAGAGTACTGAGGGAGCTGGCAGAGGAGCTTTTGCCAAGCCACTCTCCATCATCTAGCAGCAGTCCTGGTTAACAGGGGAGGTCCCTGATGACTGGAGGCTTGTGAATGTGACACCTGTCTACAAGAAGGGCCGGAAGGAGGACCCGGGGAACTACAGCCCTGTCAGCCTGACCTCGGTGCCGGGGAAGATTATGGAGAGGTTCATCTTGAGTGAACTCAACAGGCATGTGCAGGTCAACCAGGAGAATCAGACCCAGCCAGCATGGGTTTATGAAAGGCAGGTCCTGCTTGACCAACCTGATCTCCTTCTATGACCTGGTGGCCTGCCTAGTGGATGAGGGAAAAGCTGTGGATGTCATCTACCTGGACTTCAGCAAAGCCTTTGACACAGTCTCCCACAGCATTCTCCTTGGGAAGCTGGTGGCTCATGGCTTGGATGGGCATACTCTTCACTGGGTAAAAAACTGGTTGGGTGACTGAGTCCAGAGAGTTGTGGTGAATGGAGTTAAGTCCAGTTGGCAACCGGTCACGAGCGGTGTTCCCCAGGGCTCAGTTTTGGGGCCAGCCTTGTTTAATATCTTTATCAACGATCTGGATGAGGGGATTGAGTGTGCCCTAAGTAAGTTTGCAGATGACACCAAACTGGGTGGGAGTGTCGATCTGCTGGAGGGTAGGATGGCCCTGCAGAGGGACCTGGACAGGCTGGATCGATTGGCTGAGGCCAACTGTATGAGGTTTAACAAGGCCAAGTGCCGGGTCCTGCACTTGGGTCACAACAACCCCATGCAACTCCACAGGCTTGGGGAAGAGTGGCTGGAAAGCTGCCTGGCTGAAAAGGACCTGGGGGTGCTGGTTGACAGCCGGCTGAACATGAGCCAGCAGTGTGGCCAAGTGGCCAAGAAGGCCAACAGCATCCTGGCTTGTATCAGGAATAGTGGGGCCAGCAGGAGCAGGGAGGTGATTGTCCCCCTGTACTCGGCCCTGGTGAGGCCGCACCTCAAATACTGTGTCCAGTTTTGGGCCCCTCAATACAAGAAAGACATTGAGGTGCTGGAGCGTGTTCAGAGAAGGGCAACAAAGCTGGTGAAGGGTCTGGAGCACAGGCCTTATGAGGAGCAGCTGAGGGAACTGGGGTTGTTTAGTCTGGAGAAGAGGAGGCTGAGGGGAGACCTTATTGCTCTCTACAACTACCTGAAAGGAGGTTGTAGTGAGGTGGGTGTTGGTCTCTTCTCTGAAGTAGTTAGCAATAGGACGAGAGGAAATGGCCTCAAGCTGCGCCAGGGGAGGTTTAGGTTGGAAATTAGGAAAAATTTCTTCACGGAAAGGGTAGTCAAGCATTGGAACAGGCTGCCCAAAGAGGTGGTGGAGTCACCATCCCTGGAAGCGTTCAAAAAACGGGTAGACGTGGCACTTCAGGACATGGTTTAGTCTAGTCTACCCTTAATTGGTTTAGTGTGGACTTGGTAATGTTAGGTTAATGGTTGGACTGGATGATCTTAAAGGTCTTTTCCAACCTAAACAATTCTATGATTCTATGTCTGGAAACACTTACAGACCTGATGGGAGACTCAATCAGAAAGGTAGTGACCCTCAAAAGCAAAAAAAAGAAAAGCTAGAAATATGCTATGATTTGATACAATATGATTATTTAAACATACTTTTTTTCAGAACAGTTTGGTTTTAGCGCTCAATATGTAAATCGGCTCTCTTGTATGGATGTTTTATTGCTACTTAAAAACCTGCTGAAACAAAACAGGTTTCTTAAAAGCCTCTACTATGTCTCAGTAACTTCGTAATGGTATTGTTCTGATATAATAATCAACACAAGGAAAGTAAGGAGTTAGATAAGGGGTTTTTGCATTTAATTCCTGTAAATTAGCATGGAAAAAAGCACACATATGAACAATATCTCTAGAATGCTTCAGGTATATTCTGACTTTGGTCAAGACTAGACTAGAATTCAATCCTTAATTAAAAAGTATATAAGCATATCAAAAGCCTATAAAATGCATGATATAACTAATGCCCAATTATGAACTGGAGTTTTGATATAAAGGTCTTTATATTTCACTGACTTGTAAACAGTTCATCAGGTAAGTAACTGGACTGAACACATGCCACAATTCAGTTACAAAACTACAAGCAGCACGAAAATTGAACTAAGAAATTACAAGTTACAACAAAATATATCATGTTAGACATCTAAATTACAACCAACTAGGCTGGTTACAGCTGTCATGCCTTTCTCCCTTCAAATGCTAAGGTATGATTAATTGCCTTCAGACCCGATTTGTTCTGAATGAGAATCCAGGTTACAACCTCAACCTGGGAAAAACAAAAGCAAAACAAGCCTGTTAAAGCTTCATTTTTGTCAACTTCAGAATTTTCTAGAATCAGATGCTTATATCTCAACAGGAAGTAAGTATATTTTTAGTCCACAGACTCAAAGCCAATTGTCCAGACTTAACTATTTAGAACTTTCTGGCTTGCAGAAGAGAATGAGCCTTCATAGTGCCGAAGACCTTAAAAAAACAAACAAACAAAAACCCCAACAACAACAAAAAAACAAACCACAAAAAAAAAAAAGACCTACTTTGCTTGAAGGCTAGATTGTTTGTTCCTGACCTACCATCTGATAGACAGTTATGAAATTCAGTTACCAGGGTGAGACTACACATAAAAATTGAAGTCTTTTCGTTAGCAACATCATGACAGGCATTATCTTAGAGAATTACATCTCATAGAAAGTATTAGCTTTGTTGTTATGAGGTGACATGAATTATCTACTCTACTGTTGTTTCAGCTCCTCCTCAAGCCTCAAGAGAGACCAACACATATTGGATGATGCCGGAAAAGAAAAAAAACATGGAACTAGCCCAAACACAATAGGGGTTTATAAAAAGTTGAGGCCATCTTTTCTTGACTGCGAAACACTTACAGGATCAACATACTAGTGAATACTGCAAACACTTGGTATATCTTAAATGTCTGATAAACCCTTTGTAATCTAAGAATAGTATATAAGGACACTATTCTGTGTTGTCTAAAATCTGCCCCCAACTTGATGAACTTCTACTTTTACAGCAGCTGAAGACTGTTTCAAGAATTTATGAATATGTACTAAGGAAGACAATTTTGTTATGGAAGTTTTTTCCAAACATTTAAATTCTATGGTAGTTTTCCCAACAATCTCTACACAAGCTTTAATGGAGTTTTGACTGGTTTCAAGCTGCAAGATTATCTTGAGGATTTTTTTATATATTTATTGATTAAAATAGGGGGAAAAAAGAGTGCTGTGTGACGCTACCATTTAGTTGCCTTGTTATGAGAAAATGGATATTGAGTCAACAGAAACAGAAGATTGCCCTTTACAGTTGGCAAAGTGACAAATCCCTATTGGCAGTTTTACTAAGACAAAATTCAGCTGTTACTTGACCACTGCGACCATTTTATGTATTTCTTTCCTGCCTGTCACTTTTTCAGGTAGTAATTCATAACAAGACAATATGGGTTTAGAAATTTATACTTTGTTACAATATTTATAAATTTCATATAATAAGTTTCTTCAGATAACATAAGTTACGAGAAGCTGAAACGTGTAAAAATCTCCTCAGTCTGTACATAACCAAAAAAGAATATAGTAAAAGCAATTGTCATTTAGTTCACATTCACAATTTTTACTATTTTAATTAAGTCATGTTAAGTTAAAACCTGTGTACAAACACTAAGCAATTAACTATCACCTGTAACAGCAGTCTTATTGGCAAAGATGCATCTATACAGTGCTGAGTGGTACCTTCTGGAATTTTCAACTCATTTTCAAAACAAAACAAAACCATTTTATCTTCAGTTGTAGTTTTCCTATTAAACATCAGCTTTTAATGTTTTAAGACCATTTCAGAACTATTAATTAACAAGTGTCAATACCTACAGATATTAAACAAGTACATTAAGATATCCATTTGAATGAACTGCTATATAATAAATCATTAATTCAATCACTCACTAGTAGGTAGGGAAGCAGTCCCTCCCCACCTCCCACCAAGAAATACTTTACACTTCAAAGTTTAAATACTACAGCTACAGCCTTCCTGAACAGCAATAAGACTTAAACTGAACATTCTCACTAAGCAATTAATGCCGTAAGTATTCTATATCTACAGAACAATGTTCTGTTTATATCTACTGATTACTCAATTAGTCCAAGAACCTTTAGCAGTCTTTGTTAGTATTTTAAATCAAGTATTCCCTTCTCCCCCACTCTCATCCTTCTGTAGAATGGAATTTATTAAGAACTCTGTTCTTCAAATGCAACAAACCATTTTGGTTGCCACAAGTCAGCAGGAACTGTATGCTAGCTTTTATACAAAAATCAACACCGACTTCAAAATTGAACATCTTGCGCCCAGATACAATTTAAGTGTGTTACTTTTAAAATTAAGGTTTGATAGCCAAAATGCTCCTCAAGTGTCAAATTATCTACTAAAATTGAACATGTGTCTGAAAACTATATTCTGGCACTAGTAATTTTTCTTGATTCTGAGGGTACTAATACTCAAGAAGCATTCATAATTAACAGTTCCTCAAGACCATCACCAAAGGGATATGCCTACTTAAGAGAAAGTAAATAAATTGTCAGCTTCTGTTAAGTCAGTTGTACCTAGTGTTACTCTGCAAACATACCTGGCTCAGTCTCTGTTTTTGGTGACACTTTTTCCTCTCTCGAAATGCTCATTTCTGTCATTTGCTGCATTACAGGCAAAGCGGCAACAGGCACGTTTCTGTTTACATACAGTGAAATGGGTAATTACATTAGTTTTGAGTTCATAAGAGCTTAAACTGTCAAAATCCATCAATAGACTACCTGATCAGTTATTATTGATACATGTTCCTGATCTGTACTTCTACTATCTCTCTTCCCTAGAAGAAACTTAGCAATCTGTAGCAAATATTTCCCCAGATAAACCAGAAATATCCTTGTAAATGTAGTAGTCCAACACCAAACACTAATTGGTTCTCATTTATAAAAAGATTCATAAAGCACTGTCAGGTGCACTGTCCCTTTTCCCTCTGCAGAAACTCACTGTAATAGGGTAAGGTTACTGCAATGTTACTTTAACTTGCTATACACTCACAGTTCATTCAAACCTCAAAATAATATCTTCATCTGGTGAAGAGTCTAGAGAACAAGTCTTATGAGAAGAGGCTGAGGGAATTGGGGCTGTTTAGTCTGGAGAAAAATGCTGCTTATTGCTTTCTACAACTACCTGAAAGGAGGTTGTAGTGAGGTGGGTGTCGGTCTTTTTCCCCCCCAAGTAACAAGCAATAGGACAAGAGGAAACAACCTCAAGTTGTACCAGGAGAGGTTTAGACTGGATATTATGAAAAATTTCTTCACCGAAAGGGTTGTCAAGCATTGGAACAGGCTGCCCAGGAAAGTGGTTGTGTCCCCATCCCTGGAGGTATTTAAAAGATGTGTAGATGTGGTGCTTAGGGACATGATTTAGTGGTGGACTTGGCAGCGTTAGGTTTACAGTTGGACTCAATCTTAAATGTCTTTTCCAACCTAAATGATTCTATGATCTTACCTTGATTTTTCAGATGTGCTACTAGCAGTACCTTCACAGTTGTTTAAGCTAGTGTCTGCTCTCTGTACAGATGCAGAGTCTGAAGTAGGACTGTTTGAACCACTAGCTGTACCTATAACAGAAATTTGAGAAGTTAATAAGCAAAGCATAGAATACAAGTTAGTCAAGTAGTTTTGCATACAGTTATGATCCATTTCAAATCATTCCTCATTCTACTGCATCTTCTTAATTAAGAGAGACTATACTGTTAATGACCAAAATACAGGGATTGTGGGCCAGAACATTACTCAACAATGTATTTTTATTTTTACTGCGATTTAAAGTATTATTCCCTTTGACATTCATAGTTTTAGTATGCAGCTATCAGAAGATCTCCTGAAATAAATTCCGCAAATCCTCTCATCGCCTATACATTATATTTTCCAAGACACAAAAAAAGAAATTAAAAAGACTCAAACCTTTACCCATTGGGCTGATTCTACCACTATTCTGCTGTCGCTGAAGATGCTCTTTGTAGCAAACAGAACACATCCCATTTGTCCTAGGATTTCCATAAAATCCACATCCTGTACTACACAGCATGGGCCCTGGGGTCTGGTTTGTCTCCTGAGCCATTTCAGTGCTGTAAATAAAACCAAGAACTGCATTAGGAACTGGCATTTCTCACCAAAATTGATTACAGGGTTATAGAATTAAAGTAGGTCTGCTTACCTTGCCCACAAAAACCAATATCAGCATTTTTAAAGATGGCTATATGGATGTTAATATATACTTCAATTCTATTGATAAGTAATATAGTTATGAACCTCTAAGAGAGGTAAAAAGCATTATCATGGTGTAGTGGGTTGGCCTTGGCTGGATGCCAGATGCCCACCAAGCCGCTCTATCACTCCCCCTCCTCAACTGAACAGGTAGAAAAATATGATGAAAGGCTCAGGGCTTGAGATAAGGACAGAGAGAGATCACTCACCAATTACCATCATGGGCAAAATAGACTCGACTTGGGAAAAATTAGTTTAATTTATTGCCAATCAAATCAGATAAGGATGATGAGAAATAAAACCAAATCTTAAAACACCTTCCCCCCACTGCTCCCTTCTTCCTAGGCTCAACTTCACTCATGATTTTCTCTACCTCCCCCCCCTCCAAACAGCACAGGGGGATGGGGAATGGGGGTTGTGGTCAGTTGATAAAATGTTGTCTCTGCTGCTCTTTCCTCCTCACACTCTTCTGCTCCAGCATGGGGTCCCTCCCATGGGAGACAGTCCTCCACAAACTTCTCCAGCGTGGGTCCCCCACAGGGCCACAAATCCTGCCAGAAAACCTGCTCCTGCATGGGCTCCTTTCCACAGGGCTGCAGTTCCTGCCAGGAGCCTGCTCCAGCATGGGCTCTCTATGGGGTCACAGCTTCCTTCAGGGCACATCCACCTGTTCCAGCATGGGGTCCTCCACAGGCTGCAGGGTGGATATCTGCTCCACCACGGACCTCCATGGGCTGCAGAAGGACAGCCTGTCTCACGATGGTCTTTACCACGGGCTGCAGGGGAATCTGCTCCAGTGCCTGGAGCACCTCCTTCTCCCTCCTTCTTCACTGACCTTGGTGTCTGCAGTCATTGCTCTCACATTCTCACTCCTCTCTTCCAGCTGCTATTGCACAGGTTTCCCCCCCCCCCCTTCTTAAATATGTTATCACAGAGGCACTACCACCATCACTGATTGGCTCAGCTTTGGTCAGCAGCAGGTCCGTCTTGGAGACAGCTGGCATTGGCTCTTTCAGACATCAGGGAAGCTTCTAGCAACTTCTCACAGAAGCCACCCCTGTAGCCCCCCTGCTACTAAAACCTTGCCACACAAACCCAATACACATAGTAATACCGAGAAATAATATACTTGTCAGACACTGAGCTGTGCGTGCAGGTTACAACCAAATTGAATTCAACAGCCAACAAAAACTTTATTACCAACCTCTAAGTGCTTACAGGGTAGAAAAAAAAAAAAATCCCACAGCTAGATGGGTAGAATAAGCAAGACCAAGTTTGGGTCTACTAAACAATTCTGGTAATTAGCATAGCTTATCTTTGCAGACTCCAAAAGAACTCCACTTTTTCAGTAATGTTGATCTTGCATCATTCTGATGCTAATCCCATTATTAGCAGTTGGTACTTTCACAACACATTTTTTAAACAGAACAAAAATCACTGAAGTATGGGCAGTCATTTTAAAACTGTATTTTATATCTTTAGGAGAAATTTCCATAACAAGACCTTTAACTCTGCTTAAATTGCATATGAAACCCAATACTGAATATTAACTGGCATCAACATGCATGCAACAAGCCCTCAAAACAGATGATCAAAAAGCATTTATGAAATAAGCTTAGACCAGATTTTACTCTTCCAAGAAAAATAAAACAATTTTAGACTGTTGAATACATTCATTTACACAGCCTACACATTTCCAAAAAGCCAGTTAAAACTTTTGTCTCAAAGATATAGGCAGACTTCCGCACCTCCCAAAGGTAGATAACACCAACCCTCATCTCTGCCATCAACTGCATAAGTTAGGAATAAAAATACTTCACCTTCACCAGTAGTTAACATCTGCAAAACAAGACTAGTAGAAAAACTGTAACCAAATCCTTAGTTCCCAGTGGCAATAAAATTGGAATATAGTAATCAAGCGATCTACTACAAGTTGAGGACACAAGAACATTGTGCTTGTCCTCCAAAAATTTAGATTTAGTGGAAGTACTGCCTATGGCACTTGGAGACATTTTAGTGAAAACTCTAGATTACTGCCTTCCTCTTTAAGGGCAGCCACAATAAGGGACATTTATCTGCTGATGCTCATGAGAGCTCAAACATACTAAATGCTAATATATTAAACAGTAAGACAACTGTAGTTGACAGCAGTATTTGTCTAGTTAATCTAAACTTCTGGGATCAAAGTAAATCAATATCAGGAGAAAAGAGTAAAATTAATCTGCTTGCCTGCTGGCAGTCACAGGACTTCAACGATTTATACCTTTGTTTCAGTACTACAAAGCAAACACACTTATTCCAATATATCTCTCAACAAATTGCAGTTTTACAGCCATACACCAGTCAATGGATGCAACAGAAAATCTAAAGCCTAAAAAAAAAAAAAAAAAATTTCTCATCTTTATTGTAGCTCTATGTTATTATAATACAAATAAAGACTGTACTTCTGCCCTTATTATGCAGGTAAGCTCAAAGCGCTATCTCAATTGACTTGCTCTGCTTTCAAATTAGCATATTTCACCACTTACTAAATTTAGCTTTAGGTATTAATGCTGCTATTAACATATTACAAACAAGAGTCTTCATGGCTCCTTTGTCAGCACAGTCTTTCACTACTTTAAATACATGCCCCTAATTGAAAGATCAAGTTGTTATCCAATGCTTAAGTAATTGTGCTTTTTCACACTCTTTAAGGTCCAGGTATCACCTGACTAGGTTATAATATACTTTCCAGAATTTAATCTACTAACCAGGACACTAAAATATGCCATTTAATCTTTTGAACAACAGTGAAAGTGAAGTTTTCAGAAGAGACAGATTACATACTTCTCCAATTCTTCCCTACGAGCTTTTCTACTAAGATCAGTAACTAGCTAAGGCCTTACAAATTCAATTCTATTTCCTGGAAAACTAGCTAATACCATCACATATCTGCTTTCCTGAACTTTTCTCAGAAACTCGGGTCACATTGGTGAGCACATTAGCTTCCGCCTGTCACAAGGCTGCAGTGTCCCCCCCCTTGCCAACAGGGGCCTCTGAAATCAGCTTCTATTTATATCTCTGAAGGCTACCAACTCCAACAACCCACAGAACAAGCAGCCAAGCATACACCCACTGTAAGAGGAAAATATGAAATTCGATTAACATGACTACAGCTTCTTTTCTAGAGAAAAAGGGAATGCAGATACTTAAATTCAATCGAGAAAACACAGCATCATGAGGTAGTCTTCTCAAACAGACATTTTCATCTCTATTTCACAGCAAGAACAGAAAACAACTGGCTATGATCAGAAACCTAAGAGATGATTACTCTCTCACAGCCTTACAAATACATCCCTCAACCTTTTTGGTTGGGTGGTTACAACCAAACCTTTGCAAGAGATATAAAGATCTCTTCTACCCCCAAAAGGAGAAAGTCTTAACCCTCAGAGATGTCCCTGTTTAACCCTGACCTCCCAATATAAAAATGAACTATTTTATTCAGTGTGTCAACTCAAACAGTAATTTACATCACTGACCTTCACAGTTACTGGCAAATTTACCCAGCTAAACTAAAAGGGGAACATAAATACTTTATTATTAGTAGTAAAGTTAACAAAGTCTCATAACTAAGACATCTTTTTAGTTCCAAGATACAACTAAGATGAGGCATAGTCAACTTCAATAGCGGCAGATATTGAGATTATTTGAATGATCAATATAACTAAGCTCTTTCTTGCACACCAAGTGCACTTCCAATAAACAACTGAATCCTAACACTTATGCACTTCGTGAAGTACATAAATGCACTAAAAATTATCCTAATACTTACTTAATGAAGGGAATACAAATACAAACTAATTTAAAATCAATAATAAAACCTTGGAACTGAGTAAGCGATAGGGCTAAACTGGCTGGTTAAATAAATACTTATTTATCTGAATATCCTCTGCTAGAAAACAGACCAAAAAAAAAACACCACACCAAACAAACAGCAAGGATGTTTCAGGTATACGCCTCTCTAACAGTGTCCTAGGTGAAGCAAAAAGACAAAGTAAATGCTAAGAACACGGATCAAACCAGGCATTTCCTAATGACAATTAAATCCAGCTCAATGAGTCAGACAAAAGGGAAGGCACTGCCAAGTGCTCAAAGCGTGGTACGTTTCAGTCGCCTTCCCCCCCCTCCGAGGATACCGGAACACAAAAGACCCAGAGGCTGCCGGGCTAAGGAGGGAAGAGAAGAGAAAGGAGGAAAAAAAAAAAAAAAAAAAAAAAAAAAAAAAAAGGCGGGGGGGGGGGGGGAGGATGCCAAGCCGGAAATGTGAAATGTGGAGCCCCGGGCACTCCCCGCCGCGGCCTCTCACAAACCCCTGAATCATGTTCGGCACCAGCTGCCGCGCGGCCCCCCTCACCCCCCCTCCCAGCGAGGACTGAGGAAGCCTCACTGTCTCGCTCCCATTGTCTGCCCCACTTAAGGGGGAAGTGGGGTATACACCAGGCCGGCTCGCAGCCTCCCTCCGCAGCACCCGCCGCGTCGGAGAATGAGAGGAAGGGGACCGCCGGAGGAGACGAGAGACGCCCTGCCACCCCTCGTCTCGCGGAAGGCAGCAGAAACGCCGCGGGGAGGCCTAAGCTCCCTCCCACGCCGCTCCTCTGCGCACACCGCCACCGCACTAACAGCTCTCAGAAATCGAGCCCACATCCCCCCGAGCCGCCCCTCAGCGCCCGCGTACCTGCTCCTGGGAGTGGGGGGGCGGAGCGAGAAACCCCACGGCCGATGTCGGAGGCGCTGCAGGTGGCTCCGGACTGTTTCTGGAGAACGAAGGGCAAGAGGGTGTGGGGCACGAAGCTAGCGGCAGCGGCGCGGAACGAGACGCGCGACGCGCAGAAGGACGAAAGGAAGGCGCAAGAAAGAAAGAATTGAGGAAGGAGGGATCCGAACCCGCCGGTCCGCTCGCGTCAGCTCCGCCTCCTCCTGAGGCCTGCACGCCCGCGCGCTCCCACGCGGAGGCGGCTAGGGAGGGGGAAGAAAGGACGAAGCACACGCGAGGTGGCTCACGGTACCGCCGCTATTCGCCTAGTCACCAACCTCCCCCTCCCCGAGACTGGGGACTATACAGGAATGGACAGAGACTCCGCGCGTAGTCAGAGAACGTCGTTTAGCTCTCTAGAGGGGTGGGGAAGCGGAAGGAGCCGTGTCCAGAGCAGTGGCAACTGTCTCGCGTGGCTTCAGCCAGCCCACAGAAATGAGACAGAGCTACGCACAAGGAGATAAAGAAAACAAAGCCTTCCCCCATCCACTTGCGCTAATAACAGACACCTCAGCCGCTAATTAACGGTTCCGTTTAAACTTGCACGTGCAGCAGTGTCACAGGTGAATTATTAAGAGAAGTCATAGAATCATTGTGGGGTTAACTAAAACGGTTTTATTAATGATTAAACGATGAACAAATGATAGTTAATCGATGATTGAATGAAAATTAAATGGCAATCAAATGATGATTAAGCAATAATTGAATGGTAATTAAACAATGATTTGACAATTATTTAAATGATGATTTAAATGATAATTTAGTGGTTAGATGATGATTTAGACAGTGGTCAAACACTCTACTACACTTCTAATAATTAAGCTATAGCTGGATATATAAATGTTGCTAGCATACAATATACTTTTAGGCCTAATGTAAAATGTTGATTACCTCATTATAGATATCAGATGCTTGGGTAAGGGGTCTCTCAGCCTTGAGGAGTAACCTTAAGGGGTGTCCCTGCTCAAGGGGGAGATCACAGCCATGCAGCTTGCAGCCATACAGGAGAGCTCAATGGGCTTGGAGGGCTACAGATATTTATAGCATAAAGTGATTGACTTGTAGTCAAACCTCCCTTTGGTGTATGTGCAGGAGTGCAGCTGTAGCAGTTTTAGTTTTGTCTAGTCCCAGCTCAGTCTGGTACTGTTAGCTCCTGATAAGACACAGCCTAGATTCCTTAGTTCCTGAGAAGATATGGCCTCACACAGTTCTCAAGGTTTGCACATCAAGGATTATTTCAGTCAGGCCTACTTGTCAGTGATGCCTGAACCAAAGTACTGTTCACTCAGAGTGGGTGTATCCATCACAAGCAGCCATTTGTTTTTTTAACCTCGCACTTCCTTTTTAGCTATCTTCTGGGTTCATTGGCTATTGTCTACTTACACTTTTATACCTAAACAACTATTAAGGCACTAGCTGGCTACTTTTTTTTTTTTTTTTAAATAGGTTATCTGACTTAATGGATTGTCTGCAGTGATAAGTCAGTTTTAAAATAAATGGGATAATTCTGTGCTTGATGGTGGATTTTTTTTCTGTGATATAGTATAAAGAAATTCTATTTCTTGTGAGTTTTATTGATTTAAAATTCTTAACTTTTGAGTGTTTATAAACTGTATTTACTAAAATCAAAGGAATCTCTATAGTATACAAAGATATCGGACTGAAACATATGTTTTCCAGACAATTGAGACAGGAAGGGATTTGTTGTATATGGGATAAAGTCTCTTTGTTCTGTGGTCTACCTGAAGGTTTGTTGTCTTTCTCACAGACTTTATTGGTTGTGACCACCTGTAAACATAGGGTGAATTTGAAATCCAAACCTTGACTTGCATTCAGATTTGCAAATTTGTGGGTCACTGAACCTCAAGATTAAATATTTATGTATTTTTGCATGTCCAAACTTTAGATTAGACTATTGGATGTTGATAAAACTATGTGTTCAGAGGATGTAACACTGACCTAGATAGGTAAGAGACAGAAAGGTTACATCACTGTGGAGAGAGGGAGTTAGAAGGGCGTGCAAGCCTGGAGAACATGGAAAGAGGAAAAAGAAATCAAAGGAAAGAATAAAGCTTGTTATTTCAGACTTCTTGCTCACTGTGGTAGCAGCACAGGGTAGCTTATAGTTTCAAAACACCGTTAGTAGGTATAGGAGAATGATTACTTCGTCATAGTAAATTAAGAGCAATTAAAATATTTGTAAGGTAGTATTTCTAGGAAATGGAAAATAAACATACCATGCTTACATGAATACATGTATCTTGGGAATAGAAGATCTTCTGTAAAATTCAAAGCTGCTTTAGATAAATGGTCTAAATAATTCAACTTTGCTTAAATGCAGTTTCTACCATATTCTATTGATTTTCTGAGGCTACAGTATATTGGGGCATATATTTATGGGCCTCTTTAAACCATTTAATCTGAAGAAAACAGCTAGAATTGGAAGGTATGGCTTTACGTGAAGTACACTGCTGAAATAATTAGAAAAAGCTCTTTTTGCCTGAAATGCCTTCTAGAGGTGATCTCTTTCCTTGTTTGTCAGAGGGATGTCTCCTGAGACCCAAAAGCTTCTATCAGAGATAGATAAAACTTTCGGGTAAATGGAATTATACTGTACTGAAGGACAGCATGCTCTGCAGAAGTATAGGGCACTAATAATGGAGCTCCAACACATAAAGGCAGTATGCAGAGGATGAAAGCAGAGACGGGCTAAAAAGGAGGAACTGAGAAACATTGCCCAGGCATATAGGGATGGTATCAGGAAAGTTAAAGCTCAGTTGGAGTAGTTGAGACTTGCAAGGAAAGTCAAGAGCAACAGGAAGAACTTTGTTAGGAAAATCGCATTCCCTAAGGATTGTACCAATTAGTCTTTATAGTATGAAATTGTATGAACTTTCTTAATAGTATGAAATTGTATTAACTTTCTTGAGAGATATATAGTTTACATTGTATATTGCATAAACATGGTTAAGTCAGCATAACTAGGGCCCCAGCTCACTGCAAGGAGGAGGACAGCCCCCACCTTGAAGATAAGGACCTTTTGTTTCTCGGAATCTTAAAGCAATCCATGAAGAAGAAAGGATACCCCTGGACTACTGAGATAATGCCAGCATCCTAGCCCCTCCAAACACCTCTGTGAAACCCTCCTATTATCTGGCATCATAGATAAGTAACTGTAGTAAGACCCCAGGGATACCTAGATCAAGAAAGCAGCAGATGGATGATGATGCCATAGAATTAGAGTTGCTTTTCAAAATAGTAGTGTGTGTGTTAAGTAGCGATTGGCCAAATCATGTTGTTACCTGAATGCTTGAAAGGTATAAGAACCATGTGTAAAACCACATTCGGGGTGCCCCAATTTGAATGGGACACCTCATGCGCATGAATAAAGAATTACTCTTGCAATTCTATACTTTGTGTCCTAGCCTCTCTCCTTGGTCAGCACAGGCCAGTTGTGAAATTTTTGTGACAGCTTCCACCATTACATTAATAGTAAAAGGCTGAACAGGGAAAATGTGGGACTACTGCTGAATGGGGTGGATGATTTAGTGACAGCAGACACAGATAAGGCTGAGGCACTCGATGCATAAATTTCCAAGAACTATGCTCATAAAAACAGTAAAGCTGTATAAAGTACAATTGAAGTTAAACTTTTCCCAAATTGAATGAGGAAAGTTTAAAACTGGTATTCATAAATGTATCCTTGAAAACACATTCTATAAAGATATGCCAGCAAGCCTTCCTATTCTGTAATCATGCAAATAAAGATTCAGTCTTACAAACCCTCCATTGTAATAATTATTACCATTATTATCTAGTTATATCTAGGAATAGCAGCTGTATCTACGATCACATTATGTGAAGTAATATACAAATACAGAAAAAGAGTCATTGCCTAAAGAGCTCTTAATCTAATCACTCTACATCTCTTCTGCTGCCTACAATGAAGATGCCACTGTTTATCAGATTATACATCGTTACTGGAATGTTAGCATTACAGAAGAAAGGGGAAGGAGAAAGTATTGGCAGCCTTTTGGTATCATTCTTAGGTAAAAGCTTACAACTGTGTACCAAGAGGTAGACTAATACATTTTAGAGAAAAGAGTCTGTGGGGGAAGATGACCATCCATCCCCCTCTGTCAGATTGCTCACCATCTATCTCTAAAAATACCTTCACCAAAACATTTTGGGGATGCTGCACTTTATCCCATGCCTCTTCAGAGGGCAGCTGCCCTTCAGGAGGTAAGCTTGCTCTTTTTGCTCTGCCAAAGGATGGATGGGAACATGCCTACACCCTTGAACAAGGCACAAAATACAACCAGGTATGGTAGCTATAAGACAATGGAAGGCATATGTGTCTTCTCTAGCTACTAATTTACAATGAGGATATTCACCTGACAAGGAAAAGACTTGTTTAAAATCCTCTCTCCCTGACCAAAGCCCCCTATTTAGTCAAAAGCACAGCTTATCTATAACAAACCAAGGTGAGATACAAAACCATTCCCTTCTTTTGAAGCTGTAGTTTCCAAGGGTAGAAGTACCCTTTTGCTCTCCTCATTGCTCCTTGAGTTACATGTTGAGGTTACCCAGGAAGTGATCTCCTTTTTATAGTTCCCTGATGTTCCATTCAATGTGTTAAAAAAGTAGCTTGTATGAACCTCATCGTATTCTTGAAGGTCCCTGGCTCTTATAAGATTAAATACTCCCCAAAATAGGATCTAGAATCAGCTCTTTAGGATCGAGTTAAGTAAAATGTGTGGGTACTTCCTTATTCTGGCATTTTTTTCTTTAGTTATGTTGGGGTTTGCTCTTGAAGGAGAGTATGGCCAGCCACTTTGCAGTGAATTAATAAGCAACAATTAAAATAGAAGGTTCTCTTCTAGTTTGGAGCAATGCTGCTGCATTTCTGCATTTATGATTTCATGGAACATGTAGATATTATACATAGATTTATGCTAAATAAAAAGGAAAAACCCTAAGAAAATTATATTTTAAGGACTACCTGTTGTCTCTAAGACCCTATGTAGTGGGGGTGTGCCCCAATGACTCTAAGGCAAACACGATACCAGAAGTCTAAGCCTTGAAGGAAGAAATCTCTGGTAAATATGGTTAGGATCACAGAGGCAATCTCCTGCAGCTTGGAAAAATGGAGGGCCTCCTAGCTCTGCAATTTTGGCAGAACCCCATAATGGATGTGACGCTCCTACATACACTTGCAATCTCCTGGTTTCTAGGCCAGGAGAACAGATCTTCTAAAGGCCTGAGACTTGCATGTTAATACTGCCTTTCTCAGGCAGCCTATATGTGAAAATTAACAGGTATGAGAAGAGCACATAAGAGAATGACCATAGTAGGGAATTCTTCCCATTTCCCATTCTTCTCACACTCCTGATCTTGGGGGAGGGAGGGGAGTAACACTTGTCTGTTGACATACCTCTTGAAAATCACTGTTCTTTGAGATTTAGCTTGGAAAGGGGAAAAAACAGAGAAGTTAATGTTTTTCAGTTGAAACTGTTCTGAATCTGTCCTCTACCCTGCCATAGTAAAAGAGGTGGAAATTACTGTCCAGGGCTACTAGTAGATTAAATTTTATTTTTACAATTAGACTTTGTGGTGGGTTAACCTTGACTGGCTGCCAGGTGTCCACCAAGCTGCTCTCCCACTCCCCCTCCTCAGCAGGACAGGGGGAAAAAGTAAGATGAAAAAGCTCGTGGGTCAAGATAAGGACAGGGAGATCACTCAGCAAGTACCGTCATGGGCAAAACAGACTCAACATGGGGAAGATCCACAACAACATCCTTGTCTCTAAAATGGAGAGACATGGATTTGACGGGTGGACCACTTGGTGAATAAGGAATTGGCTGGATGGTCGCACTCAAAGAGCCACGGTCAACGGCTCAATGTCCTGGTGGAGACCAGTGACGAGTGGTGTCCCTCAGGGGTCTGTTTTGGGTCCAATATTATTTAACGTCTTTGTCGGGGACATGGACAATTAGACTGAGTGCACCTTCAGCAAGTTTGCAGATGACACCAAGCTGAGCGGTCTGGTTCATACTCTAGAGGGAAGGGATGCCATCTAGAGGGACCTTGACAGGCTTGAGGAGTGGGCCCATGGGAACCTCCTGAAGTTCAACAAGGCCAATCTGGGTCAGGGCAATCCCAAACACAGATACAGGCTGGGTGATGAGTGGATTGAGAGTAGCCCTGCGGAGAAGGACTTGGGGGTATTGGTGGATGAAAAACTGAATATGAGCTGGCAATGTGCACTAGCAGCCCAGAAAGCCAATTGCATCCTGGGCCGCATCAAAAGAAGCGTGGCCAGCAGGTCGAGGGAGGTGATCTCCCCCTCTACTCCGCTCTCATGAGACCCCACGTGGAGTAATGTGTTCAGCTCTGGGGCCTCCACCATAAGAAAGACATGGACCTGCTCGAGCGGGTCCAGAGGAGGGCCACAAAGATGATCAGGGGGCTGGAGCACCTCCCCTATGAGGACAGGCTGAGAGAGTTGGGGTTGTTTAGCCTAGAGGAGAGAAGGCTCTGGGGAGAACTTATATCATCCTTCCAGTACTTAAAGGGGGCCTACAGGAAAGATGGGGAGGGACGCTTTATCAAGGAGTGTAGTGATAGGACGAGGGATAATGGTTTTGTATTGGGTATGGCTGAGATGGAGTTAATTTTCCCCATAGCAGCCCTCATAGTGCTGTGCTTTGTATTGGTAGCTAGAAAGGTGTTGATAACACACCAATGGTTTTGGCTACTGCTGAGCAGTGCTCCCACAGCATCAAGGCTGTCTCTCCAACATTTCCCCCCCTCACCATTAGGCTGGGGGTGGGCAAGATCTTGGGAGGGGACATAGCCAGGACAACTGACCCAAACTGACCAAAGGGATATTCCGTACCATTTGACATCTGCTCAGCAATAAAAGCTAAGAGAAAGGAGGAGGAAGGGGGGCATTCGTTATTTACGACGTTTGTCTTCTGGAGCAACTGCTATGCGTATTGAATCCCTCCTTCCCGGGAAGTGGCTGGATATGGCCTGCTGATGGCAAGTAGAGAATAAAATCTTTGTTTTCCGTTTGCTTCCACGCGCGACCTTTGCTTTTGCTTTTATTAAACTGCCTTTATCTTGTATCTTGACCCACAAGGTGTTTGGTTTTTTCCCATCTCATTTCTGCCCCCCCCCCCTCCCTGCTGAGGAGGGGAGTGATAGAGCAGCTTGGTGGCACCTGGCGTCCAGCCAAGGTCAACCCACCAGCGGTTTTAAACTGAAAGACGGTAGATTTAGATTAGATATTAAAAAGAAATTCTTTACTGTGCGGGTGGTGAGACACTGGAACAGGTTGCCCAGAGAAGTTGTGGATACCCCATCCCTGGAAGTGTTCAAGGCCAGGTTGGATGAGGCTTGGAGCAACCTGATCTAGTGGAAGGTATCCCTGCCCACTGCAGGGGGGTTGGAACTAGATGATCTTTAAGGTGCCTTCCATCCCAAACCATTCTATGATTCTATGATTCTGTGATAAGATTAATTAAATTTATTGCCAATCAAAAATAGAGAAGGATAGTGAGAAACAAAAACAAAACTAAAACCACCTTTCGCCCCCACCCCTCCCTTCTTCCCAGGCTCAACTTCACTCCCAACTCTTCTACCTCCTCCCCCCACTCCGAACGGCACAGGGGGGATGAGGAATGGGGGTTGCAGTCAGTTCATAATGCTTCGTCTCTGCCGCTCCTTCCTCCTCACGCTCTTCCCCTGCTCCAGCATGGGGTTCTTCCCATGGGATACAGTCCTTCAGGAACTTCTCCAATGTAGGTCCTTCTCATGTGCTGCAGTCGTTCTCATGGGCTGCAGTCCTTCAAGAACTGCTCCAGCATGGGTCCTCTCTATGGGGTACAGTCCTTCAGGAACAGACTCCAGCGTGGGTCCCCCACGGGGTCACAGGTCCTGCCAGAAAACCTGCTCCAGTGTGGGCTCCTCTCCACAGGCTGCAGCTTCCTTCAAGGCATATCCACCTGCTGAGGCGTGGAGTCCTCCATGGGCTGCAGGGTGGATATCTGCTCCACTGTGGTCCTCCATGGGCTGTAGGGGGACAACCTGTGTGACCATGGTCTTCTCCACAGGCTGCAGGGGAATCTCTGCTCCGGTGCCTGGAGCACCTCCTCCCCTTCCTTCTTCACTGATCTTGGTGTCTGCAGAGTTGCTTCTCTCACATTTTTCTCACTCTTCTCCCTCACAGCTGCTGCACCATGATTTTTCCCCCTTCTTAAATATGTTATCACAGAGGCGCTACCAACTTCGCTGATTGGCTCAGCTTTGGCCAGCGGCAGATCCGCTTTGGAGCTGGCTGAAACTGACTCTGTCCGACATGGGGGCAGCCCCTGGTCTCTTCTCACAGAGGCCACCCCTGCAGCCCCAACTGCTACCAAAACCTTGCTACGTAAACCCAATACAGACTGATACTCAGTTTTGGTTTTGGTCACAAAATCTCTGCAAAGGGAAAATAATACACATCTCAACTTTTTTTCCACTTTTTCCCCTCAAACTGATAAAGTTATCCAAATCTAAATGTTTTGAGAGCTCTGCTCTCAAGAGTTCTGTTCTATATCATAAATCATGAAGCTCCGTTTAAATATTTTATTGTAATAGTTGAAACCATTGTGTACTGCCAAGTTTGAAGCTAGCCCAAACATTTAAGATGATATGGGGGTTATTCCAAACCCTTGTTACAGAGTGGTTGCTATTCCATAGCATGTAAGACAGCAGCAGCCTTTTGCAGTAAGCAGAGTGCCAGTAGCATAGGTTCAACTGATACGCAAGATAAGAAATGAATGGTGCCCTGCCCCCCTCCCAGCAGCCTCATGTGCCATTTGCCCTGGAATTCCCTCCCCTCTTCCAGTCACGTGGTCTGTTCTGATTGGCTGGCAGGACTAGCCACCCCCTACCAGCTTACCCAGAAATACATCAGACCCAGAAAACCCTTCCCCTACATACACACGACGCCGCCATTTTACGGAAGGGAGCTGACATTTTGTTAAACGTCATAACCCACATGTTTTCATACTGCTCTGTGATTGGCTGACGGCCATTTCTTGACGCTGTCATACCCACGTGTTCTCAGGGAGCTCTATGATTGACTGGCCGGACCAGCCACCCTTTCCTGTTTACCCCAGAATGATGTCAGAGCAGAAAAAACCCTCCCACTAATCACGCAGGGCCCGCCAAGTTGTTTCAGCCAACATTTTGTGGCTGGTAGCCGCCATTTTCGACAATGTCATGCTCCATGCTCCATGTGTTTTCATACTGCCCTGTAATTGGCTGGCAGGACTAGCCTCCCCGACCAGTGTACCCGGAAGCACGTCAGAAAAGGAAGCCCCCTGTCATTACATACAGGGAGACTCCCACTTTTGACAGCGTTATTTCCCACGTGTTTTCATACTGCATTGTGATTGGCTGACAGCTATTTCTTGATACCGTCATACCCATGTGTTCTCAGGCTGCCCTGTGATTGGCTTCCTGCTTCATTTTGGATCAGGAAGTGCTCAGATATAAAAATATACATATTTATATACAATATATTTGTACATAGAACTATATATATAAAGGGGTGCACAAATGTGTATAAATATATATTTTATTTATTTACAGATAGATACACTGTTATATATATACTTATATATACATTTATATTAAAAAACATAGGTATAAAATGGATAAAACATTCTTTAATAAAAGCTAATGGAATGAATAATTAAAGATTAAATGCGAATAGAAAGTAATTAAGCAAAAGTAAAAGGCAAGGGTTGGGGTCCCCCACTTTACCAGGCTGCAGAACAAGCCCTGACATGTCTGGGGTGGGGGGGAACTTCAAGAAGGTGAAGGGGAGCCAAAGCGGGGGGGAGGGCACAGACAAGTTGGAACATGCCCGAGGGCTACAGACCCCTCCCAGGAGGCCCACCAAGGGGCCCCCTGCTCAAACACTGTCACAGGCAAAGAAGAGACCAGTCCTGTGAGCTGGACTGAGAGGCCCCTGCATCCAGGCCTAGCCCAACAGCATGGCCATGCAGGATTACTGAGGCAGACTTTGGGCTTTGCATGGTGCCGCACGATACAGGCAGCACCGTCTGCAAAAATGGAAAACCAGAACCGGATGCCAACTTTGGAAGACATGTGTGTGGGGAAAATAAGGAAAAGACCATAAGGGGTTCCCCCAAAAGACCATGCAAACCAGAAAGAACGGCCAATGGGCCTGTGAATCTCAAACTGGATTTCGAGGTAAGTGCCACACAGAGGGGGTAGGTGGTGGTGGGGAGCTCCCTTTGCCCATGGTTGTGGTGGATCTTACAGCTGCCCGTAAGACCATTATGGGGTGCGGGCTGGTGCTATATGTGTTTCCTGATCCTTAGGGCAATGCTGAAAAGAAGAGGCAGGAGACCGAGCATGCAATCAAGACAGTCCTGTTAGACAATGATTACTGCAAAAGCAGCAAGATCCAGGCTTTGGGACACAGACCACAGCCCTATGCTCTTAGAGATCACAGCTACTGCAGAAAGAGCAAGCAGATCAGTACGAGCAATGGGGTGTTGCAGAGCTGAAAGACCATGATCATTTTCAGGCACAAAGAAGTAGCAGGCCAGATGGTGGTGATAGAAAGGCTGGTGGGTCTGTTAGTTTTGAGGCCTTGGTTTACAGGCTAGCAAAACAGAAAAAGCTGTTAAAACAAAGACTGCTAATTAGGAAAGCTAAATGAATTTTGCATTGCTGCAAATGTCTTGTTAGCAAGGGGTTTACGGGGACCACAAGGGCCCTTAAATGCAAACTGTTTTTCTGAACGTGGTGGGCCAGCAAACATGTCTCCCACTAGGGTAGAAGATGACAGCCTGGCAGGGACTTCCCGGTTACTGCATCCCCCTGCAGAGCAAGAGGCTGTCGAACACAATGAGGATGTTTCCCAGGGGGGCCACCTGCTGCACTCCCAGCACCTGAGAGGGCTTTGGAAAGACCAGCTTTACCCCCACCCTCAAATGTAGCAGAGGTGGTAGAGGAGGCAGCAGACCACCCCGTGGCTTCCATGGAGCATGTTTGGCAGCGGGACTGGCCGATCCAGAGTTTCGGAGCTAGGTGGTATGTAGAAGAATACAGATTTGTTGATTTAGATCAGGTACCACTACATGAAGCTTATGAAACATTTGTTTGGGGTATAGAGCAAATATCTGACCATTTACGTCAGCTGTTTGAACCTGGTGATTAGGCTCAGCTCCATCTTGAAGCTGCCAGCATGCATGACTCTCTATATTCTCCCGCCATTAATTTAAACAACATGAATGCTGCGAAATGTTTAGACTGGGTCAGTACTCTCCTGCAAAGTAAGAGCGCGCTGTGTTTTGATCAGACTGGCTATCATTATTGTAAAAGCCGTTGGGAGTGGACTATGCAGAACCCTGCAGCCTATATCCCCCGTTCCAAAACTACAGATAAAAAGCATCGCTATTTAATTGATCTAAATAACAGCAACAATAATCTCTGTTTTGCTGGGAGTCTCACAGCGCATACAGCAGTGAAGGATCTGACAGATGCAAACTGAACGATGAACTTTATTCAGTTGTTTACAGACACAAAGTTTCGGGGCTACAGTTTCCTAGCGCATAATGCCAAAGGCTATGATGGCTACTTTGTTGTTACTCAGCTTTTGAAGGAAAAAATGGATGTGCAATTAATCACCCAAGGTGGTAAACTCATAGAATCACAGAATGGTTGAGGTTGGAAGGGACCTCTGGAGGTCATCTTGTCCAACTACCCTGCTCCAGCAGGGCCACCTAGAGCCGGTTGCCCAGGACTATGTCCAGATGACTTTTAAATATCTCCAAGGTGGGCGACTCCACAACCTCTCTGGGCAATCTGTTCCAGTGCTCAGTCACCCTCACAGCAAAAATGTGTTTCCTGATGTTCAGACAGAACCTCCTGTGTTTCCGTTTGTGCCCATTGCCTCTTGTCCTGCCACTGGGCACCACTGAAAAGAACCTGGCTCCGTCTTCTTTACACCCTCCCTTCAGGTATTTCTATAAGTTGATGAGATCCCCCTGAGCCTTCTCTAGGCTAAACAGTCCCAGCTCGCTCAGCTTTTCCTCATATGAGAGATGTTCCTGTCCCTTAATCATCTTTGTGGCCCCGGCCAACCCCTCCCCAGTTTATATACTGAGCATGACGTCACATGGTATGGAATAGCCCTTTGGTCAGTTTGGATCAACTATTCTGGCTGTGCCCCCTCCCAGTTTCTTGTGTACCTGGCAGAGCATGGGAAGCTGAAAAGTCCTTGACTAGCATAAGCAGTACTTAGCAACAACTAAAAGCATCAGCGTGTTATCAACATTCTTCTACTAAATCCAAAACACAGCACTATGCCTGCTACTAGGAAGAAAATTAACTCTATCTCAGCCGAAAGCAGGACACCACCCCCAAGACTGGGACTCATAATACAGATCCACCTTCCCAGGGTGGCCTCACTGGATGTGTAGCCACTCAGCTAGCCATTCCCGCTCTTCCTGTACACCATCAAACACCCTGATTTGAGCTAACTGGTCAGCCTGTTGGTTCCACTTAGCAGCTGGTGTTCCATCTTTTGCATGCCCTTTCACCCAACCCACTCTCAAGGACTGTCACCTGCCTGTTTCCAATAGCCTCTGCCAATCTTCAGCCCTCCAGACTCTGGTGCAACTCACTTCCCACCAGTTGGATTCCCATTGGCATATCCACTCAGTGGCACCCTTGTAAGTGGCAAACAAATCGGTGTAAACTGTGGAGGCACCCGCTTCCGCGGCTAATAAGAGATCACGCAACTCCCCTACCTGAGCACTACCTTCCCCCTCTTCTGTCAGTGTTGTTCCAGTGGCAATTTCCACAGCTGCTGCCTTGTACTGCCACTTTGGCCCCACTCGACTGGCTGACGCATCAGTGAACCACACCCCTTGTGTGTGAATCTTGGGTTAGCTCGGGCACCTCTTTAATCAGAGAGGGCTTATAAGGTAAGCTCAGCAGGGCTGGGTCAGGGTTCACGGGTTGTTGAAACCTGGAAACTTTGGCAGGGCCTTCTTTTAATGGTGACATACCATTTTCGTATTGTGGCCTTCTGTGCCACTCCCTCAGGAGTGGGCGACCCCTTAAGGATCGAATTTAATAGAGGGAAAGGGCCTTGCACAATAATGTCCTGTGATGTACGCAATCTCTCTGCCTCCTTAACTGCCCTGGTGAGTGAGAGAAGCCCCTCTGAATATTGCTGTTCAGTTTCCCTGAATGAGGTGGAAGAAAACAATAGAGGTCTGGCCATCCCTTGCAGTCCCTTTTGGAATATGCCGCAATAGGAGGCATGCTCCACAAACCCCCATTCCACCCTCAGTGGGTCTCGTGGGTGTAGCGGGCCTAGTTTCTGGTAGGTTCTAAGCTTGTCCTTTAGGACGTTAAGGGCCTCCTTATGTCGTGGGGTCCAATCCCATTTCCTGTTCTTTCTAAGCAAGTCGTGTAGAGGGCAGGCAATTACCGAAAATCTTGGTATGTGTTTCCTCCAGTACCCCAATATGCCCAGTAGATACTGCAATTCCATCTTGCTATTCAGGGTCTGCCCCTGCTCAATGGCCGATAGGACGTCATCGGGTAGAGTGATAGCTCCCGCTATCCACCAAGCCCCTAAGAAATTGATTTCCTGCCCAGGACCTTGGCATTTGGAAGGTGGAATATCTAACCGGTTTTCCATCAAAAGGTTCCAGATAGTCTCAGCTACTTGTCCAACCTGTTCCTTATTGTCTCCGCCCACTAGGATGTCATCTATGTATGGTATATGTGAATGCCCGATGGCACTTTCACAGTGTCAAGGAGTGCAGCCAAGGCGTTATGAGCAATAATGGGGGAGTGTTTGTATCCTTGCGGAAGCTGGTTGAAGGTGTACTGGGTCCCCTCCCAGGTAAAGGCAAATTGGGATTTGTCCTCGTCCCTTAGGGGAATCATGAAGAACATGTCTTTGACATCTAAAGCAGCCATCCACGGATGTGACCGTCCAGGATGAGGCTCGCGGCTGGCTTGCCAGACCCTTCTGCTCCTGTCTGCACCACCTCCTGGATCCATCCACCCCATTTCACACCTGTGGGTGACTATACTATGCAGTGTTTCGGCCCATGTCAGCACATGCGCAAGCGGATTTGGGGGGTTCTGTCAATTGTGTTCTATGGCTGCCTGAATTATCTTTCTAAGGGACTGGACATGCATTTTTAAAGCATCTGGTAACCCTTTAATGAGAGGCCTGAGGTGGGCGGGATCTACCGGTGCAGCCATTGGTATGCCTTGCTGCCCCCTCTCATACATCGCCTATATACAAGCAGCCTTTTGTATCCCTTCTGCCAATTCCGACAATCCCCTTATCTGAATGGTAATACGCTTCCCTCATTCTTTGGGGTCTATACCACCAGCCCAGTAAGCTACTGTCCTGGTTTCGGCTGGGATAGAGTTACTTTTCTTCCTAGCAGCAGGCATAGTGCTGTGTTTTGGATTTAGTAGGAGAAGAATGTTGATAACACACTGATGTTTTTAGTTGTTGCTAAGTACTGCTTATGCTAGTCAAGGACTTTTTCAGCTTCCCATGCTCTGCCAGGTACACAAGAAACTGGGAGGGGGCACAGCCAGAATAGTTGATCCAAACTGACCAAAGGGCTATTCCATACCATATGACGTCATGCTCAGTATATAAACTGTGGGGGGGGTGGCCAGGGAGGGGTGATCGCTGCTCGGGAACTGTCTGAGTATCGGTCGGCGGGTGGTGAGCAATTGCATTGTGCATCACTTGCTTCGTGTATCATTATTATTATTATCATTATTATACTGTTACTATTAGCATTACTATTTTACTTTATTTCAATTATTAAACTGTTCTTATCTCAACCCAGGAGTGTTTCTCACTCTTACTCCTCCAATTCTCTCCCCCATCCCATCGGTGTAGGGGGAGTGAGCGAGCGGCTGCGTGGTGCTTAGTTGCTGGCTGGGGCTAAACCACGACAGCTACCTGAGAAGTTATAGACTGGTTGCCAGCTGGCCTGTCACTTAGAAACACACCAGGTCCCCAAAACCCTCGGGCCTCATCATCACTCAGTAGTATCAGATCACCTCCGGTAAGCGAAACACGCCACAGATATTCTGTCTCCGTGTCACCTGGAGGTACACTAAGACTAACTCAAACGAAGAACAAACTCAAACAACTTTATTTCACAAAAGAGCCAAAACCACACAACAGAAACCAATGAGAAACAGGGGTAAACCAAAATCAAACAACACTCCAATAGCATTTAACACATAACAGGTTCAAGGTGTCAGTCGGGATATTGTTACTACACGTCAACACACACATGAATGATGATCCAAAGTGTGCACACACACTCACTCACAAGGGGGAAACTCTCTCTCTCTCTCATGGGTACCCAGAAGATGTAATTGCTCACCCAGGGTGGAGGGGGGAGGGCTCACTCAAGGATATATCCAGAAGAAATCACTCACCAAAACAACCCCATGCACCAATATATGCTGGGGGCCAACCAGCTGGAAAGCAGCTTTTCAGAAAAGGACCTGGGGGTCCTGGTGGGCACCAGGTTGAACATGAGCCAGCAATGTGCCCTTGCAGCAAACAAGGCTAATGGTATCCTGGGCTGCATTAGGCAAAGTATTGCCAGCAGGTCAAGGGAGGTGATCCTTCCCCTCTGCTGAGCACTGGTGAGGCCACACCTGGAGTCCTGTGTCCAGTTCTGGGCTCCTCAGTACAAGAGAGACATGGACATACTGGAGAGAGTCCAGTGAAGGGCCACAAAGATGATTAAGGGACAGGAGGAGCATCTGTTATACAAGGAAAGGCTGAGAGAGCTGGGACTGTTTAGCCTAGAGAAGAGAAGGCTCGGGGGGATCTCATCAACTTATAGAAATACCTGAAGGGAGGGTGTAAAGAAGACGGAGCCAGGCTCTTTTCAGTGGTGCCCAGTGGCAGGACAAGAGGCAATGGGCACAAACAGAAACACAGGAGGTTCCATGTGAACATCAGGAAACACTTTATTACTGTGAGGGTGATTGAGCAGTGGAGCTTGTTTCCCAGGGAAGTTGTGGAGTCTTCCTCCTTGGAGATATTCAAAAGCCATCTGGACATGGCCCTGGGTAACTGGCTCTAGGTGGCCCTGCTTGAGCAGGGCAGTTGGACAACATGACCTCCAGAGGTCCCTTCCAACCTCAGCCATTCTGTGGTAACCGTGCTGTGATACTCTTGTTGTCATCTAAGTGTTTATATATTGATTGTTTGTTAAATATTTTCAGCATTTTTTCTGGTTTTGATGTTATCTGACTGGTATATCATTATCTGGCTGCTCCCTAAAGATAAGCAATGACCTTCTGTAGTGTGAATGTTCTCCTCCATGAATTTCCAAAAGTAATGTTTTTAGTTGATGATAGCCTGCTGCATTGCATGTGGTGTAGTTTGAATGATTTTCAGCTTTCAGTAACTGAGCGCTGTTACGGAGGTCTTCACCTGCTCCCCCCCAGAAGGGCTTCTGCATTCAATACCCTGAATAGCTGAAATTATTTTCTTTTTAAGTTTATAATTTTTACTTCTTTTGTTTTCTTCCCCTGTTGCACTTTCCCTTTTACTCCCCCATCTCTCAGATATAAACAGTAAGACCAGGTAATCCATTTTTTGTTGTAGTATTATTGTTATATTTTATTAATCTACTTTTTGGCTTTTGTCACTGTTGTCTTTCAACAGTAGCAGAAAGACTGTCCTGTTAATTTGAAAAATCAGTTTCTAGGGGTGTTTCTTCTCAAATTAGATCTCATGTCTTTTCAGCAGTCCTTCCTTGAAAGGCATCCTCCAACAGCATATAGAGGTCTTTCAGTCAGTTCCTACATTTGTTTGTCATGCTGTCTGATAAGAATACCAGCTGTGACTCTGCAGGCTTTGTGTTACTTGTTATCTGGCAGTATTATTAGCAGAATGGGATAAACATCAGGTAGCTTGAGTAGTCTTTGGTAGACTGCTTAAGGAATGCATCTCCAAAGTGGACAAGCAAGTTTAGAGAACTATTTCTGTCCCCTTTAGAAGGGGGACTCTGCAGCTGGTTTATTTATAAAAGTAGCCTTTTAAGAGTCTTAACAAACAGTTCCTCCTCATCTAGATTAGGCAGCAGTTGTTTTGGTAGGAAAGGAATGCTGCTTTGTGAAGTGGCAGCCAGTCTCATTTGGGGGGGGGGGGGGGGGAGTGTCTCTCTCCCTTTTTCTTTTTATCCCCTTTCTGTGGTGTTTCTGTGGGTCTCTTGCTGTTGGTTGATTTCTCTGTAGTGAATATCTCTATGCTTCTTGCTGGTGAATTCCTTATGTCCCTGGTTGTTTTGCCATGGAGTTTGCCTCCTCCCCTAGCTTGCTAAGCTACTTTCTTAAAAACTGTGCAACACCTATCACTTTTCCCTGCTGGAAGCCCTTGGCTGTCTCCTCTCTCCAAGGGCATGCAGGCCACCTTCCTTGTTAATCAAGATCAGGGCCTGTGTGGCTTCTTCCAACATCAGTACATCTGTCAGGGCAGAACCCACAGAGGTTGCAGGTGTAGGAAAAACAAGTGTCAGTGCTAATGATGTTCACTTTTCCATCTGTTGTACATTTGGCCCTCTAGGGCATCTCTAACACCACAAGAAAATCTTGGCTTTTTCTGTTAGAGCACTGATGATTTTCTCTATCTAGCCCACAACCTGGAGGGCAAGTTGAAATCTCATTATTTTAACCTTTTTTTGACAGGGTTTGTTTGGCCCAAGTTGTGTCAGGGGTTTACCATACTTTCATATGAACAGGGTGTGCCTCCCCATGTTCAAGTCTCTCTCCAGCTTCTTTGTGAGCCGTGTGTCAGGCAGTTATGCTAGCTGCTAGGCAACATTTTAATATTTACCTCCAAGCCTGCATTCATGTGTTGTATCAGAAGAAGAAATCTGTTCTGTAGTCAGATTGTCAGGCTACAGCAAATACATTATGCAGGGATTTTAATAGCTGTGTATTGTTGGCTAACTCGCTCAACCCACAAAAGGAGAAAACCAAAGCAACCCACAGTTAAAGGAAGTAATCCAAAATGGACTTACGAGTCAGGCTGTGTGGATTTTTTTTAAAAATAGGCTTGTATGGTTGTCACAAATGCAGGTTTGTGAATCCTGCTGATTATGTCAATTCACTATGAATGAGTGACTTTACACAGTTTGATTTAGTAAAGGTTAGAATTTACTTGTAGCAAATCGCAGAATTTGATTATAATATTTTAATAGCACTCAATCATCAGTGATTAATAAAGTGATTAGACAAAATTGATCAAAACAGTGACTTAGTTACAGATTCGAAGATGGCAAGGTTCACTCTATTACTACATGGAAGAGCATAAAGGAAAATTAAATCGCACTGAGTTGGAATGATTCGTAAAGGGACTGCATATATAGGGGATAAGGAGGACCCTCCCGTTGAGTCACGAGGCTTAGACTAGACCCCCTTGCTTTCTAAACTCCTTCTCAGAGAGGAGTCTAGGTGCGGCTAGGTCTAGTCTTAGTCTCAGACTTGGTCAACGGTTTATATGAATAAGGATAATATATATATATGTATATATATGTATATCTAGTACATAGAAGAAGTGTATAAAGGAAATTGGGTTACACGAGAGAGAGAGAGAGAGAGAGGGAGAAATCGTATGTAGGGGATACGGAAACCCTCCTGTTGAGTCACGAGGTTCAGAATGGACCCCCTTGCTTTCTAAACTCCTTCTCAGAGAGGAGCCTAGGTGTGGCTGGGCCCACTCTTAGTCTCAGACTTGGTCAACGGTTTATGAGAGTAATGCTATAAGAATAATACAGCATTATAAAACTCCCTCTGAAATTAAATCATACATCTACAGACTACTTAAATTGATTCACGCATGCACACTCACAAATATGAATGCATATATGAAAATAGTATACCTGTTAAAAATTCCCCTCGAGTTCAGTGAAATACATCTAATGTCTTGGCATTTCTCAACGGGCGAGGGTTGAGCCTCGAGGAGTGAAGGGTTTCAGCCCAAGCTCCACTGTCAGTCTTTGGCAATGGATTTCTGGTGGCAGCAGACTTTCAGAATCTGCTAGTTTTCTCTGACTCTGAGAGACATTTCGATCAGAGGGAGATGCTGGTGCGGCCCGTGGCGGTCCAGGAGAGCTCCAAGGGCCTCACTTAGGACTGCCATTTATAGGATTGTGAGATGATTGACTTTAATCACCAGTAAATTTCCATCCGAGCCACAATTCGGGTCGGCTTGTTGTTGGAATTCCAGCAGCGATGATACCACCCTGTTTCAAGGCTGTCTGGGGTACCTGTTTGTTCTCGTTCCCCTCGTTAGCCATAATATGAATCTTGATAAGGACAGAGCCGCTCTCTGCTCCAGCCATGTAGGAGTTTCTGGTACAATTAAGGGGTGCTTAACTGACCAACTCGCTACACAAAAGCTGCGGCCTGGAATTCCTGAGATTGTAAAGCAGACAAAGTAAAGGGGAAAAACAGAACAGAAAAACAGGGGCAGGGGGGGATGTACCACCACAATGGTAGTTACCAAAACTTATGTAGATGTCAGAAGCTTGTTGTATTGTCAGTCTGAGGTTTAGTGTAGTTACAGAACTTGAGCACTAAAGGACTTGGAAGGAAAAGAGCCTTGTAGAGGCTCTTTTGGGGGAGACTCTGGACAGTTAGAGATCCTGAATATTGGGAATTCAGGCAAAAAGTGTTCTATAATGAAAGAAAGCATACTGTGTCTCTGAGGGAGCCAGAAAATCAAGGGAGTACTGTGCTGCCTTCTTTATATATAAAGATCAGTTGCAATAGCGAATGCCCTATGCTCTCACTGCCCTTCCTTTCTGTTTCCCCTGAGTCCCTAGGAAAAGACTGTTTACAGGGGAGAATGGCTTGGCATTCTTCATAGTAGCTTATCAGCAGACATTATTATTATTAGACTGTTTTATATCCTCAAACTTTTTCTTTTTTTTTCTTCATGAGCATTTAAACTCCTCATCTCAGTTGCTACTAGGTTGTAAGTTATTCAGCTGGGTAGCGTAGAAAGAAGTAAAAATTGGTTTCTTTGAGAGCTTTTAACTAAATATATAGCTCTAAAGCTTCCTCTGGGACAAGATCCCCTTAAATAAGACTACCTTCTGAGTGATACCATGACAGTAACCATGAGGGTAAGACTGTCAGCTGGTGCTGTGGTAGTGGATCTTTACAAGTTGTAGTGGTATAGTGGAACTTTCAAAGGAATTTTTCAGCATGTTGTAAGAAAAAGGTTTGTTAGGAGTTTTCAAAGGGGACGTAGGGAGAAAGATTCAGATAAATTACAAAAAATGCTATGCAAGATATAGTAATATATTTATTAAATGAATAGTGATTGGGGTGGCTAATATGAAGGTGTAGAACAGATACTTGTTAATCATCTAGAAGGAATTCAGATTAATTTCATAGAAAATTAAAAAAGGAAATTAAAATCTATTTTAAGGCAAAATAAGAAAAATATAACCTTGTTGCCTACAGATTACCTGATAGTGATATTGGAAGTATATAAAAAGGTTGTTTAAAAACATTTGTTCCCCATCTTGATATAGGATGCTTCATACATTCTTATGTCATTTTTCCTTTCCACCCCTCCGAAAGTTCATATCCATTATGTAATCAATCTCTCTATATATGTATTTGTGTGTGTGTAATATATAGAAGCAGAAATTATTTGCTTACATTTCTCTAGTGTGGCAATTGCAGATTCTCTCCAGTATATATTGAGTCATTAAACCTCTTACTGAGGTGTGTAAGATATCAGAAAAGGGTTTGTATGCCACTGTTGCGTGTGATAACCATTCAGCATTCAGTGCCTGCATTGTTAGTCATGTTAACCTGATGTACTGGGTTTATGTAGCAAGGTTTTTGTAGCGGGAGCGGGAGGGGTGGGGTGGTGGCTGCAGGGGTGGCTTCTGTGAGAAGACACCAGAAGCTGCCCCCATGTTGGACAGAGCCAGTTCCAGCTGGCTCCAAGACAGATCTGCTGCTGGCCAAAGCTGAGCCAATCAGCGATGGTGGTAGCGCCTCTGTGATAACATATTTAAGAAAGGGTAAAAAAGCTGCACAACAGCAGCTGTGAGAGAGGATTGCGAATATGTGAGAGCAACAACTCTGCAGACACCAAGGTCAGTGAAGAAGGAGGGGGAGGAGGTGCTCCAGGCACCGGAGCAGAGATTCCCCTGCAGCCCGTGGTGAAGACCATCGTGAGACAGGCTGTCCTTCTGCAGCCCATGGAGGTGAATGGTGGAGCAGATATCCACCTGCAGCCCGTGGAGGACACCACGCTGGAGTAGGTGGATGTGCCCTGAAGGAAGCTGTGACCCCATAGATAGCCCATGCTGGAGCAGGCTCCTGGCAGGAACTGCAGCCCTGTGGAAAGGAGCCCATGCAGGAGCAGGTTTTCTGGAAGGACCTGTAGCCCCGTGGAGAGAAGCCCATGCTGGAGCAGTCTGATCCTGAAGGACTGTACCCTGTGGAAAGGACCCACGCTGGAGGAGTTTTTGAGGAACTGCAGCCCGTGGGAAGGACCCATGCTGGAGAAGTTTGTGAAGGACTGTCTCCCGTGGGTGGGACCCCATGCTGGAGCAGGGGAAGAGCGTGAGGAGGGAGTGGCAGAGACAAAGAATTATGAACTGACTGCAACTCCATTCCCCATTCCCCTGCACTGCTTGGGGGGAGGAGGTAGAAGAGCTGGGATTGAAGTTGAGCCTGGGAAGAAGGGAGGAGTGGGAGGAAGATGTTTTTAGATTTTTCTTATTTCTCACTATCCTACTCTCTTATTAATTGTCAATAAATTAAATTAATTTCCCCAAGTCAAGTCTGTTTTGACTGTGACAGTAATTGGTGAGTGATCTCTCTGTCCTTATCTCGACCCACGAGTTTTTTGTTGTATTTTCTCTCCCTGTCCTGTTGAGAAGGGAGAGTGATAGAGCAGCTTGGTGGGCACCTGGTGGCTAGCCAAGTTCAACCCATAACAGCTCCATGGCTTTAATGCACTTCAGTGTTAAATAAAGTTTAGTTGTACCTTTGTGGAAAAGATATAGGAAGGGTAGGCATTCACAGATGGAAAGTTTCACATGGTTATTTGTCTCTAACGAACATCTGCTTTTTCAGAATAAATAAATAAATTTTAGATTTCTAGTAATCAGCCATCCCTACTCCTTAGTTCACTGTACAGTGACCAAATTCTCTTTTCTTAAAACTGTTATCTGGTGAAAGAGATCAATGACCAGTCTAGCTCTGTTCCCAGCAAATCACAAACATGAAATATAAAAAAACTGAGCAGTAGGATTAGGCTGCCTTAGAACTCCTTCTAAAGAAACAAATTTACAAAATTGAGCTTTCCCTCCAGCCCTGAATTTTCAGTGCTTTTCAGTTATTTTTGACAAATATAAACAAGGTACCCTAATTTAATTTTTTGGTTTGCACCCATATTTTTACTTTCTCAAAATTTCTATCCATTCACGTATATTGTCTTTGGTGGTTTCAACAGCTTGTTGGACACAACGAAGATGTGAACTCTTTTCATCCAGAGGCTTGAAGCATTCTTTTACCTGTTGAATAAAAAAGTGAAAGAATATTTGATGAAGAGGCAGAGCAACATCTGCTAATACACAACAAAAGCAGCAAGAAATTTGTGATTTTTAACCCAATCTTCACTTGCATGGATGAGTGAAGGAAGATTCTTCCTGCCCCCATCTTCTGCTTACCTGAGAACAGTTTTCTTAAAAGGTTCCCACTGGTCTCATAGTGGCTGCATCTCACAAGGAGAGAAAGATTATATTTGTAATTGCATTTTTTAAAATCTAATTTTAAGAGATGTAACTCTATGTATGGGAAACTGTCTGGTTCCTGCTCATTCAGCAAACAGTAGTGGCCATTTAAACCATGCTGTCTACACCCAGGACAGCAGTGTCTCACTGCAGAGTTCACACAAGAGACGTTGTATACCCTGCTCTGCTCTGTGGCTGCTCTGGTTCATAGCACGCTAGCACAGCTCACCTTCATCAGCAGTTAATTAACATCCCAAATTGAAAACTGAAAGAGGTGTAGCATATGGCATGTGATACAGGCCAAGGGATGAGGTAGACATGCTATCTTGTAGCTGGGTTTGGAGTGACTCGGCAAGATTCATCAAAGTTTGCCTGTCTGAACCATAAATTCAGTTCATTTGGATGAGCAACGATAGCTTAAGTGTTGATGGTAAAAACATTTTCCCTACATGGAGAAGTTTGTGCCTCATTTTAATTTTCTACCAAAAACAACCAACCAACCAACACACACTGCCCCCCCCCCCGATGTTTAGGAGGCAACTACCCTCTTCCTTGAAGCACTTTGGAATGCAGCTGCTAGAAACTTGTAAATTGTTACTCACTCCTTGAATTCACTCCATTCCCTTTAACTGTCAGAATTGTTGAAGATTGCCTCCCTGATTTCAAGAGGTGCTCCTAATCAGAAGGCTTCATCATGAAAACTTAATATAACCTCAGGCATTAGTTGGTATTAACGGTATACAGATACTTTCAAAGGATACAGTGACTGTACACATTATAAAAATTAGATAAATTTTGTGAGAATTTACTTTGATGAGTATGATACAAGGTACAAGTACATACAAATACTTGTACAAAGTACAAGAAAGATACAAATAGGATACAACAAAGGGAGTCACTGGATTTTCTCTCTCTCAACCTTATACTGACTGTGTCTGTGTTCAGACAGACTTGTACCTAAAGTCCCATGGATCCCCAAGGGAGATGCAGTCATGTTCTACAGAAATGTCTCTGCATTCTGTGGCACTGGACAACATGTTGCTATTGATACACTGTAAAAGAGTCGATTTGGCTTTAGAATGAATGGAACTAAATAAAAAAACAAATAAGTATTGCTCCCTATATTTTTTTCATTTTATATTAACTATGGTTGCATTATTTATGCCTATGTTTTGCCCTAAACCAGGAAATTTTAGACTGACAACAAAGGAAGCCTCTGAAAAAAAATTATCAGGGATGCCCTTGAGTTTTAAATCAGCACACTGACCAGTGTGGGGTTTTTGATGCTGACAGAGAAGTTTGAGATTGTGGAGTAAGTAGACAAAATTATTATCATATATGTTATCCAGGAACGTGGAGAATTTTGCCTGTAGTAGATGTAGAGCATTGGCACATTTATTCCTGCCCTTCAGCTTTTTTCTTCTGTTTGCTCATTGGAAAAACCTACTTTTTTTTTTTTTTTCTTCATTACTTTGCAAGATGGGTAGCAAATATTAACAGAGGCAGGTATGACATGAGCTGTCTGGCAGACACACATTCGTAAGCTGAATCCAAGTCCATTGCTTAAACAAAAGCCATCCTTCTTGCCACTAACTTAATGCTCTGCCTTTAATCCAACTCATCATTGCTATAATCTTTTTCAAGGAAAAGGCAGGATATTACCCTGATACTTCATAACCAATCATGCTTTTAAGGTGTTAAAATTTAATCCCAAATTTCATTTCAGTTAAATTACAACTTTTTTTTTAAATCCAGAACAGCTAATCTGAATGGTTTACATTCTGTGGTGGGCAAGTAAAACTAAGCACTCACCCAATTGCTCGCTCACTGGCCCCTGCAGGATGGGGGAGAGAATCAGAATGCCATACTATGTCTAAATCTTGTAGATTCTGTTTACAAAACACCTCTAAGACATAGCCTTTTCTAATGCATCCATAGAACTAAGACTAATCATGGCCATAATCATATCATGCCTTTATTACTGTAATACCCTTGTTTCTAACTAACAAATGCCACGAATATCTTTCCAGCTGCAAAAACATCCTAGTTTATCATTTTACTTTGGCATACTTCCACTAGCTTGTCTTTATTGAACACAACCTGTTCCTGCCCCCCCACCTTTTCAAATCTCTTCACAGTTTCTCATCTATCATTTCATAATGAGAATTTGACTTCTGGTCTTTTCTGTTGTCTTCTATCTCTCAGTTTTTCCAAACAAGCATGCCTGTCCTCCCTCCTCACTATTCCTCATATTTAGGAGGAAGAACTTCATAAACAGCTAAAGCTATATTGGCCTTCTCTTTCAGGTCCCCATTTAAGTCTGCTTTGTTGTATTGTCTGCAAAAGACATCAGAACACTTAGGCAACTGAGCAACCATGTCGTGGTTTAGCCCCAGCCAGCAACTAAGCACCACGCAGCCGCTCGCTCACTCCCCCTGCCCCGATGGGATGGGGGAGAGAATTGGAGGAGTAAGAGTGAGAAACACTCCTGGGTTGAGATAAGAACAGTTTAATAATTGAAATAAAGTAAAATAGTAATGATAATAATAACAATACAATAATGATAATAATAATATTAATATACAAAGCAAGTGATGCACAATGCAATTGCTCACCACCTGCAAACCGATACCCAGGCAGTTCCCGAGCAGCGATTGCTGCTCCCCGGACAACCCCCCCCAGTTTATATACTGAGCATGATGTCATATGGTATGGAATAGCCCTTTGGTCAGTTTGGGTCAGCTGTCCTGGCTGTGCCCCCTCCCAGCTTCTTGTGCACCTGGCAGAGCATGGGAAGCTGAAAAGTCCTTGACTAGCATAAGCAGTACTTAGCAACAACTAAAACATCAGTGTGTTATCAGCATTATTCTCATCCTAAATCCAAAACACAGCACTATGCCTGCTACTAGGAAGAAAATTAACTCTATCTCAGCCGAAACCAGGACACCACATCTGGCTGTAATTCTGACATCTTTGACTGTAAGCTTTTTGAGGCAGGGACCATCTTTTGTTTTGTCTTTATATACTGGATAATGCAATAAGTCCTGACCCACAACTCCTACAAATTACCAGAGAGGAATTTCAATAAAATCAAGTCTAGGTCAATTTGTCATGTGAGAAATTGCTAGTGGTTTCTACCAGCATGAACACCAGTCCCTCATGTAGGATCTGGTATTCCTTGTATACCAAACTTCCTTTAGAAATCTCACAACATACAAATCGGATTGTCGTGGTTTAGCCCCAGCCAGCAACTAAGCACCACGCAGCCGCTCGCTCACTCCCCCTACCCCGATGGGATGGGGGAGAGAATTGGAGGAGTAAGAGTGAGAAACACTCCTGGGCTGAGATAGGAACAGTTTAATAATTGAAATAAAGTAAAATAGTAATGCTAATAGTAACAGTATAATAATGATAATAATAATAATGATACACGAAACAAGTGATGCACAATGCAATTGCTCACCACCCGCCGACCGATACCCAGACAGTTCCCGAGCAGCGATCGCTGCTCCTCGGCCAACCCCCCCCAGTTTATATACTGAGCATGACGTCATATGGTATGGAATAGCCCTTTGGTCAGTTTGGATCAACTATTCTGGCTGTGCCCCCTCCCAGTTTCTTGTGCGCCTGGCAGAGCATGGGAAGCTGAAAAAGTCCTTGACTAGCATAAGCAGTACTCAGCAACAACTAAAAACATCAGCCTGTTATCAACATTCTTCTCCTACTAAATCCAAAACACAGCACTATGCCTGCTGCTAGGAAGAAAATTAACTCTATCCCAGCCGAAACCAGGACAGTATCCACCCCTTATTCTATACCATCTACGTCATGCACAGGCCCTCCCCTTTCCAATGTGTTCCAATTAATCACCACCGCTTTCCCTATCTTGATATACACACAGATATCATTCCCTTCGTCTATGGCCCATCCCTCTAAAATGTCCATTGAGTTCATTTAGCCCATGACTTTGGGTTCCATCTGTCATCACAGTCTTTCAGAGCAGGAGAGGTGGTGTGCAGTGTTGGACTGTTGCATGCTGAAGTCAGTTCTCATTCCAACATGGTTTCATCAAAGTTCATTTTCCTTAGGCTGGGCAATTCTTACTGCAATACCATTGATGCGGCATATAGCAATCATAATATATAGTATTATATACTTAATATTAACCTACTATATTATTATATTAACATGCAGTTAAGAGATAACATATAGTTAAGAGATAACATACAGTATTATAAAGCAATTAATATTATACAATTCAGTTCATTGGCTATTTTCACCCAAAATCAAATTCGCTTGAGGTACACATTGGGCTTCCCCATCCTTTCGCATCACCCACCAAGTGCACCCAGGTCCTTGAGCAAAAGCAATCCCACGAATGGGTTTGCCTTTGCCAGAGGGGGAAGTAACCCAGACTGTCTTCCCCAGCATATTTTTCATGTGCACTACAGGAACTTTATCTCCTTCTACAGTACGTAAAAGTTTTGATTGGGCAGGGCCAGCTCGATTGGCAGATCCCCTGGTGTTGACTAACCAGGTGGCTTTTGCTAAATGCGTATCCCAATGTTTAAACGTCCCACCACCCATTGCTCTCAGGGTAGTCTTTAACAATCCATTGTATCGCTCAATTTTCCCGGAGGCTGGTGCATGGTAAGGGATGTGATACACCCACTCAATGCCGTGCTCTTTGGCCCAGGTGCCTATGAGGTTGTTTTGGAAATGAGTCCCGTTGTCTGACTCAATTCTTTCTGGGGTGCCATGTCGCCACAGGACTTGCTTTTCAAGGCCCAGGATGGTGTTCCGGGCGGTGGCATGGGGCACGGGATATGTTTCCAGCCATCCAGTGGTTGCTTCCACCATGGTGAGCACATAGCGCTTGCCCTGGCGGGTCTGTGGGAGCGTGATGTAATCAATCTGCCAGGCCTCCCCATATTTATATTTTAGCCATCGTTCACTATACCCAAGGGGCTTGAACTGCTTGGCTTGCTTGATTGCAGCGCATGTTTCACACTCATGAATAACCTGTGCAATACTGTCCATAGTTAAGTCCACCCCTCGATCACGAGCCCATTTATACGTTGCATCCCTTCCTTGATGGCCTGAGGCATCATGGGCCCACCGAGCTATAAATAATTCACCCTTATGTTGCCAGTCCAAATCCACCTGAGCCACTTCAATCTTAGCAGCCTGATCTACTTGCTGGTTGTTTTGATGTTCTTCAGTGGCCCGACTCTTAGGTACATGAGCATCTACATGACGAACTTTTACAACCAGGTTCTCTACCCGGGCAGCAATATCTTGCCACAATGCGGCAGCCCAGATTGGTTTGCCTCTGCGCTGCCAGTTGCTCTGCTTCCATTGCTGCAGCCACCCCCACAGGGCATTTGCCACCATCCATGAGTCAGTATAGAGATAAAGGACTGGCCGCTTTTCTCGTTCAGCAATATCTAAAGCCAGCTGGATGGCTTTCACCTCTGCAAACTGACTCGACTCCCCTTCTCCTTCAGCAGTTTCTGCGACTTGTCGTATAGGACTCCATACAGCAGCTTTCCACCTCCGATGCTTTCCCACGAGACGACAGGACCCATCAGTGAACAGGGCATATTGCTTTTCATTTTCTGGCAATTTATTATACAGTGGGGCCTCTTCAGCACGTGTCACCTCCTCCTCTGGTGATATTCTAATGTTTTTTCCTTCTGGCCAGTCCATGATCACTTCCAAGATTCCTGGGCGACTGGGGTTTCCTATTCGAGCCCGTTGTGTGATCAATGCAACCCACTTACTCCATGTAGCATCAGTTGCATGATGTGTAGAGGGGACCCTCCCTTTGAACATCCAGCCCAACACTGGCAGTCGGGGTGCCAGCAGGAGCTGTGCTTCAGTACCAACCACTTCTGAAGCAGCTCGAACCCCTTCATATGCTGCCAATATCTCTTTCTCAGTTGGAGTGTAGCGGGCTTCGGATCCTCTGTATCCCCGACTCCAAAACCCTAGGGGTCGACCTCGAGTCTCCCCTGGTGCTTTCTGCCAGAGGCTCCAGGTAGGGCCATTCTCCCCGGCTGCGGTGTAGAGCACATTTTTAATATCCTGCCCTGCCCGGACTGGCCCAAGGGCTACTGCATGAACTATCTCACGTTTAATTTGTTCAAAGGCTTGTTGTTGCTCAGGGCCCCATTTGAATTCGTTCTTCTTCCGGGTCACTTGATAGAGAGGGCTTACGATCTGACTGTAATTTGGAATATGCATTCTCCAAAACCCCACAACGCCTAAGAAAGCTTGTGTTTCCTTTTTGCTAGTTGGTGGGGACATAGCTGTTATTTTGTTGATCACATCCATTGGGATCTGACGACGTCCATCTTGCCATTTTATTCCTAAAAACTGGATCTCCTGTGCAGGTCCCTTGACCTTACTCTGTTTTATGGCAAAACCAGCCTTCAGAAGGATTTGGACTATTTTCTTTCCCTTCTCAAAAACTTCTTCTGCTGTATTGCCCCACACAATGATGTCATCAATGTACTGCAGATGTTCTGGAGCTTCACCCTGTTCCAGTGCTGTCTGGATCAGTCCATGGCAAATGGTGGGGCTGTGCTTCCACCCCTGGGGCAGTCGGTTCCAGGTGTACTGAACACCCCTCCAGGTAAAAGCAAACTGGGGTCTGCACTCTGCTGCCAAAGGGATGGAGAAAAATGCATTAGCAATATCAATTGTGGCATACCACTTAGCTGCCTTTGACTCCAGTTCATATTGAAGTTCTAGCATGTCTGGCACGGCAGCACTCAGCGGCGGTGTAACTTCGTTCAGGCCACGATAGTCCACTGTTAGTCTCCACTCCCCATTAGACTTTCGCACTGGCCATATGGGACTGTTAAAGGGTGAGCGAGTCTTGCTGATCACTCCCTGGCTCTCCAGTCGACGAATCAGGTTATGGATGGGAATCAGGGAGTCTCGGTTGGTGCGATATTGCCGCCTGTGCACAGTTGTGGTAGCAATCGGCACCTGTTGTTCCTCAACCTTCAGCAACCCTACAATTGAAGGGTCCTCTGAGAGACCGGGCAAGGTGGACAACTGTTTAATTTCCTCTGTCTCCAAAGCAGCTATACCAAAAGCCCACCGGTACCCTTTTGGGTCCTTGAAATACCCTCTCCTGAGGTAGTCTATGCCAAGGATGCACGGGGCGTCTGGGCCAGTCACAATGGGGTGCTTTTGCCACTCATTCCCAGTTAGGCTCACTTCAGCTTCCAGTACAGTTAGCTGTTGGGATCCCCCTGTCACTCCAGAAATACAAATGGGTTCTGCCCCTCTATAGTTTGATGGCATTAGCGTGCACTGTGCACCAGTGTCCACTAGAGCCTTCTACTCCTGTGGGTCTGACGTTCCAGGCCATCGAATCCACACAGTCCAGTAAACCCGGTTGTCCCTTTCCTCCACCTGGCTGGAGGCAGGGCCCCTCTAACACTGGTCACAGTATTCGTTGTTCACTTCCTGTAAATGTGAATCAAAAGTTCCCTGATCAAGGTCGGAAGTAAAATTAGCCCTCTTACTCTGTCTCGGGAACTGCTCACTGGAAACTGGAGCTGCAATTTTCCTGGGAGAACCGCCTTTTCTAATAGTTTTTCCTTGCAATTCACGCACCCGTGCCTCTAAGGTTGAGGTGGGTTTTCCATCCCACTTTCTCATGTCCTCTCCATAATCACGCAGGTAAAACCACAGGGTGCCCCGTGGTGTGTATCCTCTATATCCTCTCTCTTGAGCATAGGGACGTTGACTCCTAATGGCTGAGACACTGGTCCGTGCAGGTGGGGAGTAGGACAGATCCTCTCTGAGTTGTTGGAACTCTTGGCATATTTTTTCAGACAGTTTTTCCACAGCCGAGACACAGGCCCGTAGGGAGGAAGAGAGCTTTTCTTCGTAGTCCCGGAGTTGTCTAGCCACTTCATCCACCGTTGGTGCCTCGTCGTCTTTCCAGGCTAGTATTGCCAACGAGTTGGAATACGATGCTGGTGCGCTCCGTACCACCTTCCGCCACATGGATTGTGTGCACCTGACTTCATCTGGGTCTTTGGTTAACCGCTCATCATTCAGGTCACTGTAAATCACCTCCAGCACGCCTAATTCCCTCAGGTACTGGATACCTTTCTCTACGGTGGTCCATTTGCTTGGGCGGTATAAAACATCCTCCTTGAAGGGATACCTTTCCTTCACGCTTGACAGAAGTCGCCTCCAGAGGCTGAGCGGTTTTGCCCCTTTTCCAATTGCTTTGTCAATGCCCCCTTCCCTGGAAAGGGATCCCAGCTGCTTGGCTTCCCTACCCTCTAAATCCAGGCTACTGGCCCCGTTATCCCAGCATCGGAGCAGCCAGGTGATGATGTGCTCGCCTGGATGACGACCAAAATCTTTTCGCATATCTCGCAGCTCACTCAGGGATAGGGATCGGGTGGTCACCATCTCATTTATGGGTTCTTCCTCCTCTGGTTCTCGTGATGGCCCTGGTTCATCTTCATCCCTTACTAAACGAACTGATTTCCTCGTGTATTTTTTCTTCTGTATAGGGGCAACTGATACCGGCGCAGGTTGGTTCTCTGGTTTAGCCACAGTGTCTGTCACTGGGGTTTGAGTAGCCGCAGTGCTCATGGCTGTGGCTGGAGTAGCCACAGTGCCTGGGGCAGGGGTTTGAGTAGCTGCAAGGCCTGTAGTGGGGGTTGGAGTAGCCGCAGGGCCTGTAGTGGGGGTTTGAGTAGCCACAGTGCTTGTTGTTTTGTCATCAGATCCAGAGACCTTCTCTTTCTTTTGAGGGTACTGATTAGCGTTGACCACGGCTCGATAGGCATGGGCCAGTCCCCAGCATGTTGCAATGATTTGTGTCTCTCTGGAGCTACCAGGGTGACAACATACTTCTTCCAAATACTTTACTAATTCTTCAGGATTCTGCACTTGTTCAGGGGTGAAGTTCCAAAACACTGGAGGTCCCCACTGCCCTAGGTACTTGCGCATACGATCCCACACACCCTGCCACTCATAACTATCCAGCCTTGGGGTAGATCTCTGGATGGTATTTTTAAACTGCTTACTGACCTTTATCAAAATGGAAACAACATTCCCAAGAATTATCAATAGAAGTATCTTAACTGCCCAGGGGTGTTCAAGATACAGGAAAGTTGTTGTAATGAAGGAGGAAACATCATAGAAGAAAGCAGCAAAGGTGCCATTCTGTATTTCCTCCACAACAAGCCTCTCAGAGTAAGAAGTATAATTGCTAACTCTCTCTATGAGGTAGTACCCGAAGTACAGTAGTGACTTCTGTATGAAACCCAAATACCAAAGAATGCTCAAGGTCAGGGCTTTGATAAGGAGCCTCCCAAGCAAAAGATCATGAATCACTGCAGAGCATAGCACACTACACAAACTGACAGCAAGCTTTAACGCGTGCTGCAAAAAAAAGAACATGGTGCAGATCAGAAGAACTAATATCGTGACCGGCAACTGTTAACAGACTCCTTAATACACTCTGATTAATCTGTTGTTATCTCAAGCCCCACGTTGGGCGCCAAAAAGGACTGTCGTGGTTTAGCCCCAGCCAGCAACTAAGCACCACGCAGCCGCTCGCTCACTCCCCCTACCCCGATGGGATGGGGGAGAGAATCGGAGGAGTAAGAGTGAGAAACACTCCTGGGTTGAGATAAGAACAGTTTAATAATTGAAATAAAGTAAAATAGTAATGCTAATAGTAACAGTATAATAATGATAATAATAATAATGATACACGAAACAAGTGATGCACAATGCAATTGCTCACCACCCGCCGACCGATACCCAGACAGTTCCCGAGCAGCGATCGCTGCTCCCCGGCCAACCCCCCCCAGTTTCTATACTGAGCATGACGTCATATGGTATGGAATAGCCCTTTGGTCAGTTTGGATCAACTATTCTGGCTGTGCCCCCTCCCAGTTTCTTGTGCGCCTGGCAGAGCATGGGAAGCTGAAAAAGTCCTTGACTAGCATAAGCAGTACTCAGCAACAACTAAAAACATCAGCCTGTTATCAACATTCTTCTCCTACTAAATCCAAAACACAGCACTATGCCTGCTGCTAGGAAGAAAATTAACTCTATCCCAGCCGAAACCAGGACACACTGCATTTAGCAGGTCTCTTCCATACATCTCACCTCAAAATGATTACTAAAATACATACTCTAAAACATGACATATTGTAAATTGGACAATAAGGGATGGTATGCCCTACCACCTACTTACTTCCCTTCTTGCTCACCAGTAGGAATAAGAAATATAGCTCTATTCTAATGATCCAACTTGTCAAAACATTTTTCATTTCCTCTGTTTTGCTTTTAAGCACACAAAAAAATTGCAAGAGTGAATGAAATGGTAAACCTGCTCCTGTCTTACTAAGTTCACCTTGGGATTCTCATAGAATCAGAATGGCTGAGGTTGGAAGGGACCTCTGGAGGTCATCTTGTCCAACTGCCCTGCTCCAGCAGGGCCACCTAGAGCCGGTTACCCAGGGCCATGTCCAGATGGCTTTTGAATATCTCCAAGGAGGAAGACTCCACAACTTCCCTGGGAAACAAGCTCCACTGCTCAATCACCCTCACAGTAATAAAGTGTTTCCTGATGTTCACATGGAACCTCCTGTGTTTCTGTTTGTGCCCATTGCCTCTTGTCCTGCCACTGGGCACCACTGAAAAGAGCCTGGCTCCGTCTTCTTTACACCCTCCCTTCAGGTATTTCTATAAGTTGATGAGATCCCCCCGAGCCTTCTCTTCTCTAGGCTAAACAGTCCCAGCTCTCTCAGCCTTTCCTTGTATAACAGATGCTCCTCCTGTCCCTTAATCATCTTTGTGGCCCTTCACTGGACTCTCTCCAGTATGTCCATGTCTCTCTTGTACTGAGGAGCCCAGAACTGGACACAGGACTCCAGGTGTGGCCTCACCAGTGCTCAGCAGAGGGGAAGGATCACCTCCCTTGACCTGCTGGCAATACTTTGCCTAATGCAGCCCAGGATACCATTAGCCTTGTTTGCTGCAAGGGCACATTGCTGGCTCATGTTCAACCTGGTGCCCACCAGGACCCCCAGGTCCTTTTCTGAAAAGCTGAATAACAGATTTGTCAAGAATGAGGCCCATTTTCGTAGGGCCTGTAGCAATAGGACAAGGGGTAATGATTTTAAACTGAAAGAAGGTAGATTCAGACTAGATATAAGGAAGACATTTTTTATGATGAGGGTGGTGAAACACAGGAATAGGTTGTCCAGAGAGGTGGTAGATACTCCATCCCTGGAAACATTCAAGGTCAAGTTGGACGGGGCTCTGAGAAATCCGATCTAGTTGAAGATGTCCCTGCTCATTGCAGGGGGGGTTGGACTAAATGACCTTTAAAGGTCCCTTCCAACCCAAACCATTCTATGATTCTATGATTCTATGAATAAAGCATGTAAAGACAATCTAACACCGATTTTTTTTTTTTTAACTTAGCAAGAAGCCTAATGGATAAGAAAGAAAGAAAGAATCTTGAGAGGAAACACCTTGATGCTGCTGCAACTTTTTACAGTACTTCAGGTGACATTTTCAGAAGTAAAACAGGGAAATAAGGTCTAGACAACACTGTGTTACAAACTTGCATTTAACCTGCTTTCAAATTGGAAGAACATTTCAAGGGTGTTCCTGAAGGAATGGGCTAAGGTTAGGACAAAGGCTGGGCTTAGGTTGAAAGACACCAAGCGCAACAACAAAGAAAACCCCAAAACAAACAACAGAAGCTAGGCAGGCAGCAATAATAAGAAAAATACTTAAGGTTACAATGCTACAGGTTGAGATATTATTACCAAAAACAAACAAAAATGAATCCAAGTTAAGGTTTGTTACCTTAAGTGATAAACACAAAATATGGGAATAAATTCCTACACTTAACACCTTCTTTGCCTTACTTAATGCCTTCTTTGCCTCTGTGTTTAACAGCCAGACCGGTCATCCCCAGGGTACTCAGACCCCTGAGCTAGAGGATAGGGATGGGGACCAGAATGGAGCCCTCATAGTCCAGGAGGAAGCAGTTAATGACCTGCTACGCCACCTGGATGCTCACAAGTCTATGGGGCTGGATGGGATCCACCCAAGAGTACTGAGGGAGCTGGCAGAGGAGCTTGCCAAGCCACTCTCCATCATCTAGCAGCAGTCCTGGTTAACAGGGGAGGTCCCTGCTGACTGGAGGCTTGTGAATGTGACGTCCATCTACAAGAAGGGCCGGAAGGACGACCCGGGGAACTACAGGCCTGTCAGCCTGACCTCGGTGCCGGGGAAGATTATGGAGAGGTTCATCTTGAATACGCTCAACAGGCATGTGCAAGTCAACCAGGGGATCGGGCCCAGCCAGCATGGGTTCATGAAAGGCAGGTCCTGCTTGACCAACCTGATCTCCTTTTATGACCTCGTGACCCACCTGGTAGATGATGGAAAGGCTGTGGATGTCATTTACCTGGACTTTAGCAAAGCTTTTGACACCGTCTCCCACAATATTCTCCTTGAGAAGCTGGCAGCTCATGGCTTGGACAGGCGTAGTCTTCGCTGGGTAAAAAATGGGTTGGGTGGCCGAGCCCAGAGAGTAGTTGTAAATGGAGTTAAGTCCAGTTGGCAGCCGGTCACGAGCGGTGTTCCCCAGGGCTCTGTTTTGGGCCAGCCCTGCTTAATATCTTTATCAACGATCTGGATGAGGGGATTGAGTGCACCCTCAGTAAGTTTGCAGATGACACCAAACTGGGTGGGAGTGTTGATCTGCTGGAGGGTAGGATGGCCCTGCAGAGGGACCTGGACAGGCTGGATCGATGGGCCGAGGCCAACTGTATGGGGTTCAACAAGGCCAAGTGCCGGGTCCTGCACTTGGGTCACAACAACCCCATGCAACTCCACAGGCTTGGGGAAGAGTGGCTGGAAAGCTGCCTGGCTGAAAAGGACCTGCGGGTCTTGGTAGACAGCCAGCTGAACATGAGCCAGCAGTGTGCCCAGGTGGCCAAGAAGGCCAACAGCATCCTGGCTTGTATCAGGAATAGTGGGGCCAGCAGGAGCAGGGAGGTGATTGTGCCCCTGTACTCGGCGCTGGTGAGGCCGCACCTGGAATACTGTGTCCAGTTTTGGGCCCCTCACTACAAGAAAGACATTGAGGTGCTGGAGCGTGTTCAGAAAAGGGCAACGAAGCTGGTGAAGGGTCTGGAGCACAGGCCTTATGAGGAGCGGCTGAGGGAACTGGGATTGTTTAGTGTGGAGAAGAGGAGGCTGAGGGGAGACCTTATCGCTCTCTACAACTACCTGAAAGGAGGTTGTAGTGAGGTGGGTGTTGGTCTCTTCTCCCATGTAGTTAGCGATAGGACAAGAGGAAATGGGCTCAAGCAGCGTCAGGGGAGGTTTAGGTTGGATATTAGGAAAAATTTCATCACGGAAAGGGTAGTCAAGCATAGGAACAGGCTGCCCAGAGAGGTGGTGGAGTCCCCATCCCTGGAAGTGTTAAAAAAGCAGGTAGATGTGGCACTCTGGGACATGGTTGTCGTGGTTTAGCCCCAGCCAGCAACTAAGCACCACGCAGCCGCTCGCTCACTCCCCCTACCCCAATGGGATGGGGGAGAGAATCGGAGGAGTAAGAGTGAGAAAAAAAACCACTCCTGGGTTGAGATAAGAACAGTTTAATAATTGAAATAAAGTAAAATAATAATGATAATAGTAACAATATAATAATAATTACAATATACAAAGCAAGTGATGCACAATGCAATTGCTCACCACCCGCCGACCGATACTCAGACAGTTCCCAAGCAGCGATCGCTGCTCCCTGGCCACCCCCCCCAGTTTATATACTGAGCATGACGTCATATGGTATGGAATAGCCCTTTGGTCAGTTTGGATCAACTATTCTGGCTGTGCCCCCTCCCAGTTTCTTGTGCGCCTGGCAGAGCATGGGAAGCTGAAAAGTCCTTGACTAGCATAAGCAGTACTCAGCAACAACTAAAAACATCAGTGTGTTATCAACATTCTTCTCCTACTAAATCCAAAACACAGCACTATGCCTGCTGCTAGGAAGAAAATTAACTCTATCCCAGCCGAAACCAGGACACTGTCACAACAGGCGTTGTTAAAAAGATTATCCCCATCTTTCCTGTAGGCCCCCTTTACGTACTGGAAGGTCGCAATAAGGTCTCCTCGCAGCCTTCTCTTCTCTAGGCTGAACACCCCAACTCTCTCAGCCTGGCCTCATAGGAGAGTTGTTCCAGCCTTTGGATCATTTTGGTGGCCCTCCTCTGGACCTGCTCCAGCAGGTCCATGTCCTTCTTGTGCTGAGGGCCCCAGAGCTGGACGCAGTACTGCAGGTGAGGTCTCACCAGAGCAGAGAAGAGGGGCAGAATCACCTCCCTCGACCTGCTGGCCATGCTTCTTTTGATGCAGCCCAGGATAGGGTTGGCTTTCTGGGCTGCAAGCGCACATTGCCGGCTCATGTCCAGCTTTTCATCCACCAGTACCCCCAAGTCCTTCTCCGCAGGGCTGCTCTCAATCCCTTCATCTCCCAGCCTGTAATGATACCGGGGGTTGCCCCGTCCCAGGTGCAGGACCTTGCACTTGGCCTTGTTGAACCTCATGAGGTTCACACAGGCCCACCTCTCCAGCTTGTCCAGGTCCCTCTGGATAACATCTCGTCCTCCTGGTGTGTCAACAGCACAACTCAGCTTGGTGTCATCTGCAAACTTGCTGAGGGTGCACTCGATCCCACTGTCTATGTCATTGATGAAGATGTTAAATAGCACCGGTCCCAGTACGGACCCCTGAGGGACTCCACTTGTCACCGGTCTCCATGTGGACATCGAGCCATTGACCACGACCCTCTGGATGCGACCATCCAGCGAATTCCTTATCCACCGAACAGTCCACCCATCAAACCCATATCTCTCCAATTTAGAGAGAAGGATGTTGTGGGGGACCGTGTCGAATGCTTTACAGAAATCCAAGTAGATGACATCCATTGCTTTTCCCTTGTCCACTGATGCAGTCACTCCTTCATAGAAAGCCACTAGGTTGGTCAGGCAGGACTTTCCCTTGCTGCATCTGTGCTGACTGTCTCGAATCACCTCCCTGTCCTCCATGTGCTTGAGCATAGCTTCTAGGAGGATCTGCTCCATGATCTTCCCAGGCACAGAGGTGAGGCTGACAGGTCAGTAGTTCCCAGGGTCCTCCTTTCTTCCCTTTTTAAAAATGGGCACAACATTCCCCTTCTTCCAGTCAGCAGGGACTTCACCGGACTGCCATGACTTTTCAAATATCATGGAGAGTGGCTTGGCAACCACATCAGCCAATTCCCTCAGGACTCTGGGATGCATCTCACCAGGTCCCATAGACTTGTGTACATTGAGGTTCTTCAGGTGGTCTCGAACCTGATCTTCCCTTACAGTGGGAGGGGCTTTACCCCCCTGGTCCCCATCTTGCAGTCCATCGATTCGGGAGGGGTGAGGAGAGAGGTTGCCGGTGAAGACCGAGGCAAAGAAGTTGTTGAGTACCTCAGCCTTCTCCTCATCCGTTGATACAAGTTCGCCTTTCTTGTTCATCAAGGGGGGTACGCTTTCTTTAACCTTCCTTTTCTGGTTGATATACCTGTAGAAGCCCTTTTTGTTATTCTTTACGTCCCTTGCCAAATTCAGCTCCATCCTCGCCTTGGCCTTCCTGAACCCATCCCTACACAACCGGGCTGTTTCCCTGTATTCCCCCCAGGACACCTGTCCCTGCTTCCACTGCCTGTGCATTTCCTTCTTGCCCTTTAGTTTGACCAGCAGGTCTCGACTCAGCCATGCTGGTCTCTTCCCTTCCTTGCCTGATTTTTTACACTTGGGGACTGAGAGCTCTTGTGCTCTATGGAAGGTGTCCTTAAAGATCTGCCAGCTCTGTTCCGGTCCCCTGTCCCTGAGGACCGTCTCCCAGGGGGTCCTTCTGACTAACTCCTTGAAGAGCTGGAAGTTTGCTTTCCTAAAATTTAGGGTCCTGACTGTACTCCTCGCTTTTCCCATGTCCCTCAGGAGCGTGAAGTCCACCAATGCGTGATCACTGCAGCCCAAGCTGCCTCCAATCTTGACATCACTGATGAGCTCACTTGCATTGGTGACCATTAGACCCAGTATCGCATCCCCTCGGGTAGGGGTGTCTATTACCTGGCTTAGGAAGTTGTCGTCTATGCATTCCAGGAATCTCCTGGATTGCCTACAGCTCGCCGTGTTGCTTTTCCAGCAAATGTCGGGGTGGTTGAAGTCCCCCAGCAGGACAAGAGTCTGCAAGCATGAAGCCTCCCGGAGGTGGAGGAAGAAGGCTTCGTCAGTAGGCTCCCCTTGATCAGGTGGCCTGTAGTAGACACCAACCACAAGGTTCCCTTTGTTGCCTCTGTCTCTGACTCTTACCCATAAGCTTTCGACCTGCTCGTGGCTATTCTTCAGGGACAGCTCTTCACACTGTATCCATTTCTTTATGTAGAGGGCAACGCCTCCGCCCCTCCTTCCTCGCCTGTCCCTTCTGAAGAGCCTGTAGCCATCAATAGCCACGTTCCAGTTGTGGGATTCGTCCCACCAGGTTTCGGTTATGGCAATCAGGTCGTAGCTGTCTAGTAGCACAGCAGCTTCCAGCTCCTCCTGTTTGTTGCCCATGCTGTGTGCATTCATGTAGAGGCATTTCATCTGGGCTGTTGGCCGTGTCACCTTAGTGGAACATCCCTTATTTCCCTCAGGGTGTTTCACGAAGGTTTCCTTGTGAGCTCTAACTATCTCAGGAGCCCTTGGCTCATCTCTGCCAGACTTCAACTGTGCTGCAGCGTCCCCATCATGCCTCTGTGCAACAGGTTGAGGGCTCATAGTAGCACCCCGTCCCTCTAACCATTGCGTACCATCCCACAGCTTGTCACAGGCAAGCCTGGTATGTTCCCCCTCCCCCTTCACATCTAGTTTAAAGCCCTGTCAATGAGCCCCACAAGCTCCTGTGCAAAGACCCTCTTTCCTCTTTGAGAAAGGAGGCTCCCATTTGTCGTCCGCAAGCCTGGTGCCATGTAGGCCGTCCCATTGTCGAAGAACCCAAAATTGTGACGGTGGCACCAGCCTCGGAGCCATGTATTAAGAGATTGGATCCGCCTGTTCCTACCAATGTCAACTCCCACAACCGGAAGGAGGGAGGAAAAGATGACCTGTGCCCCAGATTCCCTCACTAACTGTCCCAAGGCCCTGAAGTCTCTTTTAATCACCCTTGGGCTGTGCACTGCAACTTCGTCACCACCCACGTGGAAGAGCAGTAAGGGGTAGTAGTCTGAGGGCCGTACCAGGCTGGGAAATCTCCTGGTGATATCTCTGACCCGGGCTCCTGGGAGGCAGCAGACTTCCCTATGAGGAGGGTCCACCCGGCATATTGGACCCTCCGTTCCCCTCAGGAGGGAGTCTCCTACAACTGTGACCCGTCTTGTCTTTCTTGTGGAGGTGGTAGTAATACGGGGGGTAGGTATTTGTGGTCTTGGCAACTCTTCGGGTGTAGATGGATCAACGCCCACATCATCCACTGACTGGTCCTCCACATCTAGAGCCTCATACCTATTGTGCAGAGGCACCTGGGGGGTCACGGTGGGCAAGGAAAGGGTTCGCTTGCCGCCCCAATTGCGGACTTGTTTCCACTCACCGCTTCCCTCTAAGACCCTGCCTACATCTTGGTGGGAGGAGGATACTGGCTCCCTTTGGTCACAGGCTTTCTCTGGAGGCTGTCCCTGGTCAGGTTTCCGGAAGCTCAGAGCGTGATTCCACCTGTCTATCTCTTGCTCAGATTCCCTGATGCTCTGTAGCCTGTCTACTTCCTCTCTTAGCTGTGCCACCAAGCCAAGTAGATAATCCACTTGGTCACAGCACACACAGCTGTTTGCTCCACTGCCATCTGTACCCAGAGCAAGCTGGTGGCACTCCCTGCAGCCGGAGACCTGGACGGCTGTGTGTTTCCCTGGGAGCTCAGTCTGAGTAGATACATCCTTTCTGGGTAGTGCAGAGGATACAGCCTTCCGCCGGGTGGACACCATGGTCATGCCTAGGCTCCCTCTCACCAGCTGAACTTACCGAACCTACCTCTTGAGCTAGGAGCGGGGTCACTTGGCCTTCCCCCGCACGCCCTGCTCGCGCGAACTGCCGCGCAAACTGACACGCCACGCCCTCCTGATGTGCCACGCCCTGTTTGCCTGTCCTGGTCACCGCGCTCCTGGTCGCTCGCGCTCCCTGGGGGCTGCTTTTATAGGTGGGGGGTTTGGCCGCCGTCACTCCTGTCCCCGCCCACGGTGCGTCAGAGCTGCCGCACGTCATCAACTCGCCCTTTCCTGCTCTTTCCTGCTCTAGGCTGGGGGCTGGGCTGCCCGCTCTCGCCCTGTGCTTTTTTGCCGCCTTAGCAAGGGTGCCCCGGTGCGAGTGTCCGCTCCGGAGCCCTTCGCCTCGGAGACTGGTGGCATGTCTTAAGGGTGCAGGAGCGGGCTGTCCCCATGTGCCGTAAGATGAACCGGCGGGGAAGACGACTGGCCTGGCTGAACAGGGAGCTTTTGCTCAGACTCAGGAAAAAAAGGAGAGTCTACCACCTTTGGAAGAAGGGGCAGCCAACTCAGGTGGCATAGCAGGTCATTAACTGCTTCCTCCTGGATTATGGGGGCTCCATTCTGCTCTCTGTCCCTGTCTTCCAGCTCAGGGGGCTGAGTACCCTGGGGATAACTGGTCTGGCTATTAAAGACAGAGGCAAAGAAGGCATTAAGTACCTCAGCCTTTTCCTCATCCTTGGTGGCAATATTTCCCCCCTGCATCCAGCAAAGGATGGAGATTCGCCTTGGCTCTCTTTTTGTTGTTAATGTACTTGTAAAAACATTTTTTATTATCTCTTACAGCAGTGGCCAGATTGAGTTCTAGCTGGGCTTTTGCCTTTCTAATTTCCTCTCTGCATGACCTAACAAGATCCCTGTACTCTTCCTGAGTCTGATTATAATAATATAAGTTGACAATCAATATAATTAAGTCTGAGCGGAATGCAAGCAATCTAAGCATGAGCGTATCTTTCCCTACCTTCTTTCTCAGAGTAATTACTGCTGAGCAACCATTTAAGGATTAAAGCCACGTAATCTACAGATATGTCGTGGTTTAGCCCCAGCCAGCAACTAAGCACCACGCAGCCGCTCGCTCACTCCCCCTACCCCCATGGGATGGGGGAGAGAATTGGAGGAGTAAGAGTGAGAAACACTCCTGGGTTGAGATAAGAACAGTTTAATAATTGAAATAAAGTAAAATAGAAATGATAATAATAACAATACTAATAATATACAAAGCAAGTGATGCACAATGCAATTGCTCACCACCGACGAATACCCAGACAGTTCCTGAGCAGCAATCGCTCCCCCCGACCAACTCCCCCCAGTATATATACTGAGCATGACATCATATGGTATGGAATAGCCCTTTGGTCAGTTTGGATCAACTATCCTGGCTTCCTGGCTGTGCCCCCTCCCAGTTTCTTGTGTGCCTGGCAGAGCATGGGAAGCTGAAAAGTCCTTGACTAGCATAAGCAGTACTTAGCAACAACTAAAACATCAGTGTGTTATCAATATTATTCTCATCCTAAATCCAAAACACAGCACTATGCCAGTGTGTACGGAAGGGTTAAAAGATGGAATTCTGGTCCGTGGATGGACACTGGGTGAGAAGTAGATAGCCGAGGAATGCAGTTAGCACAAGAGACAGATAATTTATTGTTTGAAATGCTGACCATAGAGATTAAAAGCTGAGAAATGTTAGGGAGGATGTGCACCTGTGAAGATACAAGGTACAGCTCGCTATTTTGCTTGCTTTGCAAGCATCCTGTTATTGGCTTGAGCATAGTCGATACGTGACTGCTGGATTACGGTAATATGCCGCATGAACAAAGCCCATGAACCAATAGACGGGATGACTATGTCGCGTTCAGCGCGCCTGGCCAGTGGGCGCACGCACCATAGGCTCCCTTTGTTGCAACCGAGGCGTGTTTTCAGCACTTGCTGGCCACGTGTGTTGAAACCCATTTCCTCTGCCATATAAATACCGGGATTTCCTGAAGAGGGGTGGGCTGGTGTACGGCGAGGTCACCGTTGCCTCCGTGGGGACGCCCACGTAAAGCTGGCACCTACCGACCACTGGGCTGAGTTCGCAGCGCAAGACAGCACAAGATTGTATGGATGGACCATCTTCCTCACGGTCCTCGGGTTGGTAAGACACTGCTGAACACTTGTAGTGTAGTTAATAGAGGCTTTTGTGCTGCTAGATAGTCTGTGTGTGCGTGCCATTCTTTCCCCAGGAATCCTCGAAACCACTCTAAAACAGCCAGCAACTAGGAAGAAAATTAACTCTATCCCAGCCGAAACCAGGACAGTATCCACCCCTTATTCTATACCATCTACGTCATGCACAGGTCCTACCCCTTTCCAATGCGTTCTAATTAATCACCAACACTTTCCCTGTCTTGATATATACACACAGATATCACTCCCTTAGTCTATGGGCCATCCCTCTAAAATGTCCATTGAGTTCATTTAGTCCATGACTTTGGGTTCCATCTGTCTTAACAGTCTTTCAGGGCAGGAGAGATGGTGTGTGGTGTTGGATTGTTGCATGCTGAGGCCAGTTCTGGTTCCAACATAGTTTCATCAAAGTTCATTTTCATTAAGCTGGGCGATTCTTACTGTAATACCATTGATATGGCATATAGCAACCATAAAAGAGATAACATACAGTATTATATAGCAATTGATATCATACAGTTCAGTTCATTGGCTATTTTCACCAAAAATCAAATTCCTTTGAGGTACACATTGAACTTCCCCATCCATTCACATCACCCACCAAGTGCACCCAGGTCCTTGAGCAAAAGCAATCCCACAAATGGGTCTGCCTTTGCCCAAGGGGAAAGTAACCCAGACTGTCTTCCCCAACATATTTTTTATGTGCACTACAGGGACTTTATCTCCTTCTACAGTACGTAGAAGTTTTGATTGGGCAGGGCCAGCTCGATTGGCAGATCCCCTGGTGTTGACTAACCAGGTGGCTTTCGCTAAATGCGTATCCCAATGTTTGAATGTCCCACCACCCATTGCTCTTAGGGTAGTCTTTAACAGTCCACTGTATCGTTTGATTTTCCTGGAGGCTGGTGCATGGTAAGGGATGTGATATACCCACTCAATGCCGTGCTCTTTGGCCCAGGTGTCTATGAGGTTGTTTCGGAAATGAGTCCCGTTGTCTGACTCAATTCTTTCTGGGGTGCCATGTCGCCACAGGACTTGCTTTTCAAGGCCCAGGATGGTGTTCTGGGCGGTGGCATGGGGCACGGGATATGTTTCCAGCCATCCGGTGGTTGCTTCCACCATGGTGAGCACATAGCGCTTGCCTTGGCGGGTTTGTGGGAGTGTGATATAATCAATCTGCCAGGCCTCCCCATATTTATATTTCAGCCATCACCTTCCATACCAGAGAGGATTGAACCGCTTGGCCTATTTGATATCAGCGCATGTTTCACATTCATGGATAACCTGTGCAATACTGTCCATAGTTAAGTCCACCCCTCGATCACAAGCCCATCTATATGTTGCATCCCTTCCTTGATGGCCTGAGGCATCATGGGCCCACAGAGCTATAAATAATTCACCCTGATGTTGCCAGTCCAGATCCACCTGAGCCACTTCAATCTTAGCAGCCTGATCCACCTGCTGGTTGTTTTGATGTTCTTCAGGGGCCTGACTCTTGGGTACATGAGCATCTACGTGACGAACTTTTACAACCAGGTTCTCTACCCGGGCAGCAATATCTTGCCACAATGCAGCAGCCCAGATGGGTTTTCCCGTGCGCTGCCAGTTGCTCTGTTTCCATTGCTGCAACCACCCCCACAGGGCATTTGCCACCATCCATGAGGCAGTATAGAGATAAAGGAATGGCCACTTTTCTCGTTCAGCAATATCCAAAGCCAGCTGGATGGCTTTCACCTCTGCAAACTGACTCGACTCCCCTTCTCCTTCAGCAGTTTCTGCGACTTGTCGTATAGGACTCCATACAGCAGCTTTCCACCTCCGATGCTTTCCCACAAGACGACAGGACCCATCAGTGAACAGGGCATATTGCTTTTCATTTTCTGGCAATTTATTATACAGTGGGGCCTCTTCAGCACGTGTCACCTCCTCCTGTGGTGATATTCTAAGGTTTTTTCCTTCTGGCCAGTCCATGATCACTTCCAAGATTCCTGGGCGACTGGGGTTTCCTGTTCAAGCCCGTTGTGTGATTAGTGCAACCCACTTACTCCACAGAGCATCAGTTGCATGATGTGTAGAGGGGACCCTCCCTTTGAACATCCAGCCCAACACCGGCAGTCAGGGTGCCAGCAGGAGCTGTGCTTCAGTACCAACCACTTCCGAAGCAGCTCGAACCCCTTCATATGCTGCCAATATCTCTTTCGCATTTGGAGTATAGCGGGCTTCGGATCCTCTGTATCCCCGACTCCAAAACCCTAGGGGTCGACCTCAAGTCTCCCCTGGTGCTTTCTGCCAGAGGCTCCAGGTAGGGCCATTCTCCCCATCTGCAGTGTAGAGCACGTTTTTAATATCCTGCCCTGCACGGACTGGCCCAAGGGCTACTGCATGAACTATCTCCCGTTTAATTTGTTCAAAGGCTTGTTGTTGCTCACGGCCCCATTTGAATTCGTTCTTCTTCCGGGTCACTTGATAGAGAGGGCTTACGATCTGGCTGTAATTTGGAATATGCATTCTCCAAAAACCCACAACGCCTAAGAAAGCTTGTGTTTCCTTTTTTCTAGTTGGTGGGGACATAGCTGTTATTTTGTTGATCACATCCATTGGGATCTGACGACGTCCATCTTGCCATTTTATTCCTAAAAACTGGATCTCCTGTGCAGGTCCCCTGACCTTACTCTGTTTTATGGCAAAACCAGCCTTCAGGAGGATTTGGACTGTTTTCTTTCCCTTCTCAAAAACTGCTTCTCACAAACTTCTTCTTCACGTTCGAGACCACCTGAATAACCTCAATGTACACAAGTCTATGGGACCTGGTGAGATGCATCCCAGAGTCCTGAGGGAATTGGCTGATGTAGTTGCCAAGACACTCTCCATGATATTTGAAAAGTCATGGCAGTCCGGTGAAGTCCCTGCTGACTGGAAGAAGGGGAATGTTGTGCCCATTTTTAAAAAGGGAAGAAAGGAGGACCCTGGGAACTATCGACCTGTCAGCCTCACCTCTGTGCCTGGGAAGATCATGGAGCAGATCCTCCTAGAAGCTATGCTCAAGCACATGGAGGACAGGGAGGTGATTCGAGACAGTCAGCACAGATGCAGCAAGGGCAAGTCCTGCCTGACCAACCTAGTGGCTTTCTATGAAGGAGTGACTGCATCAGTGGACAAGGGAAAAGCAATGGATGTCATCTATTTGGATTCCTGTAAAGCCTTCGACATGGTCCCCCACAACATCCTTCTCTCTAAATTGGGGAGCTATGGATTTGATGAGTGGACTGTTTGGTGGATAAGGAATTGGCTGGATGGTCACATCCAGAGGGTCGTGGTCAATGGCTCGATGTCCACATGGAGACTGGTGACAAGTGGAGTCCCTCAGGGGTCCGTACTGGGACCGGTGCTATTTAACATCTTCATCAATGTCATAGACAATGGGATCGAGTGCACCCTCAGCAAGTTTGCAGATGACATGAGGCTGAGTGCTGCAGTTGACACGCCAGGAGAACGAGATGTCATCCAAAGGGACCTGGACAAGCTGGAGAGGTGGGCCTGTGTGAAACTCCTGAAGTTCAACAAGGCCAAGTGCAAGGTCCTGCACCTGGGACAGGGCAACCCCCGATATCAATACAGGCTCGGGGATGAAGGGATTGAGAGCAGATCTCGGGTTACTTGGGGGTTGTCGTGGTTTAGCCCCAGCCAGCAACTAAGCACCACGCAGCTGCTCGCTCACTCCCCCTACCCCGATGGGATGGGGGAGAGAATCGGAGGAGTAAGAGTGAGAAACACTCCTGGGTTGAGATAAGAACAGTTTAATAATTGAAATAAAGTAAAATAGAAATGATAATAATAACAATATAATAATAACAATAATAATAATATACAAAGCAAGTGATGCACAATGCAATTGCTCACCTCCCGACGACCGATACCCAGACAGTTCCCGAGCAGCGGTCACTGCTCCCCGGCCAACCCCCCCCAGTTTATATACTGAGCATGACGTCATATGGTATGGAAACACTGATGTTTTTAGTTGTTGCTAAGTACTGCTTATGCTAGTCAAGGACTTTTCAGCTTCCCATGCTCTGCCAGGTGCACAAGAAACTGGGAGGGGGCACAGCCAGAATAGTTGATCCAAACTGACCAAAGGGCTATTCCATACCATGTGACGTCATGCTCAGTATAGAAACTGGGGGGGGGTTGGCCGGGGAGCAGCGATCGCTGCTCGGGAACTGCCTGGGTATCGGTGGGCGGGTGGTGAGCAATTGCATTGTGCATCACTTGCTTTGTATATTATTATTATTATTATCATTATTATATTGTTATTATTATCATTACTATTTTACTTTATTTCAATTATTAAACTGTTCTTATCTCAACCCAGGAGTGTTTCTCACTCTTACTCCTCCGATTCTCTCCCCCATCCCATCGAGGTAGGGGGAGTGAGCGAGCGGCTGCGTGGTGCTTAGTTGCTGGCTGGGGCTAAACCACGACACAACCGCATGACTCAGCTTGGTGTCATCTGCAAACTTGCTGAGGGTGCACTCGATCCCACTGTCTATGTTGCCAAGCTGTCAGAATACAATGCTGGGGTGTTTTGGACCACTTTCCTCCACATGGCCCATTTGCACAGGACATCCTCTGGATCTCTGGAGACCTCGTTGTTGTCTGGGTGTCGTGATTTAGCCCCAGCCAGCAACTAAGCACCACGCAGCCGCTCGCTCACTCCCCCTACCCCGATGGGATGGGGGAGAGAATCGGAGGAGTAAGAGTGAGAAACACTCCTGGGTTGAGATAAGAACAGTTTAATAATTGAAATAAAGTAAAATAGTAATGCTAATAGTAACAGTATAATAATGATAATAATAATAATGATACACGAAGCAAGTGATGCACAATGCAATTGCTCACCACCCGCCGACCGATACCCAGACAGTTCCCAAGCAGCGATCGCTGCTCCCTGGCCACCCCCCCCCAGTTTCTATACTGAGCATGACATCATATGGTATGGAATAGCCATTTGGTCAGTTTGGATCAACTATTCTGGCTGTGCCCCCTCCCAGTTTCTTGTGCGCCTGGCAGAGCATGGGAAGCTGAAAAAGTCCTTGACTAGCATAAGGAGTACTCAGCAACAACTAAAAACATCAGCGTGTTATCAACATTCTTCTCCTACTAAATCCAAAACACAGCACTATGCCTGCTACTAGGAAGAAAATTAACTCTATCCCAGCCGAAACCAGGACAGTATCCACCCCTTATTCTATACCATCTACGTCATGCACAGGCCCTCCCCTTTCCAATGTGTTCCAATTAATTACCACCGCTTTCCCTATCTTGATATACACACAGATATCATTCCCTTCGTCTATGGCCCATCCCTCTAAAATGTCCATTGAGTTCATTTAGCCCATGACTTTGGGTTCCATCTGTCATCACAGTCTTTCAGAGCAGAAGAGGTGGTGTGCAGTGTTGGACTGTTGCATGCTGAAGTCAGTTCTCATTCCAACATGGTTTCATCAAAGTTCATTTTCATTAAGCTGGGCAATTCTTACTGCAATACCATTGATGTGGCATATAGCAATCATAATATACAGTATTATATACTTAATATTAACCTACTATATTATTATATTAACATGCAGTTAAGAGATAACATACAGTTAAGAGATAACATACAGTATTATAAAGCAATTAATATCATACAATTCAGTTCATTGGCTATTTTCACCCAAAATCAAATTCCCTTGAGGTATGCATTGGGCTTCCCCATCCTTTCGCATCACCCACCAAGTGCACCCAGGTCCTTGAGCAAAAACAATCCCACGAATGGGTTTGCCTTTGCCAGAGGGGGAAGTAACCCAGACTGTCTTCCCCAGCATATTTTTCATGTGCACTACAGGGACTTTATCTCCTTCTACAGTACGTAGAAGTTTTGATTGGGCAGGGCCAGCTCGATTGGCAGATCCCCTGGTGTTGACTAACCAGGTGGCTTTTGCTAAATGCGTATCCCAATGTTTAAATGTCCCACCACCCATTGCTCTCAGGGTAGTCTTTAACAATCCATTGTATCGCTCAATTTTCCCGGAGGCTGGTGCATGGTAAGGGATGTGATACACCCACTCAATGCCGTGCTCTTTGGCCCAGGTGTCTATGAGGTTGTTTTGGAAATGAGTCCCGTTGTCTGACTCAATTCTTTCTGGGGTGCCATGTCGCCACAGGACTTGCTTTTCAAGGCCCAGGATGGTGTTCTGGGCGGTGGCATGGGGCACGGGATATGTTTCCAGCCATCCGGTGGTTGCTTCCACCATGGTGAGCACATAGCGCTTGCCTTGGCGGGTCTGTGGGAGCGTGATATAATCAATCTGCCAGGCCTCCCCATATTTATATTTCAGCCATCGTTCACTATACCCGAGGGGCTTGAACCGCTTGGCTTGCTTGATTGCAGCGCATGTTTCACACTCATGAATAACCTGTGCAATACTGTCCATAGTTAAGTCCACCCCTCGATCACGAGCCCATTTATATGTTGCATCCCTTCCTTGATGGCCTGAGGCATCATGGGCCCACAGAGCTATAAATAATTCACCCTTATGTTGCCAGTCCAAATCCACCTGAGCCACTTCAATCTTAGCAGCCTGATCCACCTGCTGGTTGTTTTGATGTTCTTCAGTGGCCTCACTCTTAGGTACATGAGCATCTACGTGACGAACTTTTACAACCAGGTTCTCTACCCGGGCAGCAATATCTTGCCACAATGCGGCAGCCCAGATTGGTTTGCCTCTGCACTGCCAGCTGCTCTGCTTCCATTGCTGCAGCCACCCCCACAGGGCATTTGCCACCATCCATGAGCCAGTATAGAGATAAAGGACTGGCCACTTTTATCTTTCAGCAATATCTAAAGCCAGCTGGATGGCTTTCACCTCTGCAAACTGACTCGACTCCCCTTCTCCTTCAGCAGTTTCTGCGACTTGTCGTATAGGACTCCATACAGCAGCTTTCCACCTCCGATGCTTTCCCACAAGACGACAGGACCCATCAGTGAACAGGGCATATTGCTTTTCATTTTCTGGCAATTTATTATACAGTGGGGCCTCTTCAGCACGTGTCACCTCCTCCTGTGGTGATATTCTAAGGTTTTTTCCTTCTGGCCAGTCCATGATCACTTCCAAGATTCCTGGGCGACTGGGGTTTCCTGTTCAAGCCCGTTGTGTGATTAGTGCAACCCACTTACTCCACAGAGCATCAGTTGCATGATGTGTAGAGGGGACCCTCCCTTTGAACATCCAGCCCAACACCGGCAGTCAGGGTGCCAGCAGGAGCTGTGCTTCAGTACCAACCACTTCCGAAGCAGCTCGAACCCCTTCATATGCTGCCAATATCTCTTTCGCATTTGGAGTATAGCGGGCTTCGGATCCTCTGTATCCCCGACTCCAAAACCCTAGGGGTCGACCTCAAGTCTCCCCTGGTGCTTTCTGCCAGAGGCTCCAGGTAGGGCCATTCTCCCCATCTGCAGTGTAGAGCACGTTTTTAATATCCTGCCCTGCACGGACTGGCCCAAGGGCTACTGCATGAACTATCTCCCGTTTAATTTGTTCAAAGGCTTGTTGTTGCTCACGGCCCCATTTGAATTCGTTCTTCTTCCGGGTCACTTGATAGAGAGGGCTTACGATCTGGCTGTAATTTGGAATATGCATTCTCCAAAAACCCACAACGCCTAAGAAAGCTTGTGTTTCCTTTTTTCTAGTTGGTGGGGACATAGCTGTTATTTTGTTGATCACATCCATTGGGATCTGACGACGTCCATCTTGCCATTTTATTCCTAAAAACTGGATCTCCTGTGCAGGTCCCCTGACCTTACTCTGTTTTATGGCAAAACCAGCCTTCAGGAGGATTTGGACTGTTTTCTTTCCCTTCTCAAAAACTGCTTCTCACAAACTTCTTCTTCACGTTCGAGACCACCTGAATAACCTCAATGTACACAAGTCTATGGGACCTGGTGAGATGCATCCCAGAGTCCTGAGGGAATTGGCTGATGTAGTTGCCAAGACACTCTCCATGATATTTGAAAAGTCATGGCAGTCCGGTGAAGTCCCTGCTGACTGGAAGAAGGGGAATGTTGTGCCCATTTTTAAAAAGGGAAGAAAGGAGGACCCTGGGAACTATCGACCTGTCAGCCTCACCTCTGTGCCTGGGAAGATCATGGAGCAGATCCTCCTAGAAGCTATGCTCAAGCACATGGAGGACAGGGAGGTGATTCGAGACAGTCAGCACAGATGCAGCAAGGGCAAGTCCTGCCTGACCAACCTAGTGGCTTTCTATGAAGGAGTGACTGCATCAGTGGACAAGGGAAAAGCAATGGATGTCATCTATTTGGATTCCTGTAAAGCCTTCGACATGGTCCCCCACAACATCCTTCTCTCTAAATTGGGGAGCTATGGATTTGATGAGTGGACTGTTTGGTGGATAAGGAATTGGCTGGATGGTCACATCCAGAGGGTCGTGGTCAATGGCTCGATGTCCACATGGAGACTGGTGACAAGTGGAGTCCCTCAGGGGTCCGTACTGGGACCGGTGCTATTTAACATCTTCATCAATGTCATAGACAATGGGATCGAGTGCACCCTCAGCAAGTTTGCAGATGACATGAGGCTGAGTGCTGCAGTTGACACGCCAGGAGAACGAGATGTCATCCAAAGGGACCTGGACAAGCTGGAGAGGTGGGCCTGTGTGAAACTCCTGAAGTTCAACAAGGCCAAGTGCAAGGTCCTGCACCTGGGACAGGGCAACCCCCGATATCAATACAGGCTCGGGGATGAAGGGATTGAGAGCAGATCTCGGGTTACTTGGGGGTTGTCGTGGTTTAGCCCCAGCCAGCAACTAAGCACCACGCAGCTGCTCGCTCACTCCCCCTACCCCGATGGGATGGGGGAGAGAATCGGAGGAGTAAGAGTGAGAAACACTCCTGGGTTGAGATAAGAACAGTTTAATAATTGAAATAAAGTAAAATAGAAATGATAATAATAACAATATAATAATAACAATAATAATAATATACAAAGCAAGTGATGCACAATGCAATTGCTCACCTCCCGACGACCGATACCCAGACAGTTCCCGAGCAGCGGTCGCTGCTCCCCGGCCAACCCCCCCCAGTTTATATACTGAGCATGACGTCATATGGTATGGAAACACTGATGTTTTTAGTTGTTGCTAAGTACTGCTTATGCTAGTCAAGGACTTTTCAGCTTCCCATGCTCTGCCAGGTGCACAAGAAACTGGGAGGGGGCACAGCCAGAATAGTTGATCCAAACTGACCAAAGGGCTATTCCATACCATGTGACGTCATGCTCAGTATAGAAACTGGGGGGGGGTTGGCCGGGGAGCAGCGATCGCTGCTCGGGAACTGCCTGGGTATCGGTGGGCGGGTGGTGAGCAATTGCATTGTGCATCACTTGCTTTGTATATTATTATTATTATTATCATTATTATATTGTTATTATTATCATTACTATTTTACTTTATTTCAATTATTAAACTGTTCTTATCTCAACCCAGGAGTGTTTCTCACTCTTACTCCTCCGATTCTCTCCCCCATCCCATCGAGGTAGGGGGAGTGAGCGAGCGGCTGCGTGGTGCTTAGTTGCTGGCTGGGGCTAAACCACGACACAACCGCATGACTCAGCTTGGTGTCATCTGCAAACTTGCTGAGGGTGCACTCGATCCCACTGTCTATGTTGCCAAGCTGTCAGAATACAATGCTGGGGTGTTTTGGACCACTTTCCTCCACATGGCCCATTTGCACAGGACATCCTCTGGATCTCTGGAGACCTCGTTGTTGTCTGGGTGTCGTGATTTAGCCCCAGCCAGCAACTAAGCACCACGCAGCCGCTCGCTCACTCCCCCTACCCCGATGGGATGGGGGAGAGAATCGGAGGAGTAAGAGTGAGAAACACTCCTGGGTTGAGATAAGAACAGTTTAATAATTGAAATAAAGTAAAATAGTAATGCTAATAGTAACAGTATAATAATGATAATAATAATAATGATACACGAAGCAAGTGATGCACAATGCAATTGCTCACCACCCGCCGACCGATACCCAGACAGTTCCCAAGCAGCGATCGCTGCTCCCTGGCCACCCCCCCCCAGTTTCTATACTGAGCATGACATCATATGGTATGGAATAGCCATTTGGTCAGTTTGGATCAACTATTCTGGCTGTGCCCCCTCCCAGTTTCTTGTGCGCCTGGCAGAGCATGGGAAGCTGAAAAAGTCCTTGACTAGCATAAGGAGTACTCAGCAACAACTAAAAACATCAGCGTGTTATCAACATTCTTCTCCTACTAAATCCAAAACACAGCACTATGCCTGCTACTAGGAAGAAAATTAACTCTATCCCAGCCGAAACCAGGACAGTATCCACCCCTTATTCTATACCATCTACGTCATGCACAGGCCCTCCCCTTTCCAATGTGTTCCAATTAATTACCACCGCTTTCCCTATCTTGATATACACACAGATATCATTCCCTTCGTCTATGGCCCATCCCTCTAAAATGTCCATTGAGTTCATTTAGCCCATGACTTTGGGTTCCATCTGTCATCACAGTCTTTCAGAGCAGAAGAGGTGGTGTGCAGTGTTGGACTGTTGCATGCTGAAGTCAGTTCTCATTCCAACATGGTTTCATCAAAGTTCATTTTCATTAAGCTGGGCAATTCTTACTGCAATACCATTGATGTGGCATATAGCAATCATAATATACAGTATTATATACTTAATATTAACCTACTATATTATTATATTAACATGCAGTTAAGAGATAACATACAGTTAAGAGATAACATACAGTATTATAAAGCAATTAATATCATACAATTCAGTTCATTGGCTATTTTCACCCAAAATCAAATTCCCTTGAGGTATGCATTGGGCTTCCCCATCCTTTCGCATCACCCACCAAGTGCACCCAGGTCCTTGAGCAAAAACAATCCCACGAATGGGTTTGCCTTTGCCAGAGGGGGAAGTAACCCAGACTGTCTTCCCCAGCATATTTTTCATGTGCACTACAGGGACTTTATCTCCTTCTACAGTACGTAGAAGTTTTGATTGGGCAGGGCCAGCTCGATTGGCAGATCCCCTGGTGTTGACTAACCAGGTGGCTTTTGCTAAATGCGTATCCCAATGTTTAAATGTCCCACCACCCATTGCTCTCAGGGTAGTCTTTAACAATCCATTGTATCGCTCAATTTTCCCGGAGGCTGGTGCATGGTAAGGGATGTGATACACCCACTCAATGCCGTGCTCTTTGGCCCAGGTGTCTATGAGGTTGTTTTGGAAATGAGTCCCGTTGTCTGACTCAATTCTTTCTGGGGTGCCATGTCGCCACAGGACTTGCTTTTCAAGGCCCAGGATGGTGTTCTGGGCGGTGGCATGGGGCACGGGATATGTTTCCAGCCATCCGGTGGTTGCTTCCACCATGGTGAGCACATAGCGCTTGCCTTGGCGGGTCTGTGGGAGCGTGATATAATCAATCTGCCAGGCCTCCCCATATTTATATTTCAGCCATCGTTCACTATACCCGAGGGGCTTGAACCGCTTGGCTTGCTTGATTGCAGCGCATGTTTCACACTCATGAATAACCTGTGCAATACTGTCCATAGTTAAGTCCACCCCTCGATCACGAGCCCATTTATATGTTGCATCCCTTCCTTGATGGCCTGAGGCATCATGGGCCCACAGAGCTATAAATAATTCACCCTTATGTTGCCAGTCCAAATCCACCTGAGCCACTTCAATCTTAGCAGCCTGATCCACCTGCTGGTTGTTTTGATGTTCTTCAGTGGCCTCACTCTTAGGTACATGAGCATCTACGTGACGAACTTTTACAACCAGGTTCTCTACCCGGGCAGCAATATCTTGCCACAATGCGGCAGCCCAGATTGGTTTGCCTCTGCACTGCCAGCTGCTCTGCTTCCATTGCTGCAGCCACCCCCACAGGGCATTTGCCACCATCCATGAGCCAGTATAGAGATAAAGGACTGGCCACTTTTATCTTTCAGCAATATCTAAAGCCAGCTGGATGGCTTTCACCTCTGCAAACTGACTCGACTCCCCTTCTCCTTCAGCAGTTTCTGCGACTTGTCGTATAGGACTCCATACAGCAGCTTTCCACCTCCGATGCTTTCCCACAAGACGACAGGACCCATCAGTGAACAGGGCATATTGCTTTTCATTTTCTGGCAATTTATTATACAGTGGGGCCTCTTCAGCACGTGTCACCTCCTCCTCTGGTGATATTCTAAGGTTTTTTCCTTCTGGCCAGTCCATGATCACTTCCAAGATTCCTGGGCGACTGGGGTTTCCTGTTCAAGCCCGTTGTGTGATTAGTGCAACCCACTTACTCCACAGAGCATCAGTTGCATGATGTGTAGAGGGGACCCTCCCTTTGAACATCCAGCCCAACACCGTCAGTCGGGGTGCCAGCAGGAGCTGTGCTTCAGTACCAACCACTTCCGAAGCAGCTCGAACCCCTTCATATGCTGCCAGTATCTCTTTCTCAGTTGGAGTATAGCGGGCTTCGGATCCTCTGTATCCCTGACTCCAAAACCCTAGGGGTCGACCTCGAGTCTCCCCTGGTGCTTTCTGCCAGAGGCTCCAGGTAGGGCCATTCTCCCCGGCTGCGGTGTAGAGCACATTTTTAATAACCTGCCCTGCACGGACTGGCCCAAGGGCTACTGCATGAACTATCTCACGTTTAATTTGTTCAAAGGCATGTTGTTGCTCAGGGCCCCATTTGAAATCGTTCTTCTTCCGGGTCGCTTGATAGAGAGGGCTTACGATCTGGCTGTAATTTGGAATATGCATTCTCCAAAAACTCACAATGCCTGAGAAAGCTTGTGTTTCCTTTTTGCTAGTTGGTGGGGACATAGCTGTTATTTTGTTGATCACATCCATTGGGATCTGACGACATCCATCTTGCCATTTTATTCCTAAAAACTGGATCTCCTGTGCAGGTCCCTTGACCTTACTCTGTTTTATGGCAAAACCAGCCTTCAGGAGGATTTGGACTATTTTCTTTCCCTTCTCAAAAACTTCTTCTGCTGTATTGCCTCACACAATGATGTCATCAATGTATTGCAGATGTTCTGGAGCTTCACCCTATTCCAGTGCTGTCTGGATCAGTCCATGGCAAATGGTGGGGCTGTGCTTCCACCCCTGGGGCAGTCGGTTCCAGGTGTACTGAACACCCCTCCAGGTAAAAGCAAACTGGGGCCGGCACTCTGCTGCCAAAGGGATGGAGAAAAATGCATTAGCAATATCAATTGTGGCATACCACTTAGCTGCCTTTGACTCCAGTTCATATTGAAGTTCTAGCATGTCTGGCACGGCAGCACTCAGCGGCGGTGTAACTTCGTTCAGGCCACGATAGTCCACTGTTAGTCTCCACTCCCCATTAGACTTTCGCACTGGCCATATGGGACTGTTAAAGGGTGAGCGAGTCTTGCTGATCACTCCCTGGCTCTCCAGTCGACGAATCAGGTTATGGATGGGAATCAGGGAGTCTCGGTTGGTGCGATATTGCCGCCTGTGCACAGTTGTGGTAGCAATCGGCACCTGTTGTTCCTCAACCTTCAGCAACCCTACAATTGAAGGGTCCTCTGAGAGACCGGGCAAGGTGGACAACTGTTTAATTTCCTCTGTCTCCAAAGCAGCTATACCAAAAGCCCACCGGTACCCTTTTGGGTCCTTGAAATACCCTCTCCTGAGGTAGTCTATGCCAAGGATGCACGGGGCGTCTGGGCCAGTCACAATGGGGTGCTTTTGCCACTCATTCCCAGTTAGGCTCACTTCAGCTTCCAGTACAGTGAGCTGTTGGGATCCCCCTGTCACTCCAGAAATACAAATGGGTTCTGCCCCTATATAGTTTGATGGCATTAGCGTGCACTGTGCACCAGTGTCCACTAGAGCCTTCTACTCCTGTGGGTCTGACGTTCCAGGCCATCGAATCCACACAGTCCAGTAAACCCGGTTGTCCCTTTCCTCCACCTGGCTGGAGGCAGGGCCCCTCTAACGCTGGTCACAGTATTCGCTGTTCACTTCCTGTAAATGTGAATCAAAAGTCCCCTGATCAAGGTTGGAAGTAAAATTAGCCCTCTTACTCTGTCTGGGGAACTGCTCACTGGAAACTGGAGCTGCAATTTTCCTGGGAGAACCGCCTTTTCTAATAGTTTTTCCTTGCAACTCACGCACCCGTGCCTCTAAGGTTGAGGTGGGTTTTCCATCCCACTTTCTCATGTCCTCTCCATAATCACGCAGGTAAAACCACAGGGTGCCCCGTGGTGTGTATCCTCTATATCCTCTCTCTTGAGCATAGGGACGTTGACTCCTAATGGCTGAGACACTGGTCCGTGCAGGTGGGGAGTAGGACAGATCCTCTCTGAGTTGTTGGAACTCTTGGCACATTTTTTCAGACAGTTTTTCCACAGCCGAGACACAGGCCCATAGGGAGGAAGAGAGCTTTTCTTCGTATTCCTGGAGTTGTCTAGCCACTTCATCCACCGTTGGTGCCTCTTCATCTTTCCAGGCCAGTATTGCCAACGAGTTCGAATACGATGCTGGTGCGCTCCGTACCACCTTCCGCCACATGGATTGTGTGCACCTGACTTCATCTGGGTCTTTGGTTAACCGCTCATCATTCAGGTCACTGTAAATCACCTCCAGCACGCCTAATTCCCTCAGGTACTGGATACCTTTCTCTACGGTGGTCCATTTGCTTGGGTGGTATAAAACATCTTCCTTGAAGGGATACCTTTCCTTCACGCTTGACAGAAGTCGCCTCCAGAGGCTGAGCGGTTTTGCCCCTTTTCCAATTGCTTTGTCAATGCCCCCTTCCCTGGAAAGGGATCCCAGCTGCTTGGCTTCCCTACCCTCTAAATCCAGGCTACTGGCCCCGTTATCCCAGCATCGGAGCAGCCAGGTGATGATGTGCTCACCTGGATGACGACCGAAATCTTTTCGCATATCTCGCAGCTCACTCAGGGATAGAGATCAGGTGGTCACCATCTCATTTATGGGTTCTTCCTCCTCTGGTTCTCGTGATGGCCCTGGTTCATCTTCATCCCTTACTAAACGAACTGATTTCCTCGTGTATTTTTTCTTCTGTATAGGGGCAACTGATACCGGCGCAGGTTGGTTCTCTGGTTTAGCCGCAGTGTCTGTCACTGGGGTTTGAGTAGCCGCAGTGCCCATGGCTGTGGTTTGAGTAGTCGCAGTGCCCATGGCTGTGGATTGAGTAGCCGCAGTGCTCATGGCTGTGGCTGGAGTAGCCACAGTGCCTGGGGCAGGGGTTTGAGTAGCTGCAAGGCCTGTAGTGGGGGTTGGAGTAGCCGCAGGGCCTGTAGTGGGGGTTTGAGTAGCCACAGTGCTTGTTGTTTTGTCATCAGATCCAGAGACCTTCTCTTTCTTTTGAGGGTACTGATTAGCGTTGACCACGGCTCGATAGGCATGGGCCAGTCCCCAGCATGTTGCAATGATTTGTGTCTCTCTGGAGCTACCAGGGTGACAACATACTTCTTCCAAATACTTTACTAATTCTTCAGGATTCTGCACTTGTTCAGGGGTGAAGTTCCAAAACACTGGAGGTCCCCACTGCCCTAGGTACTTGCCCATACGATCCCACACACCCTGCCACTCATAACTATCCAGCCTTGGGGTAGATCTCTGGATGATATTTTTAAACTGCTTACTGACCTTTATCAAAACGGAAACAACATTCCCAAGAAGTATCAATAGAAGTATCTTAACTGCCCAGGGGTGTTCAAGATACTGGAACGTTGTTGTAATGAAGGAGGAAACATCATAGAAGAAAGCAGCAAAGGTGCCATTCTGTATTTCCTCCACAACAAGCCTCTCAGAGTAAGAAGTATAATTGCTAACTCTCTCTATGAGGTAGTACCCGAAGTACAGTAGCGACTTCTGTATGAAACCCAAATACCAAAGAATGCTCAAGGTCAGGGTTTTGATAAGGAGCCTCCCAAGCAAAAGATCATGAATCACTGCAGAGCATAGCACACTACACAAACTGACAACAAGCTTTAACGCGTGCTGCAAAAAAAAGAACATGGTGCAGATCAGATGAACTAATATCGTGACTGGCAACTGTTAACAGACTCCTTAATACACTCTGGTTAATCTGTTGTTATCTCAAACCCTTCGTGCCCCACGTTGGGCGCCAAAAAGGACTGTCGTGGTTTAGCCCCAGCCAGCAACTAAGCACCACGCAGCCGCTCGCTCACTCCCCCTACCCCGATGGGATGGGGGAGAGAATCGGAGGAGTAAGAGTGAGAAACACTCCTGGGTTGAGATAAGAACAGTTTAATAATTGAAATAAAGTAAAATAGTAATGCTAATAGTAACAGTATAATAATGATAATAATAATAATGATACACGAAGCAAGTGATGCACAATGCAATTGCTCACCACCCGCCGACCGATACCCAGACAGTTCCCGAGCAGCGATCGCTGCTCCCTGGCCACCCCCCCCAGTTTATATACTGAGCATGACGTCATATGGTATGGAATAGCCCTTTGGTCAGTTTGGATCAACTATTCTGGCTGTGCCCCCTCCCAGTTTCTTGTGCGCCTGGCAGAGCATGGGAAGCTGAAAAAGTCCTTGACTAGCATAAGCAGTACTCAGCAACAACTAAAAACATCAGCATGTTATCAACATTCTTCTCCTACTAAATCCAAAACACAGCACTATGCCTGCTGCTAGGAAGAAAATTAACTCTATCCCAGCCGAAACCAGGACACTGGGTCACTGGAGATGACTTCCAGCACTGCTAGTTCTCTCAGATACTGGATGCATTCCTCTGCAGTAGCCCACTTTCTTGGGTAGTTCACAAGATCTTCCTTGAACAGATATCTTGCCCTCACACTTGAGAGGAGCCGTCTCCAGAGATTGCAAATTGCTGCCTCTTTTCTAATTCCTCTGTCAATTCCCCAGTTTCTAGTAAGGGATCCCAGCTGTTGGGCTTCCTTACCTTCCAGTCGCTGACTGTCGGCCCCATTATCCCAGCATCAGAGCAGCAAGGCAGCAATCCGCTCACCTGGCTGGTGGCTGTAATCTTTCCGTATGTCTCGAAGTTCTGATGAGGTCAGACACTGGGTACTTTCTGCCTCATGTCTGATTTATAGAATCATAGAATCGTTTAGGTTGGAAAAGACCTTTAAGATCATCCAGTCCAACCATTAACCTACACTACCAAGTCTACTCTAAGCCAATCAAGGGTAGACTAGACTAAAGCATGTCCCAAAGTGCCACATCTACCCGTTTTTTGAACACTTCCAGGGATGGTGACTCCACCACTTCTCTGGGCAGCCTGTTCCAATTCTTGACCACCCTTTCCGTAAAGAAATTTTTCCTAATTTCCAACCTAAACCTCCCCTGGCGCAGCTTAAGCCCATTTCCTCTCATCCTACTTCTTATTTCTCTCACTTCTTCTTCCCATTTCTTTGTTGAAAGACTGGCTTTCTGATCAAACCCTTCCTCTTCCTCCTCCTCCCCTACTAATCAATGATATGGACCCATTGTTCTACTTCTCCACTGTTTCTTTTTCACTACTGGGGCAATTACTGTAGTTGTTGTTGTTTGGGTCCCTATCTCAACCATGGTGTCCTCAGATGCAGATTGGGTCCCTGTCTCAGTCATGGCATTCTCGGAGGTGGTTTGGGTCCCTGCCTTAACCACAGTCCTCTGATAGTACTGAACTGTGGCTCGGTAGGCACAGGCCAAGCACCAGTACAGTGCTAGAAGCTGCTGGTTTTCATTAGGGTAGGCAAGGCACCCTTCTATCAGGTGGCATGTCAGTTTACCAGGGTTACTTGCCTGTTCAGGTGTAAAGTCCCAGGCTATGGGAGGTGACAACCGCCCTAGGAACCTGCCCAAATCCTTCCACAGACCCTGCCACCCAGGGACTGGCGGCCTCAAGGCACGCTTCAGTTTCAACCCAAAAGTTGTCTTCTCTTACACCAGGACGACACCAGATTCCACAAACCTGACAATATGCCAACAGTGTTAATGTTGTCCAAAACTGATGCTGATGTCCATTGTAAAGCCCTACCCTAACTATGCTTAGTTAACAGATTTTCCAGGAGCAGAAGTCTAGGCGATGTATTACTGACTTGATCAGTAAACCGTGAGAAGTTACTTAAGATCTGCCAAGAAGGAAATTAGGGGAAAGGTAATTCCGTCAGAGGGCGATCATGACCACCGACTCATGAGCCCTCTACCACAATTACACCCCAGACTCAAATTGAAGGACAACTGAGCATGCTCACTAATTTAAATACTAGACAAAGAGATTTTAACCCATCATAGCACTACGTAAGTATTAGGTATTTATATATGGTAATGAATGTGTATAAATAGAGGCTGACTTGATGATTCGGTGTGCTACCTTTGTGGAAAGCCACCTAGCACCCAAACTTGCGCAACTTTGTGAATAAACAATATCTCGTCTCAGTGTGTGAAGATTGGCTTATTGCACACCGGGTAAACGAGCCCTATTTGGGGAAACATTAATTAGTAGTATTAAAGAGCTCACGTAAGGGTGAACAAGGACCTTGGGAGCCTGCGTAATAAAACCACCCACATTGATCCCAGATAGGAAAAGGGACATGTATTTACTGAATCATAGATTCATAGAATGCTTTGGGTTGGAAGGGACCTTTAGAGGTCATCTAGCCCAACCCCCCTGCAGTGAGCAGGGACAGCTTTAACTAGATCAGGTTGCCCAGAGCCCCATCCAACCTGACCTTGAATGTTGCCAGGGATGGGGCCTCCACTACCTCTCTGGGCAACCTGTTCCAGTGCTTCACCACCCTCATTGTAAAAAATTTCTTCCTTATATCCAGTCTAAATCTATTCTTCTTTAGTTTAAAACCATTATTCCTTGTCCTGTCACAACAGGCCTTGCTAAAAAGATTGTCCCCATCCTTCCTGTAGGCCCCCTTTAAGTACTGGAAGGTCGCAAAAAGGTCTCCTCGCAGCCTTCTCTTCTCCAGGATGAACAACCCCAACTCTCTCAGCCTGGCCTCGTAGGAGAGGTGCTCCAGCCCTCGGATCATTTTGGTGGCCCTCCTCTGGACCCGCTCCAACAGGTCCATGTCCTTCTTGTGCTGAGGGCTCCAGAGCTGGACGCAGTACTCCAGGTGAGGTCTCACCAGAGCAGAGTAGAGGGGCAGAATCACCTCCATCGACCTGCTGGCCACGCTTCTTTTGATGCAGCCCAGGATAGGGTTGGCCTTCTGGGCTGCAAGCGCACATTGTTGGCTCATGTCCAGCTTTTCATCCACCAATACCCCCAAGTCCTTCTCCGCAGGGCTGCTCTCAATCCCTTCATCCCCTAGCCTGTATTGATACCGGGGGTTGCCCCGTCCCAGGTGCAGGACCTTGCACTTGGCCTTGTTGAACCTCATGAGGTTCACACAGGCCCACCTCTCCAGCTTGTCCAGGTCCCTTTGGATAACATCTCGTCCTTCTGGCATGTCAACTGCACCACTCAGCTTGGTGTCATCTGCAAACTTGCTGAGGGTGCACTCGATCCCACTGTCTATGTCATTGATGAAGATGTTAAATAGCACCGGTCCCAGTACGGACCCCTGAGGGACCCCACTTGTCACCAGTCTCCATGTGGACATCGAGCCATTGACCACGACCCTCTGGATGCGACCATCCAGCGAATTCCTTATCCACCGAACAGTCCACCCATCAAACCCATATCTCTCCAATTTAGAGAGAAGGATGTTGTGGGGGACCGTGTCGAAGGCTTTACAGGAATCCAAGTAGATGACATCCATTGCTTTTCCCTTGTCCACTGATGCAGTCACTCCTTCATAGAAAGCCACTAGGTTCGTCAGGCAGGACTTGCCCTTGGTGAATCCATGCTGGCTGTCTCGAATCACCTCCCTGTCCTCCATGTGCTTGAGCATAGCTTCTAGGAGGATCTGCTCCATGATCTTCCCAGGCACAGAGGTGAGGCTGACAGGTCGGTAGTTCCCAGGGTCCTCCTTTCTTCCCTTTTTAAAAATGGGCACAACATTCCCCTTCTTCCAGTCAGCAGGGACTTCACCGGACTGCCATGACTTTTCAAATATCATGGAGAGTGTCTTGGCAACTACATCAGCCAATTCCTTCAGGACTCTGGGATGTATCTCACCAGGTCCCATAGACATAGTACATTCAGGTTCCTCAGGTGGTCTTGAACCTGATCTTCCCTTACAGTGGGAGGGGCTTTACCCCCCTGTTCCCCATCTTTTGGTCCATCAATTTGGGACGGGTGAGTAGCGAGATTCCCAGTGAAGACCGAGGCAAAGAAGTTGTTGAGTACCTCAGCCTTCTCCTCGTCTCTTGATACTAGGTCAGCATTCTTGTTCTTCAGGGGGAGTACGCTTTCTTTAACCTTCCTTTTCTAGTTGACATACCTGTAGAAGCCCTTCTTGTTATTCTATGCATCCCTTGCCAAATTCAGCTCCATCCTCGCCTTGGCCTTCCTGAACCCATCCCTACACAACTGGGCCATTTCCCTGTATTCCCCCCAGGACACCTGTCCCTGCTTCCACTGCCTGTGCAGTTCCCTCTTGCTCTTTAGTTTGACCAGCAGGTCTCGACTCAGCCATGCTGGTCTCTTCCCTTCCTTGCCTGATTTCTTACACCTGGGGACTGAGAGCTCTTGTGCTCTATGGAAGGTGTCCTTAAAGATCTGCCAGCTCTGTTCCATTCCCCTGTCCCTGAGGACCGTTTCCCAGGGGGTCCTTCTGACTAACTCCTTGAAGAGCTGGAAGTTTGCTTTCCTAAAATTTAGGGTCCTGACTGTACTCCTCGCTTTTCCCATGTCCCTCAGGAGCGTGAAGTCCACCAATGCGTGATCACTGCAGCCCAAGCTGCCTCCAGTCTTGACATCACTGATGAGCTCACTTGCATTGGTGACCATTAGACCCAGTATCGCATCCCCTCGGGTAGGGGTGTCTATTACCTGGCTTAGGAAGTTGTCGTCTATGCATTCCAGGAATCTCCTGGATTGCCTACAGCTCGCCGTGTTGCTTTTCCAGCAAATGTCGGGGTGGTTGAAGTCCCCCAGCAGGACAAGAGTCTGCAAGCATGAAGCCTCCCGGAGGTGGAGGAAGAAGGCTTCGTCAGTAGGCTCCCCTTGATCAGGTGGCCTGTAGTAGACACCAACCACAAAGTTCCCTTTGTTGCCTCTGTCTCTGACTCTTACCCATAAGCTTTCGACCTGCTCGTGGCTATTCTTCAGGGACAGCTCTTCACACTGTATCCATTTCTTTATATAGAGAACAACGCCTCCGCCCCTCCTTCCTCACCTGTCCCTTCTGAAGAGCCTGTAGCCATCGATAGCCACATTCCAGTCATGGGATTTTTCCCACCAAGTTTCAGTAATGGCAATCAGGTCATAGCTTTCTAGCAGCACGGTAGTTTCCAACTCCTCCTGTTTGTTTCCCATGCTGTGTGCATTCATGTAGAGGCATTTCATCTGGGCTGTTGGCTGTGTCGCCTTCTTAGTGGAACATCCCTTGTTTCCCTTGAGGTGTTTCACGGAAGCTTCCTTGTTGGCTCCTACTACCTCAGGAGCCCCCAGCTCATCTCTGCAAGACTTTGACTGTGCTGCAGTGTCCCCAGCACGCCTCTGGGCAACAGGTTGAGGGCTCATAGTAGCACCCCGTCCCTCTAACCATTGCGTACCATCCCACAGCTTGTCAGAGGCAAGCCTGGTACGTTCCCCCTCCCCCTTCACATCTAGTTTAAAGCCCTGTCAATGAGCCCCGCAAGCTCATGTGCAAAGACCCTCTTTCCCCTTTGAGAAAGGTGGCTCCCATTTGTCGCCAGCAAGCCTGGTGCCGTGTAGGCCATCCCATTGTCAAAAAACCCAAAGTTGTGATGGTGGCACCAGCCATGTCATTCCCTCATCTTCTCTACAAGATAGCTCCCCCGGCACAGTAAGGGCATCAATGCCAGGGCAAAGGACATAGCCATTGCTTGTACTGAAATGTTCCCAAGCTCAGCAAAATACAAAGATAAGCAGTGCAGCCAGCAAACTCCGTGACTCGCACAGAATCCTGCTACTTAATAGCGACTATAGGTATAGTACGCTCAATTCAAAACTATTGTTGTCTCGGGCCCCACATTGGGTGCCAAAAAGGACTGTGGTGGTTTAACCTTGGCTGGCTGCGAGTTGCCCACCAAGCTGCTCTATCACGCCTCCTCCTCAGCAGGACAGGGAGGGGAGAAAATAAGATGAAAAAGAACTCGTGGGTTGAGAGAAAGCAGTTTAATAAAGAAAAAAGCAAAGGCCATGCACAGAAGCAAAGAAAACCAAAAAGATTTATTCTCTACTTCCCATCAGCAGGCAATGTCCAGCCACTTCCTGGGGAGCAGGGCCTCAGTACACATAGCGGTTGTTCTCGAAGACAACCACCTTCATAATGAATGCCTCCCTCCCCTCCTCCTTTCTCTTAGCTTTCATTGCTGAGCACAACCTCATATGGTATGGAATATCCCTTTGGTCAGTTCGGATCAGCTGTCCTGGCTATGTCCCCTCCCAAACTCTTGCCCACCCCCAGCCTCCTGGCTTTTGGTGGGGTGGGGGTTGGAGAGACAGCCTTGATGCTGTGGGAGCACTGCTCAGCAGTAGCCAAAACACTGGTGTGTTATCAACACCTTTCTAGCTACCAATACAAAGCACAGCACTATGAGGGCTGCTATGGGGAAAGTTAACGCCATCCCAGCCAGACACAATACAGCTACATATATCCATGTGCCCAAACAGGTCTCTGGATGAGTTGTTTTCCTCCAAACTATGAAGGGGGGTGTGGAGGATCAAACTTTAAAGGAGCTGTAGCTGAAAAGTGTTATTTCAGAAAAAAGTAATTTAATCAATTTTTCTTATAGGACCTCCATAGCTGTTACTGTATCCACTTTCATTTAACCAGGTAAGATCAAGAGGTCAGCCTAACACTGATATTATTTAAAAACCGTTCTACAATTAATCACATATGATAAATTAACTACAGGCCACCAAATCAATGAAAACAAATTCCAAAAAACTGTAACAGAAGTCAAATGAATTATACCAGAACAACACAAGAACTGCTGTATTACACAGTCTTTAATCAACAATTATTTTAATACATGATCACTTTGTATTTCTTATTTCCATCCCTTATATCATGGTAAAAGCTTCTGAAAGTTGAAATAAATTACACCTACTGTTTTTTACCATTATTTTACTGCTACAGTGATTTGTACTAGTTTAGAATATACAATTTTCCTTTAGAGCATTTGTGCTTGTTTTCTCTCAAATACTCTAGCTGATAGTACAAGAAAAAGTTTTTCTATCCCACAAGACTTTTTAAAATTAAAAATATTTTTGTTTCCTGAATGGCCACAACTGCACTGTCTGTCCAGCCTGGATTAGGATCCTAGTTCATCCTCATATGACTTAATCAGCATCAATAACCCTCTGCCATTGCAATGCACGAGCTGCTTAGTCACTCATCTCTGATTAAGAAACAATGAATCACTTTCTGACTCTTCCCTGGTGCTTTTGTCTGTGGAATAATTTGAATTAAATATTTCTGAAGAATTCTGCATAGTCACAAAGTTGTTATAAAAAACAAATATATTGGAAGATGTGTACTACTTCATAAGACACTCCAGTGCTGTAGTTGTATAACATCAGGTAGTCCTATTGAAGAAGGGATATTTTTAAAGAACAAATTGATTTAATTCAATATATTCAAGAGGATACTCAGTAATTCTTTTAGATGGTCATTGTATTCCCTGGCTATCCATTAAATTAGAGCTGCTCAAAATTCAAAGACCAAGACATATGTTTTCTCCTGTAATGTGTAATAAAGAATCATTTTCTCTTGAAAGCCAAAGTTATATTTGATTTGACTCCTAAGAAAGCCCACCAGGAATGCTGCTTTCACAAAGAGATTACTGATGTAGAACTCATGTCTGGGACTGTACACATTCATAGTTTGGTGACAGGTTGCCAAATTAGACTATTAATAACTGCTTGCAAACTTCAAAACTCAAGAGTGGATTTTTGTTTTATTTTCTTTTTAATCCCTGCTTCTGGATTAGGAAAGGAGTAGTTACATTCTCATATACTTTATTTGCAAATATATCTTAGGGCACAGAGGTTTTTTGTCCTTGTTAAAGACTATATTCCTCTTTGTCATTTTACTTTATTGCTAGGTTTATAGATAATCTGCTATATTGTGGGTTTCCAGGCTCTTTGTAGAAATGGTTCATCTTTCTGATATGCAACATCATCTCTCTCTCCACTATGACTACTAGATGTACCCTATACTTTCCTTTTAGGATTATTTGGGGGAATAGCTTATTTTGCTAGTAACTTTTTTATTATTTTAATATGGACTACTGAGACTTGTACTTCATATGAGGCATAAATGAGAGCATTCAAAACCTTACCAGAGCACAATTAAATGTTTTTCAGCTATTTTGAAAGTATTTTTAAAAAATACAACTGAGGTCTACTGTCCATTCTGGAGAAAAATGAAGAAGAGTAAAAGACATGTTATGCTTAAACATTGAGTGTTTTCACTACATGCACATTTTAAATTAATACCATGTTTTGGAGCAGTACAGATGTAAGGAATGTAGACGTTCTTAGAGTAAGGGAGAAAATCAGGATCAAATTTCAAACCACTAATTTTGATATACCCATTTTTCTTTGCAGGTTAATTTCACCTTGATGCAGCCCTTCAGGAAAAAAGTCTGCTCCAGCATGGGTTCTCCATGGGGAGCAGTTCCCTCAGGAAATATCCATCTGCTCCAGTGTGAGTCCTCCATGGGCTACAGGGAATATCTGCACCATGGAGCACCTCCTCCTCTTCCTTCTCTGACCTTGGTGTTCCCTCTGCTGTTTCTCCCTCTTTCCCTTAACTTTGCCACATATACCCAATATATTGATGTACTTCCACATCTCTTTTTCTGATTAATATGCTTATCCTTCCAACTTTGCTTCTGGTATCAGCCCAGAGTCCCACATTACACGACCCAGCTTTGCAACAGATACTAATTGATACATGTTTAGCAATTTCAGCAGTCACAACAAAGATGGGAAAGGAGAGTGCCATAAAGCCTGAACAGTCTTGTGCTCTGCAAAAATTATTTTTTCTATCTAGATGGTAAACAAAGAGGTTTTCCCACTATTTCTGTTTCTTCATTCTGTAACTATTGTTGGGGAATTTTTATTGTACCCCTTGAGGCAAATTAAACACACATTTGTGCTTAAGTATAAAGAGATTTTAATATGCATTTGACAGAGTCCTACTGTCATAAGCGGTTCTACAAGGAGTCTGCAAAGATGCAGCATGAGCCAATTCCATATATACACTTGCACCAGCACCAATAGTATTGTTACAAGTCAGTACCGTGGCATTTCTTATCAGCAAGGGAATTTATGGTCCCTTATATGGAGTTGTGCAGCTTCTGGCATTCCTGCTTCTATTGTTTAACCTGGTTCTGGAGTTAGGCCTTCCCACCTCCAGGCCAGGTCATTCCTCAGTCTCAAATTACCATTGCTGAGCAGTTACAATTTGAATTTCCCCTTCGCTCTTCTGTGTATAACTATGATAAGTACTGCTGCAGCTGTGACTGCACAAATGGATTTATAAGGCTACCACTAGATGAACTCAATAAGGAAGAAAGCTTATAGGAAGCATTCAGATATGCTTATCTTTTACCAGTGGATATCTGTTCTCATGACAAACTCCTGGATAGTTTGCATAGTATATAGCCCTGGCACAAAATTAATAACAAAGACGATAATCAGATGCAAAAGCAGGATGATAAAATGCCATGGGCAGTTTGCAGAGAACATGTGAAAAACAAGAAATTCTGCCAGGATACTTTCTATTCCACTGAAATGTCATAGATGGACTAGAAAAGACAAATTAACTTCAGATTTTCACATTTTGGCTTAAAACCAGACAGTCTGAGAGCATACACTCTCACTCATTGGTGTAATGGAGCTGTCTTGGGTTTTAGTGCAAGAGGCAATCAACTCCTAGCACTTTCTCTTTTTCTTATAGGTGGCTCCTATGAATTTTGGTGAAGTTGCACTACCTACACACCAAACAGCTTCCCTCCTACTGTATACGTAGCTTTTATATTGAACAGACAGTATGCATATCATGAATATTCATACTAGTGTAGGTGCTCCTGATATTGGTTATGTGAAGAAAAGCACAAACTTAGGCCACTCAATAGGATGAACTTTACCCTAGTGTATTGGGTTTACATGGCAAGGTTTTGGTAGCAGGGTGGCCTCTGTGAGAAGATGCCAGAAGCTTCCCCCATGTCCGATAGAGCCAGTTCTAGCCAGCTCCAAGACGGACCCACCACTGGCCAAAGCTGAGCCAATCAGCGACGTTGGTAGTGCATCTCTGATAACATATTTAAGAAAGGGGAAAAAAACCTGCTGCGCTACAACAGTTGGGAGAGAGGCGTGAGAATATGTGAGAGAAGCAACTGTGCAGACACCAAGGTCAGTGAAGAAGGAGGGGGAGGAGGTGCTCCAGGTGAAGGAGCAGAGATTCCCCTGCAGCCCGTGGTGAAGACCATGGTGAGGCAGGCTGTCCCCCTACAGCCCATGGAGGTGAATGGTGGAGCAGATATCCACCTGCAGCCCGTGGAGGACCCCACACCAGAGCAGGTGGATACGCCCAAAGGAGGCTGCGCCCCTGTGGAGAGCCTGCGCTGGAGCAGCCTCCTGGCAGGACCTGCGACACCAGGGAGAGAGGAGCCCACGCTAGAGCAGGTTTTCTGGCAGGACTTGTGACCCGGTGGGGGACCCACACTGGAGCAGTCTGTTCCTGAAGGACTGCACCCCGTGGAAAGGACCCATGCTGGAGCAGTTCGTGAAGCACTGTCTCCCGTGGGAGGTACCCCATGCTGGAGCAGGGGAAGAGTGTGAGGAGGAAGGAGCAGCAGAGACAACGTGTAATGAACTGACCACAACCCCTATTCCCCATTCCCCTGCACTACTCAGGGGAGGAGGTGGTAGAGAAGTTGGGTGTGAAGTTGAGCCTGGAAGAAGGGAGGGGTGGGGGGAAGGTGTTTTAAGATTGTTCTTTTTTCTCATTATCCTATTCTGACTCACATTGGCAATAAATTAAATTCATTTCCCCGAGTCGAGTCTGTTTTGCCTGTAATGGTTATTGCTGAGTGATCTCTCCCTGTCCTTATCTTGACCCACGAGCCTTTCGCCATATTTTCTCTCCCCCTGTCCAGTTGAGGAGGGGGAGCGACAGAGTGATTTGGTGGGCACCTGACAGCCAGCCAAGGACAGCCCACCACACCTAGTTTCAGTGAGATTTCCCTGAACTGTCCGAAGACACTGAAACATGAAAACTCAGCTAGTTACAACAACCTTGCCTGATAACAAACCCATGGAAACTGGTTATGAGCATGTAGCAGACAAAGAACAAAAACCATCCCAGACCACTGTCTCTGATCACGCAGCCGCATGAAGGAATGCACACTGTGCACACAAATATTAAGGACTGATTGGCTGACTGTAGATAAGCCTAGGACTGTAATTGGGCAATAGCCCACCTTTATACTCTATATAACTTGTGTGTTACTTATGATTGGTGTCCCTCAGCACTAGGCTGGGGCACCGCGTGTGCATTGCAGTAAAGAATTTGTAATTCTGTACTTAAGGGTGTCTGTGTCTCCTTCCTCGATTGGCAATAAAGAATCCTGTGACAGTTAGCAGAGTTTAACGAATACTCAATTGTGTTTATGAATGTCTGTTTCTCATTTAGTGCCTTTGAATGTGCCCTTGCCAGTCATATCTTTCCCCTACTGTCAGAGACTGAAAGAGTTAATGCCTCAAACATTGTGGTGAGGCAAGTTAAGGTCCACAAAGAGACAAGTTAAGGTCTCCATAGTGATAAATTGGGGTCTGCATAGCACCACAAGTGAGAAGCCGATTGGCACGGAGCCGGGAGGCGTGTCGGAGGATTCGCAGTTCCGCCCTCTGATGACCGAAGGTCATGCAGAGTTCATTTGAGGAAGGGGCTCACGACTACCTGAAAGACCCCTCGCGACTACCCCCCCCCTCAGTGGTGCCTGTGCAGAAGATGAAGAACATTCTGGAACAAGCCTCAAGGGGGGCGAGACAGGCCTATAAAAAACAGAACTTCGAGGAGCCACGTGTGTACCCCTACCATTGGAGGATCCTGTGTTTTTCATTGACATTGTGAGATCCAGGGATGGTGATATTGAAAGGGCTAAACCTCTGACAATACCTGACTCAGATAGTTTTAGTTATCTGCTGAATGTGACTCCTTGTCTGGCACGATTAAAACGGACCCTGAGCAAGCTTGTTAGGCTTCCTGTGTAAAACACTGATAACATAGACTCAGGACCCCCGTGCTGAGATAAGCACTCAAGGAGCTGGTCTCGTAGCTTTCCAAGGCCAAAGGACTGATGAGCTAATTCGAATGACCAAGCGGACAAGTGAAGAAGACTATTGGAGACCACCAGAGGACCCCTGAAGACCACCAAAGAGGATGACTACGCCTGCGGATTAGACATTTGCATATGTTAATGAGTTCCAAGAAATCTCATGTTTATGTAGATGAATTCCCAGAAATCATATGAATATGTATAACTTGATAGTATAAAATCTCTGGAAGTTTGCCAAATCGTTGGAGCACTCATGGTGGAACGATTCCCAGTGCTGCCCAGCGCTGTAATAAAGAATGCCTGCTTAATAGTAACTTTGTTGCTATTGAGTTTTATTTCGGGAACTTTCTGAAGACTCCGTTTCCTCTTGAGGAGAGGTTCGGACTTTGAAGAATAGTATCTGCGAGTTTTTGTATCAGTTTTGGCGACCCAGATGGGACCATCTCTGTCCGGCTGCAGGACCCCTGAGTCGGAGACTCCCTTGGCCGGCCCCGGAGAATTCTCTGGAGGGACTCCCTGATTCGGCGGATCCGTGCAGGGGCAGACAAGGACCTCTGGTAAGAATAAGGCATTCTTTTTTTGTTTTGTTTTTCTGTTTTGACCGGTCATTTGGAGCTACTCGTAAGTCGCGGTTCGTGAGAACCCCGCAGGGTGGCATACAATTGCATATATGATTTGTATTAGTCACCTGGTTACTACGTTGCATGGTTGTATTGACCATTTGATTAGTACGGTCATCTGTTTGTGCATTTGTATTTGATTTTGGTTTACATGTGCGTGTGTTTGTTTTTCTGGCATACAATTGCATATACGATTTGTATTAATCACCTGATTACTACGTTGCATGGTTGTATTGATCATCTGGTTAGTACCGTCGTCTGTTTGTGCATTTGTATTTGATTTCGGTTTACATACCGTGGGTCATATAGTTCTAAGTTTGGTGCGCACATATTTGAAAATCTCTGATCATCCTATGTCGACATTTGTTATTGTATCTATGATAGTAATTGTTAGTTGTGTGTGTTGTTTGTGTCCCAGTCTCTGTCCTTGTCCTTGTGTTATATAAACTTTAGAATGGGGAACCAACAAGGCGGAGTTCTGAAAAAGAGCCCTTTGGGCTGCATTTTAGCTCACTGGAAAGATATTGGGGGGCCATCTGGAGGGAACGTGAATCGTAAAACCTTGATAAAATATTGTAATCAGTGGTGGCCTTTATATAAGTTGGATGATAGCGAAAAATGGCCTTTTAACGGAACTTTAGAGTATAATACTTTGTTGCAACTTATGTTATTTCTAAGACGAGAGAGAAAATGGGATGAAGTAGTTTATGCAGATATGTTTTTCACTTTGCGAAATCACCCTGAATGGCAGAAACAATGTGGAATTAATCTAGCGCCCCAGGACCCTATGGTTCTGGCGATAGAAGGAGAGAAAAATAGACAGGGGAAAGAATTAAAGAGGTGTTGCTCGGCGTGTAGCATTGGACAGAGATGTTTAAAAGTTGGCCCGCAGAATGAAAGGATATTAGGAGAAAGTTACAGAAGGTGCAAAGAACGGACGCGAGAGATTTAGAGAAATTGCTGGAGATTGCTTGGCAAGTGTATCGGAACAGAGATAGTCAGAAAGAGAGAATAATGGGTAAAACAATTGCTAATGCTACAGTGGCTGCCTTGCGCACCACAGGGGGTCAGACACCACCCTCTTGGAACTCCTCAGGAAACAATACTAAGGGAGGAGGAGCCATGAGAAGGGGTGTAAGTGCCCCACCCAAAGAAAATCAGCCCCTCTTAAAGAAACCAGTGTGCTTACTGTAAAGAAATGGGGCATTGGAAAAAGGATTGCCCAAGATTGGGCAAATTGGTGAAAGTTGCCAACATGGAAGAAAATTGACGGGGACCAGGGGAATCTTCCCTAGCAGAGCCCTTGGTAAGAGTACAGCTGGGGAAAGAGGAAAAACCTGTAGAATTTCTAGTAGATGCAGGTGCCATGTTTTCAGTATTAAATCAAAATTTATTGCCCGTAAGTAGGCAAAATGTTAATATTGTGGGAGCAACTGGACAGGTCAAGAAGGCTTTCTTTTTGAAACCCTTAAAATTCAGAACTGGGAAGAGTGTAGAGATTCACAAATTTCTCTACCTGCCTGAAGCTCCTAGACCACTTTTGGGAAGAGACTTATTAGCTGAAACAAAATTTAACAATGGAGAAATTGTTTTTAAAATACCAGAAGAAATTATACAAGAAATAAAAGACCAGGTATACCCAGGAGTATGGGCCTCGGGAATACCGGGAAAGGCTAAAAATGCAGACTTAATTGTTGTTAAACTCAGAGAGGGAGCACGACCTATTAAAGTAAAACAATATCCCTTGAAATTGGAAGAGAGGCAAGGAGTGAAAAGCGTTATAGAAGAATTTATAAGATTCGGATTATTGATTGAATGCTCTTCAGAGTATAACACTTCTATTTTGCCTATCAAAAAGCATGATGGCAAAACATACTAATTGATACAAGGCCTGCGGGCAATAAATAAGATAGTTGAAGATTTACACCCAGTAGTGGCAAACCCATACACTTTATTAACTAGTTTAAAAGAAACTTATGAATGGTTCACAGTACTAGATCTGAAAGATGCATTCTTTTGCCTCACCTTGGCCTCTGAAAGCCGCAATTTATTTGCCTTTGAATGGGAAAACCCTGATTCAGGACGAAAAACCCAACTAACCTGGACAGTGTTACCTCAAGGATTTAAAAATAGCCCCATGATCTTTGAAAAGCAATTAGAGGCCTGGGAAAGACCTCCAAGAAATGGTATCCTTTTACAGTATGTGGATGAAAGAATGGACTGTGAGTTTGTTAAATTTTCTTGGACTAAGGAGTTATCGAGTCTCATTACAGAAAGCCCAGATCCTGAAGAAGGAAGTAATATACCTGGGATTTGTGATTTCTAAGGGACAGAGACAGCTCGGGAATGACCGAAAAGAAGCCATTTGCAGGACTCCAGAACTGACTACGGTAAAAGAACTTCGAACCTTTCTGGGAATGACAGGAAATGGAGGCTGTCGCGCATGATTGCATAGAAACCATTGAGACTGTGTATGTGAGTAGGCCTGACTTGAAGGAGGAGCCGCTAGAAGAAGCTGACCACACCTGGTATACCGATGGGAGCAGTTTTGTAAAGAATGGAGTTTGAATGGCAGGATATGCTGTGACTACCACAGACCAAGTGGTGGAAGCGAAGTCACTCCCTAAGGGCACATCTGCACAACGAGCTGAAATAGTTGCTCTAGTAAGGGCGTTAGAGCTTGCTGAAGGATTGCGAGTGAATATCTGGACAGATTCAAAATATGCCTTTGGTGTAGTTCATGCCCATGGGGCAATTTGGAAGGAGCGAGGACTTTTAACTGCTCAAGGAAAAGTCATAAAACACGCTGATATAATTTTGCGACTTTTAGATGCTGTACAGCTTCCGTCAGCTGTAGCGATTATGCACTGCAAAGGATATCAGAGAGGTAACACTGACAGGGAAGTGGGAAATAAATTGGCTGATCATAAGGCAAGGCAAGCTGCGGAACAAGGTGAGATATTAAGTCTAATTCCTGAAAAATCTTTGCCACTACCTGAGGTAGTTGAGTATGATGAAAAGGATCAGAAATTAATTACTGATTTAAAGGCTGAAATTTGCCCATCAGGGTGGGCAATGTTGAAAGATAACAGAATAATAGTTCCCTTCAGAATACTATGGAAATTGGTAAAAACAAAAACATGACAAATCTTATTGGGGAACTGAAGCTTTGTATAATTCCCTCACCAAGCAAATAGTAGTCAGAAATCTGTTTCAAACTGTAAGAACTATGGTTAATAGATGTGAAATATGCTTAAAGAATAATCCCAAGGTAGAGAATCGTGTAAAATTTAGAAGTATTGATAAAGGGAATGTTCCAGGTCAGAATTGGCAAATAAATTTTTCGGAGCTCCCTAGAAAAGGGGGGTATAGGTATCTATTAGTATTAACTGATACCTTTTCTGGGTGGCTTGAAGCTTTCCCTTGCAGAACAAATAAAGCCCGAGAAGTAAAGTGCCAGAAGTGATCTCCTCTGATAGGGGACCACACGTGGTGTCACAAGTAGTTCAGCAAGTTAGTAGACTTTTAGAAATTAACTGGAAATTACATACAGTTTATCGCCCGCAAGCAAGTGGGCAAGTAGAAAAGATGAATCATTTAATAAATACACAATTGAGTAAAATTTGTCAGGAAACCAATTTAAGATGGGACCAAGCCCTCCCTATTGCATTACTAAGGCTCCGAGTCAAACCAAGAATTGAGTCTATTTGGGAGACCATTTCAAACTAGATAAATTAATCTACAACAATAACATTCTGTTAACAATTGTAAATGGACGATCCTGTCTCCTAATGTATTTGAAATGTTTGTAGAAGTTAATGCTAGATATGTATGTTTAGTGACTAACAATCGATCAGTAGTTGAAGAATACAACGTGACCACCCCATTCATAGGATGCCTTAAGAATATAACCCATCTAACTTGGCATGGCCAAACGTATTCGTTCTTTGCATATACAGAAGAACAAGTAGCAATGTTTTGGCATTATGAGAGCCTAAAATTAAGCCATGCAAGTTTATCTCTGAGAAAACTAAATGAGATCTTAAACCAGTCTCAAGAACTTCAAGAACATTTAAGAAAAAGAAACAAGACACTAGCAGAATCTGTCATTAAAACGGTAATAACTAAAGACAAACTTGTTGGACTGTCTAGTCGAATTGAATCTGATACCGCCCATCACTGGTGGGATATCTTTTCAGGATACTCACCCTCTGCAGAGAAAACTTTGAATATTTTGGTTCATCCGCTTTTGATATTGTTAGTGTTTGTTATAATACTAACAATTGTCAATTGCCTTTTGTGGTATAAGCTAAAGAAACTGGCCATAAGAGTTTGGGCTCTGCCTAAGATAATGAAATATGAAAATTTAGAAACTTTGTAAAGGAATATACAAAGTTTAAAGAAAAGGGGGGAATGAAAGGGCTAAACCTCTGACAATACCTGACTCAGATAGTTTTAGTTATCTGCTGAATGTGACTCCTTGTCTGGCACGATTAAAACGGACCCTGAGCAAGCTTGTTAGGCTTCCTGTGTAAAACACTGATAACATAGACTCAGGACCCCCGTGCTGAGATAAGCACTCAAGGAGCTGGTCTCGTAGCTTTCCAAGGCCAAAGGACTGATGAGCTAATTCGAATGACCATAAATGGACAAAGGAAGCCCAAAAGTTCAACTAGCGGACAAGTGAAGAAGACTATTGGAGACCACCAGAGGACCCCTGAAGACCACCAAAGAGGATGACTACGCCTGCGGATTAGACATTTGCATATGTTAATGAGTTCCAAGAAATCTCATGTTTATGTAGATGAATTCCCAGAAATCATATGAATATGTATAACTTGATAGTATAAAATCTCTGGAAGTTTGCCAAATCGTTGGAGCACTCATGGTGGAACGATCCCCAGTGCTGCCCAGCGCTGTAATAAAGAATGCCTGCTTAATAGTAACTTTGTTGCTATTGAGTTTTATTTCGGGAACTTTCTGAAGACTCCGTTTCCTCTTGAGGAGAGGTTCGGACTTTGAAGAATAGTATCTGCGAGTTTTTGTATCAATATCTCTCTCTCCCTTTCCTCTTATAATTATTTGAATTAGAACCCATGTTGCCTATCGTTGCACTTTCCTGGTTTGGGTTGCCTACTGTTATGCTTTCCAAGTTCAGGTTGGTGTTTACTGTCAATAAAGTGTTTAATTGATCATTTGGTGCACCTTAATTTAGCCCAAGGGAATCACAGAACCTCCACGATCCTCTCTGGATGGTCCAGTTTGGGTTGTGACACCTACGTTCTTCTGTTTGTTCCATACCTTGCAGTGACTTCTCTATGCTAAAACAAGAAAAGAGCATACACTGCAAGTGGAAATCAGGCATGGGGGTTCTTATGTTGTTTACAGACACTTTACTTGCAGTGATGCCCAAGGGTAATGCCATGTATGCTTTCAACTTGAATTAACCAATTCTGATTTATGCAATAACTTAATGCAATCTCTTCTGTATATAATTTTATTGACTCCTTTTGTAGTTATTTTCATGTGAAGAAACTCTGTTTGGACAAGTAATACTTTTGCTTGGACTCTTGATATACTTTCATACATTTAGTTAGATAGCAAGTTTCCATCCAGGTCCCATCTGAATGCACTATATATCTCAAAAGTCTACCCTAAGAAGAATTATGAAGAATTCCTCTCTCTATATTTTTTTTTCTTTTGCTGAATCATTTACTGTCACTAATTTCTCATTTAAAAAAATGGAGACATGCTCTCCCCGTTACCTACAAAGTCCCTTCAAAGCACTTTGTCTTCTGTTCTGCTGACATATGTTACTATCAAAGTAATAAAGGAATCCACATTCCTGCCAAGTATTTCCTGACTGCATTCATCTGGTCTGCTAGAAAGTTATGAAGATAATACCTCTTCTAGGATACCTGAGTCTTTGTGCAATAAGCCCAGTGCTTCCTGTTATGGAACTGAACCCAGTGCTACATGGTGCAAGAAGAGAAAATGATGCAAAAAAAAAAAAAAAAAAATCTTATTGGCCATAGTAATTGTTTCTGTTCTGGCATAATCTCTTCATTTTGCTGTCTTGTTTTTCCTTATCTTATATAAGTTATGCCTCCTCCTAATCCCTATAAAGCATGTGACAAAGTTTTTATAGACTTTGATGAACTGAGAAATGGAGCAATTTTAAATATAGGAGCACAAATTAACCCATTATTCAAATGAGCCAGGAATCCTTCTACAGCAGTTTGGAGCTGACTGGCACTCCTAGGTTCCACTGGGAGCATGGCTTACTGCCTCATTCCCTGAAAGCTTAGACAGAAAATGTTGGGGCTGCAGTGGGCGGAGCTGGTGTGCCCCCAGCCCAGACACCCGAGAGTAGGTCTGGGCCCCACTTGGCCCTGTCAGTACCAGGAGCCCTCCTAGCCCTCCCATGGCCACTGCTATTCCCTCTCCAGAGAGAGTCCAGAAGAAGACAGAAGTGTCTGATAGTTTGTGTTTGCTACTGAGGCACAAAATCAAGAAAATTAGTTATTGTAAAATGATTCAGTCACTTCTGTCTAGGTTTTTCCAAAATGCTGCAGTTATATCTTCACAGAGCATACAGGAAATAAATCATCTTTTGTAAAAGAAAAACTTTCCTAAACTACTTTTTTATAAGCATTTTTATAAAACACTAAAAATTGTCTTTCAGTACCATGCCTCAAAGATGCCCAGAGAAAATATTACAGGAAATGCAGCAACCATTCCTGTTGGGAAAGATAAAGCAAAAAGCAGGGAATTAAATCCTGGTCCTCCTAAAGACAATGGGATATTTGCTATGGATTTGAGAGAGACAGTTTTACTTAAGTTTTCCAATCCAGCACTGAGTACAGCATGTCCTTTTTATAGAATAAATGTAATTTTACTGAGGCTCAGTACCCTGTAGGATTGTATAGCTTTGTCTCAACAGTGCATGGAAAAAGTAGAAAAGGACACATGTTTTTTAGATGTTTGCAGCTTGACAGAACAGAGAATACAGTTGTACAAGCAGGCAGACATCTGACTGCTACTTTGCCAAAGACCATGGGACACTGAAGACAATATAAAGCAAACAGGCATGGAAGGCATTATGAAATAGGATTACTGTGCAGAAACAAATCTTAAACACAATTGGGGCAAAAGGCATATTAACAGAACAGCAACAGAGGCTTTAGGCGGTGCTGGAAGTAATATCTCAGTGGCCTAACATATAATGTTAAAATCCTGTCCCTGTGGAAAGTTCAAAAGCAAACCTTTCGTTGACTTCAGTCAGGTCAGGACTTCCTTTCAGAACCAGGTTTAGTTAGAAGCAAACCTGACCTGGTAATTCATCTTCAACATGTAGAAATTAAATGTTATGATATTTTTATCAGGGCTGGGTACAGCTACAGTCAGTGGGACTACTCTATGCTTATACTCGCACATACACAAAAGATAGTAGGATCAAAGCTTAAAGGGGTACACAGCCCCCTGAGCTGGAAGACAGGGACGGGGAGCAGAATGGAGCCCTCATAGTCCAGGAGGAAGCAGTTAATGACCTGCTACGCCACCTGGATGCTCACAAGTCTATGGGGCCAGATGGGATCCACCCGAGAGTATTGAGGGAGCTGGCAGAGGAGCTTGCCAAGCCACTTTCCATCATCTATCAGCAGTCCTGGTTAAACGGGGGAGGTCCCTGATGACTGGAGGCTTGCCAACGTGACGCCCATCTACAAGAAGGGCCAGAAGGAGGATCTGGGGAACTACAGCCCTGTCAGCCTGACCTCGGTGCCAGGGAACGTTATGGAGCGGTTCATCTTGAGTGCGCTCAACAGGCATGTGCAGGTCAACCAGGAGAATCAGGCCCAGCCAGCACGGGTTCATGAAAGGCAGGTCCTGCTTGACCAACCTGATCTCCTTCTATGACCTGGTGACCCGCCTGGTAAATGATGGAAAGGCTGTGGATGTCATCTACCTGGACTTCAGCAAAGCCTTTGACACAGTCTCCCGTAGCATTCTCCTTGGGAAGCTGGCAGCTCATGGCTTGGATGGGCGTAGTCTTCGCTGGGTAAAAAACTGGCTGGGTGGCTGAGCCCAGAGAGTAGTGGTGAATGGAGTTAAGTCCAGTTGGCGACCAGTCACAAGCGGTGTTCCCCAGGGCTCTGTTTTGGGGCCAGTCTTGTTTAATATCTTTATCAATGATCTGGATGAGGGGATTGAGTGCACCCTCAGTAAGTTTGCAGATGACACCAAGCTGGGTGGGAGTGTCGATCTGCTGGAGGGTAGGATGGCCCTGCAGAGGGATCTGGACAGGCTGGACCGATGGGCTGAGGCCAACTGTATGGGGTTCAACAAGACCAAGTGCCGGGTCCTGCACTTGGGTCACAACAACCCCATGCAACACTAGAGTCTTGGGGAAGAGTGGCTGGAAAGCTGCCTGGCCAAAAAGGACCTGGGGGTGTTGGTTGACAGCTGGCTGGACATGAGCCAGCAGTGTGCCCAGGTGGCCAAGAAGGCCAACAGCATCCTGGCTTGTATCAGGAATAGTGGGGCCAGCAGGAGCAGGGAGGTGATTGTCTCCCTGTACTCGGCGCTGGTGAGGCTGCACCTGGAATACTGTGTCCAGTTTTTGGCCCCTCAATACAAGAAAGACATTGAGGTGCTGGAGCATGTTCAGAAAAGGGCAACGAAGCTGGTGAAGGGTCTGGAGCACAGGCCTTATGAGGAGCGGCTGAGGGAACTGGGACTGTTTAGTCTGGAGAAGAGGAGGCTGAGGGGAGACCTTATCACTCTCTACAACTACCTGAAAGGAGGTTGTAGTGAGGTGGGTGTTGGTATCCCAAGTAATTAGCAATAAGATGAGAGGAAATGGCCTCAAGTTGTGTCAGGGGAGGTTTAGATTTCTTCACGGAAAGGGTAGTCAAGCATTGGAACAGGCTGCCCAGAGAGGTGGTGGAGTCACCATCCCTGGAAGTGTTCAAAAACCGTGTAGATGTGGCACTCTGGGACATGATTTAGTGGGCATGGTGGTGTTGGGTTGATGGTTGGACTGATGATCTTAGAGATCCTTTCCAATCTTAATGATTCCTAGTTTTTACTTTTATTATAAATAATCCAGCCACCAAGCCAGGAAACATGAAATTGCTACTCTCCCCTTAATTGGTTTAGTGGTGGACTTGGTAATGTTAGGTTAATGGTTGGACTGGATGATCTTAAAGGTCTTTTCCAACCTAAATGATTCTATGATTCTATAATTGCACACTGGACTTCTCTAAATCAAACCCCTCCATGATCTAAGTGATACCCACTGAAACTCCGTAGCACTGTGTCTGCTGATATCAAGATGAATCTGGCCTTTAGAGCTTGATCAAGACTAGGGCTTTACTGATATTATAAACCATCAGTGCTGGCTGGTGAAATTCCTTTGGTCTGTCTGATTTATTTTCAGATGTTTGGCTGGCAATATAATGGGAGGGAAGCAAATGCACCTGCTTTTTTTAATCAGAAAAGCTGTTTGCTCATCATCCTGTCTGAATTCAAGGCTGTCACACACATTATGAAACAATTGTGTCCATTGACTGGCCTAAAACAGAGAAGTTAATCACATGATCCTCAGGACAGTTGTCCAATCTGATTAAAGACTCTCATATGGTGGTTTATGGGAAAGGGTTAGGAAAGAAACCACTGTGGCAGGTTGACAGATTGCAGAGTGGCAGTAAGCACTCTGCTAACAAGCCATGAAAGCACCTACTGATTAGAAAAGAGTGATGAGTAAACCAGAGTATTCTTGCTCTTACTTCACAAAATAATAATCTTTCCAAAGATATGATAGCAGGGAGGTGGTAATAGCTTAAATCTTCGAAGATAACATCTTCTCAGACCACCAATGACCTGGAGTGTTTGTGAATATCCAGGGCAGGATAAAGGAATTTTTTTTAGGTTGACATCAACCCCTCAAAACAGCAATGCATAATGAGATATTTTAGAAGTGGATGAGAAGTTGGGAAGGAAATGTAGCATAGGATCAACTGGGATTGTTCAACAAAATCTTTGCGGATGAAAGAGATTGTCATGGTTTAGCCCCAGCCAGCAACTAAGCACCACGCAGCTGCTTGCTCACTCCCCCTGCCCCGGTGGGATGGGGGAGAGAATCGGAGGAGTAAGAGTGAGAAACACTCCTGGGTTGAGATAAGAACAGTTTAATAATTGAAATAAAGTAAAATAGAAATGATAATAATAACAATATAATAATAACAATAATAATAATATACAAAGCAAGTGATGCACAATGCAATTGCTCACCTCCCGACGACTGATACCCAGACAGTTCCCGAGCAGCGATTGCTGCTCCCCGGCCAACCCCCCCCAGTTTATATACTGAGCATGACGTCATATGGTATGGAATAGCCCTTTGGTCAGTTTGGATCAACTATTCTGGCTGTGCCCCCTCCCAGTTTCTTGTGCACCTGGCAGAGCATGGGAAGCTGAAAAGTCCTTGACTAGCATAAGCAGTACTCAGCAACAACTAAAAACATCAGCGTGTTATCAACATTCTTCTCCTACTAAATCCAAAACACAGCACTATGCCTGCTACTAGGAAGAAAACTAACTCTATTCCAGCCGAAACCAGGACAGAGATAAAGGTAATGTTAACAGTAAGGAGCCATGAGGAAATGATTTCAGAATAAAATTTGTTCTCCACTACTGTCCCAATAGCTGCAAAATGTAGCTCACTTGCAGACTTAATGGTGAAATTTCTTTACTCTCCAGTTGTGTTGCTGTTGTTTGTTGTTGTTATAACTGTTAGTAGTTGAAAGGAAAGCTTCTTTTGGAGTTTGTACTTTATTAGGCGCCAGAGAACACGGCTTAGCTTCTCTCCTAAGTGGATTTTTTGATGTCTAATAAGACATGAGCTCTGGCTGAAGCCTTTCCAAATGTCTCTCATGGTATCTTCAGCATATAGATACTTTGATATCTAACAAGGTGGGAGCTTCTGCTGCAGCTTTGTTATAAGTTGATAAAAAAGGACCAATTAGAAGGCACAAATTTGTTGAGAAGAAAGCATCTTCTGTTCCCAGGATCATGGAACAATTTGTTTTACTCTGTTTTACTCAGGACTTTTTATTAAACTTCAGAATTTTATTTTGTGTTCCTTAAAGGAATATGCAGTCTCGTTAAGATGAATAGAGCTTGTGCTTTGACCAGCATATTTCCTTCTCATTTACTTGTGTTGTTTAAACAACTTGTTCCTGCTGAAGTACTGATACAGGGTAATCACAGATGTGCTGTGTTGTTTGACACAAAGCTGGCTGAGCGGAGGCCACATATGCCACAGAAGAGGACATTTGCCTGGCCCTGAACTCAACACTGAACAAAATCCACCTAACATGGAGTTGTAATGATCCTGACAAACAAAGAGAGAAAAGCCAAATGAAAAAAACCTGTACTTTTCCTATATTGTCACAGTGTCACCCTTGCTCCATATGTTACTCTTCCAGGTACCATTTTTAAGGTGCTAGAAAGATGTATAACACTGCTTCATAGCAGAATATTTGGGAATTTGACCTTACTTATCACTGGCTAGCTTGCTTTCATTTATTTTTTATCCTCTCCAGGAGAATATGCAAACATTGGAAAAGAGTTGTCCTCAAAGCATCCATATAGTTGTAATAAGTCTGTAGCATGTATTAAAGATTAGATACCATAATAGATTGCAAGAAAAGTGCATACACTGAAAATACTGGCATGTAAACATGAACCAATACTGCTGCCATGCGTCTACTGGATTCCAGGTGTCTCACTTGCAATGACATTTGTGCTTCCAGTGCAACTGTAAAATAATCATGTTAAAGGAGCAGCTGCTGCCTGAACATTCATACGCCATTCAGGGAGTTGCACTCACACCACCTGAGACTTTAACTGCTAGGACTGGAGTCCCTTCACGGCGGGCAGCTCCACTGAGCTGATGGGTGCCCCTTTTTGACTCCCCGCCCGCACTCGCTCACTCTCAGGCATGTTCTCTCCCCTCAGGCTCGACCCCAGGTTTCCCTGAAGCAGAGTCTCCAACATGATGTATGTCAGATGAATTTATTGAGTGGTACAGCTCGAGCTGGGTGCCTCTGGAGAGGGACCCTGAACAAAGAAATCCCTGGGCAATTATACCCTTACAATTTAAGTTCCCCTCCCCTCATGCAACAGTTCAGTCCAATAGCAATATTTGGGTCTGGGGTCTTCTTGTTCCTCATTGGATCTTTTCTCTGTCTCCAGGCAGGACATTCCTTTTCTTATCGTAATGGATGCAGCTTCTGCTGACGATTGTGGCTGCCTTATCTTTCTGGTTTGCACCAGTTTCGGGGGGCCTTCCTTCATGTAGCTAAGTAAAAGTTCAGTATATGTTCAGCATATCTAGGTGAAAGTTCACAGCCTGCAGCCTAAGGCTTTAGCAAGCCTTGTTACTAATGTTATGTATGTATTGGATTCCGTTTGAGCTAGGAAGTGACTTCTACAACAGTCAGAATGAAAGAACCAGTTTCATCATTGCATGCAAATATAGTTTCAATGCATTTACAAGTAGAATGAGGAGAACTGTGATGATAAGCCAGTTACAGTCATTTTGGGGAACAATCTGTGTGATACAACTATGTGTTACTCTTAGTATTGACAATCTATATGGCTTTCCATCACTTCAGCTGTTCTCTTTTTCATTCACCAAGAAAAATGCTTGAAAGATTATCTCGTTTGAATTATTTTGAACTACTCAGGGAAAAAGCATTTTGTTAGGTTTTAGTTTAGGAGATTATTCCATTTTTATATTAAGGACCAATGTTGATTGCGTAACACTGTTTCAAGATATAATATTCTGCTATTGGCATAGTATTTGTCACCCATTGAGCTCAAAGTTCTTTCCGGGAAAATGACAATTTTCATTTGATTTTTGAATGCTGATTTTGGATTTGGATCAATATATTTGCACTGGAAAAGTGGTTGCGATTTCCTTCCCTTTTCTATTACATAATAGTGAGCAGACACATCTCTTAATGGTCACTACATAAAAGAAACATCAAAGAAAGTCTAGGAGTATAAAGGTAATTACTGACAAAGTATGACAAGGATCAAGCTTGCTGCTGATTGTGAAAATCAAGTTATCATACACTAAGCAGAGGCTAGATGTCATCTCATGTCATGGTGTCACGAATGCAGGTTTGTGAATCCTGCTGATTATGTCAATTCACTATGAATGAGTGACTTTACACGGTTTGATTTAGTAACAGTTAAAATTTACTTGTAGCAAATTGCAGAATTTGATTATAATATTTTCAATAGCACTCAATCATCAATGATTAATAAAGTGATTAGATGAAATTGATCAAAACAGTGACTTAGTTACAGATTCGAAGATGGCAAGGTTTACTCTATTACTACATAGAAGCACATAAAAGAGAATTAAATCACAATGAGTTAAAATGATTCATAAAAGGATTGTGTATATATGGAATAAAGGCAAGGGGGGGGGGGCCTCCCGTTGAGTCACGAGGTTCAGAATGGACCCCCTTGCTTTCTAAACTCCTTCTCAGAGAGGAACCTAGGTGCGGCTGGGCCCACTCTTAGTCTCAGACTTGGTCAACGGTTTAGGAGAGTAATGCTATAAGAATAGTACAGCAATATAAAACTCCTTTTAAAATTAAATCATACATCTACAAAACTACTTAAATTGATTCATGCATGCACACTTACAACTATAAATGCATATATGAAAATAGTATACCTGTTAAAAATTCCCCTTGAGTTTGGTGAAATACTCACGTCTAATGCCTTGGCATTTCTCAACGGGCGGGAGTAGAGCCTCGAGGAGTGAAGAATATCAGCAGCCCAGGCTCCGTTGTCGATCTCCGGCAATGGAGTTCTGGTAGCAGCAGACTTTTGGAATCTGCTAGTTTTCGCTGACTCTGAGAGACATTTCGATCAGAGGGAGATGCTGGTGCGGCCCGCGGCGGTCCAGGAGAGCTCAAAGGGCCTCACTTAGGACTGCCGTTTATAGGATTGTGAGATGATTGACTTTAATCACCAGTAAATTTCCATCTGAGCCACAGTTCGGGTCGGCTTGTTGCTGGAATTCCAGCAGCGATGATACCACCCTGTTTCAAGGCTGTCCAGGGTAGCTGTTTGTTCTCGTTCCCCTTGTTAGCCATAATATGAATGTTGATAAGAACAGAGCCGCTCTCTGCTCCAGCCATGTAGGAGTTTCTGGTACAATTAAGGGGTGCTTAACTGACCAACTCGCTACACAAAAGCTGCGGCCTGGAATTCCTGAGATTGTAAAGCAGACGAAGTAAAGGGGAAAAACAGAACAGAAAAACAGGGAGGGGGGGGAGATGTACCACCACACATGGTCATATGATATAGTTACAAAATATTTTTACCCCACTACATGGCTCCATTGACTACAACTACAGATATACTGTAGTTCATTTGTCCACCTTTACAGGATACAAGCAGAGTCATGACAGAAGGCATGAACCTCTTCTGCTATATGTGGTAACACCGATGAGTATATAATCTGCCCACAGACTCCTCTTTTAGACTAATGTAACATCATCCTATGGATTGTTATCTGTTTTACAAGCATCAGCTCTTTTTGTCCAATCGTCTCCTCTTTCAATCTCTGCTCTGATAAAGGACATGTGAATCTAGAGATTTGCCCTATTTCAGGGATATCATTATATCAGAAAAAACAATATTTGATATGAATCCCAAGGGTGGTTATTTAAGCACATAGAAATATCAGTATTGCAGATTATGGACAATGCAGATCTGAGATTTTTGTGTAGTCTTTTTGTCAGCTTTTGGAAATTGTTGTTCTACAGGCACAGTGTTGTCTCCTTCAGCAAAGCTGAAATGGCTACCAGAGCAATACTCCTCTGCAGTGGCTGGAGAGACTTCTGGAGTTGTGGCTCCTATTTACAGTAACTCTTTCATGTAACAATAGATAAACTGAAGAACGTGCACTTGAGAGATGGAGAGCGAGCTGTGCCTCTTACCAGGAACATCCTGAACTGGCTCAAATCAAGATGTACCTGTGATTTTTGCCTTTCATCTCATGCCTCCTCAAGAGATTTGCCACTTGAGAGCTTGTGAATTTGCTTTTCTTTTATTTGTTAGTTTCCTCAGGCCTTCAGTAGGAGGATGGTCTGTACTGTTCAAAGTAACAAAAGGAAGGGGTTTTGGCTGCCTATATTAATGAAGAAGAAAAATTTACTGGAAATCTTAAGTAGTGCTTTATCATTAAAAAAGTCTATTGTGATAATGAGAAGGTATATTAAAAAAATGATGGTAATAATGACAAACAACTGCAAAAGGCCTAGGAACAAAATTCCATGTTGTTTGACTCCATCCCTTTAAACTTTCTTTAAGATTTCTGTTGGAGCAGGATTAAATCCATTTTTCACTCCAGAATATACATCTTAATGGGAGATTTATTGAGACAGAGAATATGTACTGTGGTACAAGGATGTTTATGGTAGTATCAAAACCAAAATTTTAATAATCCACCTTTTGAGGAGAATGGCCCCTTCCTGTGCTTGAATTTAAACAGGCATCTTGTCTAGCCTATTCAACCAGCTTGTGACCCAGCCACAAATTTCACAGCAGTAGCCTGTGAGGTGATGCTATAATTTATACTAGGTAGAAAACAGCAGGGGAGAGTCAGCTCCTGGGCCTGCCTGCTTCTGGTGGTAAGTTGCAATAGCTACAAGGTAAGTCACTTAGGAAAAATGAAAAGCTGAACTCTGACTGAGCTGCCATTCAACAACATGCTTTTCCTGTGAGTTTAAGCCACAGTGATACCTTGTTCAGGACTGACAAGAAAAAAAGAAAAGTTGGAAGGGACCTATAATGATCATCTAGTTCAACTGCCTGACCACTTCAGGGCTGACCAAAAGTTAAAGCATGTTATTAAGGGCATTGTCCAAATGCCTCTTAAACACTGACAGGCATGGGGCATCAACCACCCCTCTAGGAAGCCTGTTCCAGTGTTTGAGCACCCTCTCGGTAAAGAAATGCTTCCTAATGTCAAGTCTGAACCTCCCCTGATGCAGCTTTGAGCCATTCCCACGCATCCTGTCACTGGATCCCAGGGAGAAGAGATCAGCACCTATCTCTCTACTTCCCCTCCTCAGGAAGCTCTAGAGAGCAGAAGGAGAAGCTATAACCTCTTTAAAAGTCACTGCACACTCCAGTACTTCCAACTTTTGCATATCAACTATGAATTTCTGCATGGAGATGAAGCTCTGGCAAAAATAACTAATTTGTATCTGATTAGTTAATTTTCCTATTCCTTCACATACATTCCTTAGCCTTTGAAACTTAGTTAAAATAGAGAAAGAAAGGTTATGCTGGCAAGGAGAGCCTACAGAGTTTTTCTCACAACAAACACTACAGAATTTATGCTACAAATAGGGAAAAGTAGCCCCTGTGTCTCTCCTAGCAAGGTTGTGAAGAGACTGCTCCTTCCTTGTATTGGGTTTCAGAACAGTGCTGCCTCTTCAGCAATGGACATGTCTGAGATTTTCATGGTTTATTTTCAATTGTTTTTAATATTGTATTTTTAAGTATTTTGAATGCTGTGAAAACTGGTGCCTGTAGATGACATTCACACTGAGTCTTTCAGTACAGAACTGGCAAATTCTGTATGTGTTTGACTGGGATGCAACTGAATGTAAAACTCTTTTGGTGCAAAAAAATGGAAGATGAAAACTGCTACTCTTCCTGTTCCAAGTGAAAGTCAATAAAATGGCTCTGGGTATGGTTTGATAATCATATAATATTTTCCTACTGGGCACTGTGAATGGTATACCCCTCCTCTTCTTTCTTCAGTTCTTTCCCTTGGCACCCCAATCTCTCACATCTGAGCTCTTTTCAAACCTCTAGAGGTTTGAACCAAGAGTCTTGTCTACCCTGTGAAGCAGCACTAATTAACCCAGGGCTCCTGGCAGGAATTTAATACTCACTGTCAGAGTACAGCAATGGGAGAATGCTATCACTCTATTACAGGTGAGTGACAGAAATTAGAGGGCTATAAAGATACCATGATCACACATATTTTCATGTCAGACTGTCAGATACAGCAGTGGGGATTCAAAAATGTTTGAGGGAAAGATTTCAAGACTAACATCCATTAATCAATAATAAAAAGAGGTAAAACTTCAGGAAATCTTTTCATTTGAAGAAAGAAAATGCAGTTTGCAATCACAGCCTTCCCATTTAGACCACCATCAGGTACTTTAGAGGCAATGCTTAGCAGTGGCTTTTCGATCCATTTTTCCTTTTCCTGTCTTTTTTCCTTTTCCTGTCTTTTTTCCTAACCAGGAGTTATTTGTACCCTGTTTTTCCTGGAGCATCTATCTCTGTTCAGGCTGTAAGCAAAGATCCCTGCTATATGCATAGCCATTCATTTTCTTGCCCCATTATTGGTCCTTCATGAGCGAGAGAACCAGTATGTCCTAGCAGATGTGCAGTCTTTAAATAGTCTATTTGTAAATGGGGAGATTTCCCTCTAAAAACCTTTCTCAAAGTCTTTCCTCCATGGAGTTAGTGTATCTCATAATATTTCATAAGAACTGAGATGATTTACTTCACATCATCCAGGAATAAACCTCAGCTTTGTCACTCTGTTGTTCATATTTGATAGCATAAATTGCTAACAGGCTTGTATTTGCATATTGGATTAATCATATGCTGTCTTCCTGGTCTTGCCTGAAAAGCTTTATGATATGTCAAATTAAAATCTACATGGATTTGTTTCATGCTCAATATTTTTGTAATGTATATTTAATTTTCATTTTACTGGAAATTAATTAATGCTGTATGTTAAGGGAAATTAATTAATGCTGAGTGTTAAAGGATGTTATAAGTGTCCACCACCTCCAGAAGCTCTGGGGCCCAGGGATTCCTCCTGCCAGCTGCTGGAGCCCAGCCCGGTGCACCTGGAGACCTGGAAGACTCTGTCCCAGGGCAATGGATGTGGTTGCTGCTTTCCCATTTGCAGGTTCAACCAGTAGCGAGACTGAGTGTGTATCCCAGAGACACACGCACACACAGATACACATACACACAGAGGACACTGACACAGCTGGCTACATAGACTGCCACAGACAAGGCACTGCCTTCAACAGGACTCACATAAAGCATAAACGTAGACAACCAAGTCCCCTTCTCCCCTTCGGCTGGTAGAGATAGAAGGTCACAAGTGAAAGCACACACAAGACAGTCTCTAGGTTCACAAGCACATGCACATTCACGGATCCCCCGAGTACCAACACAGACCCCTCTGTCTTGATACAAAAATTCGCGGATACTATTCTTCAAAGTCCGAACCTCTCCGTAGGAGGAAACGGAGTATTCAGAAAGTTCCCGAAATAAAACTCAATAGCAACAAAGTTACTATTAAGCAGGCATCCTTTATTGCAGCGCTGGGCAGCACTGGGGATCGTTCCACCATGAGTGCTCCAACGATTTGGCAAACTTCCAGAGATTTTATACTATAAAGTTATACATATTCATAGATTTCTAAGAATTCATCTACATAAACATGAGATCATTATCATATGCAAATGTCCAATCCGCATGCATAGTCGTCCTCTTTGGAGGTCTTCGGGGGTCCTCTGGTGGTCTCCAATAGTCTTCCTCACTTGTCCGCTAGTTGAACTTCTGGGCCTCTTTTGTCCATTTATGGTCATTGAATTAGCTCATCAGTCCTTTGGCCTTGGAATGCCACGAAACCAGTTACTTGAGTGCTTATCTCAGCACGGGGGTCCTGAGTCTATGTTATCAGTGTTTTACACAGGAAGCCTAATGAGCTTGCTCAGGGTCTGTTTTCAATCATGCTAGACAAGGAGTCACATTCTTCGAAATATGTGTCTCAGCAGATAACTAAAACTATCTGAGTCAGGTATTGTCAGAGGTTTATCCCTTTCAGAGGGGTGCTTGAGACTCACAGATGTTATCACACTATCAAAAAAAACCCCCAATATTATTTATCCTAACTAATTCATAATGTCTAGTTGATCCAGTCTTGATTCCCAGTGTTTTTCAAACTGGAGTGGTTGAAAACAGGGTACTTCGTGGACTACTTTTAAGAGATTTAAGGGACTAGGAAGAGTAGTGTTCTGTACATTAAATGGCAACCTAGGTATACATCATTGTCTTGGTTTTGGCTGGGATAGAGTTAATTTTCTTCCTAGTAGCAGGCACAGTGCTGTGTTTTGGATTTAGTAGGAGAAGAATGTTGATAACACACTGATGTTTTTAGTTGTTGCTAAGTACTGCTTATGCTAGTCAAGGACTTTTTCAGCTTCCCATGCTCTGCCAGGCACACAAGAAACTGGGAGGGGGCACAGCCAGAATAGTTGATCCAAACTGACCAAAGGGCTATTCCATACCATATGACGTCATGCTCAGTATATAAACTTGGGGGGTTGGCTGGGGAGCAGCGATTGCTGCTCGGGAACTGTCTGGGTATCGGTCGGCGGGTGGTGAGCATGGTCGGCGGGTGGTGAGCAATTGCATTGTGCATCATTTGCTTTGTATGTTATTATTATTATATTGTTACTATTATCATTACTATTTTACTTTATTTCAATTATTAAACTGTTCTTATCTCAACCCAGGAGTGGTTTTTTTTCTTACTCTTACTCCTCCGATTCTCTCCCCCATCCCATCGGGGTAGGGGGAGTGAGCGAGCGGCTGCGTGGTGCTTAGTTGCTGGCTGGAGCTAAACCACAACAATCATCTTAAAAGAACCTGCACTGCTGGTAGGAAATTTTTAGGCATCTACCAATCAAAAAAAAGCTGGAAAGTACTGCTGTGAAGTTTACTGGGCAAAGTTTAGAAGGGTCATAACAGACAGCTGCAACTGTGAAAATAAAAGCTGATGAAATCTGGGCTGCCATATAACAGGTGAGGAATTCTTGGATGGATATAGCATGCCCATACAGCGTAATGTGAAGTACATATGATGTTTTTTCAGATGTTTTCAGACCTTTTGTGTATGTTTTATAGAATCCTGCTGCACATTCCCAAGACTCTGAGGGCACAAGATTTGGAGGCAGAGTTGCCCTGGTGACAGGTGTGAGTTCCCTCATTGTACAGCACAAGCACAGTGGTGTCTGACCTCTCACTGAATAATATACTGATGTTCAGAAACTCAGAGCTAACACAAAATGATTCTTGTGGACATTTCTGGACAAGATTTCTGGGAAGACAAGGAAGACAAACAAGAAAATCAATGAATACAAGCCCAGTCATGTCAACAGATCTATGCAGAGCGACCCTAGCTGTCTGCAGAGTCAGTATATGAAAAGGGAGGTTTCAGGTATAAAGACACAACATTGTGAATATTCTCCTCTGTGCAGTGGGTGAATAATGTCTTGTGCATCTCTTAAAAATCTGGTTTGCAACACTGTGGTCAGTAAACAAGTCTAAGTGCAGACATTAAGAAACAAAGGAGAATGTTAGGATTGTAGTTAGAGGGAAGAAAATTAACTGGCAACCACAAACTAACTCAAGCAAGCTCTTCCAGCAAACCCTGGAAACGCAACACAAACTTTTCCCCAGCTATATGTCATCTTCCTGCTCTCCCTGAAACAGTAGGGCTGGGCTGAGCAAAGGGGTGACTCTCCTCCCCATATCAGACTTGAATGTTTGTATGCACTAGGACAGTGGCATCTGCTGTCATTAATTCTCTAATCCCTTGTGTACTTTGAGAAACCCTTTCACTTTTTGAGCTTCATAAGCCATATTTAGCCTTTTCCCCAGGTGTTCTGGTACCCCATGGACAGAGGTTTATCTTTTTTTGGCATATGAAGCATGTCCAGTGCCTTTAGCTTCAAACCATGTGCTTTGGCAGCAGAGGCAGAGGATGTGGAGGAAATGTCTGCTCTGGCATCATGAGCATAAATATGGGTACAGTGGCACTTAACTATTCATTCACCACAAATATCAGCACACTAGCAACCTGCTGACAGCACCTCTTTTTAGGTCTTGGCTTAAGCAGTCTATTAAAAAGAATCCGGTATCTTTTCACACTAGTATGTAATGATGACAGAGTTCATTGGAGTTTTGTTTAAAAGAAGAATGGAATTTGGTGTCTTGATTTAAATTATTTGTTCAATTTTTCCCCTACATGGGGGAGAAGGGTCTTTTACATATGCAGATATCTGGACCTGAGTCGTGTAAAGTTTTGTTGCTGCAGAAATTTTTTTTTCTGTAAAAATGTAATGTAAAACTCATTACAGGCAGTGGGAAGTCATTGTTTACAGTGAGCTTTGAAGCATGTCCCTGGCAAGCACAGATAACCACATTTCCTCTGGTTATGCCAAATTCTCAGTGTTTGAGGAGGAGTTTCATTTTCCTAGACCTTGGAGCAGATGTGCACTTTGTGCTGATATGATGTTTATTTTTCTTTAAGTGTAAAGATCTTGTCTCAGTTTTCAAGGTCTTATGACAGGGAGTGTTTATTTTCTCACTCAAGGCCATTATTTTTGCCACATTTAATAATTACACATTTATTCTTTAGATTATTACTCCACCCCCTAAACTATTCTGCAATTGGCCTATAGCCTTTCAAGAGCAGTGATGAGCAAACAGATTTGTCATCTAGTGTTTGTTGATGATGATTCAGAGTAGAGGTATGAAGTGACTAATAAACTTCTATGATTCTAGCATTGCAACCCAATGGGCAAGAGGGTGAGGGAGCAATTCACTTCATAATACAAGATAGTTAGGCTCAGCTCCTCTGTGAAGAGGTTTCTGAGCTATTTGTTGAAGTTCATGTTCTGGAAATCAGCACATAATCTGAGCACCACAAGTTCCTGTTTAAGAAAAGGCACAAGAATGGACTTCTTAGGCCTTGGATCTAGCTGGTGTAGAGGCAGACCACACCTCCTAGGTGAGAAAGGTTAGCCAGGCCGGTTTCAGCAGTACATGTTTGGGCACTGTACAGCTGTCCTCAGCCATGTCATCTAAAGTAGCACCTCTGCTACACACTAAACTAGCATTTCCTCAAGCACAGCACTTCTGCTCAGACTTTACCATTCTGCAACCCTATGGTTACTTAAAATAACTGGGGTTTTGCAACATTTGTGCCTCAGATGTGCCAGCACTGATGAATACAAAATATAAGTTCCTGCAAATCTCATATCAGAGCTCCCATGCATATGTCATTGATCTGCTTTTATTAGAGTTGCTGTGTATTTGAAAATGGAATTTACATCATATTTGGGATGCCCTGGACAGTCTGTGCATATGTAGCAAAGGGCATCCGGGTTTCTGGATGGTCACTGCCCACTTCTACTGAAACTGGAAGCCCATTGCCAGCATCAAAATGGTTGACAGGGCTGAATGGCTCCATGAGCCTGGCTCTGAGATATAGCACAAATTCCTCTGGGTAGAAATTACAGGTTTGGAGTTTTGTGATACACTCAGAATTCTGTTACTTCTATAAAATATAATGGTTTGCACATCAGCTGGAATTAAATTGTGTTTGATTACCAAGTGACTTCACAGCAAACCAAGTCCTTTGTATTACTGTGCTGATGCCTGGTCCCGAACACATGTGGAAACACTTCTCACTGCAATGCAGAGCTATACCATAATACATCTCAGAATAAACATGAAACAAATGCAAGGCTTAAAATAAAAACTACTCACAAGAGCACTACATGTTGACAGGAAATCATCCATGCTTAAACTCCATTAACACTGTGTTTGTTTACAGAGGAGTGTGAGCAGAAAGGGAAGATGCTGCAAACAGGGATAACCCAGAAAAATGTGCCACAGAGGCTCTTGCCCTGCAACTGTGGCTTGGCCATTGCGGCAGAACAAAACTAGAGATAACAGGGCTTCTGCGGGGATCTGGCCTGGCCTGTCTGCCACTTTGCTATGTGCTGACTCATCTGCCAGAGCCCAGCTGAACAGATGTGGCCATCGGCTTGCTCAGGCAAATCAATTGTTTATATTATTGTGCTCTTTTGCAGTTACAAAACAGCAATGTGCAATCAGGTACTGAGGTGGGAGTGATTAATTTAGTGCACAGTGAAACAATCGTTAGGGATCCAGCAAAAGGTGAGGGTTTTTTTAATGTGCTTTGAACCAAGTAGTCAAACCAAGTAGTACCGAGTACTGTGGAGATATTTCAAGGCATTCACTTAAGTCTGGTTCTTAGAGGTAGTGTTTTGTGCTGTTTTACCTTATTATATTTCTGTACAGTTGATTATGCTCACAAAACCCAAAGTATTTTTCTCTTCAAATTGGTTGCATATAAACAGTGATTTAAATCCCCATTTATGCCATTTTGTTTTATTATAATGCACCAATATTTGTGATCTTTATAAATAAAAAATATTACTAATTTTAACAGTAGAAGGACAACATGAGATAGGATTATGTGTCACATAAAAGAGACTATATTTCTTTATTTAAAGAAGAATGGTTATGGATTCTACATATCTTTAAATATATTTCTGTTGAATGTTAGCTAAATTTGCTCTTTTTTATTATTAAAAATTTATTATTAAAAATATTATTGCTATCAAAATGGCATATAGATGTAAAATATTTTTCACATTACCCATATTTACCTTCAAAGCAATCCCAGTTTCTTAACACAAAATCACAGAATCACAGAATCGTTGAGGATGGAAGGGAGTGTTGGCACCTGAGAGCCAACACCTGATGGGTGCAGGACAAAGAAACTGTAATAACAGACCTTCCAGGAAAACGGGAGTCAGCAACAACTGTACCGGGAACTGATGTCCTACACCTACTTATGTATCTACATCAAAAAGGTATAAAAAGTAACTCACTACCTACCCAAAATGAACTTCTCTGCAAGAGCTTCCCTGCAAGAGCTTCCCTGCAAGAGATCTCCCGGACAGATGGGACCCTTGCTGGGGAAACCTGCCTGACTCCAGACTCTGACGTGGATCATCTTTGAAGTGAGACTTTTCCATTGTTGATTAGCCCCACTGCTGGGAGTGGTTTGGTGAGCATCGTACCCGTAACACCTCACATAATATATTTATAGGCACGTATGCTGGTAAAGGTTCATAAGTATATACTTGCTTCACTAGTTGGAATTCTGTAATAACTTGTAATATGCATATATTTGCTTTACTCTTGTAATATGCATATGTTTGCTTTACTCTTGTAATATTTATATACTTGCTTTCCTAGTAGTAATTTTGTAGTGACTTATAGCATGTTTTTTTATATATATGTGTGTGTGTGTTTACTAATAGAAGTTTTGTAGTAATTTGTAATAAAGAAATTCTCAGAAACCCAGACCTCCATGTCCTTGTGTATTGTGGAAACCAGAGAATGCCACAGTCATGATCTTTACACATCCATGGGTCTAGTAACCTTCATAGGTCGTGACCATGACCGCTACAGCCCTTCACTGGACTCTCTCCAGTATGTCCATGTCTCTCTTGTACTGGGGAGCCCAGAACTAGACACAGGACTCCAGGTGTGGCCTCACCAGTGCTCAGTAGAGGGGAAGGATCACCTCCCTCAACCTGCTGGCAATACTTTCCCCAATGCAGCCCAGGATACCATTAGCCTTCTCTGCTGCAAGGACATGTTGATGGCTCATGTTCAACCTGGTGCCCACCAGGACCCCCAGGTCCTTTCCTGCAAAACTGCTTTCCAGCCAGGTGGCCCCCAGCATATATTGGTGCATGGGGTTGTTCCTCCCCAGGTGCAGGACTTGGCACTTCCCCTTGTTGAACTTCATCAGGTTCCTGTCAGCCCATTTGTCCAGCCTGTCCAGGTCCCTCTGGATGGCAGCACAACCCTCTGGTGTATCAGCCACTCCTCCCAGTTTTGGGTCACCAGCAAAATTGCTGAGGTTACACTCTGCCCCAGCATCCAGATCAGTATAAATTGGGAGAGGAGAGTCTGGAGAGCAGCCCTGCAGAAAGGGATCTGGGGGTGCTGGTTGACAGCAGGCTCAATATGAGTCAGCAGTGTGTCCTGGCAGCCAAGAGGGCAAACCATGTTCTGGGGTGCATTAAACACAGTGTAACCAGACGGTCAAAAGAAGTGATTATCCCACTGTATTTAGTGTTGGTGCGGCCTCACCTTGAGTACTGCATGTGCAGTTCTGGGCCCCACAATTTAAGAAGGATATTAAGGTACTTGAATGTGTCCAGAGGAGGGCAACAAAGCTGGTGAAAGGGCTGGAAGGCACATCTTATGAGGAGCAGCTAAGGATTTGTCTAGTTTGGAGAGAAGGAGGCTGAGGGGCGACCTCATTGGTCTCTACAGCTTCCTGAGGAGGGGAAGTAGAGAGATAGGTGCTGATCTCTTCTCCCTGGGATCCAGTGACAGGATGCATGGGAATGGCTCAAAGCTGCATCAGGGGAGGTTCAGACTAGACTTTAGGAAGCATTTCTTTACCGAGAGGGTGGTCAAACACTGGAACAGGCTTCCTAGAGAGGTGGCTGATGCCCCATGCCTGTCTGTTTAAGAGGCATTTGGACAATGCCCTTAATAACATGCTTTAACTTTTGGTCAGCCCTGAAGTGGTCAGGCAGTTGAACTAGATGATTGTTGCAGGTCCCTTCCAACTGAACTATTCTATTCTATTCATTAATGAAGATGTTGAACAGGACTGGGCCCAGTATTGACCCCTGGGGTACAGCGCTAGTTACTGGCCTCCAACTAGACTTCATGTCACTGATCACCACCCTGTGGGCTCAGCCATTCAGCCAGTTTTCAAACCACCTCACTGCTCATCCAGGATCTTATGTGAGACAGTGTTGAAAGCCTTCCTGAAGTCTAGGTAGACAATATCCATTGCTCTCCCCTCGTTTACCAGGCCAGTCACTTCATCATAGAAGTTTATCAAGTTGGTGAAGCATGACTTCCCCTTGGTGAAGCCATGCTGACTACTCCTGATGACCTTCTTGTCCTTCATGTGCCTGGAAATGGTTTCCAGAATTAGCTGCTCCATCACCTTCCCAGAGATTGAGGTGAGGCTGACCGGCCTGTAGCTCCCTGGGTCTTACTTCTTGCCCTTCTTGAAGGTAGGAGTGACATTTGCTTTCCTCCATTCCCCAGGCACCTCTCCCAGTTACCATGATTGTTCAAAGATTATTGAGAATGGCCTTGCAATGACATCTGCCAGCTCTGTCAGCCCTCCTGGGCACATCCCATCAGGGTTCAGTTTGCTTAAGTATTCCTTGACCTGATCCTCCTCCACCAAGTGTACATCTTCCTTGCTCCAGGCTTTCCCCCTGGTTTCTGGGACCTGGGATTCCTAGTAAAGTCTGAGGCAAAGGCAGCATTCAGTACTTCAGCCTTTTCCATGTCCCGTGTGACCAGTCCCCTGCGCCACTCAGCAGTAGGCCCACATTTTCCCTAGCCTTCCTTTTGTCACCTATGTACCTAGAAAAGCCCTTCTTGTTGCCTTTGACATCCCTCGCCAAATTAAATTCCAGTTAGGCTTTGGCTGTCCTAACCTCATCTCTGGATGCTTGGACAATGTCTCTGTATTCCTCTGTGGTGGTTTGACCCTGGCTGGATGCCAGGTGCCCACCAAAGCCGCTCTATCACGCCCCTTCTCAACTGGACAGGGGAGAGAAAATATAATAAAAGCTCATCAGTCTTGATAAGGACAGGGAGAGAGATAACTCAGAAATTACCATCACAGGCAAAACAGACTCAGCTTGGGGAAAATCAGTTTAATTTATTACCATTCAAAACAGAGTAGGAAAATGAGAAATAAAAACTAAATCTTAAAAAACCTTCCCCCCACCCCTCCCTTCTTCCTGGGCTCAACTTCACTCCCAACTTCTCTACCTCATCCCCCTGAGCGGTGCAGGGGGATGGGGAATGGGGCTAACGGTCAGTTCATCACATGTCATCTCTGCCGCTCCTTCCTCTTCACACTCTTCCCCTGCTCCAGCATGGGGTCCCTCCCACGGGAGACAGTCCTCCACGAACTTCTCCAATGTGGGCCCTTCCCACAGGCTACAGTTCTTCATGAACTGCTCCAGCATGGGTCCCCCATGGGGTCACAAGTCCTGCCAGCAAACCTGCTCCAGCATGGGCTCCTCTCTCTCCACAGGTGCACAGGTCCTGTCAGAAGCCTGCTCCAGTGTGGGCTTCCCACGGGGTCACAACCTTCTTCAGGCATCAACCTGCTCTGGCGTGGGGTCCTCCACAGGCTGCAGGTGGATATCTGCTTCACCATTCACCTCCATGGGCTGCAACCTGCCTCACCATGGTCTTCACCACGGGCTGCAGGGGAATCTCTGCTCCGGTGCCTGGAGCACCTCCTCCCCCTCCTTCTTCACTGACCTTGGTGTCTGCACAGTTGTTCCTCTCACATATTCTCACTCCTCTCTTCTGGCTGCAGTTGTGCTGGGTTTTTTCCCCCCCTTCTTATATATGTTATCATAGAGGTGCTACCACCATCGCCGATTGGCTCAGCCTTGGCCAGTGGTGGGTCCCTCTTGGAGCCAGCTGGCATTGGCTCTATTGGACATAGGGGAAGCTTCTAGCATCTTCTCACAGAGGCCACCCCTATAGCCCCCCCACTCCCAAAACCTTGCCACGCAAACCCAATACATCCTCCCAGGTTACCTGTTGTTCTGGTTTAGCCCCAGCCAGTAACTAAGCACCACGCAGCTGCTCGCTCACTCCCCCTGCCCTGGTGGGATGGGGGAGAGAATCGGAAGAGTAAGAGTGAGAAAACTCCTGGGTTGAGATAAGAACAGTTTAATAATTGAAATAAAGTAAAATAGTAATGATAATAATAACAATATAATAATAATAAACAAAGCAAGTGATGCACAATGCAATTGCTCACCACCTGCCGGCCGATACCCAGACAGTTCCCGAGCAGCGGTCGCTGCCCCCGGCCAACCCCCCCCAGCTTATATACTGAGCATGATGTCATATGGTATGGAATAGCCCTTTGGTCAGTTTGGGTCAGCTGTCCTGGCTGTGCCCCCTCCCAGTTTCTTGTGCACCTGGCAGAGCATGGGAAGCTGAAAAGTCCTTGACTAGCATAAGCAGTACTTAGCAACAACTAAAACATCAGTGTGTTATCAGCATTCTTCTCAAACTAAATCCGAAACACAGCACTATGCCAGCTACTAGGAAGAAAATTAACTCTATCCCAGCCGAAACCAGGACGCCTGTCCTTGCTTCCACCCTCTGTATGCTTCCTTTTTGTCTTTGAGTTTGGCCAGGAGCTCCTGGAATTTTTGCCTGACTTTCTGCTCGTTGGAACAGGCTGCTCTTAAGCTTTATCTTCCCACATTTCTGAAACAGGAAAGAATTTCCTGAAAAATGGTGTTACAATTTTCTTTATCCATCTGTATTTACTTTGACTTCCTATTCTGTGTTTTGACTGGAAGTTGCACTTTTTAAAAGGCACTAAACATAGTAATAAACTAAGAAAAGACTGGAATATATATTATTCAATCCTGTACAGAGTATACAGTCTCCAGTGACGAAGAAGAATTTGTACTATGCAATTGAACAATCATCAGAGAAGGGAAGTAATGGCTAAGTGGCAGATGGCTATAATGGATTCAGGAATGTTGCATTGTAAGCAGAACTATTGTTTGGAGACATGCTCATTAATATTAATACAGTTTTTAACATGTTAGTCTCATTTACAGATGAGGCATTGCTTAACCAAGTTACATATGAGATGAACCAGACAGTAACAAGACTGCTAAATGCACAGCAACATCCACTAACCCCCATCAAGCCAATTCCATATGGTTCAGCAATGTGATACTCTCTTAAGGTGCAGTATTGTCTGCTTTTATCCTTGTTTCTAGGGATATCATGAAACTGTGATCAGAAATGTATTTGACAAAGTAATTTTTCTATCTCTAGAGTGCAATTCATAAATTGTGTGTGTGTGTGTGTGTATGTAAAATGTGTATATGTATGCATGAGTGTGTGTGTGCATATAAATACATTTTGCACACAATTATTCCATTATACATGAATGCATTCTTAGATAAAAAACACAGTCAGATTTCTCATGGTCTGCATACTGGAGAGGACAAGTTATATAACAATTTTTTTTCATTGTTGATATAACCACATATTTAAGCTTCATAATCAGAATAGGAATGTGGTGTAATCGAATGGATTGTGCATAAATAAAACTCAGTCAATTCCTTTCTCCACTACAAGCATCCTGTGTGACCTTGGACACATCACTTAATCTTTCTGTGCCTCAGTTTACCAATTGCAAAGGCAAAAGCTTCGCCGTCTCCCAGACAAGTGCTAGTAAAGCAAATAAATGAAAGCCCCAGGGCCTCAAATCCTACCATCACAGATGCTGTATCACTGTAAGAAAGCTACAGGTGTATTCCAACTTGCAAGAGCTGCAGAATTCCAGTATTATAATTTCCTTCTATCTCATCAAGAATTTCTTGTTTGCCAGAGGTTTTTTACATCCTGCCACAAGCGCAGTGTGAAATATTACCGAAATGCTTTTGTAATTGCTGGCTTCTTATTTCATAGTCAGCTATTAAAAATACATCAGAAGACGCATCAGAGCCCAGCTAACCGTCAGTGAAGACTTTTCAAAATGGTAACAGAAAGCAGAAAAGATATTTAGTAGAGTTGGCAAAAGAACATTTTGTATTTTCTAGCCAGTGGTAGTATCTGGTGTATACAGAGGTATTCTCTCATCAGCATGCTGCTATAAGGCCCGAAGGAGTAGTCACAAAAATGAAGGTCTTCTGTGGTATCAAAAGAGTCGGGGGCTACTTTGTGCTGTTTGTGTCGCTAGAAGCTATGTTCAACTAAGGGCTTATACTGTGGCAAACCTTTATGAAGGCTAAGTCGAGTCAAGTGGAGGAGCTATTTTTCCACCTTTTCTGATCACTTCCTAGCCCTAGAGGTTTTCTGAAGTTTCTGTCAAAATTCTATCTTAAGCTTAATGTTTTGTTGTGTAAATTCAGTGTAAATTAATTATATCTTTCAGTGCTGTTTTGCTTTAAATGATTATTCTTTAATCTTTAGTCATTAGTCTTTTATTTTACCAGAGAATCACAGGAATATTGGTTAGTAATATAGTGCATTATACCATAGACATATGGCATATACATATATGCACATATATATAAAATATTCAAGTGTTATTTTTATTTTTGCTTTTCGATTAGTCATAAGCTATACTTTCATCTGTCTTGGGCTTCTTCAGCCCTAACTGCCTACATATCTGTGTGTGGGTAAGAAAGTGAGAAAAAGAAAACAAAACAAAATAGAAAAAGAGACAAAATATATCATGATGTGGTGTCACATAAAACTCTGTCTTCATTATCCTGGGATGACCAATCAAAAGTCATCCGTGTAAATGAGTTACTGCATCTTTGCAAACCAATGCAAACAAGCTTTAGCTTGTTTTACAGAACACATTTTAGAAAACTGCAGTTATTTTTTTTAACCCTTCCTCTGTGAAGTCATTTAAAGTCTCTGTTAATACCAAGAATATCAGGATGAAATACATCTGAAGGTAAGTATTGTTTATTATAAAGCTGGCAACATTACAAGGCCAAGTGCAAGGTCCTCAATCTGGGTTGGGGCAATCCCAAACATGGATACAGGCTAGGCGACGAGTGGATTGAGAGCAGCCCTGCAGAGAAGGACTTAGGAATACTGGTGGATGAAAAACTGAATATGAGCCAGCAATGTGCGCTTGCAGCCCAGAAAGCCAATTGCATCCTGGGCCGCATCAAAAGAAGCATGGCCAGCAGGTCGAGGGAGGTGATCTCCCCCTCTACTCCGCTCTCGTGAGACCCCACATGGAGTAATGTGTTCAGCTCTGGGGCCTCCACCATAAGAAAGACATGGACCTGTTCGAGCGGGTCCAGAGGAGGGCCACAAAGATGATCAGGGGGCTGGAGCACTTCCCCTATGAGGACAGGCTGAGAGAGTTGGGGTTGTTTAGCCTAGAGGAGAGAAGGCTCTGGGGAGAACTTATATCATCCTTCCAGTACTTAAAGGGGGCCTACAGGAAAGATGGGGAGGGACGCTTTATCAGGGAGTGTAGCGATAGGACAAGGGGTAGCGGTTTTAAACTGAAAGAGGGTAGATTTAGATTAGATATTAGGAAGACATTCTTTACTGTGAGGGTGGTGAGACACTGGAACAGGTTGCCCAGAGATGTTGTGGATGCCCCATCCCTGGAAATGTTCAAGGCCAGGTTGGATGAGGCTTTGAGCAACCTGATCTAGTGAAAGATATCCCTGCCCACTGCAGGGGGGTTGGAACTAGATGATCTTTAAGGTGCCTTCCATCCCAAACCATTCTATGATTCTATGATTCTATGACAGAAAATTCCCAGGAAGTACATGAAAGTTATAATCTCTCCCATGGATTTTATAATTTGCATGATATGGCATTGACACATAAATACGCGCATTCTGCTAAATTCTGTGTTGAAAGTGTAAAGTGTGCTTAAAAGGTATGCATTTGACTTTATTAACCTGATTTTCTATTGATTTTGAGACTTTCTAGTGTATAAAGACTTTAAAATTTACTTCTAAACGCATAGTATTTTTTGGCTCACCTCGCACTGTGCTCTCAACTTTTCCTTATCTAGATATCTAGTTACTAACTAATCTAAGCCTACACTTTGAAAATCTGAGACAAATGTTTTTATCATTATCATTTTCATGACGGAGGAAATTAAACAGCTGTCCACCTTGCCCGGTCTCTCAGAGTACCCTTCTATTGTGGGGTTGCTGAGGGTCGAAAAACAACAGGTGCCGATTGCTACCACAACAGTGCACCGGCGGCAATATCACACCAACTGAGACTCCCTGATTCCCATCCATAAGCTGATTTGTCGACTGGAGAGCCAAGGAGTGATGAGCAAGACTCGCTCACCCTCTAACAGTCCCATATGGCCAGTGCGAAAGTCTAATGGGGAGGGGAGACTAACAGTGGACTATCGTGGCCTGAACGAAGTTACACTGCCACTGAGTGCTGCTGTGCCGGACATGCTAGAACTTCAATACGAACTGGAGTCCAAGGCAGCCAAGTGGTATGCCACAACTAATATCGCTAATGCATTTTTCTCAAACCATTTGGCAGCAGAGTGCAGGCGACAGTTTACTTTCCCTTGGAGGGGGGTCCAGTACACTTGGAATCGACTGCCCCAGGGGTGGAAATACAACCCTACCATTTGCCATGGACTGATCCAGATGGCACTGGAACAGGGTGAAGCTCCAGAACATCTGCAATACATTGATGACATCATTGTGTGGGGCAATACAGCAGAAGAAGTTTTTGAGAAGGGAAAGAAAATAGTCCAAATCCTCCTGAAGGCTGGTTTTGCCATAAAACAGAGTAAGGTCAAGGGACCTGCACAGGAGATCCAGTTTTTAGGAATAAAATGGCAAGATGGACGTCGTCAGATCCCAATGGATGTGATCAACAAAATAACAGCTATGTCCCCACCAACTAGCAAAAAGGAAACACAAGCTTTCTCAGGCATTGTGAGTTTTTGGAGAATGCATATTCCAAAATACAGCCAGATCGTAAGCCCTCTCTATCAAGTGACCCGGAAGAAGAACGAATTCAAATGGGGCCCTGAGCAACAACAAGCCTTGGAACAAATTAAACGTGAGATAGTTCATGCAGTAGCCCTTGGGCCCATCTGGGCAGGGCAGGATATTAAAAACGTGCCCTACACTGCAGCCGGGGAGAATGGCCCTACCTGGAGCCTCTGGCAGAAAGCACCAGGGGAGACTCGAGGTCGACCCCTAGGGTTTTGGAGTCGGGGATACAGAGGATCAGAAGCCCGCTATACTCCAACTGAGAAAGAGATATTGGCAGCATATGAAGGGGTTCGAGCTGCTTCAGAAGTGGTTGGTACTGAAGCACAGCTCCTGCTGGCACCCCGACTGCCAGTGTTGGGCTGGATGTTCAAAGGGAGGGTCCCCTCTACATATCACGCAACTGATGCACTGTGGAGTACATGGGTTGCACTAATCACACAACGGGCTCGAATAGGAAACCCCAGTCGCCCAGGAATCTTGGAAGTGATCATGGACTGGCCAGAAGGAAAAAACCTTAGAATATCACCAGAGGAGGAGGTGACACATGCTGAAGAGGCCCCACTGTATAATAAATTGCCAGAAAATGAAAAGCAATATGCCCTGTTCACTGATGGGTCCTGTCGTCTCGTGGGAAAGCATCGGAGGTGGAAAGCTGCTGTATGGAGTCCTATACGACAAGTCACAGAAACCGCTGAAGGAGAAGGGGAGTCGAGTCCGTTTGCAGGGGTGAAAGCCATCCAGCTGGCTTTAGATATTGCTGAAAGAGAAAAGTGGCCAGTCCTTTATCTCTATACTGCCTCATGGATGGTGGCAAATGCCCTGTGGGGGTGGTTGCAGCAATGGAAACAGAGCAACTGGCAGCACAGAGGCAAACCAATCTGGGCTGCCGCATTGTGGCAAGATATTGCTGCCCGGGTAGAGAACCTGGTTGTAAAATTTCGTCACGTAGATGCTCATGTACCTAAGAGTCGGGCCACTGAAGAACATCAAAACAACCAGCAAGTAGATCAGGCTGCTAAGATTGAAGTGGCTCAGGTGGATTTGGACTGGCAACATAAGGGTGAATTATTTATAGCTCGGTGGGCCCATGACGCCTCAGGCCATCAAGGAAGGGATGCAACATATAGATGGGCTCGTGATCGAGGGGTGGACTTAACTATGGACAGTATTGCACAGGTTATTCATGAGTGTGAAACATGCACTGCAATCAAGCAAGCCAAGCAGTTCAAGGCCCTCCGGTATAGTGAACGATGGCTGAAATATAAATATGGGGAGGCCTGGCAGATTGATTATATCACGCTCCCACAGACCCGCCAAGGCAAGCGCTATGTGCTCACCATGGTGGAAGCAACCACCGGATGGCTGGAAACATATCCCGTGCCCCATGCCACTGCCCGGAACACCATCCTGGGCCTTGAAAAGCAAGTCCTGTGGCGACATGGCACCCCAGAAAGAATTGAGTCAGACAACGGGACTCATTTCCAAAACAACCTCATAGACACCTGGGCCAAAGAGCATGGCATTGAGTGGGTGTATCACATCCCTTACCATGCACCAGCCTCCGGGAAAATTGAGTGATACAATGGATTGTTAAAGACTACCCTGAGAGCAATGGGTGGTGGGACGTTTAAACATTGGGATACGCATTTAGCAAAAGCCACCTGGTTAGTCAACACCAGGGGATCTGCCAATCGAGCTGGCCCTGCCCAATCAAAACTTCTACGTACTGTAGAAGGAGATAAAGTTCCTGTAGTGCACATGAAAAATATGCTGGGGAAGACAGTCTGGGTTACTTCCCCCTCTGGCAAAGGCAAACCCATTCGTGGGATTGCTTTTGCTCAAGGACCTGGGTGCACTTGGTGGGTGATGCGAAAGGATGGGGAAGCCCAATGTGTACCTCAAGGGAATTTGATTTTGGGTGAAAATAGCCAATGAACTGCATTGTATGATATTAATTGCTTTATAATACTGTATGTTATCTCTTAACTGTATGTTATCTCTTAACTGCATGTTAATATAATAATATAGTAGGTTAATATTAAGTATATAATACTATATATTATGATTGCTATATGCCGCATCAATGGTATTGCAGTAAGAATTGCCCAGCTTAATGAAAATGAACTTTGATGAAACCATGTTGGAATGAGAACTGACTTCAGCATGCAACAGTCCAACACTGCACACCACCTCTTCTGCTCTGAAAGACTGTGATGACAGATGGAACCCAAAGTCATGGGCTAAATGAACTCAATGGACATTTTAGAGGGATGGGCCATAGACGAAGGGAATGATATCTGTGTGTATATCAAGATAGGGAAAGCGGTGGTGATTAATTGGAACACATTGGAAAGGGGAGGGCCTGTGCATGACGTAGATGGTATAGAATAAGGGGTGGATACTGTCCTGGTTTCGGCTGGGATAGAGTTAATTTTCTTCCTAGCAGCAGGCATAGTGCTGTGTTTTGGATTTAGTAGGAGAAGAATGTTGATAGCATGGTGATGTTTCTAGTTGTTGCTAAGTACTGCTTATGCTAGTCAAGGACTTTTCAGCTTCCCATGCTCTGCCAGGCACACAAGAAACTGGGAGGGGGCACAGCCAGAATAGTTGATCCAAACTGACCAAAGGGCTATTCCATACCATATGATGTCATGCTCAGTATATAAACTGGATGGGGGTGGCCAGGGATCAGCGATCGCTGCTCGGGAACTGTCTGGGTATTGGTCGGCGGGTGGTGAGCAATTGCATTGTGCATCACTTGCTTCGTGTATCATTATTATTATTATCATTATTATACTGTTACTATTAGCACTACTATTTTACTTTATTTCAATTATTAAACTGTTCTTATCTCAACCCAGGAGTGTTTCTCACTCTTACTCCTCCGATTCTCTCCCCCATCCCATCGGGGTAGGGGGAGTGAGCGAGCGGCTGCGTGGTGCTTAGTTGCTGGCTGGGGCTAAACCACGACAGACAGGACAAGGAATAATGGTTTTAAACTAAAGAAGAATAGATTTAGACTAGACATTAGAAAGAAGTTTTTTACAATGAGGGTGGTGAAGCACTGGAACAGGTTGCCCAGAGAGGTGGTAGAGGCCCCATCCCTGGCAACATTGAAGGTCAGGCTGGACAGGGCTCTGGGCAACCTGATCTAGTTAAAGCTGTCCCTGCTCACTGCAGGGGGGTTGGGCTAGATGACCTCTAAAGGTCCCTTCCAACCCAAAGCATTCTATGATTCTATGATTCTATGAAATCCTGATGGGAGGGGGCAAAGAACATGGAGCCAGACTCAGTGTTGTCCAGTGACAGGACCAGAGGCAATGGGCACAAACTGAAATACAGGCAATTACACTTAAACATAAGAAAAAAAACCAATTTTACTGTGAGGGTGACCAAGCACTGGAACATGTTGCCCAGAGTGGTTGTAGAGTCTCCATCCTTGGCAATGTTCCTTGGCATTTCCTTGATTGGACACAGTCCTGGTCAACCTGCTCTAGTCGACCCTGCTTTGAACAGGGGTTTGGATTAAATGATCTCCAGACGTCCCTTCATATCTCATTCATTCTGTGATTATGAATAACACATTAGATTACAGTGTGGCAATCAGTAACTTCATTGCAAAGTTTGCTATAACATTTAGATGAAGAGAGTTGCCACTCTTCAGGAGCAGGGAAGAGCGGGAAAGGGTGAGCTGCTGGCGTGCAGCAGCTCTGACGCACCGTGGGCGAGGACAGGAGTGACGGCGGCCAAACCCCCCACCTATAAAAGCAGCCCCCAGGGAGCGCGAGCGACCAGGAGCGCGGCGACCAGGACGGGCAAACAGGGCGTGGCACGTCAGTTTGCGCGGCAGTTCGCGCGAGCAGGGCGCGTGGGGAAGGCCGAGTGCCCCCATTCCTAGTTCCAAAGGGAAACTCAGGCAGTGGTCATCATCCGCCCAGGAGAATACCTGGCAGCTATGGTTACCACTTGCCCGAAAGCCTCTGCCAGAAGGAATGCGGCGACCCAGACGGAGCTCCCGCACAAACATGCAGCCATCCAGGTCTCCGGCTGCAGGGAGTGCCTGAGCCTGTCGCTTGTACCGCAGGGCAGCGGAGATGGCAAATGTCTTCGGTGTGACCAGGCAGATGATCTGCTCAGCCTGGGGGCAGAGCTGAAGAAGGAGGTGGAAAGGCTAAGGAGTATCAGGGAGTGCGAGAGGGAGATAGACTGGTGGAGCCGCACCCTGCCATCCCTGGGGCCAGGGCAACAGGCGGAGGCCCCACAAGGAGCGGAAGATCCCCTGCCCTCTTGCCGGCAAGCAGAAGGAGGGGATCCAAGAGACGGGGGGGAATGGAAACAGGTCCCTGCCCGGGGAGGCAGGCAAATCCCCTCTCGGCCTCCCTCACCTTCCCAGCTGCCCCTACACAACAGATATGGGGCTCTGGAAGTTGAGGGCCAGGCAAGCCGGGAGGGAGGTGAAGGCGAAGGTCCAGCCAGGGGGTTGCCGAGGGCCAGTCAGTCAGCCCCATGCATTACGACTGCCCCTGTTAAGAAAAAAAGGAGGGTAATTGTGGTGGGTGATTCCCTCCTGCGGGGAACTGAGGGCCCGATCTGCCGCCCGGACCCATCCCACAGGGAAGTCTGCTACTAGGAAACTCCCCGAACTCGTGAGGCCCTCTGATTATTACCCGTTGCTGGTTGTACAGGTGGGCAGTGATGAGATTACACATAGAAGTCCTAAAGCAATCAAGAGGGACTTCAGGGCACTGGGGCGACTGGTCGCAGGATCGGGAGCGCAGGTAGTGTTTTCCTCAATCCCGTCAGTGGCAGCTAAGAGTGCTGAAAGGAATGGGAAAACTCACCTGATTAACAGGTGGCTCAGAGGCTGGTGCCATTGGTGGAACTTTGGGTTTTTCGATCACGGGGAGGTTTACACGGCACCAAGCCTGCTGGCGGCTGACGGAGATCGGCTGTCTCCAAAGGGGAAAAGGATTCTCGCCCATGAGTTGGCAGGACTCATTGAGACAGCTTTAAACTAGGTTTGAAGGGGGAAGGCGATATAAACGGGCCCACTAGTGAGGAGCCCAGGGGCAGCATGGCAACATTGGGGGTGAAATCGATAGCCCGGCTCAAGTGCATCTACTCCAATGCACGTAGCATGGGCAACAAACAGGAGGAGCTGGAAGCCCTTGTGCAGCAGGATGGCTATGACATAGTCGCCATCACAGAAACGTGGTGGGGCGACTCTCATGACTGGAGTGCTGCACTGGAGGTCTATAAGCTCTTCAGAAGGGATGGGCAAGGAAGGAGAGGCGGTGGGGTGGCTCTGTATGTTAGGGAGTGTTTTGACTGTATAGAGCTTGACAGTGGTGATGATAAGGTAGAGTGCTTATGGGTAAGGATGAGGGGAAAGGCCAGCAAGGGGGATGTCCTGTTGGGAGTCTGCTATAGACCACCCAACCAGGATGTAGAGATAGATGAGGCGTTCTGTAAGCGGCTGGCAGAAGTCTCGCAATCGCTAGCCCTTGTTCTCCTGGGGGACTTCAACTTGCCGGACATCTGCTGGAAATACCATAGAACAGAGAGGCAGCAGTCTCAAAAGTTCCTAGAGCATGTGGAGGATAACATTCTGACACAGCTGGTAAGTGAGCCTACCAGGGGAGGTGCCTCGCTTGACCTGCTGTTTACTAACAGAGAAGGGCTTGTGGGAAATGTCGAGGTTGGAGGCCGTCTCGGGCTTAGCGACCATGATATGATAGAGTTCTCGATTCTGGGTGATGTCAAGCGGAGGGGCAGCAAAACTGTTACGATGGACTTCTGGAGGGCAGACTTTGGCCTCTTCAGGACCCTGGTTGGGAAAGTCCCTTGGGAGGCAGTCCTGAAGGGCAAAGGGGTCCAGGAAGGCTGGGCCTTGTTCAAGAAGGAAGTCTTAAGGATGCAGGAGCGGGCTGTCCCTGTGTGCTGTAAGACCAACTGGCAGGGAAGACGACCTGCCTGGCTGAATAGGGAGCTTTTGCTGGGAATTAGGGAAAAAAGGAGAGTCTATCGCCTTTGGAAGAAGGGATGGGCAACTCAGGAGGAGTACAGGGATCTTGTTAGGTCCTGCAGGGAGGAAATTAGAAAGGCAAAAGCCCAGCTAGAACTCAATCTGGCCAATGCTGTAAAAGATAATAAAAAATGCTTTTATAAGTACATCAGCAATAAAAGGAGAGCCAAGGAGGATCTCCATCCTTTGCTGGATGTGGGGGGGAACATTGCCACCAAGGATGAGGAAAAGGCTGAGGTACTTAACGCCTTCTTTGCCTCTGTGTTTAACAGCCAGACCAGTTATCCCCAGGGAACTCAGGCCCCTGAGCTAGAAGATAGGGATGGGGACCAGAATGGAGCCCTCATAGTCCAGGAGGAAGCAGTTAATGACCTGCTATGCCACCTGGATGCTCACAAGTCTATGGGGCCGGATGGGATCCACCCGAGGGTAGTGAGGGAGCTGGCAGAGGAGCTTGCCAAGCCACTTTCCATCATCGATCAGCAGTCCTGGTTAACAGGGGAGGTCCCTGATGACTGGAGGCTTGCCAACGTGACGCCCATCTACAAGAAGGGCCAGAAGGAGGACCCGGGGAACTACAGGCCTGTCAGCCTGACCTCGGTGCCTGGAAAGATTATGGAGAGGTTCATATTGAGTGAACTCAACAGTCATGTGCAGGTCAACCAGGGGATCGTGCCCAGCCAGCATGGGTTCATGAAAGGCAGGTCCTGCTTGACCAACCTGATCTCCTTTTATGACCTGGTGACCCGCCTGGTAAATGATGGAAAGGCTGTGGATGTCATTTACCTGGACTTTAGCAAAGCCTTTGACACCATCTCCCGTAGCATTCTCCTTGGGAAGCTGGCAGCTCATGGCTTGGAGGGGCATAGTCTTCGCTGGGTAAAAAACTGGTTGGGTGGCCGAGCCCAGAGAGTAGTGGTAAATGGAGTTAAGTCCAGTTGGCAGCCGGTCACGAGCGGTGTTCCCCAGGGCTCTGTTTTGGGGCTAGCCTTGTTTAATATCTTTATCAATGATCTGGATGAGGGGATTGAGTGTGCCCTCAGTAAGTTTGCAGATGACACCAAACTGGGTGGGAGTGTTGATCTGCTCGAGGGTAGGATGGCCCTGCAGAGGGACCTGGACAGGCTGGATCGATGGGCTGAGGCCAACTGTATGAGGTTTAACAAGGCCAAGTGCCGGGTCCTGCACTTAGGTCACAACAACCCCATGCAACACTAGAGTCTTGGGGAAGAGTGGCTGGAAAGCTGCCTGGCTGAAAAGGACCTGGGGGTGCTGGTCGACAGCCGGCTGAACAGCCTTAACTGTGGAAGAGTGGCAGAGACAAAGCAGTCTCTCAGGTAGAGAGGTCCTGAGTTAGGTAAAGCATTCTAGGTCAATATTAACACTTAAACGCCAGTCAGTGCAGAAAGCACTGGCTGAATTTACTATCATTAAGGCAGTCGGATTTTACAGGGCAAACCTGTTTTCAACTTCTAAGATGTAATGTCTCCAAGAATAGTACAATTTCCATTGCAGATATGTCTTCTCCTACAGTGAAGAAACCTGAAAAGACTTTGTTTAGTCCTACAACTTCCCAGGATTCTTCACCAAGAGTGAGCAGTTTTCCCCAGCATCACCATCCAGGTATCCCAGGAGTTGCACACAGTGGTGAGGGCTATGAAGGAAGAAGAAATAATTCCCTATTTATTTGGTCTGATGTGCTTTTTGCAGCTTTTCTTAGAGACTCAATCCCATATATATTCCGGATGAGAGTGGAAAAGGAATGAAGTGTGTTGGAGATGTAGTTTCCTTGCAGGAATGCTTGAAACATCTTGACTGTTTCAAGTCACTGGAAAGGACTAAAATAAGCTAGTGAATAAAATAAGTCAACTGCATGAAGAAATTTGACATGGAAAGTAATCCTCCCAAAACTTTCCTCCTTCCATTTGTATTCTTTTTTAAAATTGTTGTTACTATGAGTGCATTCTATTATGTACCTTAATGGGGAAGATTTCACTCAGTTTCATACCCAGTACAAATCATGACCAGGTTGAATATCTGAAACAGTGAAATAGACACCAATCTATTCCACAATCTGTCTAGAAATACATCATTCTGATATTTTTCATCAGCTACTTCCTGACATCTATAATAAAACTTTCTTTGATTTTTATGGGATTTGCATGCAGAGATTAAAGGCTGAAGAAGGCACTTGAATTGTGATGACTTGTCAAGTGTGGTGAGTTGACCTTGGCTGGATACCAGGTGCCCACTAAGCCACTCTATCACTCCCCCTCCTCAGCTGGACAGGGGGAGAAAAAAATATCTTGTGGATCTTGTGGATCAAGATAAGGACAGGGAGATCACTCACCAATTACCATCACAGGCAAAACAGACTTGACTTGGGGAACTTAATTTAATTTATTACCAATCAAAATCAGAGTATGGTAATGAGACATAAAAACAAACCTTAAAACACCTCCCCCCCACCCCTCCCTTCTTCCTGGGCTCAACTTCATTCCCAAATTCTCTACCTCCTCCCCCCGAGCAGTGCAGAGGGATGGGGAATGGGGGTTGCAGTCAGTTCATCACATGTTGTCTCTGCCACTCCTTCCTCCTCAAGGGGGGAGGACTCTTCACACTCTTCCCCTGTTCCAGCGTGAGATCCTTCACACAGGACACAGTCCTCCACAAACTTCTCCAATGTGGGTCCTTCCCACAGGCTGCAGTTCTTCACTAACTGCTCCAGCATGGGTCTTTTCCACATGTCTTTTCCACAGGGTGCAGTCCTTCAGGAACAGACTGCTCCAGCGTGGGTCCCCCACAGGGTCCCAAGTCCTGCCAGCAAACCTGCTCCTGCATGGGCTCCTCTCTCTCCACGGGGCCACAGTTTCTGACAGGAGCCTGCTCCAGCACAGGTTCTCCACTGGGTCACAGCCTCCTTCAGGCACATCCATCTGCTCTGGCAGACCCTCCCGTTGAGTCACAAGGTTCAGAATAGACCCCCTTGCTTTCTAAACTCCTTCTCAGAGAGGAGTCTAGGTGCGGCTAGGTCCAATCTTAGTCTCAGACTTGGTCAACGGTTTATAGGAATAAGGATAAGGCAGCAGTATAAGACTCACTTTGAAATTAAATCATACATCTACAGACTACTTAAACGGATTCACGCATGCATACACACAAACATGAATACATATATATATATATAAAAAATGGTATACCTGTTAAAAATTCCCCTCGAGTTCAGTGAAATATTCACGTCAAATATCTTGGCATTTCTCAACGGGTGAGGGTTGAGCCTCGAGGAGTGAAGGGTTTCAGCCCAGGCTCCACTGTCGGTCTTTGTAAATGGACCTCCGATTTCTGCAAACTTTAAGAGTTTGCTAGCTCTGAGAGGAGTCCTGCTCAGAGGGAGGTGCTGGTGCAGCCCGCTGCAGTCCAGGAGAGCTCAAAGGGCCTCACTTAGGACTGCTGTTTTATAGGATCCTGAGATGATTGGCTTTAGTCCTTGTGAATCTCCATCCGAGCCACAATCTGGGTCAGTAATTACTGCTCTGTTTCAAAGCTGTCAGGGGTAACTTGATTGTTCTTGCTCCCCGCTTCAACCCGCTTGGACAGGCTGGACCGATGGGCCGAGGCCAACTGTATGAGGTTCAACAAGGCCAAGTGCTGGGTCCTGCACTTGGGTCACAACAACCCCATGCAACGCTACAGGCTTGGGGAAGAGTGGCTGGAAAGCTGCCTGGCTGAAAAGGACCCGGGGGTGTTGGTAGACAGCTGGCTGAACATGAACCAGCAGTGTGCCCAGGTGGCCAAGAAGGCCAACAGCATCCTGGCTTGTATCAGGAATAGTGGGGCCAGCAGGAGCAGGAAAGTGATTGTCCCATTGTACTTGGCTCTGCTGAGGCTGCACCTGGAATACTGTGTCCAGTTTTTGGCCCCTCAATACAAGAAAGACATTGAGGTGCTGGAGCGTGTCCAGAGAAGGGCAACGAAGCTGGTGAAGGGTCTGGAGCACAAGGCCTTATGAGGAGCGGCTGAGGGAACTGGGATTGTTTAGCCTAGAGAAGAGGAGGCTGAGGGGAGACCTTATCGCTCTCTACAACTACCTGAAAGGAGGTTGTAGTGAGGTGGGTGTTGGTCTCTTCTCCCATGTAGTTAGCGATAGGACGAGAGGAAATGGGCTCAAGCTGCGCCAGGGGAGGTTTAGAGTGGATATTAGGAAAAATTTCTTCACGGAAAGGGTAGTCAAGCATTGGAACAGGCTGCCCAGAGAGGTGGTGGAGTCACCATCCCTGGAAGCGTTCAAAAAACAGGTAGATGTGGCACTCTGGGACGTGGTTTATTCCAGTCTACCCTTAATTGGTTTAGTGTGGACTTGGTAATGTTAGGTTAATGGTTGGACTGGATGATCTTAAAGGTCTTTTCCAACCTAAACGATTCTATGATTCTATGATTCTAACCATGTAAGACTTTCTGATAAGGACAAGGCCACTCTCCGCTTCAACCATGTAGGAGTTTCTGGTACAATTAAGGGGCACCTAACTGACCAGCTCACGACACAAGGTTGCGGTCTGTCAGGAATCCCTGAGGTTGTAAAGCGGTTGAAGAGAGAAAAAGTTTGGGGGGATGCACCACCACAACTCTCCACAGGCTGCAGCTTCCTTCAGGGCACATCCACCTGCTCTGGCATGGGGTCCTCCACAGGCTGCAGGGTGGATATCTTCTCCACCGTGGACCTCCATCGGCTGCAGGGGGACATCATGCCTCATCATGGTCTTCACCATGGACTGCAGGGGAATCTCTGCTCCAGCGCCTGGAGCACCTCCTCCCCCCTCCTTCTTCGCTTGACCTTGGTGTCTGCATAGTTGTTTCTCTCACATATTCTCACTCCCCTCTCCCAGCTGCTGTTGTATAGCATTTTTTACCCTTTCTTAAATGTGTTATCACAGAGATGCTACCACCATCGCTGATTGGCTCAGCCTTGGTCAGCAGCAGGTCCATTTTGGAGCTGGCTGGACTGGAACTAGCTCTGTTTGATGAGGGCAGCTTTTGGTATCTTCTCACAGAAGCCACCCCTGCAGCCCCCCCGCTCCCAAAACCTTGCTATGTAAACCCAGTACATTAGATCTCATTTTGTACCTTCCCACTAAACAAAAATCTTTTTTTTTTTTTCCTCTTCTTCACTTCCATTGCACTGTCTCTCCCTTTTAATAAGATACAAAGTAAGTGCCCTCTTGCTCAAGCAAGGACTGAATGCCCAGGGCTGAGATTAAATGGAGCTCCTGGGCCCATGGGCAGAGGGTGTAGGTAGAGGTCCCAGATGAGGCTGATCAGGGCCATTAAGGCCTATTAGTGCACTCAGGGTCCTGACAATTTTCATAATGGTCAGCTAATTATTACTGGTCTCTGTTGGATTACTGTAGCCAAAAATATAGGTTTTACATATTAAACAACATATTTATTTTATTAATTTGGGCTCCAGAGAGGAAAACTTTATAACTGGAATATGTTTTCTGCTGAAGTATCACTATTAAATTTAAATAAAAAGGAAATCAAATGATAGCATAATCCATAAGAACAAAAAATCTAGTTTATAAATAATATTTATGAATAAAATAACATTTATGAATTTGGAATAATAGCCCTTTCCATTCCCTGAGGAGGGAAGGACACAAATATTTGTGTAAAGATATTATGGAGTCACCATCCATTTAAGTGTTCAAAAAATGGGTAGACGTGGTACTTTGTGCCATGGTTTAGTGGACATGGTGGTGTTGGGTAGATGGTTGGACTGATGATCTTAGAGATCCTTTCCAACCTTAACGATTCCTAGTTTTTACTTTTATTAAAAATAATCCAGCCACCAAGCCAGGAAACACGAAATTGCCTCTCTGCCCTTAATTGTTTTAGTGGTGGACTTGGTAATGTTAGGTTAATGGTTGGACTGGATGATCTTAAAGGTCTTTTCCAACCTAAACGATTCTATGATTCTATAACATTAGGGTGCCCTACATGAAAAAAAAACGAGTGTTGTAGAAAGCTGGGGTAATATTGTATTACAAAAAAGGGGAGGTAGAAAAATGTGGGGGGGTACTTCTCCCACCTGTTTCTTTTACCTGTAGATTTTACTAGACCAATCATCACCTACTGTGCTTTGGACTTAGTGACAGAATTTCTGAATTGTGAACTCTGTGATAGATGTGGCCAGTACACAACTTTTTTTAAAAAATTAATTTTTTTGTACAGTGAACAAGGGAGAAAAACATTGCGCAGAACCGGATCTTCTACATTTTTATCAATAAATGAAATTGAAGCAACGGTCTTGAAAACTGTGCTATCATAGTTTTGCAATGGTGCCCATCACTACAGTATCTGAACTTGACCATTACTATATATAACTATAGAAAAAGAATAGATGATGCTCTGAAGTATTTCTGAATACAGTGAATTCAGTGTGGCAAGATGATATGCATTTGTTGATTGCCTGGTTATAGTAGGGCAATATTCTTGGAAGCATGGAAACCACTGAAATGTTTTTTTGGCAATGCAGATACATTGTTCTCCAGGTTAAATAACTAACTGGAATTGCATGATTTATATGAAAGTCCAAAAACATCTTTCAGAAATACCTGATGTAGTGTCCTACGTAACTATACCTAGGAAGTATACAAAATTATGGTAGTCTGGTGTTGGTTGATTTTTTTTGTTTCCCCTCAAAGTTTCTTCTAAGATCCTTTTCACTTAAAATTCCAAGAATACAGTCATTTTTTAAAGAAAAGATATTGTATGAATGTTGTGGTGGGTTGACCTTGGCTGGATACCAGGTACCACCAAGCCGCTCTATCACTCCCCTCCTCAGCAGGATGGCGGGGAGAAAATGAGATGGGAGAAAACCTCGTGGGTCAAGATAAAGGCAGTTTAATAAAGCAAAAGCAAAGGCCACACATGGAAGCAAAGGAAAACAAAAGATTTATTCTTTACTTCCCATCAGCAGGTGACATCCAGCCACTTCCCAGGAAGTAGGGCTTCAGTACGTGTAGTGGTTGCTCCAGAAGACAAACGTAATAACGAATGCCCCTGCCCCATCTCTTAGCTTTTATTGCTGAGCAGACGTCATATGGTATGGAATATCCCTTTGGTCAGTTTGGGTCAGCTGGCCTGGCTATGTCTCCTCCCAAGACCTTGCCCAGCCCCAGCCTACTGGTGAGGGGAGGAAATGTTGTAGTGACAGCCTTGATGCTGTGGGAGCACTGCTCAGCAGTAGCCAAAACACTGGTGTGTTATCAACACCTTTCTAGCTACCAGTACAAATCACAGCACTATGAGGGCTGCTATGGGGAAAATTAACTCCATCTCAGCCAGACCTAATACAAATGCTAACTGAAAAATGCATTGAATTTAGTAGTATACATGAATTGTTATATGTCCATCTCATATTAAAGTTCTGTTAGGTTTTATGTTTCATCTGTAGATAGTAGTGTTTTATTATGGCATCAGACAGAGAGTAATTTTTGCTTCCGGTGATATACCTCACAGAGAAACACTTGTATTTAAATGGAAGTGGAGGCTTTAGGTGTTGATATGCTGGGATTAGGGAAATTCTGTGGACTCCTGTCTGAGAGGTGACTGACTCATTACAGATTGTATCTCTCTTGGTGAAGTCCCTGCATTGAAAACAATTACAGTAAATCTTGATTTTAAGAAATTCCATATATAAATATATATTCCATATGTATTTATAAATATATATAAATAGAATGGAATGGAACAGAATAGTTCAGCTAGAAGGTACCTACAATGATCATCTAGTCCAACTGCCTGACCACTTCAGGGCTGACCTGAAGTCATGCTAAAGCATGTTATTAAGGGCAATTGTCCAAATGCCCCCTAAACACTGACAGGCATGGGGTATCGACCACCTCTCTAGGAAGCCTGTTCCAGTGTTTGACCACCCTCTCGGTAAAGAAATGCTTCCTAATGTCCACTCTGAACCTCCTCTGACACAGCTTGGAACCATTCCCACACATCCTGTCACTGGATCCCAGGGAGAAGAGATCAGCACCTATCTCTCTACTTCCCCTCCTCAGGAAGCTGTAGAGACCAATGAGGTCGCCCCTCAGCCTCCTTCTCTCCAAACTAGACAAACCCAGAGTCCTTAGCTGCTCCTCATAAGACGTGCCTTCCAGCCCTTTCACCAGCTTTGTTGCCCTCCTCTGGACACATTCAAGTACCTTAATATCCTTCTTAAATTGTGGGGCCCAGAACTGCACATGCAGTACTCAAGGTGAGGCCGCACCAACGCTAAATACAGTGGGATAATCACTTCTTTTGACCGTCTGGTTACACTGTGTTTAATGCACCCCAGAACATGGTTTGCCCTCTTGGCTGCCAGGACACACTGCTGACTCATATTGAGCCTGCTGTCAACCAGCACCCCCAGATCCCTTTCTGCAGGGCTGCTCTCCAGCCACTCCTCTTCCAATTTATACTTGTGTCCGGCATTACTCCATCTCACATGCAGAAGCCAGCATTTGTTCTTGTTAAATTTCATGTCATTAATGATTGCCCAATGCTCAAATCTATCCAGATCCCTCTGCAAGGCCTCTTCAGCTTTGCAGAAAAGGACCTGGGGGGGTCTTGGTGGACACCGTGTTGAACATGAACCAGCAATGTGCCCTTGCAGCAGAGAAGGCTCGTGGTATCCTGTGCTGCCTTAGGAGGAGTGTTGCCAGCAGGTTGAGGGAGGTGATCCTTCCCCTCTGCTCAGCACTGGTGAGGCCAAACCTGGAGTCCTGTGTCCAGTCCTGGGCTCCCCAGTGGGCTCCCCAGTACAAGAGAGATAATGGACATACTGGAGAGAATCCAATGAAGGGCCACAAAGATGCTTGAAGGGACAGGAGCATCTCTCCTATGAGGGAAGGCTGGAGAGAGCTGGGACTGTTAAGCCTAGAGAAGAGAAAGCTCCGGGGGGGGGAGAATCTTATCCATGTATAGAAATACCTGAAGGGAGAGTGCAAAGAAGATGGAGCCAGGCTCTTTTCAGTGGTGCCCAGTGACCAGAGGCAATGGGCACAAACTGAAACACAGGAGGTTCTGTTTGAACAGGAGGAAACACTTTTTTACTGTGAGGGTGACTGAGCACTGGAACAGGTTGCCCAGAGAGGCTGTAGAATCTCCCTCCTTGGAGATGTTCAAAAGCAACTGGCTGTAGGTGGCCCTGCTTGAGCAGGGGGGTAGGTAGGACAAGATGACCTCTGGAGGTCCCTTCCAACCTCAACCATTCTTTGATTCTGTCATTCTGTGTATTTTAAAATAGTTCTGATTCACAGAAAACATAATCAGCTTCAAAATTTTTAATCAGCCACTTTTGAAATAAGTCTTTATTTACTAGATGTTAATATTTACTGCAAAATATGTACTGTTGATGTAAGGCTGAAGTCATGTTTAAACACTGGATAAATATATACATTTATCTGTGAACATTGCCAAGTTCAATTATGTATGTTGTGGTTTAGCCCCAGCCAGCAACTAAGCACCACGCAGCCACTCGCTCACTCCCCCTACCCCGATGGGATGGGGGAGAGAATCGGAGGAGTAAGAGTGAGAAACACTCCTGGGTTGAGATAAGAACAGTTTAATAATTGAAATAAAAGTAAAATAGTAATGCTAATAGTAACAGTATAATAATGATAATAATAATAATGATACACGAAGCAAGTGATGCACAATGCAATTGCTCACCACCCGCCGACCGATACCCAGACAGTTCCCGAGCAGCGGTCACTGCTCCCCGGCCAACCCCCCCCAGTTTATATACTGAGCATGACGTCACATGGTATGGAATAGCCCTTTGGTCAGTTTGGATCAACTATTCTGGCTGTGCCCCCTCCCAGTTTCTTGTGCACCTGGCAGAGCATGGGAAGCTGAAAAAGTCCTTGACTAGCATAAGCAGTACTCAACAACAACTAAAAACATCAGCATGTTATCAACATTCTTCTCCTACTAAATCCAAAACACAGCACTATGCCTGCTGCTAGGAAGAAAATTAACTCTATCCCAGCTGAAACCAGGACAGTATCCACCCCTTATTCTATACCATCTACGTCATGCACAGGCCCTCCCCTTTCCAATGTGTTCCAATTAATCACCACCGCTTTCCCTATCTTGATATACACACAGATATCATTCCCTTCGTCTATGGCCCATCCCTCTAAAATGTCCATTGAGTTCATTTAGCCCATGACTTTGGGTTCCATCTGTCATCACAGTCTTTCAGAGCAGGAGAGGTGGTGTGCAGTGTTGGACTGTTGCATGCTGAAGTCAGTTCTCATTCCAACATGGTTTCATCAAAGTTCATTTTCATTAAGCTGGGCAATTCTTACTGCAATACCATTGATGCGGCATATAGCAATCATAATATATAGTATTATATACTTAATATTAACCTACTATATTATTATATTAACATGCAGTTAAGAGATAACATACAGTTAAGAGATAACATACAGTATTATAAAGCAATTAATATTATACAATTCAGTTCATTGGCTATTTTCACCCAAAATCAAATTCCCTTGAGGTACACATTGGTCTTCCCCATCCTTTCGCATCACCCACCAAGTGCACCCAGGTCCTTGAGCAAAAGCAATCCCACGAATGGGTTTGCCTTTGCCAGAGGGGGAAGTAACCCAGACTGTCTTCCCCAGCATATTTTTCATGTGCACTACAGGGACTTTATCTCCTTCTACAGTACGTAGAAGTTTTGATTGGGCAGGGCCAGCTCGATTGGCAGATCCCCTGGTGTTGACTAACCAGGTGGCTTTTGCTAAATGCGTTTCCCAATGTTTAAACGTCCCACCACCCATTGCTCTCAGGGTAGTCTTTAACAATCCATTGTATCGCTCAATTTTCCCGGAGGCTGGTGCATGGTAAGGGATGTGATACACCCACTCAATGCCATGCTCTTTGGCCCAGGTGTCTATGAGGTTGTTTTGGAAATGAGTCCCGTTGTCTGACTCAATTCTTTCTGGGGTGCCATGTCGCCACAGGACTTGCTTTTCAAGGCCCAGGATGGTGTTCCGGGCAGTGGCATGGGGCATGGAATATGTTTCCAACCATCCAGTGGTTGCTTCCACCATGGTGAGCACATAGCGCTTGCCTTGGCGGGTCTGTGGGAGCGTGATGTAATCAATCTGCCAGGCCTCCCCATATTTATATTTCAGCCATCGTTCACTATACCGGAGGGCCTTGAACTGCTTGGCTTGCTTGATTGCAGTGCATGTTTCACACTCATGAATAAACTGTGCAATACTGTCCATAGTTAAGTCCACCCCTCGATCACGAGCCCATTCATACGTTGCATTCCTTCCTTGATGGCCTGAGGCGTCATGGGCCCACAGAGCTATAAATAATTCACCCTTATGTTGCCAGTCCAAATCCACCTGAGCCACTTCAATCTTAGCAGCCTGATCTACTTGCTGGTTGTTTTGATGTTCTTCAGTGGCCCGACTCTTAGGTACATGAGCATCTACCTGACGAACTTTTACAACCAGGTTCTCTACCCGGGCAGCAATATCTTGCCACAATGCGGCAGCCCAGATTGGTTTGCCTCTGCGCTGCCAGCTGCTCTGCTTCCATTGCTGCAGCCACCCCCACAGGGCATTTGCCACCATCCATGAGCCAGTATAGAGATAAAGGACTGGCCACTTTTCTCGTTCAGCAATATCTAAAGCCAGCTGGATGGCTTTCACCTCTGCAAACTGACTCAACTCCTCTTCTCCTTCAGCAGTTTCTGCGACTTGTCGTATAGGACTCCATACAGCAGCTTTCCACCTCCGATGCTTTCCCACAAGACGACAGGACCCATCAGTGAACAGGGCATATTGCTTTTCATTTTCTGGCAATTTATTATACAGTGGGGCCTCTTCAGCACGTGTCACCTCCTCCTCTGGTGATATTCTAAGGTTTTTTCCTTCTGGCCAGTCCATGATCACTTCCAAGATTCCTGGGCGACTGGGGTTTCCCATTTGAGCCCGTTGTGTGATCAATGCAACCCACTTACTCCACGTAGCATCAGTTGCATGATGTGTAGAGGGGACCCTCCCTTTGAACATCCAGCCCAGCACCAGCAGTCGGGGTGCCAGCAGGAGCTGTGCTTCAGTACCAACCACTTCTGAAGCAGCTCGAACCCCTTCATATGCTGCCAGTATCTCTTTCTCAGTTGGAGTATAGCGAGCTTCGGATCCTCTGTATCCCCGACTCCAAAACCCTAGGGGTCGACCTCAAGTCTCCCCTGGTGCTTTCTGCCAGAGGCTCCAGGTAGGGCCATTCTCCCCGGCTGCAGTGTAAGGCACATTTTTAATATCCTGCCCTGCCCAGATGGGCCCAAGGGCTACTGCATGAACTATCTCCCGTTTAATTTGTTCAAAGGCTTGTTGTTGCTCAGGGCCCCATTTGAAATCGTTCTTCTTCCGGGTCACTTGATAGAGAGGGCTTACGATCTGGCTGTAATTTGGAATATGCATTCTCCAAAAACCCACAACGCCTAAGAAAGCTTGTGTTTCCTTTTTGCTAGTTGGTGGGGACATAGCTGTTATTTTGTTGATCACATCCATTGGGATCTGACGACGTCCATCTTGCCATTTTATTCCTAAAAACTGGATCTCCTGTGCAGGTCCCTTGACCTTACTCTGTTTTATGGCAAAACCAGCCTTCAGAAGGATTTGGACTATTTTCTTTCCCTTCTCAAAAACGTCTTCTGCTGTGTTGCCCCACACAATGATGTCACAATGTACTGCAGATGTTCTGGAGCTTCACCCTGTTCCAGTGCTGTCTGGATCAGTCCATGGCAAATGGTGGGGCTGTGCTTCCACCCCTGGGGCAGTCGGTTCCAGGTGTACTGAACACCCCTCCAGGTAAAAGCAAACTGGGGTCTGCACTCTGCTGCCAAAGGGATGGAGAAAAATGCATTAGCAATATCAATTGTGGCATACCACTTAGCTGCCTTTGACTCCAGTTCATATTGAAGTTCTAGCATGTCCGTTACGGCAGCACTCAGCGGTGGTGTAACTTCGTTCAGGCCACGATAGTCCACTGTTAGTCTCCACTCCCCATTAGACTTTCGCACTGGCCATATGGGACTGTTAAAGGGTGAGCGAGTCTTGCTGATCACTCCCTGGCTCTCCAGTCGACGAATCAGGTTATGGATGGGAATCAGGGAGTCTCAGTTGGTGCGATATTGCTGCTGGTGCACTGTTGTGGTAGTGATCGGCACCTGTTCTTCTTCAGCCCTCAGCAACTCCACAATGGAAGGGTCATACAAAAGACCGGGCAAGGTGGACAGCTGTTTCATTTCTTCCGTCTCCAAGGCAGCTATACCAAAAGCCCACCTGTACCCTTTTGGGTCCTTGAAATACCCTCTCCTGAGGTAGTCTATGCCAAAGATGCACAGAGCCTCTGGGCCAGTCATAATGGGGTCCTTCTGCCACTCATTCCTGCTTAGGCTCACTTCGGCCTCCAATACAGTTAGCTGTTGGGATCACCCTGTCACTCCAGAAATACAGATGGGTTCTGGCCCTTTATAGCTTGATGGCATTAGGGTACACTGTGCACCAGTGTCCACTAGAGCCTTCTACTCCTGTGGGTCTGATGTGCCAGGCCATCGAATCCACACAGTCCAGTAAACCCGGTTGTCCCTTTCCTCCACCTGGCTGGAGGCAGGGCCCCTCTAATCCTGGACATAGTATTTGTTGTTCACTTCTTGTAAATGTGAATCACGAGTCCCTTGATTAAGATCGTAAGTTAAATTATCCCTCTTATTCTGGGGAACTGCTCACTGGAAACTGGAGCTGCAATTTTCCTGGGAGAACCCTCTTTTGTAATAGTTTTTCCTTGCAACTCACGTACCCGTGCCTCTAGGGTCAAGGTAGATTTTCCATCCCACTTCCTCATCTCCTCTCCGTGGTCACTCAGGTAAAACCACAGGGTGGCCCATGGTGTGTATCCACTGTATCCTCTCTCTTGGGTAAAGGGACGCTGACTCCTAATGGCTGAGATATTGGTCTGTGCAGGTGGGGAGTAGGACAGATCCTCTCTGAGTTGCTGGAACTCTTGGGACAGTTTTTCGGACAGTTTTTCCACAGCTGAGACACAGGCCCTTAGGGAGTTCCTCTTAGAGCCAGTACACCAAGTTCCCCTGGTTTTGCCAACATCTAAGTCTGCAGGCCTAGGGAACTTTCCGTGGAATGGTTTCCTTGCATGCCAGCTGCACTCCACCCTGGAAGCTTCTTCAGTGCTGTACCTTTCCTAAATATGTGAATATAAGTTTAATTCCTAAGTCACCTCCATCAATTATTCCACATAATCCACCCTGTGACTATAGTCACTCAAGCTTTACGATATTTGGAATGCATTGGGAGTATCACATATGTTCTTGTGGTGAGGATTGTTGAGTACACACACATCCCGTGGGGATACTAGATGAGACAAATGTTTCATCATAATCCAAAGCTTAACATATAAAGCAGTGGTTAAAATAAGACACGATACAGTAAGTATTAGTAAAACAACTACAGGGTGAATCATCCTATTTAGAATCTCTGTTGCAGTCGGTGACCATCCGAATAAAGTGTCCCGCCAGTGGTGTTCTCCATCCTTCTGCACTCTTTCTAAGACATCAGCAGTTGATTCAGGTCATCATGTTGCAACAGTTTCCTCACCAATGTGAGATTCATTCCAATAGGAGTAGGTAATAAATCTTGGTACAATGTATAGTTAGATTGTAGCAATTGATAAGATGTGACAAGAGCTGAATAATCGAAGTCACATCCCACAATTTTAGTAAAGTTACAAACACAAATATTTGAGCGATTGTTTATATCTACAGTAATGTTATCTACAAATATAAAATCACAAAGGGTTCTCATACAAACACATCCTTTTCCAATATGTACAAGTACAGTTTCAGGGGCTTCATTGGGTTGTATTTCAAAATGACAAACGTTTTGTTCAGTGTCAAGACAAATGTCTTGGGCTTTGACGGTGTTGCTCTCACAAATAAATCCTTGTTCTTCCCATACAATGCATGCATTGACATCAACAGTTTGCCATTTGTTTCTGTTTCATTGGGCCCACACTCTATGCTCTAAAGGATAGAGTATGGTACCATTGTGATTCAATCCTAACGCGATGACTGGGTATATGGTCTATACCGAAGCATCGTGTATTGTTAAGACAAAAGCTGTGGCTTTTCCGTCAGTAGGGTTATAAGTGAAATTAACTGGATACCACCAGGATTGGAATTTTCTCTCAAATTCAGTTGCATTATCCCAAATGATTTTTCAGATTTCAGTGGGCAAGGTGCCTTCTTCACCTTCCCATATAATTGCAGCTACTATAGATTGCATCCACAGTTGAGTTTGGACACAACTAAGAGCTAGAGAAACATTATTTTGGGCAGCACCGAGTGCATCTGCAATCAACTGGTGGTCTTTCTCATTTACTTCTCCCCACTGAGGCAGTATGTCTGATAAGAACCATTAGTTAGTTCCCAGAGCTGAAAGAGAAGATTGTAAGGGGTGTTTCAATGCATTTAAGTCACTGGTTACTGTGGCTAATTTATTAGCAAATACTTCAACCTCTATGCTGTTTAAGACTCCCAGTCCCATTCCAAAGACACCAGTCACATCTGTCTTTGATCATTTTGGAGAGATGAGAGTCCGTTTGTGTAACCATGTTGACCATCCTGCGTAAGATGTACTCAGGAATGGTGAACAGGTAGGTTTAGTTGCAGAGATATTAGTCTGCATTGCTAATTCCACTCATTTGAGGGAGTATGACGGATTAAACAGCACTTGTTGCTGACCTGTATTTTTAATTATATAAGGGCCTGCGTTGAAGATGAAAGGAGTTAGACTAATGGGAGGCCGAGTCGGTACATTTTCAGACATTTGTGGGGGCAGAGGCTCCTTATCCTTTGCAATTGGCTCAGATGTTGCTGTATCAATCATAAATTCAAATAGTAATTCGGTGCCTCTGTAACCCCAAAGACAGTACACAATTATAGGTTTGGTAAAGGTAAAATTGTACCAGCAATCTGGATTTGGTTCAGATATTTTGTAACACTCGGTATTATAATTTTCTGGTCTGAAAGAGTCAGTATAAACTGTTTTAATTTCAGTTGGCCTATTGTAAGTAGACCCATTAGTTATTCGGCAGCTAATTTGTATTGTCTGTCCTGGAATGGCTTGAAGTTTAGCCATCCGGAGAGAGTCATTCCAACTCCATTCATCTCTGGAATATACCTCATTTCCATGTATAACTAGAGTGGATAAATTTAAGTTTCCTTTGCTTTGTAGTGTTCCAATGCTTGCACTATATCATGGCAATGCATGGTCCCAAGGGTCATCACGAGATGCCATGGTGGGAATGGGTACATTCCTAACTCCATATTGTAGTGTGTCAAATGGAGTGGGTGGGATTAGGTCAGGTGGTGTAGTTGGATCAGGTTCAATCATGTCTATTTTGAACTGGAATGACAGCCCTGTACAGTGTTGTTTTGACAGCCCTGGCCCTTTACAGTGTTGTTGCCATATACAAGCCACAATAGTGGGCTTCACCAGAGTAAAGTTATACCAACAATCCCACTCGTCAGTGGCACAAGACTTTGCTGCTATTGGATTTCTGGAAATGTTGGATATTATCCTGGATGTGACTTTTTCATGGGTTGATCCGTTGATCATTCTACACCCTACTTGGATTTCTTCTTTTGCTTTTTCCTTCAGGAGTGGAAGCCATCCGTTATCCCAGCTCCACTTGTGCCTTGAGAACACCTTGGCTCCGTGCATAACTACAGTAGCTATGTTTAAGTTTTCTTTGATGGTACGTGTTCCCATAATTCCAGTGTATTTAATATGGGCTTGGGACCACGGCCATCCTGGATCTTTTTGGCTACACATCAAAGGGGGTTGTATTAGAATCAAAGTGAAGCACCGCATCGTATAGTCACACATTAACAAAATCAACAATCATAACATACAACAGATTCAGCAGCAGGTCGCAGACATCTACTTCAATCGGAGTCATCTTCTTTCAGGATTTCTGTGAACCCAAAAAAGGAAACAAACATGCTCGGTCATATTTAACTGGCAGGGTTAAAAAGAGGGTGAGATCCACCGGGTGCTAATCCGGTGTACTTTTCCTGAGCAATCTTTGGCTTCTCATGCGTAGGGATTTTTGGGGGTAGTTAGTACCATTGGTACTGTTCCAATCTGAGGCATTTTCACCAGTACAGGTTGTCCGGTGTAAAATTCTGTAGGATATTCTTCTGGTTTTGTATGAACTCTTGGGGTGATTGGATTAGCAGATGCACAGAAGGCTTTAATTTTGGGGCAGCCATCTCCACTCCATCGGTTATTTAATTGGTAGATGGCGTCATGCAATCGCAAATGCCACCCAGATTCATGAGTGTTTGCGAAACACTTAACCAATCCATTGATGCGTTCAATGATGCCGTTAGCTTGAGGATAGTAGGGAGTGTGGAATACCCACCAAATTCCTTCCTCTTTGTCCCAGTCTTGTATCACTGCATCTGTAGAGTGTGATCCATTATCACTTTGAATTTCTACAGGTAATGAGTCCTTTTAATGATGCCTCTTTCTTCCAATTCTGTTACCACCCTGTCAATCCCCATAAGCGCTGCTGCTGGCAACAGATATTGTCGAACATTAGTGATTTTAGAGGGGGGTAAGGGTATAGATGGTTGTAACACTCAATTTCTCTATGCCTGATTCCTTTTAATTTCTTGCAAAACTCCACACAGTTCCATCGGGGAGTTTCCACATTTGCCCACGCAGTATGTGAAATCCTAGAATGTTAGTATATGCAGCACCAACCAATACTTCTGCCCTGGTTAATCTCTGTTCTTCTGGCAACCAGAGTGAAATCTTTGCAGTGGCGCATTCCTTTTCCACACCATCAGTTCCTGTGAATTTAACCCTGCGTCGGCCAGGTTTTATGCCCAGGGTTTGTGCTGTTTCATAGGTAATTACTGACATTTGGGCTCCGGTGTCAATGAGAAAGTTTACCAATATTTTTCGGGGTCTAACAGGAATGGCAATGACAGGGTCAGAGTATTCGTCAGAGAGCAATTGAATTGCTAATACCCACCAAGCAGGGTGGCTCACTGCTCTCCCCAGGGATGGAAGTATTTTTGCTGAGATCCTGCCTCATCAATTAGGCTTGGTGCAGAAGGTGCACTTTCTTTATGGGTTGGGGGTTTTCCAGTTAGGCAGTTCTCCCCGTCTGGGTTATTCTTTTTACCCAGAGATTGGATCAGTGTATGGAGGTCCTCTGTAGAGGCGCCGCACAAGAATTGTCAGGGTATACCCAAATCTAGGGCTTTACGCCACAGTTCACCCCGTTCCCTATTAGGTTTGAACCTCCCATTGAATTTAGGGTTCTGAGTGTGGATCTGGCGAACTCGCCGGGCGTGATCTGGGGGCTTTACACTGGATGAACTAATCCAGCCCATCCAGCATCTGTACCTATCTATGTCTTGTACAAATTCACTCCAAGTGGGTATGGGGGTGTGCTGACTTCGCCTATGACCGTGACTAGCATCTCTACAAGCGGCTTGTATGCGATCTCGGGCATTTGCTACAAACATCTTGAGACAATCAGGGAGACCACGAATAAGAGGGGTTAATCATGCCCGGTCGATAGGGGCTAGCATCAGGGATTTCCTTAACTCATCTCTTTCATATATCGCTTGTATGCAGGCTGCTTTCTGCACTGCTGCAGCCACATCAGAATAGCCTGTGGCTTTAATCTCCAGGGGTTCTCTTCTCTCCTGAGGTATAGACCACCTGCCCAGTATGCAGCTCGTGCAGTTAAGGAATAATTATGCTCTCCCGGCATGGTAGTTAAAAATACTCCTGGTCCCCAAAAGCCTCCTGCTTCTTCCTCACTTAACATAATCTGATCTCCTCCTTCAAGAGAAACTCGACACACATACTCGACTCCCGATTCTCCTGACCACCTTGAGAATTTCTCCTGTATTTTTACCAACTCTGCTGGTGACCATGGGATTGTTTGCACAGTAGTGCGGATTTCGTCATTGTCATCAACAGCGGTCTCAGTTTTAACCAAAGGTTGCAAGGAAGTCAATTGAGGGTTGGAATCGGAGGTCCCTTTGACCTCATCATCATTTCTGTCAAACCAAAGATCACCATCCCACATTTCAGGGTTTGCACTGCGCATTAATCTACGAATCTGCTTAACTGGAGCAGAAGGTTGCATTTTATCCAACAGCCAATTAACCCTTTCTAGCAGTTGTTTAAGATGATTATTCTCATTCACAAGTTTATCAACTCGGGTTCCTAGTGTTTTTCCTGTCTCCCTTTCAAAGGCCAATGATGACTGCAACACCTCATTTTCCGATTTTAAGGCTGTATGTTCTACATCAGAAACTAGTTTGGGAGCAGGGGTTTCCTTAGCTTCTTGCTGAGCACAAGATAAACAGGCTCCTAACACCACACAAATTACACCTTTACCCTTTCTCACTCCAAGCTTTTGTGCAGCCTGACACTGCTCAATGCATTCTACCACTTTCTCTTCATCCTTCCAAAATTTTTGAGCCCACTCCTTCCCAGCGTGGGAAGGGGCACATTTGTATTTTTGCAGCAGTTTATCCATGGTAATCCTGCCGACTATGCCAATTTTTCTGTTGCGTTAAGAGGTTAAAGTAATTTGGCAGATGCCCAATTCGTCATTATAAGTCCGGTCGCATTCAGTGTACTGAACTATCACAGTTACGGATGCACAAATAATGTGAGGCACCTTCTGTCTAGTCGCATTCCATGAACTACCACGGCCACACTTAAAGCGTCTGGTCGCATTCAATGAGAACTGTCATGGCTAAATTAATGAATAGTGTAGTTTATTAGAGCAACAGATACACAGGTTCTTTTGGATTACCGATGATAAATTCACTGTCTGCAAAGCACGTGCAAATACCAAAAGTATGAGTAACACAGCCTGGCTACAAATGCATTAAAAGATATAAAGCGACTCTATATAGAGGTTTCTAAGTTTCCTGGGGAGGCACTTGGTATAACCAAGTGTTCGAATCTTACCCAAAGGCGTCCTGATGGGGGAGAAGAGAGGCTCAGCCCATCGACTGATCCCAGAGGTCAGAGTGGTACACGAAGGTATCTTCCCTAACATTCTCTCTCTCTTAAGGTATTTTATAGTATTTTTTACCTTTCAGGTGGAGCTTGAGTGACTCTAGTCATACATACCTTTGTTATGATTGGTATAAAGTTTTCTTGCTTCATTTTTAAAGGTATAGACTAGGAAAATTCAAAGCGCAAGCTCAGTGAGAGGTGGTCGCACCTTAGAGGTGGGTAGCTTTTGGGATGGAGGTGTGTTTTGGTATTATAATGAGCAAAGTTTACCAAAAGGACAGCATTTTGTCAAAATCATAACAGACTGTTGGCCCAGGGTAACAAATATGCAGCTTATCGGTTCTGTGGTACCTTCGAGTTCCCATATCATCACAGAGCTTGGCCGTGGTGTCTCCACACCGCTCCACCCTCCGGGCAGTTCCTCTTAGAGCCAGTACACCAAGTTCCCCTGGTGTTGCCAACATCTAAGGTTGCAGGCCTAGGGAACTTTCCGTGGAATGGATTCCGTGCGTGCCAGCTGCACTCTACCCTGGAAGCTTCTTCAGTGCTGTACCTTTCCTAAAAATGTGAATATAAGTTTAATTTCTAAGTCACCTCCAGCAATTATTCCACACTCCCCACAGCTTATATACTGAGCATGACGTCATATGGCATGGAATAGCCCTTTGGTCAGTTTGGATCAACTATTCTGGCTGTGCCCCCTCCCAGTTTCTTGTGTACCTGGCAGAGCATGGGAAGCTGAAAAGTCCTTGACTAGCATAAGCAGTACTTAGCAACAACTAAAACATCAGTGTGTTACCAACATTATTCTCAAACTAAATCCAAAACACAGCACTATGCCAGCTACTAGGAAGAAAATTAACTCTATCCCAGCCAAAACCAGGACAATGTCATAGTTCCTTCTTTGCTGTGAATTATGTATTCTATTCTAAATTATGTAAGAAGTATGTTTGTATGCTTGCATATGTGTGTTTGCTCTGTGCATGTGAATGCTTGCACACACACACACACATATATACATATAAAATTAGGAAATATGTTCTGTTGAAGACACTGAAGGAACAGAATGCTTTAACAACAAAGCTTTCTCAGAATGGATAGATATGAATGTATAAATGCAGTGTATATAAAATGAGTTGATAATAAATTAATTTTCCCCTTCATCCTCTTAATTCCTAGAAGAATCTCAGAGATGACAGAGCCGTATATACTTACTATCCAGAAAGGGGGAGAAAACTAGAGATTGCCTAAATTATTTCAATAGATTAAAGGTTATCCTTTGTTATGGCAGAAAAGACTGAGTTACTGTGTCCTTTCATTACGTTACAACACTTTGAGAGACCACTTTTATTTTAGCAAGTTCTAAATGCATTTCGTTTAAAGCACCCATGATGAATGAAAAGGAAACTCAAAGGTTACATGAAATAAGGGCAATCAGTCATGTTAGAGAAATTCTGGTGAGAGAAATTCTGAATTAGATAGCCAATGATTTAGTTCCATATAAGTCTTTTAAATATTCACCATACCCTGTAATATACCTTGATCCCTTAAGAATAAATATTGTCACAGGTACACTTTTCCTTCATTGGAGGGGAATTTATAAAGATTTATTCTCCCAAGTTATGAGAAATATCAAGATGTTGTACTGACTGTTTTTTTTTGTTTTGTTGTTGTTTTTCAAAAGAACCAAAATGTAGCATATATACATTATAGCAACAAATAATATTAAATATAATTGTGAAAGATAGCATATAATAGCACCTATGGGAGCAGCACATTTGCATTTACTGAGCTGAATACTGTTAAAATATTCCTTTTACATGTGTTACTTAGCATGCTACACTGATAAAAAGGCAGAGTTATAAGAGCTATAACAAAGATTTATAAGTCTATGCAGTTGAATTTCTGTTGTGATTGCTGCTGGGTCTAGTTGTTAGCTGCCTTGAAATGCCAGGTATTTCTGTACTGTAACACCATCAGTAGCAAAGCAAATCTCTTCCTTGAGTGGCATCTAAAGAGTCACCTGCATCTTAACATTTTGTTGGAGAAAAGTCATGTAATGCCAGCTCCCCCAAAATACCATAAATTGTTAATGACTACTTGGTTTATTTTCCTTGATTCACTGTCAACTTACAAGAGTTGTTAAGTATTAGTAATGGATGGGGGTCAGAGGAATAATGGGGGAGAGGGAAGGGGACTGATCTTAAAATTATAGGGGTTAGTATTTGCATCAGGACATTTTTTTTCTTAATTTTTTATTGGAGGTTGATTTAATTTTATGAACTGAAATCTAGTGTTCTGTGCTCAGCATCTGTGCTAAGAAATATCTTTACTGAGTTATGCATAAAAGAAAATTTGGATAATCTTCATACTGGGATGGCAGCACCCTTCCCTCTTACTCTTTCTTTCACTCATTCACTCACTGCTTATATGTGCAGGCACTGAAGATTCATGGTTTCTAAATGTGACTTAAAAGAAAAAGCAACAATCAGTATCTCGGTCAAATTCAATCTTCTACAGGTGAACTCAGTCTCTGTGCCAGATTTTCATTTGTGTCTCCATTTTTGTGACTGTAAAATTTTACTGGAATCATTTTAAAAATAATTCAGTTACAAATAACATATCAATGGTCAATAGACCAGAGTTCTCGTAGTTGTTTGATGACATTTCCTTAGCCTCACTGTATTTATATTCTCTATTTTGTGAACTCATTATATCCTTGAAATCACAGGAATATTTAGAGATTGATTGACATAATTTCTGGATCTAAAGTTAGAATATTGCCAGAAATACCAGCACTGAACTTTATCAGATTGAAGTAAAGAAAATATATATATTTATATATATATATATGTTTGTATTTATTGTAAGTAAAGATTAATCTTTTCACAATTAATAAAATTCTTATTGAAGTGAATTACATATATAACTAGCATATTCATTCTTGGCCATGATGCAATTTTATATGCACCTTTTAGCTAGGACTAGGTGGTTTTATTTTTGGTTAGGAACACATAAGTAAATGGGATACATGTTTAGAAGCTTGTGAAGCCAATGACCATTAAAATTTTCTGTCATAGTAAAATGTGCTAACTAATGCTGGCCCAGGTACTGAGGAACTGGTGAACTCTTCCAGTCCTTGCATTACTTAAGACAGTTGCATGGATTTCAGTATGGCAATGTGAAGAATAGGGGACTACGGGGATGTCACATGGATTTCACATTGGGGATGTGAAGGTCAAAGGCAGTCTTGGCTGCAGTGACCATGAGATAGTGGAGGAGTTCAGGATCCTGAGGGGAGGAAGCAGGGCAAAAAGCAAGATCACTACCCTGGACTTCATCAGAGCAGACTTTGGCCTCTTCAAGGATCTGCTTGGAAGAGTCCCATGGGATAAGGCCCTAGAGGGAAGAGGGCCAAGAAAGCTGGTTGATATTCAAGGACCACCTTGTCTATCCCGATGAATAGGAAGTCAGGCAAAAATGCCAGGAGGCCTGTGTGGATGAACAAGGCGCTTCTGGCCAAACTCAAAACCAAAACGGAAGTATACAGAAGGTAGAAGCAGGGAGAAGTAACATGGGAGAAATACAGAAACACTGTCCAAGCATGCAGAGACACAGTTAGGAAAGCCAAAGCCTAACTGGAATTGAATCTGGCAAGGGCTGTCAAAGGCAACAAGAAGGGCTTCTTTAAGTACATAGGTGACAAAAGGAAGGCTAGGGAAAATGTGGGCCCACTGCTGAATGAGGCAGGGGACCTAGTGACACAGGATATGGAAAAGGCTGAGGTACTGAATGCCGCCTTTGCCTCAGTCATGGAAGACCAGCCTTCAGGAATCCCAGGTCCCAGAGACCAGGGGGAAAAACTGGAGCAAGGAAGATGTACCCTTGTTGGAAGAAGATCAGGTCAGAGAATACTTAAGAAACTTGGACATACATAAGTCCATGGGTCCTGATGGGATGCACCCAAGAGTGCAGGCTGATGTCATTATGAGGCCACTCTTGATATTCTTTGAACCATCGTGGTGATTTTGGAGAGGTGCCTGAGGAATGGAGGAAAGCAAATGTCACTCCGATCTTCAGGAAGGGCAAGAAGGAGGACCCAGGGAACTACATGCTGGTCAGCCTTATCTCAATTGTCTAGCTGGGCTTCAGTAAGGCCTTTGACACTCTCTTCCATAAGATCCTCATAGAGAAGCTGTTGATGTCTGGGCTGGATAAGCAGACAGCGAGGTGGATTGAAAAAAGGCTGAATGGCCAGGCCCAGAGGGTGGTCATCAATGGAACAAAGGCTACTTGGAGTCCAGTAAACAGCGGTGGACCCCAGGGGTCAATACTGGGTCCAGTCCTATTCAACATCTCCATTAACGATCTGGATGATGGGGGGCAGAGTGTATCCTCAGCAAGTTTGCTGATGACACAAAACTGGGAGGAGTGGCTGATACACCAGGGGTTGTGCTGCCATCCAGAGGGACCTTGTCAGGCTGGAGAAATGGGCTGACAGGAACCTCATACAGTTCAGTAAGGGGAAGTGCCAAGTCCTGCACTTGGGGAGGAACAACCCCATGCACCAATACACATTGGGGGCCACCCAGCTGGAAAGCAGCTTTGCAGAAAAGGACCTGGGTGGTCTTGGTGGACACCATGTTGAACATGAACCAGCAATGTGCCCTCGCAGCAGAGAAGGCTTGTGGTATCCTGTGCTGCCTTAGGAGGAGCGTTGCCAGCAGGTTGAGGGAGGTGATCCTTCCCCTCTGCTCAGCACTGGTGAGGCCACACCTGGAGTCCTGTGTCCAGTCCTGGGCTCCCCAGTACAAGAGAGATAATGGACATACTGGAGAGAATCCAATGAAGGGCCACAAAGATGCTTGAAGGGACAGGAGCATCTCTCCTATGAGGGAAGGCTGGAGAGAGCTGGGACTGTTAAGCCTAGAGAAGAGAAAGCTCCGGGGGGGGGAGAATCTTATCCATGTATAGAAATACCTGAAGGGAGGGTGCAAAGAGGATGGATCCAGGGTCTTTTCAGTGGTTCCTAGTGACAGGACAAAAGGCAATGGGCACAAACTGAAACACAGGAGGTTCTATCTGAACATCAGGAAACACTTTTTTACTGTGAGAGTGACTGAGCACTGGAACAAGTTGCCCAGAGAGGTTGTGGAGTCTCCCTCCTTGGAGATATTAAAAAGCTGTCTAGACATGGTCCTGGGCAACAGGCTCTAGGTTACCCTGCTTGAGTCAGGGGGTAGGACAAGACCTCTGGAGGTCCCTTCCAACCTCAACCATTCTGTGGTTCTCTGATTCACTAGAGCCTGGACTTTCTGTGTACTATGTACATTATGCATGATGGTCACACAGCTTTGATATTTATTATTGAGCTATTTTACCATATATGCAGTAATGAGAAACACTTCTTGTCTGTAAAATGTAATTTTAAAATGAGAAAATGGTAAACAGCTTTTTATTTATTTCTTACATACAGGACTGTCCTGACACTTCAGTAGGAAATTGTTGTTTCTAGATGCATTGTTTAGTTACTGAATCATGCAATTCAAAATGGAATTCTGTTCATACTATTCAACATTGAAACTATAAACTTAAAAGTCCACTGAAAGCAATTTCTGCTTTTAAATTGTTTTGGGTGTACGTTGCTTTTGCTTTCAGTAAAAATATGAAAGAACATGGGAGGACTGTTTAAAAGAACTTCTCAGTAAAGGCAGGAAGCAAGTTATCAACATGCAGACTATTCTTATTGTGTCTCTTATAATAATAGTGAGTTTGATGTAAAACTTGTTCACATGACTACCAGTGAGGTATGTAAATGAATAAGAGGTCACCTTTCTTATATGTTTGTTGGAAAGGAAACACATTTAAAGGACATTTCAGTCAAAACAATGACAGTAGGCAGAGGTTTAGTTTTATGGGCTTTTCTCAACAGTTGTCTTTTTCTTACACACTTTTAAAAATATTTATTTACCTTTTCTAATGATCAGAGCACCTTGAAATGAAGCTTAATCTTAATTTGCCACTCTTAAAATATGAAAATACAAAATCTGCTTAAATAATAACCCCTAAAATTTTTCAGAATATGATTAGAGGATGAGCTAGTGCCTATGGGATTCTAATGTATGTGAGAGCCGTATAGTTAAAACTCTGCAGAACAGTTCTGTCTGGAAGGTGTCCAATTTAAACTAAGATAGTGTCGTGGTTTAGCCCCAGCCAGCAACTAAGCACCACGCAGCCGCTCGCTCACTCCCCTTACCCCGATGGGATGGGGGAGAGAATCGGAGGAGTAAGAGTGAGAAACACTCCTGGGTTGAGATAAGAACAGTTTAATAATTGAAATAAAGTAAAATAGTAATGATAATAATAACAATATAATAATGATAATAACAATAATAATATACAAAGCAAGTGATGCACAATGCAATTGCTCACCACCCACCGACCGATACCCAGACAGTTCCCGAGCAGCGATCGCTGCTCCCCAGCCAACCCCCCCCAGTTTATATACTGAGCATGACGTTACGTGGTATGGAATAGCCCTTTGGTCAGTTTGGATCAACTGTTCTGGCTGTGCCCCCTCCCAGTTTCTTGTGCACCTGGCAGAGCATGGGAAGCTGAAAAGTCCTTGACTAGCATAAGCAGTACTTAGCAACAACTAAAACATCAGTGTGTTATCAACATTCTTCTCCTACTAAATCCAAAACACAGCACTATGCCTGCTACTAGGAAGAAAATTAACTCTATCCCAGCTGAAACCAGGACAGCCAGTTTATACCAGTTGAAGCACTGGAACAGTGTTTAGTGAATTATGGTTTTCAGTACCTCTTATACATGATCTTTGAGTGTCAATTACAAAAAGAAAGGAAGAAAAAAATCCCTTTGATTGTGGATAGAAATATGTTCTGTGATCTTTTCACCTTTTGTATGGAAAATTGCTTTTCAGGTAGCCCCCAGGGTTTTGGTCAGGTGTGCCAGCTGGTAAACTGTGCCACCTACCAAAAAGCTAAGCTGCACATGTGCTCCCATGGGCATCCTTTGACCATGCCTTGGCCATACTTGCATATGCATGGTCTTTATGGAGTGAGTTGGGCACAGCCTTGAAAGACAGAGAAACATACCTGTAGTTCTCCTTAAGTAGAAGTTTGTTTTTTCTTAATGTAGACTTTGGAATACATCATTCTTCAAACATCTGGGAAGGTGAGGACATAAAACCAGAAATTATATGTATTCAAACTGATGAGCTGTCTTTATAAAACTAAAAAGAAGAATGGATTCCAAAAAGGAATTATTGCTTATTGGCAAAATAATATATCCTAGTTCAAAAGGTTAAATTAAGGTTTTTTTCCTACAAAATTGTTTGATAGGCCTGTTCCCTCAAATCCATAGTACTGAATTTGACAGTAACCAGACTGACCTTTTACAATAGGGTCTTGTGATTATTTTAAGTGGTGCATTGACTTTTCAGAAATTTTGTTGAACTCAGGAAGGTTAAAGAATTGGCAATGTCTGAATATGAGCTGTCCTGTCTATACAGGGCACCAAACTGAAAGCTTCGTCATGGTGCATTGTCAGTGACCTACACCTTGGGAATTTTGTGAAGGTGAGAGGTGATAAAATCCCTGTACTTGTTATTTTTGTGTCCTTTGTCTTATTAGTAGCTGCCTGTCATGCCTAATGGGAAATGATATATGAATTTTAAAATACATCTGTTGGGGGTTTTTTCCAAGTAAAACTATTTGTCTGTTGTCATTTATGATCCCAGATACAAGAGAACTATGATATATATGCAAAAGAATTGACATTTGCAAAGGGAGAGAGTTGAATAATGCAAAATAAAAAATCTTAAATCATTGGTATATCTTTTTCTTCAAAAGTAGAACAGTTGTAATGGGCAATTATGATACAAATTTAGATGAATATTTTATGTGATTGAAGTAAACATACCAATGTCTTTAAAGGAGATATTTATATAAAACATCCTCTAAGCATCTCAAAGAATGAGAAAAAACAGGCTTTTGGTAAGATATTTGGAATTAAAAATATTTTGTACCTTGACTGTCTAGAGCTAAATTTGTAGTTGTCCATTTACCATGTTTACTCTCAATCTGTTAAGATTTAAACAATAGTTAAATACATCTCTAAAAGTAAACTCCCATGCAAAGTGCTTTGAGACTATATTGGTCGATTTTTTGCTGTGCAGAGTAAGAAGATAATGCTATGAAAAAAACCCCTTCTTTCATATCTGCAATTCTGTGAGAATAACTTTGTTTTCTTAGAGACAGAAAGAAAAAAAAAAGCTGTGCAAATAGGAAAATACAGTCTCAGACACTGCATAGAAAGTAAGAACATATGCAACAAGTAAACTTGAGCCATAAGTGAGCGCAAGAAAAGGAGGGAGGAAGGGAGGGGGAGGGGGGAGAGAGATTTTGATACACAGGAGCTTGCGGTCTGATTCTGAAGCCATTCATTACTCCATGGATATTAATTCCAATATGACAACTGATAAGGGGCTGTAGGATTAGACTCTTATACCTTGAGTATTTGCAAGACTTTCACAAACTATAAACAAATATTCAGTACTGAAATGTACATTTTAACATGACTATTAAGTATCATTTTATTCTAAACTTGTTATTTATACTGTTTTTTAAAACAATCTTAACACGTTGACATAAGGGTTAACTATTACTGTAACATTACATTTGCACTACCCGGGCAAATGCAGTAGGATAAGATTTCCTGTTTTCAGGCTGTTATCTTGACACATAAATATAGTACAACAGCTGGCTTGTTCCTGGAGCTCCTGAGGGGACCTTTCTTCTCAGAGTGCTGAATTTCTTTCTCAGCTTTAGCTGTAGCAGTGTTCAAGTGTTCAACTTTTCATAGCAGCACTTTTTTCCCCCAGCACCACTCTGGGGTTATGATAATAACTCTGATAAGGCAGTCAAATGAGACAATCTACAGTTTGTGAAAGCAGTAGGAGGGGAACTGAAAATTGCTAAGAATTACTTTTGTTTACTTTTTGCTTAGAATCTAGCAAACACACTATTAAAGTAATACTTTCACCAGCATTAATTTTAAAAATGTTACACATTTGGGCAACAGGTACACCTGTTAGAGCAATGGTTTCCCCCCACCCCCCAAATTCTGTAATATTTTGGGGAATAAAGTATTAGTTCAAGCATTTCAAATTAAGAACAAAAAGGCCAAAGTATCCTATTGGTAATTGCATTCATAGCAGAAAAAAACCTAATGATTTCTGGTCTTTATTGATTTAAATTGCTATTTCTGATAGCTGCACCCAACTCTGTAATAAAGCTTTGTAGAATGTTGTTTCCCTTCCATCTAGGCAAACATCTTTAGAACACTTCCTAAGAAATTAATTGTATTCAAGCCAGACTTGCATGCTACCATCCCACAGGAAATGGGTCAGCAATCCATTAAAATGCCATTAGATAATCTAATTTGGAACTTAATTAAGTTAACCATGCTCCATATTTGAAGTATACTTGAGAGAAAGAGAAGTTTATGTTTGAGTGGATTGGGGAGCCAAAGTGTGAAGGAGGCTGTTTTTTCTGTAGCTGTGGTCACATTTCAAGCTGTCTGGTAACCAGAAGAAACCAGACATGATGTAATTCCAGACTGAACTTGAATTTCAGGGATTTAGAACAGGGGAACAATGGACCATAGGAATTGATAATGTCCATTTTCCACATTATTTTGTTTGAAGCTTTAAGTTAACTTTTATGGGAGAGGCAGCAAGAACTGCAGTGCGACCAAAATTAGGTGATCCAGAGATGTTAATGTAGGGAAAACTACTTCTTCAGTGATATTGTCTGAGCAGCACTGCAGATGACATCAGGGTTAGAAAAGTTCCTGCTCTGCAGTAAACTGGTTGCCTGTTCTGAGCACCTTTGTTCACTTAGGTTGAACAAACTTAATCTTATGTTTCCTTCCAGATGATTTTTGGCAGCACTGTTAGGGAAGGAGGAACAAGTTCCAGGAAATTCCCAAGCATAAGCCATACCTTTAACCCCTTGGTTACTCTGAAATTCTATTGATCATCTTAACTCCAATTATTTCTTTTGAAACAATAATAATACACTTGGGGGGGGGGTGTTTGGGTTTTTTGGGCTGTAATTAGGATTATCTGTATTCAGTCTTGTTATAGTGCAATAAACAAACTTTTGATTGTATTTACAAAAGTGTTAATATATAAAATTTAACAAATTGCATTTAAAAACTGTAAAATTTGGAAAAAGAAGTATAAATACTGCCATGATTAAGTTTACAAATATGTCCACTGACATTTGTGGAAGAGTGAATCAGAACAGCTTTAGAGAACAAGAATAGCTACTCTGGGAACTGAAACAGTATTTTTTCCTAAACCTTTCCTTTGCATATTCCTACAGTTGTTTTCTTGTTGGTCTACCACAATACTCCTACTTGATAGTTTGTTATTTCTTTATTTATTTAGTTTAATGAGTTTACCTGAAAATGTAGAATCTGGTTTTCTTATGTGACAGAACTGTCTCTGGTAATCCAAGCCCTCATTCTCCATGGTTTGACTCTATGGCTCTCCAGTTGGTTACAACTCTTTGTGTGCATGTGTGTGCTTGCAAGCCTTCCTCCTTTAACCCCTCTCCCCACAACAAGCATGCCCAAGTGGTGCAAAGCACATAATGGATATGCATCATATATCCAGGCCCTATCTTCACAGTGGATTTTCTTTGGTAGACAAGGGCTGTATTTCCTATCCCTGACCCTTTTTACCTCTTTGTTACTCTGTCCCAAAAAGAGGTCTGTGGGGAGAAGAAACAATATTTTAACAGTAAAATTCCCTTTTTCCTCCTCCAGGCATCAGCCTTCTAAATGAGGTTCTGGTGATGAATATTTTATTAGTACCATAATCTTTTCATCAGATCATATTGGACAAGTCTTACATATATAAATGGGTTTAACTATTTGTGAATATTTTAAGATTTGTTGTTTGACTATGGTTTTTGAATTTAGACAACAGTAAAAAACATTGCATTGAGAAAAGTCAATAAGACTATTTTTTTAAAAAAAGGTTGAAAGCCAGTCTTTCAACAAGCAAAGATTAGCTGCTCTTATAAGTTGGAAATATAGTAAACATTTTATTACTATGGGGTTAAAAAGAAGTACATTTTCAGGTAGCATTGAAGAATGTGCCCATTTAAAAAGAAAATTTGTTGTATAATATTGTCACTACAGACATTTTAAAGATATCTTAGGGCATCCATACGTCTCATAATTCCTTGTGAAAAAAAGTGAGTTCTGCTCCCTTCAGAGTTTGAGCATGATGAAGGCAGGCACAGTTGCCAGTGTTTTCACTTTTTTTTTTCACATTTCCCAGTTTCTTGTGCACCTGGCAGAGCATGGGAAGCTGAAAAGTCCTTGACTAGCATAAGCAGTACTTAGCAACAACTAAAGCATCAGTGTGTTATCAGCATTCTTCTCCTACTAAATCCAAAACACAGCACTATGCCCACTACTAGGAAGAAAATTAACTCTATCCCAGCTGAAACCAGGACAATGCCCAAAGAAATGGAAGAAAAGAAAACTTGCAGATTCCAGCCCTCACAAAAATATATCAGAGCTTTCAGATTTCATATGTTATATTATGAACTATATCAATTTAAAGTCCAGTGTATATACCAAGTAAGGAGGTGTGTTTGTGCAAATATCTAGTGTGGGGAAACATTTGATAGAATAAAATGTGCAGGAAGCATGTGCTTGCACACTGTATGTCCAGTTTTGATTTTATTTGTTTGGTAATGATTGCTGATATAATGATGCCCTTTTCCTTAATTAATATGACCAGTTTACTTCTAAAGCCTATTATTTCTGATTTGTTACAAGCACATCTAAATAAGAGGCTGTTCATGTCTGCTCTGGCTTCTAACTAGAAGCATCTCAATCCTTCTTTGAAATATAAGTCCATCTTGTAAATACTTACTAGTAGGTACAGTACTTATTACTAGTTAGTATTTGGTAAAAACATGAAGGTCAATGGGACTTAGACTCCTTAGTGATGTAGGTGCTTCTGAAATGGTGGTTTAAGTTTCAAAGTCACTGAACTGGCTTTGAAAATATTTCCCTTCTCTGACATTGGTTAAACAATTTCATGGTACTCATTGGTACCCCTGACAGGAAATGTGAAAAAAATTAATAGCTTCTTCAAACATTCTTTCAAAAATTCTATGTTCTGTTGGGGACTTGTGCACCTCAGAGGCATATCTTGAAAACTGAGAGAGGGCAAACTTGTGTAACACAAGGGAGTACAAAATTGCACAGGAGATTTTGTGCTTTTGAAATGAACAGTCTAACTTGTACACTCTAATGTACTTATTAGTTTTTAAATTATGTCTGTGGATCCATATGGTGTTGCACATACATTTTAGTCATATCTGTTCCATATACTTGACTCTGGAACTTTTGGGGACTTTCATAAGTAAGCAGATTGGTGTAATACAACAACAACACTGCCTACGGTTCATATCAACAAATTTATTTGAGTCTTTTGAATTGCACAGGAAACTACATAGTGCAAATTCAATTGATGTTCACAAATTTGATATCTTACATTATCTTAAACAGTGTTATTTATAATGAATATTGATTTAATCCTTAGAAAAAATTCATTGTGTTCTTATTTTTGCAACATACTTGTTTTTCATTTTCTTTCTCTCTTTTTTCCTTTCTCTCATTACCTCTCTCCACCCCCTCTCCCAAAAGTCCTGGTACCTGGGCTAGCTTGGTTCCTTTTCAAGTATCAAATAGGACACCAATTCTGCCAACAAATGTCCCAAATAATGATTTGAACATAATTGGAGAGCCTTTCTTTCAAGCAGAAACAAGCAACTGAGAGGAAAATGAAATAAAAAAAAAAAAAAAGAAAAGAAGGAAGAAAGACAGGATGAAAAACAAAACTGAAGAAAGAAATAAAATAGACCAGCAACTGCAGCACTTAAAATCACTAATTCCCTTATGGTTGAAACTGTAATGACATACAAAGAGTCAATGATATTTCACTAACAGGTAGAAAGCAGCCCCTGCGAAGTAGCCTTTGTTATATGAAGTCCACTAGGAAATAGATGTTCTGTCTCTGACAATATATTTTAACTGACTTACTAGATGCCTTAATATTTGCATGATATCTAGTTTTATTGATTTAGTATTCTTGTTTACAGATGAGATCATTATTCCTGGTTATCTCACAAAACAAATGCTAGGTGGCAGCAATAGATCTGCAAGAGAGCAAGGGCCATGAGACAGCCATTTTCTCAACACTGATTTCTAAAAGTTTAAGAAATAAAAACTGTAGCCTTTAGTTATAAGTATGAATTTATTAAACATTGGCCCTTAACCCAGCCTTTTCTAGTGTGTTACTGAGTTTGAAATTTTCAAAGTCAATAGAAACACACAGGCTCTATGGAAGAAATGCCTCTATAAAGGTAAAAGTTTATCTCCTCATACAACAGTAAAAGTAAATTTTTAAAAAAAGAGGTTTTTTTCCCCCACTAAAGAAACACTCACAGAGGCAAATGCAATTTAAAAATCATATATAAAGGGGGTCATCATTATAAGTCCTTCAGCCCTTGGACTCTAAATTGAGGGGATTAAAAAAGAGGAACTAAAAATTACGTTGAACAGATTTATTTTTTCCCCTCAGTTTCTGAGGGCATTAAAAGGCAAATCATGTCCTTGAGAAGAAAGTAATGGAAACACAGCACTTACATTGATTTAGCTGCTGCTTCAATGGAAGAGTAGGATCTATTTATTTAAAGTTACTGGTTGTATGATGAACCTATAGGGTGTACATACAGTTCTGTTAAATCTGCAGCATAGAGGTAGGCAATCCATGTCACAAGGGCAAATCATATCAGGTGAGGGATAAGATATATTTAAAACAATATATTTGCAAAGTAAATCTAATCACAGAGTGCTCAAAACTCCCATGCTGCTTTCAGAAATTAGCATTTTTCAACAAATTTCTCTTATTGACAGAGCTGTAATGAGCATGGCCAGACAATTTTTGCCTCTATGTCACTTTAAAAAAAATTAATTAGAATACTCTTCCAGTAATCTAATCTGCACAAAGATATAATGTCCACGTTACATGCCTTGCCTTGAAATCTAAAAAAATGGAAAAATATGACATTCACTACACGTGTTTTTCTGCATTTATTGTTACTTTAAATCTTTATCATTTTTATGAGAAAATATTTTGTACTCCAAATGAGAAAAAGTATGACATTATGGATGTTTTTAGACAGTTCTACCTTTATCTCACATTTAAAAAGCATATCATGGCTGTGTATAGTTGCTGCTTAAAAATTGTAATCAACCAGCAATATTTTCAGTATTTTGGTGGCTTTTTCTATTAATCTTTTGTGCTTTTATCTTTATAATGTATGCATTTTTGTTTGTTTTAATTGACCAAAGTGGGTACTGTTATTTTGCAATGTGATGAGGCCCTTTTGTGTACTGAGTGATGGACAGGGGATTTTTTTTTTTATACATACATGCATACATTTTATATATATATATTCTGGGGTGGGTGGGGAGGATTTTTAACACTTTACAGTGTAGCTGTGCACCCTTAGCCAGGCAAGGGCTGCAAAGTGACTGTTCTGCCTAATGTGACAAACTTTCAAATAGGTTCCCTCTTTTTAACTTCCCACCTGGGGTGCAAGCTGAAATAATTTCTGGATTAAAATAATAATAAAAATTTATTCTGTTGGAGGCAGACATGACTTGAGAAAATTGTTTTACTTTAAATTTTTTTTTTCCTTTTTATTTTTTTTTCTTGAAAGCGAGGTGAAGACCCACAGTGAGATGGAACCTTTTCCATTTTGGCAAAGATACCATATCCTGAAGTGTCCATTTTAGAAGGTGTTTTTAGCTCAGAATAGCATAGAAACATGCTTCATCTAGAAAATACACATACAGAGCCAAAAACATTTCTGGCATAACTCCAAAGGAGTTTTATTTGCAGGTAATTTGGCTTCCTAAATCTAAATGACTGGTGAATATTCTTTTTTCCCCCTCTATGTCAAAGAATTATTTTTTTAATTTCTTAACACACAGCATCTGTTTTATATTCATCTACATTCACAAACTATGTCAGTGATTTAAAATGTCTTCACATACAACAGGTCAGATGGAAAGTTGCATTTCTGGACTGTAATGTGAATGGAATTTTGAATGCATGGAATTAGTGTGATGTAAATAAAAGTTTATTTTCAATACAAGCAAATCTTACAGATTAGCAGTAGACCTGTTGCTGGAGACATTTTTACAAATAAAGGTGCCATGTTATGTATGGCTCAACACAGGGTGTATTTTCCCTTCAAAGCACATCCTTTTACTATGGTGCAAGTAAAGGGAGGAATAGACTTGTGAAAATAGGGCAGCCCATTATAGCTGTCTCTTCACTTCAGAGATTTTCTTAAAATACCCCACTCTTGAATGGCCAGTGAAATGTAGCTCAGGCAATGGCAGCACCACTGAGATCTTGAGCAGTAACACACTGACTACAGTACACTCTAATCCTTGTCAGAGCAAATGGAAATGAAGTAGTGGTTACAAAAGAGACAGCTACAGTGGCTCGACCCCACTAGAGCTCCTGCTATCATGATTATCACCAGAGAGCTGCAAAGATGGGCCATCTTAGGAGAAAGGTGCATAGGCAGGGTCTGAAAGGCTACAGAGAGAGAAGCTGTAGAAAAACAAATCTTTAAGATTTATATTTAACTAAATTTAAAAAAAAAACAACTTTATGTTGCTCTTTTTTTTCTGAGCCTCATAGTAAGTGAAGTCATTCACTAAGTAAATGGTTAATAACTTAAAGTGAACGTACCTGTGGATCCCTGGTAAAATAAACAATGCATTATCCTTTCAGCATATCCCTAATAATGAACAGTTATGGAACATAAGTATGTGCTGGAAGACTAACCTTGATGAGTTATGTTAGCAAGGTGTCCCCTTAAGCTTTTAATAGCACAACAGAATGAAAATGAAACAAATTCAGACTTCAAAGTGCAATAATCAAAATGTTGCCTATCTTTGTAGGAAAGTGGATGGTCTTAGTTGAACTTTTCCATTATCTCTGACCTCTTTTATGACCAAACTGAGCTTAAAGGTACAATATTTTTAAAAGCAAATTCCTTCCATGTGAATGAGTTGGTTGTTAAGCAACTGTGGGTTTTCCTTCCTGCCTGAGGGCATCGAATTTGCATGGACTGATAAAAGTTGATGCAAATGAGAAAGAAGCAAAAACCATGTTTACCAAAAATCTCAAACAAATGACCAGTGCCTGTTCAATTTCATACTCTCCGATGAGTCCAATTGTAAACGTTTCAGATAACATTTTCTTCTTCAAAAAAAAATCTCTACAACATTGTAGAATGTGAGTGGTACCTCAGTCCCAGGCATAAGCTTCTCAAGAGCTGTGTTAGATTTTCTTCATCAAGCTCTTAATTTCTGCTAATATCATATATTTCTGCTGATATCATATATTTTTGGAACTGGGGCCTCATGGCATCAGACACATTTTGAGAAAGAATGATAAACAAGGGTTTATATTGTGCCTGGTTGGAGGATAAAAATGTTCTTTTCGGTACTTTTATGTAGGCTACAAATCAAATGCCACAAGTTTTAAACTGCTGTAAATAAAGCTTGACTTCATGTGATTGTGACTTATATCCAGCCTAAACTGCTAGCAGCTGCTCATACTGCAGTCAGTTACTGGAAGCAAATATAACTCCTATGCAAAAAACATTTAAACAATAAAATGAGCTATGCTACAGACCCTGATCTCATGTTTTCTTTTCCATCTGTAAGAGTAATAAGTTGGTAATATTTTAGAAATTAAATTTAATCCTTGTATCCCAACAGCAATGCACACTTTAGAGAGGTCTCTCTACACTTTCTAAGTTAGATTCAACATATCTGTTTGCATAGATGTTGATTTAGTGCCTACCCTGAAAAAAACAAAAACAAAGAGGTGAAATGTCATAAAACCAGTAAATGAAAGAAGTACTTTATCAGCTCGCAGTATGAGAAACAAACAGGATGAACTGGAAGTGTTGGTCAGTTCCCAGAACTATGATGTCATTGGTATTAGTGAGACTTGGTGGAATGAGTCCCATGATTGGATTGCTGGGTTGGAGGGCTACAGGCTGTTCGGGAGGGATAGGCAGGGCAGGCAAGGTGGAGGAGTGGCACTCTCTATGTAAGGGAGAGGTTTGACTGTACAGCCCTCACAGTTAGGGATGATGTGGTTGAGAGTCTCTGGGTGAGGATTAGGGGGATGGAAAACAAAGGAGGTGTTGTAGCGGGTGTCTACTAATGATTGCCTAGCCAGGATGTAAGCGCTGATGAGTTATTCTATAGGAGAAAATGTTATTGTATTAGGAGAAATCTCTGGATCAGTAGCCCTTGTCCTTATGGGAGACTTCAACTTCCCAGTCATCCACTGGGAATACCATACTGCTGTGACAAGCAAGCCTGGGAAATTCTTGAAGTTTGTAGGAGATAACTTGTTGTCACGAGTACTCAGTGAGCTAACTAGGAAAGATGCCCTCCTAGACTTGTTGTTTGTGAATAGAGGAGGACTCGTGGGAGGTGTGATGGTAGGTGGCTGTCTTGGCCACAGTGATCACGAAATGGTCGAGTTTAAAATTTTCGGTGTAATGAGAAAAACGGTCAGCAGAGTTGCTACCCTGGACTTCAGGAGAGCAAGCGTTAAGCTATTCAGGGAGCTACTTAGCAGTGTCCCCTGGGAATCTGCTTTTGAGGGCTTAGGAGTCCATGAGTGCTGGCCAGTTTTTAAGAACCACCTTTTAAAAGCACAGGAGCAGGCCATCCCATTGTGTCAAAAGTCAAGCAAGCAGGGCAGAAGACCAGCTTGGCTGAACAGGGAACTCCTCATGGAGCTGAAGAGGAAAAAGAAATTGTATGATCTCTGGAAGCAAAGTCACTCTTCGCAGGAAGATTACAGAGCCGTGGTTCGCATACGCAGGGAGAAGAGACGAAAAGCCAAAGCTCAATTAGAGTTGAAACTGGCCAGTGTTGTGTCAGATAACAAGAAAGGCTTTTTTTAGTACGTTAATAACAAGAGGAGGTGTAAAGAAAACATTGGATCGATACTTGTTGAAGATGGTCACCTGACAAACAGGGATGAAGAAAAAGCGGAGGCATTCAATGCTTTTTTTGCCTCAGTCTTTAATAATACTGATAGACCTTGGGCTGCCTGGTACTCTGAGTCGGAGGACCACGACTGTGGGAACAGTGACTTTCCATTTGTGGATGCTGAAGTTGTAAGGGACCAGTTGTATCAGCTGAATGTTCACAAGTCCATGGGGCCTGATGGGATTCATCCCAGAGTACTGAAGGAATTAGCAAATGTTACGGCAGGACCCCTCTCAATCATCTACCAAAGGTCTTGGGAGTCTGGGGAGGTCCCCGCTGACTGGAAGCTAGCCAATGTTATTCCAATTTACAAGAAGGGTGTGAGGAAACTACCCAGGAAACTACAGACCTGTTAGTCTAACCTCGGTACCTGGAAAAATTATGGAGAAGATCATGCTGGGTGCTATTGAAAGGCATTTAAAGGACAGTGCGATCATCAGGCACAGTCAACATGGGTTCACAAAGGGAAAGTCCTGCCTAACTCATTTGATATCCTTCTACGATAAGGTCACCCGCCTAGTAGATGAAGGGCAGGCAGCAGATGTATTTTTTCTGGATTTTAGTAAGGCTTTTGATGCTGTCCCTCACAGCATCCTTCTGGACAAGTTGTCCAACTGTGAGATGAGCAGGTACACGGTGCGCCGGGTGAAGAACTGGCTGAATGGCAGGCCCCAAAGGGTTGTAGTGAATGGGGCTACATCTGGCTGGCGACCGGTCACCAGCGGTGTTCCTCAGGGCTCAATTCTAAGGCCAGTTCTGTTCAATATTTTTATCAGTGATCTGGATGCAGGAGTTGAATGCACCATTACCAAGTTTGCTGATGATACCAAACTGGGAGGTGCTGTTGACTCTCTTGAGGGATGAGATGCCTTGCAGAGGGATCTGGATAGATTGGAGCATTGGGCAATTGTCAACGCCATGAAATTTAACAAGTCCAAATACCTGGGACGGAGTAATGCCAGACACAAGTATAAATTGGGAGAGGAGTGGCTGGAGAGCAGCCCTGCAGAAAGGGATCTGGGGGTGCTGGTTGACAGCAGGCTCAATATGAGTCAGCAGTGTGCCCTGGCAGCCAAGAGGACAAACCGCATCCTGGGGTGCATCAAACACAGCATAACCAGACGGTCAAAACAGGTGATTATCCCGCTTTATTTAGCATTGGTGCAGCCTCACCTTGAGCATTGTGTGCAGTTCTGGGTCCCACAATTTAAGAAGGATGTGAAGGTACTTGAATGCGTCCAGAGGAGGGCAAAAAAGCTGGTGAAAGGGCTGGAAGGAATGTCCTATGAGGAGCGGCTAAGGATTCTGGGTTTGTCTAGTTTGGAGAGAAGGAGGCTGAGGGGTGACCTCATTTCTCTCTACAGCTTCCTGAGGAGGGGAAGTGGAGAGGGAGGTGCTGATCTCTTCTCCCTGGTATCCTGTGACAGGATGTGTGGGAAGCTGTGTCAGGGGAGGTTCAGAGTGGACATTAGGAAGCATTTCTTTACTGAGAGGGTGGTCGAACACTGGAACAGGCTTCCTGGAGAGGTGGGCAATGCCCCATGCCTATCAGCGTTTAAGAGGCATTTGGACAATGCTCTTAATAACATCCTTTAATTTTTGGTCAGCTCTGAAGAGGTCAGGCAGTTGGACTGGATGATCATATGTTAGGTCCCTTCCAACTGAACTGTTCTATTCTAATTACATGGTTTGTAATATTTTTAAAAAGTTAACTGTGATATAAAAGGTGTAATTTTTGTCTTCTAGGAAGTTTTGATACAAATGTTTAGTAGGCTATTAAGGAAGGAGATGCGACTCATTTACAATTATGCAAGACAACAGACTATTTGGGTCACAGGAGTAAGTTGTATGGAAAAATCACTGGACAGGAATAATGGTTAAATGAGTGAATATGTCTTCAAACTTTTATATACATAATGTCATGAAAACAAATCTGTGTCAGGAAGTCATATGGTCCTTTGAAAAACTTTCAAATGTGGCTATAAGTACAGAATCGATACAATTAATGGCAATGTAGTTCTGAAAGCTTGACCACATTCAAGCTTTCCTTGATGTTATGCTGTGCAAGAACACTTATTTCTACAATAGCTTTCTATTGACAGGCAGATAGATTTGGTTTTAGGTACTGAGATTCCTTTATATTCATCTTATATCACTGAAAAGCAAACAAACTGCACAAGAGGTTCGCTAGACTCTTAAATTTATTTTTTTTTAAATCATTAAAACACGTGGAATAATTGTACAGGAAAAAGAAAATGCTGTGCAGAATGTTGTGATTTCTCTTTCTTAAAAAGGATGGAAATTCCCTCTTATTCCTTCTTAAGTGGTATAATTAACAACAGTACATTCTAATTCTCTTGCTCTGCTTTTTTTTTTTTTTAATAGGATCATCATTTATACAATAGTTAATCCAAGAAATTAAAACAATTAGACTACGTGGAATTCATTAGATTAGAGTGTCCCTAACACCAGCCTCTCTGTGCCAAGTGAGAAGACCCTTGGCTGCAGCTGAAGGTGGATTCCCCTGACTCAAGCTCTGCAGAAGAGGGACATCATGCTCTAAATGACTCAGCACAGGAGATGTACTAAAGGGCTGAGGTAAGGGGTCAGGATAGGTGGGTTATGTCTGCAGCAAGGGCTCAAAATACAGACCTAGAGTGACACCATACAAGCACAGGAACATAAGCAGCAGCCCAGGGAGATTGCTCTAATTAATGTAGATGCTGTTTCCCAAGTCTTCTGAAATTATATAGGGGATCAACAACCTCTAGAACAGCCTCAAATTGAAGCAGGAGTGATGGTTTAAAGCTCTTGCTCCTTTCCAGAGAAGTTCTACGCTATAGCTTGTCCATTCCCTTTAAGATTAGCTACTTCAGTGCTGAAGTTAGGAACTGAGCTGAGCCAGACTCCCTCCGTCACTTAAGCTCTGGTTATATACCCAATTTATTTATTCCTTTTTTACAGGCTTTTATTTGCATGAAAAAATGTTTAGCTTGCTAGTTATTAGAATCATATTACAACCCTAATGTGTCTTTTTATAGGAACAAAACAGATTACATGCTGTTCTGATATTTTTTGTGCCTGCCAAATTTCAATGAGATGTTCCTGATGTTTGCAATATTGCTTTCATAGAATCATAGAATGCTTTGGGTTGGAAGGGACCTTGAGAGATCATCGAGCCCAACCCCCCTGCAGTAAGCAGGGATTGAACCTGTGAACTTGGCATTATTAGCACCATGCTCTAACCAACTGAGCTAACCCAGCTTTCAGTAGGCTTTTCTGTTGTATATAGTGAAAAGCAGTAAAATACTGCTCTTGCAGTGCTGTATGGAAAGGCTCTATGGATAAAAATAGTGATTTTACTCATTTAGCCTGTGTAAGAGATCTCAAACATACTTTGCATTGATAAAATACTTATGTATTTGTGTGTAGTCTTTATGTAGGGAAATAGACTGTTCTATTGACATATTTTTTTCAGTTAGGCTGATGCTTTAAAATAAGACATGAAATGTCATCAGAAAAACAAAAAGCTCTGGTTAACAGATTATCATAACAAAACAGTGAAACACTGAAAAAAAAAGTATGCTAGATAAAAATGTGTGGCTTGTACAACTTAGAGTGATTAATTTTATGAAGCCAGGAAAAATGACCTCATGGTTAACAAACTGGCTGAATAATAATAAATATAAGTATTTCTTCTGCTACTACAGACCTTCTGTGTGTACATAGGTGAGTCACAATTCTTTCATAATTCTGTTCCTTTACAAAACCATAATAGGATAATAGCACTGCTATGCCTTTACAGAGATACTATAAGGATAAAACATTTGTAATTGAGTCATTCAGCTGTTACAGTGACAAGTGCCATTTAAATCTTTCAAATTGGCAAAATCATACATTTTCTTAAAATAAAACCTGCATCTCACATGGGATTGAAAACACCTCTGCGAATATTAATTTATCTTCATTGTTCAACAAATGGATTTCTGCCTTCCTTCGAGGACTATTTAACTCACACGACGAATGAAGCAAGGATCCTATCCACAACTCCTCTATGTTTTTTGGGGGTTTTTTTTGGTTGGTGGTTTTTTTTTTTTTTTGCTTCCATTCAAGTTTTCCTTCTGTGCTCAGAACCAGGGCAACTCATCTTGCACCCCTTCAGATTGGGTGCGCTTTCAGGCATGCAAACGAGCACAGCAAGCAAGTCCACTGACTCGGTGGCTCTCCCAGGCTCGCAAAGCACAGCCACCCACAGTGTTCCCATGGAGGGCTTTGCTCTCTCCTCTGAGTCATGCTACTACCTTCAGCAGACTTTTGTTATGTAATAACCACCTTTCCCACAGACGCAAGGAGAAATTGCAAACACCTTCAAACTTAATCCTACTTGCTGCATTCACACAAGTCTCAGCCTTTCCCAATAACTATTCTCTCTAAGTTAGGAACTAAATAGAAGGGACTTAAGAGCGACAGCATTTTTCAAACAATAAAGCACCTTCTGGCACATTTCCAGAGTTGTACTTGCCAGCATGTTCAACCCAATCTATGGTCTCTTCTTAAAGACAAAAAAGAAAAAGTGTCTATAAAATATATTACTGCTTTTTAAGCTATTACTATAAAGTCAGTGGAGCCTATCTGCCAAGTTAAAACCTTTTGAAAAACTGCAATGATTTTTTTTCATTTCCGTGAAATTTGTACCAAGAGGAGGAACAAATTATCCTGGCTTCCTTGGCAAGGCAAAGGCATTTCCACAAATGAGTACATCTTCTAGAACTGCTCCTCAACATTTTCTGATCTATTTGCAATCAATACCGAGTCATCTCATGTTGAGGCAACCTTGCACTTTGCCTGCAGGCCTCCATTTTTTTCTGTTAATTTTGTGTGGCTGCAAGTAATGTAGGAAGCTCTTGAGGACAATGCACAGCCCGAGAACCCTGGGAAGAGATCCTCGTGGAAGGAAAACAAGTGCATGAAAGAAAGAAAGAAACTGAATATTCTAACTAAGTTTAAAGAAATCTTTTGCTATCTACATTTCAGTGTATCCTCATATAAACTTTTAATCTTTGACACAAAATAAACATAATTTAAGTGCTTATTTAGTATGCAAATTCTTCATCACTTCTTAAACTTATAAGTAACAAAGATGAGGTGTGGCTTAATACTAGAAGCAGCTTGCCAGTGCTAAGTTTCTTATCTGTGCTCTTTTGTTAATTATCATTTTGTACACTTTAAACTCACAATAAATTTACAGTGACAGTTTATGAAGCACCCTCCTGGCTACTCCAAGATATACAGCAAGAGTCAAACTTTCAGGGTACCTCTAAGTATTTTCTGCATAAATATGGACATTTCAATTTGCAGATACAATTGTGCCCCTGCTTATTTGAGTACAGTGTGCAATCAGGTGGGCTTGAATGTTTTGTGCATACATTTTTAGGCCTGCCAAAAATCTGTTTCAAGTTCAAACATAATTTAATGGATCAATCCTTTATGGTCCTCTCGACCATAAACATCTCTTTCTTGGAGCATCCTGGGTTCAGCTGGACACACCAAAATGAACAGAAAGAGAAGTCCAAGGTATTTCAGTAATTTTCACCCCAAATTCTGCAGGCGTTTTTATCTTCTGAATTGTCATTACAGTATTTGGTGCATTCTCAAATTTTGCATGTTCTACTTCATGAACTGACAGTCTGCTTTCACAGAACTGACATAAAGAAGAAATTTTGAATATGATGCTTTTTCCTTTTGAAAGTCGTAAGGTGATAAAAAAGACTGGGATTGCTACATACAAGCTGACTTGTTGCATAATTTGAAATGAAAAATGATTCCACATACATAGGTATATAAAAATATGATTACGCATTTTTCATATTAAAAAACGTTAGAATCTTTGAACTCAGGTACTCTCCAAAAATGGGTAACACTTGAAAGTATGTCCTTGAGTATCACAAAATGCCATAAGGCTGTTTATTCTTCCTTTGCATCATTCACCTACGTGCTTGACTTGCTTCTTGTTGTTCTGCTGCTTTTTTAATGCATCAGAGTTTAGAAAACATTGTGACCACTGCATGTATATCTAGAGTTTATAATTTTACAGTAACATTTTTGAGGCAGACCTGACCAAAATTTTCTGCATTGACTTTTTTCTTCATTCCTCTATTTTCTTCTTTAGTGCTCTCTTGAAAAATCCAGCCTGCAGAAGAGAAAAATGTGACTAAGCATACAACCCATATTGGTAGCATTCATATGCTGGTTCTTACTACTATTTTAATACTTTCAGTACAGTAAAAAGTCATTTAATATTTTATCAGTGAAGTACAACATTGTTTTTCCTGGAGCAGAAAAACTAAAGAGACATGTCATGAAAGCAGACAAAAGGAGTACAGTTAATATATAGTGAGTGATTGCTGAATCATTGTTATGCTCACATAATGTCAAAGGCTAAAACACTTAACAATAGTTAGTACTCAGTTGAATAAATAATACTTTATTTTATACTTGTCAAATTTTTCAAGAGATTATGCATGTTGAAATTATAAACTGTAACCTTCTAACACAAGTATAAACTGAATATTTAGCTTGGAGAAGAGTGCCCACTTGTGGCAATACTTACACCACAGGCCTAGCATCTCTTGCACTGAGAAAACCTGGTTATCAAAGGCCACAGCCAAAGCTAATAAACAAGGTTTTTTCCCTTAATAGTTCTAAAATCTCTTTCTATTTTTCTTTTCATAACATACTGGCAGTACAGGTTTCAATTGGTTAGCATTGCATGTTACACTTCAGAAAAACGTAGTGGTGTTAGTCATGATTTTGTCATTTCTACAAGATTTCACTCTAGTTATTAGATACTGTTAGTGTCTGTGAGGTTCTAGTTATGAGAAGGACACGGCAGAGAAGTTAAGCATATTTGTTTATTTTTATGAAGACAAGAATGTGCAGCTTACCTTCCACAAAGCAAATATAAGCAGTGCAAGAATCAAGAGTCCAGCAAAGATACTCAGGAGGATAACCCATAAGGGGACTGTACCCAGTGGGAGTTCTTTGGAAATCTTAATCATGGTCTGCAAAGTGTTCAGAATGTAAGCAATAAATAACTTGTCCCTCTAAAACATCAACAGAGTAGCACAATTTTTATCAGTACGCACTGATTTTCCAGGGTACCACTTCATTCTAAGTACAGGAGGGAATTGAGAAAATAATCTCCAACATGAAACCTTCTATTTACATAATATCTTGCACTTTGTAGGTGCATTCATTTAATGAGGATTGGCCCTGCTATGAGTCAGTAATCATTGTTATAAAGGATTCAGTACCAAAACCATGAGTAGTTGAAGTGTATGTTAGAGAGTTTCTTTAGTATATTCTTCATCACTCAATGCCTGCCTCCCTGAAAGGTGGCAGTGATTAACAAGCTTCTAAATCAATTAAGTGTAAAAGGCTGTGTTGATACTAATTTAATTTTAAACTAGGCTTATCTGGTGTAAACTAAACTAGAATAAGGAATATTCACATTTAAATGAAAGTGACCATATATGACTTTGAATTATTTTAACTTATTAAAGAGACAACTTTATAGTTCAAAAAAAGCACTAGAGCACCAAACACTAAGCATTCAACTTGAAATTATGTCTTTTAAAAAGTTAATTCTGAAATTCTTTGGTTTGTAAAGGCAGCTCTCATCAACTGCAAGCCTCTCGGTTGTGTTTTCCCTCCTGGATTTAATTTCAACCTATCACTTAAAAGAAATGCCTGGATACAGTACCAGCTAATAGTTGACCTGTGATGTTTGTATTCTGGACAAGATCTAATTCACACTGAATGTTACTTTGCTCTAAATTTTGGGGGTATTAACAGTAATAACACATAATAAGACTTGTGCTTAAAAATGTACACTGTAGTAAATAAGCCCCTGCATGTACAAGTTATCACAGAAAAGCAATGCATTAGCCACCATAAACCTCTTGGAATAAAAAGTACTAAAGGATAAATAACAAATCTAAGAAAATGTCTTTCTGCATTTCTCTTCATATGAGATACCACTGCTACAATGTTGTATACAAGTTCTTATTAATAGCCTATGAATAAACAACTCCGGATTTTAATAGGAGCTCATTAGTGCAATGTTGTTTCAGATGTAGCATGGAAGAAAATGACAGGGAACTTCTGAAAAATAAAAGATCCTGTTTCAAATATATGTCCTGGGTAATGAAGTGGAAAGAAATAATAAAGAAAGAAATAATAAATAAGGAAATAATAAAGAAAATACAATGTACAAAGTAGGATCACTTCTAAATGACCCAGGACAATTTTTAAAATACTATTGATTCATTAAAAGAAGAATTTTAATTATGCTTTTAATTTACATAGATGGAGGAAGTATTTATACTGCAACAGGCAGAAATACTTTAGACAGTACTTCTCACCTAGGTACATTGGTGGGTAACAGGATTTCAGTATCATCAGCTGACTAATTCTGACGTTTTCTACTGTAATATGAAAACACTTGTAATATACTTATCCTACTCTGAATCCAACAGCTAACAATCAGTTCACTAGTAATGAATGATAACAAATGATTCAGTAGCAGAATAAATCCTATGAAGAGTAAATCCATGAATTATCATGTTCTTACCTCCAGTTTTTGATGGTCATTTCTTAAAATCAGTGATGAGTGTTCACTCCTAAGTAATGCTTCCACAACAAGAATTAAGCTGTGAATATTTGCCTGGAAGAAGAGAGAAATGCCTATGGTTTATAATCAGGTATTCTGAAGCAGAAAGCTTTGTAGAAATGAGAAGGGTGAAAAGAAAACTTAATGCTGAAGTTTTGGGAGAGATGCTGAAAAATGTGAGTCAGTGAAGCTGCTCACGTGTATCACCTTCAGCACACCCATCGCTGTTTGCAAGACAGCAATACAACTTTGAAAGAGCAGAAAGCAGAGATTTTGGAGAAATACTAATCAATCCTGGAATACTACTTTGGCCACAGGGACAGATTTGGGCTTTCTCAAATTCTGCTGTATCTCCCCCTCCTGTCCCATTATTTTCCAGAGAAAAACAAAGACACAAAACAGGAACTCAGTATCAAAAATTCATCAACTGAGGAAAATAGATAACAGCCTGGTGTTTGTCGTAACCATCAGACAATATTGCGGTGTGCTCTGAGGTGTACTCTGTCTTCTCTGCTCTTTTTGATCAAAAACCCCTTTCTAGACCTGAGAAATCTTTCCAGGTTAAAACTTATTTTAAAATTATATACTTCTATGTACCCCCTCCTTATATCTGCTGAATTAGAATTTGTGGATGCATAAGTAACTAAATTTTTGCCCTGGCTCTAGCATTTAATAAAACCCTTGCCTCAGACACAAGGCAAAAGATCTTCAGTGGATTTGCACTGAAGTTGCTCTTAGACAGAAGACATTTAGCAAAGTTACAATTTGACTAGCTGTGTGATTTGCTAATAACTGTGTAACAGTGTCCAGGCAGTCAAATAGATTTTTTCTTTAGATGTCACTGGATTTGGGGTCAGACTGTAAATGTTTATCATTCTAGGATACTTTTGGCTCTTCATTCAAAAGCCAGGGTTTATTTGCATGTGCACCATGCAACTTGGAGAGTTCTTCTTCCTTTGTATTTACATGCAGGGTGGCATTGCAGTAGAGCCTCCTGTGGCCTCTGAGAATGGGGCACTGCTAAATTTACTCGATTTCTGACTGAGGATAGCAATTTAAAAACAATAGGCCCAAAAATAAACCTAGGATGTGACATAAGCAAAATACTTTGATAAATTGCAAGTAAATTAGATCACAAAAGAATTACTGGCAAAATCTTTCAATAATCTAATTTTTATATAGTCAATATCTATCTCATCTCCTTTTTTCCCTCTCCCCAAAACCCAGACTTGAACTATGAATATATGTGGTTGTGATTAGTGTCAAAACTATTGCAAAACAGAGTGATATGTCTCTACATATTCTCTTCTTCAGTCTTAAATAACATGACTCAGGAAATATATTTATCTTTGCCAATATTTCTCAAGGAACTATACTTTTAGCAAAGGGTGATTGTTTGCTTTCCAGAAACCAGGTGTAGATAGTGGTTGTTTGAAATAAGTAATATATGATTTCCTGTTTTGAGTTCATGGTCAAAATGTAGTAACCGTGTGAGTTGTATTTAGTCTTCTGCTAGTAATGCTTGTGTTTTCTATTCTATGGGCAAAGATACAAAATTCATTGAAATTTTTTACATGTAGTGAACTTTGCCTTCCAAACCTGCAGTTGTGATTTTAATGTTATCACTATGATGTTATTATTGTTATTACTATTATAGCTAAGCTACTGTGATGGGCTTTTTTATGCTGATTTAATTCCTGTTAATCTCTCTTCCAAAGCTGGTTATGGGACCTGGAAGAGAGTGATACCAACAATGAGCTCTCTCTGCCCATCAAAGCTAGAGAAACACTTAGAATTTAAGCTTAGATTTTTAAGATGCCAAAGAGATGCACATCTCTCCTTAAAGGATCCCTGTTATAAGGGATTATCATAAAGATCATAAAGATCGCCACTTTACTATAAAATTACTCATTCTAAATAACTGGTGAGGCATATTTTGTGTGTAGAGCAGATAAAACTCATTCTGTCTGGGCACACAGGAAGGGAGGGAAAATGTGAGGGATGTTGTTTAACCCATGAGCAACTCTGTGAACCTGTCTCACCTGGGAATCTTGGGCAGTAATTGCACAGTGCAACCAGGGTGTCATTTCTTCCATTGCTGCCATTTTTGGAGGATTGTCAGGAGTCCTAAGGTGTTCCTCAGCTGGGCTGTAGCTTATTCCTGGGATCCCACCATCATCTCCATGCTTCCACCTCCAAGCTATGGGAGAAGGAGTTATCTACTCACAGCTATTTGGTGTCTCTGGCCCTTTTCCTGCAGCTTCTGTAGTGGACATTCTCCCAGATGTCCACCTACAGCTCTTGATCAGACAGAAATCAGGTCCATTATGAATGAGGAGTGGGCCCCCACACCCTGCAAACTCATAATATTTAGGACCTTGTCCCCAGACCACACTACTGGTTCCCTCCAAAAATGGCATGGAGTGGAATACCCTTATTCCTAGGCACGCAAGTGCCCAAGGAAAAGCAATTAATACCATGATGTTAAGCGTCATGATTTATTAATGCAGTGACATCTTTCATGTTTGTATTCCTAAGCTTTCCTTTTTGGACAACTGTTCTGACTGTTTGGACTGCAAACAAACGTTTCTGGCATGATAATGAAATTACTCAGAAATGTAGGTTTTCTGATGCAGTAGATAATGTGATTTTTGTTCCAGTGTTTCAAACATTAAGTTGCAGATAGACACTAGAATACAAACAGTATTAACAGTCACAGTCAGTGTAATTTTAATGTACCTCAGCAGGCTGTTGATGTGTTTGCTGTGCCATAAGCTTAATGTATGCCTTAAGGTAAAGGAGGATAACGGACCTCTGAATTGTATTTCTTGCCTCCCTTCAGCTAAAACATTCCCATTAGTAATGCTGCAACTTTTCAACCAAACAGTGAATGAGTCATTAATCTCTGCCCACAATATTATAACACCTGTAAAGAGTGCTAGACAGGCTTACAAATGTGCAGATGGGTACTGCAGGGAAAAGGCTGGGTTTCTTGCACATGTCAAAGGTTACATTGCATTTTCTTCTATCAGGCGAGTTGGCACTGATGAAGAGCCTTTTTCACTGGGATAAAAACTCTTCTTTAATTGCTTCTGTGATAATATAAATCTTTCTGTTAACAGGCATTCTTCATAATTGCTGTGAAGCCTACAATGTTGGGTTCCTAGAAGCAAAAGTGTTTTCTGGTCCATCAAGAGAGGAGTTGGGATATGCAGTTGTTGTGGTTTAACCCCGGCCAGCAACTAAGCACCCTGCCCTGGTGGGATGGGGGAGAGAATCGGAGGAGTAAGAGTGAGAAAACTCCTGGGTTGAGATAAGAACAGTTTAATAATTGAAATGAAGTAAAATAATAAAAATAATAACAGTAGTAATAATATACAAAGCAAGTGATGCACAATGCAATTGCTCACCACCCGACGACCGATACCCAGACAGTCCCCGAGCAGTGATCACTGCTCCCCGGCCAACCCCCCCCCATTTTATATACTGAGCATGACGTCATATGGTATGGAATAGCCCTTTGGTCAGTTTGGATCAACTATTCTGGCTGTGCCCCCTCCCAGTTTCTTGTGTACCTGGCAGAGCATGGGAAGCTGAAAAGTCCTTGACTAGCATAAGCAACAACTAAATCATCAGTGTGTTATCAACATTCTTCTCATACTAAATGCAAAACACAGCACTATGCCAGCTACTAGGAAGAATCATAGAATTGTTTAGGTTGGAAAAGACCTTTAAGATCATCCAGTCCAACCATTAACCTACACTACCAAGTCCACACTAAACCAGTCAAGGGTAGACTAGACTAAACCATGTCCTGAAGTGCCACATCTACCCGTTTTTTAAACACTTCCAGGGATGGTGACTCCACCACCTCTCTGGGAAGCCTGTTCCAATGCTTGACTACCCTTTCCGTGAAGACATTTCTCCTAATTTCCAACCTAAACCTCCCCTGGCGCAGCTTGAGCCCATTTCCTCTCGTCCCATCACTAACCACATGGGAGACGAGACCAACACCCACCTCACTACAACCTCCTTTCAGGTAGTTGTAGAGAGCGATAAGGTCTCCCCTCAGCCTCCTCTTCTCTAGGCTAAACAACCCCAGTTCCCTCAGCTGCTCCTCATAAGGCCTGTGCTCCAGACCCTTCACCAGCTTCGTTGCCCTTCTCTGGACACGCTCCAGCACCTCAATGTCCTTCTTGTATTGAGGGGCCCAAAACTGGACATGGTATTCCAGGTGTGGCCTCACCAGCACCGAGTACAGGGGAACAATCACCTCCCTGCTCCTGCTGGCCACACTATTCCTGATACAAGCCAGGATACTGTTGGCCTTCTTGGCCACCTGGGCACACTGCTGGCTCATGTTCAGCTGGCTGTCTACCACCACACACCCCCAGGTCCTTTTCAGCCAGACAGCTTTTCAGCCACTCTTCCCCAAGCCTGTAGCGTTGCATGGGGTTGTTGTGACCCAAGTGCAGGACCCGGCACTTGGCTTTGTTAAACCTCATACAGTTGGCCTGGGCCCATCGATCCAGCCTGTCCAGGTCCCTCTGCAGGGCCATCCTACCCTCCAGCAGATCGACACTCCCACCCAATTTGGTGTCATCTGCAAACTTACTGAGGGTGCACTCAATCCCCTCATCCAGATCATTGATAAAGATATTAAACAAGGCTGGCCCCAAAACTGAGCCCTGGGGAACACCGCTCATGACCGGCTGCCAACTGGACTTAACTCCATTTACAAGTACTCTCTGGGCTCGGCCACCCAACCAGTTTTTTACCCAGCGAAGACTACGCCCGTACAAGCCATGAGCTGCCAGCTTCCCAAGGAGAATATTATGGGAGACGGTGTCAAAAGCTTTGCTAAAGTCCAGGTAGATGACATCCACAGCCTTTCCATCATCTACCAGGCGGGTCAACAGGTCATAAAAGGAGATCAGGTTGGTCAAGCAGGACCTGCCTTTCATGAACCCATGCTGGCTGGGCCTGATCCCATGGTTGACCTGCACATGACTGTTGAGTTCACTCAATATGAACCTCTCCATAATCTTTCCAGGCATCGAGGTCAGGCTGACAGGCCTGTAGTTCCCCGGGTCCTCCTTCTGGCCCTTCTTGTAGATGGGCGTCACGTTGGCAAGCCTCCAGTCATCAGGGACCTCCCCTGTTAACCAGGACTGCTGATAGATGATGGAGAGTGGCTTGGCGAGATCCTCTGCCAGCTCCCTCAGTACTCTCAGGTGGATCCCATCTGGCCCCATAGACTTGTGAGCATCCAGGTGGCATAGCAGGTCGTTAACTGCTTCCTCCTGGGCTATGTGGGCTCCATTCTGGTCCCCATCCCTATCTTCTATCTCAGGGGCCTGAGTTCCCTGGGGATGACTGGTCTGGCTGTTAAACACAGAGGCAAAGAAGGCATTAAATACCTCAGCCCTTTCCTTGTCCTCGGTGACAATGTTCCCCCCCACATCCAGCAAAGAAAATTAACTCTATCCCAGCTGAAACCAGGACACAAGGTAATTGAGAAGGAGGTAGGTAGTTTTAAAATATTCCTACACAAAAAAAGAATCTGAAATTACCCCCAACTGAACTGGTAAAATGGAATAACATTATTTATTCTCTTAAATTCATGTTTAATTGTGATGAAATAAAGTAAAAAAAAATGCAGTTAGCAGCATTTTCTTTGAGAAAGCTAAACGGGACTCACACTCTTGCTTGTGCATCTAAAACTATATATTTTTACCAAAGCCATTTTATTTATGATATATAGCAATTGCTTTGAAACATAATCATTTCATAAAATGTGTTCTTTTGATAGTGCAAGGTATTTGCATTACCTACCTATAAAATTTTAGAGGGCACCAACTGAGCTTTTAGAAACCTATTGACTGACTAAAAAGGATGGTTTCTTTTGAAATTCCATATTCTGTACTGGGGTCCCATTGCTTTTTTTACTGTCCCATAAATGCATTAATTACTATCATAGTTCTGTATGAAAGGAAAGTCATATTGCTGCTGGAGCAAACACCCACAGTCCCTGCTTTCTAATCATTCATTTCATTTATTCATATCCCTTGAGATCATCTTCCTGTGGTCATGTTTTACCTTACCCTAATTTCACTGCACATTAAACTGTATGAAGTTTCTTTTCCAGCCCTACATGGCCCTATACTGTCTGGTGGTTTCACTCTCTGAGAGATGTCATGTTTTAACCCTGCAGGCAGCTAAATGCCACAGAGCTGTTTGCTCACCCCCCACCCCCGCAGTGGAATGGGGGAGAGAATCGGAAAAAAGGTAAAGCTCGTGGGTTGAGATAGACAATTTGATAGGACAGAAAAGGAAGGGAAAATAATAATAATGATAAAAGAATATACAAAACAAGTGATGCACAATGCAATTGCTCACCACCTGCTGACCAATGCCCAGCCAGTTCTGGAGCAGTGGCCCTGCCCCCCCCCCCCCCCCCCCCGCCAACCTTCCCAGTTTTTTGTTCAGTGTGACATCATATGGTATGGAATAGCCCTTTGGTCAGTTTGGGTCAACTGTTCTGGATGTGCTTCCTCCCAGTTTCTTGTGCACCTGGCAGAGTATGGGAAGCTGAAAAGTCCTTGACTAGCATAAGCAGTACTCAGCAACAACTAAAACATCAGTGTGTTATCAGCATTATTCTCATCCTAAATCCAAAACACAGCACTATGTCAGCTACTAAGAAGAAAATTAACTCTATCCCAGCTGAAACCAGGACACAAGCTCAGCATTCCTTGGTCTTAGCTTCCTTGAAGAATAAAATATGGATCTTACTGTATATTATAAGGCCATTTCTAGAGCAATCTCTCTCTCATCCTTTTCACTTGGTTGTTCCTGAGTTCTAAAATTAACTGTTGGCAAGCACTTACAGCTGCCCCTGTGATATTGATGTGAACTTTTTTTTTTTGCCTTTCTGCCATTTATTTCACACGTTCCTAAGGTGAATTTGATTTCTGACTTACTGTACAACTGTACTATTATTACTGTTTGCTATATCTTTTCTGGAAATCTTTTTGTTCTACCTTTATAAATTTTCTTATAGTCTTAGTCATTTGTATCAGCCCTATTAATAATGTTAGTAGTAGTAATATATTTACTTTATACTTGAGTGTTCTTGTTGTAAGGGTATGTGGAAGAGGAATGTCTGCTCCTTTAAGGGTATCTGGTCAAGGATCTTTTTCAGTGCAACAAGAAAAGGAGGAAGCCATAAACAAGAATATACAGGGACACAAACCTGACCAGCAAATGATCAGGGAGGCAGTGATGAGAACCAAACCTGGTCAGTCACGCTAATTGATGGGCTATCAAGAAACTACAGGCACCTCTTCCAGGAAAATCAACCTGGAATTTGCAATTGTTAAGACTGTAAACCAGGGGGACCCCAGACTGGGAGGGGTGCAGGAATTGATGGAGCTGTACAAACCCATGGGGGATGTGCACGGGAAGGGGGAGCAGGGAGTAACAAAGAGAGGGAGATAGGTAGAAATGTTACCGTAAAAGCTGGTTGCAAGAACTCTCTAAGACTCATTTTTGGAGTTTTAGAAAGCAGGCATTCTTTATTACGGCGCCGGGTGCACGGGGGATACTTCCACCTAACGTGCACACCAGGTTACTTAACTACAAAGATTTTATATGATTTAAGATATACATATTCATTACATTTCCAGGAAATGATTATCATATTCATGTTATTTCTTGGAACTCATTAACATATGTAAATGCCCTTCACGCATGTGTACTTATGTCCATTGGTGGTCTTTCGGGGTCCTCTGGTGGTCATCGGTAGTCTTCCTCACTGTGTTCGCTGGTTGAACTCAGGTTTTTGGGCATGCTCAGTTCATTTTTGGCTTGGTTACACAATTCTACTGATACAAAACTAGCTTATTCTAGTACAGCCTCCTTATCTATTCTACTCAAGGATACGATGTCGCATGAATTCTCTTTTGTCTAATCTTATAGCAAGCTCTAAGGCCATCTACCCATAAAGTATTTGAAACATTCCAAGTTTGGCTATGTTGTTTCACGGGAGGGGAATCATTTGCTTTTCTCAAGCTTGGTATCAGAAAGGGGTATAAAAAGGGGTTGGTTGCATCTAAAATGGGGCTGGTCAGGATGCTTGTTTGGCTGAGCCCTGTGTCTGATCACCGTAGTCTGTCCTATCGTCTTATTAAAACTTTTCTTAAACTATCTCTCTGCGTGATCTCAGTCTCTGTCCCGTGTGTGTGCTGCAAGGACTAAGTGCTAGCTACTGGTGAGACCTCTGTGTGTGTTGAGTGAAAATTGGTGCCAGCTACTGGAGTCAGGCCAGGGGTGTGGGTGCCCTGGCCTGTGGTGCCAGCTACTGGAGCCACTGGGGTCTCAGCATCAGCTACTGGAGCCAGTGGGGTTCTTTAACTTCCAGCCACTGGGGCGGGGATGGTGTGTGTCCCAAAACCAGCTGCTGGGGGAGACCAGGGTGAGCAAGGCAAGTGAGGGGCTCCACACTGGCAGCTGGAGAGGGACTGCGGGTTACAGATCAGGTGCCTGGTGCCAGATGCTGGGGCATGAGTGTCTGTATCTTCCCCAAACCATGCGTTTGCATGTGTGTGTGTTCATTTGTTTGTTCACTAGCAAACTTTAAGCTGGACCAGCCAGCTTAGGGGGGGCCTCGGGTTTGGGCGGAGGGGTCTGTGCTGGTACACCCAGGGGGATTTGCAAATATGGAGTGCATGAGGGACGAGCGTGTGAGTGCTGCCTGTTTGCAGTGAGCACTGAGCTGGACCAGCTGGTGAGTAGGGGACCTGTGGGGTGGATAAGGGGGCTTGGGATCCAGGCAGGGATGCTGGTAGACAGAGAGGCTATGCCGGTACTCAGGGGATCCACAAATGTGCTTGTGAATTCAGAGTGTCGCGCATGTGTGCCTGCACTAGTGACCTTCAGTCTCTGCCAGCCCAAGAGGAGCATACCCTGTACATGGGTGCTGCTGAAGGCAACGACTTGTCTGTGGCAGTCTGCGTGATTGGCCATTTCAGGGTCCTCTGTGTGTGTGTCAGATGTGTGCTCAGCTTCACTACTGGTGCCACATCCCTCAGTCTGGGCAGAGGCTCTGGATCCCTGGGCACCGGGCTGGGCTCCAGCATCTGGGCAGGAGGGTCCTGGGCCAGAGTGGCTGGCGGAGGCAGCCACGCTCTTAACATCACTTAACACTTGTTACATTCTCATTTTGAATTGCACTTACTGAATATATATTATATGAAGCCTTTTCTGCCTCTGTGTGATTGCAGACTAAGTATAAAATGGGATTCACTTTTGGATACAGTGAAAATACGGGACCACAGAGTGTGCTGAGATGTCTACTTTATGTTTATTTGTGGTGCAGCACATTTCTGTCCTCCACTGTTCCTTCCACATTTTTGTCTAAAGCGTGATACTGGATGAGAGGAGTCTGGTGTCCTGAGGAATGTAACAGTAGCCGCTCAGCTGCAGCTACTCAGCCAGCCAAAAATACTCAATGGCAAAGACAACAATTTCTTCCTCTCTTTTGCCTTCACCTCACTTGAGGACAGGTATTTTAAATGGCCATAGTTAATTCATGTCTATAATTAGCAGTTAGCAAATTAAGATTAGCTTTTGTTTCTTTTGTCTCAGAATTTTATACAGCCATTTGGAAGAGGCATCTTAGATTCTGAGAAATCAAACTTTAGAAAAGGAATTCTAACTTACTAAATTGGTTCTACATCTTATTTACTATTCTGTCATTATTTAATCTCTTTTTATTTCAGCTTTAATAAATATTCCAAATGTGACTGAGATAAAGGAAGACAAGAACCTTGGCTTGACTCTAATACAGAACTCAAAAACAGGAGGATTTTTGGTACATATTGAGGATGTATTCTATAGACACAGAAATTCCTGAGGAGAATGAAGAAACCAGAATTCTCCACACTTTTTGATTAAGTCCAAGCTGAATGTATTTTATTATGCAGCATAGATTAATACATATGTCATGGTTTAGCCCCTGTTGGCAACCAAGCACCACCCCCCCCGCCCGGTGGGATGGGGGAGAGAATAGGAAGGGCAACAGTAAGAAAACTCGTGGGTTGAGATAGGAACAGTTCAATAATTGAAATAAAATAATAATAATAATAGTAATAGAAATTGTAATGAAAAGGAGAACAACGAGAGAGAGAGAAACAAAACCCAGGAAAAAAAAGTGATGCAACTGCTCACCACCCGCCGACCGACACCCAGCCAGTCCCCAAGCAGCGATTGCTGCCCCCCAGCCAACTCCCCCCAGTTTATATACTGAGCATGACGTCATATGGTATGGAATAGCCCTTTGTTCAGTTTGGATTAACTATCCTGGCTGTGCCCCCTCCCAGTTTCTTGTGTACCTGGCAGAGCATGGGAAGCTGAAAAGTCCTTGACTAGTGTAAGCACTACAGCAACAACTGAAACATCAGTGTGTTATCAACATTCTTCTCATACTAAATGCAAAAGACAGCACTATGCCAGCTACTAGGAAGAAAATTAACTCTATCCCAGCCGAAACCAGGACAACATATTTTGCATATTTTTAAATATTCCATCCCACTGTCATTACCTAGGGTCCAAAATCAGGAAAATTACAAATTGTCTCCTGCATTTATCTAAATATCCTATAGAAGATCATATAATTAAATATTCTGTAATTTAAGTCAGACAACATAGGCAAGAGTATTTTCACCATGGACATCTGTAAGGTAGTCTTATATAGTTCTGGTTATGCTTTCAGAAAATGGTATGGGATCTCTCCTCCACCATAAGCACTTGCACAGCGACTGTTCTCCTGAGATGTCAAGATTTCCAGTCCCATGGATCTGCCTTTTCCTTTAGCAATATGATTTATTTAATTAGTGAGCTGGAGGAGGATGCATTTTCTATGTGTTTATTCTGCAAACCACTCTTCTTGGAGCCTGTAAAACACATTCCATCATTGAAAGGAAGTTAATGCCCATTTAATATGCTTTTTTACAATCTTAACTATAGGCATGAAAACTGTTGGAGTGTAGGTGTATTCCAGTTTATGATGCACACGTGGGCATGTGGAGTAATTAAATGAAACAATAAACTACAGGCAAATGAGCTTTGAGATTCACTTTAAGCTTTGCATTTCTCTGTTGTATCACAAAAGTATTCAAATATTTATTATCTTCATTACCATATAGCCCAATTCATTGAATTACTTAATGGGTCTAATTCTAAGTTTTCCAGCAGCTTTCTTTGAGTTAGTAAGGTTAATCATAACTTCAAAACACAGCAACAGTGCTGCTCTTGATTGTTGGTTTGAAAAGATACTTATTAAAAAAATCTTATTCTATCTCTTTGATAATACCTTTTAATTAGTGTTAATACTGTCCCATGCATACCCACTTTAATCAGTATCTGTAGTTGCAGTAATTTAAAATATCTCATGCAGAAAAATTTGCATTTTCTAATAATATTTGAACTTCTCTCAAATATAAAGTATTTCCTGATCCATATGGTATTGATTGACTCTACCTAAATTGCATAAAGTAACAAAAAAAAAAAAAGTTGAACACTAAGATGTGAACAGTTAGCCACTTCTTTGGTGAAGGGAGTTCTTTTTGACAGAAGGAGAATAGGGTATTGAAGACAGATGCTTATTTTTGACTCAGCCTCAACAAATATCAAAAGCCCTGAGACTTAGATGTGGCTAGAATTGGCTAATAAGTGGAAATTGTCTTTGCTCATAATTGCAAGCTGCTGCCAGCCAGGACTTTGCTCCAAGACACTGTCTCTGGCAGCTAGCCTCTGTGATGGGGTCTTTGGGTTATGCTCAGGGCTTCCTCATCCCAGCTCACTGTGCTCCTTCCTCCTGCGGCTGCTTCTCTCTCAGCCTCCGTCCGCTTGCACCAGTCTGTGCTGCATCCTGGGAGGTGTCCTGGGTTGCTCAGCTGGAGCGTGACCCAGCCTGACGTGTGTGTGCTGTAGCTTGTGGGTCCTGCTAGTTCAGCTGTTTCATGCCATGTGATTGCTTCCCACAGGTATCCTAAGTACAGGGCAGTCATTTTCACATGCTCATTACATTTTTCTGAGGCATGCTTAGTCCTGTTGGAAAGGTGCTTAAGAATTTCAGTGATGGTTAACAGCTTTTTTCCAGATTCCTGATCTAAATTTCTATCAGTTTGTTCTTTGCTCAGTGCTGTGCCTTTAGTTAAAAGGAACAGCTCCCATCTCCCTACATGTAAAATCTCCCTTCTATATTTAACACCCCACAATCATTCTCCTTTGTCCTTTGGTTTGCTAGACAAACACAGAGTTTTTCTGGCTGAAATGCACTTTTTAAAATATACCCCTCTTGGACATGAATGACCAGATCTATGCTGTATTCCACATGAGTCTTTCCAGGGCACTATATAGTGTATTTGGTATTTCCCTGTCTCAACTAGAAGTGCTTCTTGTCACATATCTTCAGGCTATATTTGCTTTACATGTTGCCTGCATGCTTATGGTCATCCTGCAATCAGCCAGTGCCCGATCCGTCTGCTCCTCTCTCTTCCATTCAATGAGCTCCCAGTTTATGTCCACATTTCTTAAGATTAGTCCTTAAGGACAAGTCTGTGCCCCTTTCTAAATTCCACTTTTCAAGTTCATTGGTTTTTAATATGTGATCTCTCAGTTTTCCCCTGCATTAATGATGCATCTTAAATTTCTGACTGTAACAATGCTAGAACATTAGAGCATTTCCTTTTTTTTTTTTTAAGGTGAAGATCAGCAAAGTTTATTAGAACATTTTTATTTTTTGGTCCAAGATTAACATCACAATTTTGAGTTACCATTAATACAGAGGAAAACTAGAAAACAGGCAAATGAGATTGATCTAAAAAGAACTTTAAATTAAAAATAACTTTAAATTAAAGACTGTCCTCCAGCTTCATAGTTACTGGTATAGATGATTTCTTTTGTACCTCTCACCTCTGTAAATATCCATCTTTTCCAGTAAAACTAATCATGCCCCATGTGGCAGCTAAAAAGAGTACTTATCTCAAGATCAGATAATGTAGCTATACTTCCTTTCTCTTGTCTAGAAAATCTGCCATCTTGTCAAATATGTTAGGATAGTTTCATGTGGTCTGCCACTGGTAAATCAGTGTGTGATTTATCTCATTTTCCATTTACTTCTGCCTTTAATTACCTTTTTTTCAGTATTCTTGAGAAAAGGGTAATAATGCTGTTCACTCTCTCTTCTCTTCCTAAATAGAGATGGTGCATTTTCTATTTTCCAGGCTCTCCTGACTGGATAGGGCAATCAGAAAGTATATGTAGTGAAGCTATCATTTCTTTCACAACTGTTGGACAGAGGTTATGTAGAAGTTATGTTTTTTTCCTTGTGTTCCTAATGTGATTTTCTTTTAAAAAGAAACCCACCCCCCCCACCCCCATATCCTCATGACAAAATTCTGTCTCAGTATCTGTCTTTTTTATCTAGGTAACTTTTGTAAAAATCCTTCTAATATCAGAGGTGTGGCTGTCATGCAACCAGCTGGTTGATCTAGCTGAAAACATTTCTTTTTACAGAAATAATTTTCAGCAAAGAAGCAAGATTATTTTCTCCAGAAGGCAATGAAACATGTAGCCGAGGGGTATATGAGGCCAGGGCCAAACTTCTCCTTTTAGCTGCAGCTAAATAGAACAGTGCATACTGTGAGGCTGCACCCTCACTGGAGATGATGATGAAGTTCAACATGTAAATATTTTGGCAAAGTGAATTTCCCTTGGGAACAAGGCTTCTCAAATTAATAAATGTGTGTTTGTGCACTGATCACAAAACTCTTCAGTCTGGTCACACTATTGACACTATTGGTGGTAATCGGACATACCACAAGAAAAGCTCCTCTGCATGTTTGCAGCGACGTGCATGTTCGTGGCTCTGATGCCACCTCCTGGCTAGTGGAAATACTTCTCTGCATGCTTATAAGCGATGTGCAAATACCAGCCCTAGTTTTAAACCCATAGTTTGTAGAGCAGGTGGCTTAAAGCAGCACAGATTCCTTGCAAACCAAGTCACACTCCCTAGAAGTTATAGCTGTGCATAGTCTGGAGGGACCAGCTTGCAGGATGATCGCGAATAGAGAATCCTTTTTATGAGAAAATCTATGAAAGGGATTACTTGACACTGTCACAGTGATAGCAAGGGATTTGACCTGATAATCCAAGAGGGGTCCTCTGATCCTATATTCCTGTAGTCCTGCTTATTGTGCTTTTGTATATGGATATGGTGAGACAAGCATTTGTTATTTTTATAGTTTCTCTTTTTTGTTATTTTTAAAGACTTGTGGTCCTTTGTGGGCACAGCAGTGTGGAAGCCAATACTATGCAACAGGAGTTTGTTCTGAAATCAGTCCAAGTTTCCAGATACTAAGAAGCTTTTCTCCTGCTGTTAAAAGTAAGGCAACATGTGCAAAACAGATTCAATTAAAAAAAAAAACCAGATCAAACAAAATCAAGATACATTTTGTCGGGGACTTTTAATTTGGGATTTTTTAAAAACATGTATGTGCAAAAAGTAAAGCCCTGTGATTCACATGTAAGGACTGACAGATTCTGATTTAATGCTGATATGAATCTGGACACACTCCTCTGAATTCAGCGGCATTGCACCAGAGCAGTGAAAATGAAGACAGGCTCAAAATCTGCATATGCTTCTATTGAGTCTCCAGTTCAGGCAAAACCTTCCTGATCTGAAGTATTGCCTGTGTGAGACCTAACTATGCACCTCTGGATTTAGCCAAAGAATTTTAAGTACATTGAGACTGAAAGTGCATTTAATGCCCACTTCTTATTTTTGTTTTAGAGTGTTCCTCTGTCAAAGATGATGTGGTGGTTTGTGATGAGTCAAACAGGATTTATCCCTGGGACGCAGTGCAAGCATTTTTGAAAAAATTTGTACAAGGCTTAGATATAGGCCTTAAGAAAACCCAGATAAGTCAAAGACATCTTTGAGAAAGACAGAAAAAAAACCCCAACCAAACAGGAAAGGTTTTATTAGCATAACTACAGTACCTTCCCCAAGGCCAGAGATTATGCAGTTGTCCTTTATCTTTCAATATTTGGGGTTTTATCTGACAGCTAACCTATTCCAAAGGGGGTTAGTAATTTGATTCAAAACATAGACCAACTAAATAGAAGTCTAGGTTATATCTAGTGGAGTCAGATCTCTTTCATATATGTAAGAATAATTAAAATGCAGTCTGTGGGGATGTGGTAAAAGTAGAACAGTTTATTTATTCCTTTTCATATGGCTCTTACTTTCTAACTGCTGCATCTTTAAAATAGGAGTTTTTCCTGCTTGGTTACTATCTCATCTTTGAGTTCTTTTTTCTTTTTAATTTGATGATGGTAAGGAAAATTTTATTGCCTTTCGTAAAACATTTTCTGTCTTTGCAGTTGTCCATTTTCATTAAACACCTCTGGGAATGTCGTGGTTTAGCCCCAGCCAGCAACTCAGTACCACGCAGCCGCTCGCTCACTCCCCCTACCCCGATGGGATGGGGGAGAGAATCGGAGGAGTAAGAGTGAGAAACACTCCTGGGTTGAGATAAGAACAGTTTAATAATTGAAATAAAGTAAAATAGTAATGCTAATAGTAACAGTATAATAATGATAATAATAATAATGATACACGAAGCAAGTGATGCACAATGCAATTGCTCACCACCCGCCGACCGATACCCAGACAGTTCCCGAGCAGCGATCGCTGCTCCCCGGCCACCCCCCCCCAGTTTATATACTGAGCGTGACGTCATATGGTATGGAATAGCCCTTTGGTCAGTTTGGATCAACTATCGTGGCTGTGCCCCCTCCCAGTTTCTTGTGCTCCTGGCAGAGCATGGGAAGCTGAAAAAGTCCTTGACTAGCATAAGCAGTACTCAGCAACAACTAAAAACATCAGCATGTTATCAACATTCTTCTCCTACTAAATCCAAAACACAGCACTATGCCTGCTGCTAGGAAGAAAATTAACTCTATCCCAGCCGAAACCAGGACAGTATCCACCCCTTATTCTATACCATCTACGTCATGCACAGGCCCTCCCCTTTCCAATGTGTTCCAATTAATCACCACCGCTTTCCCTATCTTGATATACACACAGATATCATTCCCTTCGTCTATGGCCCATCCCTCTAAAATGTCCATTGAGTTCATTTAGCCTATGACTTTGGGTTCCATCTGTTATCACAGTCTTTCAGAGCAGGAGAGGTGGTGTGCAGTGTTGGACTGTTGCATGCTGAAGTCAGTTCTCATTCCAACATGGTTTCATCAAAGTTCATTTTCATTAAGCTGGGCAATTCTTACTGCAATACCATTGATGCGGCATATAGCAATCATAATATATAGTATTATATACTTAATATTAACCTACTATATTATTATATTGACATGCAGTTAAGAGATAACATATAGTTAAGAGATAACATACAGTATTATAAAGCAATTAATATTATACAATTCAGTTCATTGGCTATTTTCACCCAAAATCAAATTCGCTTGAGGTACACATTGGGCTTCCCCATCCTTTCGCATCACCCACCAAGTGCACCCAGGTCCTTGAGCAAAAGCAATCCTACGAATGGGTTTGCCTTTGCCAGAGGGGGAAGTAACCCAGACTGTCTTCCCCAGCATATTTTTCATGTGCACTACAGGAACTTTATCTCCTTCTACAGTACGTAGAAGTTTTGATTGGGCAGGGCCAGCTCGATTGGCAGATCCCCTGGTGTTGACTAACCAGGTGGCTTTTGCTAAATGCGTATCCCAATGTTTAAACGTCCCACCACCCATTGCTCTCAGGGTAGTCTTTAACAATCCATTGTATCGCTCAATTTTCCCGGAGGCTGGTGCATGGTAAGGGATGTGATATACCCACTCAATGCCGTGCTCTTTGGCCCAGGTGTCTATGAGGTTGTTTCGGAAATGAGTCCCGTTGTCTGACTCAATTCTTTCTGGGGTGCCATGTCGCCACAGGACTTGCTTTTCAAGGCCCAGGATGGTGTTCCGGGCGGTGGCATGGGGCACGGGATATGTTTCCAACCACCCAGTGGTTGCTTCCACCATGGTGAGCACATAGCGCTTGCCTTGGCGGGTCTGTGGGAGCGTGATGTAATCAATCTGCCAGGCCTCCCCATATTTATATTTCAGCCATCGTTCACTATACCCAAGGGGCTTGAACTGCTTGGCTTGCTTGATTGCAGTGCATGTTTCACACTCATGAATAACCTGTGCAATACTGTCCATAGTTAAGTCCACCCCTCGATCACGAGCCCATTTATACGTTGCATCCCTTCCTTGATGGCCTGAGGCATCATGGGCCCACCGAGCTATAAATAATTCACCCTTATGTTGCCAGTCCAAATCTACCTGAGCCACTCCAATCTTAGCAGCCTGATCCACCTGCTGGTTGTTTTCATGTTCTTCAGGGGCCCGACTCTTAGGTACATGAGCATCTACGTGACGAAATTTTACAACCAGGTTCTCTACCCGGGCAGCAATATCTTGCCACAATGCGGCAGCCCAGATTGGTTTGCCTCTGCGCTGCCAGCTGCTCTGCTTCCATTGCTGCAGCCACCCCCACAGGGCATTTGCCACCATCCATGAGGCAGTATAGAGATAAAGGACTGGCCACTTTTCTCTTTCAGCAATATCTAAAGCCAGCTGGATGGCTTTCACCCCTGCAAACTGACTCGACTCCCCTTCTCCTTCAGCAGTTTCTGCGACTTGTCGTATAGGACTCCATACAGCAGCTTTCCACCTCCGATGCTTTCCTACGAGACGACAGGACCCATCAGTGAACAGGGCATATTGCTTTTCATTTTCTGGCAATTTATTATACAGTGGGGCCTCTTCAGCACGTGTCACCTCCTCCTCTGGTGATATTCTAATGTTTTTTCCTTCTGGCCAGTCCATGATCACTTCCAAGATTCCTGGGCGACTGGGGTTTCCTATTCGAGCCCGTTGTGTGATCAATGCAACCCACTTACTCCATGTAGCATCAGTTGCATGATGTGTAGAGGGGACCCTCCCTTTGAACATCCAGCCCAACACCGTCAGTCGGGGTGCCAGCAGGAGCTGTGCTTCAGTACCAACCACTTCTGAAGCAGCTCGAACCCCTTCATATGCTGCCAATATCTCCTTCTCAGTTGGAGTATAGCGGGCTTCGGATCCTCTGTATCCCCGACTCCAAAACCCTAGGGGTCGACCTCGAGTCTCCCCTGGTGCTTTCTGCCAGAGGCTCCAGGTAGGGCCATTCTCCCCGGCTGCGGTGTAGAGCACATTTTTAATATCCTGCCCTGCCCGGACTGGCCCAAGGGCTACTGCATGAACTATCTCACGTTTAATTTGTTCAAAGGCTTGTTGTTGCTCAGGGCCCCATTTGAATTCATTCTTCTTCCGGGTCACTTGATAGAGAGGGCTTACGATCTGGCTGTAATTTGGAATATGCATCATCCAAAAACCCACAACGCCTAAGAAAGCTTGTGTTTCCTTTTTGCTAGTTGGTGGGGACATAGCTGTTATTTTGTTGATCACATCCATTGGGGTCTGACGACGTCCATCTTGCCATTTTATTCCTAAGAACTGGATCTCTTGTGCAGGTCCCTTGACCTTACTCTGTTTTATGGCAAAACCAGCCTTCAGAAGGATTTGGACTATTTTCTTTCCCTTCTCAAAAACGTCTTCTGCTGTGTTGCCCCACACAATGATGTCATCAATGTACTGCAGATGTTCTGGAGCTTCACCCTGTTCCAGTGCTGTCTGGATCAGTCCATGGCAAATGGTGGGGCTGTGCTTCCACCCCTGGGGCAGTCGGTTCCAGGTGTACTGAACACCCCTCCAGGTAAAAGCAAACTGGGGTCTGCACTCTGCTGCCAAAGGGATGGAGAAAAATGCATTAGCAATATCAATTGTGGCATACCACTTGGCTGCCTTTGACTCCGGTTCGTATTGAAGTTCTAGCATGTCTGGCACGGCAGCACTCAGCGGCGGTGTAACTTCGTTCAGGCCACGATAGTCCACTGTTAGTCTCCACTCCCCATTAGACTTTCGCACTGGCCATATGGGACTGTTAAAGGGTGAGCGAGTCTTGCTGATCACTCCCTGGCTCTCCAGTCGACGAATCAGGTTATGGATGGGAATCAGGGAGTCTCGGTTGGTGCGATATTGCCGCCTGTGCACAGTTGTGGTAGCGATCGGCACCTGTTGTTCCTCAACCTTCAGCAACCCTACAATTGAAGGGTCCTCTGAGAGACCGGGCAAGGTGGACAACTGTTTAATTTCCTCTGTCTCCAAAGCAGCTATACCAAAAGCCCACCGGTACCCTTTTGGGTCCTTGAAATACCCTCTCCTGAGGTAGTCTATGCCAAGGATGCACGGAGCGTCTGGGCCAGTCATTATGGGCTGCTTTTGCCACTCATTCCCAGTTAGGCTCACTTCAGCTTCCAGTACAGTTAGCTGTTGGGATCCCCCCGTCACTCCAGAAATACAAATGGGTTCTGCCCCTCTATAGTTTGATGGCATTAGCGTGCACTGTGCACCAGTGTCCATTAGAGCCTTATACTCCTGTGGGTCTGACGTTCCAGGCCATCGAATCCACACAGTCCAGTAAACCCGGTTGTCCCTTTCCTCCACCTGGCTGGAGGCAGGGCCCCTCTAACACTGGTCACAGTATTTGCTGTTCACTTCCTGTAAATGTGAATCAAAAGTCCCCTGATCAAGGTCGGAAGTAAAATTAGCCCTCTTACTCTGTCTCGGGAACTGCTCACTGGAAACTGGAGCTGCAATTTTCCTGGGAGAACCGCCTTTTCTAATAGTTTTTCCTTGCAACTCACGCACCCGTGCCTCTAAGGTTGAGGTGGGTTTTCCATCCCACTTCCTCATGTCCTCTCCATAATCACGCAGGTAAAACCACAGGGTGCCCCGTGGTGTGTATCCTCTATATCCTCTCTCTTGAGCATAGGGACGTTGACTCCTAATGGCTGAGACACTGGTCCGTGCAGGTGGGGAGTAGGACAGATCTTCTCTGAGTTGTTGGAACTCTTGGCACAGTTTTTCCACAGCCGAGACACAGGCCCGTAGGGAGGAAGAGAGCTTTTCTTCGTAGTCCCGGAGTTGTCTAGCCACTTCATCCACCGTTGGTGCCTCGTCGTCTTTCCAGGCTAGTATTGCCAACGAGTTGGAATACGATGCTGGTGCGCTCCGTACCACCTTCCGCCACATGGATTGTGTGCACCTGACTTCATCTGGGTCTTTGGTTAACCGCTCATCATTCAGGTCACTGTAAATCACCTCCAGCACGCCTAATTCCCTCAGGTACTGGATACCTTTCTCTACGGTGGTCCATTTGCTTGGGTGGTATAAAACATCCTCCTTGAAGGGATACCTTTCCTTCACGCTTGACAGAAGTCGCCTCCAGAGGCTGAGCGGTTTTGCCTCTTTTCCAATTGCTTTGTCAATGCCCCCTTCCCTGGAAAGGGATCCCAGCTGCTTGGCTTCCCTACCCTCTAAATCCAGGCTACTGGCCCCGTTATCCCAGCATCGGAGCAGCCAGGTGATGATGTGCTCGCCTGGATGACGACCGAAATCTTTTTGCATATCTCGCAGCTCACTCAGGGATAGGGATCGGGTGTTTACCATCTCATTTATGGGTTCTTCCTCCTCTGGTTCTCGTGATGGCCCTGGTTCATCTTCATCCCTTACTAAACGAACTGATTTCCTCGTGTATTTTTTTGTTCTGTATAGGGGCAACTGATACCGGCGCAGGTTGGTTCTCTGGTTTAGCCGCAGTGTCTGTCACTGGGGTTTGAGTAGCCGCAGTGCTCATGGCTGTGGCTGGAGTAGCCACAGTGCCTGGGGCAGGGGTTTGAGTAGCTGCAAGGCCTGTAGTGGGGGTTGGAGTAGCCGCAGGGCCTGTAGTGGGGGTTTGAGTAGCCACAGTGCTTGTTGTTTTGTCATCAGATCCAGAGACCTTCTCTTTCTTTTGAGGGTACTGATTAGTGTTGACCACGGCTCGATAGGCATGGGCCAGTCCCCAGCATGTTGCAATGATTTGTGTCTCTCTGGAGCTACCAGGGTGACAACATACTTCTTCCAAATACTTTACTAATTCTTCAGGATTCTGCACTTGTTCAGGGGTGAAGTTCCAAAACACTGGAGGTCCCCACTGCCCTAGGTACTTGCGCATACGTTCCCACACACCCTGCCACTCATAACTATCCAGCCTTGGGGTAGATCTCTGGATGGTATTTTTAAACTGCTTACTGACCTTTATCAAAACGGAAACAACATTCCCAAGAAGTATCAATAGAAGTATCTTAACTGCCCAGGGGTGTTCAAGATACAGGAAAGTTGTTGTAATGAAGGAGGAAACATCATAGAAGAAAGCAGCAAAGGTGCCATTCTGTATTTCCTCCACAACAAGCCTCTCAGAGTAAGAAGTATAATTGCTAACTCTCTCTATGAGGTAGTACCCGAAGTACAGTAGTGACTTCTGTATGAAACCCAAATACCAAAGAATGCTCAAGGTCAGGGTTTTGATAAGGAGCCTCCCAAGCAAAAGATCATGAATCACTGCAGAGCATAGCACACTACACAAACTGACAGCAAGCTTTAACGCGTGCTGCAAAAAAAAGAACATGGTGCAAATCAGAAGAACTAATATCGTGACCGGCAACTGTTAACAGACTCCTTAATACACTCTGGTTAATCTGTTGTTATCTCAAACCCTTCGTGCCCCACGTTGGGCGCCAAAAAGGACTGTCGTGGTTTAGCCCCAGCCAGCAACTCAGTACCACGCAGCCGCTCGCTCACTCCCCCTACCCCGATGGGATGGGGGAGAGAATCGGAGGAGTAAGAGTGAGAAACACTCCTGGGTTGAGATAAGAACAGTTTAATAATTGAAATAAAGTAAAATAGTAATGCTAATAGTAACAGTATAATAATGATAATAATAATAATGATACACGAAGCAAGTGATGCACAATGCAATTGCTCACCACCCGCCGACCGATACCCAGACAGTTCCCGAGCAGCGATCGCTGCTCCCTGGCCACCCCCCCCCAGTTTATATACTGAGCGTGACGTCATATGGTATGGAATAGCCCTTTGGTCAGTTTGGATCAACTATTCTGGCTGTGCCCCCTCCCAGTTTCTTGTGCTCCTGGCAGAGCATGGGAAGCTGAAAAAGTCCTTGACTAGCATAAGCAGTACTCAGCAACAACTAAAAACATCAGCATGTTATCAACATTCTTCTCCTACTAAATCCAAAACACAGCACTATGCCTGCTGCTAGGAAGAAAATTAACTCTATCCCAGCCGAAACCAGGACAAAGACTGAGGTACTGGAAATCTCTCTCCCTATGGCTGCCTTCTTCCTTGGGCTACTTTGGAAGCAAGGTGCTTAAAAGCTAGGCTTCCTGCTCAGTCCTTTCTGAACCTCACCTTTAGCATCTTCTCTTTTTTTTTTTCTTTCATACTAAATGTACATCTTAGCATATTTCTTTAGCATTCACCTGTATTAAAAATAAATAGGGTTTGCAGTGCTGTCAAGTAGCTAAACTTTAGGATTTCCTTACAAGAGATCAGAATGAGGTGCTATCCACTTGTAGAATTTTTGCTATTTTCTCATTTTTCCCCAGAGCCCCCTGTATTATTGATGTCCATAAGCTCTCCCAGAAGTAACCAAGCAAACATTTAATGCCTACTATTTCAGACTGTTTGCATTAAAATATTGTAGTCCATAATAAATGACATAAGATGCAAGAGCATTTAGCTTTCTTTGCTTTCCAAACATGTTAATATTAATTGGTTTTATATGTGTTGAAAAAAAAGATAGAATCATAGAATTGTTTAGGTTGGAAAAGATCTTTAAGATCATCCAGTCCAACCATTAACCTAATGTTACCAAGTCCACCACTAAACCAATTAAGGGTAGAGTAATAATTTCATGTTTCCTGGCTTGGTGGCTGGATTATTTTTTAATGAAAGTAAAAACTAGGAATCATTAAGGTTGGAAAGCACCTCTAAGATCATCATTCCAACCATCAACCCAACACCACCATGCCCACTAAACCATGTCCCAGAGTGCCATGTCTACCCATTTTTTGAACACCTCCAGGGATGGTGACTCCACCACCTCTCTGGGAAGCCTGTTCCAATGCTTGACCACCCTTTCTGTGAAGAAATTTTTCCTAATATCCAACCTAAACCTCCCCTGGCACAGCTTGAGCCCATTTCCTCTCGTCTTATCGCTAACTACTTGGTAGAAGAGACCAACACCCACCTCACTACAACCTCCTTTCAGGTAGTTGTAGAGAGCGATAAGGTCTCCCCTCAGCCTCCTCTTCTCCAGGCTAAACAACCCCAGTTCCCTCAGCCGCTCCTCATAGGACTTGCTCTCTAGACCCTTCACCAGCTTTGTTGCCCTTCTCTGGACACGCTCCAGCACCTCAATGTCTTTCTTGTATTGAGGGGCCCAAAACTGGACACAGTATTCCAGGTGCGGCCTCATCAGCGCCGAGTACAGGGGGACAATCACCTCCCTGCTCCTGCTGGCCACACTATTCCTGATACAAGCCAGGATGCTGTTGGCCTTCTTGGCCACCTGGGCACACTGCTGGCTCATGTTCAGCCAGCTGTCGACCAACACCCTGTCACGAATGTCTATCTAGTACATAGAAGTGCATAAAAGAAAATAAGGTTACGCTCGGGTGAGAGAGATTGTGGATGCCGGTGATAAGGAGGACCCTCCCGTTGAGTCACGAGGTTCAGAATGGACCCCCTTGCTTTCTAAACTCCTTCTCAGAGAGGACTCTAGGTGCGGCTAGGTCCAATCTTAGTCTCAGACTTGGTCAACGGTTTAATAGGAATAAGAATAATGCAGCAGTATAAGACTCACTTTGAAATTAAATCGTACATCTACAGGCTACTTAAACGGATTCACACATGCATACACACAAACATGAATGCATATATAAAAATGGTATACCTGTTAAAAATTCCCCTCGAGTTCAGTGAAATACTCACATCGAATGTCTTGGCATTTCTCAACGGGCGAGGGTTGAGCCTCGAGGAGTGAAGGGTTTCAGCCCAGGCTCCACTGTTTGTCTTCGGCAATAGATTAAAGGTTGTAGCAAACTTTCAGAGTTTGCTGGCTCTGAGAGGCGTCTCACTCAGAGGGAGATGCTGGTGCAGCCCGTGGCAGTCCAGGAGAGCTCAAAGGGCCTCACTTAGGACTGCTGTTTATATGATTGTGAGATGATTGGCTTTAATCACCAGTAAATTTCCACCCGAGCCACAGTTCGGATCAGTAGTTGCTGGAATTCCAGTAATGATGATACCACTCTGTTTCAAGGCTGTCTGGGGTAGCTGTTTGTTCTTTCTCCCCTTGTTAGCCATAATATGAAGATTTTGATAAGGACAGGGCTGCTCTCTGCTTCAGCCATGTAGGAGTTTCTAGTACAATTAAGGGGTGCTTAACTGACTAACTCGCTACACAAAAGCTGCGGCCTGGAATTCCTGAGATTGTAAAGCCGTTGAAGAGAAAGAGGAATAAGGGGGGGGGGGGGGGGGGGATGTACCACCACACACCCCCAGGTCCTTTTCGGCCAGGCAGCTTTCCAGCCACTCTTCCCCAAGCCTGTAGCGTTGCATGGGGTTGTTGTGACCCAAGTGCAGGACCCGGCACTTGGCCTTGTTGAACCTCATACAGTTGGCCTTGGCCCATTGGTCCAGCCTGTCCAGGTCCCTCTGCAGGGCCATCCTACCCTCCAGCAGATCGACACTCCCACCCAACTTGGTGTTATCTGCAAACGTACTTGAGGGCGCACTCACTCCCCTCATCCAGATCATTGATAAAGATATTAAACAAGACTGGCCCCAAAACTGAGCCCTGGGGAACACCGCTTGTGACCAGTCACCAACTGGATTTAACTCCATTCAACACAACTCTCTGGGTTCGGCCACCAAGCCAGTTTTTTACCCAGCAAAAAGTACCCCTGTCCAAGCCATGAGCTGCCACCTTCCCTAGGAGAATGCTATGGGAGATGGTGTCAAAGGCTTTACTGAAGTCCAGGTAGATGATGTCCACAGCCTTTCCTTCAACCACTAGGTGGGTCACCTGGTCATAAAAGGAGATCAGGTTGGTCAAGCAGGACCTGCCTTTCATGAACCCATGCTGGCTGGGCCTGATCCCATGGTTGACCTGCACATGCCTGTTGAGCACACTCAATATGAACTGCTCCATTATCTTCCCCGGCACCGAGGTCAGGCTGACAGGCCTGTAGTTCCCCAGATCCTCTTTCTGGCCCTTCTTGTAGATGGGCGTCACATTGGCAAGCCTCCAGTCATCAGGGACCTCCCCTGTTAACCAGGACTGCTGATAGATGATGGAGAGTGGCTTCGCGAGATCCTCTGCCAGCTCCCTCAGTACTCTTGGGTGGATCCCATCCGGCCCCATAGACTTGTGAGCATCCAGGTGGTGTAGCAGGTCATTAACTGCTTCCTCCTGGATTATGGGGGCTCCATTCTGCTCCCTGTCCCTGTCTTGCAGCTCAGGGGGCTGAATACCCAGGGGATAATTGGTTTGGCTATTAAAGACTGTGGCAAAGAACGCATTAAATACCTCAGCCTTTTCCTCATCCTTAGTGACAATGTTCCCCCCTGCATCCAGCAAAGGATGGAGATTGTCCTTGGCTCTCTTCTTGTTGTTAATGGATTTGTAGAAACATTTTTTATCTTTTACAACAGTCACCAGATTGAGTTCTAGCTGGGCTTTTGCTTTTCTAATTTCCTCTCTGCATGACCTAACAAGATCCCTGTACTCTTCCTGAGTTGCCCGCCCCTTCTTCCAAAGGTGGTAGACTCTCTTTTTTTCCCTGAGTCCCAGCAAAAGCTCCCTGTTCAGCCAGGCAGGTCGTCTTTCCCGCCGGTTGGTCTTACGGCACATGGGGACAGTCTTTCTCTGTGTAAACAGCAGGTCAAGTGAGGCACCTCCCCTGGTAGGCTCACTTACCAGCTGCATCAGGAAGTTATCCCCCACACACTCTAGGAACTTCCGAGACTGTTGCCTCTCTGCTGTGTTGTATTTCCAGCAGATGTCCGGCAAGTTGAAGTCCCCCACGAGAACAAGGGCTAGCGATTGTGAGACTTCTGCCAACTGCTTATAGAATGCTTCATCTATCTCTACATCCTGGTTGGGTGGTCTATAACAGACTCCCAGCAGGACGTCCGCCTTGTTGCCCTTCCCCCTCATCCTTACCCATAAGCATTCCACCTTATCATCACAGTCGTTGAGCTCTATACAATCGAAACACTCCCTAACATACAGAACCACCCCACCTCCTCTCCTTCCTTGCCCATCTGTTCTGAAGAGCTTATAGCCATCCAATGCAGCACTCCAGTCATGAGACTCATCCCACCATATTTCTGTGATGGCGACTAAGTCGTAGCTATCCTGCTGCACAAGGGCTTCCAGCTCCTCCTGTTTGTTGCTCATGCTGCGTGCATTGGTGTACATGCACTTGAGCCGGGCTATCGATTTCACCCCCAATGTTGCCATGCCACCCCTGGGCTCCTCTCTAGTGAGCCTGGTTATATCCCCTTCCCCCTTCAAGCCTAGTTTAAAGCCCTCTCAATGAGTCCCGCCAACTCATGAGCGAGAATCCTTTTCCCCTTTGGAGACAGCTGATCTCCGTCTGCTGCCAGCAGGCCCGGTGCCATGTAAACCTCCTCATGATCAAAAAAACCGAAATTCCACCAGCCTCTGAGCCACTTGTTAATCAGCTGGGCTTTCCTGTTCCTTTCAGTATTCTTCCCTGCCACTGACAAGATTGAGGAAAACACTGCCTGTGCTCCTGATCCTCCAACCTATCGCCCCAGTGCCCTGAAGTCCCTTTTGATTGCTTTAGGACTTCTCTCTGCAACCTCATCACTGCCAACCTGCATAACCAGCAGTGCTATAATAATTGGAGGGCTGTACCAGATTGGGGAGTTTCTTAGCAATGTCCCTAACCCGGGCCCCAGGGAGGCAGCAGACTTCCTTGTGAGATGGGTCTGGACGGCAGATTGGGCCCTCTGTTCCCCACAGAAGGGAATCACCTATGACAATTACCCTCCTTTTTTTCTTAACAGGGGCAGTCGTAATCCGTGGGGCTGACTGACTCGCCCTAGGCAACCCCTTGTATGGGCCTTCAGCTACATGCTTATTTGCCTGGCCCTCAAGTTCCAGAGCCCCATATCTGTTATGTAAGGGCTACTAGGAAGGTGAGGGAGGCCGGGAGGGGATTCGCCTGCTGCCCCGGGCAGGGACCTGTTTCCATTCCCTCCTGTCTCTACACGAACGCATGCAGCATGGGGAACAAACAGGAGGAGCTGGAAGCTGCTGTGCTACTAGACAGCTACGACCTGATTGCCATAACTGAAACCTGGTGGGACGAATCCCATGACTGGAATGTGGCTATTGATGGCTACAGGCTCTTCAGAAGGGACAGGCGAGGAAGGAGGGGCGGAGGCGTTGCCTTCTACGTAAAGAAATCAATACAGTGTGAAGAGCTGTCCCTGAAGAATAGCCACGAGCAGATCGAAAGCTTATGGGTAAGAGTCAGAGACAGAGGCAACAAAGGGAACCTTGTGGTTGGTGTCTACTACAGGCCGCCTGATCAAGGGGAGCCTACTGACGAAGCCTTCTTCCTCCACCTCCGGGAGGCTTCACGCTTGCAGACTCTTGTCCTGCTGGGGGACCTCAACCACCCCGACATTTGCTGGAAAAGCAACACGGCGAGCTGTAGGCAATCCAGGAGATTCCTGGAATGCATAGACGACAACTTCCTAAGCCAGGTAACAGACACCCCTACCCGAGGGGACGCGATACTGGATCTGACGGTCACCAATGCAAGTGAGCTCATTGGTGATGTCAAGACTGGAGGCAGCTTGGGGTGCAGTGATCACGCATTGGTGGAGTTCACGCTCCTGAGGGACATGGGAAAAGCGAGGAGTACAGTCAGGACCCTAAATTTTAGGAAAGCAAACTTCCAGCTCTTCAAGGAGTTAGTCAGAAGGACCCCCTGGGAGACAGTCCCCAGGGACAGGGGACCGGAACAGAGTTGGCAGATCTTTAAGGACACCTTCCATAGAGCACAAGAGCTCTCAGTCCCCAAGTGTAAAAAATCAGGCAAGGAAGGGAAGAGACCAGCATGGCTGAGTAGAGACCTGCTGGTCAAACTAAAGAGCAAGAGGGAACTGCACAGGCAGTGGAAGCAGGGACAGGTGTCCTGGGGGGAATACAGGGAAATGGCCCAGTTGTGTAGGGAGGAGGTCAGGAAGGCCAAGGCGAGGATGGAGCTGAATTTGGCAAGGGACATAAAGAATAACAAGAAGGGCTTCTACAGGTATGTCAACCAGAAAAGGAAGGTTAAAGAAAGCGTACCCCCCTTGATGAACAAGAAAGGCGAACTTGTATCAACGGATGAGGAGAAGGCTGAGGTACTCAACAACTTCTTTGCCTCGGTCTTCACCGGCAACCTCTATCCTCGCCCCTCCCGAATCGATGGACCACAAGATGGGGACCAGGGGGGTAAAGCCCCTCCCACTGTGAGGGAAGATCAGGTTCGAGACCACCTGAAGAACCTCAATGTACACAAGTCTATGGGACCTGATGAGATGCATCCCAGAGTCCTGAGGGAATTGGCTGATGTAGTTGCCAAGACACTCTCCATGATATTTGAAAAGTCATGGCAGTCCGGTGAAGTCCCTGCTGACTGGAAGAAGGGGAATGTTGTGCCCATTTTTAAAAAGGGAAGAAAGGAGGACCCTGGGAACTACCGACCTGTCAGCCTCACCTCTGTGCCTGGGAAGATCATGGAGCAGATCCTCCTAGAAGCTATGCTCAAGCACATGGAGGACAGGGAGGTGATTCGAGACAGTCAGCACAGATACAGCAAGGGCAAGTCCTGCCTGACGAACCTAGTGGCTTTCTATGAAGGAGTGACTGCATCAGTGGACAAGGGAAAAGCAATGGATGTCATCTACTTGGATTTCTGTAAAGCCTTCGACACAGTCCCCCACAACATCCTTCTCTCTAAATTGGAGAGATATGGGTTTGATGGGTGGACTGTTCAGTGGATAAGGAATTGGCTGGATGGTCGCATCCAGAGGGTCGTGGTCAATGGCTCGATGTCCACATGGAGACCGGTGACAAGTGGGGTCCCTCAGGGGTCCGTACTGGGACCGGTGCTGTTTAACATCTTCATCAATGGCATAGACAGTGGGATCGAGTGCACCCTCAGCAAGTTTGCAGATGACACCAAGCTGAGTGGTGCGGTTGACACGCCAGAAGGATGAGATGTCATCCAAAGGCACCTGGACAAGCTGGAGAGGTGGGGCCTGTGTGAACCTCATGAGGTTCAACAAGGCCAAGTGCAAGGTCCTCCACCTGGGACGGGGCAACCCCCGATATCAATACAGGCTGGGGGATGAAGAGATTGAGAGCAGCCCTGCGGAGAAGGACTTGGGGGTACTGGTGGATGAAAAGCTGGACATGAGCCAACAATGTGCGCTTGCAGCCCAGAAGGCCAACCGTATCCTGGGCTGCATGAAAAGAAGCGTGGCCAGCAGGTCGAGGGAGGTGATTCTGCCCCTCTACTCCATGCTGGTGAGACCTCACCTGGAGCACTGCGTCCAGCTCTGGAGCCCTCAGCACAAGAAGGACATGGACCTGTTGGAGCAGGTCCAGAGGAGGGCCACCAAAATGATCCGAGGGCTGGAGCACCTCTCCTATGAGGCCAGGCTGAGAGAGTTGGGGTTGTTCAGCCCAGAGAAGAGAAGGCTGCGAGGAGACCTTTTTGCGACCTTCCAGTACTTAAAGGGGGCCTACAGGAAGGATGGGGAGAATCTTTTTAATAAGGCCTGTTGTGACAGGACAAGAAATAACGGATTTAAACTAAAGAAGAATAGATTTAGACTGGATATAAGGAAGAAATTTTTTGCAATGAGGGTGGTGAAGCACTGGAACAGGTTGCCCAGAGAGGTAGTGGAGGCCCCATCCCTGGCAACATTCAAGGTCAGGTTGGATGGGGCTCTGAGCAACCTGATCTAGTTAAAGCTGTCCCTGCTCACTGCAGGGGGGTTGGGCTAGATGAACTCTAAAGGTCCCTTCCAACCCAAAGCATTCTATGATTCTATGATTCTTAGGTCCCCTCCTTCTGCTTGCTGTCAAGAGGGTAGGGGATCCTCCGCTCCTTGTGGGGCCTCCATCTGCTGCCTTGGCCCCAGGGATGGTAGGGTGCGGCTCCACCAATCTATCTTCCTCTCGCACCCCCTGATACTCCTTAGCCTTTCCACTTCCTCTTTCAGCTCTGCCACCAGGCTGAGCAGATCATTCACCTGGTCACACCAAAGACAGCTGTTGTCTGTGCTGCCCTCCAGTATGAGTGACAGGCTCAGGCACTCCCTGCAGCCAGAGACCTGGACAGCTGTATGTTTGTGTGGGAGCTCTGTCTGGGTTGCTGCATTCCTTCTGGCGATGGCTTTCGGGCGAGTGGAAACCATAGCTCCTAGGTCCTCTCCTGGGAGGGCGATGTCCACTGGTTGAGTTTCCCTTTAGAGCCAGGAGGAGAACTGCGCCCTGCCTGCACACCTCGCCTGCACAAACTGACGCGCCATGTCCTGGTCACTGCACTCCTGGTCACTCACGCTCCCTGGGGGCTGCTTTTGTACGTGAGGGGGTTAGGCCGCCTCACTCTTGTCCCCGCCCACGCTGAGTCCCCGCCCACGCTGAGTCAGAGCTGCCTCTCGTCAGGCGCTCGCTCTTTCCCGCTCGCTGGGGGGGTGGGGGGGAGCTGGGGTACCCTCTCTCTTCCTGTGCCTTTGCACTTTTGACACCGATTTGCTGCTTTAGGAACGGTCCCCCGTCGCGAACCTGCGCTGCAGAGACCTTCGCCTCGCTGGCTTCCATAACCCCATATACATCTGCAGATCTTTTACTCCAGCCTCACAAATAATTAAGCATGGTGATTCTATGTGACTGATTGTAATGCGTGATAATCTAACATAATTCCTTTATCGCATAGGTGGGTTTAATTCAGTATGCTAATGATCCCCGTGTAGTGTTCAACTTGAATACATATCAAACAAAGGATGAGGTTGTTAAAGCAATGGAGGGAACATATCAGAAGGGAGGAGATCTAATACTTTCAAAGCCATTGACAAAGCAAGGTAAAACATGATGATTACTGTCCTTACAAGGTGACGAGCACATCCTGAATTTCATTCCCACTGGGAGTGCAAGTGCTTGGAGCCTCTGAGGAGGTTCCCAGCACCAGGCAGAATCCATCAGGTACATTTACAGTGCCCCATGTAGAACAGTACAGGGATATGTAAACTAGACTTTCTGAAAAACAAGTCCTTAACCTTTGGGTTAAATGCTGCACTAAAGCAGTTCTGGTAAACAACAGAATTATTTGGGCTGTCTGATGTCTAAACATGATAGTGCATCCAACACCATGGACAAGCTTTTAGGAAAGATACAAAATCACTGAAAGAAGTAAAATTTATCCAGGGATTCAGTGGGACTGATAACACTCATGTTTGCAGGTCAGGCCTTGGTTGACTGCAGAGAAAATAAATTCTCTTGTCTGGTGTCAGTTTATCACTGTAGCACCAGCAGCATGAAAAATAGGAAAAACTTAAAATGATATACCATGACTCTGAACACATATACAAACCAGGTCTGTTCCTCAATAGAAAGATGCTATTTTGCAATTGAATCAAGGACAGGACTCTAGGCCTATCAGAAATACCATCCAGTCTTACTTGGTTTTTTTTGTTTTCTACTTCCTTGATTACATTTCTGATGGTTCTTTGAGCAGTGGTTTGAGAAAAAGCTATTAGGAGTATAATTAAAAATTCTTATTGCAGACTGTTAATTTACAAATGAAAAAATAAAGTATTACAGATGCACCTTGTTCTAAGTCAGTCATGGACATATTCATCACAGTATGTATACAGAATTCCATCCATTATAAATTGACATCCAATATTTTATAACAGACAGCATGCCTTCTCACCTGAATTGGGAGGACACCCAACAGCCACAAAAGTAATGATTGTTGTGACAGATGGTGAATCACACGATGGCTCCAACTTGAAAACAGTGATAGGCAAATGCAATGAAAACAATATAACCAGATCTGGCATGGCTGTAAGTAATACTATAATTGTATATATTATTGCAATTTTTGAAAGATCATTTTGTTGTGTATGCATGGAAGTGCATGATCTATATATAAGCTGTATATAATGCATGCATTGTTACACTGGTGAGACTGAAACTAAGTGAAATTAATCTTTATGAACTAGTGAAATATTGGTGGTCTTTAACTGGCTGAAAAAGCAAAACCAATATTACCTGAGCAACTTCAGTGGTTGTTTTCTTTGCCTTGGTTTATGTTTTTCCTATCTGAATGGTCCCTTGTATAGGAATATAGTCTAATAAGCAATTCAGTAATATGAATGAAAGTAATTTTATTTTTGTGTTATATGTAGAATATTTACTCAAATAATACAGAAGGAAATGGAGTAACACTATGGTTTCCTTCACTCTTCTTATTTTGTTCATTTTTTTTCCCAAGATTTTGGGATACTTAATCATGCATGAACTTGATAATAAAAACTTAATTAAAGAAATCAAAGGAATTGCTAGTCATCCAACAGACAAGTTTTTCTTTAATTTGTCATCTGAGGCTGCACTACTGGAAGAAACAGGAACACTCAGAGAGCGCATTTTTAGCATAGCAGGTAAAATACTCAATGTCTCTAAAAAATTAGATCAGATTCTCCTAGCTGAGGAGCTAAGGATTTTATTTAGCTTCACCTTAGAGTAGTACTGTGAAAATGAGGGCAGCTGGAGCTGCTTGTTGCTCCCCAGGAGGGCTTTGGTTTGTACGGGTGTCCCCCCAACTACCCCACTCCTAATGAGCCTGAGCTTCAAGTTGGTTTCTGCAGATTTGTGGGAAATGTCCCCCAGTTGCTGAAAATTTCAGTCAAGTCTTGGGCTTCAGGCATCCACTGAGGGCTTGTCCATATGCGTCCAAATGTATTTGGAGCTATTACCACTGGAGGAGTAAAGGTATCTTTATGCTTGTCAGATTCACTTGTGTTTCTCTGTTAATGGTAAGCAAGTGTAAAGATAAAAAGCAAATCAGAAGACTAGGTTACTGATTACAAAACTGAAAAACTACAGTAATGCAATCCGTGTGGCATCTACCAGGCTCCATCCCTAGCATCACCCACAGTCCTGTGTACTGTTTGGACAAAGTTGCTGTAGAGGTGGCTCAGAGGCACTTCATTCCCCCAAAAGCCAGCTTTTTAAAGTCAAATTTAGACTTTGCTTGGGAGACTTGTGACCTGCCCTCAGCCCTCCCAAAGGAGCTTTTCATGGCTGCAGCCTTACCATGCTCAGGATGAAATCTTCCCCTTCTCTTTCACCTCCATCTATTCTTTACCAGGCCTATGTTGCTAATCAAATCAAGGGGATCAGTTGAGCTTCCCCTTCTTGGGTTTTGCTGAGTACTCCTGTTGAATTCCCTTTACTCGAGTCCCATCCATCTGCACGTCACATTTACAACAGGTTTTAAAAGTCATATATTATGATAAACATTCATTTGAAAGTTGTGAATACAGAGTTATTAAAGCTGCTAATTTCAGTATACTATTAGTGTTTCCTAGGACACATAAAAACAGATTAGCCCCAGGAACAACACTGTGCAGACTGATCCAAGCCATCTATCATCATCTTTTGCCTCTTTTGGAAGGGACTCCACAGCATCATGTCTCCATGCAGCCATCTTATCGATTTTCCATTAAATCCTCAAAATATTCTACTGTTTATCAGCTTGAGAGCTGATTTCCATTGTCTGTAAATGTTGGAAATGCTTTAGCAGAATTGGTGGGTTTGGAAAAAAATTGCATACAGTCCCTATATAGCTGCACTCAGAGGCAGCAGGATTGGATCTCCTGTGTGGTTCTATAGGGTTAACCATATGTGAATTTTTTTTTTAACCAGGTACAGATCAAGGTGATGCATTCCAAATGGAAATGTCACAGGTGGGCTTCAGTGCACATTACTCACAAAAAAAGGTATGTGAATTTAATTATTTAATGATATAAGTACATGTAATTATGTAGACATGAATGCTTAGAAGTGCAACAAAATAAGACTAACAAAACACAATGACCGATTTTAAGATTTTTTTTTACAAGCAGGAGAATGTCAAATTATGCTCTTTTTTTTTTTTACCTGAATACCACAAAAATTACTTCTAATAGATGGTGTATATCCCTAAAAGGAAAAAATATACATTAATATGTGAAGTTGAGTAATAGTTTCTTTCATGTAATGATTTTGAGATTTGTTAATGCAATGATTTCAGTGATTTCTGAGTTAACCTAGCATAAAACATTCAGTTGCTCCAAATTAACATTTTGCAGTTGAATAAGAAGAATTGAAATATTGTAAAGCTGACGTCTTTCTAGGCAGTGACCAAGATGTAAATAAATAAAGTCTGCAAATAATTCATCTAATATTTATAAAGTTAATAATATTTCTTTAAAGCAAATTTCAATTAGAAATTAGAGAGAATAATAAACCAGATATATTTTTCATGCTAATCAATTTTAAGATTATCTTGACCAAATATGTCCTCTTTGTAAAATTCAAGTGTGGTTCAAGCAGCTTTCAACTGAAAATAAAGGAAGGTGTCGTGGTTTAGCCCCAGCCAGCAACTAAGCACCACGCAGCCGCTCACTCACTCCCCCTACCCCGATGGGATGGGGGAGAGAATCGGAGGAGTAAGAGTGAGAAACACTCCTGGGTTGAGATAAGAACAGTTTAATAATTGAAATAAGGTAAAATGGTAATAATAATAATATAATAATGATAATAATAATAACAATATACAAAGCAAATGATGCACAATGCAATTGCTCCCCACCTGCCAACCGATACCCAGACAGTTCCCGAGCAGCGATTGCTGATCCCCGGCCCACCCCCCCCCAGTTCATATACTGAGCATGACATCATATGGTATGGAATAGCCCTTTGGTCAGTTTGGATCAACTATTCTGGCTGTGCCCCCTCCCAGTTTCTTGTGTACCTGGCAGAGCATGGGAAGTTGAAAAGTCCTTGACTAGCATAAGCAGTACTTAGCAACAACTAAAAACATCAGTGTGTTATCAACATTCTCCTCATCCTAATTCCAAAACACAGCACTATGCCTGCTACTAGGAAGAAAATTAACTCTATCTGTGGTGGTACATCTTCCCCCTGCCCCTGTTTTTTTTTTCTGTCCTGTTTTTTCCCCTCTACTTCGTCTGCTTTACAATCTCAGGAATTCGCAGGCTGCAGCTTTTGCGTAGAGAGTTGGTCAGTTAAGCGCCCCTTAATTGTACCAGAAACTCCTACATGGCTGGAGCAGAGAGCGGCTCTGTCCTTATCAAGATTCATATTATGGCTAACAAGGGGAACGAGAACAAACAGCTACCCTGGACAGCCTTGAAACAGGGTGGTATCATCGCTGCTGGAATTCCAGCAACAAGCCGACCCGAACTGTGGCTCAGGTGGAAATTTACTGGTGATTAAAGTCAATCATCTCACAATCCTATAAAATGGCAGTCCTAAGTGAGGCCCTTTGAGCTCTCCTGGACTGCCGCGGGCTGCACCAGCATCTCCCTCTGATCGAAATGTCTCTCAGAGTCAGCGAAAACTAGCAGACTCCGAAAGTCTGCTGCTACCAGAACTCCATTGCTGGAGATTGACAACGGAGCCTGGGCTGCTGATATTCTTCACTCCTCGAGACTCTGCTCTCACCCGTTGAGAAATGCCAAGGCATTAGACGTGAGTATTTCACTAAACTCGAGGGGAATTTTTAACAGGTATACTATTTTCATATATGCATTTATAGTTGTAAGTTGCATGCATAAATCAATTTAAGTAGTTTGTAGATTGATGATTTAATTTTAAAAGGAGTTTTATATTGCTGTACTATTCTTATAGCATTACTCTTATAAACCGTTGACCAAGTCTGAGACTAGGAGTGGGCCCAGCCGCACCTAGGCTCCTCTCTGAGAAGGAGTCTAGAAAGCAAGGGGGTCCATTCCGAACCTCGTGACTCAATGGGAGGGTTCCCTTTCGCCCCCCCCCCCTTTTTACCTTTAGTCCATATATACGCAATGCTTTTATGAATCATCTTAACTCATTGTGATTTAATTCTCTTTTATGTGCTTCTGTGTAGTAATAGAGTGAACCTTGCCATCTTCGAATCTGTAACTGTCACTGATCAATTTTGTCTAATCACTTTATTAATCATTGATGATTGAGTGCTATTAAAAATACTATAATCAAATTCTGCAATTCGCTATAAGTAAACTCTAACTTTTACTAAATCAAACCGTGTAAGGTCACTCATTCATAGTGAATCGACATAATCAGCAGGATTCACAAACCTGCATTCGTGACACTATCCCAGCCGAAACCATGGAACAGAAGGTTGTTGCTTTCTCATAGCCCTTCATCTGAATGAAAAAATTTCTTTAAAAAGTCCTCTATATTTGCACAAATTTAAGTTTTAATTTATTGAGCACTTGATGCTAGGAAATGGCAAAAATTAAGAAATATTTGAGTTTTTCTTCAAGAAAATTACACATACTATTTTTATTGCAGTTTTCTATATCAGTATCTCAGTTCAGCAATGAATTTCAATAATGTGAATAATCTAAACTATGTTTTCTGTGTACAAGTCTAAGATTAAGTATATGTATAAGCCATATTAATTTGGATTTTACATTTAACTGTCCTCTCAAGGACATCTCCTTACAATACACCTAAAGAATGAAATTTTGTATCTTTTTCCATCAGCTTGTGTGCTGTCATTTGCACTTTTATTGGCTTTAGCTTTTTTTTACCATTTTGACTGACAGCCTTCTGAGGATCATGAGTGCATAAAAGCATGGCAAGTCCAACTACAGGGTGGACAGGCTTAGGAAATTATCGCAGTGTTTCATAGAATCATAGAATGGTTTGGGTTGGAAGGGACCTTAAAGATCATCTAGTTCTAACCCCCCTGCCATGGGCAGAGATACCTTCCACTAGATCAGGTTGATCAAAGCCCCATCCAACCTGGCCTTGAACACTTCCAGAGATGGGGCATCCACAAATAAACCCATTTTATCTTGAGTTGCAGGGCCCTGGAAGCTAAAGCAGCCACATATTCTCTTGCAATAGAGGGGTGATAATCTCACTTAACAGGGCAGTAAAATCCAGCACGTAAGTGACAACCATAAGCAGCTCCTGTCAACTGCTTGCAGTCATTAAAATGTACATCACTGCCTTAAAACACAGTGATGTAGGAAATTATGTATGGTAACTTCAGCTTCACTCACACTTTTTCTGAAATAGGTAGTTCTAAAATGTTGATTTTTATTTTTTTAAAGGATGTTCTGCTGCTGGGTGCTGTTGGGGCTTATGACTGGAGTGGAACAGTAGTTCAGGAGTCTTCAGAGTCACCACCGTTCCAAGCCATGTGTTTGAAAAAATTCCACAGGACAGAAATCATATTTTGTATCTAGGTAAGGGGATGAAATACAAATCTGGAAATGTATCAAACCTTTATTAAGATATTAAAGAACTTGGAAAATTCTGCTCTAGCCAGACAGCCAGACTCCTGTTAAGAACTGATTTGAGAATAAGAAAAGAATTTTGCATCCAAAAAGATTTTATTTACTGGTCAATAATTCATTGAATTAAATCTTTATTGTGTTTTTAAAATTCTACTCATATCAATGTGGTAAGCTGAAAAAAAAAAAATCAGGCACTGTCACAGAGACATAAGAAGTCATGGGATTTGAAAAAGCTGCTTAGTGTATCATACTGATTGTTCTGGGTAACTTCTATTTTAACATTTGTATGTACTTCCCCAATTACATGTGGATGAGAAGTTGATTGACTCCACTCTCCACCCGAGAGTACTGAGGGAGCTGGCAGAGGAGCTTGCCAAGCCACTCTCCATCATCTCTCAGCAGTCCTGGTTAACAGGGGAGGTCCCTGATGACTGGAGGCTTGCCAATGTGACGCCCATCTACAAGAAGGGCCGGAAGGAGGACCCAGGAAACTGCAGGCCTGTCAGCCTGACCTCAGTGCCGGGAAAGATTATGGAGAGGTTCATCTTGAGTGAACTCAACAGTCATGTGCAGGTCAACCAGGGGATCAGGCCCAGCCAGCATGGGTTCATGAAAGGCAGGTCCTGCTTGACCAACCTGATCTCCTTTTATGACCTGTTGACCCGCCTGGTAGATGATGGAAAGGCTGTGGATGTCATCTACCTCGACTTTAGCAAAGCTTTTGACACCGTCTCCCACAATATTCTCCTTGGAAAGCTGGCAGCTCATGGCTTGGACGGGCGTAGTCTTCGCTGGGTAAAAAACTGGTTGGGTGGCCGAGCCCAGAGAGTAGTTGTAAATGGAGTTAAGTCCAGTTGGCAGCCGGTCATGAGCGGTGTTCCCCAGGGCTCAGTTTTGGGGCCAGCCTTGTTTAATATCTTTATCAATGATCTGGATGAGGGGATTGAGTGCACCCTCAGTAAGTTTGCAGATGACACCAAATTGGGTGGGAGTGTCGATCTGCTGGAGGGTAGGATGGCCCTGCAGAGGGACCTGGACAGGCTGGACCGATGGGCCGAGGTCAACTGTATGAGGTTTAACAAGGCCAAGTGCCGGGTCCTGCACTTGGGTCACAACAACCCCATGCAACGCTACAGGCTTGGGGAAGAGTGGCTGGAAAGCTGCCTGGCCAAAAAGGACCTGGGGGTGTGTGGTGGTAGACAGCCGGCTGAACATGAGCCAGCAGTGTGTCCAGGTGGCCAAGGCGGCCAACAGTATCCTGGCTTGTATCAGGAATAGTGTGGCCAGCAGGAGCAGGGAGGTGATTGTCCCCCTATACTCAGCGCTGGTGAGGCTGCACCTGGAATACTGTGTCCAGTTTTGGGCCCCTCAATACAAGAAAGACATTGAGGTGCTGGAGCGTGTTCAGAAAAGGGCAACAAAGCTGGTGAAGGGTCTGGAGCACAGGCCTTATGAGGAGCAGCTGAGGGAGCTGGGGTTGTTTAGCCTGGAGAAGAGGAGGCTGAGGGGAGACCTTATCGCTCTCTACAACTGCCTGAAAGGAGGTTGTAGTGAGGTGGGTGTTGGGCTCTTCTACCAAGTAGCTAGCGATAGGACAAGAGGAAATGGGCTCAAGCTGCGCCAGGGGAGGTTTAGGTTGGAAATTAGGAAAAATTTCTTTACGGAAAGGGTGGTCAAGCATTGGAACAGGCTGCCCAGAGAGGTGGTGGAGTCACCATCCCTGGAAGTGTTCAAAAAACGGCTAGATGTGGCACTTTGGGACATGGTTTAGTCTAGTCTACCCTTGATTGGCTTAGAGTAGACTTGGTAGTGTAGGTTAATGGTTGGACTGGATGATCTTAAAGGTCTTTTCCAGCCTAAACGATTCTATGATTCTATGATTCTATGACTTGCTATCGTTTCATCTGTGCTCTCTCTTTTCTTGGCCTTTTCCAGTTCAGTTTATAGTTTTAGGAATATTGCTGCTGTTTAACAGAGGTCTTATTTATAAGACCCATATATTTTCTGATACATGTTTTTGTGACCCAATAAAGCCAGGCAGTTTGTCTTCTCAGTACATTGAAATGTTTTCTGCAGACCTACAACATGCCTGCTCTAGCAATTCATCCTTGAAGAATACAACTGCATTATGCAACTATGGCTTTCTTATCCCTGAAGGTATTTAATGAGTTATTTTTCCCACTAATATGCATTCTTTTCCCTATGGCTTAGCAGTACTTGTGTCCAACACAATGAAAAAACCTAAACCAAACCTTATGAGCAGTAGCTCTTTTGCATGTCTGAGCTCTTCAGATTTTCTATTCTTCCCTTTTCTAGAATAATTCTGAAAAGGTCAGGTCACTTTCTTTCAGCACTTCTCCACTAGGCACTTTCTAGAGTATTGGCCTAAATCTTTTTGGAGCAATGTTGTCGCCTTTTCTTACTCCTCATTGACACTGTTGCTGTCCCCTCATTTCCCTTCCACCTCCTTCTTTCCCCCACTAAGAGATCCCCATACTAGTGGGGAGCCCAAGCTAAAGGGCTGCTAGCACAGTACAGCTTGCTAGTTTGGCCCCTGTTCTGCACTGCACCTTCTCACTTCAAATGGCTGTGTGATCTATTATTTAGGAATGTGTAGCCTTAACCTGCAGAATAAAATCTTGTTTTGTTGTTGCTTTTTGAACTTCTGGTCTCTAGTGATGTTCTCTCCCTAGAAAAACATACAGACTGCACAAAAATCTGAATTAGACTTGTATATGTAATGACCAAGGCATAATCCTTTTAGACTGTGCTCTTCACTTTGTACTGCAGCTTGCTAAAGACCTGCATGTTCTGCCCAGTCACTGGGATTTTATTATTCAGTTTAATTATAGTCTTTAGAAAGGATGATTTTGTTTTCTTCTGTTAAAATAAATTTGCTGTAATTAAACCACAGAAATGTAAAATATGTAGTAATGCTAGCTTTATAGTGCTAATACATGTATAAAATATTTGCAGGTATTAAAAGATGTTTCCTGAAAGCAAATAATGTTAGAATAATGGGAATGAGGATTAAAACGTTCAAAGAAGTTCAATCAATCTAAGCCCTTCAGCTGACAAGCTATTAATATAGCCTGTTGTATTCAGCCAAAGCACTGGGCTGTGGTTTGGTGAGCTGTGGGGAAAATGCACTACAAGCTTTGCAGAAGCTAGGTGTTCCTCCCCAATTTGAAGGCTGGCCCAAATGTTGATTTCATGTTTATCTTTATTTCTTCATTCCAAGGATACTCTTTGTACTCTTTTTCCTATCTCCTTCACAAGCATGACATTTTTGTAGTCTATGTTTTACTGAATAGGCTAGACTATTGATCTGTGTGTCATTGTTCTCTCCAGAAGACTATTGCAAGTTTGATGTGACAACTTAATTTCCCATCTGAAAGCATCATTCTTTGCCACTAACATGCCAAGTTGACACATCCTCTGTGCCTTTACGGATAACCAACTGACTTGTAGTTAATGGTCTCTCACATGTGTTAAATGCTGGCTTCTCTCCCCAGGCATCTGTTTTTACTGACACAACAGTACATTGCAATGCATTTGTTTTGAAAATTCCTCTTTCTTGCAATGCATTTAGAATCCCACTTGCACTTTTCTCTGCCACTAGACTATTTCAATGAGGTTAACTACAACTCTTAAACAGTATTTTAGGAAGTCATTCAATTAGTGGTAAAAGATAATCTACAAAGCCACTTAATGTATCATGATGTCAACACTTCTAATTGGGAGAGACTCAGTGAGCTCCACTCTGCCTGGGAAGTTGTGAAGATGATATCAAAAAAGAGATTTGGAAGCTCATTCTCTTTTTCTCCATTTGTGAAAGAGCAGAAAGTTTAGAGGGTTTTGGTTTTGGTTTGGCTTGTTTGTAAGACAAATCTGAGAGTAAATCAGAGATTGGGTAGTTTCATGTGCACAGTTTAACACAAAAAATATATATACCTCCCATAGCTTATTCTCTGTTTGCATTCTTATTGTCGAGTGGTAAAACCATAGCAGTAGCTACTGGGTGGAAACAGTGGATACATAGCAAGGATATGATTCTTCAAACACTGGAGTATTTTATACAGTAATTACCTTCCAACAGACAATTTCATTCATTAGTATTGGACTATTTCTGGGTGTAAGAGTTTTCTGAGTCAGGTGCTAAAACATTATGCTTTACAAAATCCACATACAAACACAGCTCTCTTACTACTGATTTCAGATTGGTTCCTATCCGAGGCGAAGGGCTCCGAGTCACCGAGAGTCACCAAGGCGAAGGGCTCCGGAGCAGACACTCGTGCCGGGGCACCCTTGCTAAGGCGGCAAAAGCACAGGGAGAGAGCGGGCACCCCAGCCCACCGCCGAGAGCGGGAAAGAGTGGGAAAGGGCGAGCTGCTGACGAGAGGCAGCTCTGACGCAGTGTGGGCAGGGACAGGAGTGAGAGTAGCCAAACGCCCCCACCTATAAAAGCAGCCCCCAGGGAGCATGAGCGACCGGGAACGTGGCACCCAGGACGGGCAAGCAGGGCGTGGCGCATCAGTTCGCACGGTCAGGGCGTGCGGGGAAGGCCAAGTCCCCCTCCTAGCTCCGAAGGGAACCTCAGGCAGTGGTCATCGTCCTCCCAGGAGAATACCTGGCAGCTATGGTTACCACTCACCCAAAAGCTGCTCCCAGAAGGAATGTGGTGACCCAGATGGAGCTCCCGCACAAGCATGCAGCTGTCCAGGTCTCCGGCTGCAGGGAGTGCCTGAGCCTGTCACTCATACTGGAGGGCAGCACAGACAACAGCTGTCTTTGGTGTGACCAGGTGAATGATCTACTCAGCCTGGTGGCAGAGCTGAAAGAGGAAGTGGAAAGGCTAAGGAGTATCAGGGGGTGCGAGAGGGAGATAGATTGGTGGAGCTGCACCCTACCATCCCTGGGGCCAAGGCAGCAGATGGAGGCCCCACAAGGAGCGGAGGATCCCCTACCCTCTTGCCAGCAAGCAGAAGGAGGGGACCTAAGAGACAGGGGGAAAGGAAACAGGTCCCTGCCTGGGGAGGCAGGTGAATCCCCTCCCAGCCTCCCTCACCTTCCCAGTTGCCCTTACATAACAGATATGGGGCTCTGGAACTTGAGGGCCAGGCAAGTGGGGAGGTAGGTGAAGGTCCAGCCAGGGGGTTGCCTAGGGCGAGTCAGTCAGCCCCACGGATTACGACTGCCCCTGTTAAGAAAAAAAGGAGGGTAATTGTGGTAGGCAATTCCCTCCTGCAGGGAACTGAGGGCCCAATCTGCCGTCCAGACCCATCTCACAGGGAAGTCTGCTGCCTCCCTGGGGCCCGGGTTAGGGACATTGCTAAGAAACTCCCTGACCTGGTAAGGCGCTCCGATTATTACCCGTTGCTGGTTGTACAGGCTGGCAGTGATGAGATTGCAGAGAGAAGTCCTAAAGCAATCAAAAGGGACTTCAGGGCACTGGGGCGATAGGTTGGAGGATCAGGAGCACAGGCAGTGTTTTCCTCAATCTTGTCAGTGGCAGGGAAGAATACTGAAAGGAACAGGAAAGCCCAGCTGATTAACAAGTGGCTCAGAGGCTGGTGGAATTTCATTTTTCTTGATCATGGGCAGGTTTACATGGCACCAGGCCTGCTGGCAGCAGACGGAGATCAGCTGTCTCCAAAGGGAAAAGGATTCTCGCCCATGAGTTGGCAGGACTCATTGAGAGGGCTTTAAACTAGGCTTGAAGGGGGAAGGGGATATAACCAGGCTCACTAGAGAGGAGCCCAGGGGCAGCATGGCAACATTGGGGGCGAAATCGATAGCCCGGCTCAAGTGCATGTACACCAATGCACATAGCATGAGCAACAAAAAGGAGGAGCTGGAAGCCCTTGTGCAGCAGGTTAGCTATGACATAGTCGCCATCACAGAAATGTGGTGGGATGAGTCTCATGACTGGAGTGCTGCATTGGATGGCTATAAGCTCTTCAGAAGGGATAGGTAAGGAAGGAGAGGCAGTGGGGTGGCTCTGTATGTTAGGGAGTGTTTTGACTGTATAGAACTCGACAGTGGTGATAATAAGGTAGAGTGCTTATGGGTGGGGATGAGGGGGAAGGCCAACAAAGCAGGCGTCCTGTTGGGAGTCTGCTATAGACCACCCAACCAGGATGTAGAGATAGATGAAGCGTTCTATAAGCAGCTGGCAGAAGTCTCACAATCGCTAGCCCTTGTTCTCGTGGGGGACTTCAACCTGCCAGACAGCTGCTGGAAATACAACACAGCAGAGAGGCAACAGTCTCGGAAGTTCCTAGAGTGTGTGGGGGATAACTTCCTGATGCAGCTGGTAAGTGAGCCTACCGGGGAGGTGCCTCGCTTGACCTGCTGTTTACAAACAGAGAAGGACTGGTGGGAGATGTGGTGGTTGGAGGCCATCTTGGGCTTAGCGACCATGATATGATAGAGTTCTCAATTCTGGGCGATGTAAAGAGGAGGGGCAGCAAAACTGTTACCATGGACTTCTGGAGGGCAGACTTTGGCCTGTTCAGGACGCTGGTTGGGAAAGTACCTTGGGAGGCAGTCCTGAAGGGCAAAGGAGTCCAGGAAGGCTGGCTTTTTTCAAGAAGGAAGTCTTAAGGGTGCAGGAGTGGGCAGTCCCCATGTGTCGACCAACCGGCTGGGAAGACGACTGGCCTGGCTGAACAGGGAGCTTTTGCTGGGACTCAGGGAAAAAAGGAGAGTCTACCACCTTTGGAAGAAGGGGCAGGCAACTCAGGAAGAGTACAGGGATCTTGTTAGGTCACGCAGGGAGGAAATTAGAAAAGCAAAAGCCCAGTTAGAACTCAGTCTGGCCACTGTTGTAAGAGATAATAAAAAATGTTTTTATAAGTACATTAACAACAAAAAGAGAGCCAAGGACAATCTCCATCCTTTGCTGGATGCAGGGGGGAACATTGTCACCGAGGACAAGGAAAAGGCTGAGGTACTTAATGCCTTCTTTGCCTCTGTCTTTAATAGCCAGACCAGTCATCCCCAGGGTATTCAGCCCCCTGAGCTGCAAGACAGTGACGGGGAGCAGAATGGAGTCCTCATAGTCCAGGAGGAAGCAGTTAATGACCTGCTACACCACCTGGATGCTCACAAGTCTATGGGGCCAGATGGGATCCACCCGAGAGTATTGAGGGAGCTGGCAGAGGAGCTTGCCAAGCCACTCTCCATCATCTATCAGCAGTCCTGGTTAACAGGGGAGGTCCCTGATGACTGGAGGCTTGCCAATGTGACGCCCATCTACAAGAAGGGCCAGAAGGAGGACCCGGGGAAGTACAGGCCTGTCAGCCTGACCTCGGTGCCGGGAAAGATTATGGAGCGGTTCATCTTGAGTGCGCTCAACAGGCATGTGCAGGTCAACCAGGGGATCGTGCCCAGCCAGCATGGGTTCATGAAAGGCAGGTCCTGCTTGACCAACCTGATCTCCTTCTATGACCTGGTGACCCGCCTGGTAGATGATGGAAAAGCTGTGGACGTCATCTACCTGGACCTCAGCAAAGCCTTTGACACCGTCTCCCACAGCATTCTCCTAAGGAAGCTGGCAGCTCATGGCTTGAATGGGCGTACTCTTTGCTGGTGTCGTGGTTTAGCCCCAGCCAGCAACTAAGCACCACGCATCCGCTCGCTCACTCCCCCTACCCCGATGGGATGGGGGAGAGAATCGGAGGAGTAAGAGTGAGAAACACTCCTGGGTTGAGATAAGAACAGTTTAATAATTGAAAAAAAGTAAAACAGTAATGATAATAATAACAATATAATAATAATAAAAACAATAATACTAATATACAAAGCAAGTGATGCACAATGCAATTGCTCCCCACCTGCCGGCCGATACCCAGCCAGTTCCCAAGCAGCAATCGCTGCTCCCTGGCCAACACCCCCCACTTTATATACTGACCATGACTTCACATGTTATGGAATAGCCCTTTGGTCAGTTTGGATCAACTAAATCCAAACATGAGGCTGTGCCCCCTCCGAGTTTCTTGTGCACCTGGCAGAGCATGGGAAGCTGAAAAGTCCTTGACTAGCATAAGCAGTACTCAGCAAAACTGAAAACATCAGTGTGTTATCAGCATTCTTCTCCTACTAAATCCAAAACTGACCAAAGGGCTATTCCATACCATATGACGTCATGCTCAGTATATAAACTGGGTGGAGTAGGTCGGGGATCAGCGATCGCTGCTCGGGAACTGTCTGGGTATCGGTTGGCGGGTGGTGAGCAATTGCATTGTGCATCACTTGCTTTGCATATTATTATTATTATTATTATTATTATATTGTTACTATTATCATTACTATTTTACTTTATTTCAATTATTAAACTGTTCTTATCTCAACCCAGGAGTGTTTCTCACTCTTACTCCTCTGATTCTCTCCCCCATGCCATCTGGGTAGGGGGAGTGAGCGAGCGGCTGCGTGGTGCTTAGTTGCTGGCTGGTGCTAAACCACGATACCCGTCTTCTTCAGCTGTTTCTGCGACTTGTCGCATAGGACTCCATACAGCAGCTTTCCACCTCCGATGCTTTCCCACAAGACGACAGGACCCATCAGTGAACAGGGCATATTGCTTTTCATTTTCTGGCAATTTATTATACAGTGGGGACTCCTCAGCACGTGTCACCTCCTCCTCTGGTGATATTCTAATGTTTTTTCCTTCTGGCCAGTCCATGATCACTTCCAAGATTCCTGGGCGACTGGGGTTTCCTATTCGAGCCCGCTGTGTGATTAGTGCAACCCACTTACTCCACGTAGCATCAGTTGCATGATGTGTAGAGGGGACCCTCCCTTTGAACATCCAGCCCAGCACCAGCAGTCGGGGTGCCAGCAGGAGCTGTGCTTCAGTACCAACCACTTCTGAAGCAGCTCGAACCCCTTCATATGCTGCCAATATCTCTTTCTCATTTGGAGGATAGTGGGCCTCAGATCCTCTGTATCCCCGACTCCAAAACCCTAGGGGTCGACCTCGAGTGTCCCTTGGTGCTTTCTGCCAGAGGCTCCAGGTAGGGCCATTCTCCCCGGCTGCAGTGTAGAAAACATTTTTAATATCCTGCCCTGCCCAGATGGGCCCAAGGGCTACTGCATGAACTATCTCCCGTTTAATTTGTTCAAAGGCTTGTTGTTGCTCAGGACACCATTTGAAATCGTTCTTTTTCCGGGTTACTTGATAGAGAGAGCTTATGATCTGGCTGTAATTTGGAATATGCATTCTCCAAAACCCCAGAATGCCTAAGAAAGCTTGTGTTTCCTTTTTTCTAGTTGGTGGGGACATAGCTGTTATTTTGTTGATCACATCCATTGGGATCTGACGACGTCCATCTTGCCATTTTATTCCTAAAAACTGGATCTCCTGTGCAGGTCCCTTGACCTTACTCTGTTTTATGGCAAAGCCAGCCTTCAGAAGGATTTGGACTATTTTCTTTCCCTTCTCAAAAACTTCTTCTGCTGTATTGCCCCACACAATGATGTCACAATGTATTGCAGATGTTCTGGAGCTTCACCCTGTTCCAGTGCTGTCTGGATCAGTCCATGGCAAATGGTGGGGCTGTGCTTCCACCCCTGGGGCAGTCGGTTCCAGGTGTACTGAACACCCCTCCAAGTGAAAGCAAACTGGGGCCTGCACTCTGCTGCCAAAGAGATTGAGAAAAACACATTAGGGATATCAATTGTGGCATACCACTTGGCTGCCTTTGACTCCACTTCATATTGAATTTCTAGCATGGCTGGCACAGCAGCACTCAGTGGCAGTGTAACATCGTTCAGGCCACGATAGTCCACTGTTAGTCTCCACTTCAATACAGTTAGCTGTTTGGATCCCCCTGTTACTCCAGAAATACAGATGGGTTCTGCACCTCTATAGCTTGATGGCATTAGGGTACACTGTGCACCAGTGTCCACTAGAGCCTTATACTCCTGTGGGTCTGATGTGCCAGGCCATCGAATCCACACAGTCCAGTAAACTCGATTGTCCCTTTCCTCCAACTGGCTGGAGGCAGGGCCCCTCTAACACTGGTCATATTATTCATTGTTCACTCCTTGTAAATGTGAATCAAAAGTCCCTTGATTAAGATCGGAAGTAAAATTATCCCTCCTCCTCTGTCTGGGGAACTGCTCACTAGAAACTGGAGCTGCAATTTTCCTGGGAGAACCCTCTTTTGTAATAGTTTTTCCTTGCAACTCACGCACCCATGCCTCTAGGGTCGAGGTGGATTTTCCATCCCACTTCCTCATGTCCTCTCCATGATCACGCAGGTAAAACCACAGGGTGCCCCGTGGTGTGTATCCTCTATATCCTCTCTCTTGAGCATAAGGACGTTGACTCCTAATGGCTGAGATGCTGGTCCGTACAGGTGGGGAGTAGGACAGATCCTCTCTGAGTTGTTGGAACTCTCGGCACAGTTTTTCCACAGCTGAGACACAGGCCCGTCGTGAGGAAGAGATACTTTCTTCGTATTCACGGAGTCGGCCAGCCGCTTCATCCACCGTTGGTGCCTCTTCATCTTTCCAGGCCAGTATTGCCAATGAGTTGGCATACGATGCTGTTGCGTTCTGTACCACCTTCTGCCACATGGGTCGTGTGCACCTGACTTCATCGGGATCTTTGGGTAACTGCTCATCGTTCAGGTCACTATAAATCACCTCCAGCACGCCTAATTCCCTCAGGTACTGGATACCCCTCTCTGTGGTGGTCCATTTGCCTGGGCGGTATATAACATCCTCCTTGAAGGGATACCTTTCCTTCACGCTTGACAGAAGTCGCCTCCAGAGGCTGAGCGTTTTTGCCCCTTTTCCAATTGCTTTGTCAATGCCCCCTTCCCTAGAAAGGGATCCCAGCTGCTTGGCTTCCTTACCCTCTAAATCCAGGCTACTGGCCCCGTTATCCCAGCATTGGAGCAGCCAGGTGATTATGTGCTCGCCTGGACGACGACTGAAATCTTTTCGCATATCTTGCAGCTCCCTCAGGGATAGGGATCGGGTGGTTACCATCTCATTTATGGGTTCTTCCTCCTCTGTTTCTCGTGGTGGCCCTGGTTCATCTTCTTCCCTTACTAAATGAGCTGATTTTCTTGTGTATTTTTTCTTCTGTATAGGGGCAACTGATACCGGTGTGGGTTGGTTCTCTGAAGGGTGTAGAGACCAAGTCCTATCAGGAGCGGCTGAGGGAACTGGGACTGTTTAGTCTGGAGAAGAGGAGGCTGAGGACGGACCTTATCGCTCTCTACAACTACCTGAAAGGAGGTTGTAGTGAGGTGGGTGTTGGGCTCTTCTCCCAAGTAGCTAGCAATAGGAAGAGAGGAAATCGGCTCAAGCTGCGTCAGGGCAGGTTTAGATTGGATATTTGGAAAATTTTCTTCATGGAAAGGGTAGTCAAGCATTGGAACAGGCTGCCCAGAGAGGTGGTGGAGTCACCATCCCTGGAGGTGTTCAAAACATGGGTAGACATGGCACTTTGTGACATGGTTTAGTAGGCATGGTGGTGTTGGGCTGATGGTTGGAATGATGATCTTAGAGGTGCTTTCCAACCTTAATGATTCCTAGTTTTTACTTTCATTATAAATAATCCAGCCACCAAGCCAGGAAACATGAAATTGCTACTCTACCCTTAATTGGTTTAGTGGTGGACTTGGTAGTGTTAGGTTAATGGTTGGACTGGATGATCTTAAAGGTCTTTTCCAACCTAAACGATTCTATGATTCTATTTTGGCAGTGTGGTGTGTTCAGTGGACGTTAACAGGGAGTCTGTGACAGATGTGCTCCTTGTGGGTGCACCAATATTTATGAATGACCTGAAGAAAGAGGAAGGGAGAGTATACATGTTTTCCATCACAAAGGTAAGAGTGGCACTGTAGCAAAGCTGGAATTGGCTTTCTGCCTCCCCATCTATGATAAGTGGTGATATTTTCATTTGTAGCTGGAGGGATTTGCTGTTTTTCCCTGGACTACAGTTTTACCAAGGAAAAAACAGTCCAAACTGCAATAGTACTTTGTGGCAATGTCTGTTCTGTTAAATCAGAGAGTGATCAGAAGAGCGATCCCTGGCCCCATGGCCAACTGGTGCAGACTCGCTCAAGCCAGCATTGCATCAGGCTAGCTTCTTTCAAAGCAGACTGGCCACATGCATGGTAAAAAGCCTTTGGCCCTGGATCTCTTCAGAGCCCCTAAGTCACTATTTAGTGTATCTTTTTCACAGTGCATGAAATACTGTGAGTGGCGTTTCTGTAATGAGAAACAGAGCGTGTGCTTTGCCCAGGGTGTGGCATAAGCACAGGGATAAATGGTATCAAGCCTGCCTGTTTTAGAGGACTGCAGATGGAACCCTGCCTAGTGTGATCTTGCCCATTCTGCTTTTCAGGAGCAGCTGCAAACTTTCCCCAGAACCGCTTGCACATGTAATCTGGGAATAAGCTAGCTGGAACAGACCAAAATGGAGCGAACAAGCAAGTTAATAGCTAAGCACTATTAGTGACCAGGGGCCTGCTGCTCTAGGTGGCTCCCTGGTCCTGGTATTAGGCACTGTACACAAATATAACACAAGGTTGACCATTTCTCTGAAAAACTTAGCTCGAGGCTTTTGCTAATTAATTGTTTGCCATTTGATTTTGGCAAATCTGTTCAACACCTAACAATATTCCCCAAACAGTTCTAATAAATGCTCTTCTGCCAGTTTTCTGCATTGTTTTGTAGACTTTCAGACTGTATGGTTGCTATTGCTCATGTTGTTGTCTTTGTCAGCAAAACCATCTTATTTGTCTGATGCTTGACTAACTGGTTTTTTTTCAGACTTGTGGTAGGTGTTTTCAGAATATCTGTATTAACAGTCCTGAAGCCTCTGGCACTTTTGAACAGCCTCACAATCAGTCGTGCATGTCTGGATATGCAAAGTAAATTAATACCTGCTATCCATCAGAGAAAAGAGAACACAGCCTTTTTACTAGGTAAATTGCAATCAAATAAATAGAGAGGAAGGACCATCCTCTTCAAAAGCAGCTCATAGTCAGATCATCCTGCAGCAACAGGAAACTGTACCCTAAGGCAATTTCAAGGTAGATGGAGGTGCTGGAAGTGGTACTGCTGGCAACTGACATTGGTCTTTGTGACTGTGGAATTAGACACAAAATATGGAAGAAAAGAAAAATGGAAGGATTTTTTTTTTCATGTTTTGAAAACTGAATAAATTCGAAGACTATCCTTACAACTTTTAGACTTTGTCAAATGTTAAGTTTAAAATTATTTAAAGTTAAATAATATATTAAGAATGAGAGAATGATTTTTTTTTAAATTTTGTGCAACTTGTCTATGTTGTGCAAATTATACTTTTCTAGTCATTTTTAATAAATAACTTGACTGGTATTACTAAAATTTTAAGCACAGCATGATAACTGAGGTTAAAGATGAGAATTATATTTGCCAGAGAGTTGAATTTAAGATAGTGTAAATGTGATTATTATAATTATATATTATAAAGATCTCCAATCTTTCTTTCTCCATTGGCACTGGTCAGGAGTTTAGCATTTGGACATATGTTTCTTGCATTAGTTTAGTTAGGAAATTGCATTTCTGTTTCAAAGAATTATGTCCAGTTACATAATTTCCATTCCCTCTGCATAAACCCTGATAATTCAAAACTGGAAACTGTATTTTTCAATGTATTGTGAAACTTTCAGAACAGTCAAATGAGGACAGTGAGAGCATCTAAGCCTCATACATATGGTTATATTTGCTGTTAGTGCTTTGCATAGCATGCTTTAATTTTGCTGTGTAATGCTTGCCAAGACTCTGAGACATAATGCAAACTGAATGGGCAATACAATGGGGAAGGAATTCAGGGTTGAGCAGTCCAAGGGGAATGTATTGGAAAATAAAACCAAAAAACCATGCACATAGATATTGCTCCTATGTCTAATCTGATATAATGATAGTTGTGGTTTTGCTTTTTCTTTATTTTTTTTTTTCTTCCTTTTTTTAAAGGGAATTTTGGATCAACAAGAACTCTTAGAAGGTCCACAGGGGTCAGAAAACGCTTGCTTTGGATCAGCGATCTCAATGCTTGCAGACACTGATTTGGATGGCTTTAATGATGTTGTAATAGGTGCACCACTGGAAAACCAAAACTCTGGAGCAATTTACATTTACAATGAATTTCAAAAGACTATAATTGCCAAATATTCTCAGGTAAATAACTTTGTTGCATGATGTTGTACTCAGTGCCTTTGGATCTGCTAGAGGAAAACAGAAGGATTTTCTATCTATTTAGTCGATGGACTGCAAGATGGGGACCAGGGGGGTAAAGCCCCTCCCACTGTAAGGGAAGATCAGGTTCGAGACCACCTGAAGAACCTCAATGTACACAAGTCTATGGGACCTGATGAGATGCATCCCAGAGTCCTGAGGGAATTGGCTGATGTAGTTGCCAAGCCATTCTCCATGATATTTGAAAAGTCATGGCAGTCCGGTGAAGTCCCTGCTGACTGGAAGAAGGGGAATGTTGTGCCCATTTTTAAAAAGGGAAGAAAGGAGGACCCTGGGAACTACCGACCTGTCAGCCTCACCTCTGTGCCTGGGAAGATCATGGAGCAGATCCTCCTAGAAGCTATGCTCAAGCACATGGAGGACAGGGAGGTGATTCGAGACAGCCAGCATGGATTCACCAAGGGCAAGTCCTGCCTGACGAACCTAGTGGCTTTCTATGAAGGAGTGACTGCATCAGTGGACAAGGGAAAAGCAATGGATGTCATCTACTTGGATTTCTGTAAAGCCTTCGACACAGTCCCCCACAACATCCTTCTCTCTAAATTGGAGAGATATGGGTTTGATGGGTGGACTGTTCGGTGGATAAGGAATTGGCTGGATGGTCGCATCCAGAGGGTCGTGGTCAATGGCTCGATGTCCACATGGAGACCGGTGACAAGTGGGGTCCCTCAGGGGTCCGTACTGGGACCAGTGCTGTTTAACATCTTCATCAATGGCATAGACAGTGGGATCGAGTGCACCCTCAGCAAGTTTGCAGATGACACCAAGCTGAGCGGTGCGGTTGACACGCCAGAAGGATGAGATGTCATCCAAAGGCACCTGGACAAGCTGGAGAGGTGGGGCCTGTGTGAACCTCATGAGGTTCAACAAGGCCAAGTGCAAGGTCCTCCACCTGGGACGGGGCAACCCCCGATATCAATACAGGCTGGGGGATGAAGAGATTGAGAGCAGCCCTGCGGAGAAGGACTTGGGGGTACTGGTGGATGAAAAGCTGGACATGAGCCAACAATGTGCGCTTGCAGCCCAGAAGGCCAACCGTATCCTGGGCTGCATGAAAAGAAGCGTGGCCAGCAGGCCAAGGGAGGTGATTCTGCCCCTCTACTGTGCTCTGGTGAGACCTCACCTGGAGTACTGCGTCCAGCTCTGGAGCCCTCAGCACAAGAAGGACATGGACCTGTTGGAGCAGGTCCAGAGGAGGGCCACCAAAATGATCCGAGGGCTGGAGCACCTCTCCTATGAGGCCAGGCTGAGAGAGTTGGGGTTGTTCAGCCTGGAGAAGAGAAGGCTGTGGGGAGATCTTGTTGTGGCCTTTCAGTACTTAAAGGGGGCCTATAGGAAGGATGGGGACAATCTTTTTAGCAAGGCCTGTTGTGACAGGACAAGGAATAATGGATTTAAACTAGAGAAGGATAGATTTAGACTGGATATAAGGAAGAAATTTTTTGCAATGAGGGTGGTGAAGCACTGGAATAGGTTGCCCAGAGAGGTAGTGGAGGCCCCATCCCTGGCAACATTCAAGGTCAGGTTGGATGGGGCTTTGAACAACCTGATCTAGTTAAAGCTGTCCCTGCTCACTGCAGGGGGCTTGGGCTAGATGATCTCTAAAGGTCCCTTCCAACCCAAAGCATTCTATGATTCTATGATTCTATTGGCTACTATTTAATCTTCTTAAAGGAGTAATGTTATTCTCATGGCTTATTTCAGGTTTTGTGCCTCTCCTTACTTCAGCTGTCAGCATCCTCTGGATGATGTTGTGGTGCTTATAGCTGAAGTGTACAGAGGAAAAGGACTTGGAGGATGCTCTGTCTGAGCCTCTTATAATTTTTGGTGCCTGTATATGAAGTCAGCTGATTTCCTATACATTTTTTGATACCCATTATTCAGGTTTTTAGGGCTGATATACAACAATGAAGACTGGATAAATCCCAGCTCTGTAAATTATAAATATGTAGTATTAAAGGAAAATACTTTCAAGGGTCTTTGTGTATCCCATATGCTAATATAATGGTAATTTTATTGTCACTTTCCACACAGACTTTCTGGTTTCAGAAAGTATTTGTTAGAAGTCCTGTTAAACTTCCTATTCTTTGAGTTGCTCAATGTGAGATGGAAAAAGTTTCCAGTAAGTACTAGCTGGCATACAGCAGTCAGTTAATTGATCTACTCCCAAGACAGAAAAATCTAGTCCATTGTCTGCTCCAACAGGGGAGGAAAAAGTGCTTAAAAGCATCTGAGAAAACATCCACAAAAGCATTTTTTTTAACAATGCATTGTGAATATCAGTGAAAATCCATTGCTTAGGCTGCTATCTACAGACTTAAGCACCCTTGTAGCAAACAGTAATCAAACTCTCCTTCCCAGAAAATTTTAGGATCAGATTCTGCTTTTGGACAACAGCTCCAATTCTTTGGAAAATCAGTAGATGGCCATAGAGACTTAGATGATGATGATGATATTACTGGCATATGAGTTGGTGCTGATGGAAATGTGGTTCTGCTATGGTTGGTAAACTCTTTTAGAAAAGAAGCACTTAATGATTCAGATGCAAGTTGAGCATTTAGTTTATTAAAGAGCAAAGCAAACAAACAAAAAAGCTCTTTCATTCTATGTGTTCAGAGCCTTCATCGCTGCTATCGTAGCTAGCTGAAAAACAGCATTAGACTAAACCTCTTTTAAGTATGTATCATCAAACCATCGAAAGCCAAGCCAGCCGGGGGGCAGAGCCAGGGTGCGGGGGACAGGGGGGGGTGGTGGTGGAGGCTGCTGGGAGGGATCCAGGCAGGGATGGGGAGGGCCAGGAGATACCCCTGCCCACCACCACTGTGCAGGTGGTCCAGAGGGAAGGGGCAGCAGCAGGGAGTGAGGCTTGCTTGAGAGTAACAGTAGGTTGTACTCCAATCGTGGCAGTATACTTTTGATAGCTGAGCCTGAGACAGATGAAACCACTTCCCACATAGCCTGCATGACCTTTACTAGCTGGTAGGCTGATCTGGGCGAGAGACTTGTCCTGCAGAGTAAGGACAGAGAGCAGTGAAAGAGAGTTAGCACCTATTTCTGGCAAGAAACCCATCTTTTCTGGCATGTGGCCTTTGCCAGAGCAATCTGAGTGCTTTCAAAAAACAAAGAAGAAACGCTTCACAAGAACCCAAATCTTGTGCCTCCCTTAGTACTATGTATTTTCCACTATTTCCTTGAGGAGCTAAATTAAAAAGCAGCTTGCTTTCCTATCTGTCGCCTGTCTTCTCACCTGAGGCTCCTCACTGTAACAAGAAAAACATCACTGAATTGCTACTTATTTCATAATAAAACAAGATTATTAAAAGTGAATGGTCAGTTTGGACCTTTGACCCACAATAGAACTGCTGCTGGTGCTGATGGGAGTTACGTTAAAGAAAATTATGCTCCTTGGAGTACCAGCATTTATTTAGATTTGATTAATGAAGATGCTCATTTTTCTTTCACTCCGTCATTTGGTCTGATTAATGAGTTTCACTTTTTATTAAAGTGTTTGTTTTTACATGCAGGGTTCCTTTAAAACTGTTATTCAAAATCTTGATTAATTACATGAAAGTTGTTTTTCTGAAAAATAAGAGTATTAATTAAAAAGAATTACCCTTCTTCACCTTCCCAGAGGAGCTCAGTAACTTCCCTAAAGGAGCAGAAGCAGCTTACTTACTGGGAAAACAGGACAAGGGCTTCATTCTCTGTTATCTTAAGGGAAGGATTAGAGCATTAATTTGACATGATAAATTATGTATTGTCATTACTGAAAGTTACTGTATCAACAAATTCAGTTACATGCAAAGAAAAATAATTTTACCAACGCCATAAAAAATGTTTGCATTGGGGAGCAATAAAAATCAATGTTACATTTACAGATAGTAATAGAAAACAGCTTCTAAGTTACCCAATGCTCTTGAAAATCACACGTAACCTTTTAAAAATATTTTTCAGGTCACAAAACATTGCAAATGTGTCCATAATTGCCTCATTTAAACCTGAGAAAATCAGTCTGCTGAACAAGAACACAGAAATAACTGTCAAAATGTTTTCAGGCTACATGTAGACCTGCTAAGATAAATAATCAAGTGGGTAAGAGTATTTTAATGGCTTGTTTTATATTAGTTTCTTCAAAAGTCTATTATTCAAATGAGTACTGGAAATTCTAAAGAAATATTGGATTGGATGTCAAGAAAGGCAATATCGGTATAAAACTTAAGTGCTTGAGAAAGTGGTTTTAAGACCTACTTTCATCACTGGCTCCATAATCTTTGAAAAGTGAGGAATTAACAATATAAAGGAGAGCTGTATCCTCACTGTTCAACAAATCCCAGAAATGTCATTAGTGAGAAGCTGATTTTTTTCAACCTTTGCTCACCAAGTTCTGTTGTTTTCCTTCAGCTGATATCGCTCAGATATGGCAAGAGACTTTAGGAAGGGTAACTGGGTATCTCTGGAGGATGCTACTCGTCGAGACAGAGGCTTTGTGAGCTGCTGGTTTCAACAGCAGACTGGAGACTTTTCTCCAGAAAAAAACATCTATAGGCTCAGTGCAGATGTCAGTGGGGAAAAGCTCTTCATTTCAGAGGACAGGAGGGCACCAAATATTTCTGAGACCAGCACTGGCCTGTCATGAAGCTATTTAAGTGTACATGTCATGGATAACACCAGTTAGATGACTTCAGTGCTATGTATTGTGCCTTTAGGAACTCACGTTAGCTATAAAATAACAGTGAACTTACACAGTGTTGTATTGGGTTTGTGTGGCAAGGTTTTGGTAGCGGGGTGCTACAGGGGTGGCTTCTGTGAGAAGCTGCTAGAAGCTTCCCATATGTCCGATAGAGCCAATGCCAGCCGGCTCCAAGACAGACCCACCGCTGGCCAAGGCCGAGACAATCAGAGACGGTGGTAGCGCCTCTGTGATAACATATTTAAGAAGGGGGAAAACAACCTGCGCAACTACATCCGGAGAGAGGAGTGAAGAAGAGAAGACAGACATTATTATGTGATTTAAGAGAAAATGCAGGTTCTTTATAGTGTCCTCGGAGTTCAGGGATATGGTTGCAAGGCCCCTTTATCTAACTTAATCCTGGCCCTGCTGACTGGCTTCTTGCCTGAGCTGCAGGCTCAGACATCTGCAGTGGAGACTGGATTGATTGCCATTTAATATACTCTCTGTGGATGAGAACTTACGTCAGGATTTAATCCTATTTAACTGCTTTGGAAAACATGAGAAAATTTTATCATTTTGAGACTGCTCTGTGTTTAGCAAGCTACAAAAAAAGTAAAATATTTAGTGTGGTTTGGAAAGCCTTATCATTCTGTAATGTTGAGCACAGTAATGAGATCATGGGCAGTCAGACTCAGCAAAAAATGTACTGTTACTCTTCTTGTAGCTATAAAGTACAATGCAACACTGGGCAGATCTCCAATCCTCTAGAGTGACTTCTAGAGGATTGTTCAAAGAAAATAATGAAAGGTACATGCAGAGGGATCTTGTGGTATGTCATGCGGAGAGTTGTATTCATGATGTCTTCAGTGTACAGGTAAGTGCAATTGCAAGCAGCCTTATGTGACAAAAACAATCAGAGGAAGACAATGAATTTTACATCTATAAGATGAATTTCATGCATGGTGTAATCAATGATTTACATTTTTCAAATCCCCCACAACTGGAAAATACTGAGTGCATCACTTGCTTTCTATATTATTATTATTAATACTACTACTATTTTACTTTATTTCAATTATTAAACTGTCTTTATATCAACCCACAAGTTTTCTCACTTTTACCCTTCCGATTCTCTCCCCCATCCCACCGTGGGGGGAGTTGAGCGAGTGGCTGTGTGGTGCTTAGTTGCTGGCTAGGGTTAAACCACGACAGTCCTTTCTGGCACCCAATGTGGGACACAAAGGGTTTGAGATAATAACAGATTAACAAGTGTGTATTAAGGAATTTACATCTGTTAACAGTTGCCAGTCAAAATATTGATTCATCTGTTCTCAATCTTAGTTCATCTGATCTACGCCATGCTCCTTTTTTTGCTGTACATGGTAAAGACTGGTGTTGGTTTTTGCAGTTTGCTGTGCTCTGCAGTGATTAGTGATGTTTTGCCTGGGAGATTTGTTATTAAAACACTGGCCTTGAGCACTATTTGGTATCTGGGGTTTGTACTGAAGCCATTACTGTACTTCAGGTACCACCTTATGGAGAGGATTAGCAATTATACCTCTTCCTCTGAGAGGTTTTTGTGGAGGAAATACAGAACAGTACCTTTGCTACCTTCTTCTATGATGTTTCCTCCTTCATTACAATAACTTTTCAGTATCTTGAACATCCTTGGGCGGTTAAGATACTTCTATTGCTATTTCTTGGGAATACTGTTTCGGTTTTGTTTCAGTTTTGTCTAAGGTTAATAAACAATTTAAGAATATCATCCAGAGATCTGCCCCAAGGCTGGAGAGTTATGAGTGGCAGGGTGCGTGGGATAGCATGGGCAAGTACCTAGGGCAGTGGGCACCTCCAGTGTTTTGTAACTTCACCCCTGAACAAGTGCAGAATCCTGAAGAATTAGTAAAGTATTTGGAAAAACTATGTTGTCACCCTGGCAACTCCAGAGAGACACAACTCATTGCAACATGCTGGGGACTGGCCCATGCTTATAGAGCCCTGTTCAACACTATTCAGTACACTCAAGGGAAAGAGAAGGTGTCTGGATCTGACGACAAAGCAACAGGCACTGGGGCTACTCCAACCCCAGCGACAGGCAATGCGGCTACTCCAGGGAACCAACCCATGCCGGTATCAGTCACCCCTATACATGAGAAGAAATCTTGGAAGCGAAAGTCAGCTCGTTTAGAAAGAGATGATGAAAATACAGGGCTATCACAAGGAGAGGAGGAGGAAGAACTTGTAAACGAGACGGAAACCACTGGAACCTTAACTTTGAGTGAGCTGCAAGATATGTAAAAAGATTTCAGTCGTCATCCAGGCAAGCACATAATCACCTGGCTGCTCCAATGCTGGGATAACGGGGCCAGTAGCCTGGATTTAGAGGGTAAGGAAGCCAAACAGCTGGGATCCTTTTCTAGGGAAGGGGGCATTGACAAAGTGATTGGAAAAGGAGCACAAGCCCTTAGCCTCTGGAGGCAAATACAGTCAGGTATAAAGGAAAGAAATCCCTTCGAGGAAGATGTTATATATCGCCCGGTCAAATGGACCACCACAGAAAGAGGTATCCAGTACCTGAGGGAATTAGGCGTGCTGGAGGTGATTTATAGTGACCTGAATGATGAGCAGTTACCCAAAGATCCCGATGAAGTCAGGTGCACACGACCCATGTGGAGGAAGGTGGTACAGAATGCAACAGCATTGTATGCCAACTCGTTGGCAATACTGGCCTGGAAAGATGAAGAGGCACCAACGGTGGATGAAGCGGCTAGCTGACTCCGTGAATACGAAGAAAGTATCTCTTCCTCCCTTCTCTTGGCTGTAGAGAAACTGTCCCGGGAGGTCGAGCAACTCAGAGACAATAGGTCCTACTTTCCACCTATATGGACCTATATCTCAGCCATTAGGAGTCAGTGTTCTTATGCTCAAGAGAAAGGATATAGAGGGTACACATCAAGGGCCACCCTGTGGTTTTACCTGCATGACCATAGCAGAGGACATGAGGAAGTGGGATGGAAAATCTACCTTGACCATAGAGGCATGGGTACGTGAGTTGCAAGGAAAAATAATCACAAAAGAGGGTTCTCCCACAAAAACTGCTGCTCCAGTTTCCAGTGGGCAGTTCCCCAGACAGAGTACAAGGGCTGATCTTACCCCTGATCTCAGTAAAGGGACTTCTGATTCATATTTACAAGAAGTGAGTAACGAATACTATGACGAGGACTAGAGGGGCCCTGCCTCCAGCCAGGTGGAGGAAAGGGACAACCGGGTTTACTGGACTGTGTGGATTCGATGGCCTGGAACGTCAGACCCACAGGAGTAGAAGGCCCTAGTGGACACCGGTACACAATGTACCCTAATGCCATCAAACTATAGAGGGGCAGAACCCATTTGTATTTCTGGAGTGACAGGGGGATCCCAACAGCTAACTGTACTGGAGGCCGAAGTGAGCCTAACCGGGAATGAGTGGCAGAAGCACCCAGTTTTGTGACTGGCCCAGATGCTCCGTGCATCCTTGGCATAGACTACCTCAGGAGAGGGTATTTCAAGGACCCAAAAGGGTACCGGTGGGCTTTTGGTATAGCTGCCTTGGAGACGGAGGAAATTAAACAGCTGTCCACCTTGCCCGGTCTCTCAGAGGACTCTTCTATTGTGGGGTTGCAGGGCAGGATATTAAAAATGTGCTCTACACTGCAGCTGGGGAGAATGGCCCTACCTGGAGCCTCTGGCAGAAAGCACCAGGGGAGACTCGAGGTCGACCCCTAGGGTTTTGGAGTCGGGGATACAGAGGATCCGAAGCCCGCTATACTCCAACTGAGAAAGAGATACTGGCAGCATATGAAGGGGTTCGAGCTGCTTCGGAAGTGGTTGGTACTGAAGCACAGCTCCTGCTGGCACCCCGACTGCCGGTGTTGGGCTGGATGTTCAAAGGGAGGGTCCCCTCTACACATCATGCAACTGACGCTACGTGGAGTAAGTGGGTTGCACTAATCACACAACGGGCTCGAACAGGAAACCCCAGTCGCCCAGGAATCTTGGAAGTGATCATGGACTGGCCAGAAGGAAAAAACTTCACAATATCACCAGAGGAGGAGGTGACAGGTGCTGAGGAGGCTCCACTGTATAATAAACTGCCAGAAAATGAGAAGCAATATGCTCTGTTTACTGATGGATCTTTTTGTACTGTAGGAAAGCACCAGAGATGGAAAGCTGCTGTATGGAGCCCTACATGGCAAGTTGCAGAAACTGCTGAAGGAGAATGTGAATCGAACCAATATGCAGAAGTAAAGGCCATCCAGCTGGCTTTAGATATTGCTGAACGAGAAAAGTGGCCAGTCCTTTATCTCTATACTGACTCATGGATGGTGGCAAATGCCCTGTGGGGGTGGTTGCAGCAATGGAAGCAGAGCAACTGGCAGCACAGAGGCAAACCCATCTGGGCCGCCGCACTCTGGCAAGATATTGCTGCCCGGGTAGAGAACCTGGTTGTAAAAGTATGTCACATAGATGCTTGCATATGCAGGAGTCGGGCCCCTGAAGAACATCAAAACAACCAGCAGGTGGATCAGGCTGCTGAGTTTGAAGTGGCTCAGGTGGATCTGGACTGGCAACATAAGGGTGAATTATTTATAGCTTGGTGGGCCCATGACACCTCAGGCCATCAAGGAAGAGATGCAACATATAGATGGGGGGTGGACTTAACCATGGACAGTATTGCACAGGTTATTCATGAATGTGAAACATGTACTGCAATCAAGCAAGCCAAGCAGTTCAAGCCCCTCGGGTACAGTGAACGATGGCTGAAATATAAATATGGGGAGGCCTGGCAGGTTGATTACATCACGCTCCCACAGACCCGCCAAGGCAAGCGCCATGTGCTCACCATGGTGGAAGCAACCACTGGGTGGTTGGAAACATATCCCGTGCCCCATGCCACTGCCCGGAACACCCTCCTGGGCCTTGAAAAGCAAGTCCTGTGGCGACATGGCACCCCAGAAAGAATTGAGTCAGACAACGGGACTCATTTCCGAAACAACCTCATAGATACCTGGGCCAAAGAGCACGGCATTGAGTGGGTGTATCACATCCCCTATCATGCACCAGCCTCTGGGAAAATCAAATGATACAGTGCACTGTTAAAGACTACCCTGAGAGCAATGGGTGGTGGGACATTCAAACATTGGGATACACATTTAGCAAAAGCTACCTGATTAGTCAACACTAGGGGATCTGCCAATCGAGCTGGCCCTGCCCAATCAAAACTTTTACGTACTGTGAAAGGAGATAAAGTCCCTGTAGTGCACATAAAAAATATGCTGGGGAAGACAATCTGGGTTACTTCCCCCTCGGGCAACAGGAAACCCATTAATAGGACTGCTTTTGCTCAAGGACCTGGGTGCACTTAGTGGGTAATGCGAAAGGATGGGGAAGTCCAGCGTGTACCTCAAGGGGATTTGATTTTGGGTCTAAATAGCCAATGAACTGAATTGTATGATGTTAATTGCTATATAATACTATATAATATGTCATCACTACTATGGTTGCTATATGCCACATCGGTGGTATTACAGTAAGAATCACCCAGATTAATGAGGAATTAACTTTGATGAAACCGAGCAAAGTGCAGCAGTGTTGGAACGAGAACTGGCTTCAGCATGCAACAATCCAACACCGCACACCACCTCTCCTGCTCTGAAAGTCTGTGATGACAGTTGGAACCCAAAGTCATGGACTAAATGAACTCAATGGACGTTTTAGAGGGATGGCCCATAGATGAAGGGAATGATATCTGTGTGCATATATCAAAAGACAGGAAAAGTGGTGGTGATTAACTGGAATTTTTTGGAAAGTGTAGGACCCGGGCATGACGTAGATGGTATAGAATAAGGGGTGGATCCTGTCCTGATTTTGGCTGGGATGGAGTTAATTTCCTTCCTAGTAGCTGGCATAGTGCTGTGTTTTGGATTTAGGATGAGAAGAATGTTGATAACACACTGATGTTTTAGTCGTTGCTAAGTACTGCTTATGCTAGTCAAGGACTTTTCAGCTTCCCATGCTCTGCCAGGTGCACAAGAAACTGGGAGGGGGCACAGCCACGATAGTTGATCCAAACTGGCCAAAGGGATATGACACATGTCATCATGCTCAGTATATAAACTGGGGGGGGTTGGCCAGGGGGCAGCGATTGCTGCTTGGGGACTGGCTGGGTGTCGTTTGGCAGGTGGTGAGCTGTTGTATCACTTGGGTTTTTTTCTCCCTGGGTTTTGTTTCTCTCTCTCTCTCGTTGTTCTCATTTTCATTACAATTTTTATTAATATTACTATTTTTATTATTATTGTTATCATTTTATTTCAGTTATTAAACTGTTCTTATCTCAACCCACGAGTTTTCTTACTTTTGCCTTTCCTATTCTCACCGGGGGGGAGGGTACTCACCTGAGCGGCTGTGTGGTGCTTCGTTGCCGACAGGGGCTAAACCACAACAGAGGTATAATAGGAACACAGATATAGAAGTAGGACTCTTGTCAGCTTAGACAAACCCAAGTTTTGGTACCTTAGGGATGAGGAGACCATGAGCATTCTGAAGAATCATGCCTGGCTGGCTCCCAACTGGAAAGGGAGAGTGCTGGGAGAGCAACAATGGCTGCAGCGGCCGTCTTGGTCCCTCCCTCGGGGAGCAGTGAGGATCCTGCAGCAGGCTGTGCCACTGGGAAGCAGAGGTCAGCTGTTCAGGCAGCACATATTCCAAGTCCATATGCAGATATACGCATGCATGTACAGTACACAGAGAGACAGGGCTGCCTTTTCCTGGAGCTGCCATCCCAGTCTGCTGCCTGCTCTCTGCCCACCTTCCCACCAGCGTGGAGCCCTTGAAAATTCAGCCAAGTGACTCTAACAGTACATAATCAAGGTCTTGCACTTTAGACGACACTAATTCCATTTGGTTTTAAGAAACACCATCAGAAAGTTTTTCATGTCAAAGGGTTTAGAAAGCAAAGGATTTAAGAGCATAGAACATAGGAAATATCTTGCTGTTCTTGTTATTTGTTGTTGGCTAGAGGCAACATTTTCATGATCCCAACTGTTCTAGTACCTCTGTTTACAACAATGGACTTTATTTTCCAACAGCAAACAGCAGTTTGTTGTCAGCAGCAAAAACAGAAGAATAACATTCAATGTGAAATTGAGAATTAAAAAGGAAAATGCATATAACACCAGAATCCAGGCTACATTTTCAGACAACTTGTTTTTTGCTTCATCATCTTTACCGGTACATAGTACCCATCCTCACTGTTTCTGTTATTGCCACTGATTTTCCAGCTTCTCAGAGAATTTTTTTCTTTCTTTCTAGTAGTGCCTATCCCAGGAAAGGAGAATGTGTGTGCAAAACTCTCTCCCAATTTATTTTCCTGGATACCAGAATTATTCCCTTCGGCATATCAGTTTGTTTAGGTCAAGGAGAGACACTGCCAACTCAGCATAAAAGTTGGCAACCTATCAAGTTTGACATCACCTCAGTATTTCAGTCATCTTTTCCTCACTTTAGACCTTGGCACCCACATCTTGTGCTTGACTCCCAACAACATGCCTGAATGCAGTTGCTGTGCCACAGGGAATTTGTATTTGATAAATCAAGCATGCAGCATCGATGCGGCCTTAAAGCACAAACTTTGGATCTAGAAATACTTTTACTGCCAAGGCCATGTATTCTAGCTAATCAGATTGAAATGATTGCTATACCAGAAGCTCTTCTAATGAATTTTGTCTTAGAAAAGGGAAAAGGAAGGAATTATAAAGACTATTTTGGGGAGTGCAGTAAATCTATAATCTCAACTGTTGCTCCCAAACAATTCATGTAGGATGAAATTCAGACTTCAGTGTTTGGCCTATGCAGTCAGGCTGCTACTGGAGAGGTGCGTGATAATCCCAGGGGTGAAATCCAGAGCAATACCTATACTGAAGGGAGAGGAGGCATAGGAGCATTCATCACTGCCCAAGAGCAGCATTTTCCTGAACAATGAACTGGAAGTACTCCACACAGAGCGCTGAGGGTGCCCCTCTACCTCCCCATCCTGTTGCACAGCAAAATTGCTCATTCCACTCATGCCAAAAGACCACACTGGAGCTAGAATTTTATTTTACTTTAAAAGCTCATTTGCTTAGAAGTATTTTAGCCTGCAAGTGAAGCTTTTGACCAAAAATGTGCCTGCTCCAAAGCAGGAAGAAAAGCACAAGCTGAGAATGTATGGGTGTTGTTTTTTTGTAGCATATTTCATGAATGGTAAATGTCTGGTAGGGATGCTTTTAACAAAAGACAGTACATTTTGATGAATTCTTTTCAAAGTGATGATAAAATTGGCTATGGTATATGAGTTTCTTTGATGTAGGATGATGACATGCTAAATATTCTGCAAAGTAGTCAAAAAACCCTTATGTATTGTAGATTTTCCTACAAAACGTACGATAGAGTTTTCCTCTACGCACTAACTTCTACAATGAGAGTACTTAACTAACTCTCAGGTCGTGTAAATACGACTGCAACAGTTCTGTAAAAATGCTGAAAAAAAGCACTGTAGGAGTTAATGCTGTAGGTGACCTGTACTCTCTAGCATGTATTCCTTCTTCCAAGCTCAGCACAAAGTTCTCACAAGATCATTACAGCTCACAAGAAATTGTGTGGGACTGGTCCTTGTCCCACCTTTCTCCTGCCTCTCTTCTAGCCCTACCTCTCTTCACCACCCATCTGCATCTCTAGGAATTACTGCCATAACACCCATTTGTACTGCTCCTTAGTGTAATACAAGTCCTGTTGAATATACAGACTGGGAATTTCCTCTGTTTTATCAAAACCTGATATTAAGATGACTTTTCTGTCTGTTTCCTCTGCAGAGCAATGGGACTGAAGTCTCGTGTCAGACAGGAACAGCACAAAGTACAGTCATTTGCCAGATAAGCTGTCCTGTTTTCAGAACAGGACAACAGGTACAGCTAGCATGTTTAAGTAACCTTGAATGGTACCCAAAAGCTTTTTTTGTTGTTTTCCCCTAAATCTGCATTTACTACTGGTGAGGATTTCTTAGATTTGGCAACAATTAACTTCCCTTTGGGTTTCAGAGGCATTAAAAGAAGCAAACTAAGGGCTAAACTTTTGCGACCCTCTACCATATTAAAGGAAAAAAGGCTCTTGAAGCACATTTGTCCCTAGCCATGATTTTCAAATGCTACTGTAGCTTTGTAACTCTTGGAGGGTGAGGGCTGGGGGCAGAAGCAGAGAGCATCATGTGTAGCCTCCCAGAAACTGAGCACAATTCTTGTCAAACCCCTCCTGCTGCATGAACCAGGGGTAGCTCCCTCTCCTGCTCTGTGAATCTCATCTCTCCAAAAAGCAGCATTGCTTTGAGAGGAGAGGGGTGGCCCACACAGCCCTAGGATAGATAGTATATCCTTTTTCTCATATATACCATAAAACCTGGGATATCCATGGTTTTATGGAAATTAATCCATTATGCCTCTGGGGCAGAACACAAATAGGCTTCCAGCCTCTAACACAGTCAACTGGAGCAATAAGAAACTTGCCAGAGAGAATAGAAACATGAGAGCAGAATGAAGTCCCCATAATCCAGGAGGAAGCAGTTAATGACCTGCTACGCCACCTGGATGCTCACAAGTCTATGGGGCCAGATGGGATCCACCTGAGAGTACTGAGGGAGCTGGCAGAGGAGCTCGCCAAGCCACTCTCCATCATCTATCAGCAGTCCTGGTTAACAGGGGAGGTCCCTGATGACTGGAGGCTTGCCAGTGTTACAGCCATCTACAAGAAGGGCCAGAAAGAGGACCCGGGGAACTGCAGGCCTGTCAGCCTGACCTCGGTGCCTGGAAAGATTATGGAGCAGTTCATCTTGAGTGCACTCAACAGGCATGTGCAGGTCAACCAGGGGATCAGGCCCAGCCAGCATGGGTTTATGAAAGGCAGGTCCTGCTTGACTAACCTGATCTCCTTCTATGATCTGGTGGCCTGCCTAGTGGATGAGGGAAAAGCTGTGCATGTCATTTACCTGGACTTTAGCAAAGCCTTTGACACCATCTCCCGTAGCATTCTCCTTGGGAAGCTGGTGGCTCATGGCTTGGACGGGCGTAGTCTTCACTGGGTAAAAAACTGGCTTGGTGGCCGAGCCCAGAGAGTAATGGTGAATGGAGTTAAATCCAGTTGGCGACCGGTCATAAGCGGTGTTCCCCAGGGCTCAGTTTTGGGGCCAGCCTTGTTTAATATCTTTATGAATGGTCTGGATGAGAGAATTGAGTGTGCCCTCAGTAAGTTTGCAGATGACACCAAACTGGGTGGGAGTGTTGATCTGCTCGAGGGTAGGAAGGCCCTGCAGTGGGACCTGGACAGGCTGAACCAATGGGCCGAGGCCAACTGTATGAGGTTCAACAAGGCCAAGTGCCGGGTCCTGCACTTCGGGCACAACAACCCCATGCAACGCTACAGGCTTGGGGAAGAGTGGCTGGAAAGCTGCCTGGCTGAAAAGGACCTGGGGGTGTTGGTAGACAGCCAGCTGAACATGAGCCAGCAGTGTGCCCAGGTGGCCAAGAAGGCCAACAGCATCCTGGCTTGTATCAGGAATAGTGTGGCCAGCAGGAGCAGGGAGGTGATTGTCCCCCTGTACTCGGCACTGGTGAAGCCGCACCTGGAATACTGTGTCCAGTTTTGGGCCCCTCACTACAAGAAAGACATTGAGGTGCTGGAGTGTGTCCAGAGAAGGGCAACAAAGCTGGTGAAGGGTCTAGAGCACAAGTCTGATGAGGAGCAGCTGAGGGAACTGGGGTTGTTTAGACTGGAGGAGGCTGAGGGGAGACCTTATCACTCTCTACAACTACGTGAAAGGAGGTTGTAGTGAGGTGGGTGTTGGTCTCTTCTCCCATGTAGTTAGCGATAGGACGAGAGGAAATGGCCTCAAGCTGCGTTAGGGCAGGTTTAGATTGGATATTAGGAGAAATTTCTTCACGGAAAGAGTAGTCAAGCATTGGAACAGGCTGCCCAGAGAGGTGGTGGAGTCACCATCCCTGGAAGTGTTCAAAAAATGGGTAGATGTGGCACTTTGTGACATGGTTTAGTAGGCATGGTGGTGTTGGGTTGATGGTTGGACTGATGATCTTAGAGGTCCTTTCCAACCTTAATGATTCCTAGTTTTTACTTTCATTAAAAAATAATCCAGCCACCAAGCCAGGAAACATGAAATTATTACTCTACCCTTAATTGGTTTAGTGGTGGACTTGGTCTTTTCCAACCTAAATGATTCTATGATTCTATGATGTTCGGTGGGCACGGGGGGGAAGCAAAACCAAAAAACCTAATTAGATATAAAAAGTTAAGTTTGTTCTGAATTTTTAATGGCATTGGTCAAGGTGGACCTGTTGGAGTGAATAGAAGAAAAGAGTGAATACAAAGCTTGTGTCAGTGCTATTGTTTAAAAGCAGATTGAATCAAACCTGAACAGCTTTTATTGCAGCTTGTAGCTAGTTATACACCATTTAAAAATGCAAATAGCTAATGTTTATGTAACAATGTCAATTTGTAGGTGAAAGAGAGAACAAAGCAATTCTCTAGTATTAGAAATTACTGAAATACTACACAGAAATAGGTGAATTCAGATACAGAGGACAGTTCTAGATGTTTGCACATATGAATAATTATGTTGTTATTGTGAAGTGCTTTGAATGTTGTGCCATCAACTCATTTATTGTGTGTTCCTTGTCTCTTCCATAGGTATCTTTTGATATTAGTTTTGATTTTAACCTGAAAAATCTTCACAATATGTCAGTTCTAAGTTTCTGTGCATTGAAGTATATAATCATATGAAAGCAAGTTAGGTATTAATACCTTATTTGTATAAAATAATATAACATCCGACTTAAATGTGTTTTGATGAACAGTGAAAGTAAGGAAGAACAAGAACTGGACAACCGGGTCAGCTTATCAACTCTTTTGTGGTATGATGCAGAAATTCACTTCATAACGTATGCTGAATAATGTAAAGAGTTGCTCTCATTTTTCAAAGGCATTTGAATATAGTAAGTCTTGAAAAGCCACTGAAAAGATAGTAAAACTTTATTTTCATTTTGGAAGTCATAAAAAATTCCCACTTCATCAACAACAGCAGAACCTTATGTTCTTCCAATAATCTTACACACAAAAAATTATGGAATGTGTAGTAAGAAATTGTGGATCCATGTTTACCTCTTCACAACTGTTACAGGGGATCAGATGCTCATGTGAATGGAAACAGTATAAAAAACAAACAGTGCTTGTGGTTTTGATAATATAATTAGTATATACTATATAATAAGAGTGGACCTCTGGGCTCAAATGTGATGTTGGATCAAATCTGGAGTTACTGATCAAAACTGAACTAAAGAGCAACAACAAAAAGTAACCAAAATGCCCCAGTTCAAACTCTCAGAAAAGAAATTAAAAAATTAAAAAATAAATACATTTTTATTAACATATCTGCTGAAGCTGAACAAAAAATATAAATGCTTGTTAGCAGTTTGAGATAATGATTTGAACTAAAACCTGAGGTGGCACATGGCAGATCCCCCCTTGCTGCAGCTGTGGTGGCAGTGGGAGCAGCACACCCCACTTTCCCACACACCCAGAGACTCTGGCTCACACCTACCCCTTCCCTCCTGGTGTCAGCCCTTTCCCCTCCCTGTGGAAGGCAGTTAGAGGCTGTTGCAAGAGGGATCCTTTACCCTGGGAAGGGCAGTTTGTAAGCAGAGCCAGATGGGTGGCCAGGGGGAGAAAGACAGATAAAAATCCCTTTAAGACTGATCTTTATTTCATGCCATTGAAACCTCTTATCTTCAGCCCTGGAAACTCCCAGTGATCTGGGATGCACTGAAACAGTAATTAGTCTGTTAATGTTCCAAACAAGAATAACTTCAGTTACAGTTTAACTTAAATTAGAACTGAAACAAAAATACGCTGGTCTGACTCTTGGATCAAGATAGGATATTTTACTTTTCATCAAAGAAAAGATTTGTTTATCTTTCCCAATTACTGAATTTGTAGGATAAACTATATGTAGTTATTCTATTCTATGATTTGATGCACTTGGTCACCAGTTCTTGGTGGAAAAAATGCTTTTGCATCCTGAAGCATTCCAAAATTTGTAAACATAAACTGGTAGAAAATAAATAGTAATTATTCAAAGAATGACAGAAATGTGAAAAAGAGGAAGCTGCTTAAAAATGCACAGCAACGATGAATTCAGGAAATGAATATTCAAAGACCACCGTAACTACAAGAACTTTTGCATGCAATGACTTAAGCTGGAATAGGGAACACAGTACAGAAGCTGAGCTTAATAACCTGCTTGGCAACAGCAGTTTTGAAATATTCGGAGGCCCTGGATTCACTGCAGCTGGGTGTATCAATTCTGGAGTTGTGCAGAATTTTTCAGATTATTTTAATTGCTGAAAAGCACTTGAGTCAGCGAAGTGAGTTGTTTCAACTCTCTGAGAAAGTTGCATGAGACTTCAGGAGAAGCAGAGTGTTTGTTACTAAAGCTAGCAGCTGCACAGAGATTACAGGAGCATCTGACTAGGTGGCTAGCACAGCAACTTAAGCAGCCTCCTAGGAAACTGAGATGGTGCAAACTTGAATCAGCAAATTTAATTAGCTGAGAAATATGAACAGAAACTCAGTGCTTCAGAAAAGGCCAGGTACAGAGTCTATAACAGAGTTACTCGAGGAAAAACAGGGTTTTGAATTCAGGTGCATCTCCTGAATATGAGAAAATGTAATTTCATATGCAAGTCAAGGCATGAAGGAATCCCTACAGCCAGAAAAGGATTAGTTATTCTTGAAGATGAATCAATTTAAAAGAACTAAAGGAAGTACACATTACGCTAAGGTACAATTTTAAATGCTTCCCTTGGAGTTAGCTCATTTTTACACTCTCTTCCACTTAGGAAATATCTATCTGGAGATAGTTGTTTCTTGAGGCAGGTAATTTAGCCAAGAAGCAACCTCTTAAAATACAAGGGTTGAGAAAAAAAAAGTGTTGTCTTGCTGAAGTGAGGCTTTTCTAGGGAAAATCTCCTAATCTGAGTTTCCAGGAGAAGAGGTGGGAATCTTACTAGTGACTCCTGCAAGGACAAGAAAGCTGATACTGTGCATCCTGGAAGGACTGGAGATTTGAGCAATAAAGAAGCAGGAAATGCTTCACGCAGGTTTTCCTAGGAGTCCTTGAAAGGAGGCCCTTCAAGGAAAGGGCCCACGGGAGGAAGCATGGAGGACTGAAAAGGATCCACGAGATGGAGGAGTACAACTGATCAGGAAGCACTTCTGTGAGACTGCACATGTGTTAATTTGGGATTGTGTGCAAAGATGTTACCCAGATTAAACGGGGAGAGCAGCACTGCTAAAGAGGAGGGATTTGTACCTTGTGTTACAGGAAGAGCTAATGTAGGCAATCATGATAGCCCCTGCTCTTTGTTAACTCACTCCCCAGCTTGTTTTTTGACTGCTCAAATTAGCTTCCTCGAGGATGAAGACTAGAAACAGTTCTGAGATGCTTCAGAGGAGGAGCTGCTCACAGTAGCACATGGATGTGATACACCACACAGGGATGCTTTTGTTGTCTTTGAGCATGGTCCCAGCTGCCTGAACCCCTTGAGCATCCACAGACTCTCATACCATCACACACCTGTAGTTTCATGCTATGGTGGGCTGTAACCACCCTCATGTTACTTTGGAAATTTTTAATGAAAAAACCCCATACACAATAAAGAAAGTGGCCCAGAGGAAACAGAGGGCTATGGGATATGTACCATGCACACAAGCAGGGTGCTGTGTGTGTTTCCACACCCAGGTGGTGTGGAAACAAGCCTGCCTGTGGTCTATGGCATTAGAGCCCAGGATCTCCCTTGGGGTCTGTTGGTATTTGCTGTTATAGATGTACCACGGGGGACTGTCAGGGGGCCTTTTCTGAGGACAGAAACCACTGCAAGGCTGAAAGTCACAGTCTGTGCCTGGGAGAGGAGCTTAGACTATGGTGCTGAAACACCACGGGGTGCAGGAGGCTGAGCGGAGCCTGCATTTCATGCAGCCCTCCTGTCTTACCTTCACATGCTTGCTCCAGCTTCGGGCTTCAGTACACCATGTATTTTCTTAACCAACTTTGTAAAATTCAAACAGCAGTACCAGTGACTTATTTTATCTCTGACTGTACTTCTGACCTGTTTCGCGAACTTACAACAAACCAAAGCACATATGTAACTACATATGTTTTCAAAGCAGCTGCCAAATTGAAAGGTATTGGTTTATGGTTAACTAGGCTTGCCAACATCAACTTCTATGAAGTATACTCTGGTCATAACATTCCTTCCACTGTGAATAATTTTGAAGATATTGGCCCCATGTTCAGCTTCTCAGTTAAGGTTAGTAAATGGTTCTGGTTCGAGAAGCTGCCTTACCTCCTCCTGTAGTCTGGTCCCAAAACATAGCTGAAAAAACATTCCTGATTTTACTGTCTGATTTTGATGCTTTTGAATCAGTCAAGTAAGTAAAAAACTGCAAATAGCTGGGAGATAAATGCTTACAGTCTTTATCAGGTTAAGGATGAAACTTGCACTTACTGCACAAGTAGAATGAGGGAGGGATTAGTCCTGCATTGTTTATGTATTTAGAAGATGGTTAATGCTTAACTTTAGGCCAACTTAGACTGTTATTTCACAGAGCATATTTGTCTTCTGCTGACTTGATAAAGGAAAACAAGTCTTTGCAGGCTTGGACTTTGAAACTTGAAGATTGGCAAGAGTTAAGTTCCAAAAACAGATGCAAGAACTAGCCAGATCGCATCATTTATTACATAACTCAGAATAATTTAGATCCAAATATGCAATGTGGAAGAAACATAAATTATGTTCCATTTACATTTCTGTAACTGATACTCTAACACACTAAATAACAGGCCTATTGGCTGTGGCAGAATATTTGCTTTTCAAAACATATTTCATGCAGTTAATAAGAGCTTTGCTAAGGAAACAGACAGGGACCTGAAGCTATACAGTATACTTTCCGCTTTACTATTGGCATAATGTAATTATTACCCTAGTAAGTGTATTAATACAAAAAACACTGAAGCAAAAGGAGCAAAAGGACTCCAGTTCTTTGATAATGATCCACGATTTCTGATTTTCTTGCTATACCAAAAAATTTATGCATATGTAAGTATAGCTACCTGAATTAATTGTGTTATTTGCTTTGCAGGTAACAACAGGAAGTATTCCAGTAAAGATGGCATCTCTAAAAATCCATCTCCCAGAACTGACCAACAAAGATAACTGTCGTGGTTTAGCCCCAGCCAGCAACTAAGCACCATGCAGCCGCTCGCTCACTCCCCCTGCCCCGGTGGGATGGGGGAGAGAATCGGAAGAGTAAGAGTGAGAAACACTCCTGGGTTGAGATAAGAACAGTTTCCTGGGAGAACCGCCTTTTGTAATAGTTTTTCCTTGCAACTCACGCACCCATGCCTCTAGGGTCGAGGTGGATTTTCCATCCCACTTCCTCATGTCCTCTCCATGATCACGCAGGTAAAACCACAGGGTGCCCCGTGGTGTGTATCCTCTATATCCTCTATATCCTCTCTCTTGAGCAGAAGGACGTTGACTCCTAATGGCTGAGACACTGGTCCGTACAGGTGGGGGTAGGACAGATCCTCTCTGAGTTGTTGGAACTCTCGGCACAGTTTTTCCACAGCTGAGACACAGGCCCGTAGGGAGGAAGAGAGACTTTCTTCGTATTCACGGAGTTGTCTAGCCACTTCATCCACTGTTGGTGCCTCTTCATCTTTCCAGGCCAGTATTGCCAACGAGTTGGCATACGATGCTGTTGCGTTCTGTACCACCTTCTGCCACATGGGTCGTGTGCACCTGACTTTATTTGGACCTTTGGGTAACTACTCATCGTTCAGGTCACTATAAATCACCTCCAGCACGCCTAATTCCCTCAAGTACTGGATACACCTCTCTACGGTGGTCCATTTGCCTGGGCGGTATATAACATCCTCCTTGAAGGGATACCTTTCCTTCACGCTTGACAGAAGTCGCCTCCAGAGGCTGAGTGGTTTTGCCCCTTTTCCAATTGCTTTGTCAATGCCCCCTTCCCTAGAAAGGGATCCCAGCTGCTTGGCTTCCTTACCCTCTAAATCCAGGCTACTGGCCCCGTTATCCCAGCATTGGAGCAGCCAGGTGATGATGTGCGCGCCTGGATGACGACTGAAAGCTTTTCGCATATCTCGCAGCTCACCCAGGGATAGGGATCGGGTGGTTACCATCTCATTTATGGGTTCTTCCTCCTCTGTTTCTCGTGGTGGCCCTGGTTCATCTTCTTCCCTTACTAAACGACCTGATTTTCTTGTGTATTTTTTCTTCTGTATAGGGGCAACTGATACTGGCATGGGTTGGTTCCCTGGTTTAGCCACGGTGCCTGTCACTGGGGTTGGAGTGCCTGCAGTGCCTGTGGTGGGTGTTGGAGTAGCCGCAGTGCTTGTGGCGGGGGTTGGAGTGGCCACAGTGCCTGTTGCCTTGTCATCCAATCCAGAGACCTTCTCTTTCCCTTGAGGGTTCTGAATAGTGTTGAACAGGTCTCGATAGGCATGGGCCAGTCCCCAGCATGTTGCAATGAGTTGTGTCTCTCTGGAGTTGCCAGGGTGACAACATAGTTTTTCCAAATACTTTACTAATTCTTCAGGATTCTGCACTTGTTCAGGGGTGAAGTTACAAAACACTGGAGGTGCCCACTGCCCTAGGTACTTGCCCATGCTATCCCACGCACCCTGCCACTCATAACTCTCCAGCCTTGGGGCAGATCTCTGGATGATATTCTTAAATTGCTTACTAACCTTCATCAAAACCGAAACAGTATTCCCAAGAAATAGCAATAGATGTATCTTAGCTACCCAAGGATGTTCAAGATACTGAAAAGTTATTGTAATGAAGGAGGAAACATCATAGAAGAAGGTAGCAAAGGTACTGTTCTGTATTTCCTCCACAAAAACCTCTCAGAGGAAGAGGTATAATTGCTAATCCTCTCCATAAGGTGGTACCTGAAGTACAGTAATGGCTTCAGTACAAACCCCAGATACCAAATAGTGCTCAAGGCCAGTGTTTTAATAACAAATCTCCCAGGCAAAACATCACTAATCACTGCAGAGCACAACAAACTGCAAAAACCAACACCAGTCTTTACCATGTACAGGAAAAAAAGGAGCATGGTGCAGATCAGATGAACTAATATTGTGACTGGCAACTGTTAACAGATTCCTTAATACACACTTGTTAATCTGTTATTATCTCAAACCCTTTGGGCCCCACGTTGGGCACCAAAAAGGACTGTCATGGTTTAGCCCCAGCCAGCAACTAAGCACCACGCAGCCGCTCGCTCACTCCCCCTACCCCGATGGGATGGGGGAGAGATTCAGAGGAGTAAGAGTGAGAAACACTCCTGGGTTGAGATAAGAACAGTTTAATAATTGAAATAAAGTAAAATAGTAATGATAATAATAACAATATAATAATGATAATAATAATAACAATATACAAAGCAAGTGATGCACAATGCAATTGCTCACCACCCGCCGACTGATACCCAGACAGTTCCCGAGCAGCGATCACTGCTCCCCAGCCAACACCCCCCCCCAGTTTATATACTGAGCATGACATCATATGGTATGGAATAGCCCTTTGGTCAGTTTGGATCAACTATTCTGGCTGTGCCCCCTCCCAGTTTCTTGTGCACTTGGCAGAGCATGGGAAGCTGCAAAGTCCTTGACTAGCATAAGCAGTACTTAGCAACAACTAAAACATCAGCATGTTATCAACATTCTTCTCCTACTAAATCCAAAACACAGCACTATGCCTGCTACTAGGAAGAAAATTAACTCTATCCCAGCCGAAACCAGGACAATAACCCACTGATGTACATGAATGCAGTCGCCACAGATCAGGTGAAGAACTGAATTGTACAAACTGCTGTGTTTCAGGGTTTAATCAGTACCATAAACATAAATTATTTCCCTCATAGTGTGGCTGAGATTCAGGGAATCTCTGCCTTTTCTCCTTGTCCCTTCCTCACAAAGGGAAGGGGGAGGACCACAATGTCAGTGGTACACTGGTCTAATACTTTGCAGATGCGGATTATCTTTACGGTCCATAACTGACTTTTCATACGACCCTGGAGCTCTTCAACTAGGTCCCTCTCCAAGTTTCTGGGAAGGGTATAATAAAAATGGAATTTTTAGATCAAGACAAACCTTTCAGGTCAATCTAGGGGAAAAAAAAGTCACCATAAGAGCAGTTTAATTCTGACCAAAACCACATACGGTCTCTTAGTTTCCAAAAGTATCCAGTATTATATAATTCACAATCTAGCCTTTCACAGCCACCATCTCATCACAGAAATATATATTATTATGATGACTATAAACTCTTGAGTATGATGTTATTGAATTCTATTCCTGCCATCTTTCCTAGGCCAGAGGTGTTACTTGTCAAGCTTGGATAAATCCACTGCAAATAGGAAAAAGATCTTACTCTGCATCTTTCAAGAAAGAGAACTTCAGAGCTTCCAAAGAACTGGTAAATAAGACTTAGGTCTGCAGTACTGCAGGACAGGGGCACAGAGCTGATCCTTTCAAGCCTACTGCTCTACCTGTGGGGACAGCTATGGTGGGGGGTGGCATTCCTCACTCACAGTGCAGGAGTGCAGCCTATGGATGTTCTTACATATTGCAGCTGCCTTAGAGAGATGAAAAGGTGTGTGTTCTTCACAGCTTGCAAGCACTTAATTTGTATGCACAGAATAGCAAAGGCAAGGGCGAAAAATCTGAATGTTAAAAGAACATTTGTTAAAGTGTATTTTTTAATGCATGCTGTTGCCTCTCTGCTGTTTTCCCTGGAAGAACTGTAAGAATGCAAAGTGCAGTGCCATGACATGCAAACTGGAAGACCTCATGCTGAAGGGAGAGTATTTCCTGAATGTGTTCACCCAGATCTGGAATGGAATCTTTGCTGCTGTAAGTATCAGCTGCGTCTTCATGAAGGTACCAATACTCAAATATTTCCTAGTTCCTGATATTTTTCAAACTTCCATAAAGAGACCTTCCAATCTAGAAAGACCTTCCTTTACTTTACATTGTTGTGTCTTTCCAGATTGAAAACTTGAATCTAAAAGTTACTTTTAAGTACGTAGTGAGGCTGCATAACGGAACTGAAAACCTTCAGTCCAGCACAAAACCTAAGTAAGTGCTGTGATAATGCAGATCTTCACAGCTGTAAAAAAGCATTTTTCTGCATCTGTTAAATTCATTCAAGAGGAACTACAGTTTCCACAAAACTCAACATAGGACAGCAGAGTATGGTATCATCATAGCCTGGAAAATAATGCTGCTTTTAGCTTTTGAACATCATAGCCTACATAGTGATCATTTTAAGTCACATCAAAATATCAAAAGCCTATTAGTGCTGCCAGTTATATTTGTTAGAGAAAGTATGGAATTTTTTTTTAATTGATTTTTTATTTTTATTAGAGTTGGTGTCAAAGAAACAGTCCTTGCTTAAAAACCTACAGGATGCTTAAAAATATCCATCAATAATATCTTGACTTTCCCATTTTAAATCACTGTGTGTCCTCCAGGATATAATTCATCATGAATTACCAGACTTTTGAAATGAGACCATGTTTGCTTCTCAGCTAGGCAACCAACCAAACTGTCTTGGAGTCCTGGGTTTGCCTAGAGCATCAGGAACATGACGCAGTCTCCTTAGTCTGTTTGGCGAGTCTTATGGCAGGTATTGACATTTAACAGCAGGCTTGTTGTCAGCTTCAGCATTCAGCTCTTAAAAGGAAAAGGTCAGGTTGATAATGTAATATACTTATGCAAGTGTGTGTGAAGGAAAGCATCTGTCTGTCTGTCCTGGTTTCGGCTGGGATAGAATTAATTTTCTTCCTAGTAGCAGGCATAGTGCTGTGTTTTGGATTTAGAGTGAGAAGAATGCTGATAACACACTGATGTTTTTAGTTGTTGCTGAGTACTGCTTATGCTAGTCAAGGACTTTTCAGCTTCCCATGCTCTGCCAGGTGCACAAGAAACTGGGAGGGGGCACAGCCAGGACAGTTGATCCAAACTGGCCAAAGGGATATTCCATACCATATGATGTCATGCTCAGTATATAAACTGGGGGGGTTGGCTGGGGAGCAGTGATCGCTGCTCGGGAACTGTCTGGGTATCAGTCGGCGGGTGGTGAGCAATTGCATTGTGCATCACTTGCTTTGTATATTATTATTATCATTATTATACTGTTATTATCATCATTACTATTTGTCCTGGTTTCGGCTGGGGTAGAGTTAATTTTCTTCCTAGCAGCAGGCATAGTGCTGTGTTTTGGATTTAGTAGGAGAAGAATGTTGATAACATGCTGATGTTTTTAGTTGTTGCTGAGTACTGCTTATGCTAGTCAAGGACTTTTTCAGCTTCCCATGCTCTGCCAGGCGCACAAGAAACTGGGAGGGGGCACAGCCAGAATAGTTGATCCAAACTGACCAAAGGGCTATTCCATACCATATGACGTCATGCTCAGTATAGAAACTGGGGGGGGTTGGCCAGGGAGCAGCGATCGCTGCTCGGGAACTGTCTGGGTATCGGTCGGCGGGTGGTGAGCAATTGCATTGTGCATCACTTGCTTCGTGTATCATTATTATTATTATCATTATTATACTGTTACTATTAGCATTACTATTTTACTTTATTTCAATTATTAAACTGTTCTTATCTCAACCCAGGAGTGTTTCTCACTCTTACTCCTCCAATTCTCTCCCCCATCCCATCGGGGTAGGGGGAGTGAGCGAGCGGCTGCGTGGTGCTTAGTTGCTGGCTGGGGCTAAACCACGACGCTGTCTTTGTAAAAGTTTGTATTTTTCAAATCAGCTGGGTCAAGACCACTTGTTAGTGCTGTCAGGTATGCAGAAGGTGCAGACCTGAATAAAAGGTTGCTACCCTCACAAGAAAGTGAGTGGAAACAATTTGTTTACCATTGGGAGATGGGAAGGGAAGATCACATGTCACAGTTTTCCTCTCATCTCCCATTTTGTTATTTTCTATTTGATTGTCAATGTTCAGTGCAAATAATCTTGCAAGCACCCAACAATGCCACATAATCAGCCTTTTTATTTAGTGGCAATCAGTCATTGTCCAAGAAGAGGACAGCAGGCTTCCTGGTACCTACTAAGCAAAGCAAGGAAAGATGTGTTTGGGAATTAACAAGATGCCTTGAATAGTGCTCAGGCAGGTTTCTAAACATTTAGGAGTGCAGGACAGACCACTCGGGCAGATGGCCACGGTGCAGGTGTGCAATAACTGTACACTGCAGTGATGGTCAATTCAGTGCGCGTTGGCTGCTGTGGACGCACAGTAGCTCACGTTCCCTGTGTCAAACCCACAGTACCTGGCCCTGCTGGGGACTGTAGACTTGCTAGAACCAGCCGCAGAGAAATGGTTGAGGAGGCAAAAGGACAGAGCACTCATTGCATCTGGTACAGCTGGCGAGTGTTCCCGTGCTCCCATGAACCTGAGGCCATTCCCATGCACAGGGAGAACAGTGGTGAGCTGGTAGTGTCTGCACAGCCATGCTCCTCTGCCTCCGGACACATGCGCAGAAGGAAGTGGTATCTGGCACAAGGTCCCTTTTCAAATAGGCATTGGCTTAAGATTTCTGTTGTCATCTTTGTTTAAGCTGAGGGAGCGATGTCAGAATTTGAGCAGTGGAGAGGAACAGATAGTGATAGGAAAAAATAAATGGGGAAAAACAGAAGCATTGGATAGAGGTGAGGGGGGAAAGAATATCCAGTTTCCATTTCTTTCAAAGGTCAGAGATATGTCCCCATCTGTCTTTTGTTGCTGAGCTATTTCTCCTTTTCTCACTGTTATTTTTTTCTCCATCTCTTCCCTGCTAGTAGCAGTGACAGCTTTGAAATAACTATAAAAATGCATATAATAATCAAATTCTTCTGTTTTGCTTGAACTATATGTTAAAGAAGAAAAGCCAGTTCTCCAGTTTCATTGCTAATAAGTAAACCCAGCAAAATTAGGTCTGGATTACTGATACATTATTACTTTCATAGACACATTAGCTTGGGACAAATAAAAAGAAAGATAATTTTAATTTTCTTAGTACTGTGACTTTTCTGGTTCTGAAGTCTTCATTTCAAAGCAAGAGAATTATTTTTAGGATGTATATATTCTAATCAATTTGCCCTGTAATAGAGCTTTACAGGTTTTTTTTATCTTCTCTTTCAGTCAACTTCTCTATCTTTTACTGTATTAAAGTGATAATATTTAATTTTCAGTGTCCTTTAGGAGTACATAGCAAATTACAAACTGATGACATTTGATTATGTTGAACTAATGTATCCTTTTGGCTATATACAACCTCCCTTAAGTTACTAAAATGTTTTAATTTCAGCTGACTGCTATATAAACCAGACTTAGTTAAAATCTGCAGATCTCAAATAGATTGTATAACTATCAGCAAAACTCAGTTAGAAACTTCTGAAATTCATTTAGCTTCCTGTTCATGAAAAGATCAAAATTTGGACTTCTTTCTGCAACAGAATTAATTGTTGTAGATAAATGAGCTCTGGGAAACATTTTACCAAATCTGATTTATAGTCTTACTTCTGTAAGTGTATTTGGTTTGATGTTTGTAGACAGATGTTTGGCACAGGTCTCCAGCAAATATACTTAATCTCATTTTAAAAGAATGTGGAGTATTTTTTGCATTTGGAATGGCTGTCATATGGACAACATAGTCACAGCTAATCTCAAGAAAAGTCTCCAAACCACCATTAGTCTAGAATCCTTCTCCCAAGGTTTCCATCCACTATATACAAACATAAACAACACTTGAAGAATACATTAGTGCTGTGGTGGTGTTGTAATAAAAAGATACCTTGTTCTCTTGGCCTATCTAGAGGAATACTCTTCCATTTGTAATACTAAGTTTAGATTTATTTTTACAGGATTTACCAGCCTGTTTTATCCATAAAAATAACCAAGGCCTTTGAAGACCAAAATGCAAGTTAGTAAGGGAGTCAAATATCTGTGAGAATGTGTAGCATAGCTCATTCACATGCAATGGAAAATTCAAATATGTACAAAAGCAGTTATTGATTAACCTATCTCAATGTGGAAATAAGACCATAATTCAGTACTATTTTTTTTTGCCATTGTTTTCTCATGGATCACTCCATTTCTTGTAAAGAACCTCTAAATAGACCCATTTGTATTCAGGGAAACCTCCAGTGCCTGAAGAAGCAAAGGGAATATATGTGTAGGTCTGGAACTAATGCCATGGTTTTGCAGAAAAATTACATGCCTGTATTTGAAGTGTGCCGAGTGCCTCATCTTTGTGGCATGGTATTATTTCTGCTAGGAGATGAAACTCATTAATACACAATGCAAATATTCCAATTAATTGTACAGGCTTTTTAGGTAGCTCATAAACCATGTATTACTTGGCATTTTTCCACAACTGGACCATGATACTGCCAAACTTACATTACCAGTAGTTTTGTTGGTGATTTCAGGAGAACCAGAATTTGAATAATTATTCAAATGACTGTTGATTAAGTCAGTTGACAAATAAAAGGTGATTCCTGACCCAGCCATTGAAACATCTGCAGCTAGGACTTTTACAGCTCTGAGTCAGTGGCTGAACAGACCCTGAAAGTTATCCACAGGGCTCCTAAGAAACACAGTGGCTTTTGGTGAGGCTTACAGCCTGATCCTTACTCGACAGCCTCTTGCCCTGTGAGAAGTCTTGGCAAATGTGCCAGCTGATGGAGGTACACTCTCCCTAGGGCAGACAGTTTCCTTCGCCACTTCAGCAATGGAGTCAGTACCCAGCACTGCACATACTTCTTGGCAGGCCAGATGTGCCCTTCATACTTCCTTGGGAATGGGACAGTGCAGTAACAATCTGAGTGTTTCCCTACTTGCCCTGTTATTTTAGATCAGTAACTGGGTTGGGTAGGATTCATCCAACTTAATATCTACATTAATCATCCACATCAGAGTTAGCCCTTCTATAAACCCTAATCTATAGAAAGAATAGGTATTTCTGAGATGTAGTTAATCTCATCTTAAAGATGATTCTAAAAAACAGGTAAGGTGAATTATGCCCTAAAAGACCCTATCCTTCTCCATTGGAGGCCAAGGGTCTATATTGTAGATATAACACTAGATGATGTGAATCCCAGCCGTGGTATCTTACTGACTACAGTTTTACTTTAAGGAAGACATTTGTTCTTAGGCATAGATTTACCTCTCCAAAAGTGCCACTTCACTGTCAATGGAGAAAGCATTACTAAGCAAACTGCACATACATTTGAGATTGGCTCTTTAATTTGGACAAGCTGGGTTGCCATGTAGCCAAATGAATTAATATTGCTTTGTGATGCTATGTGGGGAAGCTGCTTAGATACCTTTGCGTAAAAGCTTTCAGATTTTTTCCAAATTGGAAAGGACTGCCAGCTGGAGGACAGAACATTAACTTGCTATAATCATCATTATGGCCATTTGGTTAGAAAATACACAAAGCCAGCCTGCCTCAGTGAAATGAATACATATAGCCACACCTAGCACAACACTGGAGCCTTCCAGCAGAAATTACTTAAATCACTGAGATGTCAGTCCAGTGCAAGTTTCCCAGAAAGCTTAAGATTAAATTACACCAGACAAATGCACTGAGAAAGTAAACCTACATGACTTCTTTTATCATGTTTCAGGAAGGAAAAAAATCCTTCATGCTAAATCTATGTTGTTCCAAATTCCAAAACTAAATCCAAAGATTTGACAGTTCATAAATATTAGAGCAATGTCTCCCTGAGCAACTATGTTATATGTAACTATATAGTTGGTCATACCCAATCCAACTAAATAAGTTATCACCTGAAATCTAACTTCCAGACACTATATGCTGTTCTGGGAGCTCTCTGGCATTGCTTGTAGTTCAGGAAGCATAGGTGTGCTAGAAACGCTCCTGTTGACCCATACATCTTACTGCAAATTCTTGCAGTTGACTCAGGAGAACAGAGATTAACATGAGATGATCTAACAAGTTGTTAGTGGTTTCCCAGAAGGTAGGAACAGCAGGCAAAGGAGATAGAGGTACCTGCCCGGCAGGAGGGGAGAAATTTCAGCAGACACAGCGAGTACATGATGGTGTCTGGCTTCCATGATTTGTATTGCCTTCTACAGCTGCTCACCACAGATAACAGGCTCTAATAATGCTCAGTTGGAAGTAGTTCTTCTCCAGCTGATGCAGCAAAAGTCTGTTTTGAGCAGATGGGGCTCTACACCAGGCTATTCCCAGCCTGCATGTAAGCATGTCCAGTTTACCTAGTGATGGTGCGTCTGTGCACTATGGGGACAACTCTGAAAGACCTCCTGTTAGCGGAGAGGCAGAAAGCTGGCAGGAAGAGATTGCTTCTCTGCCTGTTGTGTATGGCCAAGAGTGATGAGGGCCCCTAATCCTTAACTGGCACTGCCATGTGCCATGGTGGTGCGACCAGGTACCTGTGGACACCAGTGAAAGGGCTGTAATTGCCTGGTGTGTTCCAGTCATTGATCCTGGAATATGTGCAGTCCAGCTGTTCTTGATTAGTGAAGTATTTGGTTTACAAATCCTACTTTATATGCAGTTAACATTAACCCTTAACGCACAATCTCTCTGCTTTCAGATCCCAGTTACAATAATGAAGCTGGATGAGAAAGCTGAGATACCAGTTGGTGTTGTGATTGGCAGTATATTGGCTAGACTCCTCTTGCTGTTAGTATTGGTTACTGTTTTGTGGAAAGTAAGTAGGTGTTTATATTCCTAAAAAGAAAAGCAGAAAGGGATAAATACATTTGGGCTATTTTCTTTGGAATCTCTCTTCTCTAGTGCTGAACAAAACTGCACATGCAGTTTAGTGGTAAGAATAATACTGCACTGACATTATGCCCTTGATGGGACCATTTAGAAGTGCTTTAAAAATCAAAATTCTAAAATGGATCCCCATAGAAATTGGCAACATGAAGATGATAAATGAGTTGCCAATGGTTCAAAACAGGGGCAGTGGCATTTTTTTTTCTTTTGACACTGCCCGCCTCCTTCCACAACTCCCCAGCTGGGCTCTGAACTTCCATGATATTCCCAGAGGGCAAAGCTGGGGAACAGAAGCAAGGAGATAGGATATACACTGAACAGACAAAAAGAGAACAGAGAAGGGTGAGAGCAAAAAGTCATTTACCAAGGATACCTAGATTAAGCGGAGGGAAAAGTTTTTCTGTGTGCCATGGCATTGGTGCTTGAAGGGCTCCTTAGCACATTAAAGCAGCCTGGAGATGCCTGTATCTTGGCAGGGATACAACTGGCTACTCAGCACTGCTGTTCTGGCATTTAGTTGCACCAGGCAGGAGTTTAAGGCCCAGCTCCTTTCATTTTACAGTTAGAAATTGCCTACAAATCAAACACCATATGTGTGTGCATGCACATGTGCATTTCTACCATCATGCTATTTAGCTTAGCTGAGAAATGTAACTCTTGATGACTGACTGTGATGTGGTGTTATTTTAATACTTCTCACAGCTTGGCTTCTTCAAGAGACAGTATGAGAAAATGACACAGGATCTAGAAGATATTGATGAAATTACAGAACTCATAAAGGACAAAGACTGAAGATGATGAGTTATGTGGATAAAGAGAGGAGATCTGAGCCACCAACAGTAGTGATCCAGTCAGTTCTTCAGCTGGAGTGCCTTAAAGCTTAATAACTTTTAAACATTTCTAATGAAAGTGTCTTTTTTATAGATGAAAATATTTTACAGATTCTACTCTATTATAAGAGTAACTGCAGGACAGTTTGTTTTTTTTCAAAAATGATTTATAGTGCCTTTTCTTATAAATTTTTGCCTTTCAAACAAACTTAGCCCTTAGAACTGGCAGGTCCGGAGTTTACAGTAAGATATTGTGCCAGCAACCCTTCTCCTGATCCACTGCAGAATGAAACAATTTATTTCAGATTATTGTGGAACAGCATCAATTTGTAATTCAGTTGACAAGTACCATATGTGTAAAGGACATTTTCTATTAAGTTGATGATGAATGTGTGGTGAATGCTGCTTCCAGACTGGGAGAAGAAAACTCATTTTTTCATTCACTAGCTCCATCCTTATTGTTTTAGAGAAATGATTTGCACCAGCAAACCTTTGTAACCTTCTCTCTGAGAAGAAAATATGAATTCCATAACCACTTACAGCATGTTCTCTGCAACGTTATAACTGGTTTTCAAATTTCATCTTGAGAAGCACTACCAATACTGTTACACTGAGCTTTATTTTGTATCTATGAAATGTTATGTTTTGGGGTGGGGTTTTTTTAACATTCTGAAAACAATCTAGATTCTAATCTCAATTGTCAAACAAGATTGTTGCCATCAGCTGAGTTTGTGACCAAAACAATTATTTAAAAAGTAAAAAGAAATGTAGCAATTGCATAAATCTAAAGAATAAGCTCCTGACTTGTAATTACGAACCCCGAGGGCAAATGTTCTGACAATAAAGATAAAAATTTGTCTGCCTCAATTCTTGTATAAACTTGTGAGGAAGAAAACAAACCCTACACCCGTACATGTGGGAAGCTCCTACATAACTAGGGTCATGTACTCCATGCCAGAGGGAGAATTTCACAACAGAGCAGATGGCAGCATCTTTCATTTATGGTGCTGCCTGCAAGGAAATGTAGGCATTCAACCAGATTTCCTTCTTCCGCCTTAGGTGGGAGGTACAGTTCAATATCTGACATCCAACTTCTTGGGGGATTTAACGGTTTACCAGTTAGGCAGCAATGATTCAATTCACTAGTCTTCACTGGGTTTTATTTTGTCCCAGACAACGGGATTTTCCTCCCAGCCTGGACATAATACTTTTCCCAAAATAAAGGGAAGGCATAGCAATGGTTTTGTATCTGAACTACTTCAAGTTGCTAGTTTTATTTTTCTTTTACAATTAATACTTAATAGGCTAATTCAGTTTTTGTAATGGGTGAGTTTATTGCACTTTTAAGTTAGCACAGCTGCAAATAATGCCAGAAATATGTATATTTTGTATTATGCACAAGGGCTTTTTTGTTTGTTTGTTTTAGTTTTTAAAAACAGCATGTTACAGGTGAAATAATATTCTGAAATGTTGAGCTTCAGCATGTGCTTCTGTTTGTGCTTGCAGCAAGAGAAGTCAGGAATACCTTCAGCAAACTCAAGTTATATATGATTCTGGTCTTGAATCTAGCTGCTGACTTCTTGAAGTACTAGAATCAAATCCAAACTCAGAGTTAATTTCATATGAGCCTATGTGTAGATTTGGGTTGTACAAGAGAGTTTATAATCAAACTGACTTCTGAAAGCTAGCATGTAAGCTCTATGGGAGCATGGACTGTATCTCTGTGGTGCCTACCTGAGGGCCTAACAGCATTAAAACAAGAATACTGCTGAACATGGCATTTATTTTTAAACAGCACCCTAAAGAGAAGAAATGCTACTGAAAAAGCACTATATAAAATGGGGCCAAATATGTCTTTGCTCCAGTAGCACACAGTGAAAACCCTAAGGGGATGACTCTGCTAGGTATACAAAGAAGCTGCACTTAAAATCTTGTAGGTTATAGTTATGAGTAGAACACTACCAGTAAGCTATATTGTAGTATAAGTCAGTTCACATTAGTGCAAAATATCTATTTGAATAGCTCTGAGTGCAGCTATATTGGCGTTAAAACCTCACCACGGTCAGGCCTTCCTATAAACAAGAGGTTATCTTCATCAGCATGTAAAATTACACCATATTCTGCCACCCCCATGCCCTGCACTTTACACTATGTACAGAATTGGTTGGCAGTAGCATCTCCTGACACCAGCTCTGGCTATTATTCCCCACCACCCATTGCATTTGGTTTTCCAACATTTCAGCAGGAGCATGGTGGGGGAGGAAGAGGGGGAGGAACTTGGCTGTGAACAGGAAGACAGTCATGGCAGTAACTACCACCTGAAAACTAGCCACTTTCATGGAGCTTCCTCTTCCCCCCCCCCCCCTTCAACTCCTCCATATTTTAAGTGGTACATAAAGTTTCAGGCTACCAACTTTAACACTTCTATAATACAGAATCAGATGACCCTAATCTTAAGGCACAAAACTCCATCTTTCACCAAGTCTCAGTGTTCTGCAGAATTGAAAGCCAGATTCCTTCTATCCTGATTTGTGTGTATTACCCTTTATATCCAAAACTGAGGTGCAACAAAAGTTTGCATATTAAAGACTAAAGAAAATGAAGGTATGAAAATGCATCTCAAAATCCATAGCTAATTGCCTCAACTTTTTATTCCCTTTAAAGGTAATAAAGTGTACATAATTTTCACAGCCTCAGAAAAGTTGAGTTCTATCTTTTAAGTCAACCTTTCTGCCCTCATTTATGATCAATTATTCATAGGCAATCACCAGCTTTGGTGTGCTAGCAGTTTTTAAAATGTATTTGCCTCTTTCTCTTAAAGCAGTAAAAATGGAGCGTTTAAAACAGAACTGCTATAAAGATACATCAGGATGCTAATTTTTGTAACACTTGATAAGATCAAATTGCATGGTTTATTTGTTTTTAAAAAAATAGGCCTAAGGTATTAAAAAAAATGCTGATTTAGAGTCATCAGCCTATTCTTAACTCTCTTCAAGTACCTCCAAAGGACACTTAATGGAAGAGCTCAAGATTGAGTTTTCAGAGCTTTGGGGGGGTGGTTAGCACTGTCTGCTTTCATTACATTTCATTAACAATTAGTTTTAGCAGTTTCCTCTTTCTAATTTTTTTGATGGAGCAAATGAATGCGTTAGTCTATAAAACTACAAATTCCTTGAACAGCTACGGGAAAAGTGAGCCAAGAGAAAAGCCAAAAAATCTAGTTTAAAGTTGAGCAATGTAAAAGCTTCATTCCTGAGTGCAACTGTAGCAGTTTCATGAGTGATAGCCAAAGCCAGCACCTGTATTTCCCAGCACAGCCAGCACCTGGGCAAGCCAGGCAGGCTGGGAGCCGCTCCACCCGCACAGCTGTCTTTCGGCTGCCATCTCCTGGGTAGGCTCCTTATAACACAAGCCCCCTGCCAGTTTATTTCATTACAATCTTCCATCAGTTACTGTTTTCATAGTATGCATCAGGCTGAGCTTCTTTTGAGAATAGAACAAATGAAAGATTTTGAGCCAGAAAACTCTTAAGCAATGCTGATATATGGACGTTCTGCCAGACAAAGGGATCAGTGTATTCAAATATTGCCAGCCAAGACCAAGACATCTTTTCAGAAGGACAAATTCTCACTCTGAAGACATGCACTTCCCTCCCACAAACACCACTCATCTGGCAGATCTGTACGCAAGTCATATGTTTACCCTCTGGTCTGCAGCATCTGTTCCTGGGAACATCTGTCTGTACCTGGAGCCACCACCTCTGCAGCACGCTGTGACACAGCTGGAAGAGCCACAGAGGGGTGGGATTAACCTCCCAAGGTTAATAGCCAAGGCAGAGAAACAGCTGGACTCATCCCAGAAAGCTAGGACTGCACTGTATATTGATCTGCAGCTGCCTATCATCCCACTCATGGACCTCACCAGAACACAAGGTAGTCCTCATCCAGCAGTCTAGTCCTGTGTGTGTAGAAACCAGGACATGTGCAGCCACATCGTTCCTTGACATGCAGTCAGACGCAGCTGGGATTCATCCCCTGTCCTGGAAATTTGGAAGCACTTCTAGACATAGCCTTAGGCAACTATCTTAGAACAGAGTAATTTGCCCTCTTAAGATAGTATCTCCCTAGCAGAGAGGGTAGCCCTACAGAGGGAGCCGGAACACGGAGCTTGGAGTATGGACTTAAATTTCAGTGAGATACATTTTACCTCTAATTATACACATCATCCCTCCTAGGGGCTTTTCCATTTTGCCAGCTGAGGAACCCAAAGTTACACAATACTGATACATCATTGTTCCAGAACAAAGCAGTACTTGCCTCATGCACAGCTAGGGACACAAAATGACATTTCATTGTTTTGACCATGGCAGCATACACACATTGTAACACTCAGCTGTGACTCAGTACATCATCTCTTCCATTCATTGTTCCTGGTCACTCTGGGGAAGTACACAATTATTCTTTCTCTTTTTTTTCCTGCACCCTCCTCCTTCCCAGCTGCATTGCTGATGGGGAAGGTGCACTTAAGGTTACCCTGGAGAAATCTTCCAAGAGACTGCAGCACTAGAGAGGCACTAGTGCAACGCAGTGAATCCACAGGAATTGCCCTGATCATAGGGCACCAAGTACAATTTAACTGTTCTAAATACCACTAGTTTTCTGTATCAAAGCACAGCACCGGTATGCAAGCACTGAATAGGTTTTACTTCATTCATAAACCATCCACCACAAGGCAAATTAGGTGTTTATTTTTGTGAAATTAATACACTAATTAGTTGCATGGCAACAGCAAACATGAACATGGGAAAATGAACAACAAAAATGTGAAACAGTTTGCATATTAGTTTTCTTTTTTTTTTTCTTCCCTCTAAAACCAAAAAGAATTATTTGACAGACGAAGTGATCTGTGCTCAGGATTCTGTACAATTCCTGGTAAAAATGACATTCAAATAGTAGAGGGCTTCTCTCCAACCTCCAAAGCAAAGGAAAATTCAACCTTGAACTTGCTCAGTTCTGCCTAGATAACAGGGCCCACATGGTTTGGAGGCTGCATATGTATATGCACACAAGGAGCAGCTGCTGTCCTGCAGAGCAGACTTGCTCACTTCTATTGAGGAAAGTACATCGGTAAGCTAATAAGCACAGTTTAACCATGCTTCTGCTTGAAGTTGTGTGTTTCACTGTGTTTTACTTAAGCCGGATACAGTAGCCATCACTAAGTATTAAAACTGATTGAGATCACTGGGAAGAAAAGATCATTGCCTAATTTTCTGGTTTTATTTTGTGCAGCTAGCAGCTGTTTGTAGATTTTTTTACTGCAGACAATGAAATGGTTTATACAGCTGAGGCTTAAGTGTTGTGTGATGTAATGATATATAAGCTTGAGCAAATCATTTTACTTCTCTTTACCTCATTTCCCTTCCTTTATATCTATCTTGTCTACATTGATAATGAGCACTAGATAAAATTGCCTCTCAGCATGAGTAAAAGTGCCATACACAATGGGACTTTGAACTTTTAGCACCTAAACACTATCATAGCACAGAACAATAATATAAATAAAATTATCTTACTCAGATGAGCAGCCCACTGTTTCCAGTGGAAGCACAGGCGTACTATGTCAGTCTTTTTAACTAGGTTTCAAAACAGTAACAAGAGAGAAAATGTATTAAAATCATAAATGCAAATATAAATACATATATAAACTGCAAAAAGTTCAATAGATGCACTTTCCTTTGGAAAAACTAATCCATTTTGATGACTTTGAATCCTAACCTGTCTAAAGTCAAACTACTAAAACTAATTAAACTTATTCTTATAGTTGCCTTTTTTAATAATAGCTTTTTTTTCCTGCAGCACCATACAATTACACAGCCAAAAAAGCTCCTTCAATATTAATGATGTCTAGACATCATTAAGTAGTTACAGGTTTGCGTGTTATTGCTAATCCAAGTTTGTTGCTGGTAGAGTATTAGATCTAACTTTGAATCAAGGTCTGTCCCCATTTTTTTAATGTAACGGACTTGTAATATCAGCTGCACAGTAAAAATGTTTCTGTGAGACACAGCTACTGGAAAGTAACCACTAATAAAAAGTTAATAACTCTGGGGTATAGTTTATATTTTCTTCTCTGTCTGTACCAAAACGTTTAATCTACTTCAAGTAGCTTTCATGTTACAAGAATGTCAAAATAGCATAAAGCTTGCAAACTGGTTCTGCATTCATATAAAATTAAACTTAGGATTTTAAGATTTTAAAAAAAAAATCCAATTGTCCTGTTGTGACCTCCCACGCAGACAGTGAACACAGACTACCAATATAAAGGCATTAAAGCAGTATATATCACAGAGGACTAAATACCTTGCAACCAAGAATTTTAGGGAAGATTGTTTTAAAAACTGACTCCATATTAAAAAGCACAAAGATATGATTTCAAAGGAGAGTCAAGAACACTTAAAAACCCTACTTATTACTCATTCATTTCATTCAGTCCTAATTAAATTGTTCAGATTGAAATGTCTATTACAACTGCTTAAAAACATATAGATTCTCTGTAAAAACAACTCAAAGCTAAACCACTATGCTCATTAGGAACAGTAACACTTTATTTTAAAAAGAGCATAGTTATTTTTCTGAATTTGCCCAAAAGTATTCCTTGTTTTCTTTCCAAAAATATTCATCCTCATAAATCTCCTGGAAATATAAACAAAGAATGGGAAATATTGTGGGAGTCTGCTACATACAGCCACAAGCCAGGCCAAACAACTCAACAGCCATCCTGCTGTTATTTACTGATCACAACAGGACTACGCAGCACTTAGCTGGCAAACAGAAAAGAGAACAGCATCCTTAGAACATACTGACTTATATATGGGCATATCCTGAACCCCATTAAATTTAGAAGGGCCCATCTATGCTGAAGTCACTTCAGGAGAGATCTAGAAGAAATGATGTAAAAGCTGTAGAGTACATAGCACTCATGTCTGAAACACTGCCCTTTTTACATGTTGCTATGTTAACCTACTGTACCATCATATTTAGGAATGAGAGTATTTAAGTGTATATAAAATGTCGATATTAAAAAAAAAAAACAACAACAATACGCAAAATACAGTAAGTATTACATCTTCAGGACAGACTAGACTACCCAGCAGCAGTCCAGTCCTAAGCAGCAAATTCAGCAGGGCTCTGAGCCTGGACTATTCTTTCTGAGACCACAGAACTCGTCTCCTGAAAGAGGTATTAGAAAAGTGGAGCAATGCAGAGAACATCACTGTTACCACATGTCAAGTTTTGCCTGGAAGAGAAGGCAGAGGTAATGCTCATTACTTGCATGCAACACTGTTGTTATGCAATGAGACTCTTTCTAGACCCGGGCTGGTCTCTCCACACATTGTTGTGTGCCCATACCAGCTTTGGGACCTCTGCACATCCCTTCATTGTGTGCTATTGCTTAATGCTTTGTGCTTTCTCAAGGCCACGGGGATGAGGGGAAAACAGAAAGACAAGAAATGCCACTTTTACTTGCAAACTGCAACGCTGTCCAAAGCAGAGCTGACTCAAGGCTCTTCCACAAGCCTGTGCAGAACTGAATTTTTGCCACCCAAAAGAGGAGAGCTCAGGGCTCCTTCACTTTGACCCCAGGATGGAGTTAAGAGGAAAAGGAGCTGGATGGTACAGGCAAGGGAGGGCCTCCCAGGTGCCCTACCTGCCACAGATAGGCCTGGCTGCATTAGAGGAAACTCACTGGTGCTAGACACTGGCATCCCATCAGGAGCAACTGCTGCCCATAATGCTTCAGCTCCTTCCCTTAAGAGCAGCAGCAGCCTCCAGCCTAGCCATCTAAGACTCTGGCACAGGCCTAGAAACAAAGTTGTCCCAAACATACCTTTTTCCATATTGAGACAGACGCTTTTAAGGTGTTGATGCAGTACATTACAGCTTCAAGGGATTCTGCTCTGTGTGGAGAGGAGACTGAAATAATTACACTTGCTTCAGTTATTGGAACCACACTAGGGAGAGAAGAGGAACAACAGCAGCTTTAGCTAATGCTTAACATCAAGAGCACCCAAAAGTTGTGGCCATGTCATGTCAGTATTCTGGCCACATGTTCTCCTGACTCATTCATACTGAGCAAGTGTCAAGCCATGTCCAAAAGATTATATACTTTTTAAAAGAAAGAAAACCACAACCAAAATCAGTACCAGATGTGAGAATTCCATGCTTTAGAATAAACAAACCCACCAGCCATAGGCTTTTTTCTTCTATTCTTTTTTTTTTTTTTAAATAAAGTCTATGGAATTAAGAGGAGAAAATTGCTAACTTGTAATAATGCATAGGAAACTCACTGGAAGCTGGCTTAATAATGAACAATAACAAGTCAGGAACAGCCAGTTCTTATCTGAAAACCTGAGAAGTCATCTCAGTTTGCACAAGAATTTGTGAAAGAAGAAATTAAGTGCCTCAAACTATGCAGATTTTACAATGAAACTTAAATTTTGACAAATTTTGATTTGAAATTATGAAGTTTTTCCTGTTTGGTGTGTTGTTTTTTCCAAACTTAGTTAATAGAAGTAGCACAAGGTTTTGGTTTACTCCTCACAAGGGTAGTATTCCCAAAAGCTGCCTCCCAACCCTCCCTCTACAGTAAGACTCCTCTGGCAAACAGCTCAGAGGAAAAAAATCTAAGCTTAAATGCTTTGATCTGCCCTTGAGAGAACTGCACTCTCTGTTGACTATAGAGGAAATCTAAGGAAACTACCCCTCAGAGCTAGTATTACCCTTTGCGATCACCTCCTAAGTTCCTTCTGCTGAGAGAAAAGGAAACAAGCATTTGCAACACACTCTGCAAATCCTGCTAGTTTCAGTGAGAAATCTGATGAACAGTGAAGGGTCAAGAGTATGTCAGACACTAGTATTCCATGTTTTAAACCCACCAGACTCAAGGAACAACAGGAGGTTCTCCTACAAGTATGGCTGGCAATTACCATGCCTCTCCTCCTCCCCACAGTCTAAGCTTTCAGGTTCCCTATGGCATAATTTAACTTAAATCTGACAATAAGAAACCAACATTCTCTGGCACCTCAATGAACGAGAAAAGAAAAAACAAAGTGGTGCCAACTTAATGTCTTCAAAAAAAGGCAAAAAAACAACAGCATCCCCTTCCCAGCAATGAGATCTCAATCCCTTCTCTCCACTTTCAAACCATCACACCAGCATCAAGGTTCCTGCAGTCTAAATATGGATTCCAGCAAACACTACCAAAACACACATTTTGAAAAAGACTATTTCTGAAACTTAGCTGTGCAGCAAGAGCTTGATCCTGCAGCCAGCTTTACTGTATTACAGTTTATATAGACTCCTGCACATCCTGCAACTATGTAAGCACAACCATGCACCAGACAAGGATTAATATTCCACTTGCAGAAGGATGTGGTCTGGCCATACATACCCAAGTCTATGGTGCACTGCAATATGTTTGACTGATGGCCATTTCTGTCTAACATCTCTGCAGATTTTCTTTATTTTGGTCTCTGCCATTGAAGTATACACTTCATACTCTAAGTGAATAACTTTTTTCCCTTCAAAATTATTTCTCATAGTACCTAAACACAAATGAGTTATCAACCAAAAGCACCAATAAATACTGAGTAAAACCCAGGATCTCCCACTATGGCCAAGGTCAGCACTGTGCAAACATAAATGACCTCCTCTAATCATGGCTGTGTAAAAAGATTCTTTGAACAAGAGAAATCTATAATATACAAGGAAGAATTTAGTCTACAGATTGCATTACTTGTGTAATGTGCAATCTGTAATGCCCAAGGCTGGGACATCTTCTGTGGTAACTGCTAAGGTGCTATTATTGCATTTGCCCGTGCAATGTTTAAGTGCTCAGTATTTAGGAGCCCAGTGGCACTAAGGTTTGAGCACAAACGGGTTTCAAGATCTGTACCATGTACATTAAGCAACAGGACAGAGCCATCAGCCTTGACCTTCACCAGCCCATGGGTAAAATAGTACTTTGCTTTCAACCAAGGTCTGAGTTGCAGCAGCTTTCATACAGGTGTGGACCTGTGGTTTGCACAGCCACAACTTCCCACCTTGAATAAGCTGTGTCCAAGGGGATGGGAGAATAGCTCCTAAGCAGTCCTGTACTCCAGAGCTGCTGTTCTGTTCAGCCTAGGATAGCCACACCAGCAGGGAAGCTTCTCACCACTTTGTCCCAATGCAACTGTTTAAGAGCTGCCATGGTCTTGTTCTAAATAATTCAGAATGTGTTTTCTAAACATCCTGGGTTCAGTCCAGGAATTTATTTATTTGAGAAACACGAGTTTGGGGTGTGGACAATCTAGGTTCCATTTATTAGACTATTAATACACCCAGAGATCCAGCTCAGAAACATTAACCTCACCAATGAACAGAGACACTGCCCCACAGTATGGTGAAATGACCAGCTCTGACTTCATCTACAGAGAGCTTTACAGACTTGAGCTGGATAAAATCTTTTGGCACATCTTCGCTTACACCTATAGCTCACTAGAAAGGCTGAAACCAAACAGACTCTGTTGTTGGTTTTGGCAATACTAGCATTTGCCAACTGCCTTTTATTCAGTGCTGATGACCCAATTTATTCAGAAAACATGCACCATCTACTTACCCCAAGAGACCAGTCTCCATGGCAAATTCACTTCTCAGCAGACTTGCTGAGAGAATATTAACTGCAAATATCAAGTGATGACCTGTTTTTTAATGCATACGGGTTCCTTCCTGGTAGGAAAGTCTGGTCCAGTAGGATGAAACTAGAACTAGAGCAAGGCCCCAGTTTAACAGTACAATCAACCAGCATGGACCACTGTGCTAGTAAATCTGTAATAAGATTGTCAGCCCCTCCTATCTTATCCTGAAATCAAACACAGTTTAAAACAGAGATTTCTGATGAACACAGATTAGGGTTCTAATCCTAAAGTTTAATATGCTCTCCAGGACATTCAGGTCCTCATACTATCAGTCTATTTCAGTGACACAGGAGACACTTCTAATTTCTCTGAGTAGAAACCAGTCATCAGTTCATCTAAGAATGAGGAGGAAAAAAAAGTATTTTGAGCAGCAGCAATGGAACAAGCTGCAGTAAATACATGCACTGGCACTTGAAAGCATGTAAAGAAATTAAGCTATTCTAATGACACCTGTTCCTTTGACAGCAACAAAAAAAAATTATTTTTTTTAAGCAGCAGTCAATTCTCTTTCTGTATCATCTTTTTTGTTAAAAAGTGGCAGGAGGTTTTTCATTATTATCTTATTTAGGCAAGCTGCATATCTAATGACAGCCAGAAACAACTACTAAAGAATAACAAGACCTAAAACCCAAATTCAAAACAATGCTTGACCTCACTGGCAATTTTCTTCCATTTACTACATATGTGTTAATCATTTATTGGTGCACCACCTTATAGTTTTTGGTCAGCACAATGGTTCTCTCCAGCAGGAAACACAAGTTATGCTCTCTCAAAAGAGTACTGTGGGTGGAGGGAAAGAATTGCAATCACATCTCTGATCCTAAACAAAAAAAAGATTATAAGAAGATTATACAGAATTCATGAGATATTTTAGCACAGGATGACACTCCATAGGAAACTAAACAAGAAGTGATACCTACTTAACAGAGCTTGGACAGATTCAGCCTCCACTAATTGGTGTGATGATGGCAACCTTGTCTCCAGGCTGCAGGACCAGGAGCTGATCTCCAAGCAGCACATACTCCTGCCGAACAGCAAAAACCACTTGATCCCAGATGATAAGAAGCCTGAGGGGGATTGGCAGGAGCACAAATAGGTTTCTAAATAGAGTGTTTGCATTTAACCATGAGATTTCATTAAACAACAAACTGGTGCACAGTCTAGGGCAGCTGAGGTAAATACCACTGAGACTTACACAACTTTGCTTCCAATATACTTTCAAAAATATGACAAACACCCACCTCCTACTCTTGGATTTTCTTGTTGCAGCTAAGGAGAAACCAACTCAGTATAATTTTCAGAAGTCGGGAATTGGATTTGTCATAGGCCTTTATAAACTATATCAGAACCAACCAATGTATATCAGACCCACTTTAAAAGCTTCTAACAAAGAAGTAGGTAACTCAAGAGGATACCAACTTTCCGATTTGAGATTAGAAGGAAATGTTCCCCTGATTCAGTATGGCTGGACTGAACAGCAATTTTCTTACACAGCAAGAAGTGTTGTGGGATGCTGTTCGTGAGATCTCATGAAGATTCGGTGGTCAAAGAGCTGCTCTTGTTGTGTAGCCTCACAGTTTATGAGGCTTTGGGTCTTTTGTACTTAACAGGTCTGAAATTTGCTATTGATAAGGAGTAGCAACAGAGCTAAGAGAGCAGATATGGTTTTCTGGCAGACCTTCTATATATTTTTTTGGTCTTCACATCTGTGAGATGTTGTTGTGAGAGTCCATAGCTCTGGATACCACGAGGCAGGGAGTTGCTTTCACGACTAAGTGCAATCGCACAGTGAATATGAGGGCAACACCAGTAAGACAGCAGAAAAAGAGTGCCAACATTTTACTTTAGAAGATGCAGGCGTGATAAACTGTTATTGTTCGAGACTACAAGATCTGGCATAGACAGCAGAGAGCTGTATTGCCTAGAAACAAGCAAGCACGCCAAAAGGGTACAGGTAAAAATCATCTTATTTCCTACCAGCCAGACAGACAAAAGCAGGCAAGGCACAGGCTGAACAAAACACAGTAGCGCTGACTCAGAGGGCAGACTGAAGGGAGGGACTGTATGAAAGTAAAGCAAACAACTGAGGAAATGAGCACAACTATGTAACTGAAGTGCCCATTAGAAGGATGGTTTCCAATTAGTCATTTGCAAGTTAATTCATTGGGGAAAATGGGTGGAACAGAAGAGCATTGTCAAGTACATTCAAGCTGCAGTTTGAATATCCATTAGCAATGTGAATAGAAGTCTGTGGTCAGTGCTCTACAATTATGTTGAGTTTTTCCATAAAAGCTAGGAACAGAAGCATTTTCCAAGGTGGCCGCTGTGAAGTAACTGCGCATACAATACATACTGCTCCAAGTCATCATTCATAAAAGGACAAAGTTGACAAACTGTGGCAAAGTAACCAAAGGTGCTGCTGCTTCTGACACCAAGTAATAGGCTGCAAAGTAAAATATACTCATTCCTTACTGCCTCCCCCAAAACACACTTGGTCTCATTCTGTGTGAGGAAAAGGCCCCTGGTCTAACATTTGGTTAGAGCTTCTCATTTGGAAACAGCTGCCATTGCTAAATAGTTGGGTTTTTTCATAGCCTTTGAGAGTAGATCTAATAAAGAAGGGTGGTGCCTAAAGGAAGACTTTGGCACCAAAGTCCAAACTCCAGTGCATTCAGCACTAAATCCTGAGGACCTCAATCTCTGTTATGCCTTACTTTTTTTTTCTTTTTTCCCTTTTTTTCCCAAATGGTGTTGCACCTTTGTCAATCAGACTCATTCTTGATAAGACTGAGCACATTCCCTCACCTGAGGGGGAACCTTCTGCTGACACCCCCAAAGAGCACCAGTGCTGCAGGTGTCCTTACAGCACACACCTAGCACACTCTCAGGACCAGACCCTATAAAATGCAACCAACAACACTTTTTTTTTTCCAAAACAGAGGAGGTTGAAAGCAGCTGAGCCTATTTCCTATGTTAAGGGTTGAATGGCTAGAAGCCCATGGCAGGGCTTCAGTTCCCTTCTTGACCTGCCTTCCAGAGGGTGCCATAAGCTCAGACTAATGACTAACAGTATAGTTAAAGATAAGTGATCAAAACCACCTGCACATTATCATGAATTTCTTATTTATTGCCCTGGCTGTACTAGATCCCTTCTTGACACATTTCTCCACAGGTACTAATACAGCTCAGGTGTTCTGTTTTGACATGCAGTAGAGTTACCACACTGTGGCCCTCCTGGACAATGGGCCACAAATCTTAAACTACCCATCATGTGCAACTTTTAGGTAAGTTTATTGGACCTAGTCTTTCCTAGCATATACATAAAGCTATAGGATTTGCAATTGGCCAAAACACAAAATGCTTGCTGCAGGTTACAAGAACAAGGTAACTTCACTGTTTTTATGGTCCTAAAGTACCAATACATGTTTCAGCTCAACTGAATTTTTATTTTCTTTAAAAAAAACAAAACATGTTAAACTTTGTGCACCTCAGCAGTAACTTTCCTTGATACCTCAGATGAATCTTAACAATCTCCTCCCAGAGCTGCAGAGAGGTGATCTGCTGTGGCACCGAGAGGGTCTCAGAGCACAGCCCCACCAGGAGGAACAAACGCTGTTCAGGGGAGCAGGGGCCTACTGAAGAAAAAACGCTATTGCACATTAACTTCTCTGAAAATAACAAAACAAACGAAACCAAACCAGCATGAGGAAAAGCTTTCCCTGGCTTCTTTTTTTTTTTTTTTATGCCTACAAGCTCTGTCACGTTCTTTATGCTCTGGTTGTCAGCAGGAGAGCTGGGAGAGAGGGGTGCAAGTCAGTGCGGATCCGTGCCACACTCCAGCCGTCCAGACCTCGCCCGCCGTGCTCGCACGGCGCTTCTATCCGCCGACCGCCAGCACCCCGCCGAAGAGAAGGACTGAGGCACCGCCCCCCGAAGACCCGCCTCGCCTCTAACCGGAGCCTACTCCCCACAGGCACCGCCGAGCCGGTATCAGCGGCACTTACCTGGCAACGCATGGAGCCGCGGTCTCCGGGCGGGCTGCCCTCCGTCGCGGGCTCCCAGCAGCGCCTGCGCCCGGACGAGAAGCGTCAGGCCCGGACCGCCCCCTGCGGTCTGGGCCGGGAGCGCGGCACAGCCCCGCTCCGGAGCTGTCAGGCCTGACTAGGCCGGGCCGGTCCTAGCGGTGTGGCGCAGCCCCGCTCCGGGGCCCTTCCCCCGCCGTGAAACCAGGTGTTAAGCACGGGTGGATAACGGAGGCGTGAGACGGCCCTCGGAGGTGGTAGGGGAGCATGAAGTGGGAGACCGAGGCTTTGCCCCCCAAACACAGCCTGTAGTTTTGGGAACACCACCTTAAAAGGTAGATTTTCAAATAGTCCCAGCAATGGATGGGGATTGCAAATGATTGCAGACGTTACACGTCCACTGCCTTGCACACACTATACATCCACCACACATACACATAATAGGTATGCATAACATGTAAAAGCCAAAGATCCATCAAAATGCTGATACAGGATTTCTGGGGTAGGTCCTGTTTTAGTGCAGATTGCCATGGCATGATGTCACCTGTCTTCCTGTGGACAACTGTATGCCTTCAGCAATTGCACACATGGAAAAATAGCACCACGGAAGAATGCTAGCTAACTTCATGCAGTTTGGCACTGGGGAGAAGAGGAAAGCAGAGTGGGGTATGTGACAGGTGCTGCAGAGACACCCACAGCAATTGTTCTGCAGGACACAACTGGGCCCCGAAACCACGTCATCGTGGGTGGCCAGGGTTATTTCTGTGCTGTTTACCAGGCAACACTTGTAACCTCACAACAGCAAAACAGTAGCTCCTCCTGTCATGCTAACCAGAGGGAACTCTGGAATCGTTATCAGCAACATGGAGTTTGTGGTATGTAAATGAGCACTTGTGATTTGGGCAGGTAGTCAGGTGGAAAACATCCATCCTAGCTAGATGCAACAAAAAAAATGCCCTCAAAAGAACTGCTATCCAGTCATTTCAAAGTTGAGAAGGGAACCAGACCTTTCTATGTAATAATTCTTGCCTCTGAGATACAAAGACAGGGACAATTGATACAGAATGTAAGATCTATACTTTTGCATCAAAAGTTCAGCCTGTGACTTTAACTCTCAGTGGAGAGAAACTGCGGACTTGCTTAGAGATTCTTTGAAACGGTATCTCTGTACTGTAAGATTAACAAACCTTGAACAAGCTCTTTAAATCACAGCCTGAAACCGGCAGACACCAAGGTCAGAAGAACTAGGAGCATCATCACCCAAGATAAGTTCAGAGAAACTAGTTAGGACTAGCACATATTGGAGCAAAGCTGTGATAAGCTGCTCAGTGAGCCAACTCATGACTATATATGGGAAAAGGATCTGGAGTTCATGGAAAGGACACTGAAAGACCCCTCTACAAAGACCACTAGGGACCCCCAAGGACCACCGACCCAAATCACCGAGCATGTGCAACTGGGGAGAGGATATGTAAATAAATTCTGGGGATTCATTATCGTAAAACCACCTTTTCCAAGAAATATGATTAATATGTATATTTCTGTCCTACATAAATTGTATGTCTTTGGTTGTGAGGCATGCACGTTAGGTGGAAGTATCCCCTGTGCATCCGGCACCATAAATAAAGAATGCCTGCTTTCTAAAGCTCCAAAATGAGTCTTAGACAGTTTCCGTAAGCCGTAATTTTTGGTATCACAATGGCACAGTTTTCTACTGTGTGATGAAAGTTAAAGTGATAAAGTTTTTCAAAAAATGTGCAATAGAAATACTATTACTTCCATGGAGCATGTATTTTGTACCAGTTATCCAGTATACCATGTCTTAATCCTCTGCTGCGAGGAACAAATGAGTTATTTTTTAAAACTGTATTCTTTTGTTTGTGAATGATTACTGTTACAAATTGAACTTTCCTCAAGATAGTATGTGTCAAGTGAATAAAATGATTGTGGGTTTTTTTCCTCTGGGCTGTGTAATTTTGGATTTATACATCTTAAATGAAATAGATCACTTTGACAAGGTGTGTATGACCCAGCCAGTAGCTAGCAAGTGGCTGGCACATTTTTCCAGCGCAAAAGATGTGCCACATGTATCTGTCCTTAGAGTCAAGTGGGTGAGTGCCGGGCTTAGCTGGAGCAAATTAGCCTCTCAGCCCAGAAAACAGTGAGCTCTCAAAGATTTATCCCTAGATTTAGCGTTGAATTTAGAGTTAGGTCCACTATGGAATAAGGAGAGAAGAGTTACTGCCAGCGAGTTCTAGATTTTCTTTATTTGAGCTCCAACTAATGACTCACCTAAGCCAATTCTTGAGTATTTTTCAAAGGATAGGTCAGTCTTCAGCCCTGTGTTGTGTGAGTTAGTTAAAGGCAGAATTTGGGCCTAGAAGGCACAGGAATAGAGTAGGATTTGTGAGTCATAATCAATTAACTGTGTTCTAGAACCAATAAAAAGAGGTTAAAAGTTCTTAAGAAACCAAAGCAGGAATTAAGCTGAGGTGTAATATGAATGTCCAAAACAAAAACTCTCCCTAAATACTTCTTAATTCTGGAGGTCTTTTTTCCCAGGAACACCAGCCTCAGAAACAGAGCTGTGACTACTATGCTTCTTGGTTTGCAAGAATGAGTTTTCTTCAGATTGCTATTTTATTGTTTGGCTTGTTTTGTGGATTTTTGGGAGAGTACAGGTACCTACATAAAATGAACTGAGAGGAGAAATGTTCATACAGCTCTAGAGAAGGTATGTGAGCTCTGTAGAGACTGGGATTTCAAAACCATCTCTTCTCTATGATTCCTATAAGCTAGCTCCACATGATTTTCCCTTAACATATTTTCTGGTTTGGATCCTTCTTTCGGGCACCATTTTCTTCTTGCAGCTTTTGGTTTGGAGTGTAATTGTGAGTAGCTGCAACATATAACATCTAGTTCTAAGTGTTATTTATTGAGCCTAATATTTTGAATTAAATCTTGTCCTAAGCCATGGTGTATTGGGTTTGCATGGCAAGGTTTTGGGAGCGGGGGGGCTACAGGGATGGCTTCTGTGAGAAGCTGCTAGAAGCTTCCCCTGTGTCCCATAGAGCCAATGCCAGCTGGCTCCAAGATGGGCCAGCCGGCTCCAAGATGGACCCACCGCTGGCCAAGGCAGAGCCAATCAGCATCGGTGGTGGCAGCACCTCTGTGATAACATATTTAAGAAGGGGAAAAAAAAAAACCCCACCTGCACAACTGCAGCTGCAGAGAGGAGTGAGAATATGTGAGAACAACTCTGCAGACACCAAGGTCAGTGAAGAAGGAGGGGGAGGAGGTGCTCCAAGCACCAGAGCAGAGATTCCCCTGCAGCCCGTGGTGAAGACCATGGTGAGGCATGTTGTCCCCCTGCAGCCCATGGAGGTCCACAGTGGAGCAGATATCCACCTGCAGCCCATGGAGGACCCCAAGCAGAGCAGGTGGATGCCTGAAGGAGGCTGTGACCCCGTGGGAACCCCATGCTGGAGCAGGCTCCTGGCAGGACCTTGTGGACCCATGGAGAGAGAGGAGTCCATGCTGGAGCAGGTTTTCTGGCAGGACTTGTGACCCCGTGGAAGGGACCCACACTGGAGCCATTCATGAAGAACTATAGCCCATGGGAAGGACTCGCGTTGGAGAAGTTCATGGACGACTGTCTCCCATGGGAGGGACCCCATGCTGGAGCACGGGAAGAGCGTGAGGAGGAAGGAGCAGCAGAGACAACGTGTGATGAACTGACTGCAACCCCCATTCCCTGTCCCCCTGTGCCACTCGGGGGAGGAGGAGGTAGAGAAAATGGGGAGTGAAGTTGAGCCCGGGAAGAAGGGAGGGGCGGGGGGAAGGTGTTTTAAGATTTAGTTTTTATTTCTCATTTTCCTACTCTGATTTAACTGGTAATAAATTAAACTGATTTCCCCAAGTCGAGTCTGTTTTGCCCATGACAGTAATTGCTGAGTGATCTCTCCCTGTCCTTATCTTGACCCACGAGCCTTTCATTATATTTTCTCTCCCCTGTCCAGTTGAGGAGGGGAGTGATAGAGCAGCTTTGGTGGGCACCTAGCATCCAGCCAGGGTCAACCCACCACATGTGGCCTTTGCTTTAGTTAACAAGTGTGTATGCATCTTCCCACACCCATATGTATATTAGCATCTTAGATGATATTTCTTTTGAAAGTCTTTAATTTTAAAAGCTGTGATGAAGCCCTCCAAATCAGACATTTCCTATTCCACTTTCCAACCTTTCTTTGTTTTAATAATGTTTAATACTGAAAAAGTGCAAATCTTACTGTACAGAATTCCCTTACACCACCAAAATAGAATGTGGATTATGAGAAATTCAGTTCTAATAATACCGAGAGGCAAATGGTGAGGAACTGTTATTCCTATTAATTTATTTCTTACCTGCCAGCAGCATACTTTGAACTTGAAGATCTAGCTTGAGTATACCCAGGCACTAAGCTTACAGTCTAAGGCACTGATTCTGCAGTGTGCTGTTGGTTCTCTCCATTCAATGCAAAGTCAATGAAACTTAAGTAGGTACACTAGTCTGCTAGTCTTAAGCTATTTTTGTAATAACTTACTACAAGAATTGGTACAAAACATAACTGCATGCACTGGGAAAACCAGAGAGGAATGAACTGGAGACATATTATTAATCTTTATTTCTTTTTACCAATGATTTATTTAATGTCACTGCAGCAAAAGTGACTCTTTAGGACTGCACAAGATTGTGATTGTCTAAGCTCTAGTAGATTTTCTGTTTCCTTCTGTTTTCATTTTAGACCTTTTCTCAGGACTATTTGGTATAAATTATGAGTTAGTGCTCTGAAGTTCAGATATATATTTAGGAAGTCTTCAGAGAACTTCTTTTACTGCAGTTTTACTGTTGTGATGAATTTAGTTATGTTGGTGCATCTATGTTATACACCGGAGATATAGATATTGATGCATAATGATGTATTCAGAAGAACAGACACAATCCCTTTACTTCGAGCTTCTGAAATAACCAGGAAAAAAAAAAAAACCCATGATCTGGAATAACCCTTCATTACCTGTTTGCACCCTTCATTTGTCTTGGGTGACCAGCCAGATCTAAAGTCAATTTACCTCCTGCTACTGAGTTCATTTAAAAGAAAACAAAGCTGTTTGTAATAACCTACTGTCACAACCCAAACTGGGCTGCCCAGAGAGGATCGTGGAGGTTCTATGATTCCCTTGGGCTAAATTAAGGTGAAACAACACCAAATGATCAATTAAACACTTTATTGACGGTAAACACCAACCTGAACTTGGAAAGCATAACAGTAGGCAACCTGAACCAGGAAAGCGCAACGATAAGCAACATGGGTTCTAATCCAAATACTTATAAGAGGAAAGGAAAAGGAAGAAAGAGGAGAGAGAGAGATATCACCACCCTTGGATCCCACGATGTCGATGAAAAACATGGCAGTCCTCCAGCGGTGAGTACGCTGCTCTCGGAGCGCAGGGCCTCCAGGTGGCAGGAGCAGGAGCATGGAGTCCTCCAATGGTTGGGGTGCACATGTGGCTCCTCGAAGTTGTGTCTTTTATAGGCCAGTCCCCGCCTCTAGTCTCGTCCCCCTTGAGGCTTGTTCCAGAATGTTCTCCATCTTCTGCGCAGGCGCCACTGTGGGGGGGTGGTCGCGAGGGGTCTTTTGGGTGGTCGTGAGCCCCTTCCACACATGAAATCTGCATGACCTTTGGCCATCAGAGGGCGGAACTGCACATCCTCTGACAGGCCTCCCGGCTCCATGCCAACTCCACACCAATCGGCTTCTCACCTGTGGTGCTATGCAGACCCCAATTTATCACTGTGGAGACCTTAAATTGACTCTATGCAGACCTTAACTTGTCCGACACAATGTTTGAGACATTAACTCTTTCAGTCTCTCATACCTACAAGCATCCAAAAGTGGGTCAGGTATAAGAGATATGTCACCATGAATTCCAGTCACTCCCCTGAATTCAGGTCTGAATTTGGCCTCATGCATGTCAATGCTGGTAACAATCTGGAAAACATTTCCTTCCTGTTTTGGGAGGAAAGAGAGCTGTTCCTTGAGTTTCCATTGTGGAAGAATGGGGAGAAAAAAGTGAAAATATGAATCTGTCTGAGGCACTATGACCTCTAGGATTCCTGTGTGTGAGGTATATGTGGCTGTTTGACCAATGTCTTTAACATTCCCCTTGGCACTCTTTGAAATTGTTTATTACAAAACAGATGGTGCAGTAGTTACTTCTTGAAAGGCTAGAAGAGCATGATCACATCTGGGATTAATTTTTAGGTCCCTAAACCAATAGATCACCCAGTTTTAGGAGGGCCTTCCAATATAAATGCATTGCACAATTACAGAGAAAGAATACACAGCTTTAAGGCAGAGTATAAGCAGTCTGGAACTATAATTCATAGGCATACAACTCTTTCTGTTCAACTGTCTCATTTACAGGCAAGTCTTTTCTACAAAAATTTATTTTTATTTTCATTGAGCAACAACAGTAAGTGAAATATGTAATTTCTTAAATGAGATTTAAAAAATCCATAAATTTTTATTTTTTTGTAAAGTATTTTCCTTTTCTGTTGACTGCTACAGTATTCCTAAAGAGATGACCTCTTTCATTTTCATACTGTCCTTTGCCCCAAAGGATAGCTAAAGATTATATTAAACCAGCATGCACACAGCATCATCCAAATAAAACTAGCTGTGGAGTTTTGGATTATCATTAAGCAGTATAACACATGCTCTGAAGAATGATGGGAAAGGGCATTAGGGCATTCAGTGATGATGCTAAGGTAAAAGCTTTCTGCAGTCTTTGATACCAAGGCAAAGCACAAGCTTTATCCCAAAGAACCTCATATTTCAAAGTGCCTGGTACTGAACTACCTGGCTAATATTTGATCTGGATAATCTAAATACTTAAAATATCAAATGTGTTATCTGTCATTATGGAAAAAAATTGTAATGTCAAAAATGCATTACTTCCTGCAAAGACCTCAAATTCTTTTAAGAAAGTAGTTGTAAGGGCAAAGAATTTTGAATGCTATCAAATCTACAAGTCATGTCTCTGATATTATGTTTAAAAAGATACAAATTCTCATCTGTAGTATTTTGCTTGGCTTGTATACTCTTCTGTCCTTCTTTTGTAGAGCACCTAGCACAGGGAGATATGGAACACCTGAAGATACATAATACAGTGTTAGTTTATATTCCCAGATTAAATTGTTGGCCCTCTAATTATCATAATGTGTAAGAATTTGAAACATTGCACAGGTAAGAAACATTTCACAATATGGATTTGATGAAGCCAATGGGATTCCACAGGAGTTAAATCTGATCTGTGGGTGGCTGATGAAAATAAAACCAACCTCTTTACCCACCAGTTCAGAATCTGAGTTTAGAAACTTGTCATATCAGATTACACATTGCAGATACTCTACCTATCAATTCTTTATAATCATTGTAGCTGCTTTGCTCAGCTTGAAAATTGAAGTTTTGCTGAAGTTTTTACAGTGTTTCAGATCAGTAGCTTTACCTACTTCTGGAAGCGCACACAGCACAATCATGATAGGATATCCTACAAATGGCAATCTAGCTTAGTTTTAGATTCTGATTGCATCGCATGGTTAATTCTTTCAATATCAGTAAAAGTATTCCAGGTTTTTTGCCTTCAATCTTTTCTTTATGCTTTAGATGTAAAGGTTATATAGTTGATTCTGTAGAATGCTGGGCTTGTATTTAAACATCCTGATTAATTCTACACCTAAAGTTTAGCGGTTTTGAGTAATAGGGTCAAAAGTGCATATGCTTTTATAAGCACTCCAAAGAGACAGTGGCACAAGATATTCTTCACAGATGAATCCTATTGCAGGCAATTAGACACTAGGGGTAGATCTGCATTGACCCTAGCTGGGGGGTTGGCTGCAGCTTGCAACATGCCATGTTCCCATACCTACCTCCTTGCCATCTACATAGGAGCATTGCTGACAGTCTGCAGATGATCATCATCATCATACAGTCAATATATAAAACTGAATCAGTATTCTTATTGGAAGTGTTGTATGCTTTTCACTCATCTGTTTCGCACATTTCCAGAAAAACATGGCTAGATCCTGACTGATAATGTCTTCCACTCAGATTGATCAAACTGGAATTATTTCCACCAGCCTATATGCACTGTGCATATTCAACTCTTCTCTGTGCTGGTTGACAACTGGAATGCTTTCTTTGTAAATAAGAAATGCATTTTTTCAAGAAAGATTATATTCTGTTCAAATTTTTGCAAACCCTGGAAAAAAGTTGTGTGATTAGTTCTGAAAGCCAGTCACTTGATAACTTTTACTTTTTAATATGAATCAATAGTTTTTGTGAGGGAGATAGATTGTGGCTGTGCAGTTAAGAATGAGTTGAGTTTTGTACTTCAAATTTACATTGAGCCATGCTATATCCTGGGCATCTAACTAGGAAATTCTGCTTACAGCTAAGTAATATGGGATTGCCCACACTGCAAGCAAATAATGAAAGCCCGTCTTAAAGTGTCCAAATTCTGTATGCAAAACCAAGATGCTAAAGTTCCTATGGCTTTGTTTTAACTGAAAGTTTCATTTTCTTTTATATATAACAGCACACACATCCACATGAGGGCACCAGCTGACATCTTATTCTCAGACCAATGTGTAATCCGTTTGTGAAATGAGCATGTCAATCAACAGTCACTCCATCCTTATACTTACAGAGCTAGAGTAAAGACTGAACTGTTAAATGTTCCCAAATTTTGTTTTATTCTTTTTTGATTCTTAGGGTAGCAATATTTTGACTTTCCCAGCACTCTATATTCAACAGAAATCTTTTAATCATGTAGAGATGTGGGGATGTTAAGATTTTAAAGAAATAAAATTAAAACCCTTTTTTTAACCTGGCTGCATAATGGAATGTAAGTGACATCTCATTAAAATCAGTAAAGTTTATTATTTCTTAGCTTTGAAAGGAGAACAAAAATCCCAAGTTTTTAGCCTCATTTTTATTAAATCCACAGAAATATGCAGACAACACCCATTCCATTTGTAGAAGTTATACAATCTTTAAAAAAAGCAAAGAGCAATTACTGTCGCTCTACTCTGGGTTAGACTGAGGATTCAGGACCAAGACTTCTTTTCCCTGCTGAACTCAAAGAACGTTCACCAACGTAAATACAGTACAAGAGCAATTGCATTTCCTCTCCCAGCTCCCAAGGTGCCAGGCAATCAAAACTGCAAAGGCATGACACTTTTCAGGGGCCAGCAGACTGCATGCTATAAGGAGGATGTAGCAATATATTAGTTAAATAGGGAAGGTTACACCAAGCAGACTGAAGGGTTGTTTGACAGAGATGACTGCACACAACATGATGTGAAGGGTGTTTTTCTTCAAAATCAACTGGATAGCATTTTAAAGGAAAGAGAAACTTGACAGGAACTTCCAAAACACTTCAGAGGGTATTCACAAAAGCTGTCTTAGCCTAGTGAGACAAATCTCCCTAGACTCTCAGCAGTGGAAACCCATAGGCTTTTCCAAAGAGTGAATCAGAAGAACCAAATTAACTTCTTCTCTTGCCTGCCTCTGGCTGTCGTGGTTTAGCCCCAGCCAGCAACTAAGCACCACGCAGCCGCTCGCTCACTCCCCCTACCCCGATGGGATGGGGGAGAGAATCGGAGGAGTAAGAGTGAGAAACACTCCTGGGTTGAGATAAGAACAGTTTAATAATTGAAATAAAAGTAAAATAGTAATGATAATAATAACAATATAATAATGATAATGACAATAATAATATACAAAGCAAGTGATGCACAATGCAATTGCTCACCACCCGCCGACCGATACCCAGCCAGTTCCCGAGCAGCGATCGCTGCTCCCCGGCCAACCCCCCCCAGTTTATATACTGAGCATAGAATCATAGAATCATAGAATCGTTTAGGTTGGAAAAGACCTTTAAGATCATCCAGTCCAACCATTAACCTACACTACCAAGTCTACTCTGTATGGAACAGCCCTTTGGTCAGTTTGGATCAACTATTCTGGCTGTGCCCCCTCCCAGTTTTCTTGTGTACCTGGCAGAGCATGGGAAGCTGAAAAGTCCTTGACTAGCATAAGCAGTACTTAGCAACAACTAAAAACATCAGTGTGTTATCAACATTCTTCTCATCCTAAATCCAAAACACAGCACTGTGCCTGCTACTAGGAAGAAAATTAACTCTATCCCAGCCAAAACCAGGACACTGGCCAAAGCCTGTTTCTTCGCTGACTGTTGGGGTGGTCTGGAGAAATTGGCCTCTTGGGGCTAATCTTGGTCTTAGTGAATACTCTCTTGGTGACAGAGAAACAAAATACCATTATTTAAAGATTAGAGATATCATGGTATAGTATAGTCCTCTGGAATGGGGAAAGTCTAAGAAAATGTTTTCCCAGCAGGAAGCCAAAGATTTGGAGAAGTCAGAAAAGGTGTTGAGCTGAGGACTATCCTCAGTCCTTACTGCAACACAGATACATAGAAGCGTGTTTCATAGCATGAGAACAAACTTGAACATTGGAGCGGACATTAAAAAATTGTGAAGATCTTCACAATTATAGTTATAGTAAATGAAGAGGTAGAGGCATCTTCAGAAAGCGGTTCAGGTCTTTCACACTGGCCTAAATTTGATACTTATCCTTGGTAAGATATCTGCTGTCTAGAGGCAACTGTGGAGCTTCACTGACTATAGAGGGATCATCCGTGACTCAATTAGGCACCTAACTTTTAGACAGCTAAAGTTAAGTGAAATAGTCCCATCAAGTTGTAGGTGGTATTGTGCATTTGCAGCTTATGTCCAAATAATGATCACTTCTACATGGCTTATAACTCTAAATAAGAAAGTTTTAATAGTTAAAATCTTTCTCATATTTAGTACCTGGAGACCCATGTACTAAAAATGACACCAAAATAATGACACCAAGGTTGGCACAGGAGAAAGCAATGATGTAGATGAGCAACACAGATGCATAGTTATGCATGTGCGAACAGAGTGCAGGCTTTGAACACACAAGAGTCCTTGTACTGGGAAGTTACAACTCTGAAAAAAACGTAGAAGTTGTAACTACAGAGGTCATGTGTGGTGTTTCCCTCTGCAACTTTCTCTTGCTAATAGATATTCAGTGAGAGCACGGATCTTCTTCCTGTATACTTAAGAGTTTCTCTTCCTTAGCACTTCAGTTCACATATGGAGTAAATTGATTCAAACGGACCATTTCACAAACTGAATCCAAATGTGTTAACATGAAATTTGTGTGATACAAGCCATAAAGTCTCCTAAAAGGCTCCTGCTTTTAGTGCTGTATTTGGAGTAATGCTATCCAATAATTAAAATGAAAATTAACAGAAAAAAACCAGCAATCTGTTTATTAAAAGAATAATCCTTCCATGAGCAGAAGCACTAACATGTTTTCCATGGATTAACTCAGATAACTTGCCACATATCTCTACCATGGAGATCAAGTAGTGGTATAATTAGTAAAGATATTAGGGCAAACTGCAGTTTACAGCAATTTTTTTCCAACTGCCAGATAAAGCCAAACATTTGTTAGCATAAATGATATTTGAGTAGAATTATGGTATTACCTTTTTTTTTTTTTTAAATTCAGGGCACCTCCCAATTGTTTTTCCTCAGCACATTCCAGTCTTAAGGCAGTCCTCTGGCCTCCCCTTCCTTAGTCTGGACTTCTCCTGGCCTCCTCAAATTTTTATTTTTCAGCTTTCACTATATACCCACAACCAGGGAACTGCAACCTGACAAAATGGTCATGTCCAGTTTTAGCCTCTGTTGTGGTTTAGCCCCAGCCAGCAACTAAGCACCATGCAGCCGCTCGCTCACTCTCCCTGCCCCGGTGGGATGGGGGAGAGAATCAGAGGAGTAAGAGTGAGAAACACTCATGGGTTGAGATAAGAACAGTTTAATAATTGAAATAAAGTAAAATAGTAATGATAATAATAACAATATAATAATGATAATAATAATAATATACAAAGTAAGTGATGCACAATGCAATTGCTCACCACCCGCCGACCGATACCCAGACAGTTCCTGAGCAGCGATCGCTCCTCCCCGGCCAACCCCCCCCCAGTTTATATACTGAGCATGATGTCATATGGTATGGAATACCCCTTTGGTCAGTTTGGATCAACTATTCTGGCTGTGCCCCCTCCCAGTTTCTTGTGCACCTGGCAGAGCATGGGAAGCTGACAAGTCCTTGACTAGCATAAGCAGTACTTAGCAATAACTAAAACATCAGTGTGTTATCAACATTCTTCTCATTCTAAATGCAAAACACAGCACTATGCCACCTACTAGGAAGAAAATTAACTCTATTCCAGCCGAAAACAGGACAGCCTCTTTATAACTAAGACTGAATGATGCACACACTAATCCACATATAAATTAATATGGTTAGTGGGAGCCTGTAACTCACAAGCCTATCGTAGCTATGAACTTTTGCTTTGTATCTTTCCTTTGAATTTGAACAGAGAGACAATGGAGCTGTTTGTGATTTCTTTTTAAAGAAGTTGTTGCTCAATATAGCCATGCTTTTTCTCTCTAGTAAGAAGAGTAGGAGTTGACATATTCACCCATCTTCGATGGAGTAGCATAGTTAGTTTTACAATCCAGCTTATGTGTGAGAAAGGATATAGTGTAAGTGAGGAACTGCAGTCTGGGAATCATTTCTACTGTCTTGTCCATTTTTTACTCTCCTGATATGTGACAGTCCTGGTTTTGTAGACTCTCTTGGGATCTCAGAAACTGTGAAACTGAAGGTGACAGGGCCAGAATTCACTTCAAGTAATTACTGATCAGTTTCAATATAATTTATATCTCCTGTGTACCTGTTTTAGCTTTTCACAATTCTCTTTGACCCAGCAGAAATAGAGAAAATGTAATGCTTGATGCAAATTGTATTTGATGCAAATTACAGCACCACTTTAGCTATACATGCAAACTATTAAGACTTTTCACCTTGGCATTGCCTTTGTGTGTTACTGAACAGAGATTCATCTTTTTGCCTCTTCCAATTATGGATCCTTCTTCTCTTTGGTCTCTTCAGGAGGCTAGGGCAAATTACAGCACATTGCTTTTGGCAGCTCTGAAAGAAAATTCGTGTTCTCACATTCCAAGACCAATATTTGAAAGGACTGTATATAGGTATGCCACATATTCCCAGCACATGAATGAGATAGAGCAACACTTTCAAGAAGTAGGACCTGTGATGGAAAAGCAAAATATCTTTCCTTCAAAGACTTTGCATTACCACTGTTTCTACATATTCATCTTGGAACTTCTTCAGTTATACATTGACCACTGTCAAAGATGTTTTATTGTCAAAGACAGACTACTGGGGCTTCAGAGTGATCGCTACAGTTTACTAAATGCAGAGGAAGGTATCTCAGCTTTAACTATTAGAATATAAAGGGGAAAAATAATGTAAATTATCAAGAACAGATTTGACTTAATTTTGTAGGAATGGAAGTACTTCAAATACAGTAAAAATGTTTTAAACTCAATATTTCCAAGCATATGAGTTTTCACAATATTGCTACCCTAAGAAGAAACTTTAAATATTATAAAAATACATAAAATTATGCTAGTAAGTATGCTTTTTAAGACCATTTTATATAATTATAATTACATTGCCATGCAGACTAAAGTTGACTGGATCATCATGTTCTTAAAGCTTAAAAACATGTCAAGCTGGAAAGAGGGCATGACACCACAGAAGTCCAAGCAACAGAGCCTGTTAGCATTCATGGAGGTTCTGATACTGAGAGGTGTTGTAAGTAAAACCAAATCACTCAGATGCCTTTGACCACAGTATTAAGTAAAGCATATATATTTCTGCAGAAGAAACACAAGTATAACACCACTCTGTCTGTAGGTGAGAAATCTGGACAGATAGTCACTGATGTGTGCCCATCACTGACATCTGCTGCAGAAGTCTCCCAGAACTTGCACACCTCAGTCATAGATGTGCTGGGAATTCACTAGCCTTCCCCAGAGCAGGGGACGATCATGGAGCTTCCCAGCTTCATTTCACTGAGCAATCCTGTGGGACTAGAATCCCTCTGGTGGGATGGCAAAATTTGCATAGTATATGTCAGTCTATTATTTTGAGGACTCCCACAGAAAATGCTAATTTCTTCAACTCTTACATGTCAGTTCTCAATGGATCCCTGTGCTCAGGACCACACATTTATTGCGTGCTCAAACTTGGTAGTCCGTAAATGGACCCTTATTAATCAGTAAAATAAAATAACTGACTATAGAGGAGAAAAAGAGAGTGCCAGAGGGTTTTTACAAATTAAATGGGTATTTAAAAAATGGGACACCTTTCTCAGGAACTAGGTAAGAACAGAATCTTGGTCACCAATAATATAATAATCCACAGCTGGAACTAGCCCAACGTTCAGGGCTCTTCCTACCTGGATTTTTTCTCAGCTCATTAGGTTGCAAACCATTCAGTCGCAGAAAATGTCATTATTTGTATATCTTCCTTGGAGAAGAGGAGACCCAGTTCTGCTATTTGACCCATTTTTGTAGCTTGCTTTCAGACCTCTCAACATTTATTTCTTGCTGGCTGAATCTCTGGGGATGTAAGAAACAAAGACCGGCATTTTTTGGCCTGTAGCGCTGAGCAGCGCTGTGGCTTCTCTGGTTACCATATGTCCCAACATGCAAATGCATGGTGCCGGCTCATGCAACATGTGCTGTGCTACTGGCTGAATAAAAGTGTCACACAGGATTCAGCTGCATCACTTTCTTGCCTGCAGGTCTACACTTTTTCCTCTCATTCTTCCTCCATTTTATGCATTAATGAATTAAGGTTTGTGAGACATGAGCTGAATGCAAAGGTCTGATTCACCCAGTTTAACTGAGGGACTTAAATTAGGAGCATATTTGCTCTACGCTACTTTAATAGTCTGTTAAGAAAGAGTAATTTTCAGGGGGGGATTTAGGGGTGAGCTGGATAATGCTCTGGAAAGATTTTCCCATTTCTCTTTCAAGAGGGAGCTAACAATGAATACATTCCTGATTAAGGTACCTAGCCAGCTGCCTAGAATTAGGTGAGATGAAACCAGCCAGAGTATAAATGCTAACAAGGCCAGGCCTAATCAACAGTCTAAGCAACAACCTTATTTTCCTAGCAGTCCCTCAGACCTGGCCTGTTTAACCTTTCTTCTGTCCTTAAAATATCATATGCCAATGGCACTGTCCTTACTAGCAATATGCAGGCTCCTACCGCACAATAACTTATCCTTCCTTTATAGAGGAGATGGCAACAGCAAGCTACCTGGCATGTCCCAAGGTCCAAGCCTGCCTGCAGGCAGATGCTGCAGACCAGAGAGGATCCAAGCAGAGGCATGGAGTGGGCTTGGGAGGCAGAAGAGCACTGAGCAGAGGGGAGAGAAGATGGGGTGCTGAGCTGAGGAGGTGAAAGACAGGAAGATGAAGAGAAGAAGATGAGGGGATGATCCATGAGATTCAGATCTTGATTTGGATTTGACCCTTCTGTGCCCCAATACTGAGAGATAAACTGGTTTGGAAGTACAGAAAAGGTGAAATATGAAGAAACTAAAATGAAGGAAGAAATGCAAAGATGACTAAAAAGGAAAGGGGAATTACAGCTGATGTGCCCTGGATTCTGTAGGAATTTCTTTTTCTTCCCTTGGTTAAGTATCTCCAGATCATATACCTAGTTGTCATTTTGTCAATATTTAATAATTGTCCACTAGTCAATACTAGGTGCATCTCACTAGCTTCCAACACATTTGGGGTTAAAGAGAGCTTCCCATAGCTCCTGTCAGCTTTATTAGGTGTTGCCCACGTATTTTCTAGGAAAGACTTCAATCTGCTGCAAAGCAAGTTGTCCTGGTTTCAGCTGGAATACAGTTAGTTTTCTTACTAATAGCAGGCATAGTGCTGTGTTTTGGAATTAGGATGAGAAGAATGCTGATAACACACTGATGTTTTAGTTGTTGCTAAGTACTGCTTATGCTAGTCAAGGACTTTGCAGCTTCCCATGCTCTGCCAGGTGCACAAGAAACTGGGAGGGGGCACAGCCAGGACAGTTGATCCAAACTGACCAAAGGGCTATTCCATACCATATGATGTCATGCTCAGTATATAAACTGGGGGGGGTTTGGCCGGGGAGCAGTGATCGCTGCTTGGGAACTGTCTGGATATCGCTCGGCGGGTGGTGAGCAATCGCATTATGCATCACTTGCTTTGTATATTATTATTGCTATTATCATCATTATTATACTGTTATTATTACCATTACCATTTTACTTAATTTCAATTATTAAACTGTTCTTATCTCAACCCAGGAGTGTTTCTCACTCCTCCGATTCTCTCCCCCATCCCATCAGGGTGGGGGAGTGAGTGAGCAACTGCGTGGTGCTTAGTTGCTGTCTGGGGCTAAACCATGACAGTCCTTTTTGGTGCCCAACATGGGGCCCAAAGGGTTTGAGATAATAACAGATTAACCAGATTGTGTTAAGGAATCTGTTAACAGTTGCCAGTCACAATATTAGTTCATCTGATCTGCACCATGCTCCTTTTTTTCCTGTACATATTAAAGCTTGGTGTTGGTTTTTGCAGTTTGTTGTGCTCTGCAGTGATGAGTGATGTTTTGCCTGGGAGATTTGTTATTAAAACACTGGCCTTGAGCATTCTTTGGTATCTGGGGTTTGTACTGAAGCCATTGCTGTACCTCGGGTACCACCTCGTGGAGAGAATTAGCAATTACACCTCTTCCTCTGAGAGGTTTTTTATGGAGGAAATGCAGAATGGCACCTTCGCTACCTTCTTCTATGATGTTTCCTCCTTCATTACAATAACTTTTCAGTATCTTGAACATCCTTGGGTAGCTAAGATACATCTATTGCTATTTCTTGGGAATACTGTTTCAGTTTTGATGAAGGTTAGTAAGCAATTTAAGAATATCATCCAGAGATCTGCCCCAAGGCTGGAGAGTTATGAGTGGCAGGGTGCGTGGGGTAGCATGGGCAAGTACCTAGGGCAGTGGGCACCTCCAGTGTTTTGGAACTTCACCCCTGAACAAGTGCAGAATCCTGAAGAATTAGTAAAGTATTTGGAAAAACTATGTTGTCACCCTGGCAACTCCAGAGAGACACAACTCATTGCAACATGCTGGGGACTGGCCCATGCCTATCGAGACCTGTTCAACACTATTCAGAACCCTCAAGGGAAAGAGAAGGTCTCTGGATCGGATGACAAGGCAACAGGCACTGTGGCCACTCCAACCCCCGCCACAAGCACTGCGGCTACTCCAACACCCACCACAGGCACTGCAGGCACTCCAACCCCAGTGACAGGCACCGTGGCTAAACCAGGGAACAGTTGCCCCTCTACAGAAGAAAAAATACACAAGAAAATCAGGTCGTTTAGTAAGGGAAGAAGATGAACCAGGGCCACCACGAGAAACAGAGGAGGAAGAACCCATAAATGAGATGGTAACCACCCGATCCCTATCCCTGGGTGAGCTGCGGGATATGCGAAAAGCTTTCAGTCGTCATCCAGGCGCGCACATCATCACCTGGCTGCTCCGATGCTGGGATAACGGGGCCAGTAGCCTGGAATTAGAGGGTAAGGAAGCCAAGCAGCTGGGATCCCTTTCCAGGGAAGGGGGCATTGACAAAGCAATTGGAAAAGGGGCAAAAACGCGCAGCCTCTGGAGGCGACTTCTGTCAAGTGTGAAGGAAAGGTATCCCTTCAAGGAGGATGTTATATACCGCCCAGGCAAATGGACCACCACAGAGAGGGGTATCCAGTACCTGAGGGAATTAGGCGTGCTGGAGGTGATTTATAGTGACCTGAACGATGAGTAGTTACCCAAAGGTCCAAATAAAGTCAGGTGCACACGACCCATGTGGCAGAAGGTGGTACAGAACGCAACAGCATCGTATGCCAACTCGTTGGCAATACTGACCTGGAAAGATGACGAGGCACCAACGGTGGATGAAGTGACTCCAGGAATATGAAGAAAAGCTCTCTTCCTCCCTACGGGCCTGTGTCTCGGCTGTGGAAAAACTGTCTGAAAAACTGTGCCGAGAGTTCCAGCAACTCAGAGAGGATCTGTCCTACTCCCCACCTGCACGGACCAGTATCTCAGCCATTAGGAGTCAACGTCCTTCTGCTCAAGAGAGAGGATGGAGAGGATACAGACCACGGGGCACCCTGTGGTTTTACCTGCGTGATTATGGAGAGGACATGAGGAAGTGGGATGGAAAACCCACCTCAACCTTAGAGGCACGGGTGCGTGAGTTGCAAGGAAAAACTATTAGAAAAGGCGGTTCTCCCAGGAAGATTGCAGCTCCAGTTTCCAGTGAGCAGTTCCCGAGACAGAGTAAGAGGGCTAATTTTACTTCCGACCTTGATCAGGGGACTTTTGATTCACATTTAGAAGGAGTGAACAACGAATACTATGACCAGTGTCAGAGGGGCCCTGCCTCCAGCCAGGTGGAGGAAAGGGACAACCGGGTTTCCTGGATTGTGTGGGTTTGATGGCCTGGCACATCAGACCCACAGGAGTATAAGGCTCTAGTGGACACCAGTGCACAGTGTACCCTAATGCCATCAAGCTATACAGGGGCAGAACCGATCTGTATTTCTGGAGTGACGGGGGGATCCCAACAGCTAACTGTATTGGAGTGGAGGCCGAAGTGAGCCTAACCAGGAATGAGTGGCAGAAGCACCCCATTATGACTGGCCCAGACGCTCCGTGCATCCTTGGCATAGACTACCTCAGGAGAGGGTATTTCAAGGACCCAAAAGGGTACCGGTGGGCTTTTGGTATAGCTGCCTTGGAGACGGAGGAAATTAAACAGCTGTCCACCTTGCCCGGTCTCTCAGAGGACCCTTCTATTATGGGGTTGCTGAGGGTTGAAGAACAACAGGTGCCGATCGCTACCACAACAGTGCACCGGCGGCAATATCGCACCAACTGAGACTCCCTGATTCGAATCCATAACCTGATTCATTGCCTGGAGAGCCAGGGAGTGATCAGCAAGACTCGCTCACCCTATAACAGTCCCATATGGCCAGTGCGAAAGTCTAATGGGGAGTGGAGACTAACAGTGGACTATCGTGGCCTGAAGGAAGTTACACCGCCACTGAGTGCTGCCGCGCCAGACATGCTAGAATTTCAGTACGAACTGCAGTCAAAGGCAGCCAAGTGGTATGTCACAACTGATATCGCTAATGCGTTTTTCTCCATCCCTTTGGCAGCAGAGTGCAGGCCACAGTTTGCTTTCACTTGGAGGGGTGTTCAGTACACTTGGAACCGACAGCCCCAGGGCTGGAAGCACAGAAAATGAGAAGTAATATGCCCTGTTTAATGATGGGTACTGTCGTCTTGTGGGAAAGCATCGGAGGTGGAAAGCTGCTGTATGGAGTCCTATATGACAAGTCGCAGAAACTGCTGAAGGAGAAGGGGAGTCGAGTCAGTTTGCAGAGGTGAAAGCCATCCAGCTGGCTTTAGATATTGCTGAACGAGAAAAGTGGCCAGTCCTTTATCTCTGTACTGCCTCATGGATGGTGGCAAATGCCCTGTGGGGGTGGCTCCAGCAATGGAAGCAGAGCAACTGGCAGTGCAGAGGCAAACCCATCTGGGCTGCTGCACTGTGGCAAGGTATCGCTGTCCGGGTAGAGAAGTGGTTGTAAAAGTTCGTCATGTAGATGCTCATGTACCTAAGAGTCTGGCCCCTGAAGAACATCAAAACAACCAGCAGGTGGATCAGGCTGCTAAGCTTGGAGTGGCTCAGGTGGATATGGACTGTAATCCAGGGTGAACCCAGAGGGTTCACTATTTATAGTGAAAATAAATAGTGAGGGTGAACTATTTATAGCTCGGTGGGCTCATGACACCTCAGGCCATCAAGGAAGAGATGCAACATACAGATGGGCTCGTGATCGAGGGGTGGACTTAACTATGGACAGTATTGCACAGGTTATTCATGAATGTGAAACATGTACTGCAATCAAGCAAGCCAAGCAGTTCAAGCCCCTCTGGTATAGTGAACGATGGCTGAAATATAAATATAGGGAGGCCTGGCAGATTGATTATATCACACTCCCACAGACCCGCCAAGGCAAGCGCTATGTGCTCACCATGGTGGAAGCAAACACTGGATGGTTGGAAACGTATCCTGTGCCCCATGCCACCTCCCGGAACACCCTCCTGGGCCTTGAAAAGCAAGTCCTGTGGCGACATGGCACCCCAGAAAGAATTGAGTCAGACAACGGGACTCATTTCCGAAACAACCTCATAGACACCTGGGCCAAAGAGCACGGCATTGAGTGGGTATATCACATCCCCTATCATGCACCAGCCTCTGGGAAAATCGAACGATACAATGGATTGTTAAAGACTACCCTGAGAGCAATGGGTGGTGGGACATTCAAACATTGGGATACGCATTTAGCAAAAGCCACCTGGTTAGTCAACACCAGGGGATCTGCCAATCGAGCTGGCCCTGCCGAATCAAAACTTTTACGTACTGTGAAAGGAGATAAAGTCCCTGTAGTGCACATAAAAAATATGCTGGGGAAGACAGTCTGGGTTACTTTCCCCTCGGGCAAAGGAAGACCCATTCGTGGGATTGCTTTTGCTCAAGGACCTGGGTGCACTTGATGGGTGATGCGAAAGGATGGGGAGGTCCAGTGTGTACCTCAAGGGAATCTGATTTTGGGTGAAAATAGTCAATGAACTGAATTGTATGATGTTAATTGCTATATATTACTGTATGTTATCTCTTAACTGTATGTTATCTCTTAACTGCATGTTAATATAATAATATAGTATGATGTTAATATAATGATATAGTTTGTTAATGTTAAGTATATAATACTGTATGTTATGGTTGCTATATGCCACATCAATGGTATTACAGTGAGAATTGCCCAGCTTAATGAAAATGAACTTTGATGAAACCGTGTTGGAATGAGAACTGGCTTCAGCATGCAACAATCCAACACCGCACACCACCTCTCCTGCTCTGAAAGACTGTGATGACAGATGGAACCCAAAGTCATGGACTAAATGAACTCAATGGATGTTTTAGAGGGATGGCCCATAGACGAAGGGAATGATATCTCTGTGTATATATCAAGATAGGGAAAGTGTTGGTGATTAATTAGAACGCATTGGAAAGGGGTAGGACCTGTGCATGACGTAGATGGTATAGAATAAGGGGTGGATACTGTCCTGGTTTCGGCTGGGATAGAGTTAATTTTCTTCTTAGTAGCGGGCATAGTGCTGTGTTTTGGATTTAGTGTGAGAAGAATGCTGATAACATGCTGATGTTTTCAGTTGTTGCTGAGTACTGCTTATGCTAGTCAAGGACTTTTTCAGCTTCCCATGCTCTGCCAGGCGCACAAGAAACTGGGAGGGGGCACAGCCAGAATAGTTGATCCAAACTGACCAAAGGGCTATTCCATACCATATGACGTCATGCTCAGTATATAAACTGGGGGGGTTTGGCCGGGGAGCAGCGATCGCTGCTTGGGATCTGTCTGGGTATCAGTCGGCGGGTGGTGAGCAATTGCATTGTGCATCACTTGCTTTGCATATTATTGTTGTTATTATTATCATTATTATACTGTTACTATTAGCATTACTATTTTGCTTTATTTCAATTATTAAACTGTTCTTATCTCAACCCAGGAGTGTTTCTCACTCTTACTCCTCCGATTCTCTCCCCCATCCCATCAGGGAGTGAGCGAGCAGCTGTGTGGTACTCTAGTTGCTGTCTGGGGCTAAACCACGACACAGGTCCTGCAGTGGTTTGGGACTCTCTCTGTCCCACTAAAGCTTTTGTGCATGAATAAGTGCAGTGGGTCTGGTGCATTCCTTTTAACTGCTGAGCCCACATTCGGGGCCATCATGTATCTCAATTGAGACAGACAGCATCTTTTAGCATTTTAAATTTCAGTATTTTCCAGAAGACGTTTTGTTTCATCCATAAAATGCCATGAAATTAATATCCTGACTTTATATGCCAGACTGGCTAATAGAAGAGGGAATGGATCTAGCAACAGTGTTTAGATTGTCTTAGAGGTTTGCTATTTAGTCTCTGGTCATCTATTTTTGTCTATCATTATTCTACTATTAACCTTGTTGTGATACCAGATAAATTTTATAAACATGCAACTAGAGGTGGGCCCAGTCCAGTCCAGTGTGTACATTTGTGTGTTTATCTTTGCCTCTGTGTGTGAGGTTTATTTCCAAAGAATCCAAACCTGGATCCAAATCCAAAGTCCTCAGATGGTCCCTGTCACTGCAGAAGGCTAAACCAAAACAGCTGAGCACAGCTTTGAAGACATTTAGATTCTAAATCCTGATCCAAATGACTTGAATTCCTTTTCTTCTCCCATCCCTTTAATCTAGATTAAAGATATGATCTTGGGAGCACAGGAAAAAGAAAAGAGAATATCAACAACTGATATTAATTGCTCTCTATCAATCCCTGAAGAGTTCTCAAAATATTTAGACAATATGATGTGAGTAACAACATTAATAATCTAAATGTGAGAAAGAAAAGAAGTCGGTAACTACAGGAAAGTTTAAACATCACATCAGATAAGTAAGAAAGACCTCTAAATATAACATAAAAAAGATAAAACAGAAAGCATAGTAAAGAAAAAAAAAATCAAAATCAAAGCATTGTCCTCAATGCCATAGGGGTCACATGAATTAAATAACTCTAATGCCTTTCCAAAAAGAAAACATCATTAAAAGCCTGGAAGAATTGAGTTCTGAATTAATTCTTCATTGACATTCAAAGCACTTCCCCTTCCCTTCCATCCCAGCATTTTTCCTAAGGCATGTTGCTTGACCCATTAAAAACATGTAATTGTCATAAACAAAAAATAAACTTCTTACCATTAACAGAAGATTAAAACTTTGTAAGAAGTAGTGTGGAATAATCAAACCTTAAGCCAAGAGTACATTCAAGGTCTGAAAGAGGCTCTATATGAATATATGGAATTTATCAATTTTATTATTACCATTATATACTGTGTTTGCTAGTCAGTTTTATTTATTAAGTGTCAGTTACTAGCAGATTTGTTTTATTTAAAGGTAAAAGAGTTGTTAATTCTTTATGGAAGTTCTGCGAAGTAGTAGAACCCAAATTTTTACCAAAAAGATCCCAGTCAGTGCAATTTGCAAAAGCTTATGGTGGGTTAGCTTAACCCAACTTTTTGGACAATAAAGTGTCTTAAAACCACCTTTATTCTCTGCATACAAGGCATTGGGGCAGGTGGCTGTCCAGCATCCTCTGCCCAGCACTCCCTTCTCCCTCGTGCTGGAACCTCCTCACCTTCTTCCTTACTGCTTTACATCTGCTGATTTTCTTCTCTTTCATCAGTCATTTCTAACAAAGTGAAACAGTGGGGTTTAATATACTTCACTCTAGGGTAATGAGTATATTTTTTTTCTGTGTGTTTGCTTGCATTTTCTTATAAGAAGTTACATTTCAATGCAGCCCTACAATATTTTCATTAAGATGAAATACTGGGGGCATTTCCATTGAGATGAAGGATATGTCACAATTTTAAGACTGTTTCTCATGTGGTTCTTCAGTGACATATGTTTTTTTCCTGTAGAAAAAAACCACAGTAAAGGGAATTAGCCTGGGGAAAATGCCACTGAGACACTGTTAAGAACTCTGACTTAAAGCCAAGCAGCATTTGCAGAGCAAATGCTCAGTCCACCCATTGTGCTTTACAGCCACAGGGCCTGAGAATAATACTCTATGAGATTTTAACAGAAGTATGGTAAAAATATTTTGGTATAGCTGCCTCAGATTCTGAAATCAGACACCTTAGTTTTTAATTTAATTTATACTCTGTTTCTTTAACATAAGTTTTTATTTCTATGTTAACACTGCATTACTATGCATTTGAGGAAGAGCTGTGAAGAGAGTGCAACCTGCCACTTAGCATACAGCAATATTAACAACTTTAACCCAGGTACAGATCTTATTCCAATACAGGTGATGAGCTACTGATAAGGAGTTGGCAGCTGCAGAGGTTATGGCCATGGTGCATTTACCTGCTAGTACTTTGCCCAGAAAGCAGCCTATGAAGAGCTGTTTCAGTCTAGTGTAATTTTGAGCAATTTGAGGACTGTTGGACTAAGGAAAAGATCGCTTTCAGGCATGGGCCAGAATTAGGAAGATGAAGAGAAGGATCACCTTTGTTCAGTTTTAATTCCCCTGTGCCCAGAACAGTGTGATTTACCAAAGAATCTGATCCATCTTTGACAGTTTTTCTTTTCCTTTCAGTAAAATAAGGATAATAATTTAGGGCCATCTGATAGCTTGGAAGCGTAGAAGTGAAAAGTAAAGAGGGGACAGCATGCCATGCCAGACGGTCTCCCAGGAAACACACCCTTTAAGGGGCAGAGACCTGGTGTAATCACTATCTTCTCACATCATCATGGTAGCCAAAGCAGAAGGTGGTTCCTGAAATCACAAGTACAGCCCTGCTCTTTTCTGGTGGCAGTGCAGCAATGCACTGCCTCTTGCTTAGGGCTTGGGTCAAATCCACCATTCAGCCTTAAGGAAAGGAAAGTTCATTAGCTAGAATATTAGCTACAACCTTCAAAACAAAACTTCTTACTATATCGTCACAGAATGCCTGTAGATTTATGAGGTCTTGGGAATACAATACATTAATCACAGTAGTACTTGTTTGTTTGTGTGAAGATTTGCAAAACAAGTAATAAAGTGTTGATTTTTTTTTTTTTTTTTTACTTGTTCTGGATCTAGTTTCCTTATTTAAAATGAGCTATTCTGGAATACATCTAGGAAGCCAGCAGTTGGTAGAATGTGATTAGGATTTCAGGAGTCACAGTCACAAGTCTTATCAAAAATCATCCAGATCCTAAGTTCGATCTTCATTGTATTTATTCTTTAGCTGAAACAGTCTTCCATAAATTTTACAAAATCTACATGGTACAATGTATAGCATTACAAAGAACTAGATAGGAAAAAAAAAGAAGAGGATTATTAAAGGTAATATGCACTGACTTTCCAGTAAAATAAATGGAAATAACAAATGTTTTTATTTTATCTCTTAAAATAATGAATAATTGAATGGAAGCTTTCCATTTAAGAAGACTCAGATGTTTTTTATTAGGACTGCTAAAAAGCTTAACAAACTGTTTCAGAATTTGCCAAATTATATCCATCTGCATAAACTAATAAAATATAAATTATCATTTCCAGTAGTTCTAAAGAGATATTAATTCAAAAGTTGATATATTAAGCATTCTTCACAATCGAATTTAGTTCTTATCCTCACTGTATATTAGAAAAAACAGTGTTTTACACATAATGCACGCTGAAACTGCAGATGTCCCTACACGCTATAAGCAATGCCAGCCTGAACTACTGGGGACTTCCATGCTATCTGCATGCTACACTGCCTCTTGAAGGAGTCTGTTTTCTCAACTGATGACATTGCACGGCTTTTATTTTTGGCAAGGCTTTTTCAGTAGAGGGACATGATGTGAAATAGAATAACCTGATGAAATACAATAAGTTAATAAGTGTTGTACACAGAGCACCTTTCATCATGACAGATCCCAAAGAGTTTTACAAACTGTATATATAAAAATCATTCTTCACCCACCACTGAAATGCAGTTACTGCTGGAGAAGAATAGGGTAACCATACCATGCCAGGAATAACAGCTTTTTTGAGGAAGGGAAGTAAAGAAAAAAGTCTTCATATGAAACAATAATGGGAATATTTAGGGAGGCCAGATCTAATTACTAGCATTTGCATTTGGTCAACGTGTTTAAAGGATTTCTTGTAAACACATGAATCAGTAATAGGGATATGAGTATCCATAAATATTTCATTTGCCACTGTCGTGGTTTAGCCCCAGCCAGCAACTAAGCACCACGCAGCCGCTCACTCACTCCCCCTACCCCGGTGGGATGGGGGAGAGAATCGGAGGAGTAAGAGTGAGAAACACTCCTGGGTTGAGATAAGAACAGTTTAATAATTGAAATAAAGCAAAATAGTAATGCTAATAGTAACAGTATAATAATGATAATAATAATAATGATACACGAAGCAAGTGATGCACAATGCAATTGCTCACCACCCGCCGACCGATACCCAGACAGTTCCCGAGCAGCGATCGCTGCTCCCTGGCCACCCCCCCCCCAGTTTATATACTGAGCATGATGTCATATGGTATGGAATAGCCCTTTGGTCAGTTTGAATCAACTATTCTGGCTGTGCCCCCTCCCAGTTTCTTGTGCGCCTGGCAGAGCATGGGAAGCTGAAAAAGTCCTTGACTAGCATAAGCAGTACTCAGCAACAACTAAAAACATCAGCATGTTATCAACATTCTTCTCCTACTAAATCCAAAACACAGCACTATGCCTGCTGCTAGGAAGAAAATTAACTCTATCCCAGCCGAAACCAGGACACAATAAAACAATAAGCATTGTATATAATGTGATTACCTCAGTCACAACTACTGTAATGTCCTGAGAGGTCTCTTCCAGACCTTTGGTGCCCATCCTACTACACATATAACCCTTCTGCAACTGTAGCTAATAACATAGGCTTGAGCACCAGGATCTCCTCCATATTTATTTATCGGCCAAAGAAGCTTTGCCTAAAAAGTTGGGGAAATAAAGCCTCCCAGAGAGGACAATAGGTTTTCTTTACAAAACATATGTGCTGAATTTCAATGTTTTTACTCTTCTCCATCAGTTTCACTCAAGATGCATTGCAAGTTAATCGCTTTCTTATTTTTCACATATGAATATCACCCATCCTGGAAAAGAATCTCTCCTAGATGTCATGAAACAACAACATGCTTTTGCTTTAATTGAAGGGGGCGGGGTGGAAATGAGAAGAAAAAAGAAGCCTTAGTTGAAAATGAAAGACTTGTGCCAGACAGACTGGATCTGCATTTGCAATACCCTTGCTTCAGGGTATTTGGATGTATCCACAGTTTTGATTCAGACCATTAGAGAGACAGAACCCAACTGTAAAACTCTAAGTGAGATTTGAGCAATGCTTAGAGTGTATTTGGATATAGAGTTTTGGCTGACCTATTTAAAGGATGATGTTGTGCAAGTGATTACTCCATAATCTAGGCAAGTGCCAAGACATATTTAATAGGAAAAAGTAGCCAAGACCTAAAAGTTTTTGCTAATGTGCAAGATCTGTTTCTTTTTTTTCATAAAGACTGAAAAAAATGATTATATACCACATTGTAGAGTTTTGCAGATATCTCTCTGCAGAAGTAGTCACCATTTCTCCTAGAAAAAACAGCATTCAAATTAGAGGGGGGCAGTTTAGGATTATTTCTGTAAAACTAGACAGATTTACACTGGTTCTGAAACAACTATGATGGCTTCTTTTCCAGTAAGCTGGAAAATCTTAGTTAGCTACTGCGTAGTGATCTGTTTGGGCAACTTTACCTTACAGAGGATCAAAAACATGCCCCCCCCCCCCCCAGGGCTGTACTTTATCTCTCTTTCAGTTCTTCTCTTGGCCTCTGCACAAAACCCAAGAGGGTTCAGCCACTATTATTATATTTGTTAGGTCCTTCTAAAACACTGGACCAAAACTCAAGTGCTGTAAGAAACACTGTATTGCATTAGCACACTGAACAACAGGATGAAAAATTAGCAAAGAAAAGGCATCTTCTAAATACTGGATAAGGAATCAGGATTTTAATCTGCCTTCTGCTAATGATTACTTTGTGGCCTGGAGGAGTATCACATATTCTGTCTGCCTTTGCTTCCACATCCTAGCTGCTCAGCAAGAGGATAATGATCTCAAAGCTTGTTGTAAGAATTAGTTAATAACAATAAGCATGTTGATAAGGTCAACTAGCAGTTTTGTGTAACAAGAAAGTGATCTTGAGCATGAATGAGTCTTTTCCTGATGAAAAGCTGGTTTAAAGAAAACAGATTTAATCAAGAAAAAAATGCCTTTTGGTCAAACCATAGTGCTGAAAAGATAGAAAGTCTATTACTGAAAAAAGAAGCTCCAGATTAAAAATGCAGACATAGTATTCACTGGTAAAAAGCAAGACTGTGTTTGTAAATATTCATAAATATTTGTACCAATCCCCAAATCTACTCAAACACAGATCCTGTCTAGTCTCAGAAAACAGGTCAAGTTTATAAATGTACTAGCAAACATATGGAAAAGCATTACCACACAGAGGACATCACTGCTAAAATGCATTAGGTGGGCTGGCTGACGCTGAGATGCTTCTCATTGTAGGATGACATATTCATTAAATTACATCCGTTTGCAACAACTTGATGGTAATGGGCTCATTTTGGTTTCTCTTCTGAGAAAAACATCCCATCCTTCCCACTGGGATCTTCAGCTCTCTAGAAAGCCCCAGGGCATACCTGGAGACATCTAAAAATTAAAAAAAGGGAAAATATTCCAGGAAATGGCATTTGGGATTGAACTTTATATGCAACTGTGGTGGGTTGACCCTGGCTGGATGCCAGGTGGCCACCAAAGCTGCTCTATCACTCCCCTCCTCAGCTGGACAGGGGAGAGAAAATATAATGAAAGGCTCATGGGTCAAGATAAGGATGGGGAGAGATCACTCACCAATTACTGTCATGGGCAAAACAGACTTGACTTGGGGAAACTAGTTTAATTTATTACCAATCAAAATCAGAGTAGGGTAATGAGAAATAAAACTAAATCTTAAAACACCTTCCCCCCACCCCTCCCTTCTTCCCGGGCTGAACTTCACTCCCGATTTTCTCTACCTCCTCCCCCCGAGCAGCACATGGGGACGGGGGTTGCAGTCAGTTCATCACTTGTTGTCTCTGCTGCTCCTTCCTCCTGCTCCAGTGTGGGGTCCTGCCCACAGGAGACAGTCCTTCAGGAACAGACTGCTCCATTGTGGGTCCCCTGTGGGGTCACAAGTCCTGCCAGCAAACCTGCTCCAGCGGGGGCTCCTCTCTCCACGGGGCCACAGGTCCTGCCAGGAGCCTGCTCCAGCATGGGCTTCCCACGGGGTCACAGCCTCCTTCAGGCATCCACCTGCTCTGGCATGGGGTCATCCACAGGCTGCAGGTGGATATCTGCTCCACTGTGGACCTCCATGGGCCGCAGGGGGATGGCCTGCCTCACCATGGTCTTCACCAGGGGCTGCAGGGGAATCTCTGCTCTGGTGCTTGGAGCACCTCCTCCCCCTCCTTCTTCACTGACCTTGGTGTCTGCAGAGTTGTTGTTCTCACATATTCTCACTCCTCTCTCCAAGCTGCTTTTTCCCCTTCTTAAATATGTTATCACAGAGGCGTTACCACCGATGCTGATTGGCTCGGCCTTTGCCAGTGGCAGGTCCGTCTTGGAGCCAGCTAGCATTGGCTCTATTGGACATAGGGGAAGCTTCTAGCAGCTTCTCACAGGAGCCACCCCTGTACCCCCCCGCTCCCAAAACCTTGCCATGCAAATCCAATACAGCAATCAACTGAACTAAATGTATGTGCAAAAACCACTAACTGTGCAAGTTAGTCTTGTGTATGCAGGGGAAAGCTGGGAGGCTGTTGCTGGGGGAAGCTGCACAACTGCACTGCTCTCCCCACTGCAGTGCCACAATGTCTGCCTTCTTTTAAACTCTCCTCCTGGTGGGGTGGGAATTCTTGTGTCCCTTAACTATTCATGGACAATTCATAAGCATAATGGAAATTTAATTCATTGAATAAAAGATGTGCTGTTAGGCAATTGTCTCTAGCATGTTCTATGAAAGCTTTGTCCATTTAATTTCAAATGATTCCAAAGACAGATACATGGATATAACTCTGGCCCTCAGGACTCTAATGTCTGAGTACTTTACCATCTGTACCATATTTATTCTCACATGACTTCTGTGATGTAGAGAGGGACTATTAAATCCATCTTAAGGATGAGAAATAAGAGCCAGAACAATGCTGTGATCAAATAGGTGCTCTGGGTTGAGTAGGGTATGAATCGAAGTCTTCCTGATCATAGACTAAATCCTTAATTACTGCATGTTTCCCCTCCCAGTACTGTCTTTGCTGGGAGCTTTTTCAAGCTGGGGAATTCTATGGAGTTGGCAAAAAAGATTCTATGAAAAAGACTTATTTCCTTTTTTATAGTCTATAGGGCTTTTTCCCAGAATGGAAGATTGGAAGGAGCTGGAGAGTGAAATCTGAGATACGAGGAATAGGTTTACAATCATCATGTGAAGGTAACTTTCATGAGACCTCACCTGGAGTACTGCGTCCAGCTCTGGAGCCCTCAGCACAAGAAGGACATGGACCTGTTGGAGTGGGTCCAGAGGAGGGCCACAAAAATGATCCGAGGGCTCGAGCACCTCTCCTACGAGGACAGGCTGAGAGAGTTGGGGTTGTTCATCCTGGAGAAGAGAAGGCTGCAAGGAGACCTTATTGCAGCCTTTCAGTACTTAAAGGGGGCCTACAGGAAGGATGGGGACAATCTTTTTAATAAGGCCTTTTGTGACAGGACAAGGAGTCATGGTTTTAAACTGAAAGAGGGTAGATTTAGATTAGATATAAGGAAGAAATTTTTTACAATGAGGGTGGTGAAGCACTGGAACGGGTTGCCCAGGGAGGTGGTGGAGGCCCCATCCCTAGAAACATTCAAGGTCAGGTTGGATGGGGCTCTGAGCAACCTGATCTAGTTAAAGCTGTCCCTGCTCACTGCAGGGGCATTGGGCTAGATGACCTCTAAAGGTCACTTCCAACCCAAAGCATTCTATGATTCTATGATATCAGTGAGATAGAAATTCAAGCGAGGCCTCAAGGAGGGAGGGGATGGGAGAATTTTCTTATAGCAGTGGTAAAAAAAAATCCACAGCAGTGATGCTTTTCACTTTTCAGATAATATCAAGTTCAAGCTCACTAGATGGCTATTACCCAGCCCAGTCAGGTCCCTTGTCAGAGCTGCAGATAGATTTAGTTCTTCAACCTGACTTGTAACTCAGCCCCTGATGCCCCTTACTGTCTTTTGTTGTTCTCCTCTGAGTGTGTAGCCCTGAAACGTACTTTTTATTTAGGCACTAGATCACATTACACATATCTAAACTGCTGTCCATTGTTACTACCTTTCAGTTTTGCTGATTTCCAGAAATTCTAGATTCTGTAGTTATATTAGGTTGCATTCTTTTCAGGCTGAATCACAGTTTAATACTTCCAACCCATATTCCTTACCTCTCAATGTGGACTTTATTATTACTCCCAGCCTCCTTCATGTTTACTTCACTTCCCTGTTTTTTATCATCTGCAAACTTACTGTAGTTTACTATCCTCTTCCACTGAATCAATATTGACATGCAATGAGACTAATCCCTATGACACTGTATGGATAATTCACCACCAGCTTGACCTATTGCCATTAACTGTTACTCTTAATTTATAACCCTTTAGGTAGTGAATGCTCTAATTGTGCTTATTCACTTCCAAGTCAAGAATTTTCCAAGTTTTCAAGAAGCAATGAACAAATTCCTCTCATATCTGGCTAGATTTACTCTATATACAGTATCATACAAATCACTGATGCTGATTTCCATGCTGCAGTAAGTATCAATAAACAGAGGATGCTATGATCCCTCTATCTCTCCCTAACTATCCTCATATGATCACTTTTATTTTTCAATAATTCTTTGCAGCAAGAGTGCATGATCAGGCTGCAAAGTGTCCAGTGCATCAAATGAGCCCACTGATAGGGACTGCTGTTAGCCCACAGCAAATAGACTTAACCTGCAAAGGAAAAAGTTTAAGTTCTTTTCAATGACTTTGCAACTAGTAAAGGCTGGGAGAACATACACAGTCAATTACCATGGCTTGGATGACTTATGGCAACTTAACTGTATTTTTTAAATCAAGGGTGATAAATCTATACTGTAAATGCTTATAGCTCACAGTTCCGTTGGCTTTGACATTCCCACTGTCAATGTATACACATGTATCACAAACCACTGAGAGCAAACATAACATCAGTTTTGCCACTGTCAGCATTGTATTGCACTGAATGACACCCTGACTCAGACTCTGATGTGACAGCTTTCTACCTGGACATATGTAAAATGCCTTTTTGTTTGCATTACAACAGATGGTAGAGTTAGAATTGTCCAGTACTTTGGGAGAGAATGTAAGCATTTTGAAGACAGCTTGTAGTGACTAAATGGAATTTTCTTCTCTGAGTAAATTTTGAAACAATCCTTAAACAGATAATTTTTTTTTTTTTTTTTGCTGCTGCTTAAAGTGCTGTTTCTGAGAAAAGGCAAAATGAAGTCATAAGAACTTGTGGCTGTCCTGGTTTCGGCTGGGATAGAGTTAATTTTCTTCCTAGCAGCAGGCATAGTGCTGTGTTTTGGATTTAGTAGGAGAAGAATGTTGATAACATGCTGATGTTTTTAGTTGTTGCTGAGTACTGCTTATGCTAGTCAAGGACTTTTTCAGCTTCCCATGCTCTGCCAGGCGCACAAGAAACTGGGAGGGAGCACAGCCAGAATAGTTGATCCAAACTGACCAAAGGGCTATTCCATACCATATGACGTCATGCTCAGTATAGAAACTGGGGGGGGGGTGGCCAGGGAGCAGCGATCGCTGCTCGGGAACTGTCTGGGTATCGGTCGGCGGGTGGTGAGCAATTGCATTGTGCATCACTTGCTTCGTGTATCATTATTATTATTATCATTATTATACTGTTACTATTAGCATTACTATTTTACTTTATTTCAATTATTAAACTGTTCTTATCTCAACCCAGGAGTGTTTCTCACTCTTACTCCTCCGATTCTCTCCCCCATCCCACCGGGGTAGGGGGAGTGAGCGAGCGGCTGCGTGGTGCTTAGTTGCTGGCTGGGGCTAAACCACAACACCACCATAGGAGAAGATCAGGTTCGAGACCATCTAAGGAACCTGAATGTGCACAAGTCCATGGGACCTGATGAGATGCATCTGAGGGTCCTGAGGGAACTGGCAGATGAAGTTGCTAAGCCACTATCCATCATATTTGAAAAGTCGTGGCAGACTGGTGAAGTTCCCAGTGACTAGAAAAGGGGAAACATAACCCCCATTTTTAAAAAGGGAGAAAAGGAAGACCTGGGGAACTATAGGCCGGTCAGTCTCACCTCTATGCCTGGCAAGATCATGGAGCAGATCCTACTGGAAACTATGCTAAGGTACATGGAAAACAGAGAGGTGGTTGGTGACAGCCAACATGGCTTCCCTAAGGGCAAATCATGCCTGACAAATTTGGTGGCCTTCTACGATGGGGTTACAGCATTGGTGGATAAGGGGAGAGCGACTGATGTCATCTACCTGGACTTGTACAAAGCATTTCATACTGTCCTGCACAACATCCTTGTCTCTAAAATGGAGAGACATGGATTCGACGAGTGGACCACTCAGTGGATAAGGAATTGGCTGGATGGTCACACTCAAAGAGTTGCAGTCAATCTCTCGATGTTCAAGTGGAGACCAGAGATGAGTGGCATTCCTCAGGGGTCGGTATTGGGACCAGTATTATTTAACATCTTTGTTGGGGACATGGACAGTGGGATTGAATGCACCCTCAGTAAGTTTGTGGAGTGGTGCGGTCGACATGCTGGAGGGAAAGGATGCCGTCCAGAGGGACCTTGACAGGCTTGAGAGGTGGGCCTGTGTGAACCTCATGAAATTCAACAAGGCCAAGTGCAAGGTCCTGCACCTGGGTTGGGGCAACCCCAAGCACAAATACAGGCTGGGCAGAGAATGGATTGAGAGCAGCCCTGAGAACAAGGACTTAGGGGTGTTGGTTGATGAGAAGCTCAATATGACCCAGCAATGTGTGCTTGCAGCCCAGAAAGCCAACTGTATCCTGGGCTGCATCAAAAGAAGCGTGACCAGCAGGTCGAGGGAGGTGATTCTCCCCCTCTACTCCACTCTCATGAGACCCAACCTGGAGTACTGCATTCAGCTCTGGAGCCCCCAACATAAGAAGGACATGGACCTGTTGAAGCAAGTCCAGAGGAGGAACATGAAGATGATCAGAGGGCTGGAGCACCTCTCCTATGAAGACGGGCTGAGAGAGTTGGGGTTGTTCAGCCTGGAGAAGAGAAGGCTCTGGGGACACCTTATAGCAGCCTTCCAGTACCTGAAGGGGGCCTACAGGAAAGATGGGGAGGGACGCTTTATCAGGGAGTGTAGTGATAGGACAAGGGGTAATGGTTTTAAACTGAAAGAGGGTAGATTTAGATTAGATATAAGGAAGAAATTCTTCACTGTGAGGCTGGTGAGGCACTGGAACAGGTTGCCCAGAGAAGTTGTGGATGCCCCATCCCTGGAAGTGGCCAGGTTGGATGGGGCTTCGAGCAACCTGATCTAGTGGAAGGTGTCCCTGCCCATGGCAGGGGGATTGGAACTAGATGATCTTTAAGGTCCCTTCCAACCCAAACCATTCTATGATGCTATGACTTGCTCATGTGCCAAGAACTGAATAACAAACATAGGGTAAAATCCTGCTGAAGACAACCCAGCTTCTATTTCTAATGAGAGGTGGCTTACTGTATTGGGTTTGCGTGGTAAGGTTTTGGGAGCGGGGGGGGCTACAGGGGTGGCTCCTGTGAGGAACTGCTAGAAGCTTCCCCTATGTCCGATAGAGCCAATGCCAACCGGCTCCAAGACGGACCCGCCACTAGCCAAAGCTGAGCCAATCAGCGACGGTGGTAGTGCCTCTGTAATAACATATTTAAGAAAGGGAAAAAACCTGCTGTGCAACAACAGGAACAGCAGCGGAGAGAGGAGTGAGAATATGTGAAAGAAACAACTCTGCAGATACCACGACTTGTGAAGGAGGGGGAGGAGGTGCTCCAGGCGCCGGAGCAGAGTTTCCCCTGCAGCCTGTGGTCAAGACCCCACACCGGAGCATGTGGATGCACCCGAAGGAGGCTGTGACCCCGTGGGAAGCCTGAGCTGAAGCAGGTTCCTTGCAGGAACTGTGGCCCTGTGGAGAGAGGAGCCCACACTGGAGCAGGTTTGCTGGCAGGACTTGTGACCCCACAGGGGACCCGTGCTGGAGCAGTCTGTTCCTGAAGGACTGCACCCTGTGGAAGGGCCCCACGCTGGAGTAGTTCATTAAGAACTGCAGCCTGTGGGAAGGACCCACATTGGACAAGTTCGTGGAGGACTGTCTCCTGTGGGAGGGACCCCATGCTGGAGCAGGGGAAGAGTGTGAGGAGTCCTCCCCCTGAGGAAGAAGGAGTGGCAGAGACAACGTGTGATGAACTGACTGCAACCCCCATTCCCCACCCCCCTGTGCCGCTCGGGGGGTGGGGTGGGGAGATAGAGACAATCCAGAATGAAGTTGAGCCCGGGAAGAAGGGAGGGGTGGGGGGAAGATGTTTTTAAGATTTAGTTTTATTTCTCATTGCCCTACTCTGATTTGATTGGTAATAAATTAAACTGATTTCCCCAAGTCGAGTCTGGTTTGCCCGTGACAGTAATTGGTGAGTGATCTCTCCCTGTCCTTATCTCGATCCATGAGCCTTTTGTTGTATTTTCTCTCCCCTGTCCAGCTGAGGAGGGGGAGTGATAGAGTGGCTTTGGTGGCCACCTGGCGTCTAGCCAGGGTCAACCCATCACACTTACCCATAGCCTTAGATTTTCCTGCTATCTGCACAACCTAACAAAATGTGTGAAAACTATAAGCTGCCTTGTCTCCACTAAGATTTTGTATTGTGGTAGTCATAATGTTTTGGTTAAGAACAAATCAGTTTTCCTAATAAAGAAGCACCCTATATCTGTTTTCCACCTTTGCAGTGGTATAAACCAGACTTTCTGTACAGTTTTTTTTGTCCTTTTCATACTGCTGAAATAGTGTAAATGATCTTAGTGTTTTGTTTTTTTTTAAAAAAGGCAGGGCCAAACCCCTTATTTTTCAAATCAATGAGTCTGTCCATGAGAATAGTAATTCCAGCATGTGCCTACTATTTGCTGAGTAAGTAACATAATTCTTGGTCAAGAGATAGATAAACTACAAACTTTTACCTTGGAGGAATCCTGGTGAGCAAAAATGTTTCTTTTCTCAGGAAATCCATGTCTTCTCACATGTGGTAGAGCCATCTGGGCTCACATTGCTTGTGCTTTGCTCTTGCTCATGGTTATAAGATTCTTTAGGATCAACACTGTAAAGATTAATTCCTACCACTGTCCCAGCAGTAAAACCATGTGTTGGCTACTGCTGTTTCTGCTTTAAACCATCTCCATCACATTGCTTTGATATGTGGCTACATTGCTGTGATGAAAGACATGTTCTGATCAAGTATTTGTGGTTTTTACCCCTACTCACCAGCTATTGCTTCCTGGCAGTACGGTGTCAGCAGTATATTTCATGAGCACAGTGTATCCCACATGGCTATGAGGAACGGGCAATACAAATGAGTATCTTCTGATTCAGTAGGAAATTGCCTGCCTGCATGTAATTTTAGACAGCATCCAAAGGCATCCCAATACAAAATCCATCACTCTGGGACACTGCATCATTTTGTGACTCCAATGCCCTTTGTGTCCAAAAATCAACAAATTAATTATAGTCATCCCTCTGCATTATTTTCAACTGTGAAAGATACAGTATGGCTTTTATTGTGTTATGGTTTGGTGATAAATAAGAATAATTTGACTACAAACCCATCTTTGAAAATGACAAGTTCAGCTTTGTAAAACTTCGCCTGCAGCCACCACCCTGAACTTTGTCCTGTGCAGGATTTGGCCAGTCAGGGCCAGGGCGAGAAGCTTCCACAAAAAAGGCCAGGGTGCAGGTCACTTAGCTGCAATACTTTTCTTCTGAGTACATGGTAGGACACATCTCCTTTTTGGTACCGCAGGAGCTGTGCTGTAGGTAGGAACACCAAAACAGAGGGAAACTCAAGTGCTGTGATGATGGACAGCTTCTATGCGCATAAAATGAACCCTTTGGACCCGATACTGGCCTTCTTTTGACTATGGAGCTCTTTGTCTCTTCTTAGTTCCTAAAGACAACATCAGTGACTGCAATTAATGGTCAATGACAGAATCAAGGCAAATCAGACATCCACAGATAGCAGCACCATCCTGTGAGCAGTCCATAAAGGTACCTGCTGAAATGGTGTAAGGGCAGAAAGTATAAAGAGCTAATAATTCCAGTCATGGCGTTACATTTGGGGTTTTTATTTCAAGAAAACCAAAGCTGTGAAGAAAACTTATTCTAAGTACTGAAGACCTGTTACATCTTGCTGAATCAGAAAAGAGCCTAAAGTAATTACTCGATTGCACAAGAACAGCATACACATAAAGGCGTGGGGTTAAGCTCCAGTATTCTCTCCTTGGAGAGGGACCCACTGTTCTTGCATACAGCAGGAAGGAAAAAGACCACCATGTGCCCTATTTTCAGCCTAAGCAAACAGTTATGTCCAGTCACGAGTGGGAGTATTGTAATGCCACCCCCTTTATATCTATCTGCCTATCTACCCCTTTACCCGCTCAACCAGCTGGGAGCAAAGGACTTTTCTGCAGTGACTCTTGGCCACCGGAACCCAGCCAGGAGCATTGCCGCTGCTTTCCCAGCTCCAGAGCAAGGGCGGACACAGCAAATTCATCTTCGTGAATTTTTAACATAGCAAAGGCTCTGGCTCTGTACCAGCCAATGTGAGTGCCTGGTGAGGCCTGGACATGCCTCCTCTGGGTGACGTCATAGTGGAACCATTGTGTTTTAACCAATGGGAAGGGTAAATGCAAATGAGGAGAGGAGGCAAGGGGGTTGCCTCTGATGATACAATCTCAGCTGCCCTCCCTGGGAGGAAAGGAGGAGAGAGATTAATATGAAAATGAAGGAAAAAATAATGGGGCAGAGATCAAGGGACTCGTCCTGGAGCTACGGTCTTGCCTACATTCTCCCTCTCACTGGCACCTGGTGGGACAGGGGCAGGAAAAGCTGGAGAGACCGAGAAAGGAGAGAAAATTTAGTACTCCCATACTGTAGGCTTGATCCATTTTGAATATCTAGCCTGAATTTTCAAAACCTTTCAGACATCTGGTACCCCAGCATGAAAACCAGAACTCCAAATTAGTTGTCTATAAATTGTCTGTGCAAATTTAGGCATCTTAGAATGACAGCAAAAACCTAAGAGCAAGCTAAGATAGGAGCTACCTTATGTCAGTCAGCATACAGCTGCCAGAAGCCAGCCAAAAAAGAAACCCGAAGGACATTGTGTGTCTTAGACTCTTGCCCTTTACTCAGGGCTGCAAGAAATTGATTTAATGCACTTATTATGCACAGCCAGGACCCTCACTGGAAGGTATATGTCTCTAAAGAACTAGGCAGGGCTCATTTGTTTCTTTTAAAATGTAGCCAGAACTTGTGCTGTGCCCTTCAAAAGTAGTGAGAGCACTCAGGGGAAACAGACTCAGTTCTTTCCTCATCTCAAAATACTTTAATCCTTCTTTTCCCGCTTTCCAGAGGATGGAGATTACCAGGAGGTTACCTAATCCTGATAGGTTGATGCAGGAGGTAGAAAAGGACTCCTCTCACCCCCTTGGGAAAATCGGGCTGCTGTTCAGAAAATACTAGACTGACTGAGAGAGGCAGAACATGACTGTATAGTCTAGTGGTTAACTTACAGTTAGGGAGCACAGTTCTGGTGCCCATTTCCATGATCATTCCTGTATTTTATCTATTTCATCTAAAATGCAGACACTGTCTTGGGAGCAAAAAGCAGAACTCAGATCTTTTCATACTGAGCTGAGCCACTTAACCACTAAACTACTGAATCATGTTTGGCCCCATAAACCTTGAAGTCTTGTCAGTGCAGTGGCGTAGTGGTGGACCATATTCTGCCTAGAACTGTTTATAGTCTGGTATCAGGACATTTCCCTCTAAGGGAGGAGGTATAACTGAATCCTCACATAAAGAGGGCACCAAACCTGATTGTCCATGCCAAGATGGGTCAATATAGATACACAAACTCAGCAAATTTGGAGGAAAATTTAAATTGAAAAAAGTCAACTGCCTATTAACCCAAGGTGTCTCCAGGGTTAGACAGGTATTTTCAGTGCCATGTTTTGGACTTAAGCTCCTGAATTCCACCTAGATCCCAAATAAAGTGCTTAAGTCCTCTTTTGGAACTGGCCCAAAGTCATGGTTAGGTCTGAACACAGTATTTACATTAAAAGTCTCTGCTTTCTCACCTTAGTTTTGGGTGCAAAGTTCACTGAGTTCATGAACATAAGCCAATGATAGTGAAAGTTTGGCAAACACAAGCTAAGGTGGTTCAGAGAGCTGGGAATCTGGCAGATCTACATGCTAGATTTCTACAGTTCATACATCCTCAAAGCAAGAGAGATTATATTTACCACCCCAAACACCAGCCTGAGCAGAGCTCTGTGCAGACAGCTGGGAGGAAAGCAAACGAGGGAGCAGAGAGTCTGAACTGGTAACAGTGTGCCCGTAAATGCTGTGACATTCAAGATCCCTCTGCTAGCACTGCCTAAACCGCTGTGTGCACAGGGAGCTGCACTTCAACAAATCTGCAAGATGTTTGTGAGCACAGTATGTAATATCCTGGCACTGTGGCTGATTGCTTGCAGGTGGTAAAGGAGACCCTAACATCCACATTGAAAGCACCTTTGCATGACATTAGCCGTTAAGGCACACAGTGCAGACAGGTGACAAAAATGCACCTGAAGCTCTTACTAACATGTCTTCGTGCATTTACAAGGAAGCCGCAAGGGAGAATGATAGAAACAGCAGTTGGAAGGGCTCTCTAGAGATCATCCAGTTGTGCCTCCTACCTGAAGCTTGAAATTGTGGGGGTCTTTCCAGTGCCTCACTGTTAATATCTTCTCAGGCCCCTTGCACGCTGACGCACTCAAAGATGTGGAGTACCATTTGGATTCTATGGTGTGAAAGCCAAATAAATGCCTAAATGAAAAAATAAGAGAGAGGGAGGAAGAGAGAAGTCAGGAAAGAGTCTCTAGTTTTAAAATGTATGTCAAGGTTCCCAGGTAATCTTGTAGAGATCCAAGTACGTGGAGCTTTTTTGCTATTAACCTCAAGATGAATGACTTGTTTTAAAGACAGTAAGAATGCCATGTTGTGCAGGTGCCTGTACGTGTGGGTAGATTTCTCAGGAGGACTTCAGGGACTGTAGCCACACTGTTCGTGCTCCCCAGTGCTCTGTGCCATCTGTGGCATGCAAGGGGGAATCAGCTGCAGTCCTGCACAGCCCTTTCTCTGGGTCCTCCTCCCCATCACCACTCTGCCTCCAGACCTGTGTACATGAAATTGCAGACTGGAGGTTGTTAAACAAAATGCCAACTGAATAGAGCAGAAATTAGTAAATGAGCAATATAGGAATTTGAACATCAGAGAGCAATTAGAAAAGGAGCTGAAATGGGAATAATTAGATAATATAATTCTAAATGAATGGTGAATTTAGTTAATCCTATTGACCGTTTATGACAAATAGAGCAAATGGCTTGTCAAAGTACTGTTAGTTTTTCTATGGTTTGATAGATCAAGGTTACTTACTGTTAGAACCACAACATTATGCTTTGTTTCCAATTGATGAAGGATTGAATAAGATTGATTTGAAACATATGGTGAAAAATACTGCAGCTCTTTGTTTGCATGTTATAATTTTACTTGTTAGCAATTGGTTCACAAGTTGCTTTTTTTTGCTGTATTTTTTTAATATATTAAGTGAAAACAGAGACTTTTTAGCAGATGCACAAATGAGAGGATAAACATTCAGAAAGCTTTGAATCTGTGTTATGTTTTTTCTCCAGTTTGTTTTGTATCTCTTGGACTACACACAGGATTTTCTGCTGATGAACATGGGCGCAAGGCTTTTTTATTGGCTCACCTGGACCTGGTGAGAAAAGGTTCCATATCTGAAATCCTATGATAACATTTTTCAGAGAAATAAGATTTTAAGAGAACCTAAAGTAGTAGAAACTTTTCCTGTACTCGGCACTGGTGAGGCCGCACCTGGAATACTGTGTCCAGTTTTGGGCCCCTCAATACAAGAAGGACATTGAGGTGCTGGAGCATGTCCAGAGAAGGGCAACAAGGCTGGTGAAGGGTCTAGAGAGCAAGTCCTATGAGGAGCGGCTGAGGGAACTGGGGTTGTTTAGCCTGGAGAAGAGGAGGCTGAGGGGAGACCTTATCGCTCTCTACAACTACCTGAAAGGAGGTTGTAGTGAGGTGGGTGTTGGTCTCTTCTCCCAAGTAGTTAGCGATAGGACGAGAGGAAATGGGCTCAAGCTGTGCCAGGGGAGGTTTAGGTTGGAAATTAGGAAAAATTTCTTTACGGAAAGGGTGGTCAAGAATTGGAACAGGCTGCCCAGAGAGGTGGTGGAGTCACCATCCCTGGAAGCGTTCAAAAAACGGGTAGATGTGGCACTTGGGGACATGGTTTAGTCTAGTCTACCCTTGATTGGTTTAGTGTGGACTTGGTAGTGTAGGTTAATGGTTGGACTGGATGATCTTAAAGGTCTTTTCCAACCTAAACGATTCTATGATTCTATGATTCTATGATTCTATTTGTATTTTTAAAAGGGTTCTGAAGGAAGTCCCAGAGTGTTTATTTAGTTAAAGCCAAGGCACTGTCACATGATTAGTCCTTTTAAAATGCCTTCAAACTGTGAGCAACCCAATACTTAAAGTTAATTCTTAAGGATGCAATGCAGTGTACTCACAACATTTTCACATCTTTATTCTCTTGTTAAACCATGAAGAACAGCTAATCATAACCCCATGTATACCACAACAATCCTAAAAGCCAGTGGAAATTACAATGTGTGTGCTTCAGTACAATCGATTTTGTTTGTTATTTTAGTGGCATGATTCCTGTTTACAGCAATCAAGCCATCATGAAACAGAGAGTAAATCAATAGGGTGATAATGTAGCTGTTTACTGTACTTACAGACTTGCCTGTGACCATGTCTAGGACACACCATATCCTACAGTGCAATGCTCTTCATTTTTATTTCCCTTTGGATCAAGGTTGACATAACTCACAGGTACTAGCAAATCCTACCATGCTACAAAATGTAACATTTATAAGAGATACATCTGGTACATATTTATAGTGAGCAGAATAAGGACTTGTTTCAATTATGCATGTGGATTACCTCTTTGAAGAAAAAAAAGTAGGTGTTACCTCATGCCTCTATAAATCCTGTGGTAAAATGTGCCTAAACCAAAACCCCCTTTATGTGCCATTACTTGTACATGCACATTAACTTGTTTAAGGCACAACTCTGAACAAGATACACAGGCATATGCTGCTATGAATCTTGGAGAACACACTGTGCTTACATTTTTCAAGCTATGCAACAATTCCTGCAATAGATTTATGTTGTGCCAGAAAGGGACAATATATGGATATCCTGTGGGCATAGAACAACATATTTTCAATAAACACCAAACACATATAGGTAGACGAATAAGTTATTGTTGGGTAAATTAGGAAGTGAACTTGCAGCATTTCAGCTGTTTGCAGTAGCATCCCATGCATGCACTACTACCTACTGTATCTTGCAGTGTACCCAGGGCATCCTGTCAATCTTTCATTGAGGTGTAAACAACATAAACTCTGGTAGAGGATACTGCAGGATAATACTGTGTTACGGTCCACTGTGACAGAGTAAATGCTTTGCCACAAATTTACTCTAGCTTACTCTGCAGCAGCTAGCTCATAAGAGAAAAATTAACAACAGTAAAATTGGGTCAGCTAATTGCTATTAAGAGTCTGTGCATGTCCATTCCATAAGATGGAAATTGCAGACTGGGGACCCACATCCCTTTTCTGGGAGGCACGGGAGGATCAGGGAGAAGCAGGAGCAGGAGGGCATGCTGCAGAAGAACCTCCATGCAGAATATTGCTTCCTGATTCAGCACGTAATCTAGCATATAATGTCATTGCTATAGACTCAGACTTTTATGATTTTTTTTTGGGAGGGTTATATGCAGCCACTTTCTAAACCATGTTTTGTCTGAAAGGGAAAAGAAAAAAGCAATTAAAAGCAGCATTACTTTCTGGCTACATGGGGGCAAAATGGAGATTAATGATGCCAAACTTTCTGCTTCCCTTGTCTGTAACTAAGTTACATTTTTCTTTCTGTATTCTCTTGAAATAAATTCATAAGGGGTGAGAACTTGAAGACTCCTCAGTGTTATTTGCAGCATGAGCTTTTTTGGAAGTTAGCGACACTGATTCTCTCTTCCTGAATCTCTCCTATTTCAATTATTTCTAGAGCACAGAACCACTGCCTCCATGGTGTGCCCATGGGAAGAAACTGCAACATGTCATGGTCTGAAAACTTTACATTCCCCAGAGCATGCTAGGTTTGGCGCTTCTCCCTTTGTCTTCCACAGACTTCCAAATCTTCCCTTGAAGGGATCATTCTTTGGCAATTCCCTAAGTAAACCTTGCCTCTCTTCCTTAGGTTTTGCTCTGTGTGAATACATTATAGTCCTGAGACTCTTGGCAGACAATGGTCCATTCCTACAGATTCCTGTAGGGTCTCTTTCAGGATCTAGATCATACCAGGTAGCAACATTTTCTTTTGGTTTTGTGATAGCTTTTCTATAACAACTTTGCATAATAAGGATTTCTAAAATCAGATTTATGTGTTTAATAAAATAAATACAATTTTTTTTCAGAAGATTTGACATTTTATGGAATCCCATTTATTTGTGTTTCAATTAACTTTGTTAATGATGGCAAAGTTAGTAATGATGTTTGGCAATCAAAACATGTTATGAAGTATTTGAACAATACAAGGTTGGTTAAAGGAAATGATGTGCAGAGCATTTCAAATTGAATTTGGATAGTGGCAAGCATCTATGTGTTTGGAAATCTCTAAGTTTCTGCCTGAAGGATAAATTGAAGCTTATATAAACAAGAACTTGTGATCTAATGGTTGAGCTTTTACTGACAGACACAAAGACACACACACATAAACCTCTATGGAAGGTTACAAAAGACAGAGGAAAAAAAAAAAAAGAGAGAAGAGGTAGAGGAAGAGATGAGATGTCTATTTAATGTTTTTTCACTCATGTAATACAGTCTGGCAAGCCCTTTTCCACAGTTCCACCAAGCCAGACCTGTAAAAGCAATTACCTGTCATCATAACATGAATCAAGCCTGCAACTGCTGTGGTTCTGAAAAGCATGTCAAAGTTAGTTGAAATTTAGGCAGTGAATAGTTTTCACTTCTTGAGATAAGGTGTGTTTTCAGGGAAGTTTGTTGCTATGTTGGCTTTAATTATTCTTAAGTCTCTTGTTAAAGGATTTGTGTTATTTCTGTGGGTGGATCATAGTCTCATCCAATTATGACTTCAGTAGAGCCAAACTTTGTCATATGCTTTACTAGCCCATACTGGTTTGCACATTCCTCTCACTTCACAAGAAGATTAAAAAAAAAAAAGGCAAAAAAAAATCTCTCTCAAGTGATTACAAACAGTACTTTGGAAGTATCAAATTTTACTGAAAGTTCATTTCACTCCAAAAATATCATTTTGGTGGCTTAGTGGTGTATTGTTTTAGTAGCTACAATAAAGTTGTTTGAAATATGGCAAATTCTCAGCCCAGAAGCCAAATGTGAAATATTCCTATATTTTCTTGGCTAGTTATCTTCTAATCTCCTGATTGTAGAGCAGCATGCATTTGCTTTCACCTGGTTTTACACCCTTTTTAAAGAGATCTCTGTATTAAAATGGCTTACTGTTAACAACTGAAATTCTGAAAGCATTCATGGCATTGGTACTAGTGCAAGTAATGTAAGACTATGGAAAGGAAACTAGAACCTTCTGAGTCCCTGGGGTATATTACATGCCTGATTGTCTTTTTAGCCCAGTTTTGCTCTAATATCATTCTATTGACTTGCAGTGGAGCTGTTCCAGAGCATGATCTTGTACGATGCTCAGCATCTTCAACCCTGACTGAAAGACTACACAAGAAAATTAATTCTTCTCTCCATTGGGGGGGGGAGTTTTGGAACTTCTTGGTGCCGAATCAGGAGTAATATCAAAATTATCATTTGATTTTTGGGGAGGTTTTTTTAGACCTGATTATTTTGATACATTTGAAAATTTTGTTTTGATGTTGGTCCTTAGTTCTTGCTCTTGGGGTTTTTTTATTTCTCACATAAAGCAATTTTTTAGTCAATTTGAAGGGAAAAAAATGTTCTGAAGAATTGATACAATGTTACTAAAAAAATCTGTTTTGTGAAAGTAGAATTATTATTTCAGTGAATGTTTCCAGGCTAGATATACCAGTAATATAGATAGGACTTGTGGCTACTAAAGACATTTGCAGAGTTAAGCCCTAAACAAGAGAAGGAAGCCTTCCTGTCAAACCCCATATAACATAAAAGGCCAAAATAGCATTAAATAACAGTTGTAGGAAGATTTCCTCTCAAAAACACTAAGCCTCTTTATGGCAGCCTCCTGCAGCTCCCATTTCATCTTCCCTCTGGCCTCCAGCATTCCCCAAATATCTCTGAGGTAAGACAAACCAAAAGTGAGGATGCAAGTGAGGGTCACACTGGACTCTAATCTAGCAAATCCGGGCAGTTATGAGGCTCCCAGGACTACTGCAAGACCTGACATCACTACGTGAGGCTTAAATTTAATCTCACTGAAGTCATTACTGTCCAAACTGATTCCGTGGAAGTCAATCCAGCTTTTAGGGACAGCAAAAGGGTTTAGACTGTACAGAACAGGCTTCCATGAACTAATAATTTGACCAGAACATGTTTTCTTATTTTAAATTTTTTTTCAAATGAGCCTGTAGAAGACCTGCATGCCCCAGATCTACTCGAAGCCAGCAAGGTGAAGGGCTCCGGAGCGGAGGGTTGCGACAAGAGACCCTTCCTAAAGTGGCAAATCGGTGATAAAAATGTGCAAAGGCAAAAGCGCAGGGAGAGAGAGAATACCCCACCCACCCCCACCCCACCCCACCCCACCCCCACCCCACCCCCCCAGCGAGCGGGAAAGAGGGAGCTCCTGAGGAGAGGCAGCTCTGACTCAGCGTGGGCGGGGACTCAGCGTGGGCGGGGACAAGAGTGAGGCGGCCTAACCCCCTCACGTACAAAAGCAGCCCCCAGGGAGCGCGAGTGACCAGGAGTGCAGCGACCAGGACATGGCGCGTCAGTTTGTGCAGGCGAGGTGTGCAGGCAGGGCGCAGTCCTCCTCCTGGCTCTAAAGGGAAACTCAACTAGTGGACATCGCCCTCCCAGGAGAGGACCTAGCAGCTATGGTTTCCACTCGCCCGAAAGCCATCGCCAGAAGGAATGTGGTGACCAGGATGGAGCTCCCACACAAACATACAGCTGTCCAGGTCTCTGGCTGCAGGGAGTGCCTGAGCCTGTCACTCATACTGGAGGGCAGCACAGACAACAGCTGTCTTTGGTGTGACCAGGTGAATGATCTGCTCAGCCTGGTGGCAGAGCTGAAAGAGGAAGTGGAAAGGCTAAGGAGTATCAGGGGGTGCGAGAGGAAGATAGATTGGTGGAGCCGCACCCTACCATCCCTGGGGCCAAGGCAGCAGATGGAGGCCCCACAAGGAGCGGAGGATCCCCTACCCTCTTGCCAGCAAGCAGAAGGAGGGGACCTAAGAGACAGGGGGAAAGGAAACGAGTCCCTGCCCGGGGCAGCAGGCGAATCCCCTCCCGGCCTCCCTCACCTTCCTAGTAGCCCTTACATAACAGATATGGGGCTCTGGAACTTGAGGGCCAGGCAAATGAGCATGTAGCTGAAGGCCCATCCAGGGGGTTGCCTAGGGCAAGTCAGTCAGCCCCATGGATTACCACTGCCCCTGTTAAGAAAAAAAGGAGGGTAATTGTCATAGGCCCAATCTGCTGTCCAGACCCATCTCACAGGGAAGTCTGCTGCCTCCCTGGGGCCCGGGTTAGGGACATTGCTAAGAAACTCCCCGATCTGGTACGGCCTTCTGATTATTACCCACTGTTGGTTATGCAGGTTGGCAGTGATGAGGTTGCAGAGAGAAGTCCTAAAGCGCTCAAAAGGGACTTCAGGGCACTGGGGCGATAGGTTGGAGGATCAGGAGCACAGGCAGTGTTTTCCTCAATCTTGTCAGTGGCAGGGAAGAATACTGAAAGGAACAGGAAAGCCCAGCTGATTAACAAGTGGCTCAGAGGCTGGTGGAATTCCTTTTTTTTTGATCATGGGGAGGTTTACACAGCACCAGGCCTGCTGGCAGCAGATGGAGATCAGCTGTCTCCAAAGGGAAAAGGATTCTCACACATGAGTTGGCAGGACTCATTGAGAGGGCTTTAAACTAGGCTTGAAGGGGGAAGGGGATATAAACGGGCTCGCTAGAGAGGAGCCCAGGGGCAGCATGGCAACGTTGGGGGTGAAATCGATAGCCCGGCTCAAGTGCATCTACACCAATGCACGTAGCATGAGCAACAAACAGGAGAAGCTAGAAGCCATTGTGCAGCAGGATAGCTATGACATAGTCACCATCACAGAAACGTGGTGGGATGAGTCTCATGACTGGAGTGCTGCATTGGATGGCTATAAGCTCTTCAGAAGGGATGGGCAAGGAAGGAGATGAGGTGGGGTGGTTCTGTATGTTAGGGAGTGTTTCGATTGTATAGAGCTCAACGACTGTGATGATAAGGTCGAGTGCTTATGGGTAAGGATGAGGGGGAAGGGCAACAAGGCGGACGTCCTGCTGGGAGTCTGTTATAGACCACCTAACCAGGGTGAAGAGATAGACGAAGCATTCTATAAGCAGCTGGCAGAAGTCTCACAATCGCTAGCCCTTGTTCTTGTGGGGGACTTCAACCTGCCAGACATCTGCTGGAAATACAACACAGCAGAGAGGCAACAGTCTAGGAGGTTCCTGGAGTGTGTGGAGGATAACTTCCTGACACAGCTGGTGAGTGAGCCTACCAGGGGAGGTGTTTGACCTGCTGTTTACAAACAGAGAAGGACTGCTGGGAGATGTGGTGGTCGGAGGCCGTCTTGGGCTTCGCGACCATGATATGATAGAGTTCTCAATTCTTGGTGACGTAAGGAGGAGGGGCAGCAAAACTGTTACCATGGACTTCTGGAGGGCAGACTTTGGCCTGTTCAGGACACCGGTTGGGAAAGTCCCTTGGGAGGCAGTCCTGAAGGGCAAAGGGGTCCAGGAAGGCTGGGCCTTCTTCAAGAAGGAAGTCTTAAAGGTGCAGGAGCGGGCTGTCCCCATGTGCCGTAAGACCAACCGGTGGGGAAGATGACCTGCCTGGCTGAACAGGGAGCTTTTGCTGGGACTCAGGGAAAACAGGAGAGTCTACCTCCTTTGGAAGAAGGGGCAGGCAACTCAGGAGGAGTACAGGGATCTTGTTAGGTCATGCAGAGAGGAAATTAGAAAGGCAAAAGCCCAGCTAGAACTCAGTCTGGCCACTGTTTTAAGAGATAATAAAAACTGTTTCTACAAATACATCAACAACAAAAAGAGAGCCAAGGAGAATCTCAATCCTTTGCTGGATGCAGGGGGGAACATTGCCACCAAGGATGAGGAAAAGGCTGAGGTACTTAATGCCTTCTTTGCCTCTGTCTTTAATAGCCAGACCAGTCATCCCCAGGGTATTCAGCCCCCTGAGCTGGAAGACAGGGACGGGGAGCAGAATGAAGCCCCCATAATCCAGGAGGAAGCAGTTAACGACCTGCTGTGCCACCTGGTCACTCACAAGTCTATGGGGCCAGATGGGATCCACCCAAGAGTACTGAGGGAGCTGGCAGAGGAGCTCGCCAAGCCACTCTCCATCATCTATCAGCAGTCCTGGTTAACAGGGGAGGTCCCTGATGACTGGAGGCTTGTGAATCTGACACCCATCTACAAGAAGGGCCGGAAGGAGGATCCAGGGAACTACAGGCCTGTCAGCCTGACCTCGGTACCGGGGAAGATTATGGAGTGGTTCATCTTGAGTGCACTCAACAGTCATGTGCAGGTCAACCATGGGATCAGGCCCAGCCAGCATGGGTTCATGAAAGGCAGGTCCTGCTTGACCAACCTGATCTCCTTCTATGACAGGTGACCCACCTAGTGGATGATGGAAAGGCTGTGGACATCATCTACCTGGACTTTAGCAAAGCCTTTGACACTGTGTCCCATAGCATTCTCCTTAGGAAGCTGTCAGCTCATGGCTTGTACAGGGGTACTCTTTGCTGGGTAAAAAACTGGCTTGGTGGCCGAGCCCAGAGAGTTGTGGTGAACGGAGTTAAGTCCAGTTGGCGACCGGTCACGAGCGGTGTTCCCCAGGGCTCTGTTTTGGGGCCAGCCTTGTTTAATATCTTTATCAATGATCTGGATGAGGGGATTGAGTGCGCCCTCAGTAAGTTTGCAGATGACACCAAACTGGGTGGGAGTGTCGATCTGCTCGACGGTAGGAAGGCCCTGCAGAGGGACCTGGACAGGCTGGACCGGTGGGCCAAGGCCAATTGTATGAGGTTCAACAAGGCCAAGTGCCAGGTCCTGCACTTGGGTCACAACAACCCCATGCAACGCTACAGGCTTGGGGAAGAGTGGCTGGAAAGCTGCCTGGCTGAAAAGGACCTGGGGGTGTTGGTTGACAGCCAGCTGAACATGAGCCAGCAGTGTACCCAGGTGGCCAAGAAGGCCAACAGCATCCTGGCTTGTATCAGGAATAGTGTGGCCAGCAGGAGCAGGGAGGTGATTGTCCCCCTGTACTCGGCACTGGTGAAGCCGCACCTGGAATACTGTGTCCAGTTTTGGGCCCCTCAATACAAGAAAGACATTGAGGTGCTGGAGCGTGTTCAGAGAAGGGCAACGAAGCTGGTGAAGGGTCTAGAGAGCAAGTCCTATGAGGAGCGGCTGAGGGAACTGGGATTGTTTAGCCTAGAGAAGAGGAGGCTGAGGGGAGACCTTATCGCTCTCTACAACTACCTGAAAGGAGGTTGTAGTGAGGTGGGCGTTGGGCTCTTCTCCCAAGTAGTTAATGATAGGATGAGAGGAAATGGGCTTAAGCTGCGCCAGGGGAGGTTTAGATTGGATATTAGGAAAAATTTCTTCATGGAAAGGGTAGTCAAGCATTGGAACAGGCTGCCCAGAGAGGTGGTGGAGTTACCATCCCTGGAGGTGTTCAAAAAACGGGTAGACGTGGCACTTTGGGACATGGTTTAGTGGGCATGGTGGTATTGGTTTGATGGTTGGACTGATGATCTTAGAGGTCCTTCCCAACCTTAATGATTCCTAGTTTTTACTTTCATTAAAAATAATCCAGCCACCAAGCCAGGAAACATGAAATTATTACTCTACCCTTAATTGGTTTAGTGGTGTACTTGGTAGTGTTAGGTTAATGGTTGGACTGGATGACCTTAAAGGTCTTTTCCAACCTACATGATTCTGTGATTCTATGATTCTATTCTATGACTTGTTGGGTATTCAGGGCTAATGCACAGAACTGAGAATCCCAAAACTGAATCTTAGCCTGGGAAACCAGTGGAATTGCACCTGAGGAAAAGTAAAGCCCAACATCTGAGCAGGCACCATTGGACAGGATGAGCAAAAGACAGGCATGCAGCTAACCCTGCAATGGTAACATTGTCCTTTCCCACTGCTCTGCCAAATGCAGTTATTTGATTATAACAGTTCTAGTTAAGCCCATCATAATGCGATGGACATTCCCCAGGACAGACTTCATTGATATAAATAGGCTAAATGAACCTTACTGGAAGCGTTCTTTCCCTTTAAACTAGTTATATTGTCCTCTTTCTTGCTTCTGGTGCAAGCTCTAATTTTGGACATGCAAACAGCTTTCTAGTTTTCCCCCCATCTTCTTTACACTCTCCAAACTGTTGCATTTTTGAACACTGAAGCACACGCATTATTTAAGTATTACATTTCTCCTATCTGGCCTGCAGCCATGCCCCCTTAGGCAATGAGCTCACTGGATCTCATAAACCGTGGCAGGGTTAGGCTAGGTCAGCGCATACTGGAGAGGATCTCCAAGGAGAAGCCAGGTGCTGCAGGAACTGCAGGTGGCAGTTCAGTAGGTGGCAGTTCAGAAGGTGGCAGTTCAGGGTCACAGGCAGTGGTGAATGTCCTCTCTCTTTCCCAGGATCAGCATCGTCGCTGTCGAGCGCCACGTGGGCAACACTGGCAGCATGTCCATCAGTGAGACATGCCACCATGCAGTCCCTCTGTGGGAGGTGCACCAGGTGGGCTCAGAGATGATGAGGGCCACGCGCTCTATTGTCTGCTACCCCCGCCTGCCAAAGAAAACCTCTTGAGGACCAGGGAAGAAGAAACCCAACGAATCTCTCCCTTGGGGATGTTGGGACCTCACAGGAGCTGGGAGGAATGAAGCCAAGATGAAATCTGGACTAAGTAATGAGATGACTGCCCAAAATCTCCCCAAAGTGTCAGGCGGATAAAACTTGTGTGGCTTCCAGTCCCCTTCGCAACAATTTGGTCGTGATGCTCTGCATCATCCACGGCTCTGTTTTGTCTTCCCTTGAAAAGGCTTAAATCTTTCTGACTGCTATAGACACTGAGAATGTAAACCAGTGTCCAAAACCCAAACATTAGCATTTTTTTCCCAAAAAAATTAAAGTAAAAGGGCTCCCCAACCCAATGGCTTCCCGATTTTTTTTGCTCTGGAGACCATTTGCATGAATAGAAAAAAATTGCCTTCTTGAGCACTCAGTTCCCTTCCCCGAGATCTTTCAGGTATGGTGTAGCTCCCAAAATGTTTAATTCCCCAGACCACCTGGGAGAGCCCCACAACCCACTGGTGGTCCATAGAATGCAGTCTGAGCACTGTTGTATTAGGCTACTGGTTAAAGAAAAGGAAATTAAACACAGAAAGCTGTTAAAATGACATTGCATGTGAGTCATGGCTCCACGTTAAGTAATGCTTTTACAGAGCACTTGTCCCCCTGGATGAAAGCTCCCCACCTTCTGTCTCTAGTCTCTACCTCTTAGTAATAAATATCATGTTTTATTATTACAGAAATGAAAGAAATGCTAACGCTTTGTCCGAGAAACAATGAAGTGTTAGAAATAGAAATAGAGGTGTACAACTGAATACAGCACTCGTATTTCTGCTACTGACATGCAATGAATTCTTTAAATTTCCATTGAAGCCTGTTTAAATGAGATTTGCCAAAGAATACTTCTTTTTCACATTCTCCCTTTCCAAAGTGCACCCTAGTGCAACCAGACTCTGCCTCTTTGTTTGTTTAATATCAGGCTGTAACAAGCTTGCTTGAGCCCTGCCTGCTAACTGGTGGGGTCATGCAGAGAAAGGGTCTAGCAGCCACAGGTTTGTGCAGTTCCCTGTCTGATTTTTAAGCCATTTTTTAATGAGCTAATTTTTATGATTGCAGACTCAGGCTTTAAAAAATTGGATTTAGACCTGGGGAAAGGTTGCCATAAAACAATGGTCCATTACAGTTGCAGTTTATTATTATTATTCATCTTTCATCATCAGATTACAAATATTGTCCCCTGAAACCCCAGATCTGAAGATGGACAACACAGAATACAACCCTACAGATGTGTGGTGGGTTGACCTTGGCTGGATGCCAGGTGCCACCAAGCTGCTCTATCACTCCCCTCCTCAGCGGGATTGGGCGGGGGGAGAGAAATTGAGATGGAAAAAAAACCCCTTGTGGGTCAAGATAAAAGCAGTTTAATAAAAGCAAACACTGCATGTGGAAGCAAAAGGAAAACAAATATTTTATTCTCTACTTCCCATCAGTAGGCGATGTCCAGTCACTTCCTGGGAAGCAGGGCTTCAGTATGCATAGCGGTTGCTCCAGAAGACTAACATTGTAAATAATGAATGCCCCCACTTCCTCCTCCTTTCTCTTAGCTTTTATTGCTGAGCAGACGTCATATGGTATGGAATATCCCTTTGGTCAGGTTGGATCAGCTGTCCTGGCTATGTCCCCTCCCAAGATCTTGCCCACCCCCAGCCTACTGGTGAGGGGGGGAAATGTTGGAGAGACAGCCTTGATGCTGTGGGAGCACTGCTCAGCAGTAGCCAAAACACTGGTGTGTTATCAACACCTTTCTAGCTACCAATACAAAGCACAGCACTATGAGGGCTGCTGTGGGGAAGATTAACTCCATCTCAGCCAGACCCAATACGAGATGACATCAGAAGGCGGCTTTTTTCCTTGGCATCCTCCCACTTTCAGGTGCTGGATCCAACACACCCTGCTAGTTTACAGGGCTATTTGTGAAACAGTCACTTCCATATCCGGATATCTCAGTTCAGCCCCTGCCTGTTGACGTTCATGGAGTGAGCAGAGCTCCAGATTTGGCCAATTCCTTCTGAGAAGCAATGGGGCCAAGGTCTGGATCTGTTGCGCTTGGGACCTACTCCCAGCACTGGGTGGGGTGATCTTGTGCAACTCATGGCAAAGAGGAAGGGTCAGAATGATAACTGCCTGCCAGCAGGGATATAAAAAATCGAAGTGTCAGAAATATGGTTTGTGATGCATATAGGATAATTGTCAGCCCTTTGAAGTGGTAAAGCCTAAACTTTATATTTTCACCTCAGTGCCTTATCCCTAAGGTTATTGGTTACCTTCTCTCAGTACTGCACTGGAGGTGCAGATAGACAAGGCAGGGCTGCTAAATCCCTCAGTTACATGAGGTGCATGGAGCTTGGCAGGCTGGCAAGCAGCTGGCTGTGCTATCACAGCAGTGGGGCAACGATCCCTGCCCTTCCCACCCCAGGGCTGGGATCTCAGCAGCTGCCTGCCAACAGAAAGGCAAGATTTCTAACTTTTGTGCTTCCGGGTGCTTTACATGAGCTGCTGCTTGTGTGTTATCACTTTGTGAGAGCACAACTTGGCTCACTTTTATTGTTTAGAAAAGAAAATGTGTCTTTAAAGCATTTCCCAGCAAATGAACTATAATGACAACATTTCAGCAAGGCCTGGCAGCATAAAGCTGGAAAGAAAGGGAGGAATGATGTAGGCAGGACTCTCCAGAAAAGCTCCTGTTAGGAATGACTGACACCTGAATGGTCCAGCTGGTATTTGTTGCCCATGTCTCCAGCAAAGGTTACACAGCATCCAGTCATTCTCAGGTTGGAGACCACCAACACAGTTCCTCTGTGATATGTGTACAAAGGGCTGAGTCTGGGGAATTTGAGGGAATTTCCAGGAGTGTGTTAGCCACTTCTGAATTTTGGTATTGATGTTCTGAGCTTGGATGGTAGACCCATGATATCGTCCATCAATGATAACATATTGCCTTAAAAGTAATAATAGTAACAGGAATAATTGATGGTAATAATACTAAGGAACAATATTTTTTCAACAAAATTCTCAGAATCACTGTTCAATATGCAGATATGGAAAATTTCACTATGCCTCCAGCAAAGTGAACAGGATATATCCTAACCTTCCAGAATTAACTCTAGAACATTTTTTATAGTAACAAGCACACGTTTTCTTTGGCTACTTTTAGCAGTTTTTCATATCAGTGTAATGCAAATTAAATGTCAAACCGCTGTTCACTGCCAGACACTTTACTATTTACACTTGGAGACAAGGTTCAGAAAGTAATTAATCTTACATTTCTAATTTTTACTTTGATTAGGCATTTGAGGCATCTTAGTAATGCTAGAGGTAGCAAAAAGAAAATTATTCAGAAAGCACTGGAAAACCACTTCCGGAGCTTCTGGCATAAAGTGTGGAACTTGTGTCCCTGTCATGTGGGGCAAAGTTAGCACAGAGCCTGGTGGAACAGTTTTTTCCCATGAGCTTGGCTTCTGAATTTGTTGGCCTCAATATAGGACATCAGCATTAGAACAGGTGAGGTACCTGAGGGAGGGCATCTGTGAAAGGACAGTGCTGTGAAAGATCTGGCCAGAGCTGCAGAGAATCCACAGAGCAGCCGCTCACTGCCACTGCCCAGATTGAATCCAAAGCTGAGGCTGAATGGACAGGGATGGAGACCCACAGAAAGACTCAAGAACCTTGTACATCTCTCTCTGATCCAGCAACATGTGCAGAGCAATAGCTGGAGATGCTCCTGTTTGGAATTTGAGGCCTGGCAACTTTTATGTCCATATGGATGTTAAGGAATGCCAGAACTTGGGTAAATCTGGGGAAAGCCAAATATCCCAGAACATCAGGGGTCAAGCTCCAGAACAAAAATGTTATGCTAATTGGAGACATTATAGTATAAGCAGAAATACTATTAAATAATTCTGGAGTTTGAGAATGGGTTACAAAATGCATATGGACATAGCCCACAGCAAAACTATTCAATGGATATTTAACACTTTCTAAGTTAGTTCCATCATCTCCCCCATCTTAGTACATGAAACTCTTTGGCATAGGGATGGTCTTGATTACTGTGGGAGCTAAATGAACCCTTAACCATAATAAATATGGAGTGGTGCGGTATTCCCTTGTTTATTTCATGGAAAACAGGGCATAATAGCACTTACGACTTTCTTGCTTTTTTACATGGCTCTGTTCACTCCATGCACCTGGTGCCTTTTGATGATTCATTTTAATGTGTCCAATGCATGCTTGTACACAGACTGAGATCGCAATAGAGAAGCACTGCAGTGTGAGTATCCAGGGATCTATGCCCAATCAGTTGTTGACAGTGACAGAGTGACAAATGCTGTCAATATTGCATAATGTGAAAAAATACCTACTAGAAAATTCAGTCCTGGAAAATTCTGAAAAGCACAGGTTTTCCAAAAGTTTAGTGATATAAGCAAAAAGTCCCCCAAACATATATTTCCCTTGAAGAATGTAGATGGTTTCAGTACTTACAGTCAAGCACACACATATGTTCTGTGGTGATCCAAAGCTGTTACTGCTGAATGTGTACGGCTTTATCTCGGTTCCCCTTCTAATATGATAATTTACATCAGGTTTATGTTTTACTGTAGATTTATGACATACACCAGACTGTCATTCTTCATAACTAGATATTTAGCATCATACCTAGAATGTGCATTGATGGTACTCAGTAAGTTTTGCTGAAATGTATGTAATTCCTTAAAAGGGTATGCAGTACCCGGTACTGAAGAGGGATCCAGGGATGGAAAATAATGTCTCCTGTTATTCCAAAGTACTAAAGTCTGGCTTTGGAGTGCATTTTTGGTCTTATTTCTTTACCTTTAGGAGCACACATTACTTTTATTAGATAGGCAGACAAACAGACAGATAGATAGTTATGGCTAATAGTACCACAACAGAAAAACAACGTTTTTCATTTAAATTGTTTTGCTTTTCAGTCAGCTTGTCTTACTCAAAAGCAACAGAAGACCCTTGACTTCATTTATATTTCAAAGCATAGTCAGTTTTTGACATCCATTTTGGTGGAAGTTTAAACTACTTTGCTGACTTCTTTGTTACTTTATATAAATGTTTAAAGACAATTCAATAAAGTGCAATTTCTTTGAGACAGGTACTATCATGTCAGTTTGAGGTAATCATGGCCATGCCTGCTTACATTTTTCTAATGCCATTTGATAGGTGTCACTGACTTTTATGAAAATCTTTGAGGCACTTCCTCATAGACTGTGTTTGGAATTACTGTACATATCTCTTTCCTGGCCTCTGGCTGAATCTTACAATGTAAATAGGTTCATATGGCTGGCACAGAGAGGGATAATGTGTGTATTACTAGAGCCAATACTTCAAAGGGGTATGCATGGTTTCAACCAAAATTAAGAACAGGAGAGTCCTGTGTAGACACTTTTCTTTTTTCTTTCCCCTTTTTTCCTAGTTCCCTCTTTAAATGAAGAATGTCTGAGGTGAAGCTTTCCAAAGAATTATTTTAAATAATGAAAATAAAGTTATGTGTTATCTTACTTGAAGTTTTTTTTTCTTTTGAAATTGTTGGTATTGAGACATAACAACTTAGCAAACAAATTAGGGATGTTAGAACTTTTCAGATATATCTATTACTTAATTATCATCATGTTGAGCCAAGAAAAAATACAAATGCCAGTACTTGTTATTAACAATGAAATAAAATGCTTTAAAAATATGACTACCAGAAAAAAAGTCAACTATACAAATACTTTTAAAAACACTGAAAAGCTCTATACAGCAAAACACCAAACTGTCATATATAACTATGCTATTGGAGCAACCTATATTCATTAATATCTTATTCCCATTTAAAGGTAAGAACTGTAATTGAATTCATGACATGAAGAAGTTCATGTAACATATAATAGGACTTTATACATTCTTAATGTCATTAGAAGAGTCAAAAGAAGTATTCTGTTATTTCTTTTCAGGCTGGGAATGAAAACTATGCAACAGCAAATATTTTTTTTAATGCTTTCACTGCAGCTAAGGAGACACAACTGTTTGAAATGAATTCTACTTGATCTCATCAACACTGAATTTGGTCTGTAAGCACCAGTATAATGGATGTGCCCCAAATGCTATTACAGTTATTTTGTATTGCAATAATAAATAGCATTTTTTTGCTTGGGCAAGGCCCAGAAAATATTTATCTCAGTTTAGAGTGGATAGACCTCAAAGCCAGGCTAGAGGAGAGTGCCATACTGTGACAGAAATGACAGGAAATACAAAATGTTTAAAACTTTCTTCTATAGTTCACATTAAATTATTTGATGCCAAATGTGTATGCATCTGGGGTTTGGCCAAAGCTGTCCACTTAATAGCTTTTTCCTTCTCTTTCCTTCCTCCAGCATGTATTTTGGGTACTACTTCTGGGGTTATTGTCACAGCATCAACTTACATTTTAAAGGAAAAAAAGGCTTTTACTTCTGAAGCCCCAATGGTTATGGGGGAAAAAGCTCAGATATAACCAGTTTAAGAGTACCTGTTCAGATAGAGAATAGCAACCCTACAACAGCTTTTGTCCTGTATACAGACAGGATGTGGGTAATCTTAATCCCCTGCATGAATGAATAAGGCATTTTACAACCGAGTTTTTCCGGGGCCACTCAGTTTCAGATACAACACCACAACAGATGAAGAATATGCACTAACATCCAGACAGTAACAGCTCTTGTCTAAAAGCAATTTGTTGGAAACAAATATTGCAACACTATTTTCATCTCACAGATAAGACATCCTCTCATTTCTACTACATGTAAACAAAACAAAAAAGCAGCAAACTGCTTTTCCTTAATAGAATTATGTGCAAGACATTAAACCAAGTGAATAATAATTATGAAGTGACAAGAAAAATGTTATGCTTATATTTATAGAAGATGAAAATCCTAAAATATCATCTGCAAATTGTGCATCATACAGCATCTGATAGCTTTGGTTTTTTCTCTGAATATTAAGAAAATATGGTTACACCAGCTGAAAGCAAATGCTGCTTTAATCTTCTGTATGCTGTGGAAGAGAAATCATCTTCAGTTGCATCCTGTAGGTATGATCTATAGCCTATTGAAGTCTATAAAAATCTTTATACTATTTCAGTGAAAAGCTGGATCAGGCCCAATAGTAGGTACTTCAGAAAAGCAATAAAGATGGGATTTGATGGTTTATTTAAATCAGAAAGTCACGAGGACCTGACTTACAGCATAGTAAAGAAACATAAATCTTCCTACTGGTAGGAATGTAAGGAACATCTGTTAAGACAAATTGGAAAGATGCTATTGATGCAAACACTGGGCAACATAATACACCTGGAGAAATAGTGTGGGGGACCACTCACACTAAAAGCAGATGCTGAACTTAAGTCTGAGTATCTTTGAATCATTAGAAATTGTTTTTTTAAAAAAGCTAAGAATCAGATTATTTGAAAAAGTAAAATGTATGCATACTTTTTCCTATTGGAGACGCTAAATCTAAAATACTGTAAATCACTGTGTTGCCATCTAAGAAAACACTAGTGACCCTCACAATTTTCTATATTAGATTCTGTTCCAGAGAGTTATATGAAAATTTTATTTGCAATACAGACAACTCTGAAATGAAGAAGGCCCAGAATGATGAACATTATTGTGTTTTCTGTTTCTCAGAATTCTAATTAGGCCATGGATTTGTTTAATTAAATTTTGACCTTTTACCTGTGTGCATCAGAGTATTCCCATTAGCTCTCAACACTCCTGACTATGTTCCTTTGTTAGTCAGTAACAAAACAGTTAACTGCTATTTTCAGTTAAACCTTGAATTGTAATTTGTGTTCCCCAAGTTGACTTCTGTTCTTGACAATGCTGTATATTTTTCTCCTCCACCATAAGCCCCTTTTTTTCTTCATGTTGTGCTGGGAGACTAGTGACTTCCTTCCTTCCAACAGCATAATTAATTTTTTATGTAATTTGTGTCCATCTACCTGCACAGGTGAGCAATCACCTGCCCTTTGAAGAGGTTTCTTCCCAAACAAGTATACATCCTGCTCAATTTAACACACCAATACAAGATCAGTAAGACTTGTCTGATGTTTAATGGCTTCTACTACTTAACTTAGTTACTTTAATTTAGTTTAGTCTTAATTAAGAACATCACTAACCACTTGCACTCAAACCACTGGCAAAACCTTGACATGAATGAACTGTCCTCATCCAAACCCAGCCTCCTCTTCTGGGCAGCCAGGAGCAAGCTGAAAATGGACCAGCCCCAGGTGCCCTCCCTGTGCACGCATCTCACTGGTGCCAGTCACTGCCCTGAGCTCTGTGGTTCTGTGAAGCAGTCCCAGCTGCAGGTCGATTTTTGCCATTTTTCTATAGCCTGTGGAGCTTTCCCCATTATCACAAACACTGCAGCCCCCCACTGCAGTCTTCCTGAAGTCCCCAGTCACTTGTATGCATTGCCTCTGATCTTAGTGTGAATGGTCTAAGTTAAAAGATAAATCCTGTCAGGAATCACCTTGGAGGGATTACTCAATGTTTATCATCCTTACTCTTACGCGAGCACTGAACCATTTTAGCTAGACAGATTGGATAGAGAGGGAGATGCTTCACAAATTTTTTAATTGAAAATAACAAATTAGGAGTGGAAAAGACTCAATATAGACCTAAGAAAAGATTCCAAACTTGTTCTGTATACTTCAATATAACAGAGCAAGCAAACATATAATCCAATAGGCAAATAATTCAACATTCACATCTGATTGTTGGGTCTCAGGGACATATAACTGAGTTTTCTATCACACAGTTTTGTTTTCCGGCACATAGCATCCAAGAAAAATGACCTGTTAAGTGACTATGTAGCTAAAATACCCATTTTCAAATTCATTAATTAACATGATAGTGCAATCGTTTACCCAGCTCTATAAGGTTTCTACAGATGTGCAGCACAATATTGTATTAGATTGGATTAGCTTTTCTCCTCATACTTGAAGAAGTATGTAATAAGAACTATATATAGGAATACTTTACTGTATGTAACTAGCTAAAAGTAGCAGAATTCCCACCCTAGTCAGAGCAAGCCAATAGTTGAAGCATTAGCTTTGGCACAGTAAAGAAGACATATAAGAGCTTTTTCTAAAAAAAATCATTCTTTGACAAGCGTTTCTCATGGTAACTTTAAGAGTTCTTTCCATCATGCTTCTGCATAATAGATAAAATGGCCCTGGACTTTGCTCCTAGACCCAGACCTTTTAACCTTTGCATTCAGGAATGAAGAGATTTTTCTTATATTTCAAGCGACTGGGTATCTTATGTCACAATTACAGAAGTGCAGGCTGACATATGTGTTTCAGCTCACTGCCCATAGGGTATTGTTGATGTCATGAGGAAAAGGCAGGTGCTTTGCATTCTTTCACTGAAACTGCTCTCAGTAGATTGGTCCAATTACAAATGTTCTTCAACACCTATTTTGTTAATACTGAGGATTCAGTACCGAGCATAATTTGAAGGTTTGTGTTGTCTGCACACACAAGAGAAATACCAGGCAACATAATTTGGTCTTCAAGTTTTCTCTGATAAGTTTCTTGGCTTATGCTTCTTTACAAAAATAAATAAACAAACAAACATCAGTTTGTCTTCCAGTCCTTTCTAGATCTCTGTTTTGCACACATGTTCATTTCTCTAATTGCCACCTCAGGGTGCAACTTGCATTCTTATTGTGGGGGGCAGAAAAATATGTGTATGTAATAATTTCCACCCCCAGCCTATGTGAACTGCAATGAAATACAAGAAGTCTGTATCATACAGATCTGTTCATCTTTGATTTGAGAAGTTATGTCAGTGATTCAGTGATGAACTGATGTCTTGTAGCACTCATACAATTGCATTCTGGAGGCACCTTATCTCATCTGGACAAGACGCAACACAGAGGTCTGATCTACTTTGAAGTCATTAAAGATCAGTCTTTGAAAGAGAATCAAATGTTGGGCATTAAGCCTAATGTCTTGGTTAACTCGTAACTCTGGTACTTCCAGAGGCGCACACACACATATACACATACACACTTTTAGAGTTCACATTTAAATGCTTCTTTAAAAAAACACAGAATACCATAAGTGCTAAATATGATGGTTACTATGATTAATAAAAAAATCTGATATTCTTCCAGATAAAAAGTTTATACAGAAATGTAAAATGTTCCACTTTTTTCTTTCATAGTGCTTGGGGGCCAAAGGGGACCATTAGATCATCTAGATTCATCTCCTGTATGTCATAGGCCATTAAATTTCCCTCAGTTACCCTTGTATTAAGCCCAATAACTTGTGTCTGAGTAAATCACAACTTGTATATGGTTCCAGCCAGGCATTTCCATCTGGCTGGTGTGACAAGCCCCTTCCTCAGTCCCCCATGACCCCACATTTCCTACAGAAGTCTTCTTGCTGCCTGTAAGTTTCTCTCCACAGTTATTATTCTGTAGAAGAGAAACATTGGCTCTTAGACCAAACCCAGAGCTGGTACTAGTTGCCCACTCCATTATTTTTATTTGAGTTTGTCTCTTTTACACATTCTGGTCCTATGTCCAGGTCTTTAACCTCTACTCGTGACAAACATATGCATTTGCTTTGGATCACAGTGTGCTTCAAGGTAATTTTACAGTGACCTCCTTTTCTCTGACCTCTTTTCTGGCCTATTCATCAAATATTTGTCTTTGTGTAGGGCAGTGCAGGCAGTAGACACCCGTGTGCTTCATGTCTGTGAAAACAAACCCTTAGTAATTAGTGGTTTGGTATTGAGCTGGTAATCTAGTGAAATCCATATTGCAGCATTTGTTAGGACTCTGCCGACATTGTTTGGATTACTGAATCAATGGACTTGCTGCCCACTACAAGGTGTGGAGAGAGGATGGGTGACCCTTGTGTTGCATTGTGCTCACTTCTGCCTTCCATTTCCTGTTGCATGAGTTCTTCCTTGCAATGTATACCCATCACTTTATTATCTTAGAAGGGACAGCATAATTAAAGCTTCCTCTCCTGGAATCATTAAAAGATATCCCCCACAGATAAGCCAAAGACTGATGACCTGACTGGATCTGCTGTCCTTGTTGATGGTTGCAGCAGCTTGTGTATGTATCTGTCAGAGCCACCACAAAAACGCTGAGTGTTTCCCTCTCTTTCCATATCGGTCGACTAGTTAATGAGATCTACATGTGTAAAGAACCCTGAAGCCACACTGCAAAATCAATATAAAGCAAACACAATTTAAAAAGCTAAATGAAATACTCAGGGTCTGATTTTAGCATTTAAGGGAATGATAGGTCAATTTCAGTTATCTGCTTTCCAGATGATAACTTCCATTTCACCAAATATGTCTCGATTAAGGCTGGCAAAAGCTCCTCTGTTAGTGGGTAAGGGAGGGATGGGAGGAAAGCAAGAGTAGTAGGGAGGTATGACCTTATTTTACCTTTTCTGACAAAAGCAGATAACATTGCTAGATCAGAGAGAGGATCCCACAGGCCACCAAAGGCTCTTTCCTGAGATGAGATGCAGCTTTTCTCTTTCTGAACAACTCTCACTTCTAATTTTATTATCTTGACAAAGCCCTCAGCGCTCACAGTTACTTCAGAGATGGAGAAACTCACATTCACCATGGTACAAAGAGTTAGCATGAGGTCACCTGCTGCTTCTAAATAAGAAGCTATGCTGAAGAGCAGCTATAAGAAGAGCAACTATGAAGAGGCGCTCCATATCGCTGGTGCTACATCTGTGTGTAAGGCAGGGAGGCAATCACACCAGCACAGCATAGCACAGCAAAGTCAGATTTTTTGCCTGCATAAAGCAATAGACCACATTAAAATCATGTAGGATCACCTTGAAGCCTTGGTCCTAGCTTAGCTTAAATTGCTGTCCCTCCCATCTGTGCACTTCACTAGCACATCACCAACACATCTATTGCTCACAAAATAACAGCATCAGATGTAGGCTTCAAGTAATTAATATGTAGATGCTGCTTGTGGAAAGACAAAAGCTCTGTGAAAAGATGGGAATGCTAGATATTTTGGTATCTCCAAAGCACTGGAGTTGTCTGATATTTGGTATTGTGGAGTAATTGCTGGAGGTGACTTAGACATCAGACTTAGATTTACGATTTCAAGAAAGGCACAGCATTGAAGAAGCTTTCTGGGTGGAATGCAGCTGGATGCAAGGAATCTATCCCACAGGAAGTTCCTAAGCCTGCAGCCTTGGGTATCAGCAACATCAGGGGAGCCTGGTGTGCTGGCTCTAAGGAGAGTTGTCCAGAGGAAGGAGTGGTGTGGAGATACCATGGCCCTGCTCTGAGATAAGGAACTCAGAAGAGCACCATGGCACTGATAAGCTGCATAATCAATGCCCTGAGCCGACAAGCTGTCATGATTTTGACAAAATGCTGTCCTTTTGGTAAACTTTACTCATTATAATGTCATTATAATACTAGAACACACTCCCATCTCAAAACCTACCCGCCTCCAAGGTGAGACCCCTCCTCACTGAGCCTGCGCTCTGAATTTTTCTGAGCCTGTACCTTTAAAACGAAGCAAGAAAGTTTTACACCAATCGTAACAAAAGTATGTATGACTAGAGTCCCTCAAGCTCCACCTGATGTGTAAAAATACTATAAATTGGCCTAAGAGAGAGGAGATGTTAGGGAAGATACCATCGTGTACTACTCTGACCTCTGGGATCAGTCGACGGGCTGAGCCTCTCTTCCCCCCCCATCGGGACGCCTTTGGGTAAGAATCTAACACTTGGTTATACCAAGTGCCTCCCCGGGAAACTTTGAAACCTCTATAGAGTCACCCTTATGTCTTTTGATGCATCTGTGTTATCCAAAGCTTTGGTATTTGCATGTGCCTTGCAGTCAGTGAATTTATCACCGGTAATCCAAAGAACCTGTGTGTCTGTTGCTTTAATAAATTGCTTTGATTTATTGCTCTAGCGTGATAGTGGTCATTGAACGCGACCAGACGCTTTAAGTGTGGCCGTGATAGTTCATGCAGCACGACTAGACGAAAGGTGCCTATGTTATTTGTGAATCTGTAATTGTGATAGTTCAGTGCACTGAACGCGACTGGACTTATAACGATAAATTGGGTACCTTCCAAAGCCTCTCTTGACGCAACAGGTATCCACAGAGTAGTTGAGATCACTGACATTAAGATGCCAGTGATGCCTCATTTCCTTTTCCCCTTCTTCTTTTGAAGATACAGGGGTGATTTTGAGTTGTCACCACTCATCAACTTTTTATGGCAATGAGAAAACAAAGGGATCCAATGTCAGGTGCAAAATGTCAATACATTAGCTTGATGCCTATGTTAAAATGGTCAGCTATGAAATCACGACCCTCCGATCTCTCAATTTTCTGCAGACTCCAGCAGAAATATGTGCTTGATGGTTATTTCACAAGATTTTGCCCTTACTAGAGGGAGGCAATTGTTTTAAATGAAGCCACAGATGATAGTTCATAGAGCTGTGACAATTTAAAGAACTCTGTAACAGCCATGGAAATACTGAAAACATATTTATATCACCTGTTTCAATGCAGACAGCCACAATTTTTTATCCCCAACAGCGCTATTAGTTCCTCTCATCATATTACCTGGTCAAAATATTCAGCGTATTATTGCTGAACAAAGCAAGAGATGGGACTGATCGTTAGAATTTAAGAGGCAATTTATTGTGTTTTTCTCCAATTACTGCCAAGATTCCTTTACATTAAAAAAAAAAAAAATTGCTCAGTTCATTTTGGCACTTCTACCTCTGAGTGCCAGCTAGCATCAGTATCTGGCAGGGTGCTCTTGAACTGCTGTTATGTGCAAAAAAAAGGTGCAGATCCCTCAGGGATGAGGGAAGACACTCAGCGAGTAAAAGCTTTGGCTTTATTGAAAGCATAGCATTACGACAGTGGGAGCCCTGGGACACCGACACTAGTCAAAATGGGGACCTGATGCAGCAGAGCCCTGCTCAGGGTTGAAGCTCAAAGGAAAGCACCACATGGGTGGATAATAAAACTTGCGCTGATTAACATATCATACATATGCAATGTCTTGTCTTGCTCATTAGCAAATTCACTGATGTAATGCAGGTCCTGTTGTCCGAATTCCAAGATCCGCAGCTGCCCGTCAAGTTGGTGCCCATGCAAGGGTATGTGCAGATGGGGGGGGAAGCAAACCATCCTGGGTTACTGTAACAAGTTAAGACGTGCTTGGGACTCTACATACTTGGATGGGGGAGGCAAACTATCCTGGGTTACCATGACAAAGTCTTCTCGTGCCCTACAACCACTCTCCAAAATAAATATAGCAGATGTCAGTCAGGTGTTTTTCTACCCATGTCAATCACCGGCCAAGAAATACATCTTTATTTTAGGCCCATATCCTAATAATCTAATGAATTTGTCAAAAAAATTAGGTGTCCTATCTAAATAGGGGAATCATGAAATATTTGCCTTCAACATCTAATTTGGTAAATCTGACTCTGTATCTCAGCTCCCTGTATTCTGGCTGAGCCTACCCCGTCCTTACCTTCTCATGTTGAAGTGCTGAGCTCTCTAAACCCCATTTCAGAGATTAAGTTCCAGCATTTGTCATATCAGACCCATTATCTCCAAAAGTACTTGTAGACACACACACCCCTCTCCGCATGGCAGCACTGGCCTTACCCTTGCAGAGCTCAGCAGGGTCTGATGGTCCTGTGGGGTCACCCCCATCCACCACCACTGCAGAAGAGCAGCCTCCTCCCCCTGGGTTACAGTGTGCAACCTCCAGCGAAGGTGAGCAGAGTGGTCTCTCACAAAGGTCTCTGACTACTGTTCAAAACAATGTGTTAATCTGCTCGTGTTGCTGCTTGCTTACAGTGATCGTAAGATTAATTCATACACACAAAGGCATTAGAGATGAAAATAAGAGAACCTAATGAATTATACTTATGGCTCGCTCTATGTGGTTCATATATACACAGAACGGAGTTTTAACCTGCTAGTGTTGAGCTATTGTTGCATGCTTTTTGCAACAAGTCGGCTTGATCACTGGAAGTTCAGCTTGCTGCTATCACAAGTTTCTCACTGTGCAAATGTAGCTGATTTAGCAATATACAGGCAGACCTCCCCCATTTTTGAACAGATGTACGATGATCAGCTTTTCCCAGCCACTGCATACTTTGCATACTTCCTTATCTTTACACATGCATTGTGTACCAACAAACTGTTATATGCTAATATTCCACATTCTTCATATAGAGATATACAACAGCCCTCGTTATTCAAGCAGGTTACACAACATTTCAGTGTTATGCTCTTCAGTTTCTTAATATACTTTTTTTCTGCATCTTTTTCACTGAGGAAATACATGAGTATTTCCATGGCAAGTTTTACTCATTAGGCAGGATTGCAGAGAAGTTGGTCATATGACCCTGAGACACATAGTACTCAGAAACATTTGAGCCAGGGCCGCCTTATTGTACACTGTGCAAGAGTCACTTCTTGACTCACAGTAGCTACATCTACACTAGTGCCTAGGAGCCTTCCAGGCACTAAAGCCAACTGGCACCAAGTGGCTCAAGTCTATGACAGTAATATGCCTTCACCTCCAAAATGGGTTGGCTGCATGCAGACTGCCTATTGGAAACAGACCCTGGATCATCAAACTCCCAAACTGTGCCTAGGAATTGCTCAGGAGAGCATGAGGTGGATGGGCCAAGTTCACGGCCAGGACTGCTGTGGGAGTTGGCTCATCTAGATGACCATGTCCTGGTGTCTGGGAATGTTTGCACAGATTTTCCAGACTAGGCACAGCCACCATGTCTGGCTGCAACACTGCTCCGGAAGTGACTTGCTCTCACCGTTTAGGTCACCTGTAGTTTGATCTGATGCCTGTAAAAGTCAATGGTTAGATGCTCATTGACTCCAATGGACTTTGGCCCAATCTGGGATTTCAGATGTCTCTGATTTGCAAGTGCACCCAGGCAGACAAATGTAAAAAAGTGACATTTACTACTGACAGAAATCATTAAAAGAGAAAGCCCCTGCAATGCATGCTATTTACTCATCTAAGTATTTGATATGCCAGCACAGTGTAGTAGTTAAACATTCAAAGGAAACATGTTTGTGACACAACTTATTTTAGTACAATTTTGCTTTTACTACAGCGACTTGATTCTGTAATTTACAGGTACAAGTCAAAAGGATGAGCTTTCAAAATGTAGCCTGTGACTGTTCACTCAACTCCTGCTCAGATTTTGGCTAACCCAGCTCATGCTAAGGCCTGATGTATGCTGGGAGCAGCACCATTAGGTCAAAGCTAGAGCACCAAGTAGGCAGGACAGGTGGCCAGAAAGAGCTAAAGGGCCATTATGCAGCCATTATCACCTGCAGCTTGCTGTCTCCTGCAGCCATTATCTTTTGTCTGGCAGTTTCGTCAGAATCCACTAACTTATGGAAATGGTATAGACCAAACCTCCAAGCTGGAAGGTATCATCAGTTTACCAAAAAAGCTTTTGAAGTGGATCCAACAGCAGCTGGACTGTTGAGGCTTTCCTGCTTCCCGGTGTGATACAGGGGTGTGATACAGGGGATGCCCGTGCTGTGACAGAGGTGGAAGGATGAGCACTCTCACCATCGGCTAGGTAACTAAATTTTTTTTCTTCTCATAAGTGCACGAATTAAGAGTTACGGGTTATAAATTATAAAACCTTATGACTTGAATGGTGAATAAGTGAATTCACGTGATAGACTAGTCTGGGCAAAAGGGCATTGAGCCCCTGTTTGTCATATTTGTTTGTTGTATTTCTTGATGAGCTCATGAAATAAAGTTTAAATCACGGAGTACGTTGTCCTGTAAATTTGAGAGATCCAAATGGACCATAACAGTAGCCCTAGAGTTTTATATTTTATTTTTACTATATTTTAAATGCCAAATCAAAATTATCATGTTTAGTTTACTTTATTCTCAGTGGTTTTGCTTAGATTTATGAATTACCTCGGATTAATAGCTATATAGCATTCTTGGTTTATAGTGTAATTGGGTGTGTCTAAGTACATTCCATTTTATGACTTGCTTTAGGGTATATTTTGGATGAACTGTATAATATAAAATACATTTGGTGTTATGTTTTATATAATGCCAGAGAAAGCACAAAAAGTGCATTTTAAGTTTCTAGGTTTATGGGTTCCATGTCTGGAAAACTTTGGAGGACAAATCTGTTTATTTTCAGTTTTTCTCAAATTGTTCTGAGTCTTTCCCATTTCAGTTTTTCACAATAACCTTTGAATTATTGAACGTTTGTGTCAATAATTATTTTCAGTCAGAACAAAATAAATAGTCCACCCTGAATGACAGTATAAATACTGGTATCACACTTTCTAACACTCCCACTGAAAAAGTCAAATCAGAGCAAGATCTAACCAAAGCAAAGCCAATATCCTCCACCCTCTTATACAATCCACAGGTGACTGACATGCATGTTGTGTTAGACCTTTATCCTTTCTGGTCTTTGGAGGGACCGGAGTGAAATGCTTTGCGTTAGTTGGTGCACTGCAGTCGTTAACACCTTGAATTTCTGATTAGTAAAATCCAAATTATAAAGCAGAGACTTCTGTATGGATTGCCATGAACTGCTGTTGACTGCATTTAGTACTTTTGATACACTTACCCCAAAAACTACCATTACTCATCAACCTTACAGAGTGCTCCCTGACTCCTTTTGAGCCTTTTAAGTCTATGAGATACCTCCCCTCTTTCACTGCATCTGTCTTGATGTGTCTCTACCTTCCTTTATTCTTCATAGACAGAAAGAGAAGCATCTTTTTGCTGTCAGAATGAAAAAGACTGAACCAAAAAGACCTCTGAAGGTTAGAAACTTGCATCCTCTTTTTATCTTCTTTGTGACTCCCAGGCCTGCCTTTGTTGCCATTACAGCTTCGATGTTTTAATAAATTTGAGGACCTGTAGTCAAAATGGTACTCTAATGAACCCCTTTACAGGCATCTAAATAAAAACCTACTTCCTTAGAGCTGCTGAGCCCTCTCATCTGCCCCAACTTCAAATGGGTCAGTAAACGGTGGGTTTCCTTCCAACATAACATTGGAAATTCATGTTGGAATATAACAACCACTGTCTGGGAAGACAGAATGCGATTTAGAGAAACCAAATTACTAGGCAAGAAGAATACCGTTCATGAATTCCTGACAAACAGACTTAAAACTGAAAAGGCAAATGGGTCACTAATGTTATGTTAAAATGAAAACGGTAATGTACTGAACTTTTTGAGCTACTGTACCAACAAAGAACAAGTTTTCCATACAAATGTCATGAGACTGGCTTCAGCAGAAGTCTGACTAATGAATCACTAACGTGATGTAACAATGGTTGATATCTTGTCTCATAACAAAGTACTAGAGAAGTATTAATTTCTCAGAATTGATTCAAAGTTCAAAGAATCATTCTAACAAAGAGATAAGATCCAAAATTTTATTCATTAAAGAACATGTGAAACAACTCAAGATATATTTTGTAGGCCAAAGGTTAAACTATCTAATGAGTTTCCTCATTTATTTTGGAAACTGGAATCATTATAATATCATTCTATAATTTGAGACTGTTACTATAGTCTCTTAATAATGCACTTCAGATTAACAGGAGTCTATGCTTAGTGTTAAGTAAATACAATAATTACACACTGTATTTTCTTTGCTACTCTCTCCTTTTTCCTTTTGGGCACCTAAAAAGTTTTACTGGCAATAATGAACTGAATCTCACAGTGTATGGAAGTACATGATGAAGCTGGCTGCCAGGGTAGAGAACTGGACTGAGCATTTTTATGTGACTCCCAGCCCCGTGTTGCTAGTGTCTCCGCATGCTGGCTAAACCTGGTGTCCCCACAAGCACAGGCAGGCTGCATCAGATATAGTCAAGGGAATGGCAAATACCTAAAAATGCATGTGCAGCCTAACGGGGTTCAGTATCTAACAGGGGTTTAGACCCTAACTGGCTTTGGAGCTTTTGAAAATCTAATTAGATGCTGCTTTGCATTAAAAGTATCTAAAAGCCTTTGAAAATTCTATTTTAAGCAATTTGTCCATACACATCAGCAAATTTGTAACAGGATCTGGACAAGTATAAACAGCAGAAAAAGCATCTCAAAGCATATGGAGACCTGCAACTTCAACTAGTTAATTTGGGGGGGGGGGGAATCCACAAATCAGTAACATTATTAAAAATGAAGTAAAACAAATGAAAGCATCTGCCTCCTATTGACTTTACACTCCCAGAGATCTGTGCAAGTCTAAGACATTTCCATTTAATGTTTGTAAGGTGTCAATTGTTTTCAAAATATAATCTTCATTACCCAATCTTTACATAGACATTTGGTCTTAAATACTGCATGTACATTGGTCATATATCCATGCAATATGTAAGAATGAACATCTGTATAAAGGCTGTGAGGCAATGAAGACTAATGCTAACTTTATCTGTGAGCTTTTCATAACTCCTACCAAATCAGCTGCCCACAAACCACAGGAGTTCACCACATAAGCAGATAGAAATGTTGTTTGGAAAGGACAGGATGATGATTTTCAGTTCATAAGATATTTATCCCAAGACACATTCATTCATCTGTTGCACATTTAAATGTCTGCTTTTAGCCACTTGCTGGAGCAATACAGAATCAAAAGAGCATCTCTTTCTAATAACAGCTTCATTCTGCACTGACTTAAAAGCAGTCACGGTATAATCTAAAACATTAGAAACAAAGTGTGAGTTCAGGAAATCCAAGCCACAGGGAAGGACATTCTGCACCAAAGATGCAGCTACCTGGGGGTGATTAATGGCAGTGTGCAGACCAAATCCCACAGGAGGAAAGGAAAAGAGAAGGCCAAGTAAGGTACTCCTCTTTGCAAGGAGTGTCTGCAAACCCGCCTGGTGGCTATCGAGGGCTGAGATTCATGTTTCCTTAGCACATCACCAGACAGCTTTCACTCAAGGTTTAGTGTGTAATCCAGGACTGGTCCAATAATTAAAGAGTTTTGGTTGTTTTTAAGAAGAAAATTAATGGGAAGAATGTGAAGTATCTTTGTAAGGTTTGTGGACTGATTCAGCTAATGCAGTATGAGCAATAACAATTACAATATTAACTACATTTAATTACAATAAAAAACATTTTTATGTGGGCATTTAAATCAAAGAATACTTAGAAATAATTTATCACAGTTTGAATGCTTTCAAACTGTTTTCAGATGTTTATTAGCTACCAATAGCCTTCATTTTCAAGCAATATGTACAGTCATGCATGAACAATTCCATCCTGCAGATGGAATTTATTCACATACATGCTTCCTAGGACTGAATGTGTTCCTGGAACAGGTTATGGTTTGGTCTAAACACTGTCAGTTTGGGTTCAGATTGATCACTTCCAGTAAGGAGTTCAGTAACAAGTTCCTGAAATGAGAATTCTTCACCCTCAGAGACCACTTTGTGTTGCAGCCTCCATGAAGGATGTGACTGTTTAATTGTTTTGTGATGGATGCTGAAGGTTCTGAGACTGCAAGACTGATTTATTAGGAGCTTTGCAGACTACTCCATGGCTACGTGTTTTGTTTTAACCTGAACATTCATGTTTCTTAAAAAATTTTTGCATTGACCATAGCATTTACTCCTGAGTGATGCTCTTGATGTCGGCATTTCTGCTCAGCAGTCTTATTAAGCCCTGAGTTGGACCATAAATTGCCTTTGACTAAGATGCAAATAAGAAAAGAGAGCCATTTCCTAGTAATAACAGGTCAATAAAGTATGAACGTTTTACTTACCCCTGAGAAGCTTATTTTGTGAATTTATTACTTTTTTATCTGTTTGTTGCGGTTTTTTTCAGATACATCTGGTCTTACCATATGAAACTAAAGCAGTACCGTCATTTAAAAATTACTCTGACAATGTTTTCTGCATAGTGAACTGTGATACTGACCTTTAAACTAAAGAAATTTTGCAGTATTTTAAGGGCTCAACCTGTATTTCTCTGCTCATGCCTTTATATGAGAATTGCTAATGTGTGGTGGTGCTAAGTGATAAGATAAACTGACAGGGAACTTTGGGGAAAATCTTATACTCCCCAGGAAAAAAAAATTCAGTCCCAAATGTTTGTCACGGTCCCATATGATTTCCTTATGCAAAATCATATGCAACATGGATACTTTCTATTGTCTTAGCTGCCAAAATCATAGTCATATGTACCACTTTAGTTGTCTGGAATAAGCATTAACTGCACCTGGGCATATTGCTAATTTCCCCCCCCTGCAAAATCAATATAAAATCTTTGCCAATACATAGTATCCCATAAAGTTGGCTTTGACATATTTTCACCAATTCCAGGAAGTTGTGATTTCCTCGTTAGAATATGCTGGCCACCAGAAAAACATTATGTCAAGCGCCTGTCGTGGTTTAACCCCAGCCAGCAACTAAGCACCACGCAGCCACTCACTCACTCCCCCTACCCCGATGGGATGGGGGAGAGAATCGGAGGAGTAAGAGTGAGAAACACTCCTGGGTTGAGATGAGAACAGTTTAATAATTGAAATAAAGTAAAATAGTAGTAGTAGTAATAATAATAATATAATAACAGTAATAATAATATACAAAGCAAGTGATGCAAAATGCAATTGCTCACCAATGGGTTTGCCTTTGCCTGAGGGGGAAGTAACCCACACTGTCTTCCCCAGCATATTTTTTATGTGCACTACAGGGACTTTATCCCCCTCTACAATACGTAAAAGTTTTCACTGGGCAGGGCCAGCTCGATTGGCAGATCCCCTGGTGTTGACTAACCAGGTGGCTTTTGCTAAATGCGTATCCCAATGTTTGAATGTCCCACCACCCATTGCTCTCAGGGTAGTCTTTAACAGTCCACTGTATCGTTCGATTTTCCCAGAGGCTGGTGCATGATAGGGGATGTGATATACCCACTCAATGCCATGCTCTTTGGCCCAGGTGTCTATGAGGTTGTTTTGGAAATGAGTCCCGTTGTCTGACTCAGTTCTTTCTGGGGTGCCGTGTCACAATAAGACTTGCTTTTCAAGGCCCAGGATGGTGTTCCGGGCGGTGGCATGGGGCACAGGATATGTTTCCAACCACCCAGTGGTTGCTTCCACCATGGTGAGCACATGGCGCTTGCCTTGGCGGGTCTGTGGGAGTGTGATATAATCAATCTGCCAGGCCTCCCCATATTTATATTTCAGCCATCGCCCTCCATACCAGAGGGGCTTTAACTGCTTGGCTTGCTTGATTGCAGCGCATGTTTCACATTCATGGATAACCTGTGCAATACTGTCCATAGTTAAGTCCACCCCTCGATCACGAGCCCATCTATATGTTGCATCTCTTCCTTGATGGCCTGTGGTGTCATGGGCTCACCAGGCTATAAGTAATTCACCCTTATGTTGCCAGTCCAGATCCACCTGAGCCACTTCAATCTTAGCAGCCTGATCCACCTGCTGGTAGTTTTGATGTTCTTCAGGGGCCCGACTCTTAGGTACATGAGCATCTACGTGACGAACTTTTACAACCAGGTTCTCTACCCGGGCAGCAATATCTTGCCATAATGCAGCAGCCCAGATGGGTTTGCCTCTGCGCTGCCAGTTGCTCTGCTTCCATTGCTGCAACCACCCCCACAGGGCATTTGCCACCATCCATGAGGCAGTATAGTGATAAAGGACTGGCCACTTTTCTCTTTCAGCAATATCTAAAGCCAGCTGGATGGCTTTCACCTCTGCAAACTGACTCGACTCCCCTTCTCCTTGAGCAGTTTCTGCGACTTGTCGTATAGGACTCCATACAGCAGCTTTCCACCTCCGATGCTTTCCCACAGGATGACAGGACCCATCAGTGAACAGGGCATATTGCTTCTCATTTTCTGGCAGTGTATTATATAGTGGGGCCTCTTCAGCACGTGTCACCTCCTCCTCTGGTGATATTCTAAGGTTTTTTCCTTCTGGCCAGTCCATGATCACTTCCAAGATTCCTGGGCGACTGGGGTTTCCTGTTCGACCCCATTGTGTGATTAGTGCAACCCACTTACTCCATGTAGCATCAGTTGCATGATGTGTAGAGGGGACCCTCCCTTTGAACATCCAGCCCAGCACCGGCAGTCGGGGTGCCAGCAGGAGCTGTGCTTCAGTACCAGCCACTTCCGAAGCAGCTTGAACACCTTCATATGCTGCCAATATCTCTTTCTCAGTTGGAGTATAGTGGGCTTCGGATCCTCTGTATCCCCGACTCCAAAACCCTAGGGGTCGACCTCGAGTCTCCCCTGGTGCTTTCTGCCAGAGGCTCCAGGTAGGGCCATTCTCCCCAGCTGCGGTGTAGAGCACATTTTTAATATCCTGCCCTGCCCGGACTGGCCCAAGGGCTACTGCATGAACTATCTCCCGTTTAATTTGTCCAAAGGCTTGTTGTTGCTCAGGGCCCCATTTGAAATCGTTCTTCTTCTGGGTCACCGGGTAAAGAGGGCTTACAATCTGGCTGTAATTTGGAATATGCATTCTCCAAAAACCCACAACGCCTAAGAAAGCTTGTGTTTCCTTTTTGCTAGTTGGTGGGGACATAGCTGTTATTTTGTGGATCACAGCCATTGGGATCTGACAACGTCCATCTTGCCATTTTATTCCTAAAAACTGGATCTCCTGTGCAGGTCCCTTGACCTTACTTTGTTTTATGGTAAAACCAGCCTTCAGAAGGATTTGGACTATTTTCTTTCCCTTCTCAAAAACTTCTTCTGCTGTGTTGCCCCACACAATGATGTCATCAATGTATCGCAGATGTTCTGGAGCTTCACCCTGTTCCAGTGCTGTCTGGATCAGTCCATGGCAAATGGTGGGGCTGTGCTTCCACCCCTGGGGCAGTCGATTCCAAGTGTACTGAGCACCCCTCCAAGTGAAAGCAAACTGTGGCCTGCACTCTGCTGCCAATGGGAGGCAGAAAAACGCATAAGCAATGTCAGTTGTGGTGTACCTCTTGACTGCCTTTGATTCCAATTCATATTGAAGTTCTAGCATGTCCTGTATGGCAGCACTCAGAGGCGGTATAACTTCGTTCAGGCCGCGATAGTCCACTGTTAGTCTCCACTCCCCATTAGACTTTTGCACTGGCCATATGGGACTGTTAAAGGGTGAGTGAGTCTCGCTGATCACTCCTTGGCTCTCCAGTCGACGAATCAGGTTATGGATGGGAATCAGGGAGTCTCAGTTGGTGCGATATTGCCGCCGGTGCACTGTTGTGGTAGCGATCTGCACCTGTTCTTCTTCAACCCTCAGCTCCACAATGGAAGGGTCATACAAAAGACCGGGCAAGGTGGACAGCTGTTTCATTTCTTCCGTCTCCAAAGCAGCTATGCCAAAAGCCCACCGGTACCCTTTTGGGTCCTTGAAATACCCTCTCCTGAGGTAGTCTATGCCAAGGATGCACGGAGCGTCTGGGCCAGTCACAATGGGGTGCTTTTGCCACTCATTCCTCATTCCTAATGCTTGTTGGCATTAGGGTACACTGTGCACTGGTGTCCACTAGAGCCTTATACTCCTCTGGGTCTGATGTGCCAGGCCATCAAATCCACACAGTCCAGTAAACCCGCTTGGTTGTTCCCTTCCTCCACCCGGCTGGAGGCAGGGCCCCTCTAATCCTGGTCATAGTATTGATTGTTCACTTCTTGTAAATGTGAATCAAAAGTCCCTTGATTAAGATCGGAAGTAAAATTAGCCCTCTTACTCTGTCTGGGGAACTGCTCACTAGAAACTGGAGCTACAATTTTCCTGGGAGAATCGCCTTTTGTAATAGGTTTTTCTTGCAACTCACGCACCCGTGCCTCTAGGGTCGAGGTGAATTTTCCATCCCGCTTCCTCATGTCCTCTCCATGGTCACTCAGGTAAAACCACAGGGTGCCCCGTGGTGTGTATCCTCTATATCCTCTCTCTTGAGCATAAGGACGTTGACTCCTAATGGCTGAGATACTGGTCCATACAGGTGGGCAGTAGGACATATCCTCTCTGAGTTGCTGGAACTCTCCGCACAGTTTTTCCACAGCTGAGGCACAGGCCCGTAGTGAGGAAGAGATACTTTCTTCATATTCCCGGAGTCGGCCAGCCACTTCATCCACTTTTGGTGCCTCTTCGTCTTTCCAGGCCAGTATTGCCAACGAGTTGGCATACGATGCTGGTGCGCTCTGTGCCGCCTTCCGCCACATGGGTCGTGTGCACCTGACTTCATCTGGATCTTTGGGTAACTGCTCATTGTTCAGGTCATCATAAATCACCTCCAGCATGCCTAATTCCCTCAGGTACTGGATACCTTTCTCTGTCGTGGTCCATTTGCCTGGGCAATATATAACATGTTCCTTTGAAGGGATACCTTTCCTTCACGCTTGACAGGAGTCGCTTCCAGAGGCTGAGGGTTTGTGCCCCTTTTCCAATTGCTTTGTCAATGCCCCCTTCCCTGGAAAGGGATCCCAGCTGCTTGGCTTCCTTACCCTCTAAATCCAGGCTACTGGCCCTGTTATCCCAGCATCAGAGCAGCCAGTTGATGATGTGCTCGCCTGGATGACGACTGAAAGCTTTTCGCATATCTTGCAGCTCCCTCAGGGATAGGGATCAGGTGGTTACCATCTCATTTATGGGTTCTTCCTCCTCTGGTTCTCGTGATGGCCCTGGTTCATCTTCATCCCTTACTAAACGAGCATATAAACGTGTATTTTTTCTTCTGTATATGGGCAACTGATACCAGCGCGGGTTGGTTCCCTGGTTTAGCCACGGTGCCTGTCACCAGGGTTGCAGTGGGTGCAGTGCCTGTGGCTGTGGTTGGAGTAGCTGCAGTGCCCGTGGCTGTGGTTGGAGTAGCCACAGTGCCTGTTGTTTTGTCATCCGATCCAGAGACCTTCTCTTTCCCTTGAGGGTACTGAATAGTGTTGAACAGGGCTCTATAAGCATGGGCCAGTCCCCAGCATGTTGCAATGAGTTGTGTCTCTCTGGAGTTGCCAGGGTGACAACATACATTTTCCAAATACTTCACTAGTTCTTCAGGATTCTGCACTTGTTCAGGGGTGAAGTTCCAAAACACTGGAGGTGCCCACTGCCCTAGGTACTTGCCCATGCTATCCCACACACCCTGCCACTCATAACTCTCCAGCCTTGGGGCAGATCTCTGGATGATATTCTTAAATTGCTTACTAACCTTTGTCAAAACCGAAACAATATTCCCAAGAAGTATCAATAGAAGTATCTTAACTGCCCAGGGATGTTCAAAATACTGAAAACATTTTGTAATGAGGGAGGAAGCATTATAGAAGAAGGTAGTGAAGGTGCCATTCTGTATTTCCTCCACAACAAACGTCTCCGAGGAAAAGGTATAATTGCTAACTCTCTCCATGAGGTGGTACCCGAAGTACAGTAATGACTTGTGTATGAAACCCAGATACAAAGCAATGCTCAAGGTCAGGTTTTGATAAGGAACCTCCCAAGCAAAAGATCATGAATCACTGCAGAGCATAGCGCAATGCACAGACCAACACCAAGCTTTAACATGCACAGCCAAGAAAAGAACATGGTACAGATCAGATGAACTAATATCATGACCGGCAACTGTCAACAGATTCCTTAATACACTCTGGTTAATCTGTTATTATCTCAAACCCTTCGAGCCCCACGTTGGGCGCCAAAAAGGACTGTCGTGGTTTAGCCCCAGCCAGCAACTAAGCACCACGCAGCCGCTCGCTCACTCCCCCTACCCCGATGGGATGGGGGAGAGAATCGGAGGAGTAAGAGTGAAAAAAAACACTCCTGGGTTGAGATAAGAACAGTTTAATAATTGAAATAAGGTAAAATGATAATAATAATAATATTATAATAATAATAACAATATACAAAGCAAGTGATGCACAATGCAATTGCTCACCACCCGCCGACTGATACCCAGACAGTTCCCGAGCAGCAATCGCTGCTCGCCGGCCAACCCCCCCAGTTTATATACTGAGCATGACGTCATATGGTATGGAATAGCCCTTTGGTCAGTTTGGATCAACTATTCTGGCTGTGCCCCCTCCCAGTTTCTTGTGCACCTGGCAGAGCATGGGGAGCTGAAAAGTCCTTGACTAGCATAAGCAGTACTTAGCAACAACTAAAAACAGTGTGCTATCAACATTCTTCTCATCCTAAATCCAAAACACAGCATTGTGCCTGCTACTAGGAAGAAAATTAACTCTATCCCAGCTGAAAGCAGGACAACAGGTTATAAGAATAATGCTATAAGAATAATGCAGCAGTATAAGACTCTCTTTGAAATTAAATCGTACATCTACAGACTACTTACACTGATTCACACATGCATACACACAAACATGAATGCATATATAAAAATGGTATGCCTGTTAAAAATTACCCTCGAGTTCAGTGAAATACTCACGTCTAATGTCTTGGCATTTCTCAAAGGGCGAGGGTTGAGCCTTGAGGAGTGAAGGGTTTCAGCCCAGGCTCCACTGTTGGTCTTCAGCAATGGATTTCTGGTTGTAGCAAACTTCCAGAGTTTGCTGGCTCTGAGAGGAGTTCTGCTCAGAGGGAGATGCTGGTGCAGCCCGCGGCAGTCCAGGAGAGCTCCAAGGGCCTCACTTAGGACTGCCATTTATAGGATTGTGAGATGATTGACTTTAATCACCAGTAAATTTCCCTCCGAGCCACAATTTGGGTTGGTAGTTGCTGGAATTCCAGTAACAATGATACCAGTCTGTTTCAAGGCTGTCAGTGGTAGTTGTTTGTTCTCGTTCCCCTCGTTAGCCATAATACGAAGATTTTGATAAGGACAGGGCCGCTGTCTGCTTCAGCCATGTAGGAGTTCCTGGTACAATTAAGGGGCGCTTAACTGACTAACTCGCTACACAAAAGCGGCGGCCTGGAATTCCTGAGATCGTAAAGCCGTTGAAGAGAAAGAGGAATAAGGGGGAAGGATGCACCACCACATGTGACTTTGAGCAAACACAAAAACCAAAATGAAACTCAGGAGACTAGAAAGAAAATGTTTATGTCAAGCCCCAGCAAACCAAAACATGGCAATCTTCAACAACTGTCTCTGTGAAATAATTGCTGAGAACACATCAGTTAAAAACATAATAAATCTTTTACAACCTAATATATGCATGATTCACAGTTGCCTTTTAGATGTGTATAGAAGCCAAATTCCCTACAGAACAGTAACGTGTTGGCTATTATACTTCTGGGTTTATCTCTTTTTACCCATCAGAAGCACAAAATCATTTTTTTGCAAGGAGGGCAATTTCCACCAATAACAAGTGGAAGAGAAAGCTTTTAGCATGACCTACATTTCTGTGGGCCCTTGCATCCTTTTTTTTTTTTTTTAGTACTCCACATGGTTTAGTTTAGTAAAACCGACTTTTCAGGAAATATCATGTTTTCTATATCCAAGCACAGAGAGCATTGTGAAATGCTGTGTTTACCATGTTCAAGTGTACTGGGACTGTCCAGGCTTCAGCAAATATACATTGTGGTTAAAAGCAAGGAAATTGATATAGGCAGAAAAACAACTTGTGAAAGTGTAAGAAAGAAAGAGGCTGGGGCAGAGAGGACAGGATGAGTGAAGCTGAAATGTGTTGTGTGTAAGTACAATTCCAAAACCTTCTAAACTAACCACATGTTGCTGTTTTCAATAACTTTTTGCTTTTTAACACTGCATTCTTTGCAGTTTTGCAATGTTGAAGAGGAAAAGGCAGAAGAAAAATGATGCATCTACACAAGTTTTGAGAAACTTGCATCAGGCTTCAGTGACTATTTCACATAATGTATTGGAGCCTTTACTTCTCAGTTGATTTTACATCTTCACAGTGGCCTTGGGCTCTGGTAAACTTACTTGAACTTTGGACTTTGCATGAACCAGCTGAGAAGAGAGAGGCAGCAGTAATAATAAGTCTAAGACACTTTTGTCCTCCCATGGTCTCTGGCACTGTTAGGACAGAGTTGTTATGTGGTATAAATTTGGGCCTCTGAGCACTGCTGTTTTCCAGCCAGCTTTTTATGCTAGCTGTGGATCACTGGGGTGCAGTGTTCCCCAGCCATAACCTGTCATGCCCTGGCTGGCTGACAGACTGTGTGTTACTTGAACCAATAGCAGTGAAATCATTGCATCAATAACTTCAGGATGTGTTACCCACTCAAGTAAGCATGGAAGGTCCCAGACAGGTTTGCATAGCCTAAGCTGAAGTCTGTGTCAGGGCATCTTCATGGCTTATCAGATTAATTTAAGTTTGGTTCCATATGCATGTTTACAGCCTCCACATCCTGACTGTGATATAGACCTACCCATAAGTCAAGAAAGATTGATTTTTGTCTGCTTGCCATCTCCCATAACTGAGGAGGACCTTGTGATATCTCTAATCTAACCAGTCTATCTATAATCTAAACAAGTTTTTCCCTATCCTCCTCAAACAATCTTTAAAAGAAATAAAGTGACATATATGTGAAGGGGAAACACCATCATAATTAAAATTTAGCCCACTGTTTGTTAATATTCAGAGTAGAGATACATGAAACTTCCCACTTGTGCTTTGAAACAGCCTCCCAAATTTTTGTATCGGACCTATCATAACTCATGCTTGGCCTTGCAGCTGCTCAGACTGACAGCATGGATCTACCTTTGTCCATCTGTGTTCAGGTCTTACTGACAATCTCATACTACAATGGTACTATGGTACCACCCCTGGAACATACCATACTACTGTATGGTAGCACAGAGCTACTAGCAAATTTTCTGATGAAAAGCAAGTTTTAATAGCTTCATAAATGTTTTCTACTTTTCTTCTACTGTTTGTTTGGGACATGAGTAACTCTTGAGTTAACCACTTCTGGTTCCAGATATGCTGAAGTTGAATAAACGTTTACTTTCAGCAAATGGCAGGTTCTTTGCTAATCTTTGCATAGCTCTGATTAATCGGTTTCTTCTTTCAAGCAAATATGTTTTTTGGCAATAATATTATTCCAGAGCTGGTGCTTTATTGCTTAGTGGTTTTTTTCTTCTTGTTGTTACTACTGTTTCTTCTATCATTATGAGCCCTGCTATTATCACTATATTGTTGTTATTACTTATTATACTATTATTCAATAATAGCACATCAAGGCTAAGACTGAGTCGCTGTAAAGAGATGCCCATGGTGGAGATCCCATTTCTAGGTTGGTAGGGAAGTCTTTGAAAATCAACTCATAGGAAACATGTCATTGATCATAAGAAGAAAGCAGGGAATAAAAGGTACAACTCTTATTTAGCCTGTGTGGGGACGCAATTAAAGGAAACATGGCAGGAGTGTCTAGTCAGAAGAAATATTTGTTGATCACTAGTTACCGTTACAGTTATTATATTTATCTGTGAAGGAAGATGTCAGGAAAATCTTTAAGAGAGTCTTGCATTGGCCAGGCAGTGACATTGTGCAGAATCTCCACTTGCTTCCTTGAAGCAAGCTGAGTTTGGTTTTATTTTTTGTTAAACGGTGCACTCTAGTCAGGTCTTAGGATAACCATTGCCATTTCTTTGACGGAGGGCTTGAATCAGAGGCCAGTATTCCAGTTCTTGAGATTAAGACCCTGGCCTTTGCACAGGTCAGCTAGTGGGTGAGTCAGAAACTCTGTATGAGCACCTAAATTGTGTATGGACCCTATTGGAAAGAGATTAGCAAGATTACCCCCTTGACATGGAGCTGACTGAGAAAGACTTAAGCATGCCCTAAATGGGCAGAGTGTTTATAATGTGCACTGGCCACAGCCTACTCCTAAACTCTTTTTGAATTTAACAAATGCAGTGAAACATAGTACTTTTCTAAACCAATACGCGCTTTTCAATCATTAGTGTAAAAAAGATGAAAAAAAGTGCTAGCTCTTCCAGTCATCTTCTCAAACCATCATTAACTGATTTACTTATAACTGGCACTATGGCAGAAGTTGTTACAGCAGAAGAAATTTAGAAGAACAGATAATAGTGACTCTATACATCATCTGGTAACACAAATTCCATTTCCATTTGGTCATATGAACTTTCTGTCAAGGTTTAAATGCCTTTATGTTGGTGGTTCCCAAACTGTCTTCCATCATGGCCACAACCATATCAAACAGTAAAAACTATCAGATTAACAATTTTGTCTGGTTGTGGCTTGGAAAAGTCAGAATCACTGGGCAAATTTAAGGAGGTCCCTTTTCAGTACTTCGAGTAAAAAAATATTGTGCTCTACAAGAAATGCTGATTGTGAACCTTCGCCATTAGTCTAAAATGTTTGGGAATCTCTGTCCTCTTCTAATGTACCACTAATACTCCTCCTTTTGAAATGTAATATCAATTTCCTTTGCTTTTTAAGGCTCAAATTCTGCAAATACATTAATGTATATTAATGTATATGTTTAAATGTCTATATTTAAATGTATGTATATGTTGTATATACATTCTATGAGAGTGTGTGTATATAAACATTTATACATATGTACATGTATATACAAATATATAGCTGCAAGTAGCTCCTTAGGAGTCAATAGAATTAGTCACAAAGTTAAAGACAGTCAAGAGCTGAAGTATTCTGATAAATCAGATCTTCGGCCTGATCCAGATGATGAACTATGGGAGCCAGAATAATTTAGAGCTGAAAGTTCAGCTGGAGCAGAAAGTTTCAATTTTTCTATCCATTTATCTTATATGTTTTTTTTTCTGGAGTTTGAACCTTCCAATGAAAGAATAATAAAGACATACAGTTATTGATATTTATATTTCCTAACAGACCATATGTTCCATATATACATTTCTATTTGCTTAGAAAAATACATAACTATCCATATATGTGGAACAGAAAATGAGATGTCACTGAAGCTAAGTGTGAACATGTTTTATGGAAACTTGGATATTAAGTTCTCTGGACACATTTTCATGGCAATCAATTTATGCCATCCTCCATCTTTGTTTATTATACTCTGTGTTACCAGAATAGCAAGTTACCAGACAGTGTTTTATAGTGTACTGAGATAACATGAATTTATAAGGGTGTTCTGTAGTAAAGTGCCCATAAGTATTTAATAGTCAGTTTAGATGGTCATTCAGCTTCTCTTCACAGGTTATGCTGGAACTATAAACAGAAGGTAGTAGCAATAAATAAAACTGAAAAAAACAGAATGATGAAAAGCCATGTGTAGGCCCTGTGTAAACAGAATATTATATGCACTTATGCAGAATTAACAACATTCAGAAACACCATTTAACAAATACTGTACCGCTACAAAAATACTTTGTGATCACCAGCCATTTTAGGTGATTCCTATAATGGTGGAATTTTCAAATCATTTAATTCCAACTGACATTTCTGAAAGGTGTATTTGTTTCTTCAGGCACCAAAATACCTTTGAAAATCTGACTTTAAGGAATTAATTAAAAAAAAAAAAGACTTTGATAACTTCCCACTAAGTTAGGCACTCAAGTATAATACACAGGTATTACAGGAAGCTTCAAAATCCCAGGGCAGGTACCTAATCACATGCTAGTGGGGCTATGCACAAATATAAAACTTCTGATATCCCTGAGCTGCCTGAACCCTACTTCAGCCCAGCATTAAAAATGTTCTCCTTTCTTCTCTTTATATAGGGCCCAGCTGACAGGTATGTTCAGAGCACACAGATGGGACTAGTCCTTACACAAAAGGCAGCAAGAAACAAGACTTTCTGCCTGGCTGGTATGTTTGCACACCTTACTGTAGTTAATTTACCAGTGGGCTGTGATATGAATATGGAAGACTGATTTTTAAATCCTTTCTTCTTGATCTGGGACACAGGGCTTAAATATGACTCCCAGGGAAGTATCTAATACTCTGCTATAGTCAGTCTTCATCTCGCTTCCTGCTCTGTTTAAAGCTAAGTACAGTATTGTCCTACTCTAACAAACACTTTAAGCTTCCTTCTTTATGCTCCCTTTATGTCCCGTGTGGGAATACAACCCAGACAGGTTGTGTTTCAGGGGACAGGCACAGCAAAGATACAGGGGCTAGACACAGCCCAGGCAGGAGACAGCAAGCGTGTACATGCCTGTCCTCCCCGCGCCACGTCCACGAGCATACATCAGACAGCCCATACAAATCAAGGGAAAGCTGAACTATCATAAATGGGGTTTACAGAAGATACTCTGCTGAGGTCGGGTCTGCCGGTAGGAGACGGTAAATACTTTTTCCTGTGACTAAGGCACCTCTATTCACATTGCAACCCTCTTTCTCAAAACTCTTTCTCTCAGACAGGTGCTTTCATCCAATCTCTCAAGGTGCTGGTGATGGCAACCTTATTTGCACAATACCTTAGCAGCTAGATCTAAACTGCAGATCACTTAGAAGGAAATGGTTGTCTTTACAAAGCTGTTGTCACTAAGCAGACTTGGAAGGGGTCTAAGACCAAGTCAGCCAAAGAAGCAGAGTGCAAGAGAAAGCATGTTTCTGCAGCCCAGTGCCTGGGAGGAAGCCACAAGTTTTGACCTCTGCTCCTAGGATTGTTTCTGTACTTGCCAACAATCATTAGGTTTGGTGCTGATGGGGCAAGTGCTGAGTGAAAGCAGACACAGCTGACAAGGACAGAAATAGGAAGAACAAAACAATGTAGGGTGTGTATATGTGTGTGCGTGTATGTGTAAAGGGGGAGTTATTACCTGTGCTGGGACTGGTGTGGTGCTATTGGAAACCCAAGGCAGAATGGAGGGGCTTTGTATCTTTGAAGGGGTACTGGGTAGGGAGAGTTGGCTGTGTAATGCAAATTAAATTAAAACACAGATTTGTTTGGGTTTTTTTCCTACTAATGACTTGGTGAGTTGTTAGGTGGCCAGCTAGTGAGGAAGTTGGGGAGAGGGAGAAGGGGAGGGGTAATGCATGCATATACAGACCTAGAGATATGTCCTGTTGAGTGGAGCTTAATATTGCATATGCCTCATACTCAAAATGTGAACTGCAGACCAGATTAGATCAGGGAATGTTAGCCACGTCCAGTGCAAAATATGTTTTGTTTTGCTTTGTTTCTTTTAAAACAGAGAGAGGGAGCATAAGTTCAAGGAGGTAAGTAAAAGTTCAATGAGATTTCTCCACATTCATGAAACCTGAGTTCATAGTAGAGTTATTGAGTCACATACAGATGAGGATCTTGCCTGGTCAGTTAAAAAAAAAAAAAAAAAGCCCAAAAGTAAGTTCCTTGATTTTCAGTAGGTGTGGTTGGGTGAAGAAAAGCCAGACCAATACCAACAGCTGCATGGAATCTTTCCACGACTGAAAGGTGAATAATTAACTCTCTTATAACTGCAGCCCCTCAGGGGGAGGTGAGTCACTAGCCTGATTTAGAGTTATGTTATCTTGTAATGAACAATAAGAGGGAAATCTATACGTGTCCTGACAGTTCTAGTGAGACATCGATGATCTGTGCCCTAAAAACCTCAGGAAGGGAGTTGATCAAAATGCACCTCTAAGAAAATAACTTATTTTGTACATACAACTCATCAGTGGTTCAAGAAGATCATTTTTTTCTAGGCATATGAAATTTCCTGAGAATGATGCTGAGGCTTAGACAAGAAGGAAAAGAATGTGTTGGTTTTAACTGGCAACATTGTGCCAGTACCTAAAATCATCTACAATCGGGGTGGGAGTTAACTTATTTTTCTGCATCCAGTCACGCTCATATTGTTGCCTGTGGACTCTTGGGATGGAGGGAGGGGTCAATAAAAGGCAAATATGAAAAATAAATCTGCTGTTATATGACTTAAAAACTTACTAATAGGTTTTTTTCCAAAGGGTTTGAATGTCCCCTGGGAAATCTCCAGCAGTCTGCAAATCGGGAAAGCTTAAAGACTGTTATAAACTTGACAAATCCTTGCATATATTAACTGTGTCCACGTGAGAAAGGAAGTATAAATTGCTCTTCCTCATATGGAGGGAAAGAAGACTGGAGCCCTTGGCTCCTGCTCCTGCACAAGGCAGTGCCCTTCCTGCTTGTCCTGGGGCTGCAGCCAGTTCATTAAGATTTTTAGGGCTCTGCAGACGATTCAAGTTCAGAAAGTGGCTGGTAGACAAAGTAATGAAATAATCATTTTAGCTTGTTCACTCAAAAAATACTTATAAATGGCACAGCCAAGCAAGGTCTTTGTTTAGAATTGTCCCACTTACTTGTCCAAGCTGGAGCTTGACCCCTGAGGAAGTTCAGCCATGCTGTTTGTAACATGCTCTTACTTTAACTGATATTTCAGTGACTTGTTTTCTCCCTGCAGTTCAGACAGTATTTTTTTTAGCCTTGACAGAATGGCTAGACTAGGTAATCCACGCAAACAGCTGCTGCATGCAATGTGATCTTTTCCCCAAACCTTTTTAACAAAGACTTCTGAACTGTTCCTTAGTTTTGGATATGTTGGAAATATCCAGAAGTTAAAATCTCTCAATATGAATGTAATTGACATATCAACTGTCTGACCATACTGCTTTTAGCTTGAGAAGTGTCCCAAGAAGATTAACAAGAGCTGCATGTTCACAAAACCACTCCCTAATCAGAAAGCATTCATTGGGAAAATACCTCTGCTTCAAATCACTTTCACAGAGGATTTGCTTCTTGAATATCAGTGTTCTCGACTGTAGTGAGAAGAAAGATGCTACTGATTTTTGTAGTGTGAGCTTTGCAAACTTTCAAACTTCATCAAAGATAACATAATTGGGATTTTCATTGTGATGAATTTTATAACTTGAAATTATTTTGTTCTTTGTCAATCATAGGCATTTCTGTCTAATGGAACCCCTATATGAACCCAAGTAATATTAAAGTGTTGCAAATATTGAAGATATAAAATAACATTAATGGATCCAGGGAGATCTGAAAAATGAACAGGAGAAAAGAAATAAAGGGTCAGCCTTTAAAAAGGCCTGTGAATATAAGGGAAAATACATTCAGACGAAGGGAGGAATTTGGAAAACAGTAATTTTAAAGAAGTCAAGAGGTGAGAGTGGACAGAAAGTTAGACATGCACTGGGAACAGGATATAGCATCCAAAAGGGTAGTGCAGCTGTGAATTGCATAAGGCAAGGGTAACATCCTTAGTGGGAAGGATGGCAAAAGTCCTTTTCTGAACGTTGTGGACATTATTCCATCCACAACACTCCACTAATGTCTTAGGGACTTATGTCCTGAAAAAAAATTGGTGTATTGGAGAGCAGTGAGAGAACAATAAAAAAGACTAGGGGTGCAGAGAATTGATTTTAATAGGTAAGATTAAGTACTAAATCTGTCAAATTTGGTTAAGTGAAAAAAAAAAAGGCCAGATGGATAAATATTTAGAAGGTGTCTAATAGGAAAGGAATTATTTTAGGACAACCAAAATGCTAAGAAAAGGAAAGAAGGATGAATGTGAGAATGAGGTGTATCAGACTGTGAAATGGTCCCCTGTGGGATGAGAGAAAAACTATTCTCCTAGTGAGAAGAACTTTAAATGAGATTGGATATTATCTTAGTGACCAAAGGGGCAGTTGGAAATATCAACTATTTTTGAGATTTTGTAGGCAAAGATCCAAATAAAATAATTTTATGAAGGCCTTATATTTTGCTAAGCCACACACCCTTTCTTTTTCTCAATAAGATCTGTGGGCTAGTGGAGTCTCTTTCAGTGCTCTGCTATTGCTGGTCACACCGTGAGTTAATTAGGAAGGAGGTATATGGCTGAACACTTTACCCCTAAATATGTGCCTGCCCAGGCACGTGAAAGTAGAGGACCGCTGTTGCATGGCAATAGCATTACTTTGCACTATGTATATCCACATCCTGTGCTCTCCCAAGCAGTCTGCCTACTGCAAGTACAACCCCCCAAGGAAACTGGACAGTCAGAACCACCTAGATAATGCCAGTAAACTAAACCTTTAGGCATTTTGTTGCTTTGATCCAGAGAAATGCATGTGCTGTGCTGTTTGCACCCTCAGAACAAATGGCAGACTTGGGAACTAGCATGGATATTTGGAGATGGTATTTAAATAACATTACATGGGAAATTCCCACTGCTTAAGACCAACTAAAACAAGAGTTTTCTTTCCCAGAAGGCTTAGACAGGTATAATGAGGATTAGCAGGCATAATTGATATTGTTTCTGTATCCTAGAGGATCATATGAGTCATCTTTCTAGTCACGTCCTCCCTGTTCTTAGTACTGATGAGAGTGAAAACGTTGCTGTGAAGTGTAAAGCAGCAATATAAACATACTGTGTGAATCAAGCAACTGACTGCAAACAAATAACTTTATTAAGCCATGTCCATAATAATTCCTCACTTTATATAGCACTTTTAATCTGCAGATCTCAAAGTGCTGTACAGATGGAAAAACTCAGGAGGTAAAGTGATTTGTTTGAGGTCATTCAGGTAGACAATGGCAGCTCTGGGAATAAACCATGCCGCAGTGCCTCACTTTGCATTATAAATGCCCCTCCTGTGCAGTCCTGGAAAGGATCATGGCAGTGAGCCTTTGGAGAGGGAGAGTATGTAGCTGGAGCTGAAATAAGCCTGAGTCTGATCATAAGACCACTGTGAATTAGAAAGGCCAAATTCCACCCTAACGTGCAATCTCTCTTAAAATCAACTGGAGCTTTATATTTAAGTATTTCCAAGGTTTTCCTTCCCATGGTGTCTGAGTACCAGCAAAATTACATCACACTAAAACAATCTCTGAGGATGATTCCTTACTACTTCTTCCTATTAGCCCCAAGAGCCACTACAGATTGTTTTATTTTTATCACTTTTTTTTTAATTGCACATAAACACTGGGCCTAATTCACTAATCATAGTGGAAAATGGAGGAAAAGATTATTTGCTACCTAAAACTACAGTAGTGCAGTGATGCCTCAGGCCTAGTAAGTAAAAAAATCAGCAAGAAAATATTTCAGTCTTGACTGTATATAATAAAAAAAGTTCAGAAAAAAATTCTGCAGGCATCCAACATCCCCAGTTCATGATAAGAGAACCTAGGCAGATAATATCCACAAATACATCATGTGATTAAAAAATAAAGGACAGAATATGAGCAGAATCAAAATACAATATATAATAAATTCCAAAATTATAAATCCCATTATGCCTGAAATTTGGGAGGTAGAATACATCCTACAGATTCCTGGAAGGGAAAAAAGGCACTGGTCCTGAAGCCACAAGTCTATAGTTCCTTGCTGGCTCAGCTGCAGGCTCCCTCTGTAATCTTGGGCATATCGCTTTACTTCTGTTTCCTCTCCCACATTGTGGGTGTGCCTACACTGCAGTCAAAGTGGGATGTTAAAGCTTGTCAGCAGCCCAACTAGCTTTAACTGAGTTAGCTTATGTACTGTTAGCAATGCAACTGTAGTGTGGAGTTGGGTACAGACTAAATTCTTAAGGGTGGATAATGAAATTTGGGAAGAATAGAATCTGAACACTATCAGAGGAATGCCATTAATTTAGATTTCACATTATTCTTTATTTTCTGAAAGGATACTTTTTTAAAAAAAATATTTTCTGATTAACAGTAGGAGTTGAGCCAGAAAAAAAAAAAGATGATGGTTGAAGTTTTCAGAGTCATTCAAGGGATTTAGCCACATGCTTCACATTAATGTGAGAGCACTGCTCTGGGATACAGATCTTAAGAATGGGAGATCTGTTCCTGAACTCCATCCAAATCTTTGCTTATTGCTTATTGTTATGTCAAAGTCTGGCCAGCTGGTAAATATAATTGTATTAGGCTGTAATTATATATATATTTTAAGAAAACACTCATATATTGTGGATGAAAAATATGATTTTTTTTTTTAATGAAAGCATAGCAACAATATAACTTAGAGCTGTAGATCAATGTCAAAAGCAATAACACAATCTGGTATGGCACTCACCCCCCCCACCCCCAGCTAAATCGCTCTTATGTACTCTTAAAAACAGCATGATAGTTAAAATACAAATAATGGATATTAGATGGAAATTATAGTTTCAAAGTACAAACACATGTAAGGGTTACTTTAGAAAGTATAGTGAGAGACAGGGTAAGAGGAAAAACTTTTATTAATGTCAGAAAGATACAGTGAAATATTTAGTGCACACATGTTTGGGATAAAAGTTGGGATGAGGAGCAGATGCTCAGCTGGTGAATGTTGATGCAGCTCTGTTTAAATCAGTGGGACTACACTGATTTACATCATCTACGGATTTTGCAGCTGGCTTCAATATGCATACAGACTTTGAAAGTTACCCAGACCTACCTGCCCTCTACTCTCTGGAAACAAGGCTGGAAGTCTGGTGGGATAAGGATTCTCAAGGAGATCTCTTGTGTTTCTGTGGGCTAGAAACATGGTGAAGACAAGTATTATTGTGGTTGGGACAGTATTTCTACATTTTCCTAGCCCCATGGGAAATCAAAATGCACACTAAAAGCAAATAACCTAACTTTGTGAGCCTTCAAGAAGCATTCATTCTTATATGATTCAAGATGTATTTTATATTAATCAGTGTTCCTCTCCCTACTTAAATGTAGACATATTATTTCTGTGGTCTGGAGGCTGAGATCAGATTTCAGCCATAATGATTCTAGCTGCCACACAGCTCATCAAAATTGCAATTATAAATACCAGTGTTTTTCTTTTTCTGGAATGTAGACTGCATCATACAAAATCCTGCCAAAAGATGCAAAATTAGCACTGTGATGGATATACTTGTGCAACCTCCAGGGAAGGACAATTAGGGAATGAGGAATAAGAGGAGAGAGGGAGTTGTCACTGCCCAAATGACCAAAAGTCTAAATCATCTTTATATCCATCTCTTGCACTGAGAGCTTTTGATTCTGCAAAGCCTTTTCACAGAGAAATCATGCATCAACCTTAAAGAAGTGCTACCAGTTTGCACATAGCAAGGTTTGAGTTGATTAACAATTGTCCAGTAATGTTCATTGGTGTAATGAGCACAGTGAAAAAAAAAAAAAGCCAGATTTTGCTTCTCTCTTTTTCTTTCTTCCTTAAACAGCATGTTACTAGTGTGTCCCTACAGAGCTTCTGCACCAAATGGATCAGGCTAGAGTTAGGACAGCTATCCAAATTCACTTGAGGCTGTCTATCAACAAGAAGCAGTTGTAATGTTTCTCTCCTGTTTACATTCTACCTGTGCTGGCTTGTATTAGAATTAAATCTCCATTGAATCTATGACAGGTGTAGAAAACATACTGTAAATAATACCAGACTCCTTAGCACTCTCACTACAGATGGAGGAGAGATAGGGGAAGCATGAGCAGATCAGACAGACATACCTGGAAGTGCAGTGCTATTGATCCTGCCTCCAGCTTAGGGCTGGTCCAGGGATAGCTCGGTTCCTCATTCCATTCCGTGTGGAAATCAAATATATATTTCCCATCTGTTCTTTTTGAAGTAGTAGCTTTACTTTGACAGTGCTTTGAACCATCTCCCAATCTGCGTGAAAAATTCTGCAGTGTGCTCTGTTTAATCATGCTCAGAGATTTTTGGGAAATAACTCTGACTGATTAGTTCCAGTATCATTAGGAATGGTAGGGCTATGCTTTTACATGTAGAATATATAACTTTTCCAGATGCATAGACTTTTATAAAATGACCATGTGGTGGTACATCTCCCCCTGCCCCTGTTTTTCTGTTCTGTTTTTCCCCTTCACTTCGGCCGCTTTACAATCTCAGGAGTTCCAGGCCGCAGCTTTTGTGTAGCGAGTTGGTCAGTTAAGCGCCCCTTAATTGTACCAGAAACTCCTACATGGCTGGAGCAGAGAGCAGCTCTGTCCTTATCAACATTCATATTATGGCTAACGAGGGGAACGAGAACAAACAGCTGCCCCAGACAGCCTTGAAACAGGGTGGTATCATCGCTGCTGGAATTCCACCAACAAGACGACCCGAATTGTGGCTCGGATGGAAATTTACTGGTGATTAAAGTCAATCATCTCACAATCCTATAAACGGCAGTCCTAAGTGAGGCCCTTTGAGCTCTCCTGGACTGCCGCGGGCTGCACCAACATCTCCCTCTGATCGAAAGGTCTCTCAGAGTCAGCGAAAACTAGCAGATTCCAAAAGTCTGCTGCTACCAGAACTCCATTGCCGGAGATCGACAACGGAGCCTGGGCTGCTGATATTCTTCACTCCTCGAGGCTCTACTCTCGCCCGTTGAGAAATGCCAAGGCATTAGACGTGAGTATTTCACTAAACTCAAGGGGAATTTTTAACAGGTATACTATTTTCATATATGCATTTATAGTTGTAAGTGTGCATGCATGAATCAATTTAAGTGGTTTTGTAGATGTATGATTTAATTTTAAAAGGAGTTTTATATTGCTGTACTATTCTTATAGCATTACTCTCCTAAACCGTTAGCCAAGTCTGAGACTAAGAGTGGGCCCAGCCGCACCTAGGCTCCTCTCTGAGAAGGAGTTTAGAAAGCAAGGGGGTCCATTCTGAACCTCATGACTCAACGGGAGGGTTTCCGTATCCCCTACATATGATTTCTCTTTCTCTCTCATATAATCCAATTTCCTTTATATATTTTTCCCATGTACTAGATATCCATATATGCATATATATACATTATCCTTATCCATATAAACCGTTGACCAAGTCTGAGACTAAGAGTGGGCCCAGCCGCACCTAGGCTCCTCTCTGAGAAGGAGTTTAGAAAGCAAGGGGGTCCATTCTGAACCTCGTGACTCAACGGGAGGGTCCCCCCCCCTTGCCTTTATTCCATATATACGCAATCCTTTTATGAATCATTTTAACTCATTGTGATTTAATTCTCTTTTATGTGCTTCTGTGTAGTAATAGAGTGAACCTTGCCATCTTCGAATCTGTAACTGTCACTGTTTTGATCAATTTTGTCTAATCACTTTATTAATCATTGATGAGTGCTATTGAAAATATTATAATCAAATTCTGCAATTCGCTACAAGTAAATTCTAACTTTTACTAAATCAAACTGTGTAAAGTCACTCATTCATAGTGAATTGACATAATCAGCAGGATTCACAGACCTGCATTCGTGACAGACCATCTACAACATTGATAGGGAAGACAAGAGAACAGGGAAGAATGTTTATAAAGATTTTAACCTCTAGAAAAATAAAGATGTCTGTGAGTCCTCAACTCAGCTGCTTGGTTTCCAGCCCAGATGGGAGACAGACTTACAGGACACAGTTCCGGAAAGTTTTAGCATTAGCTGAAAGGCTATGAGGACTTTGATTTACTCACACTGTAGCTAATGGAAATTAGAGGCATGGGACACTTGCATTTTAGGAAGAACAAATCTGAACTACAATTTGTCTGAAGACTTCAGATTCTTACTAAAAGTATTTGTGTAATGTCTGGCTAGCCAAGTAGTTTCAGATGTTAACTGAATTCAGCAGCTCTATTAATGCAATCAGAAGGTAAAATAGTACAGATGCAAGGGTTCAAATATATTGTATATCAGTGAACCAGAGGACTCAAGTTATTGAATACGAAATAAAGTTATGTTTATCTCTATGATTTTACTCCTTGCTTTTTCATGATGACTGTACCAGCCAGACTGTGGAAATCCAACCAGCAGTTCCATTATCTGGATTTTGTCTACACCACAGAGAGTTTTGTTTGTTTGTTGTTTTAAATAACTGGATGTTATTAAACTGGTTGTAAAAAAATGGTAATTTGTCTATTAACAGTCACTGAATATTTTTTCCCTCCAAATCAAAGTAATCATAGGAAAATGTGAATATTTTGTGTGTCTGCCTGCTTTCCTTTCATAAGCAGTTGTTTAAAACATAGAAGCTCTACGTGGTAATTCTGGAAGACATTTGATATGCTGCTACATAAACTTGTGATTAAGAAAACAAATCAGTGTGGCCCACACAGATAAAAATTGGTTGACTGATAAGCATTAAACTGCAACTGTAATCAGAGAATCACTGTTCCTTCTGAAGTCACTCTACAGTCTGTTCTTTGTTCCTCTCTCATTACACATCTTCTATCATTAACCTGAAATGAAACATAACATTCCTACCATTAAAATTTATAGCCCATGCAAATATTGGAGCAGTGATAAATGACAAAAAGAGAGAAGTCATCGATGTAAATAAATTCTAAATTATTTGGTGCTGCATGAGCTAGCAAACCGTATGTATACAGCCAAATATAAAATCATGCACATATGAGAACAGAACATAGGCCGTATTTAAAGGAGATGGGGACTCCAGTTTGGTAAGCAACTACTTAAAAAAGATACTACATATATGATCTTGGAAGAAAATCAGCTGTTGGGATAGACAGCAGCATCCAAGTTATCTGCCTGGGCAGGCTGCATAACTTTTGTGAATGACAGAAAAGAACCACTACTACAGCAGCCTTACCTGCCAAATGGCTAGGATGAGTGCGCACATGCACAACAAGTAGGCTGAGACAAGCAAACACGTGTTGTGGTTTACACCTGGCAGGCAGCTAAACACCACACAGCCATTCGCTCACTCTCCCCCTCCCCAGTGGGATGGGGGAGAGAATCAAAAAGAAAAGGTAAAATTCGTGGGTTGAGATAAAGACAGTTTAATAGGACAGAAAAGGAAGGCAAAATAATAATAATAATATACAAAACAAGTGATGCACAATGCAATTGCTCACCACCCGCCAACTGATACCCAGACAGTTCCCGAGCAGCGATCGCTGCACCCCGGCCAACTCCCCCCCAGTTTATACAGTGAGCATGACGTCATATGGTATGGAATAGCCCTTTGGTCAGTTTGGATCAACTATCCTGGCTGTGCCCCCTCCCAGTTTCTTGTGCACCTGGCAGAGCATGGGAAGCTGAAAAAGTCCTTGACTAGCATAAGCAGTACTTAGTAACAACTAAAACATCAGCGTGATATCATCATTCTTTTCATCCTAAATCCAAAACACAGCACTATGCCCGCTACTAGGAAGAAAATTAACTCTATCCCAGCCGAAACCAGGACAACGATGCTTGGAGATTCGGGGGAGTGCTGGACAGCTGTGCACACAGCAGAGCTGGGAGGTACTTGCACCCAGCAGCATTAAGCTGCTGCTCCCTGTGTGACTCCTTGGCTAAGCTCTGGTTGTGTGCCCTGTACCAAATGTCTGTGCGGCTTCAGGGCCTGGAGAGGTGGCATTGGGGAACATGCTGCCCTCCTGCCAGTGCAACTTACCCGGCTTGCAATTAGCTCTGAAGTTGCTCCAGAGAAAGATTTCCACTGGGAGGGCCACAAACTGAAATTATCCCCCAAAGTTGCAAACACCCCACAAACCATGGGCTGAGCTCTCCTGCGATACCAAAAGTAGTAATTTAGCCCTTGCATGTCTTACTAAAGGAATCTCCAGCAGGAGTACGGAAGTTATATTATCTCTTCTGAAATGAGTGTGGCTGGTTTTTTGACTGTTAAGTATGACTCATCTCACCTCACTTAGGTCATCCACACAGAATTATTCACCTTGGGTTTCTTTACAGTAATGAGTAAGAAATAGGCACTTGTATGGTATGATTCATTTAGGGCAGACTTCTGAAATCTATCAGATTAATTCCATCCTGAAAGTGACTGTCTCTCTTCAGTGACATATAGGGACTCTTGAGTGAGCAGTCCACATTTGTTCAGCTTGCTCCCACCCACTGTGTCTTTTCCAGTGTACACAATTCTGAAAAAAGGTGGATATTTCACAGAAGATTGCAGAAAGAACCATGAAAATGAATAGGTAATTGGGAAAATTACTTTATATTGAGGGGAGTGTAGGAGCCCACACTGTTCTGCTTAACCAAAAGAAAATTAAGAGTCAGTTTGATCATATTCTGTAAATCCATAACATACCACCAACCATTAGCTCTTCAGTTTAATAGGCACCAGCGTAAAAGGCTGTATTAGAAGACAGAAGAAATTCAGAAGTAACGCACTCTTAACAGTAAAGCTAATTAAAATGGCAACAGTTTAGCAAAATTAATCAAATATTAACATCACGTCTTTCTGCATCATATAAAACAAGGAAGATAACAAGAAAAGACACAAATTAAATGAGCTAAATGCTGGGCAGGGAAAAATGATGTTATTATATATCACCACCTGGGAAATTCTAAGTCAAATCCCAGTGAGCTCATCTCACAGGTTTTGGCAGTTTACCTACTGGACTTCTTTTCTAATACTGAAAGAGCAATTTTACTGTTCTGGAAAGAAAACCCTTGTCCAGAGGTGTGGGCCCAAGTCAATGAGCCAGAAACACTTTGTGTCTAATCCAGTTTTGTCTCTAACTCCTTCTGTTGCCTTGGACAAGTCACTTAAACCTTAAGCTAAGAACATTAAAAATTTAAGAGCTATATTCATGCAAAGTATTTTTATTTTCAAAAACCTAATCTGTCAAAAGCCATCAGTACAAGCAGTAAAGAGAAGTCCAGCCTTGCAAGACCTGTGAGGAATTTTGGGAAGTCACAAGCAATGGCAAAGCTAGAGTACATGAATTCCAGAAGAGAATTGGGAAAGGGGGTTTTGAATCAATCTAAGCAGGTTGGGACTTATACTTTAACTCATTTTTACTCACCTGATACAAGATCAGAGATTTGCTCAGCAGACTACATAGTGAAGGTTTGTGTAATGAGGGAAAAAAAAATCCTACAGCATGTGATTATCATTCCAACTGGATGAAACATAAAAATTATAAATCTGCCATGAGTACACCAAAAAACTGGAACAAAGACTGACTCTTGAAATTTTTAATATTGTCCCACCAGGAAAGAATTAGAAAAAGTCAAGATAGAATCACAGAATCATAGAATCGTTTAGGTTGGAAAAGACCTTTAAGATCATCCAGTCCAACCATTAACCTACACTACCAAGTCCACACTAAACCAGTCAAGGGTAGACTAGACTAAACCATGTCCCAAAGTGCCACATCTACCCGTTTTTGGAACACTTCCAGGGATGGTGACTCCACCACCTCTCTGGGCAGCCTGTTCCAATGCTTGACTACCCTTTCCGTGAAGAAATTTTTCCTAATTTCCAACCTAAACCTCCCCTGGCGCAGCTTGAACCCATTTCCTCTCGTCCTATCGCTAACTACATGGGAGAAGAGACCAACACCCACCTCACTACAACCTCCTTTCAGGTAGTTGTAGAGAGCGATAAGGTCTCCCCTCAGCCTCCTCTTCTCCAGGCTAAACAACCCCAGCTCCCTCAGCCGCTCCTCATAAGGCCTGTGCTCCAGACCCTTCACCAGCTTTGTTGCCCTTCTCTGAACATGGTTAAACATAATAATCTAAATTCTATTCCTGTTTACATGCATATAAATCTGAAATAACATAACTTAAAGACTTATTTGGGACTTAAATTGGTGTCTCTGTGAGCCTGAATTTTGGCCAGCTTTTATTTCAGCTGGGAAAAACATATTTATAAAATCTGAGCAGCCTACAGTTTATCTGCCTTTAAAAAGACACACACTGTGTGCAAGCCAGTAACAGACTTCCAGTTGTACCAAGATGCTGAATTGTACTGAATAACATATATTTGCAACAGCATATAGTCTGGTAGCTGGAGAACAGCTTATTATGTTCTCCTGTCTCTGTATCAGTGCCAATTCAAAGACATCCGGGCAAGCTGATAATACATATAGATTGTGTTGAGCTTTATGAAAGGACATATTTCTCTCAGAAAACAGCTAGCAGAAGCAGCTAGGTTAACGGTAAGGAACTTAGGAGGCCTGCCTCAAGTGTCTTGTTCAACCGTGGGCAAATCCCTGAGATTCACTTTTATCTCATCCAACTCATGGCACTTAACAGTCTTCCCTGGAGTCCAGTTGCCCTATGCCCCTCAGAGGGATGGAGAGACAGGCCGTCCTGGATGCTGATAAAACCCAGGTACATCTCAAGCACCTTCTGGCAATGCCTGACTTCCCCTCCTGAGGCCTTCCTCACAAGGACTGAGTTTCTGACTTAAGTGCTAAAAATGGCACAAAAGCAGGGTAAATCTGCCTTGGGTTGCTGGCTGATTTTATTGCTCAGCTGTACAATGGAAATAATAGAATCTGACAAGGGAAATGTGAAGATACAACAGAGACTGTGCTCAAATGTTATAATAGATGTTTTACATGGCCTTAAAGCATGAAAAAAATATGAAACGAATTATTCACATATCTTTCATTAGTCCATCACAGAACCATTCTGATTCCAACACAGCTGCAATGACATACATTTTTTTCAGCTTTTTTTTTATCTTTTGTTTGTATTTCATGCATTTTCAAGGATAACTTTTATCTAAAGACATATTATTCAAGAGGAATAAATAAAAACTGTAATAACCTTTTCTTTCCAATGAACCCCAGGAAATGTTCAGGTTTCCCTGTCCCCATTTTAAAAGCTCTACCCTAGGAGTATATGCAGCACATGTGAAGAATGTCTGGATAATGGATAATTCTGAGTCACGAATAAGGCTTCCAGATTTGCAATTTTGGCAGCTGGGAGTAGGATTCCCTGTTTGTTCTGTGTCCAGTCCTTTCCTTCAGCTTTTCCCCCTCAGAGGCCTTGAGTCTGTAGACATATTTAGCAAGCAGGTCCTTTCGTCTACATGAAGCTTTACTGATTTCAGAGGATCTCACCCAGGAAGCTAGGCAACCTGCTCATCACTGCAGGATAAGAAGCTTTTGCTTTCTTCTTCAATATTTCAGCTGCTAAAACACAAACAGATGTCTAAGTGCCTAATTCCTACTGAAAACAACAAGAGAGAGGTGCTTAGGCAAATAGTTAGATGCCCAAATGGTGTTAAAAACAAACCCTTTCATTCCCTGAGATGTGTCCCCCTGTACGTTTCCATGCCCCACAAAGGCTGTCTTACACAAGGCTGTCACACGCAAGGCTGTCACCTCTGTCTTACATGTGCCATGGGGTGCCAACTGCTATCAAGCAGTTTGCAGTGGCCTGTACAGCAGTCCAAACGGCTGTGGGAACTGATGGGTCAGTGGCTTGGCAGCATTTTCATCAATGCTTTCACTCAGGCTTCTGCAGCTTTTGGATGATGAATATAAATCATTGCTGCTTTTTGATGAAATAAATTGGCAATCTCAGTCCACTTTACGTATGACCATACTACAAAGCCATCCATAACATTTGCTGATATGGTGAGAATACACCCTTTTCAGTCATGTAGTTATAATTCACATAGGCAGTTGTGATCTTGTTGGCAGTTTCAGTGGAGGAGCCACACTGCAGATTCATAGCAGACACAAGGGGAATGAAGTAACCCCTAAAGCCAGCTCCTTCAAATCAAGGCTCACATACTGGCAAGGAAAGTATAGAAAGATTTGCAGTGCTACAGTTTATAAGTGTGTGAATACACAGAAAATGCACTTTCCATCAAGTGTCCTAAGTATTGTAAATCTGGGCAAAATAATCCAGTAAGCAGATACGCTTTGTCTGTGTTTTAGTTATTCCTTAACTATGTCCTTCAGACTGAGAACTACAGGGTCAATGCAGGTCAAGTTATAGCTGAGTCAGTCCGTTTGTGTGACACAGCAGCCCATGTATCTGCTAAAGAAAATAGCCAGGGAAAAGGGGCTATAGATGTTTAAAATATGCAATACCCATCTACATCAGTGAGAGCTGCATCATACAGGGTGGACATACAGGAATATTTTGCCCTAATTAAGAATTTTCAAAATCCAAATCTGGAGGTTGGATGATCACATCTGGGTGTTGTCCATAAGGGAGTTAATGTTCTAAGGCTGATCAAAGGCAACAGATAGTATGACAACGCGACACATTGCGTGCAGTACAGCACAGGGAAGGGCTCTTGCCATCAGACAACCAGTGGTGGTGTACCCATCTCTCAGTCACCATCCTTACCTCCAAGAGAGCAGTTGGAAAAGCTGTCATTTGAAGCACATGCACTGTAGCTTTTAAGCTTGTGAGCTCATAAAATGGCACTGCTGAACTCAGCTGAGGGATTTCCGCTTCTGTTTTCTTCATTAAGAAAATAAAGCAATAAATAATTAAATAATTAATTTGGAAAATTATCATAAACCAATACTAAACTGGAAAGCAGATTTTTGAAAGGTACCATTAAAAAAATTGCCATTTGTGACTCAGTGTGTCACACCAAAATACCACAAAAGTAGCGTTTGCTTCCAGATCTATTGATGTTAGCACTGGGTGGGATTCAGTGATAAGTGCCTGGCTTAGGAATTGCCTGCATCTTAGTGACTCAAGAGGGGTGATCCTGTCCTTCTAAAATAATTTCCCACATTCCCATAAAATCAGTGGAGAAAAGTTGGGATCTTGAGGACATCTTGTAAGAGATTCAGTCCAACTAAATTAGCTGTCTATGTCTCCACTGATTGTGTAGAGACCATAAGCATGTGGTCTTGTAGGAGCCGTTTCCAGACAGAGGAAGGGCCATCAGGAAGGTCCTGGGCCCCTGTCAGTCTGAGTGATTTGAGTCACAGCTCCCATATGGCTCAGGCAAGTCACTTACCCAGCAGGTTCAAGCATGCACTCTTCACCTTTCAAAAAATACAAAAGTAAGAGGGCCAAAAGGACAAATAGCTCTCCCCTTGGAGGGGACAGACTGGGGATGTACAAAAATAAAATAGAAGAATCCAGCTAGGTGTAAATATCAAAAGTCTCAGTCTCTTCTTAAGTTTGAATTAGAGCCTTATAGCCTGATCTTCTTCTGGTCCCATATCTGCATTTGCAATTTTGACAAAAGAGCATTGCACCCAAATTTCTACATATTCAAATGGTTCACATCTTGTCAGGATCAGGAGAGCATGAGAACAACTTCCTAAGCAAGAGGTCACCTTATGAAGACACTTTTTGAAATCAACCACAAGGCCATGACAAATTATTGGACTACTTCGACTACTTAGGAAAAACCTAGGCAGCCTCCCCACTGGAGCCTATACAGCAGTGGAGTTAGAGCACGACATGGGCATTTATGTCCTTACTATATCTTTGAGACAATGCGGACAACTGAAGTTAGGCACCTGGGAAACTTGCAGGCCAGTCAGGGAGAAGTTTAGTAGATTTATGCACCTTGACGGTGATGGAAAAATACAGGGATTGTTAAATTATCTGCAACATAGGCAGAGTTTATCTATGCTCCATTTTGAATGGGATTTTTGGATGCTCCCTTCTTATTATTGTTTATGTATATGAAAATAACATTTAAATAATTTATATATTGCTATTAATTAATTGCATTTCCAGACACATCAGAGATGCAGATACTATCTTGGTAAACACTGCACAAATATCACTAACTACTTTGGGGTAAAGTTTTTGGTTAATTTTAGGGTGAATTATTCTTAAATTCTTTTAGAATTTTGGACATTTTATTTACTTATCTTTCTACAGATAAGACCTTCAGCATGAGCTGCTTAACTGGGACACATTGGAAGTTTATAGTCTTTCATACTTCTTACTCTCTGTCCTGTTTTCAACTGGGATAGAGTTAATTTTCTTCCTAGTAGCAGGCATAGTGCTGTGTTTTGCATTTAGTAGGAGAAGAATGTTGATAACACACTGATGTTTTTAGTTGTTGCTGAGTACTGCTTATGCTAGTCAAGGACTTTTCAGCTCCCCATGCTCTGCCAGGTGCACAAGAAACTGGGAGGGGGCACAGCCAGAATAGTTGATCCAAACTGACCAAAGGGCTACTCCATACCATATGACGTCATGCTCAGTATATAAACTGTGGGGAGTTGGCCGGGGAGCAGTGATCACTGCTTGGGAACTGGCTGGGCATCAGTCGGCAGGTGGTGAGCAGTTGCATCATTTTTTTTTCCTGGGTTTTGTTTCTCTCTCTCTCATTGTTTTCATTACAACTTATTATTGTTATTGTTATTGTTATTGTTTTATTTGAATTATTAAACTGTTCTTATTTCAACCCATGAGTTTTCTTACTTTTGTTCTTCCGATTCTCTCCCTCATCCCACCGGGGAGGGGAGGGTGAGCGAGCGGCTGTGTGGTGCTTGGTTGACGACTGGGGCTAAACCACAACACTCTCTTGAATAAAATGTGTTTTTTTCCTCCCCAATGGTATCTAATATTGTGTCCATATATCTCTAGAGTTCCATTAATTAGGTCTGTATCATATTACAGTTTTCAGTGCTCAGGGCTGATTCTTTTGCCATTACTCATGTTGGATGTCACCTTGCTCCATGACCAATAGAGATGCTTTAGATGCTAAATATGAGAAATATCAAAATTTTACCCAAAAAAAATTTAAATTAAGATGAAAACCAGACAGTTACCGTGAAATGACCTGAGGACCATACAACAGTACAAAGTAAGAATAGATCAGACTGAATATTCAAAGACCTTGACACCTCCTGGTGTAACTTAGACAGAAACTATGTTTAAAAATATTCCACCAAATCAAGTTGTGCAGTTGTGATTTTCTTGTTAAAACCACTGAATCTGTAAAATGTTCATAAAACCTCCAGGCAGCAGGGATGTGCTTTTCTGAACTACAAGCACAGAATTCAGAGAAGCTCTACCACAAAAATCAGAAAGTCTTTTAAATCAGTTCCCCTGGTCAATGTTCTTGATTTTTACCTAGAAACTGTCTTATAATGAGTTGGCCATATGTATTTTAATTAAGATATATTAATAAAATTCAACATTTATTTCACACTAGGCTTTTGCTTTAACTCAAAACTTGTATAGTACAAGTAAGTAAAAATGTTTAGATCAATCCTTCAAGAAACTGAGAAACTGGCAGATTTATCACTGCTCTAACCACAACTCTTAATGATAGAAGAAATATCAGCTTATTTGTGTCTCATTACTAAAGCGGATCTCTAAATTATCTGCCTCTCATTTGTTGTGTTTGTCTTACATACCGTGATGACTGAACCATATTATATCTAGATAAGTGTACTAAGTGGATAACCAAACAATTGTGGTACCACGGATATCCAATGATGCTAGAATTTCTGATATATTTGGTGTGTTTCTTAATTTTAGATAAAACTCTTTATTAGTGCTCAGAACACAAAAGGTGAGGTGGGGGAAATAGAGTCAGGAAACAGCCTTAGCAACAACAAAAAGGATAGCATAACTGAACTGCTGTCCCATGCCTTACATTGTGTTAGGCTCTATAGAACCGGATTGGATATGTTGCTTGGAGTTTACTAAGGTAACACACAAATATTTTCCATGCTGTTCTTTCAGCTCTTTTTCAGATTTACACCAAGCAAGAAAGAAGAAACAGGATAAAATCTGGATGAAGGAAGAACAAATAAAACAAAAGGTTCTTCTTATTATAGATTTCTTAAAGCACTTTGTTTATTTTTGTTTTCTTTGTATAGGAAGGCTGGCTAGATATTTTAAATAGCAGTGTTAATTCTTTTAAATCCCTGAGATCCTCAGGAACTTTCTGTGTTTTGAGACATTGAGATCCATCTCCTGTATGGCAGGAATTAGGGTGAAGTTATAACAAACAGATTTTTGAAAAACCTTTTCTGTTTTATTACAGGACCATCAGAAAATGAAACAAAAAAGGCCTGAATGGGGTTGACTTTGTTTTTGGCCTGAACAAAAGTTCCAGAACTGTTAAGGCAAAAGTAAACAGACTTAATTAAAAAAATTACATAGGACAGTGTCCCAGCTCAAAGGATAAAGACATTCTCAGAACTATTCCATCTACAAGGAGATTTCATTTAGGTTCCCACTGAACTTACGCAATTGAATTCTTCATAGTGATAGCCAAGTTATACTGGGAATAGAGGTAAGCGTCACAAATAAATGTCTGTGTTCAGGAAGAGAAAGAAGGAAAGCAGTTTTCAGTAAAGCTTCAAGGATGCTCTGCACAAATTACTTGAAAAAGAATGCATATATTTTCATAACTAACAGTTATATATCCGCTTTGAAATATACTTTAAGTGACAATAATCAATAAAATGCCATCTTATTGGGAAGGAGTTTTTGTTTAACATGATTGCTGATCAATATATAACATGAATTTTATTTTTAACTTCAGTCTTGACTTAAAGCATAGGTGTTAAATTCAGCCTATTCTATGTCATATCCGAACCTTTTGCATCTGACATTCTGACCTCTTTTTTATTGGTTATAACTACAATATAAGGTAGAAATAGATAAATAGATTGTCCTGGTTTCAGCTGGGATAGAGTTAATTTTCTTCCTAGTAGCAGGCATAGTGCTGTGTTTTGGATTTAGTAGGAGAAGAATGTTGATAACACACTGATGTTTTTAGTTGTTGCTAAGTAGTTCTTATGTTAGTCAAGGACTTTTCAGCTTCCCATGCTCTGCCAGGCGCACAAGAAACTGGGAGGGGGGCACAGCCAGAATAGTTGATCCAAACTGACCAAAGGGCTATTCCATACCATATGACATCATACTCAGTATATAAACTGGGGGGGTTGGCTGGGGAGCGGCGATTGCTGCTCGGGAACTGTCTGGGTATCGGTCGGCGGGTGGTGAGCAATTGCGTTGTGCATCACTTTGTATATTATTATTATTATTATCATTATTATATTGGTATTATTATCATTACTATTTTACTTTATTTCAATTATTAAACTGTTCTTATCTCAACCCAGGAGTGTTTCTCCCTCTTACTCCTCCGATTCTCTCCCCCATCCCATCGGGGTAGGGGGAGTGAGCGAGCGGCTGTGTGGTGCTTAGTTGCTGGCTGGGGCTAAACCACGACATAGATCTATATTTCCACAGTCTGAAAGCACTAAGATCCTGTGTCCTGGCCAAGGCCCGCCTACAGAAACTATTTGTCTGCATGTACAGAAGTGAATTTGTTTTCTGCAGCTACTGAACAATTATTTCTCTGTAGCATACATGTAGGCAAAATTTAATTATCTTCTATCTTTCACCAGTACAAATCAAAAAGAACTGCAGGAGGTAAACCATGCAGAGCTATGACTGGAGACTCAGCTATTCTGGCTCTGCCTAAAAGCCTTTACTTTTTGTTTCCAACTGCATAGCAGCAGGTAGCTCACCCCTCAGCACCCCAACCATGGCTTCTATACAGATGACTTTCTAGCCAACAGGATGTCCCTAGTACAGGAATATAGGTGCAATTTGGTCTTATAAATTTAGGCCCAAGAACATGGTGTTCCCTCTTCTGTTTCTCACTCTTTCGTTCCCTCCTCCTCTGCCTGTCCAGTGGTTTTTCCCTTTCTTAAACATGTTTCCCAGAGGTGCCACCAGCTTGGCTGATGGGCTCAGCTGTGTCCTGCCATGGATCCATTGGAGCCAGCTGGGCACAGGGCAGCCCCTGGTTTCCTCCCACAGAGGCCACTCTGCAGCCTCCCGCTGCCAACACTTTGCCAGCTACAACCAATACAATACCTTACTGACATGGGAAGTGATGAAATAAAACAGTGTAAAGTTGCATTTATTGGTAATCTCATATCTCATTGACTCATCAAGCAATTGATTGAACAAGAAACAGTTGTGTCTATTATCCCATGCTTTGCAGAACAAATAAAAGGTGAACTTTAACTCAGAGGTAGTCTTTCCTTTTCACTTGATGCCACAGAATTTCTTTTCTGAGGACTGCTCCAAGAAAACCACTAGGATGAAAATGGATAAGGGCATAAATTAAACTGTGTTGCAGTTTTATGGCAGGCTATGCAGTTGTGATCTGTTACAGGATAATCCAGTCCTCCTTAAGCACAGATTTAGTATTATGGTGAAGGTTGAGTGAAACATCACTGATGCTGTTAACAGGCCTCCTCATATAGGGCAAACAGAAGAAGCAATTATAGTCCTTTTTAGTATAAGGCACATAAGACAGCTGAAACAAATGAGTCACTACCCAAAACTCTGGCCATATGCAAATTGAATCAGAAGCTGAGCTAGATGGTGAAGGACTTTTGCTGGGAGATGTCTATAAATTCATCTAAACTGCATATTTTTTGGTAAAAGTATGCACATGTTTATGGGCAGAAGCAGCCAGATGCAAGCAAAGAACCCATAAAGCCAGCAAGACAAGTACTTAGGGGTTTGAAAGAAAGCCAACTCATGGAATTTGTGGGACACAGCATTGGCTGAAAAAAATGCTTGTATCTGTGAGCAAAGAAAATACTTTCTCTTGTTTGACCTTTATTCAGTTCTGGGAATTTGAATGTTACCTTGTAAATAAACAGGATCACATCAGAAAACATATGGCTATATTATATATCTTTGGGGGGGGGGGGGGGGAGGTGGTTAGAACCTAAGACTTCATAAGTATTAGGTTTGTGTAATCCTGCCCAGAAGAGCAGTATCAAGCATATAGCCAGATCCCATTAGTCCTTTGAGTATCGCATATCCAGGCACTACAATTGCTCAGAGGTCCATAGGCAAAGTGGGCACCAGGATCAAGAGGAGCTGGGGGAGCTACTGGCAGCTGACCAAGCAGCAGGCACTATTCTAGACCTGAAACCACATTTTAACAATTCAGTCCAAGGACAGAATCTAACATTACCCACAGAGCTGTCTGAGAAAGCAGCAAGGAGATAATAATTCACCAGAGATTAATACAAGATGCAAAGTTCAGTGCTCTATTTTTGCAAAGTCTCCGGACAGACATATATACTAAAACTATCTATTAAAAAAAAAAAAAGTTTGAGAGTACTGAAGAAACTAGAGTTTTTTGTACAACTACTGAAAATCACTGAAAGCAAACAGCCCAATTCTCTTCATGCTTACCCTGGTAAAAGTCTTAAGCAGTGGTTACACAGGAGTAAAAAATGTAAGACTGTGAGAGGGGCATTAAGTCCAGAAGGCACAACATTGACATAACTTTCATTATGGGATTTCCTTATCTTTTATAAATTAAGTGGTTGAATAAAAGACATGGTAAATCAAAAATAAACTCTTAATTCCTTTCTGCCAGCACTCGCAGTGAAGCAGGATTTTGTTTTTCAGGACGTTTTTTTAGTTGGGTGTTTTAGGGCAAAGTTCTTTCTAGGTTACAAAATTTCTTATAAAATAGACAGTCTGGTTCCTGGAGTGTTCTAATGTTGTTGGTTTTATGTTCCTATTTCTAATCAGCACAAAGAAGTCTCTCTTTGAGGGCAATTTTCTGGAAGGGTCATTGTTTGGAAATAGTTTCGGTAACATACTGTTTGTGAAAAGTGTATAGAGGCATTGAACTACAATTGCCTTGCCATGAAATTGTAACACCATATTTGAAAAATACTCTATTTTCAAAGTATTCACAGTATTTTTACATTTAGAAAGCTAAATTGTTACACTTAAAAAGCTAAAATATAAGTAATTTATGGATCACTTAAGTCTCCATAAATATTTACCCGCTTCATTCAATACAGTATTAAATACTGCAGCACATCAATAGGAAAGGATGCATGAAAGAGAACAATCTCTTTCTTATGGTATGTGCTTATTCTGGCTTATGTAAACCACTGTAAATAGAAAGGGAGAAAGGAAAAAATTAATCTGAGAAGAGAAAGAAATCAAAACAGATTAGTATGCCAAAAATGCTAGTAAGATTAACTAAGATGTGATTTTTTTTTTTTTTTAGACATTTAAAAGAGCAGACAAAGGCATGTTAGGCTTTTCAAAAGCATCAAGGCATGTAAGCCCAACTGATATTTAGATATGGATGCTACATAAGTCCTGGATATTATTGAAAGAATAGAATAGAGCATTGAAGTAAATATGGGCTTCATTTTTAGTACTCACATCCAGTACTCACCACCCTATACACTTGCCCAACATTATACCAAAACAACTAGGTGATTCTGTGGTTCTGTACAAGGCACAGTCAAAGAAGAAACGTGCCTTGCAGGTATTCTGAGCATGGATAAAATATGCACCTGGATCACCTAAAGACTTTAGGTGCAAGAAACTACATAACTCTAATTTTGTGAGCAGAAATAATACATATAAAAATGCAGATGAAGTCCTGGATTAGCATGAGCTCCAAAGTCTAGACTTCCTGCACCTTTGAAATCTAGGACTAAAGGCAAAGAAGCTAACAAAGCTAAACAAAGAAGCTGTCTTTTTCTCCTCTTCACTCTTTGATGAGCTGGATACAGCCTTTTAAATGTAGCAAACCAGTCATTCCACCTCCTGGTAGTCTCCCCCCCCACACACCCCACCTTCTTCCACCACATAACCCAAATACGTAGTTAGCAAAAGGTATCAGATGTTCCCCAGATAGTTTGTAAACAAAGTTGTCCAATGTTTATTAAATAATTTATTAAAATTCCTACCCACTTGCCTGCAGAAATAAGTAGCAGAACAACCATGGTAAATGTCTTCAAATATCCAAAGGATGTAAACACCAAATATGCAGCAATTAGGTTGAATTATGAACTGACATTGTGACATATTAGGTTTTGGAATAGTTCCCCTGGGGAAGTGGTTAGACTCCTTGGAGAATTTCAAAACTGGAGTGAATTAATCCTACTAAACCCTACTTTAAAGTAGGCAACAATCTGACAAAGGCAGGAAGTTAGCTTGAAGTAATAGGCCTTTCTCATTCCTAAATTGTACAATTTTGTGAAAATACATTTTTAGACATGTTATTTCTATGTCAAAGTGGTGTACTGAAGTGGGTGGAAAAAACCTGTAGGTGATATGACAACAGTATTTCAATCAGTAAACAAGTGGGTCACTAAAAATTTCAGTTACAGAGTTCGTGGGTTTTGAAGAGGAAGCCTGCCATTTTTTTGAAAAAAAATCTCCTTTCTACACATTGACTTTTAAAATATGGGCTACATCTGCATTAATGAGCGACAAGGAATTTGAGAAACCTGGTGCACGTGTGGCTTGGCAGGTGCTTTATATGGAAAGGCACACAAGGTTTTGTCAAATTGTGTAGAGCTGCTCTAATCATAACCTCTGAGCATCAGTCATTTACCTTAATTCTATAATAAACACATCTGGGTAACTCCTTAAAATAATGGTAAAGGTAATTAGTAATGAATTGAGTTGGAAATCTGATAAATTACTTATGACATACATATTGGTACCAAATGAATTCATTATGGTTAGCATTGTTACAAAAACACAAAAAGGATTAATAATAATTTGTGCCAGCATTTGAATGTGTTGCTAATATGAGACCAAGTATAATGAATGCTTTTTTTTTTAAAAAAAAAAGGTATTATAGTGGTATTTCAACAGCCCTGCAAAACTTTATGTCTGCATTTTGTTATTGATAAAGCACATAACTTTTTTCATGTATTACCATCCTTGGGGGAAAGGACAAGCAAGTTAATTTTGTGCATCTTGTCCAGTAAGTTTTCAGGATAACTCTTTGAGGATGCATTACAAGAACTGAATGCTGTCTGTGCAGATCCACTTCCCACTGCAAGAGCTCCTAGTTGGAGGCAGCATACACAATGCCCCACCACAGAAATCCATAAATGTATAGTTATGGCAGATCTGATTCTTTCCTGTTTTGACTTGGCACAGCTGTAGCTAAAGTCAGTGAACCAATAGTTAGTTCACAGCAGCTAAAAAGCTGTCCCTATGTGGCTGTGGCAGTGCCACTACCACATGAAGCTGGGTAAAGTATGACACTGTAAAGTAGGCTGTGTGCTTTGAACCAAGTCAGAGGTTTTAAGCAAGAATAGTCCAGTTTATTCATGCTAAATAGCTACAGCTTTCTGCATTGGCTGCCTAACAAGTATTAGCAAATAGTTTCATCATTCTGCACTAATAAAAGTCATCTAGCACCAAGGTGGAAAATTTCTGCCACACAGAATGAAGCCTTTTTATAAACCTACTTATGAACAGGAGGGAAGAAAGATTCTGTTCCCTGGCATGTGTACGTGCGTGTAATGTATGTGCAATGTATATGTACAGTACTGTCCTGCCACTTCTATTTTCAATTGTGCCAATACTCAATAGATTTTGAACTCACTAGTTGGGAACTCTGTTCCCCAAGGGAATTGCAGGACTCACCACAACAGTAAAAGCAGAAAATGGGTAGAAAATGGCACAGACATCACGCTCTATCTGTGGGAGGGCAGCTGGGCCCACAGCTCCTCTTCCAGTTACTCAGGCACCTCCTTCCCTAGTTTCCCATCATTTCCACTCCTCTCCACTGCCACACTGATATCTCCCTGACTACTTTCTGGTTATCATCTCAAATGCAGGCTGCCTTTGTTTTCCATCCACTGCTTTCATACTTCTCAGTATTTTAGTCAGTATCTTAATCTTCCTCTCTTGGGTTCTCAGACAGGATCCCAAGCATTCAGTAAGGTTATACCTTTGTAGCTCTATTTATATCTGCATGAGAGGTTTCATGTACTCTGTGTCTCTATCTGAATTCTCTTCATAGCCAAACTCCTGAAAAATCCTGTTGTTTTTCCTTTGTGTTTTTCCAGCATTTATCCTTTCTTTCTCATTTCTGCCACTAAAAGCCTTACTTGTACCTTAGTCACTCATTATACCAACTTCCACAATCTTTCTCTCTTATCCTCTTTCTTTTTGTTCTCATTTGCCCAGACTCGTTTCCTATTCTCACAAATCAAGAACAGTGCTCATCCCTTTGAATTCCTCACTACCCTTTCTGTGCCAGGGTTCAGTCAGCCCTTCAAAGTTTGCACAACAGAGCTGTGGTTACACCTCTGCCCTAATATCCGCTGACTCTCCCTCTGTGCTTTCTGCCCTGCCCAGACTCCTCTGACTGCTTTGCTGCCCTCTCCAACTCCCTAGAAGTACATTCCACACTACAGTTGCTCACGCTGATGGAGCAACTTTGCTTTTGTATATACAAACTCACTCTCTTTTTTCCTTAGCTCTTCTTGCTTCTGAAGTGCATGGAGTATCTCTAACTCCAGTGTCTCTCCAATCTCTTTTTGTCTTTTTTCATCAATCGCTTCCTCCAACGCAACTGCAACTATCAGTCTCATAACTGGTTGACGTCTATATTCCTGCCAGGCATATTGCAAGCCTCCTCTGTAATGCCTCTGTCTACATCAGGTCTTGGGAGCTCTGTGAAGTAAAAAATGCCTCATTCTGTGTCTGTGTAGCATCAGGCTGGTGCTCAGCACCTAAGAAGAGTGATTTATTTATCCCATTTATATTTTCTTCACTTAAAGACATATTTTCTCACTTAGAATATATTTTATCCTCTGATTTGAAGCTGTCATGTAATCATAACAGTGTGTTTGTGATAGCATAGTAAATTCCATGGCAACAAACTGTGATGTCATAAATGCAGGATTTATATCTTTTCTGCAAAATCAAGCTGAAGAAGCAGATGGATGGAAAAAAAAACCTCATTAAAATACCAACAGTTTCTAAAAATTTCAGTAAAAATATCAGTGGGAACCCAGGCAAACACTGTTTAATAGATTTCTTTTTATATATGTTTCCTGATTTTTAAAAGCCTGCTTCTCTGAATAAGCCCCTCTTTTGGGGGTAGAAATATATTTTTAAATAGCTGCAAAAAATAAGTGTTTTGATTCAAAGCTCTAAAATTCAAAGCAGTTGCCTTAGACAAATTAAACAGAATGGAAAGAAAAGGGCCACAATGATGAGAAAATGCATATAAAAATTTCTGAGCTACATTTCTCAAAGCTGAACTGCCAGTTATTCATTAGAGTGCCTATGACGTATTAAGGATGTACTTGCATAGATTATTTACAAGAACTAAGAAGTGACTAATAAGAGGATGGAGTTGAAAACATCCTCTGTGATGTTCTTGCTAAGAAGTGGGCCCAGCTTTGTAATCAAACGTCATCAGAGAAAGCAGCACATCCCAAAATCATTTCTGACTTCCTGCCTTCCCTCACTGAAAACATAGACAAGAAAAAATAAAAACTTGTGAAGATAATAAAGCAGTTAAAGAAATATGTTCAACAAAATCATATCTTCTACTTGAAATTGCAAGACAAAAGGTGTTTCTAAACTAATGTCCCTAAACAACTGGTGTATTTAAAATATAGTAATAACATAATATCATGCTTTACACTTTAAATTATTCCTAATAGAGGTTTTTTTCTGAAGTTCTCAAAAGATGTTGCAAATGTAAGTTAAATAGTAGAGAATTGTTTCCTGTAGAGGTCTGTAAGTTTTGCCTTCAAACTGATTTTAACAACCTTGTTAAGTAAAATGTAAACTATGTCCTTCCAGTTTGCCTGTTGCTTCTACCCATGCTGTTCTAATCAGATTTATTAGATAAATGAAGAATCTACCCTTTCCTCACCTTTAACTATACAGAAGTTTGTTTAACATTTGCCATTAGATGCATTTGGATTTGGGGGAAAAAAGGTTTGAAGGAGAAAGAAGATGGAAGACTACTAATATCTGGACATAGCAAGATCTGAGACCTATTTAGCATCACTAAAAAGCATTTTTCACAGTCCTTGACCTGGTTTGAATGGCCCTCCCATTCTCAGTGTGTGCAACCTGCACGGACTACAGTGGTCCTCCTGGGCTGAGGCACACTTGATGGAGAGCCTTTCTGCCAGTGATCACTGTCTGAAACTCCAGAGTCAGTCAAGGCTGCAGTCAGAAGGCTCTTTCTATGAAGTGTTTTTTTAAGCATCTTTTTTCTTCTCAAACACTTCCTTTGGCTTCTCCTACCTAACAACACTGGTTTTTTTCATCTGGAGTTCCTCATATGGTGTGATATTTTGCAGTATGGAGAATCATTGACTCCTACAATCTTAGAACAATGCCTCAGGTTTAGACTATTAATTTTTTGTGAAGTTAATCTTAGTATCCAGTGAAGGGTTCCAAGGATAATCAAGACAATCCAATCTGACAAGAAAATTATATTTTGGGACAGCACTGTTGGGTCTTGCATGTGCCCAGGGGATGGATGACAAGTAGACAATAGCTGTACTTCTAAATAAAAAATGTCTATTCTAGCTATTCATTTGGTAGGTTCACCAAGTCTGACCTCTGCCAGAAAGTCAGATATGTGACTTAAAATACAAAAATACTGTTTGCACTCAGGAGAAGGAAGTCCTCTTTCTGAAACATTACTCAGGACTCCAAGCATGGGTTTCAACATGAATCCACATGCATGCTATGGATTCAGATACAATTGTGTCACCCACAAGAGCTGTGAGAGCTGATTCAAAGGCCTTATAAAATACTGTATAGGTGTTTGCACAGTTCCCACCAACCAGCTCTACAGTATTTGCATTTGGCCCTACAAATAGTATCACTTGTTTCAGTGGAACTACTTTCAGTATAAGGTAATGTTCAATGTGGGGTGAATTAGTTAAATTAATTTAAAAAAATAATTTTTCCCCATGATTTGAGAGGTTCCAAAGAAAAATGTTTCAAAGTTTTGCAAAATTGTGCCTAGTGCATCCTTAACTTTTGATGTTGTCCTCAACATGAATCTTTATTTGTTTACCAGTTTGGCACTCTCACAGTCCTCCACTGGATTAACAGAGAATGCTACACAATCAGCTAAAGGCCAAACCTCAGAAAAGGTTGCCTATGCTTGTGACAACACAATAAACGATTGCAGTGAGCTGATGACAAGTGATCCAACTGGTCTGATGACAAAGTAATCCTCGATGGCTTTCAAACGATGGCTTTCTGTAACTCTCTGATGACTCTACAAAGAAATCAACACCACAGTCAGTCAGACTGAGGTATAATGTGCTTAACATACTGCTGGCATACAACCCATTCAGTAATGTAAAAAATGACCATACATCTTTATGTTACAAACATTTCCTACCTACATTTATACAGATATAAAACTGTTAGTAAAATGGAAGCTGTTTGAGACTTGTAAAAGAAAGCAGAACATATTATCTGGATTATTTCCATTTTGGACTTTTTTTTTTACTTAGTCCAGTATGAATGGTTTATATTAAAACATTTAAATATTGAAAGAGGTTTTGGGTTACAGACTAATAGTAGTTCCATAAAAACAAATTATTTTTCCATTTCTACAAATCTAATTAAACATGTGAAAAAAAATGTGTTGTATAATATTAGAGCTATTCTTCCTTGCCTTCAACAATAATGCAGGACCCTGGTAATTCACTATGGAGAGATTTTTTTTTCGTGACTATGTGGTTGATGGTTGGTTTCTTACCCCTTTGTGAAATATTTCTCCATATTTTCTTCCCCTCCACCTCCCATTTTCTGCTGATTAGAGTTTAAAATATTTTCCAGCCTTTATGAACTTGGGAAGTGACAAATTGCCTTTTGGTAATTTCTAAATAATTATAGATGCAAAAATTGCAACAGTAAAGCATATAAGTAACTCAATTATTATAGTGAAACTACACTACAAGATACATTTAAACATCCAGATCTCCCTTAAATAAAGTATGGCAGGTAGATGCACAATCCCAAATTTTGTCCATGTCCCCTCCATGCAGAACTGAGACCTTGGCCCTAATGCATTGCCATTAACAGTAATCTCTCATTTAATTTGACTGAAAAGAGAACACAAGGTGATGGGATCCCTGACTTAGAAGCCTCAGTTTGGCATTGGCACAAATACTTCCTACCCATGTTTAGGCAGGATGAATCTGGGCCTCTGAGTATAACCTGAGACCCAGCAGCTTGGGAGCAAGGTAAACTCATGCATGGAAGGAAATTTGCAGCCTCATAAATAGTGTTCCTCCTCAGGCCCCAATTCACACCATAAACCTTTACTTCAGTGTGTTCTGTTATAAGGGCAAAGCATCATAGTCATTTTCCTCTTCACCATTCTTTTAGAAACATTGTCTTCAGCCATGCCTTATTCCTTCTGCATCTCTCTCCACCTTTGCTCTTTGCTGGCTCAGTAAAACATTCATAATATATGTCACTTGCCCTCCCATCACCTGGCTTTTTGAACTATAACATCGTCAACTCCTCTTTCTCCAGCTCTCTCCAAACAGTAATTGTTGTTTGAATGTCTTGATGTTTTGTCAATAATGCACCCCCCAAAAAAAAAAATTATTTCCTCACTATAAAATCCTATGGATAGCAGTATTAGCTCATTCCCATCTTCATTTCATCCTGTTTGCTTACACACCATTGACAAAACACCTGCCAACATCTCCTACCACTGCTGTAATTGCTAGGACTCCAAATATCCAGGCTCTATCATATACTTGACTCATGATTTACAGCCTAATTTGAACATCTTACATGCAGCATCGGGACTTTGTATCCCATCCATTCCCCATAGGTATAGCTCCTGTCCTTCTCCCTTCTCTCTTGCTTCAGTGCCAATGCTGACAACATTTCTTCCTAACTGTCTTCTCTAGATTCTCTTTTCAGTTTTGCCTGAAGCCTTTCTTCCATGAAACTCTTTATAGCTGAACTCTGTTTGCCTCCCTGTCTTTCTATCAAAGCATTCATAGCATGCTTATCATCTCAGAGGTCAGGTTTCTGCTCTCTGTCTTTACTACTGTTCACTTCATTGATTCTTCCAGGATATTCCTTGTATGTCAGATCACACAAGAGGAGACAGGAAGGTCAGCCACATTTGCATCTCTTTTAAAGGTCCATGGGAAAATATCTTAGTATTATTGTAATTGTTCACGAGATTGGGATCTTACAACATAGATCTCTAAATCATCATGAACCCGCTTACAAAGCAGTTAGCTTTCATTTTACTGTCTGATAAGATATTAAGTTCAATTTCTGATTCTTTTTTTTTTTTTTAGGAAAAGATCATTATAGGCAAAGTGATATATAACTTTACTGGACTAACTAAAATGCTAATTTGCCATATTCATCTGAATGTAAAATATACCAGGATTCTTTTATTGTGGGGTGCCCCAAAAATATCTGACAATAAAGTTCAAATTTGAATGAACTAAAGTAATCCAATAAGTCTAGAAGATAGATACAGGAGATGAGGAAAACTGAGAGAGAGGAAAGAAGCAAATGGAGTAAGTTGTTTTTGCAGAACTGATTTGACTTTAGTGTAATGCCCCAAAGACAGCTGTAGGACAACAGTACAGTACAGTTAAATGAACAGATGTGTACACCAACCATATGTCCCTAAACTAAGAGGTAACCTTTTTATATGCATGTCTGCTAAAGGAATAAGAATAGAAAATAGCATATTTCCAGTCCAGGAAAGGGTAGAATATTCAACCCATACAGAATGGCTGGTCTTTAATTCTCCCTCTTTATTAGTGTAGTAGTAGAAATGGAAAAGTTCAATTTATCATCAGCAGTAAGATTACCAGTCTGCTGTGGTTTTTACAGGCTTAATAAGTGATATGCTATTATTGGTAACTTTTGTTAAGTTATTGTAAGTGTGGTCTTACAATTTTACCTGATTATCCATATGATCCTTTAAGAGAAAAATACAGGAGATTTGATAAAAGAAATGCCTATTAAATAAACACAATATCATTCTGTCCTATTTAAATAAATAATAAACCCACTACCTTTTTTAGAAAAAGTCCAAATGTATATCTGTCAACCTCTAACCAGACTGAAACTGCAAATACAAATGGTATGAATCATGAGACAGAAATGGAAGATGGATGTTACATTCTTTGTGTTGTGATATTATCACCCTTCTATAAGAAGATTGATAGAGCAATCTAATGAGAAACATTGTTTAAAGGAGAGACAATACTATAACAAAAACCAGTTTCTCAAAGTTTCCCCACTTCAGAACTGTTCTTTGGGAAAAATAATATGCAGTCATTCATACCCATAATGTGATAGAACTCTAGAAACATTTGGATAGCATGAATATCTTGTGAAGGGTGATCACTCAATTTACCGTGTAGATACATGAGAAGCAGAACATGTTAGTGCCATGAACCTTTTCCTAGTGAAACCAACACCAACAATAGGCATTCTTCCATCATCAACTTGCAAATCTTTGAATAGGAATAAAATCTTCAAGTACATGATAGGTAGATACTTCCTAAGTAGTAAGAAGCTTCAAGCCACATTAAGCATGGCAATCTCTGGATAAGACCTTTTCAACATAGTCCATGTGTGTCTGCAGAGGCTCTAGGTAATATTCATCTCATTAGTAGTCCAAATGCAATATATCTAGTTTGAGTTACTAGTCTAGGCTGCCTACAAAGGTACCTCCAAAGGGCAATTTCTTCCATCCCAAAATTGTCACTAAAATGACTGCCTCTTCCTCTTTCTCTCCCTCAGGAGGCTAGCTAACTAGCATATACTAAACACCTAACTTTTTAAAATAAAAATTAGGTGATATTAATTCCAACCATTGTATGAAGTCTGTCAAGTGTCACTCTAGGTATAAGGAAAATTATAAACAAGTAGAGTGAATATTAGAATCAGTAAGCTAAAGCTCTTCATTTGCTTGGTGTCTGGCATAAATTGGCATCACTCCACTAAAGTTCCTGCAAAAGGCTTGCCCTCCAAAATGACAGTGGATTTTATATTAAAACTGTCCAAAAATGTACCCTTCCTGTATGTCTCACTTCTGATGATTACAGCAGAATCCCTTACCAAGAGACATTCTGTTCATTCTGTTGGGTCTGATTCACTGTTCACTTAAACCACTGTAAATAAGACAATGAATGACACTGAAATTATTATAGACACATTAAAATTAATGAAAAAAGAACCAGAAGCATCGGAAGAATCAGATCTAACTCAAGCTAAGGACTCATTTTTGTTTATGCTACAGAATTTCCCCTGTTAGTTTCACCAACTTTGTTTCTCATTCTCTTTTTATATTTTGAGCCTCTTTTTCTAGCAAAATTAAGCTTATTAGCCTAATTATGGTGAGCATTCTGTGTGAATCTGTGTGTGTGTGTGTGCACGTGCTTATGCATCTGTGTATTTCTCTCTCTCACTGACTGGCCATCCTTCAAAGCTTTTGAAGCCATTACTCAGTTTGATTAACCAATATGACAGAGGGGAGTCACTCTCAGACATGTTAAGTTTCTATGAGCTAAGTTTCTAAGTTTTCTATGAAAACAGATAGCCAGAATGAGAAAATAGCTCCTATCAGTGTCCCTGGAAAGGCTGTGGCATGAGTCTGTATCTTATTAGACACTAGGGAATCTAACCACAAAATACTGCTCTGTGAGAAAGTGTATTTCAGTAGCTTCACTGTTCATAGACCTACTAGGAATAAAGTCTACCACCCACTGTTAAATTTCTCTCAAACTGTTGTGGAAATGCCTAAGTGGCTACAGACGCACAATCTCATTTTAGGATTAATACACTGCAGAGTAACCTCACTGTCATCCAGAGAAGCCAGCTAGGTAGAGGATCAGACTGTCCACTCAGACAGGTTTTCCTGAGCCAGCACCCATACCAGCAACAGCAGACTGCAAGCTCAGAGCACAGACTGCATAAATGCCTTTTCTAGCACAGATTGGACTCTCCTGTGGGCAAGGAGGATATCCTCATTCTCTGTATGAAATAAATCTGTTGCCCTATATAGAAAGGTTAGATAATAGCAGCGATGATAATGCCAGTGCCTGTTTCGAAATTAATTCAGATCACCAGATGCACACAGTACAACCCTGCTAGATTTGAAAACAGTTCTGTGCAACCCAATCACCTTGGAGTTCAAGCACCCTTTTCTTTTAAATGCACAGGAACAAACTACAAGCCAAGGAGCAAAAGAATAATGTATACCGCATTTGTGCTTCATGCTTCCTAGCTCAGGGAAACCAAGTGGCACATGAAGATGAACAGCAGGGAGAAGCGGAGGTGTTAGGAGATATCTGGCCATTCTGCACCCCAGTAACTTTGTAATGACACAGCTTTTGCCAGTGGCATTTCTATGAGAAGGGATAAAAACTCATAAAACAACAAAAAAAGAAAGAGCACCACCTTGGTCTGACTAATATTCTCTTTCCTACTTGTTTTATATTACAAAACCAAGTGTGCTAACACTAAAACACCACATCATCCATGCAGAAGTATGAGTTAGAACAGCTGTAGCCACAGCATAAGTAGCCTTGAACTTGTTGAATTTTTCCAGTGTATCACAATTACAGAAACACCTGTGCCAAACAGCTTTCTTCTGATCCTCTATAAAAGTTCACAAAGCCCTCAGACTTTCTCATTTCATACAGGTCTGCACTGCCTTGAAGCCAGCTCCATACGTCTCAATATGGGATACTGCAGAATTTTTCCTTTTCATGCCTCAAAACATAAAATAAAGAGTATGTGCAGGTGCAGTAGTAGACATGATTCTGTTGCTTGACAATAAGGCATAAGACACAAACACAACAATATTCACTTTCTTGATAAATCCTTTTGATGCACAAAATTACTCTCAAAAAAAATTAAAAGCACAAATATTGTGACAACAAATATTATCCGTGCTATATTACTTGGGAAACTCTGTATTCTAGATTTCTGCAGATACAACTATTCCACAAGTACATGTTAGCTATTGTTTTGTTATGCACCATTCTGGGGAGAGAGGTTGTTAAATCATATGTGTATGCAAAAGCCTCAGAACTGAATACATTTGGCTTGGTTGTTATTTTACAAACAAGATGCTATGGTTGCATTAGCCTTACGAATTGCTGGCTAGAGTCTATTAAATTATTTACATTTAAAACTATCTGAAGTGTCTGTTTAAAAAGGGTCAGAAGAAAGTCACCCTTAGCAGTCACCACAGAAAGTGTGGCTGACTATCCTTCAGGCAGAGCTCCGGAAAAGGGAAAGGGAAGCAGCAGAAATCAGTTACCAAGCCTAAGTGTTCGGCTCATGCAGAATTGCAGCCTGTAGATAAGCCTGTCTTATGAAAGATGAGGAGTATGTAGTAATTACACAACCTCCCAAGTCTTGGCTCTCTACAGCCATTCCTAGCTATTGGAAACTTCTCCATGTCCAAAAATTCAGCAAAGAAAAGTTTTAATAATATATTCATCCAAAAGGCCCGATTTTTGCAGTCTTACAGAGGGGAAGCCTTCCACAATCCACATTTACATAGCCCACTGTGAAAAGCATGCCTTTTTTTTTTTTTTTTCAGAGCATGAGCAGATAAATAATATTACTACACTAATTCAGGAAGCAATGTACAATGGCAAGCATAATCTGAACCACTTCTGCACTGCTTATACACTCAAGAAAAATAGCTAGATGTCATTGTGTACAGCTCAGAGGAAACATCTGTTCCAACTGCCTTGGTCAGCAAGTAATAAGGAATAATACTGAAAATATCTGAATGCTGTTATGCAAATCAGTGGTATGCCCTCATGTTAAATATTATGTTCTGTTCTGATTACTCCACCTAAGCAAGGACAAGCAATATTTTTTTTTCACTATGAGGGTAGTGAAGCACTGGAACAGGTTGCCCAGAGATGTTGTGGATGCCCCATCCCTGGAAGTGTTCAAGGCCAGGTTGGATGGGGCTTTGAGCAACCTGATCTAGTGGAAGGTATCCCTGCCCATGGCAGGGGGGTTGGAACTAGATGATCTTTAAGGTCCCTTCCAACCCAAACTGTTCTATGATGTTATGATTCTATGATTCTATGATTTAACAGAAATAGAAAGTGACTGGAGACAGCTGATAAGCATGTTAAAGTCATTAGAAGGATTCCATAGTCTTAAAATGTTAGGACTCTTTGTCTTGGAAATAAATAAAACAGTGCAAGCATACACCGTAAAATAAAATGGTATGAAGGATGTAAATTGAATATTCCTATTTTGCTTGCATTTTCTGCCACTTTTATTACCCTTAATCTGTCTGGTCTATTTAGATGTTAAGATATTAGAATTAGGAATTGTCTATTACTCTAAATTTGAACCATGGCTACCACAATGAGGCCCACAGGTGGTCACTAGGCAATCCCATAACAAACATGCATAATCTTATTTACTCTTTGTCCTCATAAAACAACAAGACAATTAAATTTAAAAGGCAACCCATTTTGAATATAAAAAAGGAAACACTCCTATAACGTAGCCCCAAGTGCAGCATTTCAGTGGCTTATGCACCCCTGGAAAGCATCCTCTGCTCACCTAGGAGGGCAACAGATCCAGGAGCAAGCTGCCCTCCCACGGGTGTGTCACTCAACCCTGCTGCAGCCCAGCCTCCTGCCACCTTCAGACACAGCCCTGACATGAACACAAACTGGCAAGGAGGACAGCATGCTTGTCTTTGAAAAGGACCTTTTTTACTCACCACTGGAGAGCTTGGGACACTGCAAGGGACTGCTGGTGCAGAAAGCGGGGCTGAAGTTCCCCCACTCCCTCGCTCTGTCACTGTTACCCTCCCTTGGCACACAGGCACCCTGTGCAGCTCACTGTGACAAAAAAGCAGCACCAAAGCACGGAGCTCCAAATGTTTCCAACTAATACTCCAAACATTTTGTGCTGTACATCATATATTTCTCCACACTCTTTTCTGGAGAATTCAATACTGGAAATGATCAGAGATAAGAATCTAAATGGCTGTGGTCCTGAATTATATGTTTCTAGTTCACGTTTCCATCAAAATAGGAGTTACTTTTAGTAGTGATGAAAAGACCTGCTTTACTTAAGTGTTAAACTCATTGCTACAAGATAAAAACCCAGGCAAAGAATTTAGCGGGATTCAAAAGGCTTAGACTCTGTGACAGGTCAAAACTGCTGCAGTTACATAAGGCAGACAGACTCCCTTTTTTTAAGAGCGAGAGCATAGATACACATTTCAGACACAGAGCTGACCACTAACTTATTACCACAATGAAGAATCTTCCCTGTGGTGATATTATTCCATATTTGTCTACCCTGGGGTTTCCTGGACCTTTTCAGAGGCTTCTGACAGAGTTGATCTCTGTCAAAGATAGTCTACTGCACTGAGGCACCAGCCCACTCGGTATCATCATTTCTGTGTCCCAGATAAAGAACTGAATTTTATTTCCTTTCTTTTACCCTTTATCTTTGTGTGTGTGTGTGTGTGAGGAACAAATAAAAGAGGGAAAAGAATCGCTATCTTTTATGTTTTTACATTTTGAAACAGATCTATTACAAGCAAAACATCCAAGATGGGAATCTTAATGGTGGCAGAGACCAAAATAATCTTCCAGCTGTAGTATTTATGGTTCCAGTTTTAGTTTCAGTAGATAGGAAATATGTTCCAGCATCATAAGCTTACTTCCATTTATTGTCTATTGCAAGCACTGGCACATACTTTTAGTGTGAATATTGTGGATACAGTCTATGAATACATGTTGCCACTAATTCCCTTGCAGCCATGGAAACACCTGCCTCCAAGCTAATTTACAATCTGCACCTATGGCCATGGGCCACTTAAAGGTTATTGAAAAAGGTCTTGACAAACCATATAGGAAAGACTCTGTTCTTTCTCTTCCTGTTTCACATGACATAAGTTTGGCATTAACAAGTCACATTTTTATATCCAACTTGATAAATTGTTAATAATATGTAAAGATATTTGATATGTAAGACCATGGGTCAAATATTTCTCACTCTACTCATGTGAGTGGTCCCACAAACTTTATTTATACAACTTATTATTATTAAAATTATTCTGCAGCATTATGAGGCAACTCTCAACATTACTTACAGTATTCTCATTAACTCTGAAGCACAATGTATGTCCTACTCTTGAGCTCTTCAGACTAAATCCTGTAAGATGAAGGAGAGTTGTCCACATATAAAAAGAAATCTGATAATGCAATAGGATGCCCTGGTTCTTCTCACTTCTATTCTTCTATTCTTCTGTAATAGTACAATATTACATCCCCTTTATGTTTTCTGGGTTTAATGTATTCCATGTCATTCTACCTAGAAATGATTATGAAAATCCATTCAACCACTATTTCCTTAACAATGTTTTTTTCTTTTGTTTATAAATGACTGCAGAGAACAGGTCTGTAAATGAGTCATTGCTTTTGACTCTAGTGTATCCAGCTGGCATACTGTATCTTGGCCCTGAACTAGACCTAGGTGGTTTGTTTTTGTATAATTATCATGTAAGTAATCAGGAAGTGAAATCTCCTGGGATGTTTATAAATATCATGAAAAGTCATTATTAAAAGTACCAGGAACAATCCTGTAGAAGATATGTCACATCGTCTGGAAAGCACAGAGGAAAAGTTCAGATTGTAGTAGTTTTTCTCCGCTAACTTGCATAGGAAAGAAAAGCACTCCATAAACTACAGAGCAACATAAACAACTCATTCTGATTCAAATCTGGATCCAAGCTGGAAGCGCACTGGGTTTAGCATTTAGCACTGAGCCCATTTCAACACAGAACAAACAGCAGAAAGTTTCCACAGCATTTGCAGTTTTATTGGAAATCAGCAGATGGTGCTTCCACAAGGCCCTTTACAAGTTCTGCTTAATGAAATATATAGGTGGCTAGGTCATGCTGAAATGTTAATTTTAACTGTCATGCCTGGCTGTGTATTGCACCTGTAAGGTCTGTTCATTGACCAAGTTTCTTGCATTTTTTTAATTGCTGACCTACCCATAAAATGGATGAATTATGTCACAAGCTTCACTGTTACGCCTCTACGGATGACATAGTAGGTACTCAGAGTCTGTCATTCTACATCCCCCAAAGCTTGAACCAGTGATAAGAACAAATTGCATAGCTACTTTGCAAGGTTTCCTTGAAATCTAAAAATACTGACTTAAGTTAGATTGCGGGACAAAGCCCTGTGCAATCCTAGAATAAGTATCCCACCTGAAGAGGAAAAAGAGCTGCGGGGATCAAACAGCAGGCTTGGGACAGATAACAACTGGCGCTAGCACTGATGTGTTTAGGGGTAAAAGTATCAAAAGCAGAGGTGCAGCTGCTTGCACAGCCACCATTTATCTTGATTTCAGGGCCAGCAAGGGAAGTTACTCCATGCCTCCACTTATTTGGCTTGTACCCTCACCTACACAGATACCTGTCCTCCCCTTCCCTTCTGCCCCACAGTTGGCAAATAGTGGAGGGAAACAGTCATGAGGCAGAAGCCTTTTGTGCCCTCTTTCAGCATGTGCCACCAGAACTGTTAGGATGTGACAGAAGAGATCATATGCTGTCGAGGGACAGTATGTTCCTCCCCTCCCTAGAGGCAGGCTCCCTTTCCACCTCCAGTGCAACACGTGGGTGGGTCCTCCCTCATCTGGGTTATCAGACAGACAATCTGAGCACTGGTGACTGCATTATCCCTGCAGCTACCTGGTGCACATTCTGTATTTGACAGCAGAGCTTCAAAATAGGCCAGGACCAAATATTTCATTCATAATTGCACTCATATTACAACATGCAGATATATTATCATTACTGTAAATTTACAGTGACCTAGGACAAAACAAATGAAATTAGTTTCTCAGAATGACACAAGAAAGACCAGTAGGGATTTTCCAACTGCTATGTTCTATTTTAACCCCAAATCCATCTTTCTCCTTTGCAAATTAATCTTACCAGTATAATGTCAGTCCATTTATATCCAATGCCTTATTCCTTAGCAGTGGATTCCTGAAGGTATTCTTGCAAAATGCTTAACAGCCTAAGGCCTGGGAGAAATAAAAACTGTTTCTTTGGTTCCCAGCTATTTCTGATGGGATGAATAATCCCTTTAAATCTGACAGCAGCTAATATACCCAGTCAGTGGTAACAATTATTTCCTGAAAGCAACTGATCTGTGTACCTCAAATTCCATCTTTCCTTAGAGATACCTGGGGAAAGGAAGCCACTCCAGGAACAAAATAAGATGTCATCATAGTTTCATAGAATAGAATCATAGAATCATAGAATTGTCTAGGTTGGAAAAGACCTTTAAGATCATTCAGTCCAACCATTAACCTAACACTACCAAGTCCACCACTAAACAGATAGTAACCTTGAAAAGGTCATCTGGTGAAATTGGTGGAGAAGGGAGTCCAAGAAGTAGCTACTGACAATTTGAATTTAAAAAGAATCAGTTTCATGATCCTGAAGATGTCCCTCCACCCATCTCCCTAAAAAAAACCTAGAGTTTCCATTTTCCTTTCACCTTGGGATCTCTGCAGCTGATTTTTTATTTACTTACTTTACAAGGAATTCAGATTAATACCAGTTTGCTATTTTCTGTTTTCTCCACAAAAGGAGAATGGCCACCAAAGCTCAGAAACCATCAGCAAAACAGGTGAGGCTTCATGAGGAAATCTAGAGCAACCACATGTAATCCTTGATGTGACATGAATTAACTGCATAGAGACAGGACATCTGAGAGGGTGGCACACTTCGTAGACCTTAGACCGTGGGGTTCCCATGGACTTGGTGGGAACACTCCTCAAGGAACACAGCAGAAATGCCCCTCTGGACAGCTGCATGCTAAACATCTGTCTTTCATTATGGCCTTTCAGAGCATCAGAGCTCGGGTGCGATCAGAGTGGTCTCGGGGGGAGCATCCCTCATGGCACATTGTTTGAAAGACACTAGAGACATTTCCCACATGCGACTGAACTCCCATCCTGTTCCACTAGAGGGTTATGCCTAAAGGATAAGCCTAAGCAGTGGCAGTAACAGGCAGGCCAGTGTGCTCTGCCTCAGCGTAGTGCTAATGTTCATTTTCCAAATACAGGGGTACAGCTTCTACTTTACACCACTAGTTTTTCTTGCAGGAACAATTTATGAAGTATAAAAACCCCTAAATGTTGTCCTTTTCCCCAGCTGGTGTCTCTGATCCTTCAAAGCTCCCCCTACAAATCTTTCTCAGTCTGATTTTGTTGCTTATGGAACAAGAAAACTTATCTGATTATAAGACATTAAGACAAAATAAAATGCTAAATGATATGTAAGCTTCACCATACAAAATAACTACTTTTTTAATGATAAAACATGTTTAGAGCATAAAAAAGGAATTTTTGCAGAAGACTTTGGCTGAAATAACAGGCCATGCATAATAACCATGTAACTCAGAAAGTGATAGATCCTGGTCTAATAACAGGAATCACTTCTACCTATATATCTTGTCTGAACAGGAATGCTCAAAAAAGAGAGATCAGATTCGAAGATAATCTTTATTCTGCCCCTAAAAGGACATTGCTGTAATTGAATCACAAACATCCTATCACTTTAAGCAAAATATTAACATATTAAAGAAAAAAATTAATTGCAAATAAACCACTACTATCTTCCTTCTCTCCCCACATCCAGACATACTTTTATCTGTGACCATTCATCGTTGTGTCAAGTTATTACATTTTTAACTTGGGGCTGGAACCTGTCCAGGATTTGACCTCCCTTTTCCGTGAAAAGAATATGATTTTATTTCTGAGAAGCTCAAAGTACATTTTGGAGGTTTTTTTTAACTACGATTAATAAAATCAACACCCTCATACTGCAATCTTATTAGAATATCCTAGAAAATGACAAAAATTGCCTGCATCTGTTCTGCTGCAAGATAACGATGATGAGCATGTGCTAACAAAGTTTTTGTTAAAGGCTTAAAGAAGATCTTAAAAATTATGTGCATTTTAAACAAGGCAGGCTAAAAATACTACTTTTATTTCATTTTTAAGTGGTTCCAGACATTGCAAGTTACATTGCTGGTATGCTGTTATTCTCCTCAAAAGAGTCAGTTACTTCACTTGCAGTATTGAATTTTAGGATATTGCAGTGGGAGCCAAATAACACACAGTCTGATGCTCAGATGTCTCTCTTACTGTCTAGATTTGTTATGCCTTCATCTTTGAGATACTTCAGAATTAATTCTTTTAAGGATTTGTGTTTTACTAGTAGCAGGTTACTAAAGCATGCTTCAAAATTTTGTGGATAAAGCATAGAATCATAGAATGCTTTGGGTTGGAGTGAGCTTTAACTAGATCAGGTTGCTCAGAGCCCCATCCAACCTGACCTCTCTAGGCAACCCGTTCCAGTGTTTCACCACCCTCATTGTAAAAATTTCTTCCTTATATCCAGTCTAAATCTACCCTCCTTTAGTTTAAAACCATGACTCCTTGTCCTGTCACAACAGGCCTTGCTAAAAAGATTCTCCCCATCTTTTCTATAGGCCCCCTTTAAGTACTGAAAGACCGCAATAAGGTCTCCCTGCAGCCTTCTCTTCTCCAGGCTGAACAACCCCAACTCTCTCAGCCTGTCCTCGTAGGAGAGGTGCTCCAGCCCTCGGATCATTTTGGTGGCCCTCCTCTGGACCCACTCCAACAGGTCCATGTCCTTCTTGTGCTGAGGGCTCCAGAGCTTGGCTGTAAATGCACTTTCTTTCCACCAAATGGATGTCAAATCAGTTTTGACTTAGGTCTTCTCAGGAATGCTTTCCTTTATTCTGTTTTCCTTTGTTTTACCAATAGGTGAGCAAGTTACACAGACATCAAAGACATCTAAGAACAGAGCTAATGGAATTCATCCTTACTCCTCAAGAGGTCTCTCATTTTATGAATTCTTTGTAGATATAAGTCAGTTTGGAGGAGTTAACATTATTTTAAATCAATATATTTTCAGATTTTCAAGTTCTTCCTCAAAACCTCCTTTACTATCTGTTTACTGCTAAGATCCCTTTTTAAGATTTTTTTCTTTTTTTTTTTTTTCTCTGCCAAAATACTGTGAATACCAATGGAAAGCTAGTAGCATAAGTTTGTTTTGATTCTCTACTTTACAGTCCTCTCTGGAGGTTTTAATTATTCCATTATTTACCCCTACATTTTCCTTTCCCTTCCCTCTCCCCTGCCCCTCCACCAAAAGCTCTTGAGTTTCTGTAAATATGAAGAAAAGTGTCTTTCTCTGACAATCATATTTCCATAAAGTAGGCCACTTTTGCTATTCTGCTTTCATATCTTTCAAGACCAGCACAGCCCCATACCTTGCAGGCCTAAATTTCCTAGTTGGAAATTCTAGTGTTTCTATCAAGGACATATTTGATGTTCTTCTTAAAATGCTAGCTACTGGAATCCAGACCACATATAAGAATCTCAGCTTTCATTTTTTAAAAAATTGTTTGCAAAATGTCATTGTTCTGCAGAAAGACCTGAAAACGTGATTGCCATCTCAGAAACCAGAAAGTAGGAAAGAAAGAGAACTCAGTTAAAAACTACTTAAACTCACTTGTTTGAGTCAAACCTCACGATATGTATACATTCAGGACACTTGACCTTGGCAATACTGCAATTCACTGAGGTGAGCAGCTTATGAGAATGTCTGGTGAGAGGAGTGAGACCTAAGGCACCCTCTAGTTAACCATTACTGCTATCGCTATAGAGAAACAGGGGCCTGCCAAGACTCTCAGATTTGTTGGTTTTGCTCATACATAGTGGATAGCACTATTACAGCATTCAGTTTAGGAGTTTGAATGATCTAACAGATCAATTTTGGACTATACTGTGTCTTTTCCCATTTGCAGAGATGGCCTCCTTTATACACAAAGCTGTCTTATCACAGCTGGAAAAGAGTCTACATCACCTTCTCACCATCACCACCACAGAATTTCATCTTCCTTTTGAATCCTATGAAGGATGCTCAAAAAGTTCAATGAGCTCAGCAGGATATGGCCAATGAGTGTGATGAGGGACTAGAAACAGATCAAGTTTAGACTTGGAAACAGGGACTTTCAAGTTTGTGCAATTAAGGTGGAACTATGAGGCTAGAAATAAGGAATACATGGACCCTGGGCCACACCACTGTTACCTTCTACTTCCCATAATGGAAGGAAGTGGCACAAACTTGACGAGTGAACATCAGATAATTCTTCTGGGTCTGCAAGGTTATTTAAGCACCTACATGCGAGCCTTCAGAAAAAGTGATTCAATAGTAAATGTAATAGATATAGATAAAAGACAGCCACCTAATACAGACCAAATCCTGAATGTCAGGATTTTATGATGCATTCATGAAACAATTTTTCTTTTAATAATCAACTTTATCATTTCACATTTTAAAGCATGGGGCCAATCCAAGGCTTTGTGCATGTGTAAATGAGATAAAGTAACACAGCAGCAAGAAAGGATGGCCAGTGGAGGCAGATTTAGTTGGGATTTGGGGTTTCTCCCTGCTATTCCACAGCCTATCCATATGTCTTTGGGCACATCACTTTGTGTTTGATTCAGTTCCTAAACAAAGACATTTAATGCCATTTGTAACAATCTAGTATACCCAGGTTATTCATACAAGGCTAGCAGATGTGATGCCACATCTGTGCAAGACACACACACTTCTGGAGCAGCAGCTGGAGTCACGATAGGATAGGCACATTGTGGGGGAAAATGGCTAAAGCCCTTTTCCTGCCTCTACCTCAGCCTCTCTCATCTGAGAATCAGATCATCTCCATGCTTACCCTTCCTCTTCTCACAGCAGTCCTGTACAATGAAATCGTTAAGGATTAGCGGGTTCTCAGAGCTGGACGCCCCACAGATATCAGCCCCACTCTGATGACCAGGGGAAACCAAGGACTTGGTTGATCCTTAGAAGAGGTGAGGGCCAGGGCAGAGACAAGAAAGCAGAAGCTCGAACCCATGAGTTCTGGACTGTCCTGCAAACTCGTGACTGAACTGGCTGCCCTGTGCACAGAAGACACACTATCTACTCTTTTTCCAGACATCCAGGGAGGAAGGGAACTTACCATACCCTAAGGACTGGCAGTCTGGATATCAATCCTCCTATTCAGGACTTCTGGCTCCTCAAGTCACCTCTTGATCAAATATAGAAGAAAGCATATGTGAACTAACCAAGTTAGTGGACAGAACAGAAGCCACAAGTCTCCTCCTAGACCCTCTTCTTGTGAGAGTATTAGGAGGACATAAGCCAGTTTTTGCGCTACTGGAGGGAGACAACTCTCACAGCACATACTGTGAAGCCAAGAAACTCTCAGCAGTCCATGCATGGCCTCCACTTCAAAAAAATGTATGCAATAGGTCCCAAAAGAAAGCATAAACGACCCTGGGCTCTTCTTCCTTTCCATACTATTAGCTAATATTTGTAGTCATATTTATTCCATAAAAGCCTGACTTGAAAATAAGACTTTAGGAGGTCCACAGATACCACTATTCTGCACTGCAGTAAGAGAATTCTACAGTTACTTGCAGTGATGTTTACTCAATATAGCATAATACCTTTAATTTGTACTAAAAATTAATTTTGGAAATTGACTGTTGTTTATGCAATAGCAGAAATGTGCTTTTTAGTGGACTGAAAAGAAAATTTGTATGACAACTCTTCATAGGTCATCAATGTCTGATGCTATAGCAGATCTTGAAATAAAATGTTTTAGCACTAAGTGCTTTTTATAAATATATTTCATTACGAAAGAAAAATTTGAAAGAATCAGGATAAAAATGAGAGACTCCTTTTCTGCTCATAAAAATAAAGCAGCTCATCACAATTGGGAAAAAGCTTTTCTTTGCTTCCATCATAGCCATGACCTTAACTTCTCTAAAATTCTCTGTCACAATTAGTCTGGTTTAGATCATTATTTTTGCTGGGGGCTCTAATTCATTTCTTTCCTCACATGCTATATGTTCACCAATATGTGCAACACAGTACTAGAAGGTGACATTTGGAGTTTATCACATGTACAGTTGTCGTGGTTTAGCCCCAGCCAGCAACTAAGCACCACGCAGCCGCTCGCTCACTCCCCCTACCCCGATGGGATGGGGGAGAGAATCGGAGGAGTAAGAGTGAGAAACACTCCTGGGTTGAGATAAGAACAGTTTGATAATTGAAATAAAGTAAAATAGTAATGCTAATAGTAACAGTATAATAATGATAATAATAATAATGATACACGAAGCAAGTGATGCACAATGCAATTGCTCACCACCCGCCGACCGATACCCAGACAGTTCCCGAGCAGCGATCGCTGCTCCCTGGCCACCCCCCCCCCCCCCAGTTTATATACTGAGCATGATGTCATATGGTATGGAATAGCCCTTTGGTCAGTTTGGATCAACTATTCTGGCTGTGCCCCCTCCCAGTTTCTTGTGCGCCTGGCAGAGCATGGGAAGCTGAAAAAGTCCTTGACTAGCATAAGCAGTACTCAGCAACAACTAAAAACATCAGCATGTTATCAACATTCTTCTCCTACTAAATCCAAAACACAGCACTATGCCTGCCGCTAGGAAGAAAATTAACTCTATCCCAGCCGAAACCAGGACAGTATCCACCCCTTATTCTATACCATCTATGTCATGCACAGGCCCTCCCCTTTCCAATGTGTTCTAATTAATCACCACCGCTTTCCCTATCTTGATATACACACAGATATCATTCCCTTTGTCTATGGCCCATCCCTCTAAAATGTCCATTGAGTTCATTTAGCCCATGACTTTGGGTTCCATCTGTCATCACAGTCTTTCAGAGCAGGAGAGGTGGTGTGCAGTGTTGGACTGTTCCATGCTGAAGTCAGTTCTCATTCCAACATGGTTTCATCAAAGTTCATTTTCATTAAGCTGGGCAATTCTTACTGCAATACCATTGATGCGGCATATAGCAATCATAATATATAGTATTATATACTTAATATTAACCTACTATATTATTATATTAACATGCAGTTAAGAGATAACATATGGTTAAGAGATAACATACAGTATTATAAAGCAATTAATATTATACAATGCAGTTCATTGGCTATTTTCACCCAAAATCAAATTCCCTTGAGGTACACATTGGTCTTCCCCATCCTTTCGCATCACCCACCAAGTGCAACCAGGTCCTTGAGCAAAAGCAATCCTACGAATGGGTTTGCCTTTGCCAGAGGGGGAAGTAACCCAGACTGTCTTCCCCAGCATATTTTTCATGTGCACTACAGGAACTTTATCTCCTTCTACAGTACGTAAAAGTTTTGATTGGGCAGGGCCAGCTCGATTGGCAGATCCCCTGGTGTTGACTAACCAGGTGGCTTTTGCTAAATGCGTATCCCAATGTTTAAACGTCCCACCACCCATTGCTCTCAGGGTAGTCTTTAACAATCCATTGTATCGCTCAATTTTCCCGGAGGCTGGTGCATGGTAAGGGATGTGATACACCCACTCAATGCCGTGCTCTTTGGCCCAGGTGTCTATGAGGTTGTTTCGGAAATGAGTCCCGTTGTCTGACTCAATTCTTTCTGGGGTGCCATGTCGCCACAGGACTTGCTTTTCAAGGCCCAGGATGGTGTTCCGGGCGGTGGCATGGGGCACGGGATATGTTTCCAACCACCCAGTGGTTGCTTCCACCATGGTGAGCACATAGCGCTTGCCTTGGCGGGTCTGTGGGAGCGTGATGTAATCAATCTGCCAGGCCTCCCCATATTTATATTTCAGCCATCGTTCACTATACCCAAGGGGCTTGAACTGCTTGGCTTGCTTGATTGCAGCGCATGTTTCACATTCATGAATAACCTGTGCAATACTGTCCACAGTTAAGTCCACCCCTCGATCACGAGCCCATCTATATGTTGTATCTCTTCCTTGATGGCCTGAGGTGTCATGGGCCCACAGAGCTATAAGTAATTCACCCTTATGTTGCCAGTCCAGATCCACCTGAGCCACTTCAATCTTAGCAGCCTGATCCACCTGCTGGTTGTTTTGATGTTCTTCAGGGGCCAGACTCCTGGGTACATGAGCATCTATGTGACATACTTTTACAACCAGGTTCTCTACCCGGGCAGCAATATCTTGCCAGAGTGCTGCGGCCCAGATTGGTTTGCCTCTGCGCTGCCAGTTGCTCTGCTTCCATTGCTGCAACCACCCCCACAGGGCATTTGCCACCATCCATGAGGCAGTATAGTGATAAAGGACTGGCCACTTTTCTCGTTCAGCAATATCTAAAGCCAGCTGGATGGCTTTCACCTCTGCAAACTGACTCGACTCCCCTTCTCCTTGAGCAGTTTCTGCGACTTGTCGTATAGGACTCCATACAGCAGCTTTCCACCTCCGATGCTTTCCCACAGGATGACAGGACCCATCAGTGAACAGGGCATATTGCTTCTCATTTTCTGGCAATTTATTATACAGTGGGTCCTCCTCAGCATGTGTCACCTCATCCTCTGGCGATATTCCAAAATCTTTGCCTTCTGGCCAGTCCATGATCACTTCCAAGCTTCCTAGGTGACTGGGGTTTCCTATTCAAGCCTGTTATGTGATCAGTGTGACCCACTTACTCCAGGTGGCATCAGTTGCATGATGTGTAGAGGGGACCCTCCCTTTGAACATCCAGCCCAGCACTGGCACCCCAGTACCAGCCCAGTACCAACCACTTCTGAAGCAGCTCGAACCCCTTAATATGCTGCCAATATCTCTTTCTCAGCTGGAGTATAGCGGGCCTCGGATCCTCTGCATCCTCGACTCCAAAACCCTAGGGGTCGACCTCGAGTCTCCCCTGGTGCTTTCTGCCAGAGGCTCCAGGTAGGGCCATTCTCCCCGGCTGCGGTGTAGAGCACATTTTTAATATCCTGCCCTGCCCGGACTGGCCCAAGGGCTACTGCATGAACTATCTCCCGTTTAATTTGTTCAAAGGCTTGTTGTTGCTCAGGGCCCCATTTGAAATCATTCTTCTTCTGGGTCGCTTGACAGAGAGGGCTTACAATCAGACTGTAATTTGGAATATGCATCATCCAAAAACCCACAGCGCCTAAGAAAGCTTGTGTTTCCTTTTTTCTAGTTGGTGGGGACATAGCTGTTATTTTGTTGATCACATCCATTGGGATCTGACGATGTCCATCTTGCCATTTTATTCCTAAGAACTGGATCTCCTGTGCAGGTCCCTTGACCTTACTTTGTTTTATGGCAAAACCAGCCTTCAGGAGGATTTGGACTATTTTCTTTCCCTTCTCAAAAACTTCTTCTGCTGTATTGCCCCACACAATGATGTCATCAATATACTGCAGATGTTCTGGAGCTTCACCCTGTTCCAGTGCCGTCTGGATCAGTCCATGGCAAATGGTGGGGCTGTGTTTCCACCCCTGGGGCAGTCGGTTCCAGGTGTACTGAACACCCCTCCAAGTGAAAGCAAACTGTGGCCTGCAGTCTGCTGCCAAAGGGATTGAGAAAAATGGATTAGCGATATCAATTGTGGCATACCACTTGGCTGCCTTTGACTCCAGTTCGTATTGAAGATCTAGCATGTCTGGCACGGCAGCACTCAGTGGCAGGGTAACTTCGTTCAGGCCACGATAGTCCACTGTTAGTCTCCACTCCCCATTAGACTTTTGCACTGGCCATATGGGACTGTTAAAGGGTGAGCGAGTCTTGCTGATCACTCCTTGGCTCTCCAGGCAACGAATCAGGTTATGGATGGGAATCAGGGAGTCTCGGTTGGTGCGATATTGCCGTCGGTGCACCGTTGTGGTAGGGATCGGCACCTGTTGTTCTTCGACCCTCAGCAACCCCACAATAGAAGGGTCCTCCGAGAGATCGGGCAAGGTGGACAGTGTCACGAATGCAGGTTTGTGGATCCTGCCGATTATGTCAATTTATCGTGAATGAGTGACTTGACACAGTTTGATTTAGTAGCAGTTTAGAATTTACTTGTAGCAAATCGCAGGATTTGATTGTAATATTTTAATAGCACTCAGTCATCAGTGATTAACAATGTGATTAGACAAAATTGATCAAAACAGTGACTTAGTTACAGATTTGAAGATGGCAAGGTTCACTCTATTACTACATGGAAGTGCATAAAAGAAAATGAAGTTACACTGAGTTGGAATGATTCACAGAGGGATCGTGGGTGCAGGGGATAAGGGAGATCCCCCCGTTGAGTCACGAGGTTCAGAATAGACCCCCTTGCTTTCTAAACTCCTTTTCAGAGAGGAGTCTAGGTGTGGCTAGATCCAATCTTAGTCTCAGACTTGGTCAACAGTTTATAGGAATAAGGATAATGCAGCAGTATAAGACTCACTTTGAAATTAAATCGTACATCTACAGACTACTTAAACGGATTCACACATGCATACACACAAACATGAATACATATATACATATATAAAAAGAATTGGTATACCTGTTAAAAATTCCCCTCGAGTTCAGTGAAATACTCACGTCGAATGTCTTGGCATTTCTCAACGGGCGAGGGTTGAGACTCAAGGAGTGAAGGGTTTCAGCCCAGGCTCCACTGTCAGTCAGCAATGGACCTCCGATTTTAGCAAACTTTAAGAGTTTGCTAGCTCTGAGAGGAGTCCTGCTCAGAGGGAGATGCTGGTGCAGCCCGCTGCAGTCCAGGAAAGCTCAAAGGGCCTCACTTAGAACTGCTGTTTTATAGGTTCGTGAGATGATTGGCTTTAGTCATTGTGAATCTCCATCCGAGCCACGATCTGGGTCGGTAATTACTGCTCTGTTTCAAAGCTGTCAGGGGTAACTGATTGTTCTCACTCCCCTGTTCTCACTCCCCGCTTCAACCATGTAAGACTTTCTGATAAGGACAAGGCCACTCCCCGCTTCGACCATGTAGGAGTTTCTGGTACAATTAAGGGGCACCTAACCAACCAGCTCACTACACAAGGCCACGGTCTGGCAGGAATCCCTAAGGTTGCAAAGCAGTTGAAGAGAGAAAAAAAAAAAAAAAAAGGGCGGGGGGGGGGATGCACCACCACAGTCCACCCAGTGACTAAAGTCAATCCATCTCACCCACAGAGTGACGGTGTGGTCGCCTCTCGCCTCTGTGCCTGTAAACAGATTAATGCCATATTCCAATTGCAATTTTGAGGGAAATTTTTGGCCGTTTTACTCAGTTATCAAGTTTTAGTTACATGTGGTTAAACAGTTTTATATATGTGAGGAGGTTTTGGTTACAATGTCAGCTGTCTAGCTATTCTCCACACTCTAACATAGAATTGTATTCAACAGCAAACATAATATGGTAAAAATGAGTAAGATTACAATAGGATGCAATAGTCGATTCAGAATTCCTGTTGCAGTTGGTGACCATCCGAATAATGTATCCCACCAGTGATGTTCCCCATCTTTTTTCACTTGTTCTAGAATATGATGTATATTTTCTGTGTCATGGTGGACAGTAATCAGAGTTTTTGTCCATTGTTCTGAATTCTTTTCAGCAGTTGATTCAGGTCACTATGTTGCAAAAGTTTTGTCACCAATGTGAGATTCATTCCAATGGGGGTAGGTGATAGATCTTGATATGGCATATAGTTCGATTGTAACAATTGGTGGGTTGTGACAGGAGCTGAATAGTTAAAGTCACATCCTATGATTCTGATAAAGTTACAGATACAGGTATTTGAGTGATTGTATGTATCTATAGTGGTGTTATCTACAGATACAGAGTTAAAAAGGGTTCTCATACAAATGCATCCATGTCCAACATATATGAGTACAGTTTCAGGGGTTTCATCGGGATGTATTTCAAAATGACAAACACTTTGTTCACTGTCAAGACAAATGTCTTGGGCCTTAATGGTGTTATTTTCACAAATAAATCCCTGTTGTTCATGTACAACACATGCATCAACATCAATAGTTTGCCATTTATTCCCATTTTGTCGGGCCCATACTCTCTGTTTTAATGGATAGAGTACAGTTCCGTTATGGTTTAACCCCAGCGCAATGATTGGGTATATGGTGTATACTGAAGCATTGCGTATTGTTAATACAAAAGCTGTGGCTTTACTGTCGGTAGGATTATAGGTAAAATTGATTAGATGCCACCAGGATTGGAAGTCTCTTTCAAATTGAGTTGCATTATCCCAGATTACCTTTCGAATTTCAGTGGGCAAGGTGCCTTCATCGCCTTCTCTTATAATTGTTGTTACAGTAGATTGTATCCACCATTGGGCTTGAATACAACTAAGAGCAAGAGAGAGACTAGTTTGAGCTGTGCCTAGTGCATCCATGATTAGTTGGTGGTCTTTTTCATTGATTCTTTCCCACTTAGGTAGTATGTCAGCTACAAGCCATTGACTAGTTCCCAATGCTGACAGAGAAGACTGTAAGGGGTGTTCTAATTTGTTCAAATCACTTGTTGTTGTGCTTAATTTATTCATGAGTATTTCAGCATCTATACTATTCAAGACTCCCAAACCTGTCCCTATGACACCGGTTACATCTCTCTTTGCTCGCTTTGGGGAGGTGAGAGTTTGTCCATGTAACCATGCTAACCATCCTGTATAGGATGTATTTAGGAATGGTGAGCAAGTAGGTTTAATTGTAGAGATGTTAACCTGCATTGACAGTTCCACTCGTTTGAGGGACCATGATGGGTTAAATAGTATTTGCTGTTGTCCAGTATTTTTGATCACATATGGCCCGATTTCAGAAATTTGTGAGGATAGGTTTTTCTTATCCATTACAGTCGGGGCAGATGTTATTGTACTAGGCTCAGTAATGTCTATTTTAAATTTAAAGGATAGTCCCATGCTATGGCGAGCCCAAAGGCAGACCACGAGAACAGGTTGTACTAAGGTAAAATTGTACCAACAGTCCAGTCTTTCAGAGGCACAAAGTTTCCTATCTTTTTCTATTGGGTCTGATGTGATATTGTGCACAGAAATCTGAGATGCCTTCTCATGAGCAGACCCATTGATCATCCGGCATCCTATTTTAATTTCTTTCCCTGTCGTTCCTCGAAGTTGAGGAACTTTACCATCAGCTTCATCTTCATCCCAGCTCCATTCATTTTCCAAGTATACCTCAGTTCCGTGCATGACCACGATAGAAAGGTTTAAATTTCCCATACTAGGGTGTATGCCCATACTCCCGGTATACTTAACACGAGCTTGAGACCATGGCCATTCTATGGTTCTTTGACCACAGGCTAAGAGGAGTGACGTTGCTAGGGTTTGGAATAGTAACATGAACACAGCGTTTCCGTTCGCCATCCTGCAAGGTGCTGCAAAAGAGAGAGAGAAAAGAGAAAAGAAAAATTGTTTTGGCGGGGAGAGTCCGAACAGGTTACCCCTTTTATGATACAGGATAAATCCACCTAGTAGTAATTCTGTGTTTTGTACCACTGTTATCAATAGCTTCCCAAGCAAGTGTGCCACGAGGTTTAGTCAGAGTCATAGGCACATTTCCAGTTTGTGGTAAATTAACCATAACCGTTTGTCCTGGTTGAAATGTTATCGGGTATATTCCTTCATCGGCAGAGGGAGTATTAGGCTTGGCCTCGGTAAAAAATGCTCGACTCATGGGGCTTCCAGTGGGTCCATATCGATTATTTAATCGGTGAAGTATTTTAGAAAGTCGAGTATCCCACCGTGCCTTGTGTGGTTCAAGGCTTCTTTTTAATAAGCCATTAGCTCTTTCCACTATGCTATTTGATTGGGGGTAATATGGTGTGTGAAATATCGATTGAATTTCTTCCTGTTTTGCCCATTCTTGTACCTCCTTGCATGAAAAGTGTGAGCCATTGTCGTGGTTTAGCCCCAGCCAGCAACTAAGCACCACGCAGCCGCTCGCTCACTCCCCCTACCCCGATGGGATGGGGGAGAGAATTGGAGGAGTAAGAGTGAGAAACACTCCTGGGCTGAGATAAGAACAGTTTAATAATTGAAATAAAGTAAAATAGTAATGCTAATAGTAACAGTATAATAATGATAATAATAATAATGATACACGAAGCAAGTGATGCACAATGCAATTGCTCACCACCCGCCGACCGATACCCAGACAGTTCCCGAGCAGCGATCGCTGCTCCCCGGCCAACCCCCCCCAGTTTATATACTGAGCATGACGTCATATGGTATGGAATAGCCCTTTGGTCAGTTTGGATCAACTATTCTGGCTGTGCCCCCTCCCAGTTTCTTGTGCGCCTGGCAGAGCATGGGAAGCTGAAAAAGTCCTTGACTAGCATAAGCAGTACTCAGCAACAACTACAAACATCAGCCTGTTATCAACATTCTTCTCCTACTAAATCCAAAACACAGCACTATGCCTGCTGTTAGGAAGAAAATTAACTCTATCCCAGCCGAAACCAGGACAGTATCCACCCCTTATTCTATACCATCTACGTCATGCACAGGCCCTCCCCTTTCCAATGTGTTCCAATTAATCACCACCCCTTTCCCTATCTTGATATACACACAGATATCATTCCCTTCGTCTATGGCCCATCCCTCTAAAATGTCCATTGAGTTCATTTAGCCCATGACTTTGGGTTCCATCTGTCATCACAGTCTTTCAGAGCAGGACAGGTGGTGTGCAGTGTTGGACTGTTGCATGCTGAAGTCAGTTCTCATTCCAACATGGTTTCATCAAAGTTCATTTTCCTTAGGCTGGGCAATTCTTACTGCAATACCATTGATGCGGCATATAGCAATCATAATATATAGTATTATATACTTAATATTAACCTACTATATTATTATATTAACATGCAGTTAAGAGATAACATATAGTTAAGAGATAACATACAGTATTATAAAGCAATTAATATTATACAATTCAGTTCATTGGCTATTTTCACCCAAAATCAAATTCCCTTGAGGTACACATTGGGCTTCCCCATCCTTTCGCATCACCCACCAAGTGCACCCAGGTCCTTGAGCAAAAGCAATCCCACGAATGGGTTTGCCTTTGCCAGAGGGGGAAGTAACCCAGACTGTCTTCCCCAGCATATTTTTCATGTGCACTACAGGAACTTTATCTCCTTCTACAGTACGTAAAAGTTTTGATTGGGCAGGGCCAGCTCGATTGGCAGATCCCCTGGTGTTGACTAACCAGGTGGCTTTTGCTAAATGCGTATCCCAATGTTTAAACGTCCCACCACCCATTGCTCTCAGGGTAGTCTTTAACAATCCATTGTATCGCTCAATTTTCCCGGAGGCTGGTGCATGGTAAGGGATGTGATATACCCACTCAATGCCGTGCTCTTTGGCCCAGGTGTCTATGAGGTTGTTTCGGAAATGAGTCCCGTTGTCTGACTCAATTCTTTCTGGGGTGCCATGTCGCCACAGGACTTGCTTTTCAAGGCCCAGGATGGTGTTCCGGGCGGTGGCATGGGGCACGGGATATGTTTCCAGCCATCCAGTGGTTGCTTCCACCATGGTGAGCACATAGCGCTTGCCCTGGCGGGTCTGTGGGAGCGTGATGTAATCAATCTGCCAGGCCTCCCCATATTTATATTTTAGCCATCGTTCACTATACCCAAGGGGCTTGAACTGCTTGGCTTGCTTGATTGCAGCGCATGTTTCACACTCATGAATAACCTGTGCAATACTGTCCATAGTTAAGTCCACCCCTCGATCACGAGCCCATTTATACGTTGCATCCCTTCCTTGATGGCCTGAGGCATCATGGGCCCACCGAGCTATAAATAATTCACCCTTATGTTGCCAGTCCAAATCCACCTGAGCCACTTCAATCTTAGCAGCCTGATCTACTTGCTGGTTGTTTTGATGTTCTTCAGTGGCCCGACTCTTAGGTACATGAGCATCTACATGACGAACTTTTACAACCAGGTTCTCTACCCGGGCAGCAATATCTTGCCACAATGCGGCAGCCCAGATTGGTTTGCCTCTGCGCTGCCAGTTGCTCTGCTTCCATTGCTGCAGCCACCCCCACAGGGCATTTGCCACCATCCATGAGTCAGTATAGAGATAAAGGACTGGCCACTTTTCTCTTTCAGCAATATCTAAAGCCAGCTGGATGGCTTTCACCTCTGCAAACTGACTCGACTCCCCTTCTCCTTCAGCAGTTTCTGCGACTTGTCGTATAGGACTCCATACAGCAGCTTTCCACCTCCGATGCTTTCCCACGAGACGACAGGACCCATCAGTGAACAGGGCATATTGCTTTTCATTTTCTGGCAATTTATTATACAGTGGGTCCTCTTCAGCACGTGTCACCTCCTCCTCTGGTGATATTCTAAGGTTTTTTCCTTCTGGCCAGTCCATGATCACTTCCAGGATTCCTGGGCGACTGGGGTTTCCTATTCGAGCCCGTTGTGTGATCAATGCAACCCACTTACTCCATGTAGCATCAGTTGCATGATGTGTAGAGGGGACCCTCCCTTTGAACATCCAGCCCAACACCGGCAGTCGGGGTGCCAGCAGGAGCTGTGCTTCAGTACCAACCACTTCTGAAGCAGCTCGAACCCCTTCATATGCTGCCAGTATCTCTTTCTCAGTTGGAGTGTAGCGGGCTTCGGATCCTCTGTATCCCCGACTCCAAAACCCTAGGGGTCGACCTCGAGTCTCCCCCGGTGCTTTCTGCCAGAGGCTCCAGGTAGGGCCATTCTCCCCGGCTGCGGTGTAGAGCACATTTTTAATATCCTGCCCTGCCCGGACTGGCCCAAGGGCTACTGCATGAACTATCTCACGTTTAATTTGTTCAAAGGCTTGTTGTTGCTCAGGGCCCCATTTGAATTCGTTCTTCTTCCGGGTCACTTGATAGAGAGGGCTTACGATCTGGCTGTAATTTGGAATATGCATTCTCCAAAACCCCACAACGCCTAAGAAAGCTTGTGTTTCCTTTTTGCTAGTTGGTGGGGACATAGCTGTTATTTTGTTGATCACATCCATTGGGATCTGACGACGTCCATCTTGCCATTTTATTCCTAAAAACTGGATCTCCTGTGCAGGCCCCTTGACCTTACTCTGTTTTATGGCAAAACCAGCCTTCAGAAGGATTTGGACTATTTTCTTTCCCTTCTCAAAAACTTCTTCTGCTGTATTGCCCCACACAATGATGTCATCAATGTACTGCAGATGTTCTGGAGCTTCACCCTGTTCCAGTGCTGTCTGGATCAGTCCATGGCAAATGGTGGGGCTGTGCTTCCACCCCTGGGGCAGTCGGTTCCAGGTGTACTGAACACCCCTCCAGGTAAAAGCAAACTGGGGTCTGCACTCTGCTGCCAAAGGGATGGAGAAAAATGCATTAGCAATATCAATTGTGGCATACCACTTAGCTGCCTTTGACTCCAGTTCATATTGAAGTTCTAGCATGTCTGGCACGGCAGCACTCAGCGGCGGTGTAACTTCGTTCAGGCCACGATAGTCCACTGTTAGTCTCCACTCCCCATTAGACTTTCGCACTGGCCATATGGGACTGTTAAAGGGTGAGCGAGTCTTGCTGATCACTCCCTGGCTCTCCATTCGACGAATCAGGTTATGGATGGGAATCAGGGAGTCTCGGTTGGTGCGATATTGCCGCCTGTGCACAGTTGTGGTAGCAATCGGCACCTGTTGTTCCTCAACCTTCAGCAACCCTACAATTGAAGGGTCCTCTGAGAGACCGGGCAAGGTGGACAACTGTTTAATTTCCTCTGTCTCCAAAGCAGCTATACCAAAAGCCCACCGGTACCCTTTTGGGTCCTTGAAATACCCTCTCCTGAGGTAGTCTATGCCAAGGATGCACGGAGCATCTGGGCCAGTCACAATGGGGTGCTTTTGCCACTCATTCCCAGTTAGGCTCACTTCAGCTTCCAGTACAGTGAGCTGTTGGGATCCCCCTGTCACTCCAGAAATACAAATGGGTTCTGCCCCTCTATAGTTTGATGGCATTAGCGTGCACTGTGCACCAGTGTCCACTAGAGCCTTATACTCCTGTGGGTCTGACGTTCCAGGCCATCGAATCCACACAGTCCAGTAAACCCGGTTGTCCCTTTCCTCCACCTGGCTGGAGGCAGGGCCCCTCTAACACTGGTCACAGTATTCGTTGTTCACTTCCTGTAAATGTGAATCAAAAGTTCCCTGATCAAGGTCGGAAGTAAAATTAGCCCTCTTACTCTGTCTTGGGAACTGCTCACTGGAAACTGGAGCTGCAATTTTCCTGGGAGAACCGCCTTTTCTAATAGTTTTTCCTTGCAATTCACGCACCCGTGCCTCTAAGGTTGAGGTGGGTTTTCCATCCCACTTTCTCATGTCCTCTCCATAATCACGCAGGTAAAACCACAGGGTGCCCCGTGGTGTGTATCCTCTATATCCTCTCTCTTGAGCATAGGGACGTTGACTCCTAATGGCTGAGACACTGGTCCGTGCAGGTGGGGAGTAGGACAGATCCTCTCTGAGTTGTTGGAACTCTTGGCATATTTTTTCAGACAGTTTTTCCACAGCCGAGACACAGGCCCGTAGGGAGGAAGAGAGCTTTTCTTCGTAGTCCCGGAGTTGTCTAGCCACTTCATCCACCGTTGGTGCCTCGTCGTCTTTCCAGGCTAGTATTGCCAACGAGTTGGAATACGATGCTGGTGCGCTCCGTACCACCTTCCGCCACATGGATTGTGTGCACCTGACTTCATCTGGGTCTTTGGTTAACCGCTCATCATTCAGGTCACTGTAAATCACCTCCAGCACGCCTAATTCCCTCAGGTACTGGATACCTTTCTCTACGGTGGTCCATTTGCTTGGGCGGTATAAAACATCCTCCTTGAAGGGATACCTTTCCTTCACGCTTGACAGAAGTCGCCTCCAGAGGCTGAGCGGTTTTGCCCCTTTTCCAATTGCTTTGTCAATGCCCCCTTCCCTGGAAAGGGATCCCAGCTGCTTGGCTTCCCTACCCTCTAAATCCAGGCTACTGGCCCCGTTATCCCAGCATCGGAGCAGCCAGGTGATGATGTGCTCGCCTGGATGACGACCAAAATCTTTTCGCATATCTCGCAGCTCACTCAGGGATAGGGATCGGGTGGTCACCATCTCATTTATGGGTTCTTCCTCCTCTGGTTCTCGTGATGGCCCTGGTTCATCTTCATCCCTTACTAAACGAACTGATTTCCTCGTGTATTTTTTCTTCTGTATAGGGGCAACTGATACCGGCGCAGGTTGGTTCTCTGGTTTAGCCACAGTGTCTGTCACTGGGGTTTGAGTAGCCGCAGTGCTCATGGCTGTGGCTGGAGTAGCCACAGTGCCTGGGGCAGGGGTTTGAGTAGCTGCAAGGCCTGTAGTGGGGGTTGGAGTAGCCGCAGGGCCTGTAGTGGGGGTTTGAGTAGCCACAGTGCTTGTTGTTTTGTTATCAGATCCAGAGACCTTCTCTTTCTTTTGAGGGTACTGATTAGCGTTGACCACGGCTCGATAGGCATGGGCCAGTCCCCAGCATGTTGCAATGATTTGTGTCTCTCTGGAGCTACCAGGGTGACAACATACTTCTTCCAAATACTTTACTAATTCTTCAGGATTCTGCACTTGTTCAGGGGTGAAGTTCCAAAACACTGGAGGTCCCCACTGCCCTAGGTACTTGCGCATACGATCCCACACACCCTGCCACTCATAACTATCCAGCCTTGGGGTAGATCTCTGGATGGTATTTTTAAACTGCTTACTGACCTTTATCAAAATGGAAACAACATTCCCAAGAAGTATCAATAGAAGTATCTTAACTGCCCAGGGGTGTTCAAGATACAGGAAAGTTGTTGTAATGAAGGAGGAAACATCATAGAAGAAAGCAGCAAAGGTGCCATTCTGTATTTCCTCCACAACAAGCCTCTCAGAGTAAGAAGTATAATTGCTAACTCTCTCTATGAGGTAGTACCCGAAGTACAGTAGTGACTTCTGTATGAAACCCAAATACCAAAGAATGCTCAAGGTCAGGGTTTTGATAAGGAGCCTCCCAAGCAAAAGATCATGAATCACTGCAGAGCATAGCACACTACACAAACTGACAGCAAGCTTTAACGCGTGCTGCAAAAAAAAGAACATGGTGCAGATCAGAAGAACTAATATCGTGACCGGCAACTGTTAACAGACTCCTTAATACACTCTGATTAATCTGTTGTTATCTCAAGCCCCACGTTGGGCGCCAAAAAGGACTGTCGTGGTTTAGCCCCAGCCAGCAACTAAGCACCACGCAGCCGCTCGCTCACTCCCCCTACCCCGATGGGATGGGGGAGAGAATTGGAGGAGTAAGAGTGAGAAACACTCCTGGGCTGAGATAAGAACAGTTTAATAATTGAAATAAAGTAAAATAGTAATGCTAATAGTAACAGTATAATAATGATAATAATAATAATGATACACGAAGCAAGTGATGCACAATGCAATTGCTCACCACCCGCCGACCGATACCCAGACAGTTCCCGAGCAGCGATCGCTGCTCCCTGGCCAACCCCCCCCAGTTTATATACTGAGCATGACGTCATATGGTATGGAATAGCCCTTTGGTCAGTTTGGATCAACTATTCTGGCTGTGCCCCCTCCCAGTTTCTTGTGCGCCTGGCAGAGCATGGGAAGCTGAAAAAGTCCTTGACTAGCATAAGCAGTACTCAGCAACAACTACAAACATCAGCCTGTTATCAACATTCTTCTCCTACTAAATCCAAAACACAGCACTATGCCTGCTGTTAGGAAGAAAATTAACTCTATCCCAGCCGAAACCAGGACAGCCATTATCACTTTGGATGGTATCAGGAGTAGGTAGACTTGAGAACCAAGATGATAGCCCCCGTACTGTATTTCGTCCATCAGCTTTTTGACACTTAGTTGCCATAAGCAATTAAGGGGCACCTAACCGACCAGCTCACTACACAAGGCCACGGTCTGGCAGGAATCCCTGAGGTTGCAAAGCTGTTGAAGAGAGAAAAAAAAAAAAAAAAGGGGCGGGGGGGGGGGGGATGCACCACCACAGACAGCTGTTTAATTTCCTCCATCTCCAAGGCAGCTATACCAAAAGCCCACCGGTACCCTTTTGGGTCCTTGAAATACCCTCTCCTGAGGTAGTCTATGCCAAGGATGCACGGAGCATCTGGGCCAGTCACAATGGGGTGCTTCTGCCACTCATTCCCGGTTAGGCTCACTTCAGCTTCCAGTACAGTGAGCTGTTGGGATCCCCCTGTCACTCCAGAAATACAAATGGGTTCTGCCCCTCTGTAGCTTGATGGCATTAGGGTACACTGTGCACCGGTGTCCACTAGAGCCTTATACTCCTCTGGGTCTGACGTGCCAGGCCATCGAATCCACACAGTCCAGTAAACCCGGTTGTCCCTTTCCTCCACCCTGCTGGAGGCAGGGCCCCTCTAATCCTGGTCATAGTATTCGTTGTTCACTCCTTGTAAATGTGAATCAAAAGTCCCCTGATTAAGGTTGGAAGTAAAGTTAGCCCTCTTATTCTGTCTGGGGAACTGCTCACTGGAAACTGGAGCTGCAATTTTCCTGGGAGAACTGCCTTTGTAATAGGTTTTCCTTGCAACTCATGCACCCGTGCCTCTAGGGTCGAGGTAGATTTTCCATCCCACTTCCTCATGTCCTCTCCGTGGTCACTCAGGTAAAACCACAGGGTGCCCCGTGGTCTGTATCCTCTCCATCCTCTCTCTTGAGCAGGACGTTGACTCCTAATGGCTGAGACACTGGTCTGTACAGGTGAGGAGTAGGATATATCCTGTTCGAGTTGCTGGACATTCTGGGACAGTTTCTCTACAGCCAAGACACAGGGCCGTAGGGAGGAAGAGATACTTTCTTCGTATTCCCAGAGTCAGCCAGCCGCTTCATCCACCGTTGGTGCCTCGTCATCTTTCCAGGCCAGTATTGCCAATGAGTTGGCATACGATGCTGGTGTGCTCCGTACCACCTTCCGCTACATGGGTCATGTGCACCTGACTTCATCTGGATCTTTGCGTAACTGCTCATTGTTCAAGTCAATATAAATCACCTCCAGCACGCCTAATTCCCTCAGGTACTGGATACCCTTCTCTACGGTGGTCCATTTGCCTGGGCGATATATAACATCTTCCTTGAAGGGATACCTTTCCTTCACGCTTGACAGGAGTCGCCTCCAGAGGCTGAGGGTTTGTGCCCCTTTTCCGATTGCTTTGTCAATGCCCCCTTCCCTGGAAAGGGATCCCAGCTGCTTGGCTTCCTTACCCTCTAAATCCAGGCTACCGGCCCCGTTATCCCAGCATCGGAGCAGCCAGTTAATGATGTGCTCGCCTGGATGACGACTGAAATCTTTTCGCATATCCCGCAGCTCACTCAGGGATAGTGATCAGGTGGTTACCATCTCATTTGTGGGTTCTTCCTCCTCTGGTTCCCGTGAAGGCCCTGGTTCATCTTCATCCCTTACTAAATGAGCTGATTTGCTTGTGTATTTTTTCTTGTGTATAGGGGCACCTGATACCGGGGTTGGAGTGGCCACAGTGCCTGCGGTGGGGGTTGGAGTGGCCGCAGTGCCTGTTGTTTTGTCATCAGATCCAGAGACCTTCTCTTCCCCTTGAGGGTACTGAATAGTGTTGAACAGGGCTCGACAGGCATGGGGCAGCCCCCAGCATGTTGCAATGATTTGTTTCTCTCTGGAGTTGCCAGGGTGACAACATAATTTTTCCAAGTACTTTACTAACTCTTCAGGATTCTGCATTTGTTCAGGGGTGGAGTTCCAAAACACTGGAGGTGCCCACTGCCCTAGGTACTTGCCCATGCTATCCCACACACCCTGCCACTCATAACTATCCAGCCTTGGGGCAGATCTCTGGATGATATTCTTAAATTGCTTACTAACCTTCATCAAAACTGAAACAGTATTCCCAAGAAATAGCAATAGAAGTATCTTAACTGCCCAAGGATGTTCAAGATACTGAAACGTTATTGTAATGAAGGAGGAAACATCATAGAAGAAGGTAGTGAAGGTGCCATTCTGCATTTCCTCCATAAAAAACCTCTCAGAGGAAGAGGTATAATTGCTAATTCTCTCCACAAGGTGGTACCCGAGGTACAGCAATGGCTTCAGTACAAACCCCAGATACCAAAGAATGCTCAAGGTCAGTGTTTTAATAACAAATCTCCCAGGCAAAACATCACTAATCACTGCAGAGCATAGCACACTGCACAAACCAACACCAGTCTTTACCATGCACAGGAAAAAAAAGGAATATGGTGCAGATCAGATGAACTAATATCGTGACTGGCAACTGTTAACAGATTCCTTAATACACTCTGGTTAATCTGTTATTATCTCAAACCCTTTGGGCCCCACGTTGGGCGCCAAAAAGGACTGTCATGGTTTAGCCCCAGCCAGCAACTAAGCACCACGCAGCTGCTCGCTCACTCCCCCTACCCCGATGGGATGGGGGAGAGAATCGGAGGAGTAAGAGTGAGAAAACTCCTGGGTTGAGATAAGAACAGTTTAATAAATGAAATAGAGTAAAATAGTAATGATAATAATAACAATATAATAATAATAATAATAATAATAATAATAATAAACAAAGCAAGTGATGCACAATGCAATTGCTCACCACCCGCCGACCGATACCCAGCCAGTTCCCGAGCAGCGATCGCTGCTCCCCAGCCAACCCCCCCCAGCTTATATACTGAGCATGACATCACATGGTATGGAATAGCCCTTTGGTCAGTTTGGATCAACTGTCCTGGCTATGCACCCTCCCAGTTTCTTGTGCATCTGGCAGAGCATGGGAAGCTGAAAAGTCCTTGACTAGTGTCAGTACTACTTAGCAACAACTAAAACATCAGTGTGTTATCAACATTCTTCTCATTCTAAATGCAAAACACAGCACTATGCCTGCTACTAGGAAGAAAATTAACGCTATTCCACCCGAAACCAGGACACCCCACCATTCCTAAAGCACCATGCTCCTCATCTATAATTTTAACTCAAAAATATGAAGTTATATCACCAAGTGTGATGTAACTCCATTTGGCACAGTTGTGGAAGTAGAAAAGGCAATTTGCCACTCAGGAAGCTGGGAAGAGCCGTTCTGCACTTAGCACACGACTTAAGACAGCCAAAGGTTAGCTTAATGCTTCTCAAGCTGAAAGGGCCTTCCAGGGGCTGTTCTGTCTAACAGATTTGCTCTTTCCATGCTCCCTCCCACTACACCACTTCTTAAGCCTTTACGTGGAAATGGTTTGTCTAGAGATGGTGGTGCTGCCTTTCTGGCATTCCTTTAAAACAGTAGCATCCTGGATGTTTTGAGCAGGTTTTCAGCAATAAATACATTTTCTATTTTTTTTTTAATTTTTCAAAATTTCATTTAGAATCAGTGTCAGAATTCCTGCTGCTATTGACAACATTGCAGTCCCAACAGGGAAACTTTTTTCTGCCCTAGAAATTCCATGGTCTGTGTGCGTTTCTAGTTTTTTTCTGTTCTCTGAAATTATACAGAAAAGTATCTGATCAATAGATCAGATCAGTAAAGCAATAGATCAGTATACTACTTTATCATTTTTCATTTAACTTCTTCAGTTAATGGTTTTAATGCTTTCCTTACAATTTTTTCCACTCCTATTTTTCACTGGAATTTTGTACTTTTGTCCAGGTTTTCAATAACCTGGAAAGCTTTTGTAACTTGTTTAGCAACCTGTTTTTATTCCACTCACGCATTAAACCTCGTGTTTTGATTATACAATATATCCCTGACATGTTACACACAAACCCAATATTTAGCATTTTAAAAAGAAAAAAAAAACCCAACAATAAAAGAAACAGCAGCTGTTTCTATGTGATGTCAGAGAACAGGTGTGATACAAATCTCCATACCAGTGCAATCATATTGATCTCCTGATGATACACACGAAGCACATGTGCAAACGTTATCGACCCATCTGGCATCTCATTTCCAGGAATACGGCCTGAAAATGCCTCTCTATAATTGAAAACATTATCAGGATAAACACCGTATTGGCCAATTATTAAAAAACACAAACAAACTGGGGGGGGGGAGAAAAGATGAGTTTGCCCCCGCAGCACGCCCCCGTATCGCGTGCGGACGGTGCCTCCTCGCTCGGGAGCAGCCGGGGCAGCCGCTTATGCTCCCTGCGCTGCCGTCGGGACCCCTCCAGGCCACCCGCGCTTGGGTGAGAAGCAGCTCGGCCCCGGCGCTGCCCCCGGGGGGAGGCGAGCTGCTTCAGGAGGTGTGAGGCGGAGGTGCGACGCCGCATCCGGCCGTGGCCGGAGCCCCGCGGGGCGAGTCGGAGGGGGACCTGGGAGAGGGGTGCCCGGGAGGGGGCGGCGAGGGCAGCCAGGTTTCCGACCCCCACGCCTCGGCGGGGTCCACGCCGTTTCCTACGCGCCTCGCGACGGGCCGAGCTGAGCTCTCTGCCCCCGCAGTCGGCAGGGGCTCCTCCGTGTGTGCCTCCCCGCTGAGCCATGCCCTGGGAGGGCAGGGCGCAGGGGAGACCAGTCCCTCGGGGCACCTTGCACCCAGGATCCGTCCCCTCCGGGAGGAGAGGCAGCTTTTGAAACCGTCCCTTTATTTGCGTTTTGCTATTAATTGTTAATGTCATCTGCCATTAGAGGGCACTAAGCAACCCTGCATTAACGCTGCTCCGGCGAGCGAGGAGGGAGAGGGAGGCAGGCAGGCACGCACGCACCCACGCACCAATTTGGGAAAAGATTAAAAAGGATGTGGAGTCCCTGAGCTTCTGAAGTGCTCAAAATGCCCGGGCGCTGCTCAGAACGATGATCATAATAACAACAAAACAAAACAAATGCAGCGAGGTCAATCATTTACCAGTCTGCTTCTTAATGCGTGTGACCGCAGGTGGTACCGAGGGACATTGTGATTCATGCCCACTTTCAAAGCAGGACCAGGGCCCGGTCTGAGGCACCCAAACAACTGTCTTCTAATATTAGCACGGCTGTATTTCTGGATCTATTATAGTCTGTCCAGACAGATCCCATTGTAATGGGATCTTTTATTAAAAGATTAGCACTATCTCCTGCAGTTGGTGGAAAAAAATCTGTTATCGCTGAGTTATTTGCAGTTGTGGGGAGGGGGCGGGCGGTGGGGGGAGCCGGAGGGCGGGGGCGGGGAGGAGGGGTGTGGGGAGGGCCGGGCGGAGGGCGCGGGCGGCCGCGGCGCACCGGCCCCTGACCCGGCACTGTCCGGGCATTCCTGTCTGCATACTTCGCAGTCTGTTGTGCTTTGGTGGCTCTGAGAAGCGAAAGAATCGAAATTAAAAAGGCAGCTTTTGAATAAACAATACCATTTTCCGTTAAGGAAATTGTTTTGTATAAAAGGAAATATCGCCTACTCATTTTCATTCAGCGGTGCCAAAAAATGTTATAAATGAGAGACCGCCAACTTTTCTAAGCGGAGAATAATGCCAGACTGTGCTTAATAAACTAGTACTCTAGAAGTTCATTATCGATGTTGCAATCTTTTCTGATTCTGAAAGGAGACCGCCTACGTCGCCCCCGTTCCCGTCTCGTCCTCCCGGGCGCCCAGTGAAAAGGCTGTCACTTGAGCACAGCCCTAGGTATTAAACTGTTATTTAGTTCTTGTTTGTTTGTTTGGGGTTGGTCGGTTGGGGTTTTTTTTGGGGGGACGAGTCCCGCCGAGCGAGCTGTGTGCCCGCCAGCCGCCTCCCGCCCGTCGGAGGTGCGGGGAGTGGGATTTATTATTAGCAGCGACTTCGCGCGGGGATGGCAGCGCCCCGCGGCCGCGGAGCCAACCCTGGGAGGGCAGGCGCCGCTCCACGCCCCGGCAGCCTCCGCGCACCCGCCCGCGCCGTCGGGGGCTAGAGGCGCCCCTCGCACGGCGGCGACCCCTGCGGATCGCCTGCCCCCGTGGCGCGGGCGCGGCCTGCCGCGCGCCTCCCAGCTTGCGCGGGCGCGGCCGGCTCCGCGACCGCCGCGGCCGGGGCTTGCGCTGCCTCCCGCTGCTGCGCTAACAGCTCCGGCGTCTCCGCCGCACAGGGCTGGCATGGGGCTGCGCGGATGCGCGCCTTTGTGCGCCTGTGTGTGCGTGCACCTAAAGCAGATAACTGGAGAGGGTTTCCAGAAGGTGGAAAATGTCACCTGATTCACACTGAACTTTTTAAATCTCCCCACCCCCGAGCAGACACACACACACACATTAGGAGACCGCCCACCGCAGACAGCTAGGACCCCCATATAGATTTAAAGAGAGACTGCATTCAGAGCCTGACGTTCATTCAATAGAGCGATCATAAGCAGGCTGGCGAGTGCTCGCTCCCTCTCCCTACTCCCCCTCACGCTGTTTCTGTGTCTCTCTCACTCCCGGCTGCGCTGAGGATGTTAAATCAGAGAATCCACCCGGGCATGCTCTTACTCCTGATGTTTCTGTGCCACTTCATGGAAGATCACACAGTGCAGGGTAAGACCAGATTGTTTATTCGCAAATATATTTCTTTATTATTACTATTGTTTTCTGTCACGGTTTAGTTTGCTGCGGTGTTAAACGCCTCTCTCCAAGGTCCAACAGGACGGAAGTTAACTGTGGGCATGGGATTGCTTTGTACCGAGGTGCCAGAGGTGTCATTTAGATTCCTTTTTGACCGGATCTTCGCACTGCCTTGCATAGGCACAGAGGACAGATGAGGATGTTTCTTGGTATTTATTGTTATTATGCAGCGTGAATGAAGAGCAGCACCGCGAGTGAACTTTCCCAGTCTCGGCTCCCGAATGAGTGCTCAAAGTTTGTTGGTAATTTAGCTCACATTTTTATCTCGCCTGCCTGACGGAAGGAGAGGTGGTGATGGGGAGCCCCACAATTGCAGCTGACATTTTTAGAAACCAATAAGTGGTCATTTTCCGGACATTCTTTTAATATTGGGATTTCCTCCGCCTCCTTTTTTATTTTTTTGCCAATAAATATTACTGTGTTGTAAACTCTCCTGCACTGAAGAGTATGCTTAAATAAGTTTTTGGGGTTTTTTTTTCCATGCGAAAAAAACCAAACTCGAACCTGACATTGACAACTCTTAAGAGCCCTATTTCGACACAAGGGAATATTGATTTTTAGTTTTGGGGCTTTTTTCCCTTATCTTGACCGTGTTCCAACCACAACCTGGATGTCTTACCATTGCTTGTTTTATCATTGTTTTTTTCTCTCTTTTTTTTTTCTTTTCTTCCCCCCACCGAGCTAGAGCATAAATTAAGCTAATGTAGGCAACTGTAAGACGCAAACCCTTTTTTTTTTTTTAAGGGCGTTGTTTGTTCAATGATTTTTAGCCGGGGAGGGGGGGTGTGTGTGCAATCTTCCCCCGCGCGCAGCGACATCTCGGCTGGCCGATCCTGACCCCTCGGTACATTCCTGTCGGAGTAAGGAGGCAGGATCGAGCCCTGGCTGGATTAGCACCAGAATCAATTGGTATTGAGTTGCTGGAGAAGTCACATTGGTTATTCACGAGAGACTCATCCCAACCACAACTCTCCAGCTAAAAAGGGGAGGTTTGCTTGGACTAATGTTCTTGGCTTGACTCCACAAATAACAGGGGTACTAGTAAAAAAAAAAAAAAAGGAAAAAAAAACCCAAACAACCCCTCTCTATCCGTTTTAAGGACAGTGTACTTTCTGAAATGCTTGCGGGAGAGACGGCACCTATAACTTTTCCAGCTTGATCGATTTTTAAAACTCTGTAGGGACCTCCTACTCTATGTGCCCTTGTATTTTGTGCACTTTGCTCACTTTTTTTTTTGAGCTCTGCTAACTTATGTTAGTGAAGGAAAGACATTTGTTAATAGAAGCAGCAAAATGTGGAGATTTCGAAAGACTTCACTAACAGCAAACGTTCCCAATTCGTGCAGATTGCAAAATGGGCTGGGACTGAAACTGTGCGGCACTAAAACAATGCTGCTGTGCAGCCGCGGTGAGGAGGAGAGGGCAGGGGGAGGAGGAAGGAATTTGCAAGCGCGATTTTCTTTTTATTCCCTTTTAAATGCACATCCTTTTCAAGCCTCTGTCACGTGCCGGCAGTGCTCCTTCTGCTCTACATATGGAATAAATACCTCCGAAAACTGCCTCGTCCTCTTTTGATCGGGTCTTTTCTTTCTGGTTTTTTTTTTTTGTTTGTTTGTTTGGGGATTTGTTTTTTTTTGTTTTGTTTTGTTTTGTTTTGTTTTGTTTTGTTTTAAACCGCACTCCCAAATGGGCCGGAGTAGCTGCGGGTTATGAAATAGGACAAATAAAAGTAAACAGTCTAGTAAAAGGCATTGCAAGGCGCACGTGTTGTGTCTGGGTCACTGGTGGCTGCCACTGATCCGGCTGGGTGTCTCCCCCCCCCCGCCCCTCCGCAGCTGGGAACTGCTGGCTCCGGCAGGCGCGGAACGGCCGCTGCCAGGTCCTCTACAAAACCGACCTCAGCAAGGAGGAGTGCTGCAAGACCGGCCGCCTGACAACTTCGTGGACGGAAGAGGACGTCAACGACAACACGCTTTTTAAGTGGATGATTTTTAATGGGGGAGCCCCAAACTGCATCCCGTGCAAAGGTGAGGGGGGTGCTGGCGAGCTGCTCCTTGCTGAGGAGCGGTGAGGGCAGGGACTGGGCTGGGGGAGGAGGAGCGGGGAAGGAGCTGGGCTGGGGGGCAGCGCCCTCCTCCTGCTTCCTTTCTCGGTGGGGCTTTGAGGCGCGTCTTGTACCAGCCCCGGGATCAGTGAGGGGACCCCTATTTCTGCTCGGCCACCGTGCACATCGCGGGGAGGAGGGGAGCGACCTCCTCTCCCCCTGCCCTCACTGGCGGAGGGATTTTCCTTCGAGTGGTGTTTCCTGGGGGGGAAAGGTGTTTTCTTTTTATGCCCAGGGGTCACGGTGCAGTGTCTTTTTTTTTTCTTTAAGCAGTTTTGACACCAGGTCTGTTCTGCACGCTCGGTACTAAAGTGCTGCCTCTTTCCTTCCATCAGAAACGTGCGAGAACGTGGACTGTGGACCCGGGAAGAAATGTAAAATGAACAAGAAGAACAAACCTCGGTGTGTTTGTGCTCCGGATTGCTCTAATATCACTTGGAAGGGCCCCGTGTGTGGCTTAGATGGGAAAACCTACAGGAACGAGTGTGCCCTTCTCAAAGCCAGATGTAAAGAACAGCCCGAACTTGAAGTCCAGTATCAGGGCAAATGCAAAAGTAGGTTTGCAAATCTAATCCGATCTCCCTCAAATGCCAAAGGGTGTGTGTCTGAGTGTAGGGAGGAGGAGCTGTTGGATGTACTTCCCCATAGGAACCAGAGTGATGTTCCAAATGCTGGGAGACAGTAACTAAACCACGCTCAACAAGCAAGGACATAGCTGGATTGAGAGTTCCCCATAGTCTAGCAGCATTTGTGTCCCACCAGCTACCCTGAGATGGGAAGGTTTCCTTCAGCAGCCCTTAAATGAGGAGAGCTGCTGAAGGCTTTTATCTGATTTCATTGTGTCACCCATTCAGTCCTCGCTAGGGCTCAGGGATCTCCTATTAATCACTGTGTGTTTCCATCTTTATTTCAGAGACCTGTAGGGATGTTTTATGCCCAGGCAGCTCCACATGTGTGGTTGATCAAACTAATAATGCCTACTGCGTGACATGTAACCGAATTTGCCCAGAGCCTACCTCCCCCGAACAGTATCTCTGCGGGAATGACGGCATAACTTATGCCAGTGCCTGCCACCTGAGGAAAGCTACCTGCCTACTGGGCAGATCCATTGGATTAGCCTATGAAGGAAAATGCATCAGTAGGTATCATCTTGGTTGGAGGGGTAAAGGGTGGGGGGAGCTTCCTGGCTCAGCTGTTTCAGAATATCATGTGTGGAATTGGATGGATGTAGTGAGTGTTGGGGAGGAGGAGAGACTTCCAGCAGCCTGGGTTTGTGCTCCCCTCCAGGAAAAGGAGAGCCAGGGTGAACTTTGCCCCAGAAAAGATTGCAAAAGGGGTGAGGAAGTAGAGGGCCTGATCCTGCTTCTCTTGATATTGCTGTGGGTGCTGACATTAGTATCCATGGGGAAGTACCTGCCATTAAATAGATGATGACATGGTTACAGCATAACAAGGTCTCGATATTCAGTGGATCTGGATTCCTGGAAACAATTGTCTTCAAGTGGTCTTGGCAAAGCTTGCGTTAACTTAATTGGAAACATCTGATCACTTTTTCCTCTTTAAAAATATTGCAGAGTTTGGAGACAGTTGGTGGGTGAAGATAGGAAAATAATCTCTGTGCATCCTGACATTTTGTATTGTGATTTCCAGAAATGAGTGATGGTGAAGCATGTTACAAGGAAGCACCTTCAGGGCAGCCTCTGCTCCCCAAAACTGATGGGGGGATTTGGGGGAGTCCCAGGCTGCTTTTAGTTGGCATAGGTTGAGGTGAATTCCCTTTCCAATCTTGCAGACAACTACTCTATGTGGGTTAGTTTAAAAATAATTTATTTAGAAATGCTGAACGTGTTGGCAAATTCTGCACTTACTGCTAATTTGGGGAGCTGAATTTCCACTGACATCAAATGGAGCAGGAAGGTCATGTACAATTGGCAAATGTAATTCTGTATTCCCAGGGCCAAGCTCTGCTGGCACAGCTGTCTTTCCTCCCCCACATATAGACAGGCAATGGTGTCCAAGGGACTACTTGCTTTAGTAAAATCAGCAAGTATCATCACATCTACTGCATCTGAGCTTTGTCTATTCACAGTTCATGGGGGAAAGGGAGTTTGGGGTTGTTTGTTGCTTTTCTTTTTCCTTTGTCTTTTCACTTACCTCTAGTATCCTGTGTATATTTTTAGAAGCCAAATCCTGTGAAGACATTCAGTGCAGTGCTGGGAAGAAATGCTTGTGGGATTTTAAGGTTGGCAGAGGTCGGTGCGCCCTCTGCAATGAGCCATGTCCTGAAAGCAAGTCAGACGAGGCAGTCTGTGCCAGTGATAACACAACTTACCCAAGCGAGTGTGCCATGAAAGAGGCAGCCTGCTCCATGGGTGTGCTTCTAGAAGTAAAGCACTCCGGATCTTGCAACTGTAAGTGAGATTTTTTAACTCTGAAGGCAATCCCCAGGTAATGAAGACTTACGCCTTTAAACATAAGAAAGCTTGATTTAGAGATACGGTACAGGTGCCATATAAGTATGTATCTATCACGCACACACTTTAGTTACTGATAAAATGCAATAGATCTCCAACAACCAGTTGGCTTTCAAGTTGGAGTTTTGGAGCTATTCTGAGGACAAGTCATTTTGTCAGAAAGGGGTTGCCCTAGGAGCATAAATCTAGTGATTTTTTTTCCTAATTTGTCTGCTCTCGTGTGCTTCGCTGATTGCTTTATTAATACTCGGATAAACTCTGTGTCCAAAAGAACAAGCTTAATGGTAGCACATGGGCATGTGGTTTAGCACAGTTGCCTCTACTAACTCTGAATGAAGGACACAAAGCAGTTAAACCTAGAACACAAGAGCGCTTTTTATTTGATTTCAGGAATCTGCCAATAAAACCTGAGCCATTGATTCTTCAGAACTTTCTGCAGTTATGACTTCATAGATTATGTATAAAAAACCTTATTGCATAACAGCAGATGCCAAAGAGCATCTCACTACAAGTCACATAAAATGCAACGCTGTATTATGGCTGTTCAGAGGGCCTTGAAAACATGCACTGAGCTGCTTCTGCGCTGTTGTTGTCCTTATTTAAACAACAGCTCCCCTGTATTCCCCCATCTAGCCATTAATGAAGACCCAGAGGAAGAAGAGGAAGATGAAGACCAGGACTACAGCTTTCCTATATCTTCCATTCTAGAGTGGTAAAACCTCCATCACTATTGGAACAGCCATTGGGCACAAAATCAATGTCCATACTGTAAATAAATGTATGCTTATTTATTTTGGGGAGAAAAAAAGTATACATATAGTTGAGTCTGGTAGACATTTATTTATACTGTGTCATGTTTTATAATTTATACATAAAATGTCTGTTTGACTGTACACCTTGTATTTTTAAGAAATTTATTCATTAGGGGAAGAGCAATGTTATTTATTGTGAGGTCTCTTGCTTGTAAAGCTAAGCTTTTCTTTTTTCTTGTAAACTGTAAAAGTCCATTCCTTAGAGCTTACCCACATGATCTCATCTCTTTGTTTCACTTATGTTAACTCTTTTCCACTTTAACAAACTTGCATGTCATTTTCTGTTATGTTTATTTATTGGATTTTCTGCTTGCCAGTTCTGTACATAAAAGATCCCTCGGGTTTTTGTTTACAAGGAATCTTGACTGACCAAAAGGCATTGTAACTGACTTTATACTTCCAGGGTGCAGTGAGGTGATCTTTAAGGAAACTTCTTCCACTTCACTTTTCTCTACTTCTGATCACATCATGTACTGAAGTGATTTCAATGTGCTGAGCATATATACTGTACTATACACATTCTGGACTCAAAGAAATCAGATTATGAAGGTTGTTAATAGCTACAGGGCTAACTGTCATAAGAATAAAGGGTTTATTTTATTTTTATTATTTTTTTTGTAACATGCATAAATGTTTTGTCAGGTATTTCCTTTAAGATGGTCTTGCAATACCACTTTCAAAGTTTTGTTTTCCCAGTCAATGTGTCACTAAAAGTTATATCAAAGCTTTATCAGTTCAAGTTTCTTGCTTTTCATAATACTTTTTTTCTGATGTAATTTTATATTTTCAAACATGGTGAGTTAAATATAAATTCATTTAAATATATAGTTTTGTACTTTTCTACCATGTAAATGTGCAATGTATATAAAAGTTATAATGTGTATTTGTAAATAAATGATTAGTGAAAAAATAAAAAAAATGAGTTTTCCTTAGAGGCAGTTCTCAGTTTTTGGTTCTAAAGGGTTCTGGCCCTCTGGTGCAGAGAAGACATACTGGTGGTTAGGGGAAAGGAGGCTTGTGCATGATGTAGCAGCAAAACATACTGGTTAAGGCCAAAGATTTCAGCTGATATTAATTCAAGAAACCGTTTTTTCAGACAGGAACAATGTCTCCAGTTCATTGGTATTAATTAATTTTAAATCCAAGTACACTGATGGAGAAGAAGAGATTTGGCGTTTTTGTTTCCCTCTCCATCCTCTAAATAAAAAGTCTGTCATTTCTTGGACATACTTAATTTTCATATTTCTAGGAGGTTTTGAGCATGCATTAGAATTTTTGCTAAGCTTCAGATCCATGTTACTAGGGAACATCAGCAATAAAAGGAGAGCCAAGGAGGATCTCCATCCTTTGCTGGATGTGGGGGGAACATTGTCACCGAGGACAAGGAAAAGGCTGAGGTATTTAACGCCTTCTTTGCCTCTGTGTTTAACAGCCAGACCGGTCATCCCCAGGGTACTTGGGCCCCTGAGCTAGAAGATAGGGATGGGGACCGGGATGGGGACCAGAATGGAGCCCTCATAGCCCAGGAGGAAGCAGTTAATGACCTGCTATGCCACCTGGATGCTCACAAGTCTATGGGGCCAGATGGGATCCACCCGAGAGTACCGAGAGAGCTGGCAGAGGAGCTCACCAAGACACTTTCCATCATCTATCAGCAGTCCTGGTTAACAGGGGAGGTCCCTGATGACTGGAGGCTTGCCAACGTGACGCCCATATACAAGAAGGGCCGGAAGGAGGACCCGGGGAAGTACAGGCCTGTCAGCCTGACCTCGGTGCCAGGAAAGATTATGGAGCGGTTCACATTGAGTGAGCTCAACAGGCAAGTGCAGGTCAACCAGGGGATCAGGCCCAGCCAGCACAGGTTTATGAAAGGCAGGTCCTGCTTGACCAACCTGATCTCCTTTTATGACCTGGTGACCCGCCTGGTGGATGAAGGAAAGGCTGTGGACATCATCTACCTGGACTTCAGCAAAGCCTTTGACACCGTCTCCCATAATATTCTCCTTGGGAAGCTGGCAGCTCATGGCTTGGACGGGCGTACTCTTCGCTGGGTAAAAGACTGGCTGGGTGGCCGAGCCCAGAGCATAGTGGTAAATGGAGTTAAGTCCAGTTGGCAGCCAGTCACGAGTGGTGTTCCCCAGGGCTCTGTTTTGGGGCCAGTCTTGTTTAATATCTTTATCAACGATCTGGATGAGGGGATTGAGTGCACCCTCAGCAAGTTTGCAGACGACACCAAACTGGGTGGGAGTGTTGATCTGCTGGAGAGTAGGATGGCCCTGCAGAGGGACCTGGACAGGCTGGATCGATGGGCCAAGGCCAACTGTATGAGGTTTAACAAGGCCAAGTGCCGGGTCCTGCACTTGGGTCACAACAACCCCATGCAACACTACAGGCTTGGGGAAGAGTGGCTGGAAAGCTGCCTGGCTGAAAAGGACCTGGGGGTGTTGGTAGACAGCCGGCTGAACATGAGCCAGCAGTGTGCCCAGGTGGCCAAGAAGGCCAACAGCATCCTGGCTTGTATCAGGAATAGTGGGGCCAGCAGGAGCAGGGAGGTGATTGTCCCCCTGTACTCGGCGCTGGTGAGGCTGCACCTGGAATACTGTGTCCAGTTTTGGGCCCCTCAATACAAGAAAGACATTGAGGTGCTGGAGCGTGTCCAGAGAAGGGCAACAAAGCTGGTGAAGGGTCTGGAGCACAGGCCTTATGAGGAGCGGCTGAGGGAACTGGGGTTGCTTAGTCTGGAGAAGAGGAGGCTGAGGGGAGACCTTATCGCTCTCTACAACTACCTGAAAGGAGGTTGTAGTGAGGTGGGTGTTGGTCTCTTCTCCCAAGTAGTTAGCGATAGGATGAGAGGAAATGGGCTCAAGCTGCGCCAGGGGAGGTTTAGGTTGGAAATTAGGAGAAATTTCTTCATGGAAAGGGTAGTCAAGCATTGGAACAGGCTGCCCAGAGAGGTGGTGGAGTCACCATCCCTGGAAGTGTTCAAAAAATGGGTAGATGTGGCACTTCGGGACATGGTTTAGTCTAGTCTACCCTTGATTGGTTTAGTGTGGACTTGGTATTGTAGGTTAATGGTTGGACTGGATGATCTTAAAGGTCTTTTCCAACCTAAACGATTCTATGATTCTATGATTCGAAGTTGTATCACCATTTTATATGACTGATAGAAAAAGCAAACCATGGCCTAGATGCCTAAATGCATGATGTGTAACAATTAGCACAAAAGACCAAAAAAAAAAAAAAACCCAAACAAACCCCCAAGCCGTCAAAGAACACATTATCACTTGGAAATTATTTGCCCCCAAAAGGAAGGTTAATTCAGAAATTCTTTTTGATGAACCATTATTCAGACTGGACACACTTTTAAGAATAGATACTAATACAGTGAATTGAGGAAAGGTAACAGCCATAAGCACAGCAAGGACCAAAATGCTACCTGGGTTATGCTGTTCTCCCAAATAAGTCCCCACTTATCAAAATTTCTCTATCATACTGCATAAAACTTAAAAATGTACTTAAGCACCTTATTCAACAGTGTTTAAGCACTTTGCTGAACTGAGGTCTGAGGGCAGAAGTTGACTTACCCATTTTGTTTAAATACAGAACATATTTAAAGGCTGTTCCTGCTATAGAGTAAACTCTAATTTGTTATGGATTGTTTAGCATTATCCAAAGCAAATATAATTTATTCATCTAAAAACTACAGGTGTGCATTTATAATATTGTATTCAAAATAATAAAAAAATACTGCCCTTCATCCTCCTGTTGCTTCGTTTAGACAAGTAGTCTCTTTGGAAGGAAGTACATGATGAGAAGAGCAAAGGGAGCAGGATTTTAGTCTCCTGAGGGCAACAGAACCCAGAATAAAAGAGAACGAGGGCTGGGAAAACAGAGGGATGGAAAAAGAACCTATTGAAAAATCTCTTGAGGAACTAATAAATGCGTGACAATGACATAGAGGCAAAATGTTTAATCGATGTGGAGAGTATCAAAGGAGATTCTTCTCAAATTCAGATAGGTGCCAGATACTTCATTTCCAACAAAACAATGGCATTAAAAGACTCTTTTTAATTGTAAATATATTTACATGTCTTACAGAGAGACTGTAGCAGAGCAGGATTTCTGGGTTCTAATTTTATGCTGGTTCACAAAATATCTTTGAGAAAGTCACTGACAGCCAAATTCAAAAAAGCAACAAAAATGCCAGGAAGCTATATTTACACATGTACATGTACGTGAAACAGCCACAAAAATCTACATCAGGTTTTTGCTGATAAAATTATCCAAAAGTTCTGCTACTGCATTTCCCATTGCTACTGCTATTTCTATACTGCTGAAAATCTTAAAACCTACCTTGCACCTGCCTGTGATGTACAGGTGAGGCATCTCCTGAGAGGCTTCATGAGGTAGGCATCTTCTGAGCATGCCTAACAGACACCAACCTTGGCATGAAGCACAACAGTCCCAGAGACTTTCTCACAGAAACATGTCCAGAGGTTGTGGCAGCACAACTGCCAACATTTTACATAATATCATACTTGTAGATAAAGCACTTGTTCATGAAGTGGGAGATGCAGGTTCATTGCCAGTCTCTTCCTGAGGAGATCATTCCCATATCTCCCAAGAGTGCATCTACCACCAGCTCAAGGTGAAGCTCAAGCTGGAGAACTGTCTGTCATGCCTGCTGAAGCCATACTTCTGTACTGGAGAGGAAGCAAGATTCATTGAGAAAAGATAATTTGCAACCCTAATAGGTGCTCCTTTTGAAGAGGAAGTCCTGGGTTCTTGCCCCAGGGGCTGCCTACACATTTTGCATTTGTAATTGAGTAACATATATAAATAGTGCTTGAAGCAGGTGCCAGAATCCAGGTTGCCTCCCCTTCTCCTTCCCCCAGTTGGTAAGTGCCTCCATCCTTAAGCTATGAAATCATGTTTAACCCCCTGTTTAAATCAAGATTACAAATCTCACATCTCTTTCTACACTGAGTCATAGTTACAACAGGAGAGGCTTTACTTTTTTCTTCCCTGTCTTCTAGGCTTGTACATGGGGAACTTCCTGGGAAGTGGAAATGTGAACTTAATTCCCTCAGTCTAAGGAAGGTGCTGAATCCATTTTTTCTACTTCCTGTCTTTTTTGTGTGTTTTTTGTTTTGTTTTGTTTTTGTTTTGCTTCCTCTCAATGCACAGGCTATCCTGGATGTTGTTTAAATGAAGAAACAGAAACATCTGGATGCCTAAATACAAGAAGGTGGTTTCCAGCTCTGAAACCATCTTGCACAAGCTCCTAAAACCAGAAGAGAAATAAATTTTCAGAAATATCTTTCTCTTCAGTGTTTTCTATCATCTGGCATATGTATTCCCCTTGCTGTAAATCACATTTCTGAAACTCCTAGTTCACCATGGCATGTACTTGGGTACTGAATCCCAGGCCTGTGAACTCCATTCACAAATGCAGGCACAGTAACACAGAGTGGAGCATGTATGCTTGAAAACAGAAACCCATATTCTGACACTTAAGTAAAATCAGCTTAATTCCAAGAGACCCAGCTTGAGGCATTTGAATGATAAGAAAGAAAAGCCCTGGTTCCCAAATGCCTTTGTCTGTGCAATACATGCAAGCGAGTATACATAATTTTGATCACACTCGAATGCATTCCTGATAGCTGTTCATATGGCAGACTTAAGAACAATATAAGGGACCTCTTTTGCACCTTTTACCTCTTTGCTTGCTTTCTGCCTGCTAATACACCTCAACTAAAACTACATTCCAAGCCTCTCAGTAAATTTCAAACAGCTGCCATTTCTTTTTTTTATGACATAAAAATGTTTCCTTCTTTCCCTCCAAATGGATATCAGGAGACATTAAATTTCAGTATGCAGTGCTGTTCTCTAGGCAGTGACATTTTATTATACAGTGCATCACCAGCACAGAAACATCTGTATCTTATCCCTTTGAAGAACTAGGACTCCATGCTTTCTGGTGAAGCATAACATTTGTACATAGACCAAGGGGTTCACAAGGTACCAGATTTTAAATTCATAACTCCCTAAAGATAAGGAAATTATGTTTTTTGTTTGATATTTCTGTAATTCCAAGGCCTGCCTGACCCATTATGGCAGCATGAATTTTGCAGGTAGTATATGAAAAATAGTACCCACAAGTTAACTCTTTAAAATATTTTTTTATTCTGATAGACATAAATACATAATGGACCTTAGTGGCTGGATTTTGCTGACACTCACTTGGGATTACCTGTATAATTCACAGCTTCATTGCTCCTAAACAATGTGGCCAATGAAATTATCACATGGTGGAGAAATATGACATGAAACCAAGGTAAGAGCCATAATGTTCAGCTCAGAGACTGATTTGGAGTTAAAACCATACATATGACTCGTTTTCCTGTAATTTATAGGTACATTCTTTTGATCTCTTAGAATCATAGAATTGTTTAGTTAATCTTTAAATGGATTTGTTCAACTTCGCCATGGGACTGAAGAGCACTAATGTGTCAGAAAACTGAAAAGGAAGGAACTTTGGACTTTGATAACAGCTAATCAGACCTCCTAGATGCAGTTACAGGATAATGAGTTTACCAAGGTGGTCCAGTGTAGATTTGAATGTGTAAAGGCCCATGAATTTCCTCCAATGCGACTCAGTAATAGCATCTGAACCTCCCAGTGCTTCAGTGAGGTCTACAGATACTCAGAACTCCCCAAAATGCAACCACTGCATTCACATTCAAGAATAAATTTTAGTCACCTGGTTTTAAAGATTTTGGAAATATTTTAAAATGAGTGTTGGAACTATCTTTCATAGCATTTTAGAGGTTCACAGCAAAGGCAGCATTTAAAAAAAAAATCATTATTACCCTGGGTAACACGATTGTATGCAAAAATATAGTTTTACATAAGAACAGTTTTACAGTCTTTCCCGAGATCCCTTAGCAATTTGGAATGCTCTTATTCAGATAACAGTGTTCCTATTGATATTCTGCTGAGCTTCACTCTTATTTTAAGTTTCAATCCCTTCGTATTTTAAAGAGGCACCTGGAACTACAAGGATGATGTTGACAGGTGGCCGCTGTTAGAAACACTTAGGAGATACTAAAAAGTGCTACCATTTGATTTCTGAATTAGAAGCATTGCTAAAAGAGGTCTGTCCTGGTTTCGGCTGGGATAGAGTTAATTTTCTTCCTAGTAGCAGGCATAGTGCTGTGTTTTGCATTTAGTAGGAGAAGAATGCTGATAACACACTGATGTTTTAGTTGTTGCTGAGTACTGCTTATGCTAGTCAAGGACTTTTCAGCTTCCCATGCTCTGCCAGGTGCACAAGAAACTGGGAGGGGGCACAGCCAGGATAGTTGATCCAAACTGACCAAAGGGCTATTCCATACCATATGACGTCATGCTCAGTATATAAAATGGGGGGGGTTGGCCGGGGAGGAGCGATCGCTGCTCGGGAACTGTCTGGGTATCGGTCGGTGGGTGGTGAGCAATTGCATTGTGCATCACTTGCTTTGTATATTATTATTGTTATTATCATTATTATATTGTTATTATCATTACTGTTTTACTTTATTTCAATTATTAAACTGTTCTTATCTCAACCCAGGAGTGTTTCTCACTCTTATTCCTCCGATTCTCTCCCCCATCCCATCAGGGTAGGGGGAGTGAGCAAGCAGCTGCGTGGTGCTTAGTTGCTGGCTGGGGCTAAACCACGACAAGGTCTCAGGGCAAGGTATGTAGATAAACCAGATAGGTAGTTATGCAAGTCCTCGGACAAGGTGGCACTGATGATAAGTGAGCCCAGCTGAGGTCCACCAGGATGTTCAGGGGCTGGAGTACCCGACCTGTGAGGGGAGCCCAAGGGACGGGGCTGCTTCTGCCTGGAGAAGGGAAGACTTTGGGGGCACCTCAGAGCAGCCGCCTTCTGCCTACAGGTTCACCTTGGGTATAAGCTTTTTTCCCCACGAGGACAATCCAGCAGATGATCTCCTGACATCCCTTCCAAGCTGAACCATCCTATGATCCTATGAAGAGGTATGTCTGCCCACTTTTAAGTCTTACAGACTCCAAAATCAGAAAGGAATGTCCAGTTAAAAAGAAACAATTCCCTGAAGAAACATTCATGGAACAACCATATCACCACAGCTGTTGGATGCAATTGTCAGCAGGAATATAGTGTTCCTTCTCTACTATGTCTTTCCCTTACACAATCCTTAAGTGATCCTAAAATTTCCCATAAATTCTATTTTCCCATTGATTTTAGAGAAACATTTTGCTGTGCAAAGAATGCAGTATCTATTCACTAGAATATTCATTCTGTGCAGAGTAGAATGTGTAGTGGAGAAAATGCAAGCAAATGCACAAAAGTTTCTGTCTGTATTTTTAAGTGAAAACAAGTAAATAAGATGAAAGAGCGAAGTAGTTAAAATGCAGTTTAAAACTATTGTATTGTTCAGTTTGCAAATTTTTTTTTAGGACTGACAATAATTCTCAAAGAGACAATAACAAGTACCAGCTAGATTGGTCAAGACAGCAAGAAAAGCAAAAAAACCCCAAGGCAAGACACTTGGAAAAATAATGGATAATGCCCACTGGAGCAACTAAAGAGAGCCCTGCAGGGATGTTTCCCATAATCTTTTCTCACATACAGATGGTTTAGTCAGAGCAATTAAAATCCTTGTTTCAAATGGTGACTCCACCAAAACTGCAAAAAGCCTAAAATGCTTGGCATAAAAGATATACAAATATTGAGTATTTCCACATTTGGACTCAACCTTTAGAGAAATGAATTTTCATTCATTTTATGAGAAAGGAAAAAGGGACTGAGACTATCTCTATAAAGATACAGACGCAGAGCTCCAAATTTACACAGCCCACAAACTTGAGAGTTGCACTTCCCAACCCAGCATGCCTGGAAGTTGTGACAATTTGTTTATTAATCTCCCCGGCATTCTCCACTTATGGGTTCTGATGGAACTTCAGCCTTAATTGAAAGGCACTTGCCACTGTCAGCAACCTAGCAAGCAGCACCACATGTGCTGATGGGGAGAAATCTAGCCAGGGCCCACAGCAGAAGTCCAATCAAAACCCTCATTTCCTATCTGGAAGAAAGGCCAGAATCTGAAGTGTTTAGCTGCAGCCTGTGTACAGCAAAGGTAGTGTAACATCCAGACTTGAGGCCATACAGTGTCTTTGTTTGGATGTATTTCACAGATATACTGCAAGTTAGCAAATAGCTGCTTACCTCATACTGCAAAAAATACGTGGTGAGGCTTAGTATGGGCTGTTCTTCATATTAATACCATTTCGTCTGTAAATGCAGGTGGATTATTGCAGTGCACTTTTGGAGCCACACATTCAGATACATACTTAGGACCTTAAAAACATTTGGGAGTAAATCTTACTTACTGCTCCCCCCTTCCCAGTTCTCCTCAGTAATGAATCAGTCAGGATCTAGATAACTCATTTCTGAAAAGAAATCAGTGAGGAATTTCCACTTTATAAGATTTCTCCCCCCCCCCCCAATGAGAGATAGCATATGGAAAACTGGGAGAAATAGAGAAGCAACAGAAAAGTGTCATAAGTGTATAAGCAATGCTATGAACTCTGAAGTGCCATCTACTGGTATATCTCGTGTTAACTAACCATGTTGCTTGGAGTCCACCATGGGATACATGAAACCGGAGATTCATCTTTTTCTCTGCCACTGACTTTTTGGTGACTGTGAGTAACAGACCTTGCCAGAACAGTGTGCTAATCTCCCCACTGTAAAATGAAGATATTAAGATTTCATAACCTGTGTGCTTTCACAACCTGTGCAAAGCTTTTTGAGATCTATTGGTAAAAAGTTCTGCAAGAGAAGTAGGAACTTTTGCAGCATCTCTGTGTCCAAACATGGCACTTCTGGAGAAGAGGTTAAAAAATGAAGTGGGAGACACAGAAGAACAGAAGACAGCGGAGGAAGAAGAAGGGAGAAGAGAGTAAAGACCAGTAGGAGTTAAGGAGGAGGAGAGTTGATAGAATACAGTGTGATTAATTGCTAAGGACAATACAATTTACACTGCAGTTTTAGCAGATGTGTATGTGTCGCTCTAGCTGTGGGAACAGCAGACTTTCCAGATCTTTTTTCTGACATACAATAACTGTGAACTCTACTATGTGCAAATAATAAATCTAAGCAGCACCTCCAACATATGAATGAGAAAGAAAGAGGCTCATATTTTCAGAAGTGTTAGCACATATTTGTCAACACCAAACTTAGCTAAATAGCAGAAAGAAAGACTACAAGACAATGGTAACACATACCCAAAGCAGTATGTGATCTTGCAAGTAGATACATGGTTTTGAAAATCTGACCCATGTTTAATAGGTAAGGCCTTCAGGGATGGCAGACTGCGCAAGGTCTTGGGTAGACTGGATGGTTTTGTTTTGCTGATATATTTACTGGCTGGTATGTTAATTTTCTCAGTGTGTTACAGAGCAGTTCCCAAGTTAGGGTCAAGTTCCCACTTGGGGCCTGCAAGCCTGGAAGTGAAAATGAAAGTAGGGTTGTGACCCTGGAAGTAGGGTTGCTAAGGGAAAACTTTGGGAAGCACTGATGCTGTGCTACTAGGTGAGACACCTACGTGGATGGTGAGTTTAATCACTGCCAAGGAATAAAGTTTTTAACAGTGCCTATACTTCTCAGAGACTTAAGTCTCATTTCTGACTGATTTACTGCCAGATTCAAGTAAAGGTCTCAGGTACATAAAGAGAGATTTGAGAATTAAATTCAGGATTGTGTGTACTATTGTATCTTGAAAAGATCAGGCCCATCATGTACTGAAGACAGATCCACCATTTTCTTTAAAATATCCATTGGTAGCTGCAGTCTACTGATTAGAGCACTTCCCTGACACACTCACCTGCCATTTTTCAGGAGGGTGATCTTACAACCAGGGCATCATCATGGGATGTAGCCAAGTTTATGGGTTTTGCCCAATTCTTCAGTGTTACCAAGGGAGGTGGGGGTTGCCCCATACCACCTGCATGATCTTTGGGCAAGGAAAGAGTATGTTTGATTAAGGAAAGAGTCGGTATGTTGAACAAGCATACTGAATAGAAAGGGATAGCCACTCTGAAGAAAAGACTAGGTCTTACTCAGTTTTTTAGAAGAAGTGGCACAGATACCTTCTTCAAGAACAGATTCTAAGCTTGAATTCTGGACTTTGAAGGTTTAAGGTTCAGTTGCCAGTATACACTCACCTAGTGGCACTTCATGCACCCTAGGATATCCTGGTTGGTCTCCAGCTGCTGTTCCCAAAGGACACAATTCTTCCATAGCTCCTGTGTCATATCTGACAGCCCCATGAAGAAGCTTGTGAAACCCTAATGAGTTTTAAATGGAACAAGATCCCTATGTATGGACAAGTGAATTGAGCCCTTAGGCTCCTAAATCATGTAAGTACTTCTGAATACAGTCATGAAAAGTAGACTTAAAGAGTTGTATCTCCTCATTTCTCATGCTCTATGAACATTTAATCCAATCTCAAATTATACTGTGCTATGACTGCAGCATTCACGGTAGAGCTGACTTTCACCTAGAGAAATATTTTGTAGTTAGTAATAGAACATTTGTGATATGTAGCATGCCATTTCAGTAAGTGAAGAGGCATTAACAGCTGATTTTTGGCAGTGACATGTCTCTGTTTCTCATGTATTAGTAACTTGTATTGATTTATCATTGATGCAAATATTTCCCCCATATTTTTTCTGTCACAAGCAGGGAAAAAATGCATGGCTGTGAATAATCCATACAATGGTTTATGAAGCCCAAATTCCTCAGAGAGTATCAGGTATCCACCTGGTGTCCCTGAGTGCTGGATTTTGCATTTAGATCTGTGAAATAACAGATGTGTACAGTCACATACAGGCAAAAAGCTCCTTCTTGATATTACATCTGAGGAGGCTCATGGGCCTATTTTAACAAAATCATGGGTTATCTTGTGCTTGTGAAATTTGTTCTAAATCTACTTGTTTCAGAATGTTAATAACCAATACTCTGCACAGAGCTCAACTTCTAAGTTTTAGTTCATAAAGCACATCTAAAAAAGATAAGTGTACCTACTGTAATATGTTTCCAAAAACAAAACACAGAATCATAGAATCGTTCAGGTTGGAAAAGACCTTTAAGATCATCCAGTCCAACCATTAACCTAACATTACCAAGTCCACCACTAAACCAATTAAGGGTAGAGTAGCAATTTCATGTTTCCTGGCTTGGTGGCTGGATTATTTTTAATGAAAGTAAAAACTAGGAATCATTAAGATTGGAAAGGACCTCTAAGATCATCAGTCCAACCATCAACCCAACACCACCATGTCCACTAAACCATGTCCCAAAGTGCCACATCTACCCATTACTACCCATTACCTGTACAGCCACGATTTTGAGCAGAAGCCCCTGAATCTCAAAACCATACTTTTCTAATGTATGCAATCCTATTAAAAAGTAAATCTTACTATTCATTTTTGCCTGAACATTTCAGTACATGAGATCCAACATATTTCAAGGCAATTCAGGCAAATAAAATTTATAGAAGTCATTATTATCAAAACTATAGTGTTAAAAAAGGGGAGGTCTCAGAAAGAAGTAACTTGATTTAAAACTTACAGTATTTTAAAATACTGCACATTTCAGATCCTTCTATTCGCTGTGTTAAAAGTGGGGATTGTAAGAGCATTTCCAAGCTTTTTCTCCACAACTATGAAGGCTAGAAAGATGGTCTAATATGAAGCACAGACTTCTATGCATTCATGCTATGCAAGAACTTGAGGATTTTAAGAAACAAAACAAAACCAAATATTGAAAAACATGATAAAGTCATAAGTCAGCAGACCTGACTGCCAAGCAGAGAGGACTTTATTTATTCAGAACTGTTCTGCGTCTATGAAACTGAAGCCTTGTCTGCACTTAAGAACATCTCTTTTTATTATTCCTGCATAGGGCAATCATTTCCTTCATCTAGAAATGGTAATTCTAGCTTAAACATGTTTTAAAGGTATATCCTACTTCTGGTCAATGAAGCAAGAGTCATATCTTCAGCAAGAGCATCAGCATACCTACATCTGTGGTAGGGCAGTCTGAAGCACAGTTATGATGATGAAAAAAATTGCACTGCTAGCAAACATAATCATGCCAGTAAAACTTATTAAGTATAGACTAGACTTGAATACACTATTTTCTGAAGAACTACAGAAACCAAGTTGACATTTGGGATTTGCTTTTTCACAGGAGCAAGTAGCCACAGCTGCTTATAAAGTTTTAATAGATGTGTTTTTCACTACAGTAGCAAATCATATAGGAACATATCAAATAAGCTTTTATTATAGTCTTGTAAAATAGTCAACAGTATGTATCAAGACCAGAACCTGTGTTCTCACTCTTTGTTCTGATGATGTTAATAAAGAAAAAAAATATTTTTTTTTATATATCTGATCCAGAGAAGTGGAAGAGTTTAATATGTCTGTTGTTGTGAAATCCTCATCTTCTCTAATGAAAAGCAAAATATTTAAGGTCAATTTTTCAACAACTCATGGAAAAAAGTTTGCACACACTATTTGCATATTCAGACCAAATAACTGTCATTACTTGCACATACAATCACTTGATGTACTGTCTGTCTCAGGCAGATTGGCTACAATCATGTGCACAAAACCTTCAAAGCTTCCTCAGGTTTCACAGAAACTGAAAATTATAGATGATATCTTTGTTTAAAGCCTCCATGGGGGGATGGTGGCTCAACAAAGTAGAGGGAGTATAACAACTGTTGCTTATTTTCATGAGGGAGGTTAGACAGTCCCACCATTATGTGCATTCTTTCTCCCCTCTCCCCAAGTTATGGAGCAGCACTGCTGCCAATAAATAAACCTAGGCTGAGGAAGGAGGTGGATTTTTTTGCCCTTCCACCCCTTCTGTGAAGGCAAGTAGCCCTAAGCCACCGGGTTTGGTACGGACAGCTGTGCTGAGGCATAGGTTACTGAGCTAGAAAGGGACCCTGAACAGTATCCTGAGGCAGGCAGGGATACAATGAAATCTTCTGATAACACTGCACTGATAAGCTCAGCAGGACCACAGCACGGGTGTGTGACTGTAGCGTGAAATTGTTATCAAAGTTCCTGGCATAGTTTTGGCTCAGGCCAACTCTCTCTCTCCCACAATTCTAAGTCATATTTCAGGGTTTTGCACAGGCCAAGGATCATCCCCAATAAGAATACAGTTAATATAGTCAGAAGGGCAAAAGAGCTAGCCATATGGACACAGGCCTTGCCATCCCAGTTAGCTTCAGGACCAAAGAACATTCCTTAGTCCATTTTATTTACTAATACAGACACAGCCTTCAAGTCAGATTTATATACTGTATGTGTGAAACCCCTTATTTATATGGTCTAGGAATTGCTTGTATAACTTGCAAGTGATGGAATGACATAAGACAAAGCCACAAATGAGCTGTGCATGATACTCATCTTAATTCTCTAGCAAAGGCACACATGTATCAACCTGTCTATGTTCCTTACTCCTTTAAATGTACTACAGAGATTTTTCTTGAAGAATCGGGAAAGACAGACAGCAGATAAGTGAACATACTCAATATCTTAATATGCAAATAGTATACAAGTAATAAACTAATAACAGAAAATGTGCTTGCTATTAAAATACTTGGGGAAAAAAATTGATTTATTTAAATAACTCAAGTGAACTTCACAATCTGTGTTTCTGAATAGCAGAAATGCCAGATTTGGAATAAGTCATTGCCTTATGGAATCTTGGTGTTTTCTCCTGCTCAGAAATGCAAACTGTGATGTTCAACTGAACTATGCAAATCATCTTGTCTTATGCTTCTTTTATTAGGCAATTCTGTCTTGATATTCTGAGTAATGAACTACAGTTCATTACAGTTCAAACTATAGTTTCAATGGTACATGGAATCAACATGTTACTTCAAGAGCCGAGACACTATGTAAATAATTGCTTAGAATAATTTCTTTCATGCTTAAAGAGCTGCTGTCTGCACAAATATAGCTAGGCAGACTGAAGCAAGGAATGAGAAGGAATGAAGCGCTATTGGACGCACCTCGTGGGTTCCTGATATCACTAGGAATATCCTAGGTGCATAGCTCAGTCTGAGATGCTATCTAAACTATGGGATGTGGGCAGATAATTCACATTTTCCTTCCTGTATGTCACTGATCTGTCTGCATGAGAACAAGTTATCTGACCTACTAAACATAAATACATCATAAAGCTCTGTTTTAGAAAGGATCACAGAAATTTTTAAAAGGTTAAAGCAAATGCCAAAATGTATCATTAAAAGACAGAAAAAAAGGAAGAATGCATGACAATAAATCATATTAAAATAGCCAGATGGACTACTAGTCCTAGCAATCGAATAAGAGGAGTTAAATCACAGATGCTTATGTGCCTTTATTTTTATTCCAGAAATTTGATTTATAGAAGAGAATCATAGAATCGTTTAGGTTGGAAAAGACCTTTAAGATCATCCAGTCCAACCATTAACCTACAATACCAAGTCCACTCTAAACCAATCAAGGGTAGACTAGACTAAACCATGTCCCGAAGTGCCACATCTACCCATTTTTTGAACGCTTCCAGGGATGGTGACTCCACCACCTCTCTGGGCAGCCTGTTCCAATGCTTGACTACCCTTTCCGTGAAGAAATTTTTCCTAATATCCAATCTAAACCTCCCCTGGCGCAGCTTGAACCCATTTCCTCTTGTCCTATCGCTAACTACATGGGAGAAGAGACCAACACCCACCTCACTACAACCTCCTTTCAGGTAGTTGTAGAGAGCGATAAGGTCTCCCCTCAGCCTCCTCTTCTCCAGGCTAAACAATCCCAGTTCCCTCAGCCGCTCCTCATAAGGCCTGTGCTCCAGACCCTTCACCAGATTCGTTGCCCTTCTCTGGACATGCTCCAGCACCTCAATGTCTTTCTTGTAGTGAGGGGCCCAAAACTGGACACAGTATTCCAGGTGTGGCCTCACCAGCGCCAAGTACAGGGGCACAATCACCTCCCTGCTCCTGCTGGCCCCACTATTCCTGATACAAGCCAGGATGCTGTTGGCCTTCTTGGCCACCTGGGCACACTGCTGGCTCATGTTCAGCTGGCTGTCAACCAACACCCCCAGGTCCTTTTCAGCCAGGTAGCTTTCCAGCCACTCTTCCCTAAGCCTGTAGCGCTGCATGGGGTTGTTGTGACCCAAGTGCAGGACCCGGCACTTGGCCTTGTTGAACCTCATACAGTTGGCCTCAGCCCATCGATCCAGCCTGTCCAGGTCCCTCTGCAGGGCCATCCTACCCTCCAGCAGATCAACACTCCCACCCAGTTTGGTGTCATCTGCAAACTTGCTGAGGGTGCACTCAATCCCCTCATCCAGATCATCGATAAAGATATTAAACAAGGCTGGCCCCAAAACTGAGCCCTGGGGAACACCACTCGTGACCAGCCGCCAACTCGACTTAACTCCATTCACCACTACGCTCTGGGCTCGGCCACCCAACCAGGTTTTTACCCAGCGAAGACTACACCCCTCCAAGCCATGAGCTGCCAGCTTCCCAAGGAGAATATTATGGGAGACGGTGTCAAAGGCTTTGCTAAAGTCCAGGTAAATGACGTCCACAGCCTTTCCTTCATCCACCAGGCGGGTCACCAGGTCATAAAAGGAGATCAGGTTGGTCAAGCAGGACCTGCCTTTCATGAACCCATGCTGGCTGGGCCTGATCCCCTGGTTGACCTGCACTTGCCTGTTGAGCTCACTCAATATGAACCGCTCCATAATCTTTCCTGGCACCGAGGTCAGGCTGACAGGCCTGTACTTCCCCGGGTCCTCCTTCCGGCCCTTCTTGTATATGGGCGTCACGTTGGCAAGCCTCCAGTCATCAGGGACCTCCCCTGTTAACCAGGACTGCTGATCGATGATGGAAAGTGGCTTGGCAAGCTCCTCTGCCAGCTCTCTCAGTACTCTCAGGTGGATCCCATCTGGCCCCATAGACTTGTGAGCATCCAGGTGGCATAGCAGGTCGTTAACTGCTTCCTCCTGGATTATGAAGGCTCCATTCTGGTCCCCATCCCTATCCTCTAGCTCAGGGGCCTGAGTACCCTGGGGATGACTGGTCTGGCTGTTAAACACAGAGGCAAAGAAGGCATTAAATACCTCAGCCTTTTCCTTGTCCTCGGTGACAATGTTCCCCCCACATCCAGCAAAGAATGGAGATCCTCCTTGGCTCTCCTTTTATTGTTGCTGTACTTGAGTTCTAGTGGGCTTTTGCTTTTCTAATTTCCTCCCTGCATGACCTAACAAGATCCCTGTACTCCTCCTGAGTTGCCTGCCCCTTCTTCCAAAGGCGGTAGACTCTCCTTTTTTCCCTGAGTCCCCGCAAAAGCTCCCTGTTCAGCCAGGCCGGTTGTCTTCTCCACCGGTTTGTCTTATGGCACGTGGGGACAGCCCGCTCCTGCGCCTTTAAGACTTCCTTCTTGAAGAAGGCCCAGCCTTCCTGGACCCCTTTGCCCTTCAGGACTGCCTCCCAAGGGACTTTCCCAACCGGTGTCCTGAACAGGCCAAAGTCTGCCCTCCAGAAGTCCATGGTAACAGTTTTGCTGCCCCTCCTATTTACATCGCCAAGAATCGTGAACTCTATCATATCATGGTCGCTAAGCCCAAGATGGCCTCCGACCACCACATCTCCCACCAGTCCTTCTCTGTTTGTAAACAGCAGGTCAAGCGAGGCACCTCCCCTGGTAGGCTCACTTACCAGCTGCGTCAGGAAGTTATCCTCCACACACTCCAGGAACCTCCTAGACTGTTGCCTCTCTGCTGTGTTGTATTTCCAGCAGATGTCTGGCAAGTTGAAATCCCCCACGAGAACAAGGGCTGGCGATTGCGAGACTTCTGCCAGCCGCTTGTGGAATGCTTCATCTATGTCATCATCACTGTCGAGCTCTATACAGTCAAAACACTCCCTAACATACAGACACACCCCACTGCCTCTCCTTCCTTGCCTATCCCTTCTGAAGAGCTTATAGCCCTCCAGTGCAGCACTCCAGTCATGAGACTCATCCCACCACGTTTCTGTGATGGCGACTATGTCATAGCCATCCTGCTGCACAAGGGCTTCCAGCTCCTCCTGTTTGTTGCCCATGCTACGTGCATTGGTGTACATGCACTTGAGACAGGCTATCGATTTCACCCCCAATGTTGCCATGCTGCCCCTGGGCTCCTCACTAGCAGGCCCGTTTATATCCCCTTCCCCCTTCAAGCCTAGTTTAAAGCCCTCTCAATGAGTCCCACCAACTCATGAGCGAGAATCCTTTTCCCCTTTGGAGACAGCTGATCTCCATCAGCCACCAGCAGGCCCAGTGCCATGTAAACCTCCCCATGATCGAAAAACCCAAAGTTCCACCGATGGCACCAGCCTCTGAGCCACCTGTTAATCAGGTGAGTTTTCCCATTCCTTTCAGCACTCTTTGCTGCCACTGACGGGATTGAGGAAAACACTACCTGCGCTCCCGATCCTGTGACCAGTCGCCCCAGTGCCCCGAAGTCCCTCTTCATTGCTTTAGGACTTCTTTCTGTAATCTCATCACTGCCCACCTGTACAACCAGCAACGGGTAATAATCGGAGGGCCTTACAAGATCGGGGAGTTTGCTAGTAACATCCCTAACCCAGGCCCCAGGGAAGCAGCAGACTTCCCTGTGGGATGGGTCTGGACAGCAGATTGGGCCCTCAGTTCCCCGCAGGAGGGAAACGCCCACCACAGTTACCCTCCTTTTTTTCTTAACAGGGGCAGTCGTAATCCGTGGGGTTGACTGACTGGGCCTCGGCAACCCCCTGGCTGGACCTTCACCTTCACCTCCCTCCCCACTTGCCTGGCCCTCAACTCCCAGAGCCCCATATCTATTATGTAGGGGCAGCTGAGAAGGTGAGGGAGGCCGGGAGGGGATTCGCCTGCTGCCCCAGGCAGGGACCCATTTCCATTCCCCCCCCCCATCTCTTGGATCCCCTCCTTCTGCTTGCCGGCAAGAGGGTAGGGGATCATCTGCTCCTTGTGGGGCCTCCGCCTGCTGCCCTGGCCCCAGGGACGGTAGGGTGCGGCTCCACCAGTCTATCTCCCTCTCACACTCCCTGATGCTCCTCAGCCTTTCCACCTCCTCCTTCAGCTCTGCCACCCAGCTGAGCAGATCATCTGCCTGGTCACACCGAAGACATTTGCCATCTCCACTGCCCTGCGGTACAAGCGACAGGCTCAGGCACTCCCTGCAGCCGGAGGCCTGGACGGCTGCGTGTTTGTGCAGGAGCTCCGTCTGGGTCGCCGCATTCCTTCTGGCGGCAGCTTTCAGGCAAGTGGTAACCATAGCTGCCAGGTGTTCTCATGCTGGGAGGGCGATGGCCACTGCCTGAGTTTCCCTTTGGAACTAGGAGAGGGGGCACTTAGCCTTCCCTGCATGCCCTGACCGCGCAAACTGACACACCACGCCCTGTTTGCCTGTCCTGGTCGCCCTCCCTGAGGGCTGCTTTTATAGGTTTGGCCGCCGTAGCTCCTGGCCCCGCCCACTCTGCGTCAGAGCTGCCCCACGTCAGCAGCTCGCCCTTCCCCGCTCTAGGCGGGGGGCTGGGCTGCCCGCTCTCGCCCTGCGCTTTTTGCCGCCTTAGCAAGAGTGCCCCGGTGCGAGCGTCCGCTCCGGAGCCCTTCGCCTCGGTGACTGCAGATTTTACAGCAGGTAATTAAAAGCTACCTGCTTGTAGCATCCCAGTGGAGACAAAGCACTCTAGTTTTCCAGAAGTAACTAAACGCTATTACCTTCATACTTAAGAGCAGTAAGAGAATTGCCTTGTCTCCATTAGGATTTTACAGACTTAGTTAGCAGATACTAGTTGATCCACTGGGGGGAAAAAAGCCCAAGCAAAAAAGAAAGCAATGAAACCACAGCTTCCGAGCCTTCACTGCAATGCTAGCTGGAGAAATCTGCACCTGACTTGAGCATCCAGGTTAGCCTAGGCCCAGGGAGCCCAGTGCAGTATTACTCCTCCACTCATGAGAGCTGTACTCCTTTTATATGTTCTTCAGAAGATCCCCTTTTATTTCCACTGCAATAAGATGAGCTGTTCTAATTTTTCCATTGGAAGAACCTTCTGTCTTGGGTATAACTGTCTGAAGGTAATAGCCAGCCACCAGCACTTTGATGATTTTAGCTTAGATTTTTTGCAGC